>NC_041737.1:57659771-58859771 GCF_004115215.2 Ornithorhynchus anatinus | reverse complement strand
GGATAGGGGTGTGGGTGAGGGGAGGGTGAAGGGGGTGTTTGGGAGAGAGTTTACAGGCAGTAGTGTGGCTAGCTGAAGGGAGTGGAGCCCCAGCAAAGACCAGGCCCGTTGGCCATGTTGGCCATGCGGACCCCGGGCCTAAGGAGGGAGCGGGGCTGGGCAGGGGGTCCTTCTCCCCCACAGCTCACAGGGTTTGAGCCCACAGTGTTCCTGAGCTGGCCAGCTCACTCCCATCCTTCTTTGGCCCTGTTCCGGAGCCCAATTCTGAGGAGTGGGAGCTCCTTGGGATGTTGGCTTGGAACGGGGTCTCCAGCGGGTCTCAGGGATCTGTCCCTCTGTCACCCCTCAACCCCCATCCCCCCTCCTGCCTGTCTCCGGCACTTTGCCCCGGGAATCTGGGTGAAGTAAGGGTCCTGGCTGCCACCCCACTCCAGAGAAGGAAAGATGATTGACAGGCGTGGGGAGCCATGGGTGTCCCCTGCCTTTCTGCCGGCCCCTCCCTCCCTCGTGTCCGCCTGCTTCTCTCCCTGTCATCATGGAGCCTGAAGAGGAAAGGGTCCGAGGGTGGGGGCTTTCACCCCCCAGGAAGAGAGGGAGCCGGCCAGCTGGGCCCAGTTGGGTGCCTTTGATGTCCTTTCTAACAGTGGTGGGGGCAGGCTGGGTTTTCAAGCTCCCCTTCTCCTGAGAAGATGAAAAACAGCAGATGAAAGGCCTGGGGAGGGGCTGGTGGGGCTGGGCCCAGTCTGAGGCAAGTTCATCTACATCTGAATGGGCGGAACTCTGCCCCTCCTCGTGCCCTTGTTTGTCCTCTCTGTGGGGCTGTGGGGTGCCATGGTTCCTCAAGGAGAGAGCCTTGGGCCCTCAGATGGGCTCTCCTTAGTGAGCCGGGATCTGACCCCTCTGCGGAGGTCAGATGTCAGGGAGCGCAGAGATGCTCTCCCCCTACTCCCCTAGACAGCCAGGGATGGTGAGGGCTTGCCTACCACAGAGGTGTTTACTTCCTGCCTGGGAATATGGGGGCAGGGAGGAGGGGAGAGGCCCAAGAAGGGGAAGGGGGGTGTAGCCGAGAAGGGGGGGTGGGGGCGGATCCTCACCTCCAACTTTGCAGTGGTCTGCTAGCCTGCCCTGGATTTCCCAGTGCCCACCGGCCCCATCCTCCTGCTTTCTCCCCCATTGTTCATTCTCCTTTGGGCCCCAGGGTCCCGGGGCAGCCGCCCTGGGGGAGTATGGAGGACTGATCAGAAACTTCCCATCTCCAGGGAAGGCAGGGAGCCAGGCCCCTTTGGCACCACCCTGGCTGAGGGCTGATTGGACTGGTGTGGGCTCGGGGGCCGGGGGGCCTGTGGGGTGTCCCTGCCGCGGCCCCTTGCTTCCCCAAGCTGCCTGCCGGCCTGCCCGCCCGCCCCAGGGAATGGATGCCCGGCGGGCCTGGAAGCCGCAGCCAGGAAAAGTAGGTTAGCAGGAGGGGGGCAGCGGGAGAAGTGGGCTGATGGTTATGTAAGCTTAGGAGAGCGTTGAGTCAGACCCAGTGCTATCCAGCTCCTGTGAATGGATGACCCCTGGGGACGGCCCCCAGATGGGAGAAGGGGCCGAGGTCACCCAGGGGATTGATCTCTGAACGGGGCTAGCGTCCTGCCCCACCAGGGAAGGGGTAGATCGCGGGGGCCAGACTTGGGGCATTTGGCGGGGAGGGGGAGAGAAAGTCTGTCCTAAGGCATTAGTGGAAAGGTGGGTGCCTGGGGGAAGGAGCAGTTGTTTCTGAAAGGTTAGAGCCACAGGGCCAGCTTGGATGCCCGCATCTCTCTGCCCCTGTGGGGCAGTTCCCCCCTGGCCAAGGGAGGTGACCGGAGGTCGGGGCCCCAGAGAGAGCGGAGCTGGCCGAGAATGGAGTCTGCCCATCTGTGGACTGACTGGCCAGGCCAGGGCGGGGTTGTGCAGGCCGAGGGCCAAGGCTGCGGAAGGGGTCCGGGCCCCGGGCGGGACCGTGGAGACCCAGGAGTGGAGGTGGTGGGGTCCTCACCTTTGCAGGGAGAAAGAAGCCCCACTGGGGGAGCAGCCAGCCCCCGCCACCTGGAGCCGACTTTCACTGACCCCACGACCTCCCCTCTCTCTAGGGTCGTGGCCACTTGGGACCCGCAGGCCGCCGGCTGGTTGCTCGCAGGTGACTTGACCCTCCGGCTCCAGGACGCCCTTGGTGAGGCCCGGGGCGAGGCCGAGGGTTGGTGGGCAGGGCAGCAGCCCACCCCTCAGGGGTCCCCGCCTTCCCCGGGCGGGTACAGAGGCTGTGGTGGCCGGCCTGGCAGGTCTGGGTGTTTACGTCCTCGTCCGCGATGAACTGTGAGCTCCTGGCCACGTGCAGCGCCCTCGGATACCTGGAAGGAGACACCTACCACAAGGAGCCAGACTGCCTGGGTGAGTGCCGGAGGCACGGGGACGGGGGCGGGCCGGTACCACTGGCATCGGCCCCACGTGGGGCACGGCCAGGCCTTTGTCGGTCAACAGCCAGGGTGCTTCTTTGGGCAAAGATCAGGCGCCGTTGAGTAGACAAAGAGAACCTGTCTCTGGCACCCCAGGAACTTGGTCCCTAAGGGTTGCTTGGTCTGCAAGGGTGCGCGGTCCACCGGGACTCAGTGTTTGGTTAGGGGGGCTCAGTGTCAGGGGGCTTTCAGTCCCCGGGGGGGGGGCCGGCCCTGTGCTGCAGGGGCTCCATGGGAAGAGAGGAGTGTGAGGAGCAGTGAGTTAATGGCACTCAGGGCTCAGAACCTTGCTCTGAAGGCACGGGCTAGAGAATGGTTAGGGGTGTCAGGACCGATTTCTATTGTCCAAAGGCCTTTCTCACCAGCGGTCTGCCTCCCTTGTGAGGGGTGGGTGAGGATTCTCCCCAGCTCTGCCACTCTGCCACTGCCCAGCTCTGCTTCTTGGGCGAGTCACTTAACCCCCATGGGCCTTGGAGCCTGGGTAGAATTGGCCGTCAATCAGTCAGTCGGCCGCCCAGTAGCCCTCTGCATAGGAGTAGGACCGTGGGTGGGATGCCCCCCCGTCCAGTCCCGGCCTCCAGCCGCCCGCCGGCCAGACTCTGCCTGTCCCCCCGCAGAGAGCGTGAAGGATCTGATCCGCTATCTACGGCACGAGGATGAGACGCGGGATGTGCGGCAGCAGCTGGGCGCTGCCCAGATCCTGCAGGGGGACCTGCTGCCCCTCCTCACCCAGCACCGGCAGGACAAGCCTCTCTTCGACGCCGTCGTCAGGTGGCTGGCTGCTCTGGGGTGTTGGGCGGGGCAGGGGGCCGGAGGCCAGTGTCGGCAGGCGGCCCCCCCGGCTCCAACCGTTTGCCCACCCTCCACAGGCTGATGGTGAACCTGACCCAGCCGGCCCTGCTCTGCTTTGGCAAAGTGCCCCAGGACCCCAACCTCGGCCACCACTTTCTGCAAGTGCTCACCTACCTCCGGGCATACAAGGAGGTGGGTCCGGCCGGGGCTGGGTTAGGGTTTCCCAGGGTGGGGCTGTGGAGATTGCCAGATTCCCTCAAATCTCCCAGGCCTTGGCCCCGGCATCTCCTTGACTGATAGGGCCATGAGACACAGGTGACCGGCAGCCCTCGGTGCCCTCCTCCCTGAACTCCAGGACACTATCTCTGTCTTGCCCATCAGCCCGGCCGCCTCGCCAGGACAGGGATGGTGTCTCGTCTCCCTTCGGTCCCTCCCCACCACAGTCTGGGGGTTCTGACCAGGAGGTGGTTGGGTCTAGGGGTGGGGACGGGGTCCTGGGGTCTCCCTGATTTGTGACTTCTCCCCCGTCAGGCCTTCGCCAATGAGAAGGTGTTCGGAGTCCTCAGCGAGACGCTGTATGAGCTGCTGCAGCTGGTCAGTGGGGCTCTCCCCGCTCCCCCCAGTCTTGCCCCTCCCTGCTCCCCTCCTCTCCCCAATGTTGCTCCTTGGCCGCAGTGAACTGGGGGTGGGGTGGCAGCAGGCCGGGCCCTCACAGCCCCCCCCCCCTTCGGCCCCCAGGGCTGGGAGGAGCGGCAGGAGGAAGACAACCTGCTGATAGAGCGGATCCTGCTGCTGGTGCGGAACCTGCTGCACATCCCGGCCGACCCCGACCACGAGAAGGTGAGCCGATGCGTGGGGCGGGGGGAAGGTTCCGCGCCGGAGGCCCGAGCTGAGCCATCGCCCCCAGCCTCGCCCCCATCTTCTGCCTCTCTCTCTCTGGCACCGCCCAGCCCATCGACGACGCGGCCAGCACCCACGACCGGCTGCTCTGGAGCCTGCATCTTAGCGGCCTGGACGACCTGCTTCTGTTTCTGGCCAGCTCGCAGGCCGAGCAGCAGTGGAGCTTGCACGTGCTCGAGATTATCGCCCTCCTCTTCCGTGACCAGGTGGGTCTCCCTCTGCCCTCCCTCCGTCTGTCCTCCCTCCCCCACCCCTGACCTGCACAACGACAGCCATTGGTCCCCGCAGAACCCGGAGCAGCTGGCGGCGGGCGGGCAAGCGCGCTCGGCGCAAGCGCGGGGGGTGGATGTGCGGGAGTTGGAGGCGCTGCGGCAGCGGGAGGTGGCAGAGCGGAAGAGCCGAGCCCTCCGGAGAGGCAGCAGGTGAGTCTCCCGGAGCCGGTCGGGGGAGAGGGGGTGACACCTGGGCCCCGGGCTCACCCCTGTCAACCTTGTGCCGGCAGACATTCTCGCTTCGGGGGCTCTTACGTGGTCCAGGGCCTGCGGGCCATCGGGGACCAGGACGTCGTGTTCCACAAGGGCCTGCACAATGTGAGCAGGCGTGGGGCCAGGGTGATGGCGTGCGTGGCGGGAGGGGAAGGCCGGGGGTCCGGGCAGGGCAAGAGCAGGCACAGGGAGAAGAGGTGGGTAGAGGGGCATCCTGGGACCAGTGGAGAGCTGGGGCTGGGGGTGAGAGCATATGCGCCCAAGTCTCCAGGCAGCCCAGCCTTCGCTAGCTTCCCTTTGACTGTCCATCTGTCTGACCGTCCATCTGCCCCCCCAGTTCCAGAACTACAGCCCGGATATGGTCAAGGAGGTGCGCCGAGTGCCTCGCCGGCGCCAGGCGGCCCAGGAGACGGCGGCCCCGCGCCGCTCGGCCCGCAACGTGCGCCTCTTTTTGGGCCACTTCTGCACCGAGTTTCTGGAGAACAGCTACAACCGTCTCATGGCCCTGGTGAAGGTGGGGCGGGGGTCCCGCCGGGGGTGCCGGGCAGCCAGGGGGATCGGCGGGAGGGCCGGGCCGGGCCCGGTAGCGCCGACCGGCTCCTCCATCTTTGGGACAGGACCACCTATTGCGTGAGCGGGCCCAGCAGCACGATGAGACCTATTACCTGTGGGCGCTGGCCTTCTTCATGGCCTTCAACCGGGCCTCCCACTTCCGACCCGGCCTGGTCTCCGAGACCCTCAGCATCCGCACCTTCCACTTCATCGAGCAGAACCTGACCAACTACTACGAGATGATGCTGACCGACCGCAAGGAGGCCGTGTCCTGGGGGCGCCGGTGAGCGGGGCAGGGGTGCGCCCCCCTGGGCAGGAGAGCGGGCTGTGTCCCGAGCCCCCTCGGAGCGCCGGGCCTGAGAGTCCCCTGAGCCTGAGCTCCAGGCCTGAGAGTCCTCTGGGCCCCCTACTGCAGGATGCACCTGGCCCTGAAAGCCTATCAGGAGCTCCTGGCCACCGTGCATCAGATGGACCAGTCTGAGGATGAGGCCGTGCGGGAAAGCAGCCGGATCATCAAGAGTGAGAGCCTGCCCTCCCCCCGCCCCCGCCCCCCTGCTGCACTGGGCCCACTCCCCCCGGCCCTTGGCTTCTGCTCTTCTGCCCCGCTCCAGCCCCCCTCCAGGCCTCCACTTCTAGCCCCAAATGGGCCCTGCAGCCCCGCCCATCTTCCCCCCGCTGCCCTCAGACAACATCTTCTACGTGCTGGAGTTCCGTGAGCTGTTCTTGGCTCTCTTCCGCAAGTTTGACGAGACCCGGCAGCCCCGCTCCTTCCTCTGCGACCTGGTGGAGACCACGCACCTGTTCCTCAAGATGTTGGAGCACTTCTGCCGGGGCCGCGGGGGCCTAATGGTGCAGGTGGGGTGTGGCAGAAGGTGGGGAAAGTGGGTGGGGGTGGACTGGAGCAGGTGGGGAGCCAGAGCCCGGCGTCCCAGCGTGCCACCCTCTGAACTGCCCCCTCTGCCCGCAGAACAAAAAGAGGAGAAAGAAGCGCAAGAAGGCTCCTGCCCGCCCCCGCCCGTCTCCGGCCGGCACCCTGCCCCTCAGCCCCGAGCAGCAGGAGGAGCTCTGGACGACGCTGGAGGAACAGCTGCGGCTCTGTGCTCAGGTACGGGATCCCGGATCGCCCGGCCGGGACCGTGGGCGGAGGGAGGACCGGGTGGAGAGGACCGCCCTCCATGACTCCCCTCCTACCAGGACCCCGTGCTCCCCGCAGACGACGTGGTTCCCTTCGATGCAGCCTCGGAGGTGCCGGTGGAGGAGCAACGGACGGAGGCCATGGTGCGCATCCAGGAGAGTCTGCTTGGTGGTCAGGCGGCTGGAGCCCTCAGCCTCCTGCGGGCTGCCAGGTGAGGGCGGAGGATGCGGGGGGAATCCCTCTCCCTCCCGCTTCTTCCCTTTCCCCTTCTATGATTTCCGGGTCCCATCTGCCCCTTCACTGAACCTGGGCGACCCCTGCCCCTTGCTGACAGTGGGTATTTCTCCCACCTCCAGGGAGGTGTGGCCGGAAGGGGACGTGTTTGGGGCCCCAGAGCTGAGTGCCGAGGAGGAGGTTCAGCTGCTCCGGCAGATCCTGTCGGCTTCGCTGCCGCGTAAGTGCCCGAGGCCCTGTTGCCTGCTCCCGCTCAGCCACGTCCCCCATCCCGCCTGTCTCAGACCGGCACCCCGCCCCCTCTCTGCCCGCCGGCCACTGCTGACCGCACGTATCCCTTCTCCTGCCAATAGGGCACCCGGAGACTGCACAGCCCAGAGGAGCCGGGGAGGAGGAGGAGGAGGGAGAGGAAGAAGAGGAGGAGGCGGAGGTGGAGGAGGAGGCAGAAGAGGAGCTGCAGGCTGTCCAGGTTTCCGAGAAAGAGTTTAACTTCCTGGATTACCTGAAAAGGTGAAGGGACGGGGATGAGGTGGTGGAGCCAGCGGTGGTCAGCCCACAGACCAGGCTTGGGTTGGCCGGCGAACGAAGACACATCCTGGTCCCCCTCGGGTCAGCCCGGGCCGTCTCCCAGCTCAGAGGGCTTAGGTGGGCGGAATGGCCCAGCACGGCCCAGGCGCAACCTCAAGTGTCCACCTGTTCCGGCAGATCTTCTCCTCCCCACTGCCGACCGCCATTTGCCGCGGCATTTCCCCTGTGGCAAACCCCGGCGTGAGGTCTTTTCCCCGCCTTGTGCCTCTTCCCATCGGTCCCCCGGGATAGACCAACCTGGAGCAGGCCCGTGCTGTGTCTGTCTCTGGCGGTAGGTTCGCGAGCTCCACGGTGGTCCGGGCCTACCGCTGTTGCTGCGGAACTACCGCCTCAACAGCCCCCACACCAATCACTGTGTCGTCAAGATGCTGCACCGACTGGCCCGCGACCTCAAGATGGACGCCCTCCTCTTTCAGCTCTCCCTCTTCTGCCTCTTCCACCGGCTGCTCAGCGACCCTGCCGCCCCCGCCTACCCGGTGCGGGGCCACCCACGGGGGTTGGGGGTGGGTAAGGAGGACAGGGAGCAGTTGGGGGTCCCAGAAGGAGGCCCCTGCCCAACGGCCTCACCCCCACCTCCAGGAGCTGGTGACCTTCGCCAAGTACATCCTGGGCCGGTTCTTCACTCTGGCCGCCAGCAACAGCAAGGCCTTCGTGGAGCTGTTGTTCTGGAAGAACACGTCCGCCGTGCGCGAGATGACTGAGGGCTACGGCACCCTGGGCGGCGACGGGTCAGTCGGTCGGAATTATTGAGATCTTACGGTGCGCAGAGCACTGTACTAAGCGCTTGGGAGAGTACAGTATAATACAACAGACCCATTCCCTGCCGACAGTGAGCTCTTACTGTCTAGAGAGCAGAGAATGCCGGGTGAGGGGCCGTGGGGACCGTGCCCCCTACCTGGGGGAGGACACTGTGTTTGGAGGGTATGTGCTCTCCCCCAGGGCCGGAGCCCCACCCTCTGAAATTGCTGTGCTCCCCCGCCCAGACCCCCAGGCCACAGACCCCTCAAGTGGACCCCGGAGGAGGAACAGCAGCTGCAGGAGCTGTACCTAGCTCACAAAGATGTTGACGGTAATGGCCGGGGGTGGGAGGGGAAGGCGAGGGAGGGAGGGGTCCTGGCCGCTCCCTCTCCCCCACCATGGCACCGCTCCATCTGCCCCCCACAACCAGGGGAGGACGTGGTGGACGCCATCCTGGCCCGCCTGGGACCCGCCCGCCGGACCCGCAAACAGATCATCCACCACCTGGTGAGGCTGGGACTGGCCGACAGCGTCAAGGACTTCCAGAAGCCGAGGCAGGTGGCCGGAGGGGCCGCCGGTGGTCGGAGGGGCCTCTGGGGGCGGGCGGGCCCGGCGGGGGGGCTCGGTCTCCTCCCTGAGCTCGCTCTGTTTGGGCAGGAGGGGGACCCAACTGGTGCTGTGGACCGAGGAGCAGGAGCTGGAGCTGCAGCGGCTGTTTGAGGAGTTCCGGGACTCGGATGGTGGGCTGGAGGAGGAGCTTGGGGTGTGGGGGGAGAGTCAGATGGGGTTCATACAGTGGGCTGGAGTGTGAGGGCTCAGATGGTAGGCAGAGTTCTGAAACCCTGAGACGGCCCCCCGCCCCCCAGCTCTGACCCTCAGCTGTTGTAGCTCCTTGGCGGCAGTGGGACACGGGCTGGATGCGGTGCTGCTGAGATGGCGCTGGCAGAAGTGGGGAGACGTGGAGGAGCCCAGTTGGGGTCCTGGGCCCCTCTTCTCCTGAAATCTCTTCTCATCCCATCCCTCCTCCCTCTTTCTTCCTGCTCGGGCCCCCTCCTCCCCTTTTTCATCCCATCCCCACACTCTCCTCATTCCGTCCCCTCTCTCCTTCCTGTGGCCCCGTCCTCCTTTCCTCCACCCTGCCACCCCCAGACGTGTTGGGTGGCATCATGAAGAACCTCACAGCCAAGCGCGGCCGTGCCCGCGTAGTCGACAAGCTGCTGAGCTTGGGGCTGGTGGCTGAACGACGGGAACTTTACAAGAAGCGTTCCCGGCGAAAGGCACGGGTGAGTTATCCCACGGACCCTCCTTTCCAGCCTTCTCCTCATCTCTCCCCGCCATCTTTCTGAACCTCTCACGTCTTCCACGTTCTTCCCTCAGTTCTCTCACCCTCCCCTTGTCCGCTTTCCCTTCCCGACCACTGGCCCCGTTTCCTCACCAGGCTGATGGGAAGGAGGCCCTTCGGACCTCATGTCAAAGGAGGGAGGAGAAAGAGGAGGCCGAAGAGGAGGAGGAGGAGGAAGAGGAGAGCGAGGAGGAGGAAGAGGAGGAGCCGGAAGGCGAGGAGGAGTCCGGGGCAGAGCGGGGCCAGCACGATCCTTCAGGCCTTGAGCACAATCTCTGGCAGCAAGGTGAGGCGTTATGGGCTGGGGCAAGGGAGACAGACTGTGGACATACCCTTCGCCTCTGACCCCCGACCCCCCACAGGTTTCTCCGGACCCTTGCAGTGGCTCCAGAACTGCCTGATCCGTGTGGCTACTGACCGTGAAGAGGATGGTGAGTGGGAAGGACTGGGGGCCGGAGGGCCAGGGAGTGGGGAGCCGAGGCTGGCCTCCTGACCCCCCGTCATCCCTTCCGGGCCCCAGGCTGCTCCCAGGCGGTGCCGCTGGTGCCGCTGACAGAGGAGAACGAGGAGGCCATGGAAGACAGACGGTTCCAGCGACTCCTGCGGCGGGTCGGCGCCCGGCCCCCGGCCTCCGAGCAGGTGAGAGGCCCAGGCCCGCAGATGCTGTCCTGGCTGGGAGGGCGGAGCTGCCTTGGGACTGGGACCCTCGCTCTGAGCCCCCCCACCTTTGCCCACCTTTGCCCACAGGAGTCTTTCTGGCGAATCCCAGCCAAGCTGAGCCCCAGGCAGCTCCGGAGGATGGCGGCCTCCCTGGGTCAGCCGCGGGAGGATGGGGCGCCGGGGCCGGAGCCTGATGGGCCGGGGCAGGGTGAGGCCGGCGGGGCCCCCGATGGAGGGCCGCCCCACGAGGAGCAGCCGACACAGGCGCTCCAGGCTCTGCTGCAGACCCGCAAGAGGAGAGGGCCGCCAGGTACCGGGGGTGGGGTCCTGGGGATCCTGGTGTCGGGGGGCGGAGGGGGTGAAGCCCGAGGGAATCGTGCGTTGGGGCCTTGTGCTGATCTGGCTCCCATTGCCTGGGCCTCTTTCAGGCTCTGGGAGGCGACAGCCACTGGATAGTGATGAGGAGCGGGACGAGGTGGAGGCCAGGAGCCCAGGTGAGTGAGAGACAAGAGAACGCTTCTCTTCATAGAGAGAGAGAGTGAGTGTGTGTGTGTGTGTTGGGGGCGCCGGGGGGGTGGCATCTGTGTTCATGTGGGTGCTGGTGTGTCTGTGGTTCTTTAAGCGTGGGTGCCTGTGTAGGGGGCATGAGTGGAAAGGCAAAGAGAGGGTGGGCAGGGACAGGCTTACTTAGTCTGGGATCTTGCCCCTTCACCCTTTCCCTTTCCCTTCCTGTGCCCCTCCTGCCCCTTCCTCTTCCTCTGTCCCGTTTCGTTGCAGCAGCCCCGGAGCCGGGTTCCCCCTCAGGCTCCCCTGCAGCCTCCCCCGCGGGCCCTCAGCTACCCAAGAGACGCCGGCTGCGGATTGAAGATGACGACGACGACTAAGGGGGCAGGGAGGGGTGAGGCTGGGGTTCGGCCTGTGAACCCGGCCCCCCCACCCCTCCCAGCCCCCGAACCTTCCCTTGGACCACCTCCCTGCCCCTCCTCTCGGTCCGAGGCCCCGGGCCGTCACTTCTTCTTTCTTGACAACATTTCCCGCGTCTCCCCAGCTGCAGCTGAGCCTCGTGGGGAAAGCGGGGCCAAGGTAGAGGGTGAGAGAGCCGGGCTCACCCACCTCCCCCTGCCAGGGCCCCCTCCCCACCAGCCAGGATCGCCAGGCAGGGGACGAGGCAGAGTGGAGGGGGGCCAAGGGGCTCAAGCTCTCTCTCCCTCCCTCCCAGGACCAGCCACGCCCTCCACCTGTACACCCTCCTTGGGGGAGGGGGTCTGGCCCCTGCCTAACTGGCAGGGAAGGGGCGGGGTGGATTGTCTGGTAAGGCTGAGAACCGTTCCTTGTTCAAGTTTCGTTATAAAATTAAATTCTGCAATTGCAGCCAAACCGGTGTCTGGGGCGCCCGCACGCCCCGGACTCACGCACGTATACGTGCGCCCGTATCCTCCCACCCCTCCAAGCTGGGGTCTGAGGTGTGGCGCCTGTGACGGCGAGGAGAGGCTGCACGGTAGAAGGCTGTTGTACTTGTTGCTGGGCAGAGGAGGTGGGGACAAGGTCCAGGCCAGTGCGAGGGCAGCAAATATTTGCCCAGGTCCTGGGGGCGGCGGGGGCTATGGCCGAGCGTTTAGCGGGGAGCCCCGAGAGCCGCACCTGTCAGGACCGAAAGACCTAGGGCCAGCGACAGGCTGGGTGTCCCGCTTCTTCCTGATTGTGCTTCGTGGAAATGATGAGGTAGGGACGGTGGCCGATGGGAGGTCGGGGAGGGAAGGGGGGTCTCTGCCCTCCGAGCTCAGTCTGGGGACCGGCGGGCCCGGGGATCCAGTCGGGCCGGGGAGGGCTGGGGGTGGCCGCTCCCTATCTGTGGGTGGGTGTGCACCTCCCTTTCGCCACTCCTGCAGGACCGGGCCCTCCGCCACCGCCGTGGCCTGGACTCTACTTCTTACCCGCTGCCTGCTGCCGGGCCCGAACTGTGCCTCCGCCTCCTCCGCCCGGCCCCCGCAGCCCTTGTCCTGCCAGTCCCTGCTGCCTTCAGCCTTGCCCTCCCTCCCGCTCCTCGCTCCGCTCCCTCGTTACCTGATCAGCCTGGCCCTGACCGAGGCCCTGGAGCGGGCCGGCTGCCAGGTAGAGGCCCGCGGCCTGCGGCTGCGGCTCGTCGCACAGACGGGCGCGGAGGCCACCGGGACCTTCGGCCGCCGACTGCGGCGACCGCGAGGGGCCGGTGGGGGCGGAGGCGCGGGGGCCGCCAAGGCCCTGTTCTACAACTTGCACCGGCTGGGCCGACCAGAGCCAGGGAACGGCTGTCCCGGGTTCGAGCCGCTGGACGGGGCCCATCTGATCGGGCCGGTGCTCGGCACCCACTCTGTCCTCCCTGCGGCCATGGCCGCCTGCCGACTCCGGGGCGCCTCGTGCGCTGGCGTCACGGCCGTCCCCGGGGACGCGTTCCTGACCGTGGGGCAGCGGGGAAGCCGCTTCGTGCTCGGGCCGGGGGCCCGGACCTGGCTGTGTCGGGGCGGCGGAGGGCGGCGGAGGGGCCGGATGAAGCGGAGTGACGACCCCTGCGTGTCCGAGAAGGAGCGGCAGGTGTTCGAGGTGGTGCATTGGATCCCGGGGGTGGACGCCTGCTACAGCCTGGGCACGGCCCTCTACTACGGGGCCCGAGGCTGCTCCGAGACCGCCTGGGCCCGGGCCCGGGAGGCCGCCCTGGACTTGGGCTACGCTGCCGTGGTGGAGCTGAGTGGGATGGCCGGGGGGCCCGAGGGCGTCGGGGTCAGTCTGGCCCTCAGGCCCGCAGTGCAGCAGTTGGTCCGAAACTGGTACGTGGAGGGGAGGGCAGCAGGCGGCCCCCAGTCGGCCGCAGGCCCGGGCCACCCCCGGGAGGGGACCACGGCAGCATCGCCCCCGGTGGGGGTCACTCCGCCCGTGAGCGGTCACGGGCAGGGGACCAAGGCGATGACCCTGGCTTTGGAAGGTGGGGAGGCGAGGACCGCTGAGGACAGCCACCGGCGGGGCAGCAGTCCAGAGGGCTGGAAGGGCTTCTGGAAGAGGCTGGGGACTGGGAGGTGGTGAGAAAAACACACAGACACCCACCCCTCCATCCCCCACCCACCCACCCTCCTACCCACAACCTTACACGAGGCCTGCGGGTCCCTCTCCCCGATGGCCTCGGCCTGGACCCTGTAAGCGTTCAATCAATGCCCCTGATTAATCGGGTGATGGATTGCCCCGAATAAAGCCGTTGCAGTGGCCTCGATACAGAAAGTTCTCGATATTCATTCAGTAGTATTTATTGAGCGCTTACTATGTGCAGAGCACTGTACAGTGGGCTCGGAATGGACAATTCGGCAACAGATAGAATCCCTGCCCAATGACGGGCTCACAGTCTAAGTGGGAGCGACAGCAGAGCTAAAGAGAACAAAAGATAAATAGAATGAGGGAGATGTACACCTCATTAGCAAAATAAACAGGGTAATAAATTCACTCAACATTCATTCAATAGTATTTATTGAGCGCTTACTATGTGCAGAGCACTGTACCAAGCGCTTGGAATGTACAAATCGGCAACAAATAGAGACAGACCCTGCCCACTGATGGGCTCACAGTCCAGTCGGGGGAGACAGACAAATACAATAGCGAATAGAATCAAGGATTTATTGAGTGCTTACTATGTGCAGAGCACTGTACTAAGCGCTTGGAATGGACAATTTGGCAACAGATAGAGACCATCCCTGCCCATTGACCGGCTCACGGTCTAATCGGGGGAGACAGACGGACAAAAACAAGACAATAGTAATAAATAATAACGGTATTTGTTAAGCGCTTACTACGTGCAGAGCATTGTTGTAAGCGCTGGGGTAGATCCAGGGTCATCAGGTTGTCCCACGTGAGGCTCACAGTTCATCCCCATTTTACAGATGAGGCCACTGAGGCACCGAGAAGTGAAGTGACTCGCCCCCAGTCACCCAGCTGCCAAGGGGCAGGGCCGGGATTCGAACCCATGACCTCTGACTCCCAAGCCCGGGCTCTTTCCACCGAGCCACGCTGAGAATCAAGGGGCTGGACACCTCATGAACGAAATAAATAGGGTAATCAAGATACAGAGCCATGAGCGGTGCCGGGGGTGGGGGGCTCAGTCTGGGAAGGCCTCCCGGAGGAGGTGAGCGCTCAGTCCATCCCACTGATTGACTGGGGGCGGTCGATCGGTCCAAATCAAGGCTCTCGGAGATGTCATTTTGGTGTGCTGAGGAAGGCGGTGGCGGTGGGTGTGGGGAAGCAGCGTGGCTCAGTGGAAAGAGCCTGGGCTTGGGAGTCAGAGGTCATGAGTTCGACTCCCGACTCTACCACTTGTCAGCTGGGTGACTGGGGGCGAGTCACTTCACTTCTCTGGGCCTCAGTGACCTCATCTGGAAGATGGGCGGCTCCCGTGGGCCAACCTGATGACCCTGGATCTCCCCCAGCGCTTAGAACAGTGCTCGGCACATAGTAAGCGCTTAACAAATACCAACGTTATTATTCTTATGATTGTCCCGAGGCCTCCCCCCTGGGGTCCCGCCCCCTCGTCGGCCTCGGCCTGCGATTGGGGGCGGCGGTTGGGGAGCGGTTGCATTTTCCCCGGGCGCCCCGCCCCGTTTCCTCCAAATCAGCTGCTCCGACCTCGCCCTTGGCCGCTCCCCCGGGCTCCGCTCCGCCCTCCTCCCCGCCGGGGGCGGGGCGGGGCCTGCCCGGAGACCGCCCCGATGGGGGCGGGGCCCGCCCGTGCGGGCACCAATGGGGGCGGGCCTCGCCCGACGTGCGCACCAATGGAGGTGGGCCTCGCCCGTGCGGGCACCAATGGGGGTGGGCCTCGCCCGGCGTGCGCACCAATGGGCGCTGGGCCCGCCCGTGCGGGCACCAATGGGGGAGGGCCTCGCCCGGCGTGCGCACCAATGGGGGCGGGCCTCGCCCGTGCGGGCACCAATGGGCGGCGTGCGGGGGCGGGGCTTCCCCGGCGGCGGCGGCGGCGGCGGCTCGGGCCCGGGAGGAAGGGGGCGGCCCGAAACTGAGCCCAAGGAGGAAGGGGGCGGAGCGGGGCGGCCCAGAGTTCGGAGCCCGCCGGGGCCGGAGAGCCGCTCCTCCCGCTGCTCCCGGGCAGGTACGGCGGGGTCCTCAAGGGGAGTGGGTGGCCGAGCGGGGGGGGGGGGGGGAAGTCGGGGCGCGGGGCGGGCAGGCCCCTCCCCCGATGCCCTCTCCCCGCCCCCCCATCCCGTGCCCGGATCCCTCCTGCAACCCCGCATCTTCCTCGTCGTCGTCGTCCCCCCCTCCTCTATTCCGTCTGGTCTCCTTGTTCCACCCGGAGGCAGCGTGGCCCGGTGCAGAGACCCCCGGCCTGGGCGTCCGAGGACCGGTCTGGGTTCCAATCCCGGCTCCACCACTCGAACGCTCCCCCCCCCCCGGTCGGGTGGCTTCGCTTCTCTGGGCCTGGAGGTCCCTCCCCTTGATTCTATTTATTTTGTTAAGAAGAAGAATAATATTAGTATTTGTTAAGCGCTTACGATGTGCAGAGCACTGTTCTCAGCGCTGGGAGAGATCCAGGGTCATCAGGTGGACCCACGGGAGGCTCACCGTCTTCATCCCCATTTGACAGGTGAGGTCACTGAGGCCCAGAGAAGTTAATAATAATGTTGGTATGTGTTAAGCGCTTACTAGGTGCAGAGCACTGTTCTAAGCGCTGGGAGAGATCCAGGGTCATCAGGTGGACCCACGGGAGGCTCACCGTCTTCATCCCCATTTGACAGGTGAGGGAACCGGGGCCCCGAGAAGTGAAGTGACTGGCCCGCAGTCACACTGCTGACAAGTGGCAGAGTGAGATTCGAACCCATGACCTCCGACTCCCAAGCTCGTGCTCTTTCCACCGAGCCGCGCTGCTTTCCTTGATAATATTTACCTCGATGATGTTGTCTTGTGTTTGTTTCGGTCTCTTTTGCTCTGCCGTCTCTCTCCCCCGTTTAGACTGTGAGCCTGTTATTGGGCAGGGATTGCCGCTATCTTTTGCCGAATTGTACAGTCCAAACGCATAGTACAGTGCTCTGCACATCGTAAGTGCTCAATAAATACGATTGAATGAATGGGTGAATGAATGAACGAATCATCAGTCCCCCCCCCCCCCCCCTTCTAGACTGTGAGCCCGTTGTAGATGGTGATTGCCTCTATTTGTTGCTGAATTATAATAATAATAATAATTAGTGTTGGTATTTATGCACTTCCTATGTGCCAAGCACTGTTCTAAGGACTGGGGGAGATACAGGGTCGTCAGGTTGTACCACATGAGGCTCACAGTCTTCATCCCCATTTGATAGAGGAGGTCACTGAGGCACAGCTCAAGGTCACGCAGCCGACAAGCGGCAGAGCCGGGATTAGAACCCACGACCTCTGACACCCTAAGCCGGGGCGCTTTCCACTGTGCTACATACTTCCCAGGCACTTGGTACAGTGCTCTGCACACGGTAAGCGCTCAGTAAAATACGACCGAATGAATCAGTCAATCGTGGTTACTGAGCACTTACTGTGTGCAAAGCACTGTACTAAGTGCGTGGGAGAATATGCTATAACAATATAAACAGACATATTCCCTGACCACCACCAGCTTACAGTCTAGAGGGGGAGAGAAGCATTAATGTAAATAAATAAATTACGGACATGTACATAGATGCTGTGGGTCTGGGGGGGCGGGATGAATAGACGGAGAAAGTTTGGGGCGACTCAGGAGGGAGTGGAAGAAAAGGAAAATCATCACCTCATCTGTAAAATGGGGATTGAAACTGTGAGCCCCGTGTGGGACATGGACTGTGCCCAACCTGTTAGCTTGCATCTACCCTGGCGTTTAGTACAGTTCCTGGCACGTAGTAAGCGCTTAACAAATACCATTATTATTATTATTATTTTTTTCTAAAATTCCCCTTTTCCTCCTCTTTACTGCTGCTATCGTGGTCATCCTCACCGATATCCCTGCCTTCTATCTCTCCCTCCCCCAGACCAGTAGTTCACTCTGCTGCCTGGATCATTTTTCTAAAAAACTGCTCAGCCCACATATCTGCACTCCCCAAGAACTTCCAGTGGTTTCCCATCCTCCTCCACATCACACAGAAACTATTTATCGCTACTAGTTTGAAGTCGATCCCTCAGCTCTTTCTGTTCTATCTTTCCTCACTTACCTCCTATCGCTACCAGGGCTGCACATTTTGCTGCTCTAATGCCAGCCTACTCACTGCCTTTCGTCGTCCTATCTCTCACAGCTGACCCAGGCCCACATTCTCCTTCTTACCTGGAAGGAGAACTCCCCTCCATCACCCATCTTCAGAGCCTTATTAAATTCAGTCAATCAATCTTACTTATTGAGTACTTCCTCTTCACAGAGCACTATACTAAGTTCTTGGGAAAGGACGGTGCAACAGAGTTGGTAGGCATGTTCCCTGCCCACAACGAGTGTATAGTATAGGGGGGAGACAGACATTAATATAAACTATGGACGTGTACATAATAATAATAATGTTGGTATTTGTTAAGCGCTTACTAGGTGCAGAGCACTGTTCTAAGCGCTGGGGTAGATACAGGGTAATCAGGTTGTCCCACGGGAGGCTCACAGTTAATCCCCATTTTACAGATGAGGATAAATGCTGTAGGGCTGAGGGAGGGGTGAGTAAAGGGCGCAAATCCAAGTGCCAGGGTGATGTAAAATGGAGTGGGAGAAGAGGAAATGAGGGCTTAGCATGGGAAGGCCTCTTAGAAGACATGAGTTTTTAATAAAGTTTTGAGGATAGGAAAGATCGTCTGTCAGATCCGAAGAGGCGGGGCATTCCAGGCTAGAGGCAGGACGTGAGCCAGGGGTCGGCGGCGGCGAGATAGACGAGATCGAGTATGTTGGCGTTAGAGGAGCCAACGTGGGCTGGGTCGTGGTAGGCGTGCAACAAGGTAAGGGAGGAGGAGGTAAGGTGATTGAGTGCTTTAAAACCATTCATTCAGTCATATTTAGTGAGCGCTTTCTGTGTCCAGAGCACAGTTCTAGGTGCTTGGGAAGTACAATACAGCAATAAAGAGAGACAATCCCAGCACACAAAGGGCTTGCAGTCTGGGGGTTGGGGGGAGACAGACATCAATACAAGTAAAGAGGCATCAGTATAAATAAATAGAATTATAGAAGAATACATATATACATAAGTGCTGTGGGGTGGGGAGAGGGGGGAAGAGCAAAGGGAGGGAGTCGTGGTGATGCGGAAGGGAAGGGGAGCTGAAAACCAATGGTAAGGAGTTTCTGTTCGATGCAGAGGTGGATGGGCAACCACTGGAAGTTCTTGAGTGGAGAAACATGGACTGAGTGGTTTTGTAGAAAAATAACCTGGGTAGCAGAGCGAAGCGTGGACTGGGGAGAGACAGGAGGTCAGCGAGGAGGCTGATGCAGTAATCAAGGCAGGATAGGGTAAGCGCTTGGATTATCGTGGTAGCGGGCTGGATGGAGAGGAAGAGGCGGATTTTAGCGATGTTGTGAAGGCTGGACTGACGGGATTTGGCAACATCTCC
Source organism: Ornithorhynchus anatinus (assembly GCF_004115215.2). Classification (NCBI taxonomy): domain Eukaryota; kingdom Metazoa; phylum Chordata; class Mammalia; order Monotremata; family Ornithorhynchidae; genus Ornithorhynchus; species Ornithorhynchus anatinus. The sequence goes on along the minus strand of NC_041737.1, from coordinate 58,841,327 downwards.
CCGAGGCCTTCCCCGACTAACCCCTCACTTCCCGTTTGCTGTCCCTCCTGTGTTGCCTCCGCACTTGGCTCTGTACTCCTTAAGCCCTTTTCTATTCACCCCCCCACGCCAGCCACAGAGCACTTACCTACAGACCCATCGGTAATTAACATTCACGTCAATGTCCTCCTGAAGACCGTAAGCTTGTTGTACAGTACTCTAATAATAATAATAATAATAATAATAATAATAATGTTGGTATTTGTTAAGCACTTACTATGTGCCGAGCACTGTTCTAAGCGCTGGGGTAGACATAGGGGAATCAGGTTGTCCCACGTGGGGCTCACAGTCTCAATCCCCATTTTACAGATGAGGGAACTGAGGCACAGAGAAGTTAAGTGACTTGCCCACAGTCACACAGCCGACAAGTGGCAGAGCTGGGATTCGAACTCATGAGCCCTGACTCCAAAGCCCGTGCTCTTTCCACTGAGCCACGCTGCTTCTCTAACTCTATCGTCTTGTACTCGCCCGAGCACTTAGTACAGTGCTTTCCACCAGTGAGTGCTCAGTAATTACGATCGTTTGAGGGATGCCCTCTCCCGCCACAGGTGTCAGCCGTTGGGGCGGCGGGAGCCGACGCCCGGGGTCCTGGCCTTGGGGCTCGGTGCCGCGGCGGGTAGAATTCCCATCGGATAAGGAAGCAGCACGGCGTAGTGGCTAGAGCGTGGGGCTGGGAGTCAGAAGGTCAGGGGTTCTATTCCCAGCTCAACCCCTTATCTGCCGTGTGACCTTCGGCAAGTCGCTTCACTACTCTGTGCCTCAGTTCCCTCATCTGTAAAAGAGGGATTAAGACAGTGAGCCCCATGTGGGACACGGACTTGGCACAATTACGTTGTATCTACCCCAGTGCTTAGTACAGTACCTGGCACATTGCAAGTGCTTAACAAATACCATAATTACTATTATCGTTATTATTGTGCTTGCAGGTGTCCGGCATCATGGCCCGCTGGGAGGCCCTGCAGGCCTTGGAGCCCCAGTTCCAGGAGCAGCTGCACCTCCTGTACCTGAATGACACCCTACCCATGGACGTGCGCTGCTACCTGGCTGCCTGGATTGAGGACCAAAACTGGTGAGCAGGCCCCGCCGCCCTGCCCACCCTGTCTCTCTCCTCCCGCGAGGTCCCGGGCCCCCACGGGGAGGAGGACCGGGAGGGGACACGGTCCCTGCCGGGGGGCCGGGGGCTGACCGCCTGTCTGTTGGGGGAGAAAACACAAACACACACACACACCCCACCCCATCCCCACGCCCCACCCCCTTCCTGTGCTCTCGGGTCCGGAGTCAGCACCAGAGCGGGGATTTCCGTCTCTGTCCGTCTGCCCATCTGTCCGGGTGCCGGGAGGTGAACGGACTAGGCTACGCGGGGAGAGTAGGTGGGTCCCGCTGATGACTTTGTTCCCTGGGGACAGGGTCCAGGCCATGGACTCCCACAAGTCATCTGCGCAGATGTTGTTCTATGACTTCCTGACTCAGCTAAAGGACCAGTGCAGCCGCTTCAGCCAAGACAGCGGTTCCCTGCCCCTGCAGCACTGCTTCCGTCTCTACCGCCAGGAGATTGAGGTGCTGGCTGGGCAGCCCAAGTGGGCTAGAGGGGTAGTGGAGTAGTGGGGAGTCTACGAGGGGATGGTGGGGCAGGGGAATAGGGGCAGATGAAGTAGAAGCAGCGTGGCCTAGTGGATAGAGCTCAGGTCTGGGAGTCAGAAGGTCATGGGTTCTAATCCTGGCTGCTGCATGACCCTGAGCAAGTCAGTTCACTTCTCCGAGGCTCGGTGACCTCATCTGTAAAATGAGGATTGAGACTGTGAACCCCTCATGGGACAGGGACAATTTGCATGTATCCATCCCACCGCTTACTTCGGTGCCTGGCACGTAGTAAATGCTTAACCAATACTGTCATTATTAGGGGAGGCAGGGGACTGGGGGAGGGTACAGGGAGCCCCGGAGGGTGAGGGGGGCGGGTAAGGGAGTCGGGGGAGGACAGGGGGTGCCCGGGGAGCCCAAGATGAGTTGGGGGACAAAATCCAGGGGCGGGTGGGAAGAGGGTAGGGCGCAGTGGCAGGCCAAGGGCAGAGGAATGGCCCAACCACAAAAAGCACTAACTCACCCAAGGGTGCAGTGCTCTTTCTGGAAGGCAGTCAGTCAGTCAATCAATCAATCAATCATGTTCATTGAGCACTTACTATGTGTGCTGAACCCCGTACTAAGCGCACGGGAGAATGCAAGAGTTAGTAGACACATTCCCTTCCTGCAAGGAGCTTCCGGTCCAGCCGGGGAGGTAGACATTAAAATAAATTTTGGCTGTCTGCGTAGCCTTGTGGAGCCAAAGGTCCGGTGAATATCAAGTGCTTAAAGGGTACAGATCCTAGGGCGTAGGCGATGCAGAAGGGAGAGGGAGGAGGGGAGATGAGGGCTTAGTCAGAGAGGGTCTATTGAGGAGATGTGATTTTTAGGAGGGATTTTGAAGGTGGGGAGAAGGGTGGTCTGTCAGATATGAAGAGGGAGGGAGTTCCACAGTCACATTCCCTGGAGGGGGCGAGCTGATTGAGGGCTTTAAAGCCAACGGTAAGGAATTTCTATTTAATGCAAACGTGATGGGCAACCACTGGAGGGTCTTGAGGATGTCAACTGAATGTCTTTTAGAAAAAAGATCCGAGCAGCAGAATGAAGTAAGAGCTGGAGAGGGGAGAGGCAGGGAGCAGGGAGGTCAGAGAGCAGGCCGATGCAGTAGTCGAGGTGGGATGTAAGTGCTTGGGTGAGCGTGGCAGCAGTTTGGATGGAAAGGGCAGATTTTAGCGATGTCGTGGAGGTAAAGCAACAGACTTGGTGACAGATTGAATATATGGGTTGAATGAGAGAGAGAAATTGAGGATAATGCCAAGGTTATAGGCTCATGAGGCAGGGAGGATAGTGGGGGGTGGTGTTTACGGTGATGGGAGAGAATGGGCTTGGGGATGGGGTCTGTGCGGGACAAAAGAGGAATTCTATTTTGGATATGTTAAGTTGGAGGGGTCAGTGGGACATCCAGGTAGAGGTGTCCTGAAGGCAGGAGGACATAGGCGACTGCAGAGGGAGAGAGGTCAGGGCTGGAGAAGGAGATCTGGGAATCATCCACATAGAGATGATAGTTGAAGCCGTGGAAGCGAATGAGTTCTCCCAGGGAACAGCACCTCCCTGAGGGTGAGGGTGGGTGTCTCCCTCGCTGAACCGGATGCTCTCTGAGGGCAGATCCCGCGTCTGCTGACTCTGTGCCGCTCTCCCCAGCACTCAGCACGGTGCCCCGCAAACCCAGTAAGCGCCACGGTGAACGGGTGGCATCGGGCCACCCTGTGTGTCTGGGCTTGGCGACCACTAGGCCTCGGGGGACAGAGGAGGGAGCTGGGGGCGTGGGCGCTGCCGGTCACTCTCTCTCTGTCTCTCCGCCCGGACACCAGGCCAAGTACCAGGAGTGTCCCAACCAGCTGGCCGGACTCATTCACAACCTGCTGCTGGAAGAGGAGCAGATCTGGCAGCGGGCACTGCGGGCGCAGGAGGTGAGCGGGGCCCAGAGTGCCGGCTGGCACGGGCCCCACCCTTCGAGGGCTCCCAGGTCTCCCGGGGAGACCGGGCAACCTCACCCCGCTCTCCAGAGAGAGAGGGAGAGAGAGACCCCCCCTGCCTCCTGAGGGAGGGAAGAGACACAGTCCCTGCCCTGCTGGTGGTGAGCAGAGCATGCCCGCGCAGACACACGGGCACGTTTCCCTCCGTCCGTTGGTCCGCACTGGGTATTTGGGGTCCCCTGGACCGGTGTCTTGATCTCCAGGCGCAGACAGACCCGGGGCCGCAGCCACCCATGGTGACCGAGCAGCAGCAAGAGATAGCCGTGCGCCTGGAGGAGCTGCGGACCATGATGCAGGTGAGGGTGACAGCCCCGGAGGCTGAAAGGAACCCCTGGCTTTGCCCTCATCCCCACCGCTGCCTTGGTTCCCCCACTCACCTGTCCTCACACCTCTCCCCCTCCCATGTCACCCTTCCAGAAGCTGCTCCGAGACATGTCCGCCCTTAAGAACCAGCAAGAAATCTTCACGTTTCGCTACCACACACAACCCAAGACAGGTGGGACGGGCGGGAGTCATGGGGGAAGGTGGAGAGTTTAGCGGGGGTGGGGCGGGGAGGAGGGGGGCGGATTGGGGCTGGGGTCAGAGGGTGGGGACTAGAAACGAGGGGACTCGATGTCCCAGTTCCCTGTGACTTCTCACCCCATCCCACCCCACCATCTTTCCAGAAATGATTTCAATGTCTGTCTCCCCCGCTAGGCCAGTTAGCGTTCCAACTCTATTGGAATTTAGTCTCTCAAACATTCAGTACGGTGCTTCACCCACAGTAAGCATTCGAGAAATATCATTGATTGATTCCAGGTGCTACAACCCACTCCAGCACTCAGCTCCTCCAGGACACTCTCAACAACCTAGACAAACAGCGCAAGGTGGGTCTGGTGCCGGTGCCGGGGGCCTGGGGTCAGGCCCTCCCTGAGTCTGCAGATCAAACGACTGGTGCGTGTACTGAGCACCCACTTTGTGCAGAGCACTGTGTTAAGTGCTTGAGGGAGGACAGTAGAGTTAGTAGATGCGATCCCCGCCTTCAAGAGAGCTGACATTCTAGCCGGGGACATTCTAGCCGGGGACATGGAATCGATTACGGGAAGCAGTGGAGTTTAAAGATGTGGACCTGAGTACGAGGCGGGGGAAGGGAGGCGTCCCTAAGTGCCCAGGTCTGGTGGAAGGGCTGCAGAGGTGACGGGGGCGCTTGCAGTTTTGGGGGACGTCTAAGAGAGATGAATCGGCGAAGAGATTTCAGCAGGACCTCGAAGATGGGGGAGAGCGGTAGTCTGCCGGCCGGGAAGGGGGTGGGCGTGAGTTGGGGTTGGCGGCCTCCTGACCCGGCCGCGGGGCGGGGGTCCGAATGCTGAGGAGAAGCAGCCTAGTGTCGTGGAAAGAGCACGGGCCTGGGAGTCAGAAGGTCATGGGTTCTAATCCCGGCTCCGCCACTTGTCTGCTGTGTGACCTTGGGCAAGTCACTTCACCTCTCCTTGCCTCAGTTCCCTCATCTGTAAAATGGGGATCGAGACTGTGAGCCCCACATGGGACAAGGACCGCGACCAACCCGATTTGCTTGTATCCACCCCAGCGCTTAGTACAGTGCCTGACACACAGTAAGGGCTTAACAAATACCTTAATTATTACTATTATTAGTCTGTGTGTTCCGTGGAGGCAAGGACCGTGTCAGCCAACTCTGTAGTACTGTGTCCCGTGTGGGGCCGCGGACGCCCCAGCGAGCGGTCAGTGATGGAGCGTCTCTGGGCCGACGGTGTCTCCGCAGGAGGTGCTGGACGCCCTGCAGTGTCAGCTGGGCCGCTGCGCCACGTTCCAGGACCTGCTGCTGCACGAACTGGACGGCTGGAGGGCCCGCCAGCGCAAGGCCTGCCTGGGGATCACCGCGGACACCTCCCTCGACCAGCTGGAGGAGTGGTCAGCCTCCTTTTGCCCCTGACCCGCGGCTGGCCCCGGCCCCGGCCCCCGGCGGCCCCCCGGCCTGATCCCCGGCCTGACCCCCGGCCTGGTCCCGCAGGTTCACGGCCGGGGCTCGGGTGCTGTTCCAGCTGCAGCAGCTGCTGGGGGAGCTGGAGCGGCTGAGCGATGAGGTGAGATACGACAACGACCTGCTGTGGCGATCCCTGCCCACGCTGCAGCCCCGTTGCACCGAGCTGCTGAGCTGCCTCCTGCAAAGGTGGGAGCGGGCCCGGGACGGAGCGGGCCCGGTGGGGGGGAGTCCGGAGGGGGCGAGGCGGCGGAGGAGGGCTCCGCGCCGACGGCGCCGCCCACCCAGCCCTCACGACCCTGCCTCACAACAGCGCCTTCGTGGTGGAGACCCAGCCGCATATGGTCCCTCACCGCCTGTTCCCGCACCCGCTGGTCCTGAAAACCAACAACAAATTCAGCGTGCGCACCAGGTCGGCCTGCCCCCGGTCACCCCCTTTCCTCACCCATCCCCTTCCCCGTCATCCCCTCCCCGCCACCACCGACTCCCCACCCACGCCAGCAGTTCGCGTGTGTCCTTGTGTGCGTGCACGTGTCTGCTCATGTCCATTGGGCGCTCCCTCTGCCGGGGGGATGGAGCTGACCACCTCCTCTCCCGCCGTGCCCCTTCCAGGTTGCTGGTGAAGCTGCAGGACCCAAGCGAAGCCCTGACGGTCAAGGTCACCATCGACAGGTGAGTCCTAGCCCGGCCGGGCGGCCGGATGGCCGGGCGGTCAGCAGCTGCAGCCCCTCACGGCCCCTCTGTGTTTTTCAGAAATCCTGTACCCAAGAAGGGGTAAGTGCAGGGGAATGGGGGGGGAACCGGGAGACCTTCCCCGATTCCTCTCCTCTGCTCTCCACCGCCCCGTCCCCAGAGCTAGGCCCGAGGCCTCCATGTCTGGCCCTGCACTTCCGCTCCAACCCTTGCTGGTTTGGGGGGCGGCGGGCGACTGCTGACTCCGCCACTGTCCACCCACCTGCCGGCTGCAGCTTCCGCAGATTTAACATCCTGACCTCAAACACGAGGACGCTGACCCCGGAGAAGAGCCCCGGCCGCAGTCTGGTGTGCGAATTCGGCTTCCTGGTACGGGCGTGGAGACCAGATGGGCGTGGGCGGGGACACGGGTACGGCCACGGGCTCGGGCGCCCCCCGCCCCCCGCCCCAGCCCCATCTCCGCCCCTGTTCTCAGACCCTAAAGGAGCAGAGAGCCGGAGGATCGGGCAAAGGCAGCAGCGGCAGCAGTGAGGTGAGACCTTACCGCCCCTGCCCTCTCCCCGGCCCCGCGTGCGCCCCGACCCCCTCAAGGCTCCCCAGGAGGAAACTTGGCTCTCTCGTTGGCTCAGGTGCTCCTTCCCGTGACAGAGGAGCTGCATCTGATCACCTTTACTGTGTCCTACAAGTACCAGGGACTGACGCAGGACCTGCAGGTGAGGAGGGGAGAGGAGGCCGGGGTCGGTTGGGAGACATGGGCTGAGAGAGGTCTCCGGGGTGGGTGGGGGGAGAGGAGACCTCCCTGGGCGCTTGCCCCGCCCGTCCCCGATCCCTCAGCTGCCGTCGGCCCCATCCCGCAGGCATCCACGCTGCCCGTGGTCATCATCTCCAATATGAACCAGATGACCAGCGCCTGGGCCTCTGTGCTGTGGTTCAATCTGCTCAGCCCTAAGCCCCAGGTCAGTACAGAGAATGCTGGGGTGCGAGAGGGGAGGTCCCGGGCTGCCGCTGAGCCTTCGTCCGTCCGCCTGTCCCTCAGGACCAGCTGTTCTTCTGCAACCCCCCCGAAGCCCCTTGGACGGTGCTGGGCCCGGCCCTCAGCTGGCAGTTTGCCGCCGCCGCCGGCCGTGGCCTCAACAAGGACCAACTGGCCATGCTCCGAGACAAGCTCTTCGGTGGGTCCCCTCAACCATCCTCCCATCCACCTCTCTGAGGGCCTGGGCCATCTCCCCCTCTGCCCCAGTGCCCCCATCCACCTTTCTGCATGTCTGGGCCACCTCTCCCTCCTTCCCAATTCCCCGCCATCACCTCTCTGTGAGTCTGAGCCGTCTCCCCGCCTCCTCCCTGCCCCTCTGCCCCCCACCCCCCCACAGGGCGGAAGCAGAAGCAGGAAGCCGAGCTGCTGCTGTCCTGGGATAAGTTCTCCAAGGTAATCCCCGCCCGCCCTGATCTCAGCCTTCCAGTCCCCCAGTATTGCCCCCCACCCGCCCCTGACCCTTGACCTCTGCCCCATCCCCACCCCCCCAGCTGGAGAGCCCCCCAGGGAAGGTGCCCTTCTGGACGTGGCTGGATGGGATCTTGAGTCTGGTGCGGTGCCACTTGCAGGACATCTGGAAGGATGGGTATTCCCTCTTCCCCAACCCCGTCCCTTCTGTCCCCTGGGATTCCCCGCTGGGAAGATGGACAGGGGCCGGGCTCCCCCGGGTGGGCCCTGGCCGGACTGCGGCGGTGGGGGCTGACATAGGGGAGGTGAGGAAGGTCAGGGCCTCCCGGACTCTGTTCTTCTCCTTGCCCTTCCTCTCCCCCGACTTCTGTCCTCCCCTCCCTCCCCAGGCACATCATGGGTTTTGTGAGCCGGTCGCAGGAAAAGCGGCTGCTGAAGAAGATGCTCTCCGGAACCTTCCTGCTACGCTTCAGCGAGACCTTGGCCAAAGGGGGCATCACCTGTACCTGGGTGGAACACCAGGACGACGGTCAGAGCCCGCCCCCCCCAACCCAACCCCGATGCCCGACCACTCGGCCTCAGCCCCAGTTCCTCTTCCCCGACCCAGCTGTGCGCTTTGCATGGATGGGCACACGGGGCCCTGATCCTCCCACCTCCCTCCCTCTCCAGGCGAGGTGAAGATTCGGTCCGTGGAGCCGTACACCAGCGAGGTCCTGCAGTTGCTGCCGCTGACCGAGATCATCCGCCACTACCAGCTGCTGGAGGAGAGGACCACCCCCGAGAACCCCCTGCGCTTCCTGTATCCTCGCACGCCCCGCGACGAGGCCTTCGCCCGCTACTACCGCGACAGCGGTGGGCCCGGGGGCAGCGGGAACCCGAGGGCAGCGGGAACCCGAGGGCTCGGTGGGGCCGGTTGTGGGGAGGTGGGGAAAGCAGGAGCCTGGGGGCTTGAGAGGGGAGAGACCAGAGTCTGGGGTTTGAGAGGGGAGAAGCGAGAGGCTGGGGGCTCGTCAGGGGAGAGGCGAGAGCCCGGGGCTTGTGAGGGGAGAAGCGAGAGCCTGTCGGCTTGTGGGAGGGAGAGATGGGAGCCTGGGGTTTGAGGCCAGGAGTGGGGAAGCAGGGAACCCAGGAGCTGGGGAGTGGGCAGGAGCCTGGGGGCTTTTGAGGGAGCCAGGGGCCTCCCATGACCCTCTCTGACCCTCCACAGCCACAGTGAACATCCAGGAGAGGCAGGAGTATCTGAAGCGCAGACTCATCGTTGTCTCCAGGTGAGGGTGGCTGGCAGAGGGGCCCCCCCACCCCCAACGCTCGCCCCAGGCGTCTCCCGGGAGTTTTCCCTCAACCCCGCCCACCCTCCATCCTTTCCGCCTGTCCGTGCAGCCCGACAGATGAGCCAGAGGCCCCCCAGCCTCCGGAGGTGGAAGAGCATCAGCCTTCGGAGCTGGAGGAACCGGGAGGAATGGAACTGTTACTGGACGAGCCTTCCATGGAGTGTGAGTACCCCCACCCCTTACCAGCCTCCCCCCACCCCATCCCGCCCCGGGGGCCGGGAGGAGCAAGGGATGAGCTGGCTGAGCCCGGACCTTGCCGTTCCTGACGACTCCCACCCCCTATACTGTCCACCCAGGGCTGACCATCCACATTCAAGAGATGTACAAGGCGGCGCTTGTGGGGGACAGTGACCCCGTGATGCCAGCCGAGCCCCTCGAGGAGGAAGGGGCCTTTTCTCACCACAGTCCTCCTTTCGCGGACCTCCCGCTCCACCTGACCTACTCTTAGTGCCCAGGTCCTGGCACGACAGCAGCCTTTAACCCCACCCCATCTCAGAATCAGGAATCCTGTAACGTCCCTCTTCTCCCCCGCCGCCCCCATATTCGTATTTTCCCCTTAGCTGGCCCGGTGCCTCCACCTTCCCCTTCCCAGCACTTAGCACACGCACTTTGCCCCCCGCCCCTCCTCCTCGGTCCCTCTGCCAGACCCGGGAGGCCGTGGACACCTCCCAGCCGGGCCCCCTCTGGTCCGCCACAGAGGCAGAGGGGACACTACCACGGACAGTCCCTTCCATGCTGCCCGTGGGGGAAGCAGCCCGGACTGAGGCTTCTGACCCTTACCCCGCCTTGCCCCTCGACTCGCAGTCCCTAACCTCCTCCAGGCCCCACCCCGGGCTCTAGATTGTAAACTCGTTGTGGGTGGGGAATGTGTCTGTTTTACTGTTATGTTGTACTCTCCCAAGTACAGTGCTCTGCACACAGCGTTCAATAAATAACGATTGAGTGAAACAACGAATGAAGGAAGGAAAGGGAAGGGCAGGAAGGGTCCATATCAATAGACTCGAGTCTCTCACCTGCCCTGTCATTCAGACCCCCAGCGCCACAACCCTCTCCGTCTCATCATCGCTCAGATTTCTGGGGCCCCTGGGGGTGGGGGGTTGCATGGCACTGGGTGGGGTGCCTGCTAATACTGTTACTGTTAATTGTGGTTAAGCACATACTCTGTGCTAAGCAATGGGGTAGCATCCGTGCACCATAGGGAGCTCACGCCTTAGGGGCAGAGTCCCAAAGTGCTCCTGGGCCCTTGCTGCGGGCAGAGAGCTTCGACCAAACATTTGGGGTCGTACAGTGAGGAGAAGATCTGAAGCCGCGTGGCCTAGCAGGAACAGCCCGGACCTGGGGCTGAGAGGATCTGAGAGCGAGATCAGGCCGGGAGTTGTTGGATTTGGGTATCATCCGCACAGAAGTCGTCGTTGAAGTCGTGGGAGCTGATGACTTCTCCGAGGGAGTGAGCGGTTATAGATGGAGAATAGAAGGGGACTCAGAACTGAACCTTGAGGGACCCGCACAGTTAGGGGGTGGGAGGCGGAGGAGGAGCCCGCCAAAGAGACTGAGAGTGGCCAGAGAGGGGAGGAGAACCAGGAAAGGACAGGGTCAGTGAGTTCAAGGTTGGATAATGTTTTCAGGAGAAGGGGGCCGTCGACGGTGGCGGAGGCAGCTGAGGGGTTGAGCAGGATTAGGATGGAGTAGAGGCCGTTGGATTTGGCAAGATGGAGATCAGTGGTGACTTTTGAGAGGGTAGCTTCTGTGGCGTGAAAGGGACAGAAACCAGATTGGAGAGAATTGGAGGAGAGGAACTGTAGCCAGCAGGTGTAAACAACTCGCTCAAGGAGTTTGGCGAGGAACGGTAGGAGGGAGATTGGGCGATGGCTGGAGGGAGCCGTGGGGTCGAGGGAGGGTTTTTTTTAGGATGGGGCAGACGTGGTGGGGAAGAAGCCACTGGAGAGAGAAGAGTGGAAGATGGCAGTTGGGAGGGAAGAAGGGATAGGGCAAGTGTCTTGATAGGTGTGAAGGATGCCTCTGATGTCTCACAGCATCATGGGAAATATAGTCTTTTTTCTGCGGGAGGGGCACCCTGTGCATCCCCCCAACCTCTGCAACCATCAGCCTGCCCTCAACCCTCTGACCTTCCAAACTAAAAACCAAGAACTCTGACCACGTGAGGTTTATTAAAGAGAACACTTCCACATAAATAATCATAAATACCCTTTCCCCCTGAGCGCGCCCCCCACCCCCCCGACCCCCAACTCTGGCAAGCGCTCCTTCGTCTCTGGGCCGCCGGCCGGGTGCGGGGCCGGACGCTAGCGCAACCGCTAGGCAGGGGCTGCACCGAGCGTGGCCGCCCCATGGGAGAAGACGCGGGCTGCACCGGCGGCGAAAGCACGGAGGCCGCGCAGGACCTTGTGCTGCAGGAAAGGCCGCTGCCATGTCGGGCTGGGCTCCCAGGCTGGCGTGGGCACCCCGGAGTCAGGCTCCACCTGTGGGCATACGGGGGCGGGGTGAGGGGTGGGGCTCCTTCTCCCCCCCCCCCCCCCGGGCCCGGCCTCTCTCCCCCATCCCTCCCCTTGCCCCCCGGCCCCTACCTGCAGGAGCCGGCCAAGGTCCAGCAGGTCGGACCGGAGCTGACCCACGGGGCCGGGCTGGGGCTGCCCACTGAAGAGATCGGAGCCCAGCAGGTGCCCGTAGAAGGTGAGCGCCTCCTGCAGCCGCCGCAGGCAGAGCTGGCCGGTGAGGAGAAAGTATTGAGAGCCCTGGTCTTCCCCCCAACTCCCGCTGCCATCCTCACGCCCTTGGCCCCGGTCCACTCGCACCTCTCCGTCGGAGCCCAGTCCGTCGGGGTCGCAGCGGTCGCTGCACTGGATCTGGGGCGTGGGGTCCTCCGCCTTCCTCTCTCCCTCCTCTCTCGGCATTTCCTGGGAGTGTTGGGGGGAGGAGAGGATAGAACAGCTTAGACCAGCCCAGCCACCCCCAGCTTTCAGCTCCCCACCACTCCAAGTCGCTGCGTCCACCAGGGCCCCTCACCATGTGCTCGCCGAGCGGCCTGATGCCCCAGGCCAGTGTGGTGATGCTTTGGGCCAGCTGCTGGCATTGTCCCCAGGCCAGGCTGGCCCTACCAGGCACAGCCCGGTTCTCAGCTGGTTGGAGGAGCAGGACCAGCACCAGCAGTCTGAGCCCGGTCATCAAACCTTCACTGGCCACTCTGCCCGCCGTGCCAGCCGCCGGGCCTGCCTCCTCTGCCTCTTGTCACCGGTTCCGCTTGCCGTCCCTGTCACTGGCCCCGTCCGCCCTGTCACCGGTCGTGCCCGCCGTGCCTGTGGGTGGCCCTATCCGTCGTGCCCGTCGCTGGCCCCGTCCACCGTACTCGTGGCCGTCCCCGTCCGCTGCGCCTGCTGCTGGCCCTGCCCGTTGCTGGTCCTGCCTGTTTTATACTGAACAGGTGACTCACTGGCAGAAAGGGTTTCCCCTCGGCAGCCCAGGTACCTCAGGATTATTTGAGGGATGTCCAGCTAAACCAGTTGCTAAATGGGAAATTACGTCGGGGACAGTCAGGGGACGGACAGGCTGGTGGGCGCACATGTGTAATTCTCTCCAGGAGCTGCCGCTGCCAGGCGTAGGGGGGAAGGCGATGAGGGAGAGGGGGAAGGGATGGGGGAGAACATTTAAAGGGGCCGCAGGCCCAGGCCTTCTCCCTCCTGGAGCAGAAGGGCTCGAAGGAGGTCAGTCTCTCTCGAGCGGGGTGTCAGGACAGAGGCCCCGTGCATTCGGGGCACTGCCCGCCCCGTGAGCCTGGCCCCCACCCGTCCGCCGCCATCCGCCACCCCCTTCTCCGAGCCAGAGGTCCGGCCCGCCGCACGTTGGGGTCGGTGCCGGGAGAGGGACGCTGGCTGACGGCCCCCTCCCCCGCTTCTCCATCTCTGTTCCTCCCCCGGCTCCTCCTCGGAGGCAGCAGCCCAAGCCCCACATACGAGTCACCCTGGCTGGCGGCGACCTCGGGCCGGGGACAGTCCCTTCCGCCGGTTGCATCCGTGGGTAAAGTCCGTCTGACACGAGCCCCGGGAGGTTGCAACACCCAACGGCTGATGCAACGGTTTTGGCCGGGCCGCCGGGGCCACCCCGGGGCTGGCCCAGGGCGGGGGCCGCGGGGCCGTTTCCCTTCCCAGGGTGGCTTGGCGGCGCGGTCCGCCAGCGAGTCTTGCTCTCCCGAAGATAGCGGACGGCCCCGGCCCTCTGAGCCCCAGCCCGAGGCCTGGCAGAGCAGCCGCAGCCAAAGGAGGTGGCCCCATCCTGGCCCGGTGCGACCGGCCAGAGACCGGCCGTGAGGATGTGGAGCGTAACGGTGGACAAGCAGTCTTTACCAAGAGCCCCGTGGGGACAAGGCGCGGTCCTGGGCGCTCACTGGAGGGGCGTGCCAGAGGGGAGGCCCGCGCTCCCTGCCCGCCAGCCGCTTCCACCTTCACAGGGCGACCCGGGGGCTGATCCAGATCCCGGGCACCCAGCGGGAGTCCCGGCCTGTTTCACTTCCTGCAGTTGCAGGGCGTGGGGCAGGAAGCGGAACTGGTGGGGCTGCTTGGGGACGGAGTGCCTCCATGCCCCACCCGGCCCCAGATCCCCAGGAACCCGCCGTGACGTCAGGGGTCAGGAGGGCAGCCTGTGCCCTATGTAAATAAGCCCGATACCTCCCTCCCTCCCTGGCCCCCCACAACCCCAGGCGTGGGGGAGTGGTGAGGGTCAGGGGGCATCCCAGGGGCCAGGTCAGGAGCTGCTCATTTTGGGGTCAAAACCCCCAATCCTCCCGGCACCCCGGCAGCTCACTCCACCTGTTCCTGCTGCCCCAGAGCCTCTGAGGGCTCTGCGGCCCGGGAGCCGATGAAGCAGAGGGCCCGGGAGTCAGAAGGTCACGGGTTCTATTGCCGACGCTGCCGCCCGTCTGCTGTGTGCCCTCGGGCTGGTCACTTCACTTCTCTGAGCCTCAGTTACCTCATCTGTAAAATGGAGATTGAGACTGTGAGCCCCGGATGGGACGGGGACTGTGTCCAACCCGATTTGCTCGTATCCACCCCAGTGCTTAGTAAAGTGGCTGGCTCACAGTAAGCGCTTAACAGATAGCACAGTTATTATTATCATTGGGATGGAAGAGGGGGCTATGTGGCCCAGGCCCCAGTGAGAAAGAGGTGGTCTCTCTCTGCAGTCCCGATCCCCGAATACCCCACCCTCTTGTTTCCCACTATATCTCCCGCTTGACGGTGCCCTCCTAACAGTGAGCGCTCAGTAGATATGATTGATCGAGGGATTAATCAGGGAAGGCACGCTGGAAGAGATATGCCTTCAGAACGAGAAGCACCTAGGCCGGGTGGATAAAGCACGGGCCTAGGAGGGTTCCAGGCCCACTCTTCCGCTTGCCTGCTGGGTGACCTTGGGTAAGACACTTAACTTCTCTGTACCTCACTTTCCTCCACTGCAAAATTGGGCTTCAATCCCTGGTCTCCCTCCCACTTAGACTGTGAGCCCTCATGCGGGACAGGGACCGTGTGTCACCTTAATAATTCCGGTTCTCGTTAAACGCTTACCACGTGCCAGGCACCGTACTAAGCAGTGGGGTAGATATATGGTAATGGCTCTGCCACTTGTCAGCTGTGTGACTGTGGGAAAGTCACTTCACTTCTCTGGGCCTCAGTTACCTCATCTGCAAAATGGGGATTACCTGTGAGCCTCACGTGGGACAACCTGATTACCCTGTATCTACCCCAGCGCTTAGAACAGTGCTCGGCACATAGTAAGCGCTTAACAAAAACCAACATTATAATTATTATTATATGGTAATTAGGTTGGACACAGTTCCTCTCCCACATTAGGCTCACGGTCTCAATCCCCATTTTACAGATGAGGTAACTGAGGAACAGAGAAACGAAGCCACTTGCTCGAGGTCACACAGCAGGCAAATGGCGGGGCCGGAATTAGAACCCAGACCCGTGCTCTATCCATTAATAATGTTGGTATTTGTTGAGCGCTTACTCTGTGCAGAGCACTGTTCTAAGCGCTGGGGTAGACCTAGGGGAATCAGGTTGTCCCACATGGGGCTCACAGTGTTAATCCCCATTTTACAGATGAGGTAACTGAGGCCCAGAGAAGTTAAGTGACTTGCCCACAGTCACACAGCTGACAAGTGGCAGAGCTGGGATTCGAACCCATGACCTCTGACTCCAAAGCCCGTGCTCTTTCCACTGAGCCACGCTGCTTCTCTTCTCTATCCATTAGGGCACACGGCTTCCCTGCCTGACACATGATAAGAGGCTAACAGATACCTTCAAAAAAAAGGCCTTGAAGTTGGGGACAGCAGTGATCTGCCGGTGTCGGGAGGTGGGAAACCGAGGCAGGGTTGATTTCCAGCTACCCCGCTAATAACAGTAAGGATAATTACGGTATTTGTTAAGTGCTTACTATGTGTCAGGCAACTGCACGGAGCGCTGGGGTGGATACAAGCAAATCGGGTGGGACCCAGTCCCTGTCCGGCAAGGGCGGGCAGGCAGGAGGCAGGGGCTAGCGGTCCCGCGGAGCACCAGCCAAGCGGCCCGCTGGCGGCTTCGTTTGACCCCCGACGGCGACCCGTAGCCCGCGCTCTCAACCAAACCCGCCTCCCCGAAGCCGACTGAGGAGCTGGAGTCCGTCTCCCCTTGTCGTCCCGCCCCCCCTCCTTCCTGATTGGCCTGCGCCCTCCGCGGCCCCTTCTGATTGGAGGAGGCCGGGCCCAAGGCACCTGGGGGTAGGTTGAGAGCGGGGCGTGAGCGCAAAGCGGGGCGATCGGAGGGCCCGAGGGGCCGGCGGCCGGGCGTGGGCGTCCATCCCCAAACCCGGCGGGGAACCGTGGGTGATGCTCTCCTCGCCGTCTCCCCCCGGCGCCCCCCAGCCGAGGGATCTCGGGCACCTTCCTCCGCCAATTGACCGCTTTCTGTCTCCGCGGAGGATTCTGGGTACCCGAGCCCTCAGGTTCCCCCAGAGGATTCTGGGTAACTGGTCCTCCTCGCTCTCCGCGAAGGCTGCCGGGAAAGTGACCCTCTCCCATCATGTTTCCCCCGAGGCGTCTGGCTAAGCCACCCTTCTGGTTCTTCCCAAAGGCTGCCGGGTAACCGACCCCCCCCCCCTCGAGTTTCCCGCGGAGGATTCTGGGTAGGAAACGTCAATCAGGTAACAGGGCAGAGGGCAGGGGATGAACTAGTCGGGCGAGAGGGGATCCGGGGAGAGGGAGAGGCCAACGGTGATGGGGACGAGGGGCTCCGTTAAGCGCTCAGTATGTGCCAAGCGCCGCTCCGGGCGCCGGGGGAGGAGGAGGAGGAGGAGGTGGTAGAAGGGGGGGAAGGGGAGGGGAGGAGGGAGTAAGATGGGGCTGTGGGATGGGGAGGAGAGGGGATATATGGAACCTGTGGGACCGGGAGGGGAGGCCTGCAGGGTGGGGAATGGGGCGTGGGGGCGGTGAAGCGGGGAGAAGGGTTGAGGAGTTTTGTGGGAAGGAAGAGGGAGAGCAGAGGGAAAGATAAACTGTAGAGAGCCAGCGGTGGACTCACCCCCCCGCCTCATGACCTGGGTCCCCGTGGGGTCCCCCCCAGCCGACCCGGATGTCCGCCCTCGGGCCGCGGGAGCCGTGCCGCTGAAGGGCGCTCCGCCGCCGCCATGAACTTCGAGGGACTGGATGCGGGACTGGCCGAGTACACGTCGGGCCTGCACCCGGCCCTGGACCCGGCCCTGGATCCGGGGCTGGACCCGGCTTTGGGGGCCCACCTGAGCCCCAGCCTGCTGCAGAACGTGGAGCTGGCGGCCGAGGGCGTGCCCCTCGAGGCCCTGCCCGTGCCCGATTCCGTGCACATCATGGAAGGCGTCTACTCGGAGCTGCACAGCGTCGTGGCCGAGGTGGGCGTGCCCGTGTCCGTCTCCCACTTCGACCTGCACGAGGAGATGCTGTGGGTGGGCACCCACGGGGTAAGGCCTGCCCCTCGGGTGGGTGGGTCCCCCCGGCGGGGGCCGCTGAGGCCCCCCGCAAACCCTGGACTTGATGCCCCCAGCCACGTGACCACTCCCCCCGGGCCCGGTGTCTCCGGCCAGCTGAAGAGGGAGCAGGGAGGGCAGGGCAGGTGGGCCCTGCTACGTTCACCGCTCCCCTCCCCGTCCCGCAGGGCCATGCCACCTCGTTCTTCGGCCCCGCCTTGGAGCGCTACTCTTCCTTCCGGGTGAACTGCAGTGACGACATTCGGCAGATCCAGAGCCTAGAGAGCGGCGTCCTCTTCCTCACCAAGAACAACCTCAAGTGCACGGCCCGGGGTGGGCTGATCGCCTTTGATTACCTGTGAGTGGTGGCCGGGCGCCCCCGCTCCCGGGGGCTCCAGTGCTGGGTGGCCGGAGGTCCTGCGTCCCCCGGCGCTCTCTGGGATGTCCCCGGGTGCCCTGCTGCCGGCCCCCGCCCCTGGGCCTCACGCTCCCGCCCGTCATTCTGTCCGTCTGGCTCGGCAGCATGGACGAAGGTGAGGACATGCACAGTCTCCTGCTGACGGACAGCAGTACCCTGCTGGTGGCGGGCCTGCAGAGCCACCTGATCGAGATCGACCTCAACACCGTCCAGGAGACCCAGAAGGTGCGGGGAGGGGACGGGCGCCGGGCCACACCTCCTTGCCGCCCCTCCGTTCAGACCGGCCGGCCCAGCTGACCCCCGTCCCTTGTCGCCCTCCCCCCCGCCGGCCTAGTACCCCCTTGAGGTGCCCGGAGTCACCATCATGAGGCAGTCGAACCGCTTCTTCTTCTGTGGCCACACATCTGGCAAGGTAACGGAGCGCCTGCGAGGGAGGCCCCGGCCCCTCGCTCCCCACCCCCCGGGATCCTCCAGGGCTCCCAGGTAGGGACCGCTGGCCCCACCCTCCAGGACCCGGGCCTCCCTCGACCCCTATCCCTTCCAGGTGCCTGGGCAGCCCATCTTCCCCGAGAGGCCTTCCCTGATCAGCCCCCGCCTCCCCAGTGGGTCGACCCCTCAGTGCGCCGGCCTGTGCCCGCCCCAGGGCACGGGTCCCTGACGGGCTTCGGGTCCAGAGTCGCGGTGAGGGGGCGGCTCTTCCTCCAGCACCCGTCCACCGGGACCGACCGCCAGCTGCCGCCGCGTGGCTAGCGCCCGGAGGAAGGCGCTGGGAGCCCGAGTGGATCCAGTCCTTCGAGGTTCGGCAGCTGGTCGGGACCCAGTCTGGTGGGGAGTCGGGGTCCGGCCCAGGGTCCCCCAGTGACCGACTGTTGAAAACTCTGCCAGGGGAGGTCTCCCCGTGGGTCTGAGTCCCGATTACCGAGCTGGAGGGAAGGGAGTGTTGGGAGCGGGGTCCCCGGATTGCAGCGGGGGGAGGCTGGGAGAGGGAGGGGGAGTTTGTTGGGCTTGTGCTGAAAAGGGGAAGGGAGATAGCCATGTGAGGGACCCCCACTTAGGTCATTAACTGGGGGTTCGGACAGTGGGTGCAGATGCCAGCAGAGGGCCTGGCCTGGGGATTCACTACAGGGATGCAGAGGTGCCAGTTTCTGCCCCCCCGATAACATCAGCCCCAAAACAATTTATCCGGGCCTGCTCCCGGAGAGGGGAGAGGCTGGAGGCAGAGAGACCAGCGAGGAAGCTGCTGTGGTGGTCAAGGCGGGCTATAACGTGTGCCTGAATGGAGAGAAAGGGATGGATTCTGGAGATGGTGTAGAGGAAAAACTGGCAGGATTTGGTGACTGACTCAATCTGGGGGTTGAAAGAGAAAAGAGTTAAGGATATCATCAGGACTTAAGAAACGGGGGGTTGAAAAAGAGTTAAGGATATCATTAGGACTTAAGAAACGGGGAAGACGGAGAGAGAGGGAGGTGAAGGAGAAGATTTGTGGGGGAGGACGAGGAGTTCAATTTTGGACAGATTGAGCCTGAGGTGTCAATGCGACCTCTGAAGAGGTCTTGGAGGCAGGAGATGTGAGAGGGCGGAGGAGAGAGGTTGGGGCGGAGGAGGAAGATTCGGGAGTCATCCACGTTAGGGAATGGGTATAGATGGTGGGTATTAAGCAATCAATTAATGGTATTTATTGAGTGCTACTAGGGTCCAAGCACCGTACTAAGCACTTGAGCACAACAGAGTTGGTAGATATGTTCCCTGCTCACAGTGAGCTGACAGTCTAGAGGGGGAGACAGAAGAAAAGGGGCTCCAGGCCTGAGCCTAAGGGACCCCCCCACAATGAGGGGGCTGGAGACAGAGGAGGAGCCGGTGAAGGAGCGGCCGGAGCTAGGAGGAGGAGGCCCAGGAGAAGACAGCGTCAGCGAAGCTGAGGTTAGAGAGCGTCTCCAGGAGGGTCTGCTGGTTCTCGGTGTCAAGGGCAGCCCGGTGCGGGGGATGAGGACAGAGTCTGCTCGAGTCGAGAAGGATGTCGGTGAGGTTTGAAGCGGCCAGGCTTCCTCTTGCCGCCCTGCACGGCGGGGGTTGGGGGCGGGGAGGGTTTGCACGCGCACGCTGGGGCCGGGACGCCCACCGGGGTGGAACGCTGGCCACAGAGTACTCTGAAAATACGTGAGATTCAGCAGACTTCTGGAAGAACCTGTAGGGAGCGTCTGTCGCGTTGGACTGGCATTAGTGGGTCCTGCACCCTCCTGGGGTGAACGCTCCATACTAGGCATCAGGGAAAGTAAAACACTGAGAAGTGAGCCATCCCTGTGCACAAGAAGCTTACACTCTCTGGGTGTATAAAGCTGTTGGGCTATTCACACGCACCGTTTATACTGGTTTCCGTAACACCCTTTCCCCACAGCACGTCAGGACTCCCTTGACATCTTCCCCCCAAAGCAGGCTCCAGCGGGACTGGGGTGTTTCCCCGGACCCCACCTTACTGGGCTCCAGCGGGATGCCGGCCAGAGCTCCTCCCATCAGTTCCTTGGTTGTCACGCTGTCACTCTCTGTGTTCGCGTTTTCTCTTCCCTTTTAGGCTGGAAGCCCCTCGAGGGCAGGTATCATGTCTTGTTTTCCTTCTTCTGTAACTTCCCAAGGTGGCAGTAAAGTGCCTGGCAACTGGAATAGCACCAAGTGCACAGGACAGCACCTAGGTGGTCCCCGGTAGAGCAGCAGGTGCTCAGTACAGTGCTCAGGAGGTATCTAATATAGCAGCAAGTGCCCGATTTGGCACCTGAGGGGCCCCAGTGAAGCACCAGGTGCCCAGCCTCGTGCCCAGGAGGTGCCCACAAATGCCACCCACCGCTGCCTTTGCCTCCCTCCCTCCTCCGCATTGGGCAGGTCCTCTCCCGGAGCGCTCATCCCCAGCGGCCTCCCCGGGGCCCCGGGCCCACCGCACCCCACTCCCCCTCGCCCCCTCGGCTCCGCAGGTGACTTTGCGGGACCCACGCACCCGCCAAGCGGAGCATGAGTTGGACGCCTACTCGGGCAGCCTGTCGGACTTCGACGTGCACGGGAACCTGCTGGTGGCCTGCGGCTTCTCCAGCCGGCCTGGCGGCCTGGCCTGCGACCGCTTCCTCAAGGTGTACGACCTGCGCACGCTGCGCTCGGTCACACCCCTGCAGGTGCACGTGGACCCCGCCTTCCTGCGCTTCATCCCCACCTACACCTCCCGCCTCGCCATCGTCTCCCAGACCGGTGCGGACTGTGGGCTAGGGGGAGAGCAAGGGCCGCCGGGGGGTGGGCCCCGGGGCGAGGGACGGGGGGAAGGGGCGGGCGGGGACCCCGCCCCCGGTGACCAGCCCCCCCCCCCACCGCGGTCCCCTCCCAGGCCAGTGCCAATTCTGTGAGCCCACGGGCCTGGCCAACCCGGCCGACATCTTCCACGTGAACCCCGTGGGGCCGCCGTTGCTGACGTTCGACGTGTCGGCCAGCAAACAGGCGCTGGCCTTCGGCGACGCGGAGGGCTGCGTGCACCTGTGGGCCGACTCCCCCGAGGCTTCCTTCAACCCCTACTCCCGCGAGACCGAGTTCGCCCTGCCCTGCCTGGTGGACTCCCTGCCGCCCCTCGACTGGAGCCAGGACCTGCTGCCCCTGTCGCTCATCCCCGTCCCGCTCACCGGGGACGGCCTCC
Source organism: Ornithorhynchus anatinus (assembly GCF_004115215.2). Lineage (NCBI taxonomy): Eukaryota > Metazoa > Chordata > Mammalia > Monotremata > Ornithorhynchidae > Ornithorhynchus > Ornithorhynchus anatinus. The sequence goes on along the minus strand of NC_041737.1, from coordinate 58,820,190 downwards.
TCTCCGACTGGCCGGCCGACCGCTCGGCCCCCGCGCCCCGGTGAGCCCCCCGGCCCTCCTCGCTGCTCCTTTCCCCTCGGCCCCTGACCCTGCCACCGCCCTGCTGGGACCCACCCCTTTCGGCCGCTCTCTCCCCCCCTTCCCTCGACGCTGCCCCTAGGGCCGGGTAGGGTGGGGGGCGCCGAGCCGGGGCGGGCCGGTCCGGACTGTGCTGGGTGCTGGGCGCAGGAGGGCACCCCCCGTGGAGGCAGAGATCCTGCGCACCATGAAGCAAGTCGGCTTCATCGGCTACGCGCCCAACCCTCGCAGCCGGCTGCGCAACCAGGTGGGTGTGTCCCCCTCCCTCCCCGACCTCTGCAGCTCACCGTGCAGCTGGATGGGTGGCCCCCTCCCCCACGGACCCCTGACCAACCCTCCCAGCTGGCTTCACGACCAGGTGGGCACATCTGCGTGACCCCCGGCTCCCGCCCCCTCGCCGACTCACCCCCTCGCCTCGCCCCGGCCAGATCCCGTATCGCCTCAAAGAGCTGGACAGTGACTCGGACAGCTTCAGCCAGGTGCCCGAGTCTCCCATTGGCCGGGAGGAGGAGCCGCACCTCTCCAAGGTGGCCAAAAAATACCGCAAGGTGGGTCTGCAGAACGGGGCACGAGGGACGGGCCGGGGGGGCGGGGGGGCGTTGGCCCCGGGCTCTGAGGAGGCCCGGGATCCCGAGGCCTATGCGATCGGCTAACCGATAGTATTTATCGAGCACCTACCGGGTGCCGAGCGCTGTGCCGTACCGCCCCGGGCAAGCGTGGGCGTCGGTGTGGGCTGAGGCCGCCCCCGCCTCTGGCCACCTCTGCCGCTGGCCAACCCCAGGTCACCATCAAATACTCGAAACTGGGCCTGGAGGATTTTGACTTCAAGCACTACAACAAGACGCTGTTCGCTGGCCTGGAGCCCCACATCCCCAATGCCTACTGCAACTGCATGATCCAGGTCAGCCCCCTTCCCCGCTCGGCTGGGACCACTCCTCTCCTTCCCTTCTCCTCGCTGACCCCACCCCAACCAGCTCCATTCCCTTCACTGTCCCACCTCAACCGGCCTCTTTCCCGTCACTGTGCCACCTCAACCGGCCTCTTTCCCGTCACTGTGCCACCTCAACCGGCCTCTTTCCCGTCACTGTGCCACCTCAACCGGCCTCTTTCCCGTCACTGTGCCACCTCAACCGGCCTCTTTCCCGTCACTTTGCCATCTCAACCGGCCTCTTTCCCGTCACTGTCCCCCTTCAACCAGCCCCCTTCCCCTCGCTGCCCCGGCCCCCTTCACTTCACCGCCAATGCCCCCGCCAGCTTCACTGCCCTCCCCCTTTCCCCAGGTGCTGTACTTCCTGGAACCGGTCCGCTGCCTCGTGCAGAACCACCTCTGCCAGAAGGAGTTCTGCCTGGGCTGTGAGCTGGGCTTCCTGTTCCACATGCTGGACCTGTCCCGTGGGGACCCCTGCCAGGTGGGTCTGAGGGAGGGGGCCCGGGGCCTTGCCGGGGGAGAAGGGGGCGGTACCGCCCTGACCATCCCTGTCTCTCGCCGCCACCGCCAGGGCAGCAACTTCCTGCGCGCTTTCCGCACCATCCCCGAGGCGTCGGCGCTGGGCCTCATCCTGGCCGACTCGGACGAGGCCCCGGGGCGGGGCAGCCTGGCCCGGCTCATCCAGCGCTGGAACCGCTTCGTGCTCACCCAGCTGCACCAGGACATGCAGGAGCAGGAGGGTCCGCAGGCCTACCGCGGGGCCGCCGCCAGGTGAGGCCCGGCCGGGGCCGCGGCCAGGGGAGATCGGCCCTCGGCCTCCTCCCCTCACCATCACCCTCTCTCTTCCCTCTCCCCATCTTCCTACCTCTCTCTGTCTCTCCCTGCCTCTGTCTCTCTCTGGACCACCACCCCCCCTCCTGGCCAGCAGCTTGGCCTCATCGGGGGACTCGGTCATCGGGCAGCTGTTCAGCTGCGAGGTGGAGAACTGCAGCTTGTGTCGCTGTGGCCAGGAGACGGTGCGCGTCTCGTCCACCCTGCTCTTCACGCTGTCTTACCCCGAGGGCGGCGGCGCCGGTACGGGGTGGCGCGGGGCAAGGTTGGGGTGGCCGGGTGCGGGGACGAGAGGTCCGGGGCCCGGGAAAGTGACCCCCAGTTCCCCTCAGACAAGGCTGGGAAAGACTACGACTTCGCCCAGGTGTTAAAGAGGAGCATCTGCCTGGAGCAGAGCACGCAGGCCTGGTGTGAGAACTGTGAGAGATACCAGCCGTCGGTGAGCTGTGGGGCGGGGGGGTCACGGGGTCGGGGTGTAGCTCACAAGCTCACCCGCGTGGAGCCGGGGCCTCACGGGACCCGCTGACTCCACCAACAGGTCCAGACCCGGAACATCCGCCGACTACCCGATGTCCTGGTCATCAACTGCGAGGTGAACAGTTCCAAGGAGGCCGATTTCTGGAAGATGCAGGCGGAGGTGAGGGGGTCGGTTGGGGTGTGGGAGGATCGGTGGACCCTGGCTCTTTGCTTGCCCATTCCCACCACCCCAAGCGGCTCTGTCCACGTGGCGGGCCCGGGCGGCCCGAGGAAGCCCCGGAGTGGGGCCGGAGGATCTGGGGCCGAGGATGCTTCCCCTTCCCCTCCCCTCCCCTCAGCACTGTGCTCGTCCCCTCAACTGTATATATTTTCATTACCCTATTCATTTTGTTAATGAGATGTACATCACCTTGATTCTATTTATTGCTATTGTTTTAATGAGATGTTCATCCCCGTGATTCTATTTATTGCTATTGTTTTCGTCTGTCTCCCCCGATTAGACTGTAAGCCCATCAAAGGGCAGGGACTGTCTCTATCTATTAACGATTTGTACATTCCAAGCGCTTAGTACAGTGCTCTGCACATAGTAAGTGCTCAATAAATACTATTGAATGAATGAATGCTGGGGGCCACCCTGGCTGAGCTCTCTGCGGGCCTCACGCTCTCCTCTCTTCACCCCAGTTTGCTTTCCAGAAGGCCGTGCGGCGTGGGGGGCGGGGAGGGCAGGGCCTTCCCCAGAGCAAGGAGCGGGCCCTGGCCGACTGGTAAGTGGCTGTTCCCGAGGCGCCCGCGGGTTGGGAGGTCCCTCGAGCAGACCTCCCCTCCCCACTCCCGCCCCTGCCTTATTTTGGCAGGAAGGAGCTGGGGAGCCCGGCTGGGGGGCCGCCGCTTCCTTCCGTGGAGGAGCTGAGGGATGTCTGGCTGCCCTACTCCCTTCGCATGCGGCTCAGCAAGGGCAAGGAGCTGGACATCAGTGACTGGGCACCCCGCGGACAGGTGGGCGGTGGGCCCTGCCTCTACCGTGACCACGTCCCACCCAGCCCCCAGCCCTGTCCCCCAATGTCACCGTCTCCCAGCTTCTCCCTGTCTCCTCCCCACAGCCCTCACCCCCACCATATTCCAAGCCCCCTCCCTCCCCGCCAGCGGCTCGGCGGCCCCGGGGTCTCCCCTCTCCCCGCGGCCCAGAGGACCCAGGGTTCCCCCCACGCGCACGACTCAGTGGCCCTGGGATCTCCCTGGCAGCGGAGTGAGGCGGAGGCGGAGGCAGAGGAGGGGGTCTGCCTCTACGACCTGATGGCCACGGTCGTGCATGTCCTGGACCCCCGCACAGGGGGTAGCCTGGCGGGGCACATCAAGGTTGGGGAGACCTATCACCAGCGGAAGGAGGTGAGGGCGCCAGGGCGGGCTGGCTGCCCAGGGTGGAGAGGGACAGGGTAGCGGCGGGCAGTGGCTATGGGAGTGGGTCGGCTGCAGAGGGGCAGGGAAGCGAGGGTGTGGGGTGGACTGACTGCAGAGGGTAGGGAGGTGCCCTGCTCTAGCCTCCCCCGGACCCTCTCCTTCCTGTAGGGGGTCACCCACCAGCAGTGGTATCTCTTCAACGACTTCCTCATTGAGCCCGTGGACCAGGTCAGTGGCACCCAGAAGGAGCCTGAAGCCTGGCCCTGTTCTGCCCCCGGGGCAAGGCCAGGCGAGGGGCAGGTAGAGGTGGGCAAAGGCCGGCAAGGGACGGGATGAAGTAGCCAGAGGCGGAGATGGGGAGGGAAGAGCTAAAGGGGGCGGAGGCGGACGAGGGGTAGGAGGAGACTGGTGAGCTACGGGCTAAAGTAGGTGGAGGCTGGTGAGAGATGAGCTAATGTGGCGAGAGGTGGGCGGGAACTGGCGAGGTAGTGACCCCTGGCTCCCACAGTGTGAGGCGGTGCAGTTTGACATGAACTGGAAGGTGCCGGCCATCCTGTACTACGTCAAGAGGAACCTCAACACCAAATACAACCTGAGCAGTGCGTGTGTATGCCTGTGTGTTTACGTGTCGGCCCGCCCGGGAGGGGCGAGAGGGGGCCAGCAGCCTTGCCGGTGGCGGGGCGAGAGGGGGACTGAGGGCTTTGGTTTGGTCGGGGGCGCTCCCTAAGGCCCTGCAGTGCCGGGCCCCAGCCCAGGGTGGCTCAGAGGTGGCCAGCAGGGTGGGCGTTGGGCTAGGACTCCGAGCTGCCCACCCAACTGATGCCAGAATCCCCCAAGGATTCGGATGTTCCTTTCCCCCAGATAGCCCCTCTGCCTCCTTTTTCTGCCTGGGACCAGCTGTCCCCTGGGCTGCTCCCTGGAACCCGTTGGTCCTGGTCCCTTCAGATTCCCCTCGGCGCCCACTCTGCTTTCAGCCCCTCTCCCTCACCCCGACTCCTCCGTGGCCCTCGGTGGGTTCCTTTGGGGATTTCCCAGCCTGCTCGCTCTCCTTCCACCCTGCCCTCCCCTTCCGCCGCTTCCCCCGGGGCTCCCCCACCACCCAACTGCCACCCTTCCATCCTCCAGTCAAGAACCCGATCGAGGCCAGCGTGCTGCTGGCCGAAGCCTCTCTGGCCCGCAAACAGCGCAAGACCCACGCCACCTTCATCCCCCTCATGCTGAGCGAGATGCCGCAGGCCGGGGACCTGGTGGGGCTGGACGCCGAGTTTGTGACCCTCAACGAGGTGACCGGCGGGGCACGTGGGCAGGGCATTTGGGCAGGGACGAGGCGGTGTCTCTGAACCGTGACTCCCCCCGCCGCTCCGGCGCAGGAGGAGGCCGAGCTGCGGAGCGACGGCACCAAGTCCACCATCAAGCCGAGCCAGATGTCCGTGGCCAGGATCACCTGTGTGCGGGGCCAGGGCCCCAGCGAGGGGATCCCCTTCATCGATGACTACATCTCCACGCAGGAGCAGGTGTGCCGGGGTGGACGAGGGGGCGGGAGGGATGTGGGGGGGGGGTGGCGGTGGCCTCGTTGCCAGCCCCGCTCACCTGCCGTTCGCCCCAGGTGGTGGATTACCTGACGCAGTACTCTGGGATCAAGCCGGGGGACCTGGATGCCAAGATCTCCTCCAAGCACCTGACCACCCTCAAATCCACTTACCTGAAGCTGCGCTTCCTCATTGACAGCGGGGTCAAGTTTGTGGGCCATGGCCTGCAGAAGGATTTCCGGGTCATCAACCTCATGGTGCGGGGGCGAAGACGGGGCAGACACTGGGCGGGGGAGGGGGCGGAGGGGAACGGAGGAGGGCAGGCAAGGCCAAAGCCTAGAGCTGCGGGGCTGGGCCCCCCCGCCCCCGCCCACTCTTCTCCCACCTTCCCGGGTCCGACCAGGTGCCCAAAGACCAGGTGCTGGACACGGTCTACCTGTTCCACATTCCTCGCAAGCGAATGATCTCCCTGCGCTTCCTCGCCTGGTACTTCCTGGGTGAGTGACCGGCTGGCCGGCCAGAGCCACCGGGGGCGGCGGGGGAGCGGGTCAGGCCGGGCCCTTGCCGGGGACGGGGCAGGGGCGGGAGCGCGGCGGAGGGTACGACGGCCGCCAGATATGTGGTCTTTGCCCTTCGGGAGCTCACAGTCTCGAGGGAGAGGCCAGCCTACACCCAGTGGGAGCAGGAGGAAGAACAAGGGCAGAACAAGAAGTAGCCCAAATGTCTCCGGACGACAATAGCTAAATTAAAAAACTGACTCTTCAAATATAAGCACACATCGGCACATAAGTGCCGAGACTAGCAAGGAAATATTTAAGGGCTAAGTGACTTAATGGGACTCGGGTGTTGAGGTTTCATTACCAAGGTTTTCCTGGGGAAGGTAGGATTTTCGAAGGGAGGGCTCTTAAGACTCTTATCATCATTATCGGTCCAGTCGGTCAGTCGTATTTATTGATCACTTGCTGTGTGCAGAGCACCGTACTAAGCGCTTGGGAGAGTACAATATAACAATAGACACATTCCCTGCCCACAATGAGCTTAAAGTCTAGAGGGTGAGACAGACATAAATAGATAAATGACAGATATATACCTAAGTGCTGTGGGGCCGGGAAGGGGGATGAATAAAGGGAGTAAGTCAAGGGGGCAAAGAAGGGAGTGGGAGTAAGTGCTCAATAAATACGGTTGAATGAATAAATGGGAGAAGAGGAAAGGAGGGCTTAGTCAGGGAAGGGCTCCTGGGTCAGATGTGCCTTCAATAAGGCTCTGAAGCGGGGAGAGTGTTAAGCGGCGGCACCGTTACAAGTTTATCAGGTCGGACACAGTCATTATCCCACACGGGGTTTGGTCCAAGTAGGAGATGTGGAGAGCTGTGGCTGGTGGATTTTTGATTTGGGGGACTGCCCGGAAGCTGAGCCGATGGCTGGTAGTTTGCACTTCTGGAGGGACGGGGGGCACCAGGGGAAGTGTCTGAGGAGAGGATAGGGGTATGCTGAGCTGTGCTGCAGGGTGACGGTCCAGGCAGCTGTGGGGAGTGTGGGCTTAAAGAGAAGCAGCGTGGCTCAGTGGAAAGAGCATGGGCTTTGGAGTCAGGGCTCATGAGTTCGAATCCCAGCTCTGCCACTTGTCGGCTGTGTGACTGTGGGCAAGTCACTTCACCGTGCCTCAGTTCCCTCATCTGTAAAATGGGGATTAAGACTGTGAGCCCCACGTGGGACAACCTGATTCCCCTATGTCTACCCCAGCGCTTAGAACAGTGCTCGGCACATAGTAAGCGCTTAACAAATACCAACATTATTATTATTATTAAAGGGGAGAGGCTGGAGGCAGGGAGAACAGTGACGAGGCTGAGGCAGTAGTCTCGCCAGGCCCTGACTGGTGCTCGGACCAGGGGTGGCGGTTTGGTCAGAGCCTCAGGAGGATTTAGCGATTCAGAGGGTGATGGGTTGCGGGAGCTGAATGGCGGGGCAGGGGGAGGGTTGAGGATGACCCGAGGTCGCCGGCTTCACTTCCGGGAGCGCGGCAGCATTGTCAACGGAGATGGGGACATGGGGAAGAGGAGTTTGGTTTTGGACATGTAAAGTGTGAGGCGTCGGGACCTCCCCCTGGAGCTCTCCCAGAGGCAAGAGTAGTCGAGGGGCAGGATGGTTTGGCTGGGGAGCGGTCAGGGCCCGAGGGGTCCATGTGGGTGCCGCCGCCCAGAGGCACATGGCCCAAGCAAGCCGGGAGTCGGGAAAGCCGACCGGAGGGAGCCGGTGGCTGCGCCCCATGGGAGCAGAGGGGCAGGTCGGAAAGGGGACCTCGGGGCCAGGGTGGGCTCCCCGTGAGGTCTCTCCCCTCCCCACCTCCCCCAGACCTGAAGATCCAGAGCGAGACCCACGACAGCATCGAGGACGCCCGCACGGCCCTGCAGCTGTACCGCAAGTACCTGGAACTGAGCCGCCACGGCCGGGAGCCCGAGGAGTTCCGCAAAGTGCTCAAGGCCCTCTACGAGAAAGGCCGCAAGCTGGACTGGAAGGTGCCCGAGGCCGAGGGCCCGAGCAGCCCCAAGAGTGAGTGTCCGGCCCGCGTCGGGGGTGGAGGGGGAGTCTGTCCGGCGGGACACGCGCTCCCGGCGCCTCACGGTCCCGGTGGTGTCGCCCTGACAGATGCGGCCGTCTTCTCCTCGGTGCTGGCGCTGTGACCGCCCCCCCGGCCCTGCCCTTTGCCGGACGTCTCCGGCCCCGCAGCCGAGCGGCTTCCGCCGGCCCCGGCGCGGCCGACGAGGATCTCTCCTCCTCGGGGTTTGACCCGGTCCCCGGGGCCGGGTGGGGGCAAGGAGCCCAACGGGCCAGCGGGCCCCTCCGGGGGGACTCTCCCCGCCGCTCCGGCACAGATGGTCGGGGAGGAGCCTGGGGCCCCCGGACCGGCCCAGGCCTCTAACCGGATGCGAGCGAGCACCGCTCCGTACCCGGGCCATCCTCGGAGATGCCAAAAACCGGGAGGGGACGGCTCCGAGGCCCCGGCCGCCCCCTCTCCTCCGCGACACTTTCCCTCCCCGTCTGCCTGTCGGACGTTTTTATAAGATTGAAATAAAGGCGAAATGCAGCACCAGGCGTCGGGCAGAGGGTCTCGCCAGCGGCCCCTCATCCTCACCCTTCGAGCTCCTCCCGGACATGCTGGGCCCCGAGGGCCGTGACTTCGCCCCGGCGCAGCCGCGGCATTCCCTCCCCTCGCCGGTAGGGGGCGCGGGGAGCCCGCGAAGAACTACAACTCCCGTCATGCCTCGGGGCCGGCGGGGGCCCTCGCGCCCGGAGGCGCCGCGGTCCCCGCCGGGGCTTGTAGTTTCTAGCTCCGGCCCGGGCTTCGCCACCTGCTTGGGGTTCGGTACCTGTCCGCGCCTTGGGCGGGCGTCACGCCCCTCCGCTCCCCCCAGCCCATTGAGGTCCCACGTGCCGCCCCCGGCCTGGCTGTCGTTGCTCACGTGGACCCCGCCACGCAGGTCGGGGTCCTCCGGTGCCGGCCGGGGCCCTCGCGGCCGGCGGGCTGCCCCGGAGAGCGCCTGCTCGGGAGCTCCCCGGGGAGCGACCTCAGGGGCCCGGCTGGGGGAGGCCCGAAGGGGAAGGTTAAGAGCGGCCTTCCCCCGGGTCCTTCCGGTCGCCCTTCCGGCTTCGAGGGACCCGTCGGGGGCCGCGAGGCGGGTCAGGCGTCCGCCGGGGCGGCCCGTCTCCGGAAAGAGCCGAAGCGCCGAGGAGCGCGGCGGGACCCGAGCTGGGGAGGGGAGGGGGGGACTCTGCTGCCCCCCGCTGGTCGGGCCACGGCGGTGCCCGCTGCGGCCGAGGTGGGAGCGCGGACCCCCCGACCGACCGGGACGGGGGAGGGGGACTCACCGGGACCGGGGGTCGGGGAGGGAGGGAGGGCCGGGGGCTGCGCCTTCTGACGGCGACCCCCGTCCCTGCCTCCCCGCTACCTGCTGCGGTTATCATTATTAATCAGTACTCGTTGCAACGGCCGTACTGCATAGCCGCTTAGTACGCGCCAAGCGCTGTGCAGAGCGCCGAGGGAGACGTCGGGGACAAGCAGGTGGGACCCAATCCCTGCCCCTCCGGAGCTCGCTCACAGTGTCTCCCTGTCCCTGCATCCCCGTCTTCCCCCGTCCCCCACCCCGAAGACCCCCTTCCCCCGCCGCGACGACCATGGCGACCGTGGCCGGCTGGGCTTGGGGCTGGCTGGCCCTGCTCCTCGGGGTGCTGGCGGCCGACGCTCGGGCCCGGAGGAGCCAAGATCTGCGCTGCGGAGGTGAGCCGGACGGGGTAGCGCCCACCTCGGGCCCGCCTCCCCTTCCTCCCTCCCTCCCCCTCTGGGTGATGGCATTTGTTAAGCGCTTACTCGGTGCCGAGCGCTCTTCTCAGCGCTGGGGGAGATTATCAGGTGGTCCCAGCTGGGGCTCGGGGGTCTTCATCCCCATTTTCCGGATGCCCAGAGGGGCACAGAGAAGTGAAGCGACTTGCCCGAAGCTGACGAGTGGCGGGGCCTGGATTAGAATAATAATAATAATAATGTCGGTAATTGTTAAGCGCTTCCTGTGTGCCGAGCACTGTTCTAAGCGCTGGGGTAGATACAGGGTTACCAGGTGGTCCCACGTGGGGCTCACAGTGCTCATCACCCTTTTACAGATGGCACCGAGAAGTGAGGTGACTTGCCCCAAGTCACACACCTGACAAGCGGCGGAGTGGGGATTTGAACCCATGACCTCGGACTCCCAAGCCCGGGCTCTTTCCACTGAGTCACGCTGCATCAGAACCCACTTGCCTTCATTTTCACTTGCCTTGCTTCTCTCTTCCCCCTCCTCCTCCAGCCTGCAGGGCCCTGGTGGACGAACTGGAGTGGGAGATCTCTCGTGTGGACCCCAAGAAGACCATCCAGATGGGCTCCTTTCGCATTAACCCGGATGGCAGCCAGTCAGTGGTGGAGGTGATGCCCCCTCCCTCGGCACCCCCCCCCCCCCAACAACCATCCCCCGTCCCCTCCCCGGCTTTCCTTTCTCCCACCCTTTTCCTTTCTGCCCCTGCCCCTTACCCGCTGGCTGGAGCTGGACCCTGACCAGTCAGTGAGCCAGTCATCCATTCATTCAATCGTATTTATTGAGTGCTTACTGCGTGCAGAGCCCTGTATTAAGCACTTGGAAACTACAATTCAACAGTAAGGAGACAATCCCTGCCCACATCGGGCTTACAGTCGGCCAGTCGGTCGTCAGTCGCATTTACTGAGCACTTACTAATAATGGTAATAATAATTATAGTGGTATTAAGTGCTTACTATGTGCCAGGAACTTTTCTAAGTGCTGGGGTAAATACAAGGTAGTCAACTTGTCCCATGTGGAGATCACAGATCACAGCCTTAATCCCCATATTACGGATGAGGTAACCGAGGCAGAGAGAAGTTAGGTGGCTTGCCCAAGGTTACACAACAGACGAGGGGGGGGGAGCCGGAACGAGAACCCACGTCCTCTGACTCCCAAGCCCGTGCTCTTTCCACTAAGCCACGCTGCTTCTCCTGTTTACTGTGTGTAGGGTTGTACTGTTCTGTACCCAGAGGAAACTGAGTTTGGTGTGCTTTAGGGTGGGGGAGGGTGGGAGGACGCGACTAACAGGGGCTGGGGGTGAGAGAGGACATGTCGGTGTGTGCGCCCACCCCCAAGACCACCCTGGGGCCACGGCCCTTCAGGGCAGGGGTGGGAGGGCTGAGGCGAGTCGCCCCCAGGTGCCCTACGCCCGCTCGGAGGCCCACCTGACGGAGCTGCTGGAGCGGGTGTGCGAGCAGATGAAGGAGTACGGGGAGCAGCCGGACCCTGGCGGCCAGCGCAAGAACTATGTGCGGGTGGCGGCCCGCCCGGGCCCCGGCCCCGACCCAGGCCCCCAGCTGGAAGGGGTGCGGCTCGATGGGGACATCACCTCTAGCCTCAAGTTTGCGGTGAGGCCCCGGGCAGTGTTGGGGCATTGGGGGGACTAGGGGTGCTGGGGCAGAGGAACCCAGAGGTACGGAGGGGTGGGGGGTACTGCGGTGGGGCCATTGAGGAAGGGCTGGGGGGGGGGCGATGAGCTGGGGGGCTTGAGATGCCGGGGGACCCAGGGATGCCGAGGTTGGGGGCTGAGGAGGGCAACCTGGCGTGCCGGGTCGGGGGTGGCCGGGGCAGAGGGGCTTGGGAGTTCTGGGCGGGGGGGACCAGGGGTCCCGAAGAAGGGCCGGGGGGTGCTGGGGAGGGAGACCCTGGGTCGAGGAGGAGGGCTGTGGGGGCCGGGGTGGGCTAAGGAGGGACTGGTCCCTTCCATCATCCCAACTCACAGGGTCTTTCTGCCCGTCTTCCGGGGGTGGGGGTGGGGTGGGGCTGCAGTGCGAGAGCATTGTGGAGGAGTTTGAGGACGAGCTCATTGAGTTCTTCTCCCACGAGGCGGAAAACGTGAAGGACCGACTCTGTAGCAAACGGACTGGTGAGCCTACACCATGCTTCCTCTCATCCCCGTCTCCTCCATCGTGCCAACACCCGCCCTCTGCCCTCTCCCCTCCCCCCCGCCTCACACTGTATCCATGTTGGCAGGGGATGGGGGTGGTGTGGGCAGGACGTGTGCTAGCATGACCGGACTCTGCATTTTGCCCACAGACCTGTGTGACCATGCCCTGCACATACCTCACGATGAGCTCTGATCAAGCAGGGCCGCTCCCCGACCCCCTCACCCCCGTGGAGAGTACCGACCGGACCCTTCTCCCCTTCCCCCACGTGGATGCGGAGGGGGCTGTGGCGCATTTTGTACCATGTTTTTACCAAAATAAAGCAAAATTCCCAAACTCGTGTGGACCGGGATGTCTCGGCCCCGGCCGGGCCCCCCTCCAGTGGGGAGAAAGGGAAGGTTGAGGGGGCTGGGGGAGAGTGCTGAGCCTTTCATCTCTCTGCCTGCCTAGGTCACTCCCCAGTTGCCCCCTCATCCAGAGCAAGTGGGGAAGCAGCCACTTGAGGAGGCTGGAGATAGCTGGATAGCTGGAGTCTGGATGTAGGTGGGCAGGGTATTTATTGAGTGCCTCCTGTGAGCAGGAGCCCTGCTGGAGGTGCAGTGGATGGAAACTTGGGTTCTAGTCTCGGTCTTTCATTCATTCATTCAATTCATTCAATTGTGTTTATTGTGTTCAGAACACTGTACTAAGCGCTTGGAAAGTACAATTAAGCAATAAAGAGAGAAAATCCCTGCCCATTGCCTGAAGCAGGCTAACGTGGGTAAAGAGCACACCCGTTGAACGAAGCAAGCTGCCCCTCTGCCCGCCTCCTCGCTCGTTGCCCTCGGGGCCCGGGCAGAGGTGAGAGTATAGAAGAGGGGCGGCGCAGAGCGCCCATGCTGGGGTCCACCCCTCCTCCCGCCCAGCCTTTCCTGCCCCAGGACCAAGGCTCATCCATTGCTGAGGGCGACACACTGACCTGGGCCCTTGGGAAAATCTGCCAGAAGGCTGATTTTACCTGCCCTACCCGCAAGGAGCTCCCACTTCAAGGGGGGAGACTGAAATCTCAAATGCCAGAAGCAGCGTGGCCTAGTGGAAAGAGCCTGGACCTGGGAGTCAGAGGTCTTGGTTCTAATGGTTGCCGAATTGTACTTTCCAGGCACGTAGTACAGTGCTCTGCACACGGAGAGCGCTCAATAAATACGATTGAATTGAATGAATAATACCAGCTCTGTTATTTGCTGTGTGCCCTTGCACAAGTCACTTAACTTCTCTGTGCCTCAGTTCCCTTCTCTGCAAAATGAGGATTCGATACCTGTTCTTCCTCCTCTTTAGACTGTGGGACCAGATTATCCTGAATCTACCCCAGCACTTAGTACAGTGCCTGGCCCATAGAAAGGGCTTAACAAATACCACAGTTATGAAATGCGTAGATATACACATATGCTGAGGGTGCACATATATTCATCATTTATATTAATGTCTGTCACCCCTTCTAGACTGTGGGCGGGGAGTATGTCTGTTTATTCTGTTGTACTCTCCCAAGTGCAGTGCTCTACACACAGTAAGTGTTCAATAAGTACGATTAAATGGAAGCAGCGTGGCTTAGTGGCAAGAGCACGGGCTTGGGAGGCAGAGGTCGAGGGTTCTAATGTCGGCTGTATGACCTTGGGCAAGTCACTTCACTTCTCTGTGCCTCAACTACCTCATCTGTAAAATGGGGATTGGGACTGTGAACTCCACGTGGGCCAGGGGCTGTGTCTGATCCGATTTGCTTGTATCCACCCCAGCGCTTACTACAGTGCCTGGCACATTGTAAGCGCTTAACAAAACCCCAATTATTATTATAAATATAATCAAGTGAATGAGTGAATGCATTACCTGCACCTTGGCAGTTCATGGAGACTTGAAGGTGGGTCAGATGCCAGGTGCTGTAACTAGAGGAGGAAGCCTTGTTGGAGGAGATGGGATTTTGGGAGGCTGTGCAGGTTGGACGGGTAGATTCCAGGGGGGAATTCCGGGCCCCGGGACCAAGGTCAGTGAGATGAGAGCCGGGTTGTCTCAGGAGATGGGCTTGGGGAGAGTAAAGAGAGCAAGCGAGGGAGCAGCTGCGGTGAGGAGACTCCTCCTGCCCACCGGGCAGCCTGGAAGCCGCCGGGCAGGAGGAGTCTCCGTGCAAAGCAAAGGTAGGGGATGCGAGCCATTGGAGAGCTTTTTTGTTTTTTTAAGCGGTACTTGTTAAGCACGTACTCTGTGCCAGAACTAAGCGCTGGGGTAGATAGAAGGTAATCAGGTTGGATACAATCCACGTCCCACATGGGGCTCACAGTCTTAATCTCCATTTTACTGATGAGGGAACTAAGGCATGCCAAAGTGAAGTGAACCAGGGTCACACAGCAGACAAGTGGCAGAGCTGGTATTAATAATGATGGTATCTGTTAAGCGCTTACTATGTTCCAAGCACTGTATTAAGCACCGGGGTGGATCAAGTTGGATACAGATCTAGTTGGATACAGCCCCTGTCCCACGTGGGGCTCACAATCTCAATCCCCATGGTACAGATGAGGAGGTAACTGAGGCCCAGAGAAGTGAAGTGACTTGCCCAAGATCACACAGCAGACAAATGGCAGAGCGGGGATTAGAACCCACGACCTTCTGACTCAACCCAGGCCCGTGGTCTAGGCCATGTTGCTTTAGGGGAGAGGGAGATGGGTGCTGAGCGATGCTGCAGGCAGGTAATCTGGGCATCATCGGTGTGGAGTGTGAGCTGAAAGGGGAGGGACTGGAGGCAGCCCTTCCCGCTTGCCCTGGGTGGAGGGGCTCTGGGAGCCTCTGGGGTGGGGTCGAAGGAGCCCTCGGGGGAGAAAGGATGGCAGCCCAGAGCAATAACACATAGAAGCAGCTTGACCTAGTGGATAGAGCATGGGCCTGGGAGTCAGAAGGATCTGGATTCTAATACGGGCTCTGCCTCGGCACCCCAGAGAAGTCATTTCTCTTCTCTGTGCCTCAGTTAACTCATCTGTAAAATGGGGATAATAATAATGATGGTATTTGTTAAGCGCTTACTATGCGCCGAGCACTGTTCTAAGCGCTGGGGTAGACACAGGGGAATCAGGTTGCCCCACGTGGGGCTCACAGTCTTAATCCCCATTTTACAGATGAGGGAACTGAGGCACCGAGAAGTTAAGGAAGTGGACTGTGGCCAAGATAATTAACTTGGAACAATAAATTGTGGTATTCCTGCCTGCTCCAGTGCTTAGCGCGTAGTGAGTTGATAACAAATAGCATAAAAAAAAGAAACCCAAACCCTGCATCCCCGTGGACCACGTTGGAGCAGGATGTCCCAGGAGCTCGGTCGCAGCTGTTTGGGAGAGGGGCTGAGCCAGGTGGTTCCTCTTCTTGTTCTCTCACTGGGTGAAACTGGTCCCCGCCACACCCTCTTCCCCCAAACTGTGGCGCCTCGCCCCCCTCCCTCCCCCAAGGTCAGGGTGACCTGGGAGCCCGGAGCCTGCAGCCCCTGGGGCACTCCCCAGCTCCCCTTTCCTCTTCCTCCAGGCACGGAGCCCACTTGGCAGCGGAGCCTAGACCTGGAGAGGAACCCGCTCCCCTGGCCCAACACCCGATCTCCACCTTGGGAGCTACCAGCCGGTTCCTCCTGCCGGGTCCCGGGCAGCTTGTCGGTCCGTCCGTCCGACTGTCCGTCCGTCCCGGAGCTTCTCCGCTGGCCCAGGCCACTGCCCCGCTGTGGATCACTGACCTCAGGAACCTGGATCTCCGAACACCCTCTGGAGTGTTGGGAAATAAATACTATCACTCCCCACCTTCACCCCCCCACATACACTCTGGTAACCAGAGCTTTGATGTAGCCGCCGGCCCCGCCAGAGGCGGCAAAGACCAGAGCTGACCCTGGGCTCTGCTCAACCTCTCCTGATCCCTCAGGCCTCTCTGCCAGGGGGCCTGGACCATCCCCAACAGTCCTTGTTGACCAGGCTCTGGAGGAGGAGCGGGGCCGGAGCCCTGGCCGGGGCCCGCCGGTCATCGAGGCAAAACCCCTGCATCTCTTGTCCCCGCGGGGCCAGGGGGACGGTGGTGCTCTCGGGGTAGAGGCTGGGAAGAGGGGCTGCCCCCCTCTCTTACCCCCAACATCCCAGGAGTGGCCCCAGCCCAGGATGCGAGAGGGGGGTGAGGCGGACCGCTCAAAGGCCCCTCACAGCCGGTTCCTTGTGCAAACTGGGTCACCGATCAGGCCGGGAAGATGTGCCCCAGCCAAGTAGGCGAAGGGGCCCGAGGTGGGGAGCGCCGGGGAGGGTAGGCCAGGCCGGGGGTGGGGGGGGGATGGGGAGACGGAGCCCCAGTCACGAGGCTCAATGTCACCGGGAATAAGGGCGGGAGAGTCCACGTCCCACACGGGGGCTCTGGCTGCAGGTCAGCCGGGGGGTCAGCGGGAGATGGGAGAGCTCGCCTCCTCCAGGAGGCCTTCCCAGACTGAGCTCCCCTTTCCCTCTGCTCCTTCCCCTCCCCTCAGCACTGCGCCCCTTTGTATATATTATTTATCGCCCTATTGATTTTCTTAATGAGGTGTCTCTCTCCATGACCCCACTCGTCTTGATGACGTTTTGTTCTGTTCTGCTTTGCTGTTTGTCTCCCCCGGGGAGACTGTGAGCCCGTCACCGGGCAGGGAGGCTCTCTCTCTCTCTCTCTCCCTCTCCCTCCGTTGCCCAATCGGCCATTGCAGGCGCTTAGTACAGTGGCCCGGGATGGGAGCGGCCGGTCAGGGGCCGGCGGGGTGGGTGGGGCCGCGTGGCCCGGTCTGCCCCCAAGGTCACCGGTGACCTTGTGACCCGACTGAGCCGGGGGTCGGGGGTCGGACGCCGGGGCCTCCTCCTCCTCCTCCTCCTCCTCCTCCCCCAGGGGTTTCCGGTTACTATGGCAACGTTCCCGGCAGGCCGGACCCCCCTGGGCGGGGTGGGGCAGGGCGGCCCGGCGGAGGCGGCCGTTCAGGCAGCGGCGCGGCCGCCTATGGCCGGCGCGGCCCCGCCCCCTAATCAGCATAGCCCCGCCCCTCCAACGGCCGCCCGGGCGTCGGCCCCGCCCCGCCCCCGCCCGCCGGCCAATGGGCGGCGCGTCCGGCGGGGCCGGGGGGGCGGGGCGTCGGGGGGGCGGGGCGGGCGCGAGGACCCCGGCCCGGCGGCGCCGCCGGACTCGAAGGCGCCGCCCGCCCCCGCCTCCTTTCAACCTTGTCCCCGCCTCGGTGCGGCCTGCGGCGGCCTCCGGCGCTCATCCCCGCTTCCCTTCCCTTCCCCTTCCCTTCCCCGCTCCGCCCCCGCCATGGCCCTGTTCTCCGCGGCCGCCCGGCTCCTCGGAGCCAAGGTGAGTGTGCGGGCCCGGCGGGGGCGGCGGGGGCGGCGGGGCCGGCGCGGGCGGGGCTCCCTCCCACCCGACCCCCCGCAACCTTAAAGGGGCGGCGCGGCGCGGCGCGGCGCGTCCCGCCGGGCCCGGACCCGCACCCGGTCGGTCCCGGCCGGTCCCGCGCCACGTGCGGCGGGGAGGCCCCGTTGGTCCCTGGGCTGGGGGGGAGCGGCCCCGTTTCCCGGCGGGCCCGCGGGGGGGGGGCGGGCGGTGCGGGAGCCCCGCCAAGGTCACGTGGGCCCCCTCCCCGGCGCCCGGAGAAGCGGGGCGGGGGGCGGAGCCGGCGGGTTGAGCCCGGGAAGCGGACGCGCGGCCCTGCCCTTCTCCTCCCGCCCGCCCGCGTCGCCCAGACCGGTCCTTCTCCGGGCGGCGAGGCGAAGCCGGCGGGACCGGGGGGGAAGGCTCGGTCCGCTCCCCGAAACGTTGAAAGGCCTTCGGTCCTATTTAGCCGGCGCTCACTGCGTGCCCGGCACCGCACGAGGGGCCGGGGCAGGCCTAGAGGGCGAGAAAGAGAAGCGGGCCGGGGGAGGGAGGAGACCTCGGGAGACCGGAGGAGACGGCGGGGGTCACCCTCGGGCGGACATAAGCCCAGGAGGGCGGGGCGGGGCGGGGGTGCCTTGCCCCCCTCTCTGACCGCAGGGCAAGGGTCCGGGGCGGGAGGAGGCCCCGGCGCCCCCCGAGGCTGCCCGTCCTTTGGGCCGGTGGACGGACAGGCGGGCGGGGTCAGCTCCTGCTGGGACACCTGAACGGTGGAAGGATGCCGGGGAGGGGGGGGGCAAGGGGGGGGCCCCCCGGGGCCGGAGTCAGGCAGGCGAGGGTTAATCGGGCTGGGCGCGGTCCCTGTCCCACGTGGGGCTCCCACTCTGAATCCCCATTTTACAGTTGAGGTAACCGAGGCCCGGTGAAGTGACTTGCCCGAGGTAGACACTCGGCGGAGCCGGGATTAGAACCCAGGGCCTTCGGACTCCCCGGTCCGTGCCCTATCCACCGAGCCAGGCCGCTTCTCTGTCGAGCGTAATTGAGCAGAGTCGGGAGACACTGCTCCCTGCCATAAGGAGCTGACAGTTGAAAGGAGGAGGCAGTCATTAAAGTAAATTACGGCTGTATAGGTGAGTGTCCTGGGGCTGAAGGAGAGGTGAATAAAAGGTAGAAATTCAAGGGCAAGGGTGATGCAGAAGGGAGAGGGAGTAGGGGAAAGGACGAGGCCGGCGGTCGGTATCCGCTCGGTGCTTTCTCTGGGCTGAGCCTCAGGGAGAGGACGCTACGATCAGTAAATGAGGCCCCTGCCCTCGAGAAACTTTCAGTCGGGTCGGGGAGATGAGGACTGAATTGTTCTACAGTCGAGTGGGCGGAGGAAGGGTGGAGATATATATCATCATCATCATAATGTATCATAGACATGCCTAGGTTTGGGCACAAGTGGTAGAATGTGGAAGAGGATGTGGGCAGATCCCCTGAGCTCCAGACTGGCCGTCGCCCTCAATCATCTCCCCGGCTTTCCCAGGCCCTGGGATGGAGGTTTCATTCTATCGTATTTATTGAGTGCCGACTGTGTCCAGAGCGCTGTACTAAGCCCCTGGGGCTTGAACCCCTCTGAGGACAGGCCGGGGGGGGGGTGGGGGCCTGCTAGGCCCCAGCCTCCTCCGTCTTCCAGTGTGGCCTGGTGGTCCCCGGGTCAGGCCACCACCGCGGTAGCACCGAGAGCAGGGGACGGCCCCTCCTGTACCCTTCCAGCCGTGGCTCCCCCTTCCTCCCCACACCGCCTCTAGCATCTGACAAATGGGGTCCGCCCGTTGGGCCAGGCTAGCGTAGGGGCTCTGCCCCAGCCATTCCTCATGTGGAGGAGACCTCATGGGGCCTGTGGGCCAACCCCCTGCCCCCCCGGGGCGGAGCTTGGCTCCATCAGATGGCGGCAGAAGCGAAGCATTTTGAGATTTAGCCCCTAACACGTGGACCGGCCGCCTGCCCTGCCCCACCACACCATCCTGGGGATCGGCGTGGAAGCCGGGAGACCGGGCTGGCGGTCTAACCGGGTCAGGGGGTCAAGGAGGTCTGGCTTTTTCCCTTGCCCAAGGCCCAGCTGATCAGGAAGCAGGGTGTCTCGCTTGAGCCGGGAATGAGGCTGGCAGTGGGGAGGGGCTCGAAACCGAACACACCCACTGCCACTTCCTGTTCCGCAACCCCAATGTTAAGGACAGGAAAGCCGAAACCGGCCCCGCCCACCCACCCTTGGACTGGTGGTAGGTGGGCCCTCAGCAGGACTGACTGGTCGGTCACCCTCTTAATATTAATTAATGATGATAATAATAGTGGTACTTGTAAAGCGCTCACTGTGTCAAGCCCTGTTCTGAGCGCTGGAGGAAATAGAAGCTAATCGGCTTGGACGCAGTCCCTGTCCCACGTGGGGCTCATAGTCTAAGTAGGGGGATGAGTAGGATTTAATCCCCATTTTACAGAGGAGGTAACTGAGGGCTGGAGAGGTTGTGACTTGCCCAGGGTCACACAGTGAACACATGGCGGAGCTGGCATTAGAACAGTTGTAATGGTAGTATTTGTTAAGGGCTTACTATCGGCCAGGCACGGTACTAAGCGCTGAGGTAGATAATCGGGTGGGAACCTAGAACCCAGGTTTTCGTTACCCTATATTTATTTTGTTAATGAATTGTACATCGCCTTGATTCTATTTAGTTGCCATTGTTTTTACGAGATGTTCTTCCCCTTGACGCTGTTTATTGCCATTGTTCTTGTCTGTCCGTCTCCCCCGATTAGACTGTAAGCCCGTCAAACGGCAGGGACTGTCTCTATCTGTTGCCGACTTGTTCATCCCAAGCGCTTAGTACAGTGCTCTGCACATAGTAAGCGCTCAATAAATACTATTGAATGAATGAATGAACCCAGGTCCTCTGACTTCTGGGCCCATGCTCTTTCCATTAGGCCAGTGTCGCTTCTGTGCCTCACAGCTTTGCAAGCATTTTGGGGCTGCATAGGCCTGCACCTGGAGCACGTGAGGGATCAAGTCCCCCAGAGAGCTTGCTGGATTCAGCAAGAACCCAGAGACGGAGGGAGGGCAGTGGAGGACCCCCAGAAAGGCCGAGGGCTCTCTTGGTTGTTTGGGCACCCCATTGGCTGGCCCGGGGTGCCGGGGTGGGTGGAGCGTGGAAGCAGAGCTCCTTCCGTGCCCCCTGCCTGGCACTCGCAGCCTCCTGGATCCGAGAGGGATCGCTGGGGAGGTTCTGGAAAGGTGGTGGCGGAGGTGGGCACTGCCACACCTCCATTCCAAAAGCCCCTCCTGAGCCTGTGGGCTGCTTTTGGGGGACCACTTTGGGAGATTGGTGCCTTGGGGCTGCCTCCTTTTTGAGCCAGGCCAGGCTGGAAGCAGGCAGGAGGGGAATGAACAGTTGTCCATTCCCCCCCCCCCCGCCGCCCTCATGTCCTCCCACCTTAGCGTAGCCGGGGCAAGGTCTGTTCAGGTTGACTTTCGGGAGGGATTCTCACCCTTCTCCTCACCTTGTCCCCCCACAGAATGCGCCATGCCTGGTGTCTGCTGCTCGTCACGCCAGTGCCTCCACAGTGAGTGCCCGGAAAGGGGACGGGGCCTCTGAGGGCCAGGGGGCTGTGGGCAGATGGGGGTATTGGCTGACCCGTTTGCCAGATTGCCAGGCTACGTTGGCAGGGATGGGGAGGGGCAGAGGGGAAGGGCAAGGTGTGAAGGCCTTTCTGCTGGGCGGGGGCTAGGCCCAGCTGATCCCTCACCTCCTCCCCCTCCGCCCCAGAACCTGAAGGATGTCCTCACCAACATGGTCCCCAAGGAGCAGGCCCGGATCAAGAGCTTCAAGCAGCAGCACGGCAAGACGGTGGTGGGGCAGATCACAGTGGACATGGTGAGGGACGGGCCCTATGGTGGGGCCTTTAGGGAGAGCGCAAAGCTGGCCCGGGGTGGCCCTAGCTGACCCTCTCCACCCCCCAACCCCCGATCTCTCCCCAGATGTATGGTGGCATGAGGGGCATGAAGGGGCTAATATATGAGACTTCGGTCCTGGATCCAGATGAGGTAAGGAGCCGTGCGTGTCTGTGTGTCTGACCGTTGCCCGTCCCCCTAGACCCTCTAATGATCTGCGTGCTCTTCCCCCCCAGGGCATCCGTTTCCGTGGCTACAGCATCCCCGAGTGCCAGAAGTTGCTCCCCAAGGCCAAGGGTGGGGAGGAGCCCCTGCCTGAGGGGCTCTTCTGGCTGCTGGTGACAGGAGACATTCCCACGCAGGAGCAGGTCAGGCCCGCGGAGCCCCCAGCCGTGGGGACGCCGCTGTGAGGTGGTGGCCACGTTGCCGGGGAGTAGAGGGCGGGGGGAGCCGTCTGACACGGCCAAGCGAGGTTCAACCCCGCTTTCCACCGCCACCCAGGTGAGCTGGCTGTCCCAGGAGTGGGCCAAGCGGGCAGCCCTGCCCTCCCACGTGGTCACCATGCTGGACAACTTCCCCACCAATCTGCACCCCATGTCCCAGCTCAGCGCGGCTATCACCGCCCTCAACAGCGAGAGCAACTTTGCCCGGGCCTACGCCGAGGGCGTCCACCGCACCAAGTATTGGGAGGTAGGGAGCGCACCGCCCCCCCCCGGAGTGGGGGCCGGCGGGAAAGGGGTACCCTGGCCCTAAAGCTCATTCCCAGAAAGGCCACGTGGAATAGGTGCCCTGGCTCTTTCTCCAGGGCATCTGGGCCCCTGCCCTGCCTAAGGGAGAGGTTCCTGGGGTGCTGGTGTCGGAGGTGGGTCTTCCTCAGTGCCCTCTAGGGAGGGGGGCCGTGCCATCCGTCCAAAAGCCCCTGCTGAGGGCAGAGCGGCTTGGCACTGCCCCCGCTGAGCCGCTTCCCCGTTCTCCCCCGCAATGCCCACATCAGCTGGTGTACGAGGACTGCATGGACCTGATTGCCAAGCTGCCTTGCGTCGCGGCCAAGATCTACCGAAACCTGTATCGCGAGGCCAGCAGCATCGGCGCCATCGACACCAAGCTGGACTGGTCCCACAACTTCACCAACATGCTGGGCTACACTGACGCCCAGTTCACTGAGCTCATGCGGCTCTATCTCACCATCCACAGGTGGAACGCGTCGGGGGCCGGCCGAGGGCCGGGGGGGCCAGGCCGAGGGTAGGCTGCGGGCCGGATCCGGCCGGACGGACGGCATCTCCCCGGGCCTGAGCCCCTGCCTCTTTCCCTCCTCTTCCCCACAGTGACCACGAGGGTGGCAACGTCAGCGCTCACACCAGCCACTTGGTGGGCAGCGCCCTGTCCGACCCCTACCTGGCCTTCTCGGCAGCCATGAATGGGCTGGCGGGGCCGCTGCACGGACTGGCCAACCAGGTAATGGAGTGTTGGGCCGGCATCTACTAGTCCCCTCCCAGCCCACTCCCGCCTATCTCCCAGCCCTCCCCTTCCTTGCCCCCCATCCCCCAGTCTCACTGCTCTCCAGCTTTCACCTCCCCCACGGCCCCCCCATCCTCTGCTCCCAACCATTTTGCCATTTTCCCACCTCTGTGCCCCCGCAGGAAGTGCTGGTCTGGCTGACCAGCCTGCAGAAGGAAGTTGGAGCAGACGTGTCCGACGAGAAGCTGCGCGACTACATCTGGAACACGCTCAACTCCGGACGGGTGAGGAGGGCTGGGTGTGGGCAGGTGGGCCCTGGCCGCGGGGACTGGGGCTAAAATCCAGGCTCATCACACCAATCTTTCTGTGGCTGTCGGTGGGCGCCAGGTGGTCCCGGGCTACGGGCATGCGGTGCTGAGGAAGACAGACCCGCGCTACACCTGCCAGCGAGAGTTTGCCCTGAAACACCTGCCTAACGACCCCATGTTCAAGCTAGTGGCTCAGCTCTACAAAATCGTGCCCAATGTCCTGCTGGAGCAGGGCAAGGCCAAGAACCCCTGGCCCAACGTGGACGCTCACAGCGGCGTGCTGCTGCAGGTGAGGCCCCCTGGGAGGGAGCGCTGGTGGGCCGGGGAGGGGCGGGCGATCCCAGAGGGGGCATGTTCTGATCCACATGTGTCCCGTCCCGTCCCCCGCAGTACTATGGCATGACGGAGATGAACTACTACACGGTGCTGTTCGGCGTGTCTCGGGCGCTGGGCGTGTTGGCTCAGCTGATCTGGAGCCGGGCACTCGGCTTCCCCCTGGAGCGGCCCAAGTCCATGAGCACGGACGGCCTCATGCAGTTTGTGAGCTCCAAGTCGGGGTAGGCCGGCGGGCGGGCGGGCTGGCTGGAGGGCGAGAGCGCTGCCCGCGGTGGCGGCGACACAGGGGAGCCCGCCCCACGCGGTTCCCGGCCTCCGGGGGGCCAGGGCCCCCACGACTCTTAGCATTAGAACAGAGCAGAGACACTGACGCTAACGTTGCAGGTTATTTATGGAGTAAATTAAGACTTAAACAGCCCCGTTCCTCTACTGACCGGACGTTGACCGACCATAGAGAGTGGCAGGACGCCGCCACAGAACCCGGTCAGCAGCCACAGGGGTAGCCCCTTGCCATCCCCCCAAGAATCACGGTCACCCAATCCCACCAGCTCTGGCGCCCGGCTCATCAGTGTGGAGAGCGCTGCGGCTGCCTCCCCCTTCAAGTTCTGCAGTGCTTGCAGGTGTCCCCACGCTCCCCGCCCCTACACAAACACAGATACATTGTCCTTGACCCCCACGGAGCCCCGGCATGAGGATGGTGCCTGCAGCCCCTCTCTGCCCCCCCACCCCCCCAACACCGCTATTTATCAGTCCCGCGCCCGACCGTCTGTCGTCTGAACCATTCCCCCAGCCCGTGGGGAGCCTTGTTAGCGCAGGTTCCCATGACTCAGAACTCTGCTGGCCCTGGTCCTCGAAGAAAGTTTGAAATACACTCCTCCCCGCCCCCCACCGCCCCTCCCCTTCCCACAGCCTGTGTGTGCCTCCCATCCCTGACCCCGCGTGTTGAGACAGCCACATTGTCCATTCTCCTCCCCCAACCCTGGGAACTGTTGAAAGTCGTGTTGGAGACTTCAGGTTCTTCTGTATAAAATGCAAAATAAATGTTTTTATTAACAAGGCTCAGCCTCTGGCCAGTGGAGGGTGGGGGGCATCGGGCGAGCAAGCCAAAGAAAGGTCGTGAAAATCCCCGCCCTTAGTGGATAGCCAGCACTTCCATCGTGGTTGGGGCAAGCACGGCCATGAGCCGGGGGGAGGCTTGGCCCCGGCTAGGGGCCCGCTTCACTCTTCAGGCCTGACCTTCCCAGAAAGGGGCTAAAAATAGCAGGGGTCAGCGGCTAAAATTAGCCCCACAGGACACAGTGTCCAGGGGCCGGGGTGGGCCCAGCCAAGCCCAGCGCTCCCACCTGAGGCCGGAACTAACCCTCACTCACGGACTCAGATGCCTCCAAATTCTTTATTGACTATAATACAAAAGCAGGCCACCCCACCCGGAGCAAGCAGGGCGTCCGGGCTGGGCCCCGGAAGTCTGGCCTTCTTTGTGGTTGCCTGGGAGGGAGGAGGGTCCCCGATCCTCCCCTGTTCCCTCCCCTGCTCCCTCCCTCCACGTCCAACCACATAAATAGGGGAGGGGGGTCCTCGCCTCACGTGTGGTGCACTTGGTGGAACATGAGCTCACGGGGGATGGTGGTCTCGGGCCCAAACTTGGTGGCCGCACGGCGCTCGAAGGCGGCGACGTTCTGCTTGACCACTTCGTCGAAGAACATGGTGGCGAGCTGTGAGTGCAGCAGCGAGCGGAACTCGAAGGAGATCTGGAGGGGGAGGTGCAGCCGTGAGCCGAGGGCGCGCGCCGGGGGGGGGAGGGGGTGACGGTCCTTGCCGGTGGACCCTGCCGGCGGCCCCCCGAAACTCACCGAGAAGTCCACGGTGCAGGTGCGGGGGTAGGCGGGGAGCCCGGGGCTGAAACGCCAGACGGTCTCCAGGTGGTTAAAGAGTCGGGCGTCCGTGCAGATGGCCTGGGCGACGGGGAGGGAGGCGGTCAGGGGCCGTGGTTCCCGGCGCCCGGCCAGCCCCCCGCAAGCCTCCGGGCCTCACCGCCCTCCCCTCACCTTGACCATGTGAGGCTTGACCATGGAGACGGCCGACGTGTAGCGCTCCATGACCGGGTGGAACCCGACCTCCAACTGGGCCTTGAGGTGGCCCTTGCGACTTGACACAACCAGCGACTTCTTGCACCAGGGCACGAACTCCTTGTACTCCTCCACGTTGGACACCACGTCGAACATCTCCTGCATCGAATACCTGGGAGGTGGGCGGGGGGGGGAGGGTTGAAGTGAAGAGGGCCGCGGCTCAGGTCCGGGGCCGGACCACCCGGCCCCCGCCCGCTCCTCCCTGCAGCCGAGGGCTCACCCCACGATGCGCCGTTCCGAGGACTCACCCCATGATCCGCCGCTCCGAGTACTCCTTGCGCTTGTTAGTGAAGGGGCTGCCGAAGCCCATGAAGGGGCGCCGGGGGGGCAGCCCGACCCCGACCTCCGGGCTCCCCGGGGGCAGCGGGCGGCTGCAGGCCCACAGGACCCTGGGGAGAGGAGGGAATACGAGTAATGCGAGTATTCAGCGCTTACTAAGTGCCAAGCAGTGTTTGAAGCGCAGGGGTATCCATTCGTTCCTTGAATTGTATTTACTGAGCAGTTACTGTGTGCACAGCACTGTGCTAAGCGCTTGGAATATACAATTCGGCAACAGAGAGAGACTATCCTTGCTCCACAACGGGCTCACAGACTAAAACGGGGGGACGGACAGCGGAACAGATACGAGGTGATCAAGTTGTCCCACGTGGGACTCCCAGTCTTCATCCCCATTTTACAGATGAGGTCACGGAGGCCCCGGGGGGCGAAGCGTCTTGCCTAAGGTCACCCGGCAGACAGGGGGCGGGGCCGGGATTAGAACCCACGTCCTCTGCCTCCCAAGCCCGGGCTCTGGCCACTAACTAGGCCAGGCTGGAGGGGGGGGGAGGGAAGGGGAAGGCAGCGGGGGCGTCCCCGGGACCCCCCCGCCCCCGCTCGCGCCCGGCCGGCGCGTCAGGACCGGCTCGCGCGCGCGCGCTCTCACCTCATTGGGCGCGGCGGCTGGCGGGGGCGCGCGCGCGCGGCCGGGCCCAGGCCGCCGCCGCGCGCCGCCGCCGCGCGCGCGCCCGCAGCCCCCGCCATGCACGCGCCTTCCGCGGCTTCGCCTTCTGCCCTGCGGCGCCCCGGCCCGGGGGCGGAGCTGGGGGAGGCGGGGAGGCGGGGGGGCGGGGGGCGGAAATCGATCGATCGATCGATCGATCGGTCCTTCTTTCCTTCCTTCCGTCCGTCCTTCCGTCCGTCCTTCCGTCCGTCCGTCCGTCCTCCCGCCGGCCCGTCCCTGTCTCCGGCCGGGGAGCCGACCCGGGGGTGACTGAGGCCGGCAGCCGCGGCCCCCGCCGCTCCACTCCTCGGGCGCGTCACGTCACGCCGTCGCCATGGTTACGGAGGGCGGGGGGGGGGGGGGCGGAGGGGAGGAGCGGGAATGGCGCCGCCTGCTGGCATCCGTTGGTTTAGGTGGGGCGCTTCCCCCCTGTGACGACACGTGACGTCATCGCCCGGCCCTCCGCGCCCCCTCCCCCCGCCCCGCCCGGCCCGGCCCCAGCCCCGGGCCGCGGATGCCCAGTGAGCCGCGTCCAGCTGATTGGCCTCCCGTCGGTCAGACCCCTGTCCTCCCGCCACCTTCCCACCCCTCCCTCCGGGACTCGGACGTGTCTGCAGTTGGAAGGCTTCTCCCGTGACCCGACAGGAGGCAAAAATAGTTTTTCCTCTCCACCTGCCCCGTGCTCGTCCCGGCCTCCCCCTCCCCCGTCCTAGGGTTTCCACGGCTATTTTGGGCCCCAGAGGCCACACTCTTTGCCCTGGTCCCCCCGGACCCTTTCACCTGGCTCAGTCCCCCTTTCCCAGCTCCTGCTTCCCTAAGGTGTATAATCACCACGGTATTCGTTTAACGGTTACTACGCATCGAGCACCGTTCACTCATTCATTAAGCGCTTACTGTGTGTGCAGCGCACCCTGCTAAGCGCTTGGGAAAGTACACTACAACGGTAAAGGGCGACAGTCCCTGGCCACAACGAGCTCACCGTCCTAGACACCTTTATATATCCTTAGAGGAGTCTATAGTAACAGGGAGAGTAATAGGGTTTTGTACTTTCCCCTTTCCCTTTAGACTGGAGCCTGCAAGCTCGCTGTGGCCAGGGAATGGGGCTACCAATTCTGTTATATTGTAGTCGCCCAAGCGTTTGCACTCAGTAAGTGCGATTGGTTAATTAAGTGCCTGTAGGCCAGGCCTTGTGCCTAGTCTTGTTATAGTGTATCTACCGTAGCTCAGAGTACAGATCCCGGCACCCATTAAATGCTTAATCAGTCAGTCAACGCAGACTAAGTGCCGAGCACCTTACTAGGTACTCGGGAAAGGACAGTACAACAGAGTCGGTAGATAAAATCCTCGCCCACCAAGACCCCGTGGCGTAGTGGCTGGAACACAGGCCCGGGAGGCAGAAGTTCATGGGTTCTGCTAATCCCAGCTCTGCCACTTGTCTGCTGTGTGGCCTCAGACAAGTCACTTAATTTATCTGTGCCTTAGTTCCCTCATCTGTAAAATGGAGATTAAGACTGTGAGCCCCATGGGAGACAGTCCCACCCCAAGGCTCACACACAGTAAGTGCTTAACAAATACCACAGTTATTAGATGGGGAGAGAGACATTTAAATAAATTACAGATGGGGAAGTGGTAGTGTAAGGATATATACCAAGTGGTAATATTAATAGTAGTGTTTACTAAGGGCTTACAGTGCGGAGCATTGTAGTAAACTCTAGGAAAGAATACACAGGTGGGATTTAGTCACGGTCCCCATCCCTCAGGGGGCTGAGGGGACTCTCAAGTGCTTAAGGAGCACAGCGCAGGGCTTGGCCCGTAGTAAGTGCTTAACAAATACCATCATCATCATCATTATAATAATGTTGGTATTTGTTAAGCGCTTACTATGTGCCGAGCACTGTTCTAAGCGCTGGGGTAGACACAAGGAAATCAGGTTGTCCCACGTGGGGCTCACAGTCTTAATCCCCATTTTACAGATGAGGGAACTGAGGCACAGAGAAGTTAAGTGACTTGCCCACAGTCACACAGCTGACAAGTGGCGGAGCCGGAATTCGAACTCATGACCTCTGACTCCAAAGCCCGTTCTCTTTCCACTAAGCCACGCTGCTTCTCGTCATTATCAGATCATTATTATCATCATCATCATCCAAGTGCATAAGGATTTCCTCTAGACTAAGCTCGTAGTGGGCAGGGAATGTGTCTTTTATCGCTATATCATACTCTCCCAAGCACTTAGTACAGTGCTCTGCATGCAGTTAGCCCTCGATAAATATGATTTACTGACCGACAAGGTGGAAGGGAGGGTGGGAAGGGGAAATGAGGACTTGATAAGAACAAGTGTGGTATTTGTTCTGTGCTTACCGTGTGCCAAGCCCTGAACTAAGTGCTGGGGAACATACAAGATGATCAGGTCCCGCACTGGGACACACAGGTACTTGGAGGTAAATAGGAGGGAGAACAGGTATTGAAATCGCATTTTGCAGATATAGCAACTGAAGCGCAGAGAAGTCACAGAGAAGTTAAGTGACTTGTCCAAGGTCACACAGCAGGTATGGAGCAGAGCTAGGAGTAGAACCCAGGTTCTCCGACCCCCAGGCCCATGCTCTTTCCAGTAGGCCATGCTGCTTCCCTTAGTCAGGGCATGCTTCTTTGAGGTGATGTGATTTTAGAAGAAATGATCTTAATCAATACCGCAATTATCAGTAGTAATACTAATCGCAGTTAGAGCAGTGTGGTCTAGTGGAAAGAGCACAGGCCCGGGAATCAGAGGACCTGGGTTCCAGTCTTGACTCCGCCATGTGCCTGCCATATGACCCTGGGCAAATCATTAACTTCTATGTGACTTCTCTGTGCCTCAGTTTCCTCAACTGTAAAATGGGGATTCAATACCTAGCCTCCCTCCTACTTAGATCGTGAGACTCATGTGGGAAAGAACTGTGTCTGACCTGATCAACTTATATCTACTCCAGCACTTAGAATTGTGCTTGACGCACAACTAAATTAGCTTAAAAAACACCATAATTATTGATAATAGTAATAGTGTTCATTAAGCACTTACTATCTGCGAAGCACAGACATAGCTATGAGAGAATCATGTTGGGCACAATCCCCGTCCCGCATGAGACTCACAGTCTTAGTGGGAGAGAGAACAGGTGTCGAAACCCCACTTTTCAGATGGGGAAAATGGAACCCATAGAAGTGACTTGCCTAAATTCACACATCAAGGAAGTAGTGTAGGTGGAATTAGAACCCAGGTCTTCTGACTCTCAGGCCAGTGTTCTTTACTAAGCACTTGAAAGTGTTCAACTCCAAGAAGTAACATGGAAGTCCCTCCTCCTTCAAAGCAGCGTGGTTCAGTGGAAAGAGCCCGGGCTTGGGAGTCAGAGGTCATGAGTTCGAATCCCTGCTCTGCCACTTGTCAGCTGTGTGACTGTGGGCAAGTCACTTAACTTCGCTGTGCCTCAGTTACCTCATCTAAAATGGGGATTAACTGTGAGCCTCACGTGGGACAACCTGATTACCCTGAATCTACCCCAGTGCTCAGAACAGTGCTCGGCACATAGTAATCGCTTAACAAATACCAACATTATTAGTAGTAGTAGTAAATTATCTCGCTCTGAACTTTCAAAGTCTTATGAAAACCCATCTCCTCCAAGAGGCCTTCCCCAACTAAGCCCACCTTTCCACTTCTCCCATTCCCTTCTGCACTACCTTTGCGCTTGGATTTGCTTCCTTTATTCAACCCCTTTCCCAACCACCCTTATGTACATTTCTCTATTTATTTGTATTAGTGTCTGTCTCCCCCTCTAGACTGTCTGCTTGTTGGGGGGAGGGACTGGGCTTACCAACTCTATTATTGTACTCTCCCTACTGCTTAGTACAGTGCTCTGCACACAGTAAGTACTCAATAAACATCATCGATTGATTGATCATTTGTTGGCTCAATGAATACGATTGGTGAATTGATTGCCCACTAGGAACTAACACTTTGAAGGGGTGGGAGACATTAAAGTAATTACCAACAGAGTAATTGAAACAAATAATTGATGGTATAATTGAATAGATGTTTATACTAAGTGCTGAAGATGAAGCTGTGAATCTGCATAAGGCCTAGAGTGATGGTTTTAAAACGCCAACTGAGATGCTGGGACTGGGCTTGTTGGAGGAAGTGGGCTTTTGGGGGGGCTTTGAATGTGGGCAGAACTATGGTCTATCAGATTTGAAGAGCAGGCAGGGAGCTATTGTTCTGCCATCAGTCAATACTCACCCCACTATGGTCTTATACGCTACTATTTCCCCTATCAGTAATCTATTTTACTGCCTGCCTTCCCCTATAGATCGCAAGCTCCTTGTAGGCAGCGATCATGTCTACCAACTCTGTTGTATTTTATTTGCCCAGTGTGTAATACAGAGCTCTGCACACAGTAAGTGCTCAATAAATTAATTATGGTATCGAAGCAGTGTGGCTTAGTGGAAGGAGCATGGGCTTGGGAGTCAGAGGTCGTGGGTCCTAATCCCGACTCTGCCATTTGTCTGCTGTGTGACCTTGGGCAAGTCACTTAACTTCTCTGGGCCTCAGTGACATCTGTAAAAATGGAGATTAAAAAATGAGAGCCCCACGTGCGACAAGCTGATTATCTTGTATCTACCCCAGCGCTTAGAACAGTGCTCTGCACATAGTAAGCGCTCAATAAATAAATACTATTGAATAAATACCATTGATTGATTGGCTCTGGACTGTGAGTTTGTTGTGGGCAGGGATTGATACTCTTTATTGCTGTATTGTACTTTCCCAAGCACTTACCGGAAGTGCTCAATAAATACGATTGGATGAATGAATGAATGAATTGGTTGATTGATCAGTTGTTGGCTCCAGTATCCCTGAAACTAGGTGCCCTGAACTCCCTGAAGTAAATGGGTGTTTGTGTGTGTGTGTGGGTCTTCCGGGAGGGGTGGTGTCTGCAGAAAGCCCCTAATGGAACATGGGGTTTCCGATCCTTGGGTGGGGCAGAGGGGAAGGATCTGCCCAAAAGAGCGTGTTGCTGAGCCGATCCAGGCCATCAGGCTGAGCTGCAAGCTCAGTATGCGCAGGGAACGTGTCTGCGAATTCTGCTGTGTCGTACTCTCCCAAGAGCTTAGTACAGCACGTACTAATTGCTCAATAAATACCATAGACTGATTATAAAACGTGTGTAGGGCCACGAGAAGGCGGCTCGAAAAGGGACTGCTCACCAGAGGCGCACAGCTGCTCGGAGGGTTGTCTACCAGAGGGAGCGGCGGCTAGCATCTGACCACCAGAGGGCGCGGCCAGGAGGCTTTTAGCCAAAAGAAGGCGCTGCGGAAACCGTCTGGCCACCAGAGGGCGCCACGGGAACGGTCTGGCCACCAGAGGGCGTCACTGGAAAGGTCTGGCCACCAGAGGGCGCCGCGGGGACGAGCTGCCCACCAGAGGGCGCTGTGGGCAAGATCTGGCCACCAGAGAGCGCTGCGGGAAATTCGGGCCACCAGAGGCCGCCGTGGGCAAGATCTGGCCACCAGAGGGCGCTGCGGGAAATTCGGGCGCTATCAACCTTCGCATGAAGCAAAAACTCCTCTCTCGGCTTCAAAGCTGTCCATCACCTTGTCCCCTCCTATCTCACCTTGTCCCCTCCTACCTCACCTCCCTTCTCTCCGTCTACAGCCCAGCCCTCACACTCCACTCATCTGGTGCCGCTAACCTCCTCACTGGGCCTTGTTCTCTCCTGTCCCGCCGTCGACCCCTGGTCCACGTCCTACCTCTGACCTGGAATGCCCTCCCTCCTCACATCTGCCAAACTAGCTCTCTTCCCCTCTTCAAAGCCCTACTGAGGGCTCATCTCCTCCAGGACACCTTCCTAGACCGAGCCCTCCCTTTCCCTCTGCTCCTCCTCCCCTCCCCAATGCCCCTACTCCCTCCCTCTGCTCTACCCTCTTCCCCTCCCCAACGCACTAGTGTCTATTTGTATATATTATTTATTACTCTATTTTATTAACGATGTATATGTATCTACGATTCTATTTACCTATTCTGATGGTATTGATGCCTGTCTACTCGTTTTGTTTTGTTGTCTGTGAGCCCGTTGTTGGGTAGGGATTGTCTGTATCTGTTGCCGAATTGAACTAACCAAGCGCTTAGTACAGTGCTCTGCGCAGTAAGCGCTCAATAAATACGAGTGAATGAATGAACGAATGGCCACCAGAGGGCGCTGCGGGGAAGGTCTGGCCACCAGACGGCGCGGTGGGGAAGTTCTTGGCCACCAGAGGGCGCTGAGGGGAAGTTCTGGCCAGCCTAGGGTGCTGCGGGAAAAGTCTGGCCACCATAGGGCGCTGCGGGGAAGTTTTTGGCCACCAGAGGGCGCTGCGGGAAAGATCTGGCCACCATAGGGCGCTGCGGGGAAGTTTTTGGCCACCAGAGGGCGCTGGGGAAAGGTCTGGCCACCATAGGGCGCTGCGGGTAAGTTTTTGGCCACCAGAGGGCGCTGGGGAAAGGTCTGGCCACCATAGGGCGCTGCGGGGAAGTTTTTGGCCACCAGAGGGCGCTGCGGGAAAGGTCTGACCACCATAGGGCGCTGCGGGGAAGTTTTTGGCCACCAGAGGGCGCTGTGGGAAAGGTCTGGCCACCATAGAGCGCTGTGGGAAAGGCCTAGCCATCCCAAGGCGCTGCGGCGAAGGTTAACCACCAGAGGGCAGTACATGAGAGAAAGGTCTGACGACCCAGGGGCCCTGCAGGGAGTGTTAGTACAGGGCTCAGCACAGTTATTGCTCAATAACTACCATTGATCGATTGAATAAGTAGACACGATCCCTGCCCTCAAGGATCTTACAATCTAGTGAGGGAGACAAAGGTTAAAATAAATTACAGACAGAAGCAATGGAGTATAAGGCTGTGTACATAAATACTGGGGGGGTGGAGTGAGCATCTAAGTGCATAGAGTAATACTCATCCCAGCTCTTCCACTTGTCAGCTGTGTGACTGTGGGCAAGTCACTTCACTTCTCTGTGCCTCAGTTCTCTCATCTGTAAAATGGGGATTAACTGTGAGCCTCACGTGGGACAACCTGATTACCCTGTATCTACCCCAGTGCTTAGAACAGTGCACTGCACATAGTAAGCGCTTAACAAATACCAACATCATTACTAACTGCATGTGATGCAGTAGGGGGAAAATGGGGTAGTGGGAGATGAGGCATTTAGTCAGGGATGAGATGAGATTTTAGCAGGGCTTTGAGGATGGGGAGAGAGCTGGACTCTCAATAGGATTTCCATCAGGAATAGTGTTGTCCATCGCATTTATTGAACAGTTACTCTGGGCAGAGCTCTAGGCTACGTGCTTGTAAGAGTACGATAGAGTGAGTAGACCCGATCCTTACCTTCAATTTACAATCTAGTTGGGGAGACAGACACAAAAATAACTAACAGGTGGAAGAAGTAACAGAGTTTGAAGATACATAGGTATGGGAAGGGAGGAGGAAACCTTCAAGCGCTTAAGTGATAGGTGTTAGAGCTGGGGTTGCAGTTATTTCTCCTACTTTCTCTCCCTTCTGCATTGCCTCTGTGCTTGGATCTGCCCCCTTTAAGACCTTGATAGTTATCCCACCCTCAACCCCACAGCCCTTAAGTGCACAGCTGAGATTTATTTTAATGTCTGTCTCCCTGTCTAGACTGTAAGCTCCTGGTGGGCAGAGAACGTATCTACCAACTCTGGTATATTGTACTCTCCCAAGTGCGTTGTACAGTGCTCTCGGAAGACAGTAAGCGTTCAGTAAATATCACTGACGGATGGGGAAATGGGTGGGGAGAAAAAGGGGGAAGATTCCTTGAGACGTGATTTCAGAAGCATTTTGAAGATGGCGGGGAGTAGTGCCCATTTTCCAGATGTGACAGGGGAGGGAATTCCAGGCAGGAGGAGGCGAGCAAGAGGTCGATGGCGAGAGCCGGTGCCCAGAACGCGTGAGCGTTCGATGAAATCCTCCTCCTCCCGCTACTCCGCCGGGCGCTGCGGAGGAGAGTGGGCCACCAGAGGGCGCTGCGAAGAACGGCTAGCCACCAGAGGGCGCGGAGGGGTAATTTTCGTCCACCAGGCGGCGCGGCGAGACGGAACTGGCCAGCAGAGGGCGCTCTGAGCCGGCGCCGGCCAGCAGAGGGGGCGGAGGGGTAGTTTCTGTCCACCAGGGGGCGCGGCGAAGACGGGACTGGCCACCAGGGGGCGCGCCGGGTAGACGCTGGCCACCAGGGGGCGCTAGGGAGAGGGCTTGGCTTCCAAGGGCCGTTTCGGAGCCGTTCCAGAACGCAAGGGGGCGCTGCAGGCTCCCTCCTCCCTGCCTCCCGCTCGCCCGCCCTCCCTCCCTCCCTCCCTCCGTCCGTCCCTCCCTCCCTCCGTCCGTCCCTCCCTCCTTCCCTCCCTCCCGCTGTTGGGCTGGCCCGTCCTCCCGCCCCTCCGGTAGGCGGGGCCCCGCTCTCCCCGCAGCCGCCGCCGCCGCCGCCGCTGCCTGGGCCGCCCCGTGTCCCCGGTGGAGCCGCCGCCGGGACGTCGATGTGGACGGAGCCCGGGCCGGGCCATGGGGATCCTTAGCATCACCGACCAGGTCAGCGCCGCCCGCCCGCCCTCCCTCCCGCCTGCCCGCCCGGGGCCGCCGCCACGCGCCTCCAAGGATGTGCGGCCTAGCTTGGGCCCCGCCGGCCCCGGCCCCCGCCGCCCGGGCCCCGCATCCTCCTGCCGCTCCCTCCCTCCCGGGCCCCGCCGGCCCCCGTGGCCGCCGCCCGGCCTCGCACCCCTCGGCCGCTCCTCCCTCCCGGGCCCCGCAGCCTCCCGCCGCTCCTCCCTCCCGGGCCCCGCCGTCCCCCGCCGCCGCCGGCCGGGCCCCGCGGGCCCTGGCTCCCGACCCCCCGGGCCCCGCACCCCCCCCGCCGCCGGGCCCCGCGCCCCCCGGGCTCCGATGGCCCGGGCCCCGCAGCCCCCCGACAGCCGCCCCTCGTCTCCCCGCAGCCGCCCCTGGTCCAGGCCATATTCAGCCGCGACGTGGAGGAGGTCCGCTCGCTGCTGGCCCAGAAGGAGAACATCAACGTGCTGGTGAGGGGGGCCGGGGGGCATCGGGGGGGCACCGGGGCGGGGGGGACCGGGGGGGACCGGGGGGGCGGGGCCTCCCCCCGGACACGGAGGAAGCGACGGCTTCGTTGGGGCTCCCCAGGGCCGGGGCTGCGGAGGCCCGAGGGGCCGCGGGTGGGTGACGATGGTGCCGCTAACGGCGAGCGGGTCCGGGCCGGCGGGGGGCCGCGGCCCACCCCGCGCTCAGCCTCCCCGCCCTGCGGGAGCCCGGGCCCGGCCGGACCCCCTGCCCCCGCCGCCCCCTCCGCACTCCCCCTCCTTCCCCCGCCAGGACCAGGAGCGGCGGACGCCACTCCACGCCGCAGCCTACGTGGGGGACATCGCCATACTCCAGCTGCTGCTGCTGTCAGGTGGGGCCCGCACCCTCCTCTCGGAGAGGGAGGTTTGGGGGGGGGCGGGGGGCCTTAGCCCCCCCGGGCTCCCTCCGAGCCCCACGTCCGTGCCACCTCTAGGTGCCAACGTCAATGCCAAGGACACGCTGTGGCTCACTCCCCTGCACAGGGCCGCTGCCTCCCGCAATGAGGTAGGAGCCCCGCCCCCTCCGCCCCAGGCCCCGCCCCCGGTCGCCGAGGAGAGGGGAGTGGGTCTGGAGGTGGGCTACCGGGCTTAGCGGCCGCGGGGGGCCGCCTGCCCATCTCCTCGGGCCATAGCGGGCTCCGGGCGCCCCCCCTCCCCCGGGACCCGGGGGAGGCGTCCCGTCCCATCCCGTCCCGCTCCTCACTCGCCCGGCCCTTCGGCCCCCGCAGAAGGTGCTGGGACTGCTGCTGGCCCACGCGGCGGACGTGAACGCGCGGGACAAGCTGTGGCAGACGCCGCTGCACGTGGCCGCGGCCAACCGGGCCACCAAGTGCGCCGAGACCCTGGCCCCGCGCCTCAGCAGCCTCAACGTCGCCGACCGCAGCGGCCGCAGCGCCCTGCACCACGCCGTGCACAGTGGCCATCTCGAGGTGTGGCATCCGACTCTCACCCGCCCCGGCTCTCCGACCCGCTGGATCCCCCGCCTTTGTTTCCGCCCAGCCTGCCCCCCCCCGCCCCCCCCGCAGTGTGGTGGAAGAGTCGCTCCTCTAAGCCGGGAATCAGGAGCAGCTCTATATAAGGGTGCCGGGAATCTCTCCCCGCCCCGCCGAGCCTGCAGTGAGGGTCCTGAACCCCCACTCCCCGTACCGCTGAGGGTCCTGTCCCCGTCTGCTTTTCCCGCCCTGCCCTTCGGGTCCCTTCCTGGCAAGGATGCAGACTCCAGGCTCCGGGACGACTCTGGGTGGGAGGCCGAGCGGTGCGGGGCAAGAGGGGTTCACCCGGGCCCTGACCCCACGGCACCCCTCACTCCTCTGCCCAGATGGTGAGCTTGCTTCTGAACAAGGGCGCCAGCCTGAGCGTCTGTGACAAGAAAGAGAGACAGCCATTGCACTGGGCAGCCTTTCTGGGTGAGGGGACTTGGACCCGGGAGGCGCCTGAGGGAGAAGGGGAGGCTGGGAGGGGGTGTGGTGGGCGTGGGGGGAGTAGGCTGCTCTGACCCTGAGTCCCCTTCCTGGCCAGGGCACCTGGAGGTGCTGAAGCTGCTGGTGGCCCGGGGGGCAGACCCCGGCTGCAAAGACAGGAAGGGCTACGGGCTGCTGCACACGGCCGCAGCCAGCGGCCAGATTGACGTAGTCAAACACCTGCTGCGCCTCGGGGCGGAGGTGAGGGATGCCGGGAGCCGGGGACTGCGGCGGGGGGGCTCGGAAGGCCCGGGGGCGCCGAGCCAGAGAGGGCCAGACCGGACGGAGGGGGGGGAGCGGGGTGGCGGCGGGGACCCGGTGCTCTCCCCGACGCGCAGCTCGCCCCCGGCCAGATCGACGAGCCCAACGCCTTCGGGAATACGGCCCTGCACATCGCCTGCTACCTGGGCCAGGACGCCGTGGCCAACGAGCTGGTCAACGCGGGCGCCAACGTCAACCAGCCCAATGACCGCGGATTCACCCCCCTGCACGTGGCCGCCGTCTCCACCAACGGCGCCCTCTGTCTCGAGCTGCTCGTCAATAATGGAGCCGACGTCAACTACCAGGTGGGGCCGTCCCGCGGGGCCTGCTGTGGGTGGGTTATCCCCCCGGGGCCGCCGGGGGTGGGCTGGGGTTGAGGGGTGATCCAGAAGGGTCCAGGCCGTTGCCTCTGGCCCCTGCTGACGGCGATGCCGGGGTCTCCGCAGAGCAAGGAGGGGAAGAGCCCTCTGCATATGGCAGCCATCCACGGGCGCTTCACCCGCTCCCAGATCCTCATCCAAAATGGTACGTTCCCGGCGTCCTCTCCCCGCCCCCCACGTCCGTGTCCAGAATGGTATATTCATCCTTCTCCATCCAAAACATCCCCCATGTCTTTATTTAAAATGGTACAGCCCTTATTCTTGTCCAAATGAGTTGTTCTCCCCCACCCTTGCCCAAAGGGATGTGTCTCTTCCAACCTAGTTCAAGACGCTATTCCCCCAACCTTTGCCAACGTGGTGTGTTCCCCTTATTCTTATCTGAAATTGCATTTACCCCCTGCCCAGTCTCCTCCAAAATGGTAGGTTTCCCTAGTCAGAATGACCTCTACCTCCTCCCCCATCCTCACCTAAAATGGTTTGTCCCCCCCTGAGACGGGTCCATTTGCATCGCCCTCCCGCTTTCCCCTCCTTCCCCGGCCGTCCTCGGGTTCTCTCGGTCCCCACCCAACGCCACCCCCTCCCAGGCCCTCGGGTCTCGGCCGGCTCCGGCAGGGCGAAATCCCCCTCCCCGCCCTGAGCTCGGCCCCGTCCCCACAGGCAGCGAGATCGACTGTGCAGACCGGCTGGGGAACACGCCCCTGCACGTGGCCGCGCGCTACGGGCACGAGCTCCTCATCAGCACGCTCATGACCAACGGCGCCGACACGGCCCGGTGAGCACGGGCCGGGGGCGGGGGGAGGGCCTGGGACCGTGAGGCCGGCCTTAGCCCTGCTGCAGGGGGAGGTGGGCGGAGTAAGAGTAGCGATATTTCCCCCTCGCCCCCTTCCCCCGCCCACTAGCCCCAGCACTGACTCTGACTCCTCCTGGTCCTTCTCCTCCTCACCCTCCCCACCTCTCCCCTGACAGGCGAGGAATCCACGACATGTTCCCCCTGCACTTGGCCGTTCTGTTTGGCTTTTCTGACTGCTGCCGCAAACTCCTCTCCTCAGGTGAGCTGGGCTGCCGTAGGCCTCTCTCCCTCCTTGGACTCCCGAGGCTCCCCTCCCCCCCCGAGGCCCACGGGGCTCCCCTCTCCTTCCCTGGGCCACCCCCCGCCTCCATCCCTGAGGCTCCTCTCCGCCCCCTTCCCCACAGGTCAGCTGTACAGCATCGTGTCCTCGCTCAGTAACGAGCACGTGCTCTCAGCCGGCTTCGACATCAACACCCCAGACAGCCTGGGCCGCACCTGCCTGCACGCTGCTGCTTCCGGAGGGTGAGACACCCATCCCCGGGGCCCCCTGCACGCACATGCGTGCGTGCGCTCCTGTGACTCCCCGGCTACTTGCCCCCCCGGCTCCCCAGTCCCCTGGTCTTCAGGCCCCTGGTTCTCCACTCTAATTCTCCCCCCTTCCTACAGGAACGTGGAATGTCTTAATTTGCTCTTAAGCAGCGGTGCGGACCTCCGGCGGAGAGACAAGTTCGGGAGGTGATTGGAAGGGCAGGGAGGAACAGGGACCACAGACGATTACTCTCCCCTCCTTCCAAACCTTATTGAAGGCACATCTCCTCAAAGAGGCCTTACCTGATTAAGCCCTCTTTTTCCTTTCTTCCATTCTCTTCTGCATCGCCTTGTCTTGTTTTCTTTATCCCTTCTTAGCCCCACGGCACCTGTGTACATCTCTGTATATTTATATTAATGTCTATCACCCAGACTGTAAACTTGTTGTGGGCAGGGAATGTGTCGGTTATTTTGTGCTCTCCCAAGTGCTTAGTACAATCTCTGCATATAATAAGTGCTCAATAAGTATAATTAGTTGGCTGACTGACTGACTTGTGGGGGTGCCCTCCAGGAAGCCTGCAAAACCATCCATGGGGGCTCAGGGAGCGGGGTCATATTTGGAGGAGACCAGTAGGTGGAGGAAGGTGGGGGGTCTCCAGCTGCTTCCCCCTAGGGGTTCAAGCTGGGATCCCCCCGTTGACAGCCCCCCATCTCCCGACCCCCAGGACCCCCCTGCACTATGCGGCGGCTAACGGGAGCTACCAGTGTGCCGTGACGCTGGTGACCGCCGGGGCTGGGGTCAACGAGGTCGACTGTAAGGGCTGTTCCCCACTTCACTACGCTGCTGCATCTGACACCTACAGGAGGTAAGATGGACAAACACCCCCCCACCCCCAAAATCCGGGCCTCCCTTCCGGTCCGTTCCCTCTCCCCAGCCCCTGCCGCCGACCATCACCCTCCCCTTTGTCCCCAGAGCGGAGCCCCCCGCCGCCCCCAGCCACGAGACTGATGAAGATGAGTCTCTGAAGGAGTCGCACAGGAAGGAGGCCTTCTTGTGAGTGTCAGATCCTAACCCCCTCCCCTCCCGGACCTGCCCCAAGATGATGATGATGGCATCCATTAAGCGTTTACTGTGTGCCAGGCGCTGTACTAAGTGCTGGGGTGGACTAAGCACATGGGCCCCTTGTGGCTGATGCCTTCCCGCCCTCCTCCCACAGCTGCCTGGAGTTCCTATTGGACAACGGCGCGGACCCCTCCCTGCGGGACAGGCAGGGCTACACGGCCGTGCACTACGCGGCCGCCTATGGGAACAGGCGGAACCTGGAGCTGGTAAGCGGGGGTGGGGAGCTTCTGGGCAGCGGGACAGAGCGGGCCGGGCAGTGGCTCTGTGGGAGTCACGGGTCTCAGCGCCGCTCCTCCCCTCGCAGCTCCTGGAGATGTCCTTCAACTGCCTGGAGGATGTGGAGAGCACTGTGCCCGTCAGCCCCCTGCACTTAGCTGTGAGTGCGTGCCCCCCGTCAGCCTCCGCCCCTCTGCCCGTCTCCACCCCACACCAGCTTCCCATCCCCTAGCAGTCTCCTCCCTGTCAGCCTCCTCCCCAGCGTCAACGTCCTGCTCTTAGCAGCCCCTTGGGCTCTGAGGACTCCCTCCCGCCACTCCACCAGGCCTATAACGGTCACTGTGAAGCGCTGAAGACGCTGGCGGAGACCCTGGTCAACCTGGACGTGCGAGACCACAAAGGGCGGACGGCCCTGTTCCTGGCCACGGAGCGCGGGTCCACGGACTGCGTGGAGGTGCTCACCGCCCATGGGGCCTCTGCCCTCGTTAAGGAGCGCAAGCGCA
Source organism: Ornithorhynchus anatinus (assembly GCF_004115215.2). Lineage (NCBI taxonomy): Eukaryota > Metazoa > Chordata > Mammalia > Monotremata > Ornithorhynchidae > Ornithorhynchus > Ornithorhynchus anatinus. The sequence continues at coordinate 58,779,570 of NC_041737.1, read as the reverse complement.
AGTGGACCCCCCTGCACGCTGCCGGTGAGCCCCCGGGCCCTGCCCGGATCCTCCCAGGACCCTCCTCGCTCTCCTGCCCAGAGTGGCCAGTGTGGGTGGTGCGAGGCAACAGAGGCGGGAAGCGAGGGTGCGGGACGCCTCCCCACCCCACAGATTTCCTGTCACCTCCTCCATTTCCTCTTGTTTGTTGATGCTTCCTGTTCCCTACTTCCTGTTCCTCATTGACGCTTCCTGCCCTTCATTTGCTAGTCTCTAGGGACACTTCCTGTGTCCTACTTCTTGCTCCTCCTTGACATGCTGTCTCTGCCCGAGAGCCAAGGTCTCAGCTGTGTCTCCTCCCCTTCTCTCCCTCCCTCCCTCCCTCACTGAGATTTTTGTCATCCTCTTCGTGGCCTCCCCCGACCTCCCTCTGGCCTCCTTGCTCTGCCCCGTCCCCCCGTTCCCCCGGCCTCTACCTACAACTGCGGCTCGCCCCACAGCGGCCTCTGGCCACACGGACTCCCTCCACCTGCTGATCGACAGCGGGGAGCGCGCCGACATCGCGGATGTGGCGGACGCCCATGGCCAGTGAGTGCGGCTCCCCCCGAGTGGGTGGGTGGACGGCGGGGGTGGGGCTGCTGTGCGGGGATCCTGACCTCCTCCCCCTTCCCCACCAGGACTCCGCTGATGCTGGCCATCATGAATGGCCACGTGGACTGCGTCCACCTTCTGCTGGAAAAGGGGTCCACGCCCGACGCCGCTGACCGCAGGGGCCGCACGGCTCTGCACCGTGGGGTGAGGCATCCACCCCCTGCGATCTCCCGCTCCTCCACCCCTTACTCTTCCACCCCTCCCCTCGCTGCATAGACCACAGAGCCCTTCCCTCCAGGCGCTGCCCCGTGGGATGAGGAGCCCCCATCCCGGGGCCAGGGCCGGTCCAGGGCTGACCGGCCGCCCCGGGGTTATCACGCAGGCGGTGACGGGTTGCGAGGACTGCCTGACGGCCCTGCTGGACCACGACGCCTTCGTGCTGTGCCGCGACTCGCAGGGCCGCACTCCCATCCACCTCGCGTCGGCCTGCGGACACGCCGCCGTCCTCCGGGCCCTGCTGCGGGCCGCGCTGTCCACCGACCCACTGGACTCCGGGGTGGACTACAGCGGCTACTCCCCTGTGCACTGGGCCTCCTACTCCGGTGAGGCCGGCGGGTGGGGGACTCGGGCTCGGTCGGGGGGATAGGCGGCAGGGAGGAGGCGGAGAGGTTTCACCGTTTCCTCCCCACTGCCATCCCCACCCCGCACTATCCAGGTCACGAAGACTGCCTGGAGTTGTTACTTGAACATGGCCCGTTCGCCTACTGGGAAGGAAATCCCTTCACACCTTTGCACTGTGCAGTGTGAGTGACCCCTGACTTTCCCCACCGCCGTGCCCCCCACCCAACCCCCTGGAAAGCCCAGCCCCACTTGGTAACTCCCTTCCTCCCTCCCTCCCTCCCTCCATCTCCTCTCAAGAATTAACAGCCAGGATGGCACCGCGGAGATGCTGCTGGGTGCCCTGGGCACCAAGATCGTGAACAGCCGAGATGCCAAAGGACGGTGAGCACCCCAGTGGGGTGGGGTGAGGCCGGAGGGTGAGCGACAGAGCGGGCCCGGCGGCGGGGACACCGGTCATCAACCTCTCCCTAACCCCCCGCAGGACCCCCCTTCACGCTGCTGCCTTCGCCGACAACGTCCCCGCAATCCAGTTGCTGCTGCGGCACCAGGCCGAGGTGGATGCCGCTGACCAGGCCGGCCGCACGGCACTTATGGTGGCCGCGGAGAACGGACAGACCAGGGCCGTGGGTGTGTGGATGGGGCCGAGGGGTGTGGATGGGGCCTGGGGGCGGGGGTGGGGGGGCGGAAGGGGCGGCTCTTTGACACCCGTGTCCCCGGGACTGCAGAGTTCCTGCTGTTCCGGGCGAAGGCAGACCTGGCGGTGCTAGACAACAACAAGAACACAGCCCTACACCTGGCCTGCAGCAAGGTGAGTGTGGGGGCAGGGGGGTACTTCTGGGCCTGGGGGCGCCCCTGCCCGGAGCGCTGAGACTTGGACTCCCCCAGCCCTCCTCAGAGGCTGAGGAGGGTGGACTCAAGGAGTGCCGCAGAGGGGCACGCTGGGGATGATGGAGCTTTACCCCTGGTGTGATGCGGGAGCATCCTGGGCCTCTGGGCCTCAGGACCGGCCTCACTCTGGGTTGACCTTTTGTCCCCAGGGCCACGAGAAATGTGCCCTGATGATCCTGGCGGAAACCCCAGACCTCGGCCTCATTAACGCCACTAACAGCGCCCTGCAAATGTGAGTTGGCGGGGGTGGGGCGGGAACAGAGACCAGACCCAGTAGGTGTGAGTCCACTGGGGCGGGAACGACAGCAAGGTTCTGGAGACCGGCCGAACGGACGGGCCTCTGCTGACCGCCTCGTTCCTCCGCCTCTCCGACTCAGGCCACTTCACATCGCCGCCCGGAACGGACTGGCCTCGGTGGTCCAGGCTCTCCTGGGTCGAGGAGCCACGGTCCTGGCTGTGGATGAAGAAGGTGGGTGAGATCACGGCCCCTTGGCGGGGCCGGGGGGCGGGGGGGTGGGCTCGTACCCTCAATCGGTCAGTCCGTGGTATTCATTGAGTGCCCACTGTGTGGGCACTGTATTATTTCCCCCTCATCCCCAGCTTTTAGGTCCTAATTTGGGGGCCGGAGACCACCCCCCCCAGCCCCCGGTCCCCTCTCGACCTGGCTGGGTGAGGGGTGGGGAGGTCCAGCCCTCAGCCCCCCGCCCCCCCGCCCCTTACAGGTCACACCCCGGCCCTGGCCTGCGCCCCCAACAAGGACGTGGCCGACTGCCTGGCCCTCATCCTCTCCACCATGAAGCCTTTCCCCCCCAAGGACGCCACCAGCCCCTTTGGCTTCAGCCTCCTCAAGCACTGCAGCATCGCGGCGGCCAAGACAGCGGGCGGCTGCGGCCCCCTCCCCAACGGAGCCCCCTGTCCCTACGGCCAAGAGCGCCCCAGTGCCATCGGCCTGGACGGCTGCTACTCGGAGTAGCCCCTGCCCGCCGGCCCGCCCGCCCGCCCGCCTGCCCTCCCGCCCGCCCGTCCGCCCGCCGGTGACCGATATCCTACTCTATTTATTGAGAAGTCTATAAATGCAGGGCACTTTAAAGGAGAACACGACTGGGGGGGGGGGGGGAGGGAGACCCTGATCCAGACAACCCCTGGGGGCAGCTTCTCCCTCCACTTCACCCAAGATATTTCAAGATACCTGGCACCTCTCTGCCCACTCCCCAATACACCCTTCGCCCTGCAGCCCCGTCCTCGTTCCCTCCCTGCTCCAGGGCCAGGCAACCCCCCACCCCTGCAGTGAGAAGCCTTAATTCCCCAGTCCCTTCTAAGCACTTCTTCCTCTGTGTCCGTGGCAGCAGGTCGGGGGGAGGCATTTAGCACTGGGGAGTGACCCCCCCTTGCCTTTCCCTCCCTTCCCCCCCCTTAAATTCAAAAGCAAAAACAAAAACACTTGAAGCAACAACTACTGTACACTAGCACTCACCCACCCATCCCCGCCCACCCTCCCGCCACCTGCTACTCCCTCATATGCAAAATCCGGGGCTCTGCCCCGCCCCCCGCCCCCCCTTCCCCGCGCACTTTAACCCCAATGCTTGGTTTTGACCTCGATTTCGGGGTCCTCCTGGAGCCCCCATCCCCGGGCGATTCTCTGCAAATTCGGGCCGAGCGGGCATCTCCCGTTAGACCAAACGCCTGCTCCGGCGCCCATCCGGCGTCCAGCGTGGCCTTCCGTGTGCTCGCGTGGGAGAAGTTGGCCTTGACCCTAGCTCTCGCTCATCCTTCTCCCCCCCCCGCCACTCCCACATCGAAGCCAAAGAGGGAGTGGGGGCCGGGCGGGGGGAGGACTGTCCGTTTCTGGATCTGTGTGACGGGAGCCGGCGGGGGTGCGGCCCCCTTCCTTCCCACAGACCGAGCCCCCCCGCCCTGCGGCGGTAGCGGTGGCAGGACCGGTGTCTCCGCTCTACATGTAGCATCAAATTTGGCTCCGGGCCCCTGAAATCCTATTCGCCCGCCTCGGTTTCCCTCTCCCACTGGATACCTCAGCCACCGGGAGCCGGGACCGGCCCCTCGTTCCTATCCCGTTCTGTCCCCCGCTCCTCCCGGTCAGCGTCGTCGCCCTGAAACGGGAGCGGGCGCGGGCGCCCCGCGCGCCCTCCCCCCTCGGACCCCGAACCCTGTTTCTCACGGTCCCCGCACTCCGCCAGCCTGGTCCGCGCCCCCGACCCCGCGTCGCACACCCGTCGGTGGCCCCTCCGGCCCTTCTCCTCCCAGTTTCCAAATCATTTCAAGCCGCTACTGCCCCCTCCCCCCGTGCCCCCAGACTCCCCAGAGGGCCAACGCGGGGACGAGGGTGGGGCTGTCCCCCTGCCCCAAACGACAATCAATGTGACCTCTGTAAGGGCTGCAGACCCCGCCCCCAACCCCACCGCCTGTCTGTCCGGCTGCCAGTCGTGTTCTCCTTGGCCCGGGGTTCGGGGGGATGGGGGCTTGTGTGTGGGGGTGCTGGGGAGAAGGGTCCTGGTACTTTGCTAAATGAGATTCGTGGTCGCCGCCCCGGCGCGTCGTCGGCCGGACGGGGGGAGGTGGGTAGGGGGACCCCCCCCCCAACTTTTTCCTAGTATGAGCAGCTGGCTGGGGGGGAGTCAGAGGGCAAGGAGCTCCCTCCCCTTATGCCAAAGGATCCTCCACCTCCTTCCCGGTGACCACTGCATATTTATTTTTGTTTTCTGTTTTTTGAACCTTTCTGACGTAAGTGGGTGTGAAAACCCGATAGGAAGGCAGAAGCCCGGCCCGGCCCCTGCCCCCTCCCCGCCCCCTCCTCGACCCCCTCCCAACTCTAAAGCACTTGCTTCACGTAACAAGCACTTTCTTGGAAACGCATGCTCAGAGGGGGCCCGGGGCCCCGAGGTGAGGAGGGAAGCAGGGAGGGCCATCCCGGGCCGGACTCGTGGGAGAGGAGGCAAGGTCCGGGGGAGCTGCGGGGGGAGCCCAGGGCTTTTGGGGGGACGGGGAGTGTGTGTGTTTGGGGGGGGGGTCTGGCCGCCCCTCCCCCAGAGCCACGAGGGCCGGAGACCCAGTCTCCCGAGGCCTCCCCCTCCCTCCCCGCCCCCATGCCACTGAGCCATAGGACGGACGGATGGATGGACGCGTGGAGAGACGGACTGCCCAGCCCATTGAATGTACAGCCCCTGCCCCTCCAGACGGTTGGTGCTGGGGTGGACGGGGTTGGGGTCAGGGGGCGGAGAGGGATAGTGGGGTGGGGACCCGACCGAGGTGGGAAGCGGGAGTCCTGCTCGTGTATGTGTGTGTGTGTGCGTGAGACCACCCCCACCCCCCCACCCTCCCCCCGCGGCGCCCCCCTCTCCCCATTCAGCCTGTAAGACCTGTTCACATTAGCCTTCACTCTAACCAAAGGATAACTCAATACTGTTGGTCAGCGGGAACCCCACCCCTCCTCCATAGCCCGGCCCGGGGGGAGGGGGGCCGGGGAGGGCAGCTCATCTGACCCCCCCCCCTTCCCCCAAATCACGCCGAAGTCCTTAAAAAAAAAAAAAAAGGCCGGGCCGCTCTATTCTGCACATAAACGTTTCTTTGTCGACAAGACTCCTGCAGGCCTCTTGCTAAGGCCAGGCCCATCCGACCCCACCGCTTCCCGGCGAGAGGGATGCTCCTAACACCGACCTCGACCCTCCCCACCTCCCACCCCCGGCTCTGCGCTAGGCAGCTGACCCTCCCTGCGCCCACCCCACCCCCTCCAGACCCCCCCACCCGAGATCTGGGTGGGGGCGGGGGGAGGGGGCCCCTCCAGGCTCGACAAGTGACCAAAGGCGAGGGGCGGGGGCGGGACGACGACACGTGACAGCTTGCTCTTTGAACTACTTGAAGGTACTGACAGCTGCTGCTGACTGTGTGTGTCAATGTGTGTGCGTGCGCGCGCGTGTCTGTGAGTGAGTGAAAACTGTACATAGCATTTCAGGGGGGCCGGGCGGGGAGGGGCTCAGCCCCAGCCAGGCCCCTGGAGGGTGGAGGGGCGGTCTGCCACCCGCCCCCCCGCCCCCGCCTCCAATTGCACTAAAGTAGCTGCTGTGCCAGCCCCGCCCAAAGTGGGGTCTCTGCTTCCAGCCCCCTCCCCGCCCCCCCAAACCCCGGCCAGCTCCCTCCTTCCTGGGCCAGCTCGGTGGAGGGCCGGACTTGAAGGGGATGGGAGGCGGCGACCACCCTCACCCCCCACCCGGCCTCCCTTTCCCTCCTTGCTGTGTCTGTTGCCAAAGAGGGGAGGCATCTAGACAGTTTCCCCTCCGAGCAATAGAGTCCCCAGCGAGGGGCGGGGAAGCTCCGTGTCGTGTGTCCGTCCCTCCTCCCGACCCCGTATCTGTGTCCTGTGACCTGCATGACCCGTGATGCTGCAGACACGACCCCCGCCCTTCCCCCCGACCCCCCGGGAGGGGGGCGGGGGGCCGGGCGCCCGAGTCTCCCCCTCCCCGTGTACTCGCTGTGGGAAGTAAAGCGGCCGAGCACAATTGACTTGATTCGAATTGAATCTTTCTCTGAGCAATCAACCCTGGCCGCCCCCCTCCCCTCCCTCCTCCAGCGGGGCCGCCCCATGGTGCTAGAGTTGGGGCGGGGGGGAGGGGGTGGCTGACGGGAGCAATAAGGGAGAAGGCGTGTCTCCCCCACCCCACGGGGAGGGGGGCGCGGGGCCCAGGTAGGTTGGCCACGAGGGGAGGGAACACCCCCTACCCTCTCTTCCCTTCCCCCTCCCCTTCCCTCTCCCACCCCCCACCACCAAGTTTTCTGCGCTGTCTGGACTCCTGTCAACTCGAAGTGGCTTTGGGATCGGTTCTGTTTATTAAACTCCTATCGCTCCTAGCCTGCGGCCTGCGTTCCTGGTTGGGGGGCGAGGGCGGGGTCTGGTCCGGTCCGGTCAGGCCTCCGGCCCCAGGGGCAGCATCCGGTCTTCCAGCAGCGCGATGGTCAGCATGAGGCCTCCTCCCAGCAGCAGCCCCAGTCCCTGCAGCAGCACGTGGCCGGCGGGAAGGGGCTCCCGGGGGCGCAGCAGGGCCGGCAGCTGGAAGGGGGAGATGGGGGAGATGATCGTTCCTAATAATGACGATGGCATTTGTTACGTGCTTACTATGTGCCAAGCACTGCCCCAGGCGCCGGGGTTGATACAAGGTCATCAGGTTGTCCCATGTGGGGCTCACAATCTTCATCCCCATTTGACAGATGAGGGAACTGAGGCCCAGAGAAGCGAAGTGACTTGCCCAAAGTCACACAGCCGAAAAGCGGCGGAGCCGGGATCAGAACCCGTGACCTCCGACTCCCAGGCCTGGGCTCTTTCCACTGAGCCGCGCCGCTTCTCAGTCTGGGGTCTGATAAGCGCTTACTGTGTGCCAAGCACCGTTCTAAGCGCTGGAGGCGTGAGGCCGAGCCCTGCACGGCCCCCCTCCAGCCCCATCCGGCCCCCTCACCATGTCCACGAGAGCCACGTAGAGGAAGACGCCGGCGGTGACCGCGAAGACCCAGGGGGTGAGGGGCTCGGGGCCCCGGCTGAGCCCCACGCCCATGGCGGCGCCCAGCAGCCCCAAGGCCCCTGAGCCCACGCTCAGCAGGACCAGTCGGCGCAGCGGCAGCCCAGCCTGGAGCAGGATGGCGAAGTCCCCTGCGGGCAGGTGGCCACGGGTGACCGGGGTCAGCCGGGCCCATCCGCCCGCCCGCCTCCGGTCCGACGCGCTCCCTCCTCCCCCGGCCCCCCGCGAAACCCCCCTACCCAGTTCGTGGGGCAGCTCGTGGCAGAAGACGGCCAGGGTGGTGCTGACGCCGCTGGGGAGGCCGTCCGAGAAGGCGGCGCCTGGGGCGGAGAGGGCCGGTGAGCCCGGAGAGCTGCCCCGGAAGGCCCCGGCCCCTTGCCTTCGACCCCACCCTCCTCACCGATGGCCAGCCCGTCCGTGAGGTTGTGCAGCGCGTCCCCCAGCAGAACCATCCAGGTCATGTTGGGGCCGGCGCCTCCCGCGCCGTGACTGTGGCCGTGGCCCAGGTGTCCACGGGTGCCCGAGGCCTGCGGGGAGGGACCGCTCGGCTCTCCCTGCCCTTCGGACGCCGGCTCTGGGGACGGAGGCGGGGGTGGCAGGGATGGGGAACGCCCAAACCCCCCGCCCGCCCCCCGCAGCCCACCCCTCGGCTCTGCTCGACTCACCTAGCGTCTGCAGGGCCGCCCCGCTGGGGTCCTCGGGGTCCTGGACACCAAGGTCCCTCCGCCTGCGCCTATGGCATTTCTGAAACAGGTGCATGTCGCTTTGCTAACCCCTCGCTCGTTTCCCCCATCCCCTGACCCTCCAGGCCCTCCCACCGTCCTTCCCGTGACCCCCGGTGGTGGGAAGCCCCGCCCCTTGACTCCAGCCCAAGAAGTGGGGACCCTCTTGTCCACCGTTTCTGCCTTTTGGGTGCAGCTGCAGCGTGGCCCACTGGAAAAAAACCCTGCGTTGTGAGTCTGGAGACCCATGTTTTAAATTCAAATCTGCCACTGGTCTGCTGCTTGTCCTTGGGCGAATCACTCATCCCCATTTTCAGAGGAGGAAACCAAGGCCCAGAGAAATTAAGGTAACTGCTCTCCCTCCCTCCCTCCCTCTCAGACTGTGAGCTCTGCGTTGGACAGGATTTGATTATTTTTGTGTTCATCCCAGGACTTAACACAATGCTTAGCACATCGAACACGATGAAGAAATACTATGGTGAGTCAGGAGTTGAGGGGGGTCGGGTTAGGGGTCACTCACCGGCCTCAGCAGCCCAAGCAGGTTCTCGAGCAGGAAAAGGAGGAAGAGGCCCCCCAGCAGTGCCAGCCCTGGCCCCAGCTCGCCTGCTGACCCCGACCCGCTGTGCCGCCCACCCTGCGCCTACCAAGCGGGGGCAAGTGGGTCAGAGGGGGCCCCAGGCCTGGCCCCTGGAGGACCGCCCCCTCTGCCCCTCCCCTCCCCCCCACCTGAGGAACAGAAGATTAAGGGAAGAGGAGCCCAGGAGTGCCAAGGGGTGGAAAGGGTAGAGGGGACATGGGGGGAGTGGAAATCCTGGGATGAGTGGAGACAGAAGGGTATCGGTGGGGGCGGGACGGGACTGGGGGAGTGAGAGGAGCAGGAAGAAGGCAGGGATGAATAGACGGGGAGGACCGAGGATGGAGGCAGAGGGAGGAGCAGGGCCAGGGGAGGGGGAACATACATGGGGAAGCAGGTGCAGCAAGGCGTCCCCGCAGAGCGTGCCCACAGCCAGGGATCCTAGGAAGCCCAAGAGGGGCCGCAGGCGCTGGCCCCCCACCAGCCGGAGCAGCAGGAGTGAGAGTGGAGTCGGGACACTGAGCAGGAGCACAGCCAGAGAGCTGTGAGCCAGAGCTGGGGGCACGAAGGGAGCAGGAAGGGTCAGGCCTGGGGGGGAGCCGACGGCCGCAGGGCGGGGCTGGGGCTGAGGGGCTGGGCAGGGCAGGGAAAGACTGAGGGGGTGGAGGGGGCTGGGCGGGTGAGGGTCGAGGGATGAAAGGGGGCAGGACGGGCCGAGGCTGAGCGAATGGAATGCAGGAGTCAGGGTTGGGCGGAATGGAGGCATCAGCCCCAACGGCCCTGGACACGGAGAGGACTGGAGAGGAAAAAGGGATGACTCGGGGGTGGGGGTGAGGGGGTCTGAGGCCCGCAGGGTCACGTACCGGCCAGCAGGTCCCCTGAGGGGGCAGGGGGCAGGGTGGGGCGGATGCAGACACGGCTGTCGATCTGGTAGAGCAGAGCTGGGCAGAGCAGCGCAAACTGGCCAGGGGTTAGTGGGGCGGCAGGACTCAGGCCAAAATTCACCAGCAGCTGGGAGCCGTTCAGGCACTGTGGGGTCAGGGGTCAGGGGTCACCAAAGCAAGAGGGATGCTGGGCAGGAGCAGGGGAGAGAGTTGGGACCTGGGGGGCGTCCATAATAGATATTAAACAAGCATATCAATGGCATGCAAATGACTTCCTGTTTGTTGCTTGGTTTGTTTCGATCTGCCTGGCCCTCCCTACCCCTGCACCCAGCTCACGTCTTCATGCAAGTGGTCGGCCAGCGAGTGATCCAGCAGCAGCAAGCGGTGAAAGAGGTCCAGGTTTGGGGAGGGTGGCCCCCGGGGCGAGGACGGGCCCCCTGGCTCCTCTCGAGCCCCCCAGAGCGAGGGGCCAGTGGGTAGCCCAGACCACACATCCAAGCTCAACCCAGGCTCCAGGGGCCTGGCAGGGAGGGGACAAACCCTTGTAGGTCACACACCTCTCCCTCACCGCCCCCTCCTGGCCCCCAGGCTTCTCCCCCTCCCCCCCAAAACCTCCCTGCTGGGGACTGGTAGGGTGTTGGAGCCCAGGGAGGGGGCGGGGGGCGGGGAGGGGATGGGGAGATGGAGGCCAGCGACTGGGGCGGGGAGGGAGGGAAGGGGTAGGAGGTTTGGGCCCTGTCGGGGGTAGGCGCCAGATACCTTTGGGTGGTGTTGCCCTCGGGGAGCGGTCCAGGCCTGCCCTCCAGGGCCCCCCTATGCTCCAGGCGCAGCCCCTGCACCCGGCCCAGACCCAGGCTGTGGAGGAGCCGGGCCAGGCCGCCGACAGTTAAGGTCCCGTTCTCCCCATACAGGCCGAAGAGCTGGGCCAGGTAGTGACTCTGCTCCTGCTCCGCGGGGCCCAGAGGTCCGGGGACTTCCGGAGGGGCTGCGGGGACAGGGGCCCGGGCCCCCGCCAGGCCTGGCCACAGGCTCAACCCAGCCAGGAGCAGCCCCCACACCTGCCCAGGGGCCATCCGGGCTGTAAGGGCAGAAGAGGTTAGGGGCTAAACCCGGATGATTGCCCCAGAGCTAGCCCACCCAGGGGTGGGGGGGTGGAATCAGAGCCTCAGCCCTGATTGCCCAGCCCCACCAGAGCCCCGGCCCCTCAGAATCGCACCCCGCTGTAGCCCCGTCCCAATAGATTCCACCCTATCTTAGACCTGCCCAAAGAATTCATCCCAGTGTAGCCCTACCACGGCCCCGCTCCCACAGAAAGCCATCCGGCAGCATCCCTGTCCCCATGAAAATCCATCCTTCCATAGATTCCACCTTGCTGTCGCTCTGCCCTCAGAGTGTCCATCCGGCCATCACCCCGCCCCGTCTGCCAGCTTCACCCATCTCTTCCTACCCCAGCCCAGGCCTGCTCCCTTCCTCCTTTCGGCCGTGGCCCACCAGTGGGGTGAGCAGGCTCTGCCTTGCAGTCGGCTCCTCCTCCCCAGAGAGGGATTCTGGGCTGGGCATTTTCCGGCTCGGTACCTCTCCAGCCCAGTCCTCCCCGCATCTTGGCTCACCCAGCCCAGCCCCCACAGTCTGGCCCTCCAAGCCTGGCACGGTTCCTCCAAGCTAGAAGCGTGGGAGAACGTCTCCTTCTTGCAGCTGCTCCCTTCCGGCCCTGCTCCGCCCCTCTGGGGTCAGTCTGTCCCCCCCTGCAGCCCAGGCCCCCCGCCAGCATCGGCCCGTGCCCCCCACCGTCTCCCCGCCGTAGCCCCGGGCGGCTTCTGCCTCAGATTCCCTCCAGTTCCTCCAGGCCTCACCCCCACCAGGGACACGAGTCTTCTCTGCAGCAGCGTCTGATGAGCGGCTGGCCCTCCCGAGCTCCTTGGGGGTCTGGTGGTGGGGTGGCAGGGAGGGGCCCGGCTCAGCTTCGCAGGCCCCTGTCGGGGGGAGCCCAGAGGGCCGGCAACCGGAGGCGTTATGGCCCAGTGGTCCCCAACCTCACCGTTCTGGGTCACCACCACTGGGGACTGGGCAGGGCAGGGCCAGGGGCGGGGCAGAGGCGGGATGGAGGGGCGGGGTTGGGGCTGGGGAGGCAAGTCCAGGTCTTGGGGGCCATCAGCCAGCCAGGGGTTAATGATTCACGTGGCCAGAGCAGGGGTCAAAGGTCAGGTGCTCTTCCCCTTCCCCCACGGGGAAGGAGCTGTCGTCTCCCCTTCCTCCTGGGATGTGGGTGCGCGTGAACGTCTGACTGTCTGCGCGTGCATGAGTGCGCTGCCCTGCCGGCTTTCTCCTCGGGCCCTCCCTGCCTCTCCTCCTAACTCCCCTGTCACCTCTCCAGGGTCCCCTTTCTCCTCCCTACCCAGCCTCATGCCGCCCCCCCCCCCCCCCCCCGCTCCGTCCTTCCCCAGCCCCACTAGGCACCGCCCGCCCAACCTATACACCAAGTCCACCCCCAGCCCTAAGGCAGAAGCAGAACTCAGGCTAGGGGCGGAGGGCCGGGGAGGAGGGATCCACAACCCGGACCCCCATGGGCCCGTGTGTGGGTATGTGTGGTGCGGGTAGGGGTTGGAGGGGTGGCAGGGGTGCAGACAGAGCCCGTCGGCCCAGGGGGGGCGACGGAAGAGTTTACCTGGCCGTGGTTCAGGAGGGGAAGGAGTGGAGGGGGAGAGCGCAGCGTCTTGGTTGCTGAGGGTCAAGGGTCACCTGCTGGGGGCCCAGGCAGGAGGTGGGGGGGTGGGAAGGGGAGGCGGGACCCAATCTTAAAGAGGCAGGCTCCAGGCCCCAGACACTCACTAAGGTGTCCCGCTGCCCGGCCCCCTTCAGATCTTGATTCCGCCCAGCCCCGACACATACCGGAACCCCCAGGCAGCAGTAGAGATGAGTGAAATGGAGATATTTATTGGAGGTTTGGGGAAACTTAGGGAAAGACATGCGTGTGCGGAGACACGCGCAAATACACACACACACCCACATGCACACACTGCCCCAGCTCCCCTCAGTACTGAGTCTTCTGAAAACAGTGGAAAGTCGATCCTGCCCCCACGAGCCGGGGGGGAGAAACCAAAGCAGTTCTGAGGCTCTAGGCTCTGACAGCATCCCCACTGCCCACCCCCACCTATGCTGGAGCCTAACAAGTCAATAACCCTTCAGTTCCTCCCCGAGTGGGGGGGGTGGCTATCGATTCATCAATCAATCAATTGCACTGATTGAATGCCTACTCCGTGCAGGGCACTCTAAGTGGATGGGAGAGTACGACAGATAGACAACGATCCCTTCCCTTAAGGAGTTTACAATCTACTGTGTTCAGAGCACTGTGCTAAGCATTTGGGAAAGTACAACAGAGTTAGCAGACACGATCCGGGCCTCAAGGGGCTTTCTCTTGCTCTGACACAGCCACCCGCCCCCCCACCTCGGGGGGAGGCGGGGGCCCTATCTCTTGCTGCTTCTTCGTGTCTCTTTGCCATTACTGATGGGGTTGGTGGGGGGCCCGGGGCCCGGTGGGCCGGCGGGGGCGTGGCTGGGCTGGCTGCGGGTGATCCGAGTGCTGGCGGGGTGCGGGGGAGCGTGAGGAGGGTGGGGGCCAGCCCCGGGGCTGGGAGCGCTCAGTCCATTCCCGTTTTGATTCTCAGAGGCTGTGGCAAGAGGAGAAGGAAGGGATGGGGGAGGTGAGCAGACAGAGGGTGAGCAGAGGCTTTTGTATTCACTACCCTAAACCCAACCCTCTTCTGCCTTGCTTCACAGGGGGAAATGGGAGGGCAGCGAGGACCCACACTCAGAAGGAAACAAGCTGGGGGTCGCAGTGATCCCCAAGCAGAAGAAAGGTGAGTGAGCATCCTGTCCAATAAGAGCGGGGCACCACCGCCCAGAGTCCAGGCCCATTCCCCAACCTGGCCCCTGGCCACGGTTGGAGTCCGGGGCCCGCTCGGTTCCCGGGGCCGTGAGTGACGTGGGATGAGGAGGGGAGAGACCTCGGATGGGGACATCTCTTGGCCGGGACCGTGACACCAGAAATCACAGTTGCTGGGGGTTCTTACCTGGAGAGGAGACCGGAGGTCCAGTTGGCTGCTGCGGGGTTGGGGGCCCGCTGTCATTTTGAACCTGGGAGAGAGAGCAGCGACTCAGTCGGGGCCCGGTCGGCCCACCTGGCTCCCGGACAAGGGACTGGGCCCCGGCTCGCCCGCTCCCCTCCCCCCGAACTGCACTCACCACTTTTCCGGGGGGCAGCTGGGTGCTGTACTCTGGATTTGGCTCGCTGAAGTTAGGGACCTCAGAGTAAACCATGCAAAACCTGCAGGGAAGGAAGGTTACTCAGGGGCAGGCCCCGACTCCACTCATCCTCTCTGACTGGCTCGATCGCTCATTCGCTCACTCCACGTCTGTCACTGTTTCTCCACCCACCTCCACCATGAGAGAGGATGATCCTTGAGGGCAGGGAACAGGTCCCGGGCTTCTGCCGTGCTTTCTTGATGCTCAAGACATGGCAGTGCCCCCAGGGGGGGCATCGCTCAGTGCATACCGCCACTGATGCTCAAGACAGGGCAGGGCCAGGGGTTGGGTCCGAGAAGACCCCCTGACTAAAGACAAGGGGTTGAGGGCACCTCTGTTCCCCTCAGGCCTTCATCCTTCCCTCCTCCCAGAACCTCCCATCCCCCATTCTTTCACCACCCCCCGGCTAGGGATTATGTCCGACACCCCCCCCCCCCAAGCAATCTTACTCTCCGATCTTCTGCAGGTCTCCCCCACGGCCCGTGTACAGTGTCAGGCAGCCTTTGAACACGGATGCGTACCTGGGTGTACACAGAGGGTGGTGAGGAAGGGGTGTCGATGGGCTGGGCCACCTGCCCAGAGAGTCCCCTAGTGCCCAGAGAAGGGTCATCGTGTCAGGCCATTCCCAGCGGATCCTGAGCTGGATCAGGGATGGCCCCTCCAAATTCTGCCCTCGATGAAGGACTCGCCCCATGGCGAGTTGGATGGTTTTCTGAACTGGATCAGAGAGGGCTCCCCAGTCCATCCCCCCGACAGACTCACCCTTTGGTGAGCCGGATAATTCTTTAGGCTGGATCACAGAGAGCCTCTCCAGGCGCTCCCCGATACACATATACCCACAGACACACACTACCTGCCTCAAGTTGGGGAACATCCCCTTGGTGATTTGGGTGATTCTCCAGCCTAGATCGGGTGGGGGAGGCCTCCCACCCCACCATCACCCCGAGCTGGCTGCCCGTGAGGACACACCCCTCAGTGAATCAGATGGTGACAAAGGGTTGGATGAAGAACACCAGAACAGTGCCCGGCACATCGTAAGCCCTTAACAAATGCCATAATTACTGTTATTATTATTATCATCAAGGTGTTGGATCCCTCCTGCCCCGGTCCTGCTCCCCGGCCCTGGCTGGAGGACCCACCCCTTGGTGAGCCGGATGATGTCCCCAGGCTGGATCAGCGTGCCCGCGTCATCCCACACAGAGATGTTGATGCTGCCGGTCTTGTCCGCCACCTTACAGGTACGCACTTCGTGTCCATCCTTGGTCTTGGTTACTCGGCCTGAGGACACAAGGGTGAGTCACTGGTCCCTCTCCAGTCCGAACTGAGCCCACGGGGAGCTGAAGGGAACGCTCGGTGGCGGGGGTGAAGGCAGGGAGGAGGAGGAGGGGTGGGGGTCCCCAGAGGGTGTTGGGAAAGACGAGCCCGCCTCCCGAACCGCCCCCGGCCACACACCCAGTCGCCGAGACCGTCGACACGCAGCTGGAGCTGGAGATTTCCCAGGAAGCAGGAGCTTCCCGGGATTTGGGAAGGAAGGGAGAGGGGGAAAAAGACAACGGGGGAGGGGACTCCGAGCAGGGGGATGGGTGAGCCACCTTTCCAGTTCCCAACCTGGGAAGGGGGCTTCGCCAGGCTGGCCCCACGCCCCCGAGCCCCAAATCCTGGGGCGCCCGGGTGGCACCAGCCGGGGAGGGGCGACGGTGCCTCACCCCGCACCTGTCTCCAGCACGATGAAGATGAGGTTGAGGTTCTTGAGGCCCGGCTTGATGTCTTTGACGAAGGTCTCCGTCGTCATGGTGCCACCGCTTCTGCCCCTCGCCGCGGGGTCTGGAGGGAAGAAAAGGCTCAGCGACCACCCGGCTCCGACCCCCTCCGCTTGGCGGCCTCATGCTCCGGGCCCGGCCTTAAGGGAGGGTCTTCAATAATAATAATGTTGGTATTTCTTAAGCGCTTACTATGTGCAGAGCACTAAGCGCTGGGGGAGATACAGGGTCATCAGGTGGTCCCACCTGAGGCTCACAGACTGAAACCCCATCTGACAGATGAGGTCACTGAGGCCCAGAGAAGTGACTGGCTCACAGTCACCCAGCTGGCTGGTGGCGGAGCCGGGATTCGAACTCATGAGCTGTGACTCCCAAGCCCTTGCCACTGAGGCACGCGTCCCACCCCCAGGCCTCGAGGGGGGCGGTGCCTGGCCCCTCCCCCGTCCCGGGGCTCACCCAGCCCGCTCAGCCGCCCTCGGGGCCCGGGCTCCCGCCGGACGCCGCTCGATGGAACGTCCAGTCCTGGACATTCCAGGAAGTATCCGGGTCGGGCGGCCGCAGCCAATGAGCGCGGCCCCTGCGCGCCTCCCGCCGAGGCCCCAGCCAATCCGAGGCCCCGGCCCGCCGGAGGGGGCGGGGCCGGGAATTAAAGGGACCGCCGCCACTTCCGCACGTGCGGGGGCCACGGCCGACCACGAGGGGCCTGCGGCTCCACCCCGACCCCTCCCGTCTCTCATAGGAAGAGAAGCGGCGGGGCTCGGGGGAGAGGTCACAGGTCCTGGGTTCGAAGCCCCCCTCTGCCCCTTGCCAGCCGGGTGACTCTGGGCAAGTCGCTTCACTGGGCCTCGGTTCCCTCATCTGGAAAATGGGGATGAAGATGGGAGCCTCGCGTGGGACCACCTGATGACCCTGGATCTACCGCAGCGCTTAGAACGGTGCTCTGCACAGAGTAAGCGCTTAACCCATACCATTATTATTATAAGTATGGTATGGGTTAAGCGCTCACTATGTACTATTCATTCAATAGTATTTATTGAGCACCTACTCTGTGCAGAGCACTGTACTAAACGCTTGGAATGGACAATTCGGCAACAGAGAGAGACCGTCCCTGCCCATTGACGGGCTCACGGTCTAATCGGGGAAGACAGATGGACAAAAACAAGACAACTTAATCACGATAAATAGAATCAAGGGGATGGACAACTCATTAACAAAATAAATAGGGTACTAAAAATATTGACAAATGAGCACAGTGCTGAGGGGGAGGGGCAGAAGGAAAGGGGGCTTAGCTGAGGGGAGGGGAAGGGGGAGCAGAGAGGGAGCACAGGGAAAAGGGGAAGCTCAGTCTGGGAAGGCCTCTTACTAGGCGCTGGGGTGGACACAAAGCAGATCAGGTGGGACGCAGTCCCTGTCCCACGTGGGGCTCGAAGTCTCCATCCCCATTTTAATAATAATTATGGTATTTGTTAAGCGCTTACTATGTGCTGAGCACTGTTCTAAGCGCTGGGAGAGATACAGAGTAATCAGATTTGTCCCACGTAGGGCTCACAATTTTTAATCCCCATTTTTACAGATGAGGGAACTGAGGCCCGGAAAGGGGAAGTGACTTGCCCAAGGTCACACAGCAGACCAGCGGCGGAGCAGGGATTAGAGCCCACGACCTTCTGACTCCCGGGCCCGGGCTCTAGGCACCGTACCATACTGCTTCTACACCCACCCCCCCGGCCTGGCTGGTGGCCCTTTGGCTGGACCAGAGAGAGCCTCTCCTGGGGCTCCCCAATACACATTTTATAGATGTAAACTGTTTCTATGCTCACCAAGGGGTGGGTCCTCCAGCCAGGGCCAAGGAGCAGGACTGGGGCAGGAGGGGTCATAGTAATAACAGTAATTTATTACAGTAATTTGACAGCCCCTCCCTCTAGCTGGCCCCGGGAGATGAAGGGGAAGCTGGAGAAGGTGGGCTGGCTTGGGGGCCAAAGGGGCAGAAATCACAAGGAGGCAGATCTCGCAGACAGGACGATGCCTTCACCTTCCCTGCTTTTCCTTGCCTCTAGTCCGCCCGGGGGGGGGGGGGTGGATGGACACTGGGGAAAGGTGATGCCATGGCCAGACCCCCTTACAGTTGTAGCCACAAAGCTCTGTGCAATGTATTTTCTGAGTCTACTCCCCTTCTCCCTCTCACTGCCCCCCTGGGAGGGAAACACTGGTCGGGGGCCGGGGGGTGTGGAGAGGAAGGTGCCTTTAATGGCACAGACTCATTCCCTCTCCGAGGTCCCCTGGGTCTACTCTTCCAGGAAATTAGACCAAGTGGCCACTCTCCCCACGATGATTTGTTTATTCATTCACTTTCCCATATAGTCACTTTTTTAAAAGCAGCATGGCCTAGAGGAAAGAACATGGGCCTGGGAAGCAGAAGACAGTCACTAACTTCTCCTTGCCTCAGTTGGCTCATCTGCAAAAGGGGGATTCAATGCCTGTTCTTCCTCCTACTTAGACTGTGAGTCCCAGGTGAGACCTGATTAACTGCAAATACCATGATTATGATTATTACTGTTGTTATAACTGTATACTTAATTTACATATGTTAAGTGCTTACTATGTTAAGTGCTTACCAAGTTCCAAGTACTGAGGTAGATACAAGATAATCAGATCTGACCCAATCACTGCCCACATGGAGCTTATGGTCAAAGGCCAAGGGAGATCAGGTATTTTACAGGTGAGGAAATGAAGCCCAGATAAGTTGTGACTTGTCCAAAGTCACCCAGCAGATAAGTGACAGAACCAGGATTTAAACCTAGGTATCCTGAGAGGCCTGTGTCATGGGAGAGAGCCCTCCCACCACCACCCCGACCCCTCTAGGATTCCAAAGCTCCTAGCCCAGAGGATGAGGCAGCAGTGGCAGGGTGGGGCCCCAATCCTCTCGCACCAGACCCTAGGAGTCTGCTGGTTGAAGGAGATGCCCCCTTCCCCTCTCCACCGGGACTCCTTTTGTCCCCTTTCTCCAGCCAGGAGGGTGAGGAAACAGCAACAGCATGAGACAGTCTCAACTTTCAGAGAAAGTGGGAAGGCTGCGGTGTACAACAAGACTGTGACTACCATACTCTGAGCTGTAAAGAACCTGAAGCTCCATTCTTCTAGTCACAGTGCCCTATTCCTCTTATTTATATTGCTGTGCTTTATTTTGTTTTTCTGTTTTTGTTTCATCCTTATTTATGTATCTGTCACCTGCTCCCTCTCTCCTGTTTTTTAGATTACGAGCCCCTTGGGGACCAGGGGCTGTATTTTTATGTATTTTTTTCTCAGTGCTTAGTACAGTGCTCCATACATAGTTGAGTGCTTAATAAATTTTACTACTATTATTACTGTCTCCTCATTAGACTGTAAGGGCCATGAAGGTAGGGAAACTGCTTTTTACATTTGTAATTCTCTCCCAAGTGAGACTGCTACCCAGGAGAGCTCCAAAAATACTGAATGAATGAATGGATGAATGAAAGTGGGGCTGATATGACAGCTTCCCCAGGGTGAGGAATAAGCAATGAAGTAAGGTCAAAGAGCAAAATTTCAGCTTCATCTCCAAGCATAACTTCACTTTGTAAACTATTTGATGCTTGTCTCCCCCTTGAGACTGTAAGCTGCTCGAGTGCAGCGATTGTGTCTTCTAATTCTACTCTTCCAAAGAGCAGAGTTATTCATTCAATCGTATTTACTGAGCGCTTACTGTGTGCAGAGCACTGGACTAAGTGCTTGGAAAGTGCAGTTTGGCAGTAGAGACACCCTTACCCAACAATGGGCTTACAGTCTAGAAGGATTACAGAGCTCTGCATTCAGTAGACTCCTCCTCTAGACTGTGAGCCCCTTGGGATCAGGAATATTTTTATATTTTATATTCCTGTTTACTGTTATAGGGTACTCTCCCAAGCGCTTAGCCCAGTGCTCTGCACCCAGGACGTGCTAAATAATAATGGCATTTGTTAAGCGCTTACTATGTGCAAAGCACTGTTCTAAGCATGGGGTGGGGGATACAAGGTCATCAGGTTGTCCCACGTGGGGCTCACAGTTTTAATCCCCATTTTACGAATGAGGTCACTGAGGCCCAGAGAAGTGACTTGCCCAAAGTCACACATACGACTGAACGGAGGAGTCCAGTAGGCGTGAGCCCGTCATTGGGCAGGGATGGTCTCTATCTGTTGCCCAGTTGTCCATTCCAAGCGCTTAGAACAGTGCTCTGCACATAGTAAGCACTCAGCGTGGCTCAGTGGAAAGAGCCTGGGCTTGGGAGCCAGAGGTCATGGGTTCGAATCCCGGCTCTGCCACTTGTCAGCTGGGTGACTGGGGGCCAGTCACTTCACTTCTCTGGACCTCAGTTCCCTCATCTGTCAAATGGGGATTAACTGTGAGCCTCAGGTGGGACAACCTGATGACCCTGGATCTCCCCCGGCGCTTAGAACAGTGCTCTGCACATAGTAAGCGCTGAACAAATACCAACATTATTATTAATACTTTGGCTGGACGGCCCGCCAGCCCTTTTCCTCCCTCCCAGCTCTACTCCTCTCCTGCGGCTAGAGCGCCCTCCTAGGGAAGAGAGTGACTTCCGGCGGAAGCGGCGGTCTAGCCAAGCTCCTTTCGCTCTCGTTGATCCGCGGGCCTTAAGCGGAGGAGAGGAGGGGGGGTGCGTGACGTATTTCCGGTGAGTTGCGTAGCGCCGGTGGGCGGGGCGTCCGGTGGGGACGGCTGCTGACGGGGGACGGAGACCCTCCCCCCCCGCCCCCCGTCCCCCGTCCCCCGCCCCCCGCCGGGGAGCTCCGGGGACCAAGTTCCAGGACCGGGCGGCGGCTGCGGACGCGTCCGCCTCCAGCTGGACCCGGGGACGCGGGGGGCCGAGGCGAAAACCAAGGCGGTGCGTACTGCGCCTGCGCGGGGGCTGCCCCTCTCTGTGTGTGTGTGTGTGTGTGTGTGTGTGTGTGTGTCAGAGCAGCAATAGTAATAATAACGATGGTATTTGTTACGCGCTTACTATGTGCCAAGCACTGCTCTAAGCGCCGGGCACCGGCTCACCAGCTGGTCCCACGTGGGGCCGACCGTCTTCATCCCCGTTTTGCACAAGCGGTCGGTCACTGGGGCCCAGAGAAGTGAAGCGACTGGCCCAAGGTCACACCGCAGACGAGGGGCGGAGTCGGGATTAGAACCCACCACCTCTGACTCCCCCGTCCACTGAGCCACGCCGCTTCTGGGGGAAGAAGCAGGAGGGGAGGGTCTCTGTCTCTAATTGTTCAGGGCAAGCGCTTAGGACAGTGCTCTGCACGTAGGAGGCGCTCCATAAACACTATTAATAATGTTGGTATGTGTTAAGCGCTTCCTACGTGCAGAGCACTGTTCTAAGCGCTGGGGGAGATACAGGGTAGAGACTCTTGAATGAAGGAGGGTGTCAGGGCTGAATGGGGCTGGGGTCGCGGGGCCGGGAGGGGAAACGGGACCGGACCGTCCTTGTTCATTCATTCACTCATTCAGTAGTATTTATTGAGCGCTTACTCTGTGCAGAGCACTGGACTAAGCGCTTGGAATGGACAAATCGGTAACAGATAGAGACAGTCCCTGCCCTTTGACGGGCTTATGGTCTAATCGGGGGAGACAGACAAGAACAATAGCAATAAATAGAATCAAGGGGATGTCCCCGACAGAGGTTAAAGGAGCAGCCTTGGACGAACCGAGACCGACTCCCTCCAGTCTTGCAGTCCAGGGACCCCTCCACTTTTTCCCTCGCCCTCCCACCCCCAGCCTCCACCCTCTTCTTCTCCCCAACCCGGCCCCCAGTTGGACCCTCAGTCACCTCCCCCCACCCAGCCACCCCTGGCCCTCCCTCAACCAGGAGGCCTGTGGAGCTGGTGGGAAGCCCTGGGGCGGGGGAGAACCCCCACCCCTCAATTGGCAGGCTTTTAGATTCTCACCCTCAGCCACCCAAATGAGGCTGCTAATTAGGCCACTGCTCCCGGGGAGCTGGCAGGGGAGTGGAGGGGGCGGGCGAGGGACCAGCTAGAGCAGGGGGGGTTGGTTGGAAGGGGCAGGCCCGGCTCCCGGTGCCCGACACGATGTAGCTCAGCCCCCAGCTGGCACGCCAGCTCCTCCAAACAAGGAACAGTGCGGGTGGCGAGACAAGACGTCAGAAGATTCTCCAGTCGTCAGGAATCTGGGCTCCTTTGCATCCTTTGGGAAGCAGCGTGGCTCAGTGCAAAGAGCCCGGGCTTGGAAGTCGGAGGTCCCGGGTTCTAATTCCGCCTCCGCCACTTGTCAGCTCTGTGACTTTGGGCAGTTCGCTTCGCAGTGCCTCAGTTACCTCATCTGTAAAATGGGAATTAAGACTGCGAGCCCCACATGGGTCAACCCGATTACCTTGTATCTACCCCAGTGCTTAGAACAGTGCTTGGCACATAGTATGTGCTTAACAAATGTCATCATTATTATTACTATTATCCCCAGGCAGCAGACACTGTCCCGGCCCTCAGAGAGCTTCAGGTGTGATAGGAGAGGCTGTACCTGGCTTAACCCTTCCCATCCATTCTTGCGGCCGGAGGGAATTGGGGGGCAGGGGTGGAGCGTGGTAGGGAGTGAAGGGTCAAGGGGGAGGGTTGGATCAGGGAAGGCTCCCTGAAGGAGCTGGTCTTGAACTGCCACGGCAAGGGCAGGGACAGGCTGCCAGTTGTCTCTTGGGTGGACCCAAGCAGTCGGAGACGCTTCCTGCCCCCCTCCCATCCCCAACCTGTGCCCTCCTTCTGGGCTGCCCCTCCATTTGTCTGGTCGGCCCAGCCCGGCCCCTCCACGCTGGCTCCTGCTGTCCATCTGTGTGTCCTGCCAATAATCGGCTTCGAGCCGGCTCAGAGAGGAGAGGTCAGGGCGGCCCGTATCAGTAGTTCCCCTGCCGCCGCCTCCCCTGCCCCTCTGCCCTCGCACTCTGTGCTTCCCTGTGCCAAGGGCGGGCAGTCTGGCAGGGTAGCCCTTGCTTGTCCTCTGCCCTGGCTGCCCACGTTTTGGCTCGTCGCCTGCGCACCACCTGGCTATCGCTCTCAGTCATCAGACCATCATGACACTGACCGAGTGTCTACTGTGAGCAGAGCGCTGGCCTGACCGCTTTGGAAACAGCTGTAGAGGTGGGAGACCCGATCCCGCCTCTCAAATTGTTTCTGGCCAAGTCTCCTCTTGCCGTATGCTCCCTGACTATCCTCCTGGACGGGTAAGGCTCAGGCCTCACCCCTCATGCGTTTCTGAGGGTGGGAGTCAAGCTGGTGAAGAGAGTAGGGGATGGGGAGGGTGTCTGAGCGTGTGCCATTGTGTTGGGAGAGGTGAGGTCTGTGCTCTTGCGGTACCCTCACCCCCGGTGCCTCCTGGGGCTGGCCCGCATGCTCGGCTGGGCCGGTGTTGGTGACCTTCCCGTCTCCCCCAGCTCCCGCCGACAGACCGTTCCCGCGCGTGGCGCCTCGGCCGCCCCGTGGCGATGGGGCCCGCCGGCAGCGAGGAACCCGGGCACTGAGGAGCCGGCGCGATGGCTGCCGAGGCCGAGCTCCCTCCAGGCCCAGGACACAGCCGCCGGGGGGCCCGAGCTGCGTGAGGCTGGAGCTGCTCCCCTCGTTGATTGTAAGGTCGGTTGCTGCCTCCCCTCCCGCCCCGTCCCTCCACAAAAAAAAGCCACTCTGCTCTTCAACTTCCTCCTTTCCCCAGGCCAGTGGGAGTGGAGCAAGGCGACAGGCCCGGGAACTTTGGCCACCAAGGGAGAGTGGGCAGAGGAAACAGAAGGGAGGCTCCAGGAGAGAGAGGGCGAGCAACTCAGGGTTCAGTTAGGTAGGAGGCAGCAGAGGAGGAGCAGGGAGAGGTCCCCCCGAGTTCCTTGGGAGGGCACATTGAAGAAGAGGGTGGGATAGGGAGAGACTTGGAACAGCAGGCCTCTAAAGTCTCCCCAGTGGGGCCCGAGTGCAAGGAGCAGATGGGGCCCAAGCCTCTCTGCCGATCCGTTATCATCTGAGGTTGGGAAGCCAGATTTTATGGCTGGATAATTGGATAGGGGTGACAGGGATGAGGGCTCTAAGCTCATTCAGGGAAGGAACTCTGCACAGCTCAGGGAGAGGAGAGGGTGCCACTGGGGGAAGAGGGGCCGAGGGGCAGTGCCTGGCCATTTCCCCGCCCCCTTTCCTTGGGGCGGGCGGGTGGGCAGCTGACAGTATCGACCGAGCCACTGTTCTGTGCGCAGCATCGTACCCTGCCCTCGGGAGACTGCAGAAGAGGTAGTGGACCCAATCCCTGCCCTAACGGAGCTTAAGGCTTAGCCGGGAAGATGGACGCTAAAGTCATTGTAGGCGGAAAGAAGAGGGGATTCGGACACGAGTTAGTGCTCACATGCTATGGCGAGGAAGATATGGACAGAAGGACTACGGGTGGCTGTGGGAATCTTAGCGTGTAATCAGTGCAGAAGGGTCGAAGTGACGGTAATCAGGGAATTTGGTGGAGAGTTGAGAGACGCATCAGGGAAGACCTCTTGGAAGAGATGTGATTTCCGAGGGGCCTTGAAGATGGGGAGAGTGCCTGTCTGCCAGATGTGAAGAGGGAAGGAGCCAGAGGTCAGCGGCGGGAGAGGCCGGATCCGGGCCCAGGGAGTGGGTTGGCTTGAGTGGAGCGGAGAGCATAGGCTAGGGTGTGGTGGGAGAGGAGCCAGCTTAAATAGGGAGGAGGGAGCTGAGAGTGAGCGCCTGCAAGTTAAGGGTCAGGAGTTTCCACTGGAGGCACAGAGAAGGGTGGGCATCCATCAGAGGAATTTGAGGAGTGGGATTAAGGGGAAGAGGACCAGCCCCAACCAAGCCCCTTCCGTACATGTCACTCCAATGTCTCCTGCAAACCCTTTTCCCCCACCCTGCCTTCTTCCTGCTCCCCATCCACCTCCTGGAGCCCAGCCTGCTCTCTGGGGGGGGTCCCTCGGGGCCAGACAAGTCACTGCCCTGAGGCTGGGGCTGCCCGCCCATCCGCCCACCAGCCTCGCAAGTCTAGTACAAGCACAAGCACTCCCTGGCCGCTCCCCCCCGCCCCCCGGCCCCGCAGCCAAATTCCGACCTTCCAGCCCCGTGGTCCCGGAGCCTGCTCCGGTCTGGGAGGCCAGAGGGAATCTTGGCGTGGGCCCAAGCTTGTGATGGGTGGTGGGAGACTACTGGGTCTGGTGTGTCCGGACCAACCTCAGCCCCTCCCCACCAGCTCGACCGAGCCCCGAGTGGAAGCGGCGGGGCGGATCCCGCTACCCCGGAGGGCGCAAGTCTGGGTACCCCGGCCCCTCACCCGTTGGCTCCCCCTCTCCACTCCCAGGATCCGGCCTTGGTGATGAGACATGGGGTATGATGTAACCCGCTTCCAGGGGGATGTTGACGAGGACTTGATCTGCCCCATCTGCAGCGGGGTCCTGGAGGAACCTGTGCAGGTGAGCGGACGGGGTCCGGGCTGGGCCGGGGTGTCTGGGTTCTCATCCCGACTCTGCCTCTTGCCTGATGTGTGATGTAGGGCAAGTCGCTTCACTTCACTGTGTCTGTTTCCTTATCTGTAGAATGGGGATTTAATCCCTGTGCTACCAAACTACGAGTGTTATAGCTACTCCAATGTTTAGCACAGTAGTAAGCACTTAATTAGTATCACTGTTACTATTAAGAAGCATTATGTTTTAATGAAAAGTGCACGGGCCTGGGAGTCAGAGGACCAAAGTTCTAATCCTGGCTCTGCTACTCGTCTGCTCCACGACCTTGGGGAAGTCACTTCACTTCTCTGTGCCTCAGTTTCCTCATCTGCAAAACACTCTCCCTCCTACTTCGACTGTGAACCCCATATGGGGCCAAATTATCCTATATCTACCCCAGCGCTTAGTACAATGCTTGATACGTAGTAAGCACTTAACACATACCATAGTTATTAGTAGCAGTATTAGTAAGAGGAAAGGAGCCAGGCCCGGGCATCGGGGGTTGTTAGGACCTTGGCCGCCCACATCTTCCCCTCACCCCTCACCAGGATCCCCCGTTTCAGGAATGAGGAAGTGGTCCCGCTGCCCAACTTTTGGTGACCGCTCTGGTGACCGCTGGGTTTGTAATGACCCGAAATGCTTATTGGGTATCTGGCTTCTGCCAGACCTTCCCCTAGGGTCTGCCGGACCCTCACACACACCCCTCCCATGGAGACCCGGGAGACAACAGGCTGTGGTGGGTGTGTGCCTCTTCCCAGTCCACCCCGCCAACCCCTGGTTCCCCGCAGACCCGTCCAGAGAGCTGGCCAGGAGAACCTAAGGGTCTCCGGCAGAGGCAATTTGGAATGGAGTGGGGACCGCCGTCAGCCCGGCCCCCAAAATGTGTACGACAAGGGGCCCGGCAATTGGGATTCTGGGGCCTGGGGGCCAGGGACCAGCTACCTACGCGTCTAGCCCCCGGGTGGGGAGAGGAGCATCGTGTAGCAGGGTACAGTCTGGGGGGTGAGGGGACCCCTCAGCATCCCACTGGGGCCTTGGGTGGATGGGGGCGGTGAGGGGAATTCTGCAGGGGCAGCCCCCACCCCGCCGGCTCTCTCTCGCCAGGCCCCACACTGCGAGCACGCCTTCTGCAATGCCTGCATCACGCAGTGGTTCTCGCAGCAGCAGACGTGCCCCGTGGACCGCAGCGTGGTGACCGTGGCCCACCTGCGCCCGGTGCCCCGGATCATGCGGAACATGCTGTCCAAGCTGCACATCGCATGCGACAACGCCGCCTTCGGCTGCGCGGCGGTGGTGCGCCTGGACGCCCTCATGGCCCACCTCGGCGACTGCGAGCACAACCCCAAGCGACCCGTCACCTGCGAGCAGGGCTGCGGGTCAGTGTCCGGGAGTCCGGGGGAGGGTGGGAGGGCTACCCGAGCGTCCGGCCCCGACCGTGAGCTGAGCGGGTCGGTCTCTCCTCGGGCCGCAGCTTGGAGATGCCCAAGGACGAGCTGCCCAACCACAACTGCATCCAGCACCTGCGCTCCGTGGTGCAGCAGCAGCAGGGCCGCATCGCCGAGCTGGAGAAGGCCTCGGCCGAGCACAAGCACCAGCTGGCGGAACAGGTTGGGGGCGGGCGCGGGCGCCGGGGCGGAAGGGAGGGGGGCTTCGGCCGCCATGGCCCTCCGGCCCCGGGCCCGCTGTAACCCGTGTCCGTCCGCCCCCCTCCCCTCCCGCGCCCTCCCCCGCTCCGGGCAGAAGAGGGACATCCAGCTGCTGAAGGCTTGCATCCGGGCCATCCGTAGCGTCAACCCCAACCTGCAGAACCTGGAGGAGACGATCGAGTACAATGAAATCCTGGAGTGAGTGCCGGCCGGGCGGGGGCCACGGTGGCGGGGGAGGTTGGGGATTGGAGCTGGGCCTGCTCACGTCGGGGGGGCCCCGGGGGTGGTGGACTGGGTCGGGACAGCCTGGGAGGAGGCAGCCGGGAAGGGGCCGAGGGCGGTGCCTGACGTATGTGTGTGTGCGCGCGGGTGCCCCTTCCGCCTCCCCAGGTGGGTGAACTCCCTGCAGCCGGCCCGCGTGACCCGCTGGGGGGGGATGATCTCCACGCCGGACGCCGTCCTCCAGGCTGTGATCAAGCGCTCGCTGGTGGAGAGCGGCTGCCCGGCCTCTATCGTCAACGAGCTGATCGAGAACGCCCACGAGCGCAGCTGGCCCCAGGGCCTGGCCACCCTGGAGACGCGCCAGCTGAACCGGCGCTACTACGAGAACTACGTGGCCAAGCGCGTGCCCGGCAAACAGGCCGTCGTGGTCATGGCCTGCGACAACCAACACATGGGCGAGGACATGGTGCAGGAGCCCGGGCTCGTCATGATCTTCGCGCACGGCGTCGAGGAGATCTGAGCCCCGGGGTGGGGAGGGGGATGTGCAGAGGGGAGAGAGCCCATTGCCCCACCTCCCCCCCCGCCCTCCTCCTCCCCAGGCCAGAGCCAGCAGACTTGAAGCGCCGATGCCACAGTACGGGAACGGGAATGGAGCCAGGGGCGCACAGCTGTGGACACCCTCCCAACCCCTGCTGCCAAGGGGAGGGCGGTGGTCCCGCTGGGGCGACCGATGCCAAATACAAATTGCTCAAGGGCCAGAGAGAGGGATTCAGCCAAGTGGGGACCCCCTCTTCCCCCGTGCTTGCCACAAAGGAGCCAGGCTGAGGGTGGGCCACAGTAGGGGAAGACAGGAACAGGCCTCTCCTGCCTGGCTCCATCCCCTTACCCTTCCCCCCCCACACACACACGCACACACTCACACCCTTCCACCCCCACATACCCACCCACCCACGTCGGGTGCGCGTGGTGTCTTTGTAATTTTTCTGACTGTTGTCATTTTGTCTGTTTCTTCTCCATTTCTCCTTCCCTTAACTCCAACCCCCCAGCCCCGTCCACCGCGGTGCCCCTCAGCTCCCCCCTCCCCACCCAGGGTAGGGGTCAGTGTGCTGGGGTTTAATTTATTCAATCTTTTTTTAAAAAAAAACAACAAAAAGCCACAAACTGCGCATTTACAACCTTTTATTCCACTGGTCCTGGCGCTGACCTGGTGTGGCTGAGCACCCCCTGCGTTCTGCCTCCTGCTGCAGAGTGGGCAGAGGCAAGTGGAGGGACTGGTTGCCCCCTCCCAGGCCACGACTGTGAGCAGCGTGCCCCCTACCCAAGATGAAGCTGAGCCCCACGGGTCACCACAGCTATCGTTTCCTTTATCGTGGCCCAGTTCCCTAGCCTCAGGGCCCCGGGGAGAGAAACTTGGCGGTCCCATTCTCCCCACCGCACCCCGGCTCCCGTGGTCTAGCCTCCTCGATCCCACTCCATTCCTGGGCTCCAAGATCTGGGCAGACCCAGCCTCCCTCCCGCTCCCCTCTCCCCCAGACCTGAATTACTGCCTGGGGAGGGTCCCCGGGGGGTGGGGGGAGGAGGCAGCGCCCCTCCTTTGTGCTCAGGAATTAACAAATGTTGCTGCTGCCACTGCTGCTGTCAACCTAGTTCTGGACATGTTCAGCTTCTCTCCAGCTCCTCTCGCTCTGTCCCTCCCCTGCCGGACACTGGGCCCTGGGCAGCTGGCTGCGCTTGGGGGCGAGTGGGCGGGCGGGCTGCTAGCCACTCTGCGTGTGTGCATGTGTGCGCGGTGTGTGTGCTGTGGGCGCTCCGTCCCTCCGTGGTGACTGCTGCACTAATAAACCTTCTCCAGTCCCTGCCGGCCTCCTGTCTGCGCCCCTCTAACGCCCGCCTCGCCCTGGCAAAGGGTGCCCTCCACTCACCTCTCCTCTCAACACCCCCCACCGTCCTCTCACTCTCCTGCTCGGGCCCGGAGTCCCTCGAGGCAGAATCGGGGTAGCCCCAGGGCTGGGATCAGAACCCCGCCCCAGTGCTGACCGCCGGAGGAGCTGGACTGGACTCCCCTCTCCATGCCCGCCTCCACCGACCGATTCCTAGGCAGCTTGCTGCCCCAGGCCGGGCGCCCTCCCTTCCTCCCTGCCATGCGGGGAGCTGGGTCGGGTTGAGGGATTTTCTCCACAGCCTTAGGGATTCGAGCAATCAATCATTCAGCTTTGTTGAGAGCTTAATGTGTGCAGAGCATTATGCTAAGCGCTTGGGAGAGTCCAGTACCACCGGGTTGGTAGACACGTTCCCTGCCCACAAAGATTTACATGACGCTATACTTAGAGGATGGGAGAGAAGCAGGGTTCCTGAGGCCCAAGTCCCTAGGCTTCTCCAATCTTGGGCATCACTCGAAGTTGAGGGAGAGGGGACAAGCCCCTTCTTCCCCGCCCTTCTCCAGGTTTTTGTTTTTGTTTAATGGTATTTGTTAAGTGCTTACTATGTGCCGGGCATTCTACTAAGCACTGGGGTAGTACCAAAATTAGTAGTATTATGGCATTTGTTTAGAGAAGCAGCAGCAGCAGCCGAGAAACAGCGTGGTTTAGTGGAAAGAGCCCGGGTTTGGGAGTCAGAGATCGTGGGTTCTAATCCTGTTTCTGCCACTTGTCAGTTGTGTGACTTTGGGCAAGTCACTTCATTTCTCTGTGCTTCAGTTACCTCATCTGTAAAATGGGGATGAAGTCTGTGAGCCCTACTTAGGACACCCTGATTACCTTGTATCTACCCCAGTGCTTAGAACAGTGTTTTGCACATAGTAAGTGCTTAACAAATGCCATCATTATTATTATTAAGTGCTTATTATGTGCCAGGCACTGTACTAAATGGTGGGGTGGATACAAGTAAATCAGGTTGGACACAGTCCCTGTCCCAAATAGGGCTCACAGTCTCAATCCCCCTTTTACAGAGTAGGCAACTGAGGCACAGAGAAGTGAAATGACTTTCCCAAGGTCACACAGCAGACAAGTTGGACACAGTCCCACATTTTAATCCCCATTTTACAGATGAGGGAATTGAGGCAGAGAATAATGATAATGTTGGTATTTGTTAAGCGCTTAGTATGTGCAGAGCACTGTTCTAAGCGCTGGGGTAAATACAGGGTAATCAGGTTGTCCGACGTGAGGCTCACAGTCTTAATCCCCATTTTACAGATGAGGTAACTGAGTCACAGATAAGTGACTTGCCCACAGTCGCACAGCTGACGTGTCAGAGGCAGAATTTGAACCCATGACCTCTCACTACCAAACCCGGGCTCTTTCCATGCTGCTTCTCTATTAAGTGACTTGCCAGGGTCACATGGCAGACGAGTGGTCTAGTGGGATTAGGACTCAGGTCCTCTGATGACAAGGCCTGTGCCCTTTCCACATCACCCCTTCTCCCCCCCGACCCTAGAGAGATGTCCCGTGGAATGGTCATGGGGCTGCAGGACCCTGTCGCCGCCTCCCCGGTCTAGGGGATGAAGACCGTGAGCCCCATGTGGGGCAACCTGATGACCTTCTATCTAACCCGGTGCTTGGGACGGTGCTTGGCACGTAGTAAGCGCTTAACAAATGCCATCATCATCATCACCCCCCCCCAACCCCGTTGGAGAACCCAGTCGGGGGTCGACGCCCCAGCCCCCTCCCCTGGGTTAGTCCATGAGCCTGGCTTCCCGGCTCCCACCCCCTCCACTCTCCCTCATCGAGGGCAGCCTCCGGGCTCTGCCTAGGGCCAGGGGGTCCGGGGCTCAGCCTGCTCGGGGGAAAAAGAAACGGCTAGGCCGGCAGCCGTCATGAACAGGATTCGAACCTGTGCAGGGAAACCCCATTGGATTTAGGTTGGGTGAGTGAGGGGGGTCACAGGCTCAGGATGTGTGTGTGTGTGTGTGTGATAGGGATTGGGGGGCATTGGGTTCAGAGGTGAGATGTCTCGGAATCAGCAATAGAGACTGTGACAGGGAAGGGAGGGTCTCCACCTTAGGGGTGGTGAGATTGGGGGGGGCATGTGACGGGTTGCGGAGGTCTCTGGCTCAGGGATGGGGCTTGTGATAGGGAGGGTGGTCTCGATCTTAGGGGTAGGTGGACTCGGAGGTGAGGGGTGACGGATTGGAGAAGCTCGGGCAGAGGGTGGGAGGGGGCCTGTGACAGGCTTTGCGGGTGTTGAAGTCAGCGGGAGGGTCTGGGGACCACGATTGGGGATTGTGATGGGGGCTGGGGGGCTCTCGGGTTTAGGGACGAGGAGGTCTGGTAGGAGGAGAGGTCTCTTGCAGAACGGTGCTTGGCACATATATATATATGTTGGTATTTGTGAAGTGCTTACTATATGCAGAGCACTGTTCTAAGCGCTGGGGTAGATACATAGATACATAGTAAGCACTTCACAAATACCATCATTATTATTATTAGAGGACTGTCACAGTCCATTCATTCATTCATTCATTCATTCATTCAATCGTATTTATTGAGCACTTACTATGTGCAGAGCACTGTACTAAGTGCTTGGAATGCACAATTCCAAGATACAGTGGAATTCTCTATTGGAACTGTACAATTCCAATAGAGAAGCAGCGTGGCTCAGTGGAAAGAGCCCAGGCTGGGGAGTCAGAGATCATGGGATCGAATTCCAGCTCCGCCGCTTGCCAGTCGTGTGACTTTGGGCCAGTCACTTCGCTTCTCTGGGCCTCAGTTCCCTCATCTGTAAAACGAGGATGAAAACTGTGAGCCCCAAGTGGGACAACCTGATCACCTTGTATCCCCCAGTGCTTAGAACAGTGCTCGGCCCATAGTAAGGGCTTAACAGACACCACCGTTTATCTGAAGAGAAAAGCGACGTGACTTGCCCAAGGTCACACCCCAGACAAGGGATGGAGCCGGAATAGAGAAGCAGCGTGGCTCAGTGGCAAGAGCCCGGGCTTGGGAGCCAGAGGTCATGGGTTCGAATGCCGCCTCTGCCACTTGTCAGCTGTGTGACTGTGGGCAAGTCACTCCACTTCTCTGTGCCTCAGTTACCTCATCTGCAAAATGGGGATTAAGACTGTGAGCCTCACGTGGGACAACCTGATTACCCTGTATATCCCAGCGCTTAGAACAGTGCTCTGCACATAGTAAGCGCTTAATAAATACCAACATTATTATTATTACCTGTGAGCCTCACGGGGGACAACCTGATGACCCTGTATCTCCCCCAGCGCTTAGAACAGTGCTCGGCACATAGTAAGCGCTTAACCAATACCGACATTATTATTATTAGAAAGGAAAGGGTGGGGCCTTCCGACGGGGGGGGGGTTTCTCATTAAAAAAAGGGAAAAATGAGTTTTGTCGGGGGGAGGGGGGCTCGGGCGGGAGGGGCGAATCTGTCCGGCAGGGGGCGCTGCGGGGGAGGCGGGAGGGAGCAGCAGCAGGAGGGAGCAGGAGGAGGAGCAGCAGCAGCAGGAGGAGGAGCAGCAGGGAGGAGGAGCAGGAGGAGGAGGGAGGAGGAAGAGGGAGGAGGAGGAGGAGGGTGCGGGGCGGCGGCGGGGCGGGGGAGGAGGGAGAAGATGGCGGTGCGGAAGAAGGACGGCGGCCCCAACGTGAAGTATTACGAGGCCGCGGACACCGTGGCCCAGTTCGACAACGTGCGGCTGTGGCTCGGCAAGAACTACAAGAAGGTGCGAGGGCCGCGGACACACAGCGGGGCCCCGAGGACCCCCCCCCCCCCAGGCCGCCCCCCACGACCCCCGCCCCCCCGCCCCCCCCAAGCTGCTAAAGCCTTCAGAGCCACCCCCGGAGCGGCCCTCCCCGGGCCCCGACGGCTCCCCCAGGCCAACCCCGGCCTACCATGGCCGCCCTTTTTCCTTTGACCTTTTCCTCCTCCCGCCCAGCCCCAGCCCTAGGGCCAGCCCATCCCCCGGGCCTCCCCCCTCCCCCCGGAGCGCGGCCGGTCCCGCCGGGGCCGCAGCGGGCACCCCGAGCCCGGCCTTCCCCCGCCGCTTGGTGGGGGCGCGGCGGCCACCCCGAGTCTCACACCTCGGCCCCCGAGGGGAGGGGGCTCAGCCGTCCGCATCCCCCGACAGCGGGGAGACCCTCCCCCTCCTCGTCGCCCACCCGCGCGTCGGGCCTGCTGGGGGGCTGGGAGGGGTGAGAGGGGGGTCAGGGGTCACCTCGGGCCCGTCCTTCCCGACGCCCCCCACCCCGCCCGCACAATGAAGGCCCCGGCCCCGCAAGCCCCCCGACCCCAGGGTGGGGGGTCTTCCCCGCTACCGCCCTGCCCGCCGGAGGGCGAACAAAGGGTGCAGGGACGGAAGAGTCACCTGCTGCGGCCTGGGGTCTGGGGTCCAGGGACCCGGGGCCGGGGCCGCCCGGCTCACTCCTTTGTCTCCAGGCTGGGTGGCGGAGAGGCGGGCCGCGCCGCCCCCCCAGGGCCGAAGCCCAGGGGAGCCCCCAGAACGGGCCCCGACCCCCCCCCCCCAGCTGGCCCAGAGGAAGGCAAGGAGACTTAGGGGGAAGTGAGACCCGTGCCCCTTCTCCGGGCGGGGACATTGGGCCGGTGCCCCCCGGCCTGTCCGACCCTTCTCTGACAAATCCTGACAATCAG
Organism: Ornithorhynchus anatinus; assembly: GCF_004115215.2. Taxonomy (NCBI): domain Eukaryota; kingdom Metazoa; phylum Chordata; class Mammalia; order Monotremata; family Ornithorhynchidae; genus Ornithorhynchus; species Ornithorhynchus anatinus. The sequence goes on along the minus strand of NC_041737.1, from coordinate 58,745,790 downwards.
CTGCTGGGCCTGCCAGACTCCCCGCCTGCCTGCACCGGGCTGCTGTCACCGACCAACACACAGCCACACACATGCACATTCCTGCCTCCCAGGCTACTAGCTCTAACCTTTGACCTGAGACGGCTGAGGCTCCAGAGTGGCCACAGACTTTCTCGCCCACTGGACCCCGTGACTCGTTAAGCCTCCCCTGTCCGGGCGCCCCCCCCCCCCCCCGCCCCCTACTCTCCTCTCCTCCTTTCCACCTTCTCCTCCCCCACATCTCCCTTTCCCAGAGGGGTCTTTCCATCTTTGGCCCCGGGAGCAAGCTTGGGTCATCAGGCGAAGAGAAAGTTAAGGGCAAACTCCAGTTAGGAAGCAGGGAGGGTGGGCGGGTGGTGGGGGCAGAAACTGCAGAGGGCCCATGGCTAGCAGGTGGCCCGCTTCCTTGTCCAGTGGACTCGTCTCTGCTTTGGGTGGGAGGGGGCCCGGCCAGCACCCCACCACCACTCCAGGTTGTCCCCCTTCCCATTCTGAGAGAGGCAGCATGGCCCGATGGAGAAGGCAAGGGGCCGGCAGCCAGAATAGCTCTGCCGTGGGACGTTGGGCAAGTCACTTGGCCCCTCTGGGCCTATCGTTTCTCATCTCTAAAATGGAGAGGAGATCCCTGCACTCCCTTCCCCGTTTTAGACTGTGAGCCCCACACGAGATAAGGACTGTGCGTGATCTGATTGTCACACATCTACCCCAAGTCTTAGCATAGAACTTGGCACAGAGTGTGCACTTAATAACCACCACCGTGAACCAGTTTGGTCACCAAGATCGGTCAGCCTCCCGAGGAGGACACTGTGGTCCTCAGGACGCCCTCTCCCCCACCCAATCAATCATTCAGTCGTATTTATCAGTCAATCAATTAATGGTATTTACTGAGCACTTACTATGTGCAGAGTACCGAACTAAGCACTTGGGAGGGTACAGTGTAACACAATTCATAGACGTTCCCTGTCCACAACCTGCTTACAGTCTAGAATGGGAGACAGACGTTAATATAAATAAAATAAGTAAATAAATCTTGCCTGCTTTTCCCAATACCCTTCAAGCGGAGGAGGCAAGTTGGGGGTGGGGGGAGGAGGGGATATGGAGTCTCCTCCCCCATCTCGCTCCCTTTCAGTTCACCCACAGAGGAAGACAGACAGTCAAGCAGACAGTTCCATCGCTCTGAGTCGGGGCCCAGGACAGCATCTCCCCCAGGCTGGCACTCACGGGACTTGGAGATGTTATGGCCCGGCTGGGTTATCGGCCCCCATCTGATGCCGGGGTGATCGGGCTCTAGTAGGTAGCATTTCACGGTGCATCTCTTTAATAACAATGGCTTTATTCAGTGCTTGCACTGTGCTAAACCCTGGGGTGGATGCCAGCCAGTCAGATCAGCTACAGTCCCTGTCTTCCATGGTACTCACGCTCTAAGAGAGAATGAGAGCAGGGGTCTTATTCACTTTTCACAGATGAGGAAACAGACCCGAAAAGTCAGGTGACTTGCCCAAAGGCACAGAGCAGACCAGGTGACCAAAGTAGAACCCAGTTTTTCTGTTTCCCAGACCCTTCCACTTACCACCAGACCACTGCCAACTGGGGGGGGGGGGGGGCATCCATGCTCCCCCCGACCCCCGGACCGCCCCCTCCTGGGGCTCCTGAAACCGGGCCAGGGTGTTGGACCCGGGGCTCCAAGGTCTCTGCCATGCAGGGTCCCCTCTCGGCCTCCCCTGCCGCTATAGCAGAGTGTACTGAACTCCCACTGAGCTGTTGGCAAAGGACAATGGCAGGTTTCCATCGGCCCATAGAGAGCCTGCCTCCACTCTGCCGGGGAAGATAGACCTAGGGAAGGGCCCAAGTGGAGAGAGTCCAGTCGGGAGGGACCTGGCAAGTGGATTGTCCATCTGCACACAAGTGGCAAGGAGGGGCAGGAGTGGAGCATTTCTTTGTTGATTTCTGGCAGGGAGCGGTGGCCCCGTCTCTGGCCAGGGTGAAGCGGGGCTGTGGGGAGGGGATCAAAGGGTGGGCGGGCCACTGGCAAGAAGGGGACCAGTGGTCCCTGTGGGCAGGGGGAGCAGAGGGCAGGATTCAACAGGGGCTGTGGTGACTCTTTCGTCTCCCCTCCCAGTACATCCAAGCCGAGCCGCCCACCAACAAGTCTCTCTCCAGCCTGGTGGTGCAGTTGCTGCAGTTCCAAGAGGAGGTCTTTGGCAAGCACGTCAGCAATGCGCCGCTCACTAAGCTGCCGGTCAGTGTCCTGGGCCTGGGGGCCGGGGAGCGGGGCGGGTGGGGAGAAACCCCCGGCTTTGGGGTTCGCTTGACCCCTGGAGGGAGGGGTCTCGAAATGCCACTCACCTGCCTGCTCCCCTTCCCTCTCTCCTGTCCCCGCACTTTTCCGGTTGATTTTGCAGATAAAATGCTTCCTGGATTTCAAAGCTGGGGGTGCCTTGTGCCACATACTCGCAGCTGCCTACAAGTTCAAGAGTGACCAGGGATGGTGAGAGAGCTTTCCCCGTGCTGGCTTCCTCCTCTTCCTCCTCCTCCCTGACTCCTTCCCGATTTCTCCTCATGCCCCTGGCTTCTCCAGGAGTGGAGGCTCTGAACGGTGCGGCCTTGCACCCGTGAGAGGGAAGAGCCAATGGTAGTCAGTGTCTGCCCACCCCGCCCCTCGGGACACCCCTGGCCCACCTCCCCCAGCTCTGCTCTTGTCTTCCCCAAGGCGACGCTACGACTTCCAGAACCCGTCCAGAATGGACCGAAATGTGGAGATGTTCATGACCATCGAGAAGTCCCTGGTGCAGGTAACAGCAGAGCCCCCTCCCCACTCTCTTGGCACTTCTGAGCCCCATGCCTTGGCCTATCCCGGTGGGTGGGCAGACTCTGCCTTTCCCCATCAATGGCTGGCAACCCGACTCATTGACCCATCAGCTGCTCGAACTATCAATCACTCAATAGTATTGATTGATCTTCTCCTTCTCCCTTCTGTGTCGCCCTGATTTGCACCCTTTATTCACCCTTCCCTCAACCCCGCAGCACTTATGTCCTTATCTGTAATTTATGTGTTTCTATTAATGTCTGTCTCCCTCTATAGATTGTAAGCTCACTCTGAGCAGGGAACATTTCTACCAACTCTGTTATATTATACTCTCCCAGACGCTTAGTACAGTGCTCTGCACACAGTAAATGCTCAGTCAGTACCATTGATTGATTCACTGAGTGAGGGCCTACCATGTGCAGAGAGAGCACCGGACTGAGAGTTTAGCGGAGTACCAAGAAGAGAGTATCCTTCAAGGAGCTTACATTCTAGCTGATGAGATGGACACTAAGACAGATTATAGGGAGGAGGAAGTAAAAAAAAGAGTCAAGATCTGGACATAAGGGTTATGGGGGTGTGATCCTTTAGTCCGTCAGCGCCCGTGTCTGCCAACTCTGTTGTACTGTACTCTCCCAGTGCTCCCAGGCCAGTGCTCTGCACACACTCAGTGCTCAATCAGTACCATTGATGGATTGAGCGCTCCCCAAGTGTCTTGCCCTGGAGAATTTATTTTGTGCCTCTCTGTAAATTTGGGGGACCATTTGATTTGATTTATTCTGGCTCCTCTGCTTGTAATATTTCTACGTCTCTCTCCCCCCAGTGGAGGATAAATGGAGAAGTAGCCTGGTGTAGTGGAAAGACCACGGGCCTGGGAGTTAGAAGCTCATGGATTCTAATCCCGGCCCTGCCACGTGTCTGCAGTGTGACCTTGGGCAAGTCACTTCACTTCTCTGGGCCTCAGTTACCTCATCTGTAAAATGGGGATTAAGAGTGTGAGCGCTATTTGGGACAGGGACTGTGTCCAACCTGATCACCTTGTATCTGCCCCAGTGTTTAGAACAGTGCTTGGCACATAGCGTTAACAAGTGCCATAATTATTATTATTATAAACTCCTTCTGAGTAGGGCACACACCCCGTGCCCTTCTGTCAGACCTGCCCAAGCACTTAGTAGAGCGCCCGGCTCGCAGCGGGGCCGCAGCACATACCCTACTGTACTCTCCCCTCACCCTCCTAATTGGTCAGTCAATCAGAGGAATTTACCGGGTGCAGAGCACTGTACTAAGCGCTTGGGAGAATACAACAATCGAGTAGGAAGACACAATCCCTGCCTTTGAGGAGCTGACATTCTAAGTCGGGAGACAGACATTAAAGTAAATAAAGGTAGGGGAAGAAACAGAATATAAGGGTATGTAAAGTTGTGTAAGGAGCAACATGGCTTAGTGGAAAAAGCCCAGGATTTGGAGTCAGAGGAACTGTGTTCTAATCCCAGCTCTACCACTTGCCTGCTGAATGACCTTGGACAAGTCACTTCACTTCTCTGGGCCTCAGTCCCCTCAACTGTAAAATGAGGACTCAATACCTGTTCTCCCTCGTACTTAGATTGTGACCCCTCTGTTGGACAGGGACTGTGTCTGACCTGGTCGTCCTGCATCTTTCCCAGCGCTTAGAACAGTGCTTGACATACAGTAAGCGCTTAACAAATACCACTGTTATTATAAATGCTGTTGGGGGTGGGGCAAACACCAAAGTGCCTAAGGCCACAGATGCTGGTGCCCCGGTGACGCAGAAGGGAGGAAAAATTGGGCGGGGAGATGAGAGATTAGTCAGGGAAGGTTCCTGTGTTGGACTGTGTATGACCTGATTATCTTGTATCAGTCAATGCTGTTTATTCAGTCGATTGATCCATCAATCGCATTTATTGAGTGCTTACTGTGTGCAGAACACTGTACTAAGCGCTTGGGAGAGTACAGTAGAACAGTGTACATAGTGGGAGTGGGTAGACACGTTCTCTACCCCCGTGGAGTGTACAGGATAGAGGGGGAAACAGATGTTAATATAAATAATGGATGTGGGCATAAATTCTGTGTGGCTGAGGGAGGGGTGAATAAAGAGAGCAAAGCCAAGTGCAAGGGTGATGCAGAAGAGAGTGGGAGAAGGGGAAATGAGGACTCAGGGAAGGCCTCTTGGACATGTGCCTTCAATAAGGCTTTAGAGGTGGGGAGAGTGACTGTGACTCTATCGACTATGAAGAGAGAGGGCGTTCCGGGCCAGAGGCAGGACATGGGCGAGAGGTCGGCAGTGAGATAGACGAGATCGAGGTACAGTGAGTAGGTTGGCATTAGAGGAGCGAAGTGTGAGGGCCGGGTTGTAGTGGGAGTGCAGTGAGGTAAGGTAGGAGGGGGCAAGGTGATGGACTGCTTTAAAGCCGATGAAAAGAATTTCTGTCTGATGTGGAGGTGGATGGGCAACCACTGGAGGTTCTTGAAGAGTGGGGAAACGGAAACTGAATGTTTTTATAGGAAGATGATCCGGGCAGCCGAGTGAAGTATGCGCTGGAGTGGGGAGAGACGAGGGGCTGGGAGGTCAGCAAGGAGGCTGATGCGGTGATCAAGATGGGCTAGGATAGGTGCCTGGATTAATGTGGTAGCAGTTTGGATGGAGAGGAAAGGGTGGGTCTTGACGATGTTGTGAAGGTGGAGCTGACAGGATTCAGTGCCAGGTTGAAAATATGGGTTGAATGAGAGAAGTGAATTGAGGCTAACGCCAAGGTTCCAGACTTGTGAGACAGGAAGGATGGTGGTGCTGTCTACAGTGATGGAAAAATCAGGGTTTGAGTGGGAAGATAAGGAGTTCTGTTTTGGGGCATATTAAGTTTGAGGTACCAGTGGGACATTCAAGAGGAGATGTCCTGCAAGCAGTAGGAAATGCGAGACTGCAGAGAGGGAGAGAGATGAGGGCTTGAGTTGGAGATTTGGGAATCATCAGGATAGAGTTGGTAGCTGAAGCCATGGGAGTGAATGAGGTGTCCAAGGAAGGGGGTATAGATGGAGAATTGAAGGGGACCCAGAACTGAACCTCGAGGGACCCCCACAGGGCGTGGGAAGCAAGGGGGAGCCCACGAAAGAGACCGAGAATGGATGGCCAGAGAGAGAAGAGGAGAACCAGGAGAGGACATTGTCAGTGAAGCTGAGGTTGGATAATGTTTCCAGGGAAAGGGAGGGGTCAATATAGTAGTGCAGAGCATTGTACTGAGCGCTTGGGAGAGTACAATTCTCTTGATAGGCAGGATCCTCACCCGTCCCCCAAGCACTTAGTACAGTGCTCCACACAAAGTAAACTTTTAACAGATGTCATTATTGTTATTATTGTTATTCCCAGGGAAGGTGTAGTTTTAATAGGGCTTTGAAGATGGGAAAAGTAGTGGTCTGTCAGATGTAAAGGAGGTGGGAGTTCTGGGCAGGAGGAAGGATGTGGACAAGGGACGGATGGCGAGAGAGACAAGAGCGAGGTGTAGTGATTAGTTTGGTGAAGAAGGAGCAGAGCGTACGGGCTGGGTTGTCGTGAGAGATGAGTAGGAACTGGTTAGGAAGGAGAGAGACGACCGAACGACTTGAATCTGATAGTGAGGAGGAGTTTCTGTTTGATGCAGAGTTGGGTGGGCAACTATTGGATGTTTTGAGGGGTGGGGAGATGTGCATAGAACAGCTTTTTTAGAAAAATGATCTGGGCACCAGAGTGAAGCCCAAACTGGAGAGAGGAGAGGCTGGAAGCCAGGAGGTCAGCGAGGAGGCTGATGCGGTAGTCGAGGTTGGATATGACAAGTGCCTGGATCCGCGGAGTGGCCGTTTGGATGGAGAGGAAGGGGTGGAGGTGAAGGGTGGAGATGTTGGGGTGGTAGAGCTAATAGGATTTGAGAAGCAGTATTGCCTTGTGGATAGAGCAAAGGCCTGGGAGTCAGAAGGACCTGGGTTCTAATCCTGCCTCTGCCACTTGTCTGCTGTGTGAACTTAGGCAAATCACTTCACTTTTCTGGGCCTCAGTTTCCTCATCTTTAAAATGGGAATTAATTCTGTGATCCCCAAGTGAGACACGGAGCGTGTCCAACCTGAAAAAATTGTGACTGGAAATGCCAGTCGAATGAGAGCGAAGAGTCGAGTCTTGTGCCCAGGCTGGTGAGAATGGGAGGACGGTGGTGTTGTTTACAGTCGATGGGAAAGTTGCGGGAAGGAGAGGGTTTGGGTGGGAAGATGAGGAATTCTGTTTTGGCTGTGACCATCTGCCATCCCCCTGACACTTTTCCTCCCCTTTCCCTCCCCTTTCCTCTGCCCCCCTGCCCTGCCCCCCAGAATAACTGCCTGCCTCGGCCCAACATTTTCCTGCACCAGGAGATTGAGCCCAAGCTGCTGGGGAAGCTGAAAGATATCATCAAGAGGCACCAGGTGAGCTGATCCTCCCCCTCTCTCCCAAGTTCCCTGTGGGGATGTCAACCTGTCCACTTCCCCCCCGTCATCCAGCTCTTGCTTTTCCAACTGCTGGCTCTACTCACTGGTAGAACACTGGACTCCCCCCATTCCCCAACCCAGGTAGCCCCACGCACCCCAAAGTTATTCCCCTGATCTCCGACCCAGGTACCCTACACACCCCTAAGGCCCTCCCTCCCTTGGGACCCCTGGGCTCACTCCCTAGGCACACCCCACCCTTCCGATTTCAAGGAGCTGCCCAGAGCCCAGGTGGTTCTATAAGGAAGCCAAATGTAAATTGCCCCACATGCATTGAGCTGGACCTAGGCCGGCCCTCCAGGGGCTTACAGTGGAAGCCAGGCAGTGCTGGCCCTGTCAGCCCACCGGAGGGGTTGAGGGTGGAGGGGGAGCAGGGATGGGGTGCAGTCCAGGGCCAGGGGGCATCTAGGGGTGTCATGACACGAGGTGTGCTCTGGCACAGGGGACGGTCACAGAGGACAAGAACAACGCCTCCCATGTTGTGTGCCCGGTGCCTGCAAACTTGGAGGAAGGTGAGCTCTGCCGGGAACCCCGTGCCCCTCCTTTCCCTGGCCCTTGCCGCTTGGCGACCACCCGCGGTCTGGGGCCGGGGAGGGCTGGGGAAGGAAGAACAGAGCCTTGACCCGGCCCCACTCCTTGCTCGTCACCATCCCGTTTTCACGGAGCATCTCCTGGGTGTGCAGAGCTGTACTAGGCACTTGGGGAAAGAGCCGGCCGGCCCCTGTCGCCGTGAGCTTCTGCTCCGTCGGCACACGGAGCAGGGAGGCAGAGGCCGATAGTCCTCGTTAGGCACGTTCAGTGGGTTTCAAGAGGAAAACCAGAGTCAGCGCCGGTAATAGCAAAAGTGAAGCAAGAGCAGGCCAGATGAATGTTCATGGAGACAGATCCACCAGAGCTAGTGGCTGGAGAGCAGCCTGAGAGGAGGCGGCTCTTTAGCAGGCTTTGAGGATGGGGAGGGAGAGGCAGTTTGAAGAGGGGAGAGGGGGCAGCTGCAGGCAGGAAACAACGTGGGAGCGAGGGGACCTGGACAGGAGAGTCAAGGGTGGCCTGAGAGCCAAGAGGATCAAAGAGCATGAGCTGGGCTGAGTGGGGAGCAGGGAGCAGAAAGTTAGGAAGAGAGAGCTGGAGAACACAGGCGTTCCTGGTTCAATGCGGGGAGGAACGGAGCCACGGTAGGGGTGGGCTGACCGGCCCCTGTGCTCACTCTCCTCCCCCAGAGGAGTGGGTGCGGCCAATCATGAAGAGGGACAAGCAAGTCCTCCTACACTGGGGCTACTACCCCGACAGGTGAGGCTGGGGGTGGGGTGGAGAGGAGCTACTGGACCCCCTAGGCCCTGGAGAAGGGGGAGGCCCAGAGCGGGAGGAGCCCCGGGGACTAGAGGGGTCCTGGTGGGGGCGGCGGTTGTCCACCCCAGCTGGGTAACTAAAGCGAACGCCAGGGCCTGGGTTTGGTGGGGCAGAGGGAGCCGTGGGGGGGACTGGGAGGGAGGGATCAGAAGGGGAAAGTCGTGCGGGGTGTCACATCCGTCCGCCCCACCCCTCCCCCCGGGTCTCTGAGGCAGCTACGACACATGGACCCCCGCCAACGAAGTGGAGGCCTCCGTGGAGGATCCACCGACACCCGACAAACCCAGGAAGGTAACTGTTCATTCATTCATTCAATCATATTTATTGAGTGCTTACTGTGTGCAGAGCACTGTATTAAGCATTCGAGAGAGTACATTACAGCAATAAGCAGATACCTATCCAACCCAAAGCGACCTTACAGTCTAGAGGGGGAGACAGACTTTAATATAAATAGATAAATTACAGACATGCACATAAGTGCTGTGGGGCCCTCGGATAAGGGGAGGGACTGAGGAGGGGCGAGTGACCAGGCTTGTTTGCAGGGACCAGTGGATAAGGGAGGGGAGGCGTGGAAGGATGAGTGGAGGAGAGGGCAGAAGGATAGAGGAGTAAGTAGAGAGACGAGTGCTGAGTGGTGGGAAGGAAGCAGCATAGCCTAGTGGAAAGAGTCCAGGCCTGGGAATCAAAGGACATGGGCTCTAATCCTGGCTCTGCAACTCTGCAACTCTGCTGTGTGGCCTTGGGCAACTCACTTCACTGTTCCTAAGTTTCCTTATCTGCAAGATAGGGATTCAATATCTGTTCTACCTCCTACTTAGAAGGGAGAGCTCCAAGTAGGACGGAGCTCATGTCTGTCATGTCCCATCTCATTATCTCGTATCTACCCCAGCGCTTAGTTCAGTGCCTGGCACATAATCAGCGCTTAAGTTCCACTCTCATCGTTATTATTAATAATAATAGTAATAAGGAACGGATGAGTGAGTGGAAAGTTGAGTGAAAGGAGGGATTAGTGGAGGATGAATGGAGGGGTGAGTGGAGGAATGCAGGAGCGAGCTGGGGGCTGAGTAAGTGGTGGGGTTGAGTGAATGCCGGGGGGTGACGAGTGGAGGAGTGACAGACTGACCCCACCCAGTCCACTCCGCCTGGACCCTCAGGTCCACGCCAAGTGGATCCTGGACACCGACACCTTCAATGAGTGGATGAATGAGGAAGACTACGAGGTGAACGATGACAAGAATCCCGTGTCTCGCCGCAAGAAGATCTCGGCCAAGACCCTGACCGACGAGGTGAGAGGCCCGGTCGGAGGTGGTGCGCGCCCGGCTCCTCCGGCGGGCAGCCTGCCCACGCCTGGCTCTCCTGTCCCCTCCTCCTGACCACCGGCCATCTCCACCCCCACAGGTCAACAGCCCGGACTCAGACCGGCGGGACAAAAAGGGAGGCAACTACAAGAAGAGGAAGCGCTCACCCTCCCCGTCTCCCACCCCTGAGGCCAAGAAGAAGAATGCCAAAAAGGGGTGCGTCTGCTCCTTGCGTTCCCCACCCGCCCTCTGGGTGCCAGACTTTCCTGAGCCTTCAGGGTGCAGGACCCTAGACTGGGCACCGGGTACTGATGGGGAGGGAGGGATGGTGGTGGGTACAGACACACAATGATGCCTGTTCTGCCGGGCACTGGGGCCAGACAGATAAACCCTCAGACAGCCAGTGGCAGCTGCTGTGCTGGGCACCGGAGTGATGTAGACAGAGGGAACCCAGTCAACACCTTTGTGGGCGGCCGGTGTGCCGGGGAAGCCTGATGGGTTCTCCGATCCCCAGGCTCCTGCAGGAGCGGAGGCACCTTGGGAGTGTTAAGGCTTGGCTCACCCCTTGGGGTTCTTGGCTCCTTGTTCCCGAGCCCCGGGGACGGGGTGGGTGATGGGGCTCAGCCATGGTGCTCCCCCTGCCCCCATACCCGCCCAGGCCGTCCACGCCATACACCAAGTCCAAGCGCGGGCACCGAGAGGAGGAGCAGGAGGACCTCACCAAGGACATGGATGAGCCCTCACCCGTCCCCAACGTGGAGGAGGTGACGCTGCCCAAGACAGGCAAGTGGGCGGCCCAGGCTACACCCCACCCCCACCTCTGTTCCCGTTCCTGTCCCCTTCCTCTGTCCCCTGGTACTGACCTGCCTCACCGGGCACCGGGGATCTGAGTCCCCTCCCTCTCTGTCTGTCCCGCCGCAGTGAATACCAAAAAGGATTCGGAGTCGGCGCCCGTGAAAGGAGGCACCATGACGGACCTCGGTAGGGGGCGGACGCCGGGGCCTGGGGGCGCGGGGACGGGAGCAGACACCCCTACGGACCTCGGCTGTCCCGCCCACAACTCACATCCCCTCTTTTCTTTCTGTCTTTCTCTCCTAGATGAACAGGAGGATGAGAGCATGGAACCCACCGGCAAGGTGGGTTGGATTGGGGGGCCGGTGGGGGTGGGTGGGGCAGAAAAAGGTGGCCAAGTCCCACCTCTGAGAGCCGCCAATCAGTACCTCGGGGTTTGGAAACTGGACCTCTTCCAGGTGGGTGGGCCTCCTCCTGTTTCCAGACTCCCTGATCCCTGGGTCCCCAGACCCTCAGACCCTTGGACGCCCCCCACCGCCTAAGCCACCAGCCCACTCCAGCCACCACCTCCGTCTCCGGGCCCTTCCCGCCGCAGCTCTGAACCCCTCCCCGGGCCGAGCCCCATCCACGTGGGAAGGGAGCTAAGTATCCGGGGCCCTGCCACAGGACGAGGACGAGAACGGGGCCGGGAGCAAGGGGGAACAGACCAAGAACCCTGACCTGCACGAGGATAACGTCACTGAGCAGACTCACCACATCATCATCCCCAGCTACGCCGCCTGGTTCGACTATAACAGGTTCATTCATTTATTCAGTTGTATTGATTGAGCGCTTGACTGTGTGCAGAGCACTCTACTAAGCCTTTGGGAGAGTACAGTAGAACAGTTAAGATATACGTTCCCTGCCCACACAAGCTTACAGTCTAGAGGGGGAGGCAGACATAATGGAAATAAATAAATGAGAGATACGGACAGAAGTGGTGTGGGGCTGGGAGGGGGGATGAATAAAGGAAGCAAGTCAGGGTGACGCAGAAGGGAGTGGGAGAAGAAGAAAGGAGGGCTAAATCGGGGAAGGCCTTTTCGAGATGTTCCTTCATTAAGACTTTGAAGGGGGAGAGAGTAATTGTCTGTCAGATACGAGGAAGGAGGGCATTCCAGGCCAGAGGTAGGATGTGTGCCCACCCGACCCCGGTGCTCCCTCTTGATGCCCTGGCCCCCGTGCCCTTGGACCCCCTTCTGACGCCCTGGCCCCCGTGCCCTCGTGCCCCCTCCTGACTCCTGCCTGGCTTCCTTCGCAGCGTCCATGCCATCGAGCGCAGAGCTTTGCCGGAGTTCTTCAATGGCAAGAACAAGTCCAAGACTCCAGAGATGTAAGCGGGCCTCAGGGCCAGGTGGCAGCCAAGCTGCATCCACCCACTGCCCCCATCACCAGCCCTCAGCTGCCCCCCTCAGGCTCATGCCAACCCCTTGCCCAGCTGCCTCATGACCTTGTCCAGCAGCCGGAGCCCAGGCTGTCCAGGGGCCATGTTGGCAGGGTATAGTGCTGGGCCCTGAGCAGGAGAGGCACAGTCCCTGCCCTTGAGGACTTGCCAGTCTGCTGAGGGACACCGTGCATGCAGAAGCGCACAACAAGCACACTTTGCTGGGCACTGTGGGAGGGTCGGGGGAGGAGGAGTCGGAGGCATGGTCCCTTCCCTCAGGGTGCTGCCAGTTCACTGGGAGAGACAGGATGCATATAGATATACATGCACGCATACAGTCTGTCTCTCACCCCCCCCACACAAACACACATTCTGCTAGGCACTAGGGGAGGGACAGAAGGAGAGGAGACCTGGTCCCTGAATTTGGAGCACATGCGTGCACACACACTCTCCCTCTCTCTTTTTTGGGCCCTGGGGGAGAGGAAAATGGAGGAGATACTCTCCTTATCCTTGAGGGTCTGCCAGTCCAATAGGGGAGGCAAGAAGTGCAGGAGCACGCAAGCACACACACACATGACCCAGTGCTTTGGGGGGGTCGGGGTGAGTAGAGAAAGCACAGCCCCCACCCTAGGGCTCACGGGGCCATCCGCCATCGCCCCGTCCCGCCTCACTCCCTCCCCGCTCCCCTCAGCTACCTGGCCTACCGCAACTTCATGATCGACACGTACCGACTGAACCCACAGGAGTACCTCACCTCCACCGCCTGCCGCCGCAACCTGGCCGGGGACGTCTGCGCCATCATGAGGTGGGTACGGGCTGGGGGCAGGGGGAGCGGTGAGGGGCCAGAGCACAGAACCGGGCCCCGCAAGACCCCGCCGGCTGCAGCTCAGTCGATGGTTGAGATTCATTTGAGCCCCACTCTTGTCTGGTTGGAGCCAGTCCCCCTCATTCCTTCAGTCTCTCTCTCCCCGCCGGCCCCCTTGGCCCCTGCCCCTCCCCCCCACCCTGCATCCGTCTGTCTCAACTCTAGCCTTGGGCAGCAGCCTCTTCGGCCCAGAGACCAGACTTCAAATGGTGTCCCCTCCCGGCTCACTCTGGTTCCGACGCAAACCAAAATAGCGCTCCCCTTTGGGACGGTCATTCCTCTCTTTCAAAACACCCGTGGGCAGAAGCAGCATGGTGCAGTGGATAGAGCACAGGCCTGGGAGCCAGAAGGTTGTGGGTTCTAATTCCGCCCTGCCACTTGTCTGCTGGGTGACCTTGGGCAAGTCACTTTACTTTTCTGTGCCTCAGTTACCTCATCTCTAAAATGGGGATAAAGACTGTGATCCCCATGTGGGACAGGGACTCTGTCCAACCTGATTTGCTTCTATCCACCCCAGTGCTTAGTACAGTGCCTGGCACAAAGTAAGTGCTTAACAAGTGCCACAATTATAATTATTAAGACCTTGAGATTGTGAGCCCCACATAGGACAGGGACTATGACTGACCTGATTTTCTTGTATCCACCTCAGTGCTTAATACAGTGCCTGGCCCATAGTAAGGGCTTAACAAATGTCGTCATTATTATTATTATTATTAATTATTATTATTTTTTCCATCTTGAAAGAGGCCCCTAAAGCAAAAAAAATAGCAAACTCACAGTCCCTCTCAACCAATAGCATTGACGGGGCGCCCCCTGGTGGCAAAGCGCTGTACTACGAGAAGAGGGTTAATAGGGCAGGATGATAATAATAATGATGGTATTTGCTAAGCGCTTACTATGAGCCAAGCACTGTGCTAAGTGCTGGGGCAGATACGAGGTGATCAGGTTGTCCCAGGTGGGGCTTACAGGCTTAATCCCCATTTTACAGATGAGGTCACTGAGTCACAGAGAAGTCAAGTGGCTTGCCCAAGGGCACACAGCAGACAGGTGGCGGAGGCAGGATTAGAACCTACATCCTCTGACTCCCAATCCCGGGCTCTGGCAGGATCCCTCCGTGCCTTCAGGGAGAGGACAGTCTAGCAGGGGAGATGGAGCCTAAAACAACCAATCGTGAAGAGGGAGAAATATCTTTATATTACAAGAGTCAGTCACAGGAAAGGGGTCATGGACATGAATTAGTGGTTCAGTAATGGGACGTGTCAATGTCAGTAGTATTTATTGAGCGCTTACTCTGTGCAGAGCACTGTACTGAGTGCTTGGGAGAGGACAATATAAAAATAGGCAGACATATCCCCTGTCCACCATGAGCCTACAGTCTAACAGCGTGGCATAGTGGATAGAGCACGGGCCAGAGAGTCAGAAGGTCATAGGTTCTAATCCCGGCTCCACCACTTGTCTGCTGTGGAACCTTGGACAAGTCCCTTCACTTCGCTGTGCCTCGGTTACCTCATGTGTAAAATGGGGATTGAGACTGTGAGCCCCATGTGAGGCAGGGACCGTGTCCAACTCAATTTGCTTGTATCCACCCCAGCGTTTAAGTACAGTGCCCGGCAAACAGTAAGTGCTTAACAAGTACCACAATTATTATTATTATTAGAGGGGGAGAACAGTCTAGTTGGAGAGAGTGTCCTACATCATCATCATCAATGGTATTCATGGAGTGCTTACTTGGTGCAGAGAGAACTGTACTAAGCCCTTGGGAGAGTCCAATAAAACAGAGTTTGTAGATATGCCCCTTACCGAAGATGAGGTTACATTCTAGATCCCAAGGGAAGCTGTGAGTACACGAGTGTGTAATAGGCACAGAAGAGTTGAAGAGGCAGTTCAGGGGGCAGAAAGTTGGGGAGATGAGCGATGAATCTACTCCAGCGCTTGGAACAGTGTTTGACACATAGTAAATGTTTAACAAATACCACAGAAAGAAAGGAACTTACAATTTAGAGGGGGAGACAGACTTTACAATAATAATGATAACAGTGGTATTATTAAATTCCAGGTAGGTACATAAGTGCTGTGGGACTGAGAGTGAGGTGAATAAAGGGTGCAAATCCAAGGACAAGGGTGACGCAGAAAGGAGAGGGAGTAACCTTGTTGTCATCCTAGACTCTGCTCTCTCATTATCATGTATCCAGTCCATCACCGAAGCCTGCCAGTCTCACCTTCTAAACATCGCCAAGATCCACCCTTTCCTCTTCATCCAAACCGCTACCCTGTTAGTACAATCATTCATCCTGTCCCAACTGGATTACTGCATCAGTAATTTAGGGAAGCAGCGTGGCTCAGTGGAAAGAGCCCGGGCATGGGAGTCAGAGGTCATGGGTTTGAGTCCCGGCTCTGCCCCTTGTCAGCTGTGTGACTGTGGGCAAGTCACTTTACTTCTCTGTGCCTCAGTTACCTCATCTGTAAAATGGGGATTAAGACGGTGAGCCTCACCTGGGACAGCCTGATTACCCTGTATCTAACCCAGCGCTTAGAACAGTGCTCTGCACATAGTAAGCGCTTAACAAATACCAACATTATTAATCCCGGCTCCACCACTTATCAGCTGTGTGATTTTGGGCGTCACTTACCTCAGTTACCTCATCTGTAAAATGGGGATTAAGACTGTGCTGCCCACATGGGACAACCTGATTATCTTGTATCTACCTGAGTTCTCTTAGAACAGTGCTTGGCACATGGTAAGCACTTAACAAATACCATTATTTTTATTATTATCAGCATCCTTTCTGACCTTCCAACCTTCTGTCTCTCTCCACTTCAGTCCGTACTTCACTCTGCTGCCCCGATTGTCTTTCTACAGAAACATTCTGGACTTGTCACCCTTCCTCCTCAAATATCTCCATTGGTTATCTATCAACCTCTGTATCAAGCAAAAACTCCTCACTTTTGGCTTCAAAGCTCTCCTTCACCTTGCCCCTTCCTACCTCACCTCCCTTCCCTCCTTCTACATCCCAGCCCGCACACTCCGCTCCTCTGGTTCTAACCTTCTCACTGTGCCTCGTTCTCGCCTGTCCCGCCATCAGCCCCTGGCCCACGTCCTACCTCTGGCCTGGAATGCCCTCCCTTCTCAAATCTTCCAATCACACTTCCTCCCTGCAAAGCCTTACTGAAGGCGCACCTCCAAGAGGCCTTCCCAGACTAAGCCTCCCTTTTCCTCAGCTGCCCCTCCCCTCCTCATCACCCAACTCATGTCCTTTGCTCTACCCCACCTCCCCGACCCACAACATTTGTGTATATGTGTGCATATCTAATATCCTATTTGTTTATATTAATGCCTATTTACTTGTTTTGATGTGTATATCTATAATTTGATTAATTTATACTGATGCTATCAATGCCTGTTTACTTGTTTTGATATCTGTCTCCCTTCTAGACTTTAAGCCCATTGTGGGCAGGGATTGTCTCTTGCTGAATTGTACTTTCCAAGCTCTTAGTACAGTGCTCTGCACACAGTAGGCACTCAATAAATAAGATTGAATGAATGAATGAATGAATGAATGAATGAATGAATGAATGAATGAAGGGAAATGAGACTTTAGTTGGGGAAGGCCTCTTAGAGGAAGCTTAATAAGGCCTAATGTGGAGAGGGATGGGCAACCATTGGAAGTTTTTGAGGAGCAGGGAGATGGGTGCCGAAGGATGTTTTAGAAAGTGATCTGAGCGGCAGAGTGAAGTCTGGACTGGAGAGGGACAAGGCCGGAGGCAGGGAGATCAGCGAGGTGGTTAATGCAGTAGCCAGGTCCAGCCTGGGGGCTGTTGAGATGGAGCGGAAGGGATGGATTCTGGAGATGTGGCAGAGAAACCAGCAGGATTTGGTGATAGGCTGAATATGGGCGTTCTAAGGGAGGAAGGAGTCTAGGTTAACGTCCAGGAGGGGGGCTTGAGAGACAGGGAAGGTGGAGGTGTCATCGGCCCTGCCGGCCAGCTTCCCCTCACCTCTCCATCTCCCTCCCCCGGCAGGGTCCATGCCTTCCTGGAGCAGTGGGGCCTCATCAACTACCAGGTGGACGCGGAGAGCCGGCCGACCCCCATGGGCCCCCCGCCCACCTCGCACTTCCACGTCCTGGCAGACACACCCTCGGGACTGGTGCCCCTGCAGCCCAAAACGCCCCAGGTAGCACCTCGGCCCCCCGGCCTGCTGGGCCGGGTCGGGGAGGGGGCGGCGGATGGGGACGGGCCCGAGGTCAGGGTCAACAGGAAGGCCTTCCTTCCCCATCGTGGGACCCTGGGTTGGAGCCTCGGGGCCAAGTAGGGAGAGAAGCTATGGGGTCCTGTCTCCTGGAACCCCCGCCCCCTCGGACATTCCCGGCGGCTCCTCCTCCCTCCACGGCCCAGCGACGCCCCCGCAGCGCCCGGCCTGGCCCAGCCCTGCCCTCGTGACACGGAGCTCTGTCCCCCAGGGCCGCCAGGGTGATGCCGACACCAAGGCCGGGCGCAAGGGCAAGGAGCTGGATGACCTGGTGCCGGAGCCGGCCAAGGGGAAGCCGGAGCTGGTAGGTGGGCCGGAGACCCCCCGCGGCCCCCCTCGAGGGGGCCAGGCCCCGGGGGGGACGGAGAGGAGGGGAGGGACGCGCGGGCACCACCCCCAGCCCACCGTGACCCGACCCTAACCTGCCCGGCCCGGCCCGGCCCGGCCTCTGCCCTCCCACCCCGCAGACCTCCGCCTCCCAGCAGATGCTCAGCTTCCCCGACAAGGGCAAGGAGAAGCCGGCCGACATGCAGAACTTCGGCCTCCGCACGGACATGTACACCAAGAAGAATGTCCCCTCTAAGGTGCCCATATGGGGCTGCCGCCGCCTCTGCTGCTGCTGCTGCCAGGGGGCGGGGGCTGCCTCTGCCGCCGCGCTTCGGGGGGGGGGCAGAGCTTGCCGCCACTGCTGGGGGCGGGGCTGGAGCATCTTGTTGACTTCTCCCCCCCTCATCACTCTTTCCTCCCCCCACATCACCCCTTTCCTTCCCCATTCTCGCCTTTTATCCTCCCCCTGCTCCCCTTTCTTCTCCCCCCTTCTCCCCTTTCCTTAACTTCCTTTTCTCCTCCTCCTTCTCCTCTTCCCTCTTCTCCTTCACATCTTTCCTCCTCCCCTTTCTTTCCTCCTCCTTCTCCCTTTTTCTCCCTTCTCCCCTTTCCTCCTTCTCCCCTTTCCTCCTCCCCCTTCTCCCCTTCCCTCCTCCCCTTTCTCCCCTTCCCTCCTCCCCTTTCTCCCCTTTCCTCTTCTTCCTCCTCCCTCCTCCTCCCCCCCCCTTCCCCTCCTCCCCCATCTCCCGCTCTCTCCCCGTCATCCCCACTTAGAGCAAAGCTGCAGCCAGTGCCACGCGTGAATGGACTGAGCAGGAGACGCTGCTGTTGCTTGAGGTAAGACCCGGAGAGGAGGCTGGGAAGAGTAGCTGCAGGGGCCCGGCTGCCCCCTCTCCCCTCACTCCCACTGCCCACCCATTCTCCCCCTTCCCCCCCACTCCCACTGCCCACCCATTCTTCCCCTCCCCCTACCTGAGGGCAGCTGCGGGATAGTCATATTTATTGAGCACTTACTAGGTGCAGGGCACTGTAGTAAGTGCTTGGGAGACGATATAACGACGTAACAGACCTATTCCCTGCCCACAGTGAGCTTACAGTCGAGCGGGTCTCCCCTAGGCTCCGCCTTCATCTGCCCTCCCGCTCTTCCACCTCACTCTCCCTCCCTCCTCCCTCCATCCCCCCACCCCTCAAAGGCACTGGAGATGTACAAGGACGACTGGAACAAGGTGTCGGAGCATGTGGGGAGCCGCACCCAGGACGAGTGCATCCTGCACTTCCTGCGCCTGCCCATCGAGGATCCCTACCTAGAGGACTCGGAGGCCTCCCTGGGCCCCCTGGCCTACCAGCCTGTGCCCTTCAGCCAGTCCGGGAACCCGGTCATGAGCACCGTCGCCTTCCTGGCCTCCGTCGTCGACCCCCGCGTTGCCTCCGCCGCCGCCAAGTCTGCCCTGGGTAATGCCGGGTCCTGGGGACGGGAATAGGAAGGGGTGAATTGGGAGGGTCTCCTCTGTGGGTCCTCACTGCAGCTGGACCCGCTGCCCCAGCTGCTCTCCCGACCCACTCCAATACCCTCTGTCTACTCGCTGGTACCACCCTCCACCGGGCAGGGCACCGGTAGACCCGAGTGGGCACAGACCGGCTGACCCTAGGGCGATCCCATTTCAGAAGAGTTCTCCAAGATGAAGGAGGAGGTGCCCACGGCCCTGGTGGAGGCCCACGTGAGGAAGGTGGAGGAGGCGGCCAAGGTCACGGGCAAGGCCGACCCAGCCTTCGGCCTGGAGAGCAGCGGCATCGCAGGCACCGCCTCAGACGAGCCCGAGCGCGCCGTCGGTGAGGGTGGATGCAGTCGGGGGACGGTCATCGTGATGAGCAGGGGGTGGGCCCGGGGTGGGCGAGGGGGCAGTGCCAGTGGGCAGCGGAGGGAACCCATCTGAGGAGTCTAGAGGGGGCTGGGAGCTGAGCCCATCTGGTGAGTAGGAGAGCGGGGGGAGCTGGAGTCCGGCGACTGGACTCGGAAGTCCCTAGGCAGTCGCTGGTCAACCCCAGGGGGCCTGCGGAGGTGCCTGCTAGCATCATTCCCGTCTTCCGCCTTCCCCGGGCAGCCCTGAGGAGAGGTCGGTTTGTGTGTGGGGAGCAGGGAGTGTGGGTATTATCTGCCTTCTCTCAAGCCCTTTAAAGCTCCTCCTCCTCACAGGCTACATCTGGCCTGCACCCCCTGGCCATACCCCACCTGCACATGGAGCCTGTCTCTCCCTGTCCTGGACCACACCAGCCCCTTTCAGTCAGTCAGTCAATCGAATTTATTGAGTGCTTCCTTGTGTGCAGAGTACTGTATTAAGCGCTTGGGAGCATACAATATAACAAAGTCCGTAGAAACATTCCCTGGCCACAACAAGCAGAGTCTAGAAGGGGAGACAGAAGTTAAGCTAAATTACAGGTAGGGGAGTATTAGGATCTATACATAAGTGTTCTGGATTTGGGGGTGAAGTGAGTATCCAAGTAAGGGGTAGAGACCCAAGAGCACAGGCAACTCAGAGAGGAAGGCGAATATGTGGGGCGATGGAGGAAGGCTTCTCGGAGGAGATGTGATTTTAGGAGGGCATTGGCGTGAACCGTCGGGTTTGAAAGAAGAGGGAAGTGAGCAAGGTGTCGGAAGTGAGACAGTTTGGCCTCCTGAGTTCTGGCAGGCCGGTGAGGCGGGGGCTGCTTAGGAAGGGCTCGCCACGTCGGTCTGATGTCTCTCTCTTCCCTGTCTCCCCTTCAGAAGAGAGTGGGGCTGAGGAGGCCCGGGCGGAAAGCCAATCTGGCGAAGAGAAGAAGGAGTCCAAGGTAAGACGGTCTGGGCACCCCCGCATCGGGCAGGGAGTTGGGAAGTGGTCAGGGTAGGAGGCCTGCTGGAGGGCGGGGCCTACAGCGCCCAGACCGTCCACCCGTGCGCCAACCCGTTCTCCTCCCCTGCACCGGGCTCCAGGAACCGCGAGAAGGAGTCGTAGCCGCCGAGGAAGATGGGAAAGACAGGCCGAGCGAGCCACCCAAGAAGGAGGAAGAAAAGGGGAAAGAGGGTGACGGCCAGAAGGAGCTGGAGAAGGGAGGCAGGGAGCCTGTGGGTGAGCTGCCCGGCAGGGGCGGGAGCAGGGAGGTGGGGGTGAGGGGTGGGCGCCAACCTTTCGCCCTGGCACGCGGGCGGCTCTCTCAGACCCAGCCTCCCTTGGCAGCCGAGTCAGAGAAGGAGCCCAAGGAGGGGCAAGAGGAGGAGGTGTTGAAGGAGGTGGTGGAGGCCGAGGGTGAGAGGAAGACCAAGGTGGAGCGTGACATCGGCGAAGGGAATCTGTCCACGGCTGCGGCGGCGGCCCTGGCCGCCGCCGCCGTCAAGGCCAAGGTCGGTGTCTGGTCCCCATAGGACCACCCCTCCCCGGATCGCCCCGGCAGGAAGTGAGGGACATTGGCAGCCCTTAGTCTACCGATCCTTGCCCTCCTTCCCGAGGTCTGGCTTCAATCCCTCCTGCTGCGACCAGCCCGTTTCCTCCACCGCCCCGAGGGGAGGACGGTGAGCCGCCACCCAGCCCGAGGCTCCCGGCCCCCTTCCAGACCTCGGGTTCCCCTCCTTCCAGTTGCGGCTTCCCAGATTCGGCCTGGCGCCCCCCGCCCACCGGCCCCCAAGCCCTCCCTGGCCCGCCCCCGTGGCCGGCCCCGACCCTCTCTGGCCAGCCCCGACCTTCTCCGGCCGTCTGTCCCCAGCACCTGGCCGCGGTGGAAGAACGGAAGATCAAGTCGCTGGTGGCGCTGCTGGTGGAGACCCAGATGAAGAAGCTGGAGATCAAGCTGAGGCACTTTGAGGAGCTGGAGACCATCATGGACCGGGAGCGGGAGGCCGTGAGTACCTGGGCCAGAAGCAGCCGGGCCGCCGTGGGCTTGGGGTCCCCGCGGTGGCTGGGGCGCCGGGACAGTTGAGGCAGCCAGAGGCCGGGGTGGACGGAGCTACAGACGGCCTGGATTCGGGGGTCCCGAAATGGTTAAGATCTGGACAGACCCGGGACCCAAAAGATCAACCCGTCACTGGCGTGTTCTGAGCACCCGTGCTGTGCAGAACGCTGTACCGAGTGCTTGGAGTTAGCAGTCACGCCCTCTTCCCTAGAGTAGCTGAATGCCTAGTGGGAGGTTCCGGCCGCTGGAGTAACTTACAGCCAGGAGGACGGAGAGGGTGGACGGGGGGAGTTCTGAACAAACGCGGGGTCCGGAAGATGGACCGATCAGTCGGCGGGTGGACCGGCGGGGAGGGGAAGGGAGGGGTTTCGGGTGCGGCGGCCCCGGTGACGCGGCGGTCGGTGGGCGTGTCGGCAGCTGGAGTACCAGCGGCAGCAGCTGCTGGCGGACAGGCAGGCCTTCCACATGGAGCAGCTCAAGTACGCGGAGATGCGAGCGCGCCAGCAGCACTTCCAGCAGCTGCACCAGCAGCAGCAGCAGCCCCCGCCGCCCCCGCCCCCGCCCCCGCCCCCACCCCTGCCCCCTGGCTCCCAGCCCGTCCAGGCCGCCGGGGCCCCAGGCCCGCCCGCCGTCCACTCGCTGGCCGCCACGGCTCCGCCCTCCGTGGCCCCGAGCCCCGTGGGGGCCGGCGGCCCGGCCCCCGCCGAGCAGACGGGGCAGACGGGCCCGGTCGTCGGGCAGCAGCAGCCGCCGCCGCCCCCGCCCGCCGGGGCCCCCCAGGCCGGGACCACCCCGTCGTCGGGCGCCCCCCCTGCCGGACCCCATGGTGAGTAGGCTCCGCTCCGCCCCCAGCGTGCCCAGTTCAGTCGGGGGTCCATCCTGGGGGCGGTCCACTGTACCCGACGCTTAGGGGGATGCGGTAGAGAAGGACCAACAGGGAACAATCTTATCCTTCCTTCACTGCCCTCTCCAACCCCCCGCCCACAGGCAGGGCATCTGGGGGGTGGGGGCGGGCATCAAAGTGGGAAACAGCATAGCCTAGGGGCAAGACTCTGGGCTTAAGGAATCAAGAAGTTGTGGGTTCTAATAGCAGCTCCGCCATTTGTCTGCTGTGTGACCTTGGGCAAGTCGCTTAACTTCTCTGTGCCTCAGTTACCTCATCTGTAAAAATGGGGATTAAAAAATGTGAGCCCCACGTGGGACAGTCTGATTACCCAGTGTCTACCCCAGCGCTTAGAACAGTGCTCTGCACATAGTAAGCGCTTAACGTAATAATACCATTATTATTATTATTATCATCTGTGAAATGGGGACTGAGTGAAACCCACGCAGGCCAGGGACTGTGTCCAACCCAATTTGCTCCTATCCACCCCAGCGCTCAGTACAGTGCCCGGCACATAGTAAGTGCTTCACGATACCATAATTACTATCATACCCTGTGCCGCCGTTACCTCATCTGTCAAGCGGGGATTAAGAGCGAAAGCCCCACGTGGGACAGGGACTGCCCCCAGCCTGATTACCTTGTATCTACCCCAGAGCTTAGAACGGTAATGGTACTCGTTAAGCACTCACTATGTGCCAAGCATGGTTCTAAGCACCGGGGTAGATACAAGTTCATCAGGGTGGAGGGACGTCGTCTCAGAACGAGGCCGGGCACGTAGTGAGCACTTAACGGAGGCCCAAAGTTATTACAATTAGAGTTATCGGTGGGTGAGAGGACGGGTCCGTTGGGGCTAAGGGAGGCCCTAACGTTCTCTTCCTCCTCTTCTCCCCCTGGGCGGCTCTCTCCGCCTTCCCAACAGGCCCCTCCCAGTTCCCCAGCCAGCAAACTCCTCCCGCGATGATACCAGGGGCCACGCCAGGCAGCGGGCACCCCAGCATGGCCGGTAACACTCCTTTGGCTTTGCCCTACGGCATGCCACCACCACCGCCGCCGCCGCCTCCGCCTCCTCCATCCGTCCCCTTCAGTAGCCTAGCTGACTCCATCAGCCTTCACCTCCCTCCTCACCCTAACCTGCATGGGCACCACCTACCATTCGCCGCGGGGTCCCTGCCCCCGCTCACCCCGCCCCCCGCCGTCGCCTCCTCCTCCGCGTCTGCCGCCGCCTCCTTCCCCCTGGGGCCGGGGTCCGCCGCCACCCACAGCCCCGCCATCGTGGCGGCCGTGCAGGGCAGCCTCCTGCCCAGTACTGGCCCGCTGCCAGGTGAGCCGAGCCCGGGCCGGGGGGGTGGGCGGAGGATAGGGGGCTCCCACGTTCTCGGCTCTGGGAATCTCGGAGTCCCCTGTGGGCACTGGGGCTGGGGAGGACCCCCTGCTCCCATGGCAGCCCCCTGACACTGGTGGCTCCGGTGGCACACGGTCTTCCCACCCCCAAGACCTCATTTTCTGGAACTCTGCAGCTCCCGCCACCCATTCCAACACACCCACCCGCGGCCCCGGTCTGGCCATTCGCTGCCCGCCCCGGCCCACGGGGGGCATCCCCACCCCTCGCTCACGTCTGCCTTTGCCTCTTCCTCTCCGCAGATCCGGGTACGTCCCTGCCCCAGGACCCCACGGCCCCCAGCCCCGGCCCGGTCCCGCCAGTGCTGCCCGCCCAGTGAGGACGTCCGGACGGCCCCCGCCGCCCCGGCTCCGGGAGCGCCCCTGAGGACGGAGTTCCACCCCACCTTCCTCCCCCGGACGCAGGGCGGGCAGAGGGTCACTCTTGCCGGGGGTGAGACCCCCCCCGGGGCCTGCCCACCCCAGCCGCTGCCCTTGCGATGGCCGCGTGAGGGGATGCAGAGGTCTGCCGAAGCCCTGGGCCACGGCAGCTGGCAGGAGGTGGTGGCTATTTACACCGGGCACCGGCCACTGCCCCGTCTGTGTCCCCCCCGGCCCTCTCCCACACCCCTCGCCCGACTCTGCCCTCTCTTTTTAAAAAAAAGAAATCACTTTGGAGCCCCGAGCAGAGCCTTAGCCTGCCCACCCACTGCCCTGTAGGGAGAACAGAGGGGGTGGGGAAGCCCCAGTTTGAGGGGGGTCCCTCCTGCGGTTCCCCCCCGCCCCCCGCACAGGTGCCGTCCACCCTGCCTCTCTCCCTCTAACCGCTGTCGCTGCTGCTGCCTCCCCCAGCTCCTCTTGCTGTTTTAGCCTCCCCTCCCCTACACCAATGGGGTAGATTCCTCCTGGGATGTCCTACAGACTCTAAATGTCAATTTTGTGTTTGTTCGTTTTTAAAGTCAGCTGCTTAGTGTGTGTGTGCGTGTGCGCACGCTTGTGCGCACGCGCGTGTGTGCGTGAGTGTGTCTGTGGAGAAGTGTGTTGGTGGGGGCTGGTGCCCTCTGAGCCGGGGGGGAGGGGGGAGGGGAGTGAGAGTGATTTCCTTGGGCGGGAGAGGGGAGGGAGCGCAGATGATGGAAAAAGGAAAAAAGTTTTTTTTTAATGGAAATAAAGAAGCACTTAAGGCCTCCCTCTTGTGACCCTAGTAACCCTTGTGACCCTTCCTGTTTCCCCACCCCATCTACAGGGGCTGGGCTCCCCTCCCTCACCCCTGCTCCCAAAGCTCCTTCCCACCTCAGTTGTCTGTACATTTTCCCCCTTTTTTTTTTTTTTATAAATTTGCTTTGTTTGCTCCTGTGGCTGGTGTCCTCTCTGGGGGCAGAGATGACCGCTGCCTCCACATACCTTAGGGAGGGGGGGGGCTTCTCTTTTCCTAGACCTGTTTCAGCCTCCAAGGTTGGAAGAAAGACCCCCACCCTAAAACACTGCTCTCCGCCCCCCAACCCCCCCAGCCAGACCCTTACTAGGAGATGTGGAGGGGAGGAGGGGGTGGGGATGGGGCTGTTTCGGGCCCCCCTCTGCCGGAACAAGAGCTATCTGGGTGGGGTCGGGCCGGGGCAGTGAAGCTAAGATAAGCTGACCGCCTTAGCACCGCCCTCCGATGCCACCCTGGCCAAAAGGACAGACAGGAGCCAGGGCTGGGGCAAAGGGAGTTTATTTACCGAAAGCAATAAGTCAAGGGTGGGGGTGTGTCCAGGTGAGGCGTGGTGGGGGCTGGTTGGGCTGTGGGGAGGTGGGGTGGGGGGTGGAATCGGGAACGCATCTCACCCAGGAGCAGAACACAGGCCCAGAGTCCAAGCATCTAGCCGCCAGCCCTGTACCAGGATGGGGGGGCGGGAAGGGGCAGGGGGGAGGGGGAAGCTTCAGCCATTCAGCACCATCCGCACTAGCTCTGTGAAGAGAGGAGACTGGCTTGAGTGGGGCTGGGGGACCCCAGGCCGCCGAGGTGGGGCAGCGACTAAAGTCCCGCCTTGGCCCCAGAGACCTTCCCCATCCCGCACCTCCGACCCCCTCCCCAGCTCAGCCCTCTCCCATCTACAACTACAGTCAGCCAATATGGGGGGGTGGGGGGGAGAAGAGGACGACAGAACTCAGGGACAAGACCGACAGGCAACCACCCCCCGCCCCACCAGCCCCGGGCAGGGAAGGGCCAGACCCTCTGGCCCAGCTGCCCTCCCCTCCCCCTAGTCAGCTCCATGCAGAGACATGCAGAGAGGGGGACTGAGAACGGACAGGAGGCACGGTCGGGGAAGGGGGAGAGGCCGAGAGGAGCCGTACCCGCCCCGGGGGGGGGCCGTCACCCCGACAGGATATGTCTCACAAATGCTGCAGAAGGAAGACATCGACCATCAAGCCCACAAGACAGGACACCGGACAGGGACACTGGGGCAGGGGAGCCCCTTTCCTGTGTCTACACCAGTCTCCCCCCGGGCCCAGCCCCCAGCCCCCGACTCACCTTCATAATTGATGCAGCCATTGCTGTCCTCGTGACCGGCCACAAGCACTTCCACTTCCTCCTCTGTCATCTTCTCACCTGGTGGAGGGGAAAGGGAGGGATGCAGGGGGGTCAGCGGACAGCTGGAGGAAACGCTTCCTCCCACCCATTTGGATGGAGCATTTTGGGCCTACGGCGTTCCTTACTATTCATTCATTCATTCACTCATTCGATCATGTTTATTAAAGGCTTACTGTGTGCAGAGCACCGTACTAAGCGCTCGGGAAAGTATAGGGCAACAATAAACAGTGACATTCCCTTCCCACAATGAGCTCACAATCTAGATTGGGGGGTGTGGAGGGGTGTTTTACTACCTAAACCACCCTCCTCTCCATCCCCCTCTGTGCTTGCCCGGGCTGGTTATAATAATAATAATTACGGTATTTGTTAAGCGCTTACTAGGTGCCAAACACTGTTCTAAGCAGCGGGGTAGATACAAGTTAATCAGATTGGACACAGTCCCTGCTCTGCAAGGGGCTCACAGCCTGTATTCCCATTTTACAGATGAGGTGGTGACTGAGGCCCATAGCAGTTATGTGACCCGCCCAAGGTCACTTGGCAGAAAAGGGGCAGAGAAGGGATTAGAACCCAGGTCCGTGCTTCATTAACTAGGCCTCACTGCTTTTCTGGTGTCCCGCTCCCGGAGGGCAGGGACTGGGTCTCCTCACTAGAATACTCTCCCAGCGCTCAGCTCAGCGCTCTGCCCGCATGCAGTAGGTGCTCAGTAGGTAGCAGTGACTAGGGGGCCGGGTGGGGGGGTGGGGGGAGGCACTTCACCCAACGTGATGAGGACATGGCGGATCTCGGCGCCCATGACGGTGCCGTTGCCCTCCTTGTCGAACACCCGCAGCCCTTCCACGTAGTCCTCGTAGGTGCCCTGGTCCTTGTTCTTGGCCACGGTCTGCAGCATGGGCAGGAAGTGCTCGAAGTCCAACACCTTCACGTTCATCTCTGCGGGCGAGGGGGTGCCGGCGGGGTTGGGAGAAGGGGGTCACCACGGCCTCCGGCGGTCGCCTCTCACCCTATCTCCGGCCTCCCCCATCCCCCCCATCCCGCCCCACGGGGGTCCTGGGGGGTCTCACCGTCACTCTTGGGGTTACCCAGGACCTTGAGCACCTCTGCGTTGGTGGGGTTCTGGCCCAGGGCCCGCATCACGTCCCCACACTGGCTGTAGAGGATCTTCCCGTCCCCGGTCCGGTCGAACAGCTGGAAGGCCTCCTTGAACTCTGCCAGGGAAGAGGGGCGCGGGGGGCGCTGAGGGGCGGCGGTCGTGGGGCGTTGACCCCCGAAGACCCAACCCTCGGGGAAGCGCCGCCCTTACCTAGTCGGGCTCCACTTCCTCCTCCGCTGGGCCCCACCCCCGGGGCTGGGACCCTCATCCAGGGTGGCGGTTTCCCGTCCCTCCCTCCCTCCCAAACCCACGGGCTTCCCGGCCCCCGCCCCTCCCTTCCGGCCTCCCGACCCCGGCCCCGCCGGCAGGAATGTGCGGGGCCGACGCCCGCCCGGCTTTCTGTCCTTATAAGGAAGCGGGAGCGGTGCCCTTATAAGAAGGTGGCACAGGAGGGAGCCGCGGCCCTGGAGGCTGGGCCCACCCTCCAAGCGGGGCTGTGCCAACCCTCCCAGGGGGGCCGTGCCATCCCCCCGGGGACCGTCCCCCGGGCCCAGTGGGGGTCTCTCCCGCGGCCAGAGGTAACGGGAGCCTCCCCCTCTATGGCGGGGTCCGCCTGCCCATCACCCCCGGCCCGCAGCGAGCACACACACTGTCCCCCGTCCGACGCCCAGTGCCAAGCTACCAGCCGGGGAGCCGAGGGGGAGGGGAAGCGGGGCGGAAGCCGGTTAGAGAAAGGGGGGAAGAGGAGCAGGGCGGGGAGCCGCTGTGACTCCCCCCCCCCCCCTTGGCATCACGGCACACGCAAACCCAAAAAGCGGGGTTAAGGATGGGTCGGGGTGGGGGTCGCCCCCATCCCCCCAGAGACTCACCCGGGGCCCGGGGCTCACATCTGAAGAGGAAGGGGAGGAAGAGGAGGGAGGAGAACGAGTGAGGAGGAGAGAGGCAGCCTCGGTGGCAGGGGCCTGGGGTGAGCTGGGGTGAGCTGGGGCGAGCTGGGGTGGGGGCGCCCAAAGAGATGGGGGGCGGGCCTGGAAACGCGAGCCTCCCCAGCCCCGGGGCGGGGGGTCCCTGTGGGGGCCCGGGGAGAGGGCAGAGGTCGCTCACCCGCAGTCTGGTCCTCGGTGAAGTCGCACTGGGTGCAGAAAGAGGAGGGTCAGAGAGCCAGCCGGGCAGCAAGGCCCTGCTCCCGCTGGGCCCGGCCTGGGCCCGGCCTAGTGGCTTCGGTCCTCGGCCTGGCCCGTCCCCCCGCGGCCCCGGTCCCGGCCCCCGCGCCCCCCTTGCCCCCCTTGCCCCCCTTGCCCCCCATCCCGCGCCCCACCATCTTGGCCGCTCCCGTCCGCGCTCGTCCGCTCCAGGCCTTCCTGCTCTAATGGCCTCGGCGATCCGATCGGCTCCGCTCCGCTCCGCTCCGCCCAGCTCCGGCCCTTCCGGGCGCCGTGACGTCACCCGTCAGCTCAGCCAATAGGAGACCGGGCCCGGGCTCATGCAGATGACTCACTACATTATTCATGAGGGGGCGTGTTCTCCCCCTTCCCTCCCCGGGCGGCGCCGGCTCCGAGAAAAGGGGTGCGGAGGGGCAAAGGTGTGGCTCGGTGGCGAGAGCCCGGGCTTGGGAGTCAGAGGTCAGGGGTTCAAATCCCGGCTCCGCCGCTTGGCAGCTGTGTGACCTTGGGCAAGTCATTTGCCTTCTCTGTGCCTCGGTGACCTCATCTGGAAAATGGGGATGAAGACTCTGAGCCCTACGTGGGACAAGCTGATGACCTTGTATCGCTCCCAGCGCTTAGTGCTTGGCACATAGTAAGCGCTTAAGAAATACCAACATTATTATTGTTATTAAAGTGGGGATGAAAACTGTGAGCCCTAGGTGGGACAACCTGATGACCTTGTATCTGCTGCCCCAGTGCTTAGAATAGTGCTTGGCACCTAGTAAGCGCTTAAAAAATACCAACATTATTATTATGATTAATAATAATATTAAAGGGCCTGGGGCCAGGACCCCTGGAGCCCGGCCAGGAGGCGGAGGGCCTGGGGCTGGAACCCCCTGAACCCGGGCCAGGGGCGGCTTCCCCAGCCACTCCAACCCGGAGGCTTCTGCCACCGATCAATCGGTTTGTCTGCTATGTGACCTTGGGTAAGTCGTTTCACTTCTCTGGGCCTCAGTGACCTCCTCTGTAAATGGAGTTTAAGACTGTGAGCCGAATTTGAGACAGGGACTGTGTCCAACCCGATGAGCTCATATCTACCCCAGGGCTGAATACAATACCTGGCACAGAGTAAGTGCTTAATAAATGCCATTTTTTTAAAATGATCAAGCAACAGGATTGACTATAAGCCTTCAGTGTGCAGAGTCACTGTGGCATTTGTTAAGAGATTTCTAAGTGTCAGGCATCAGACACAATCCCTTGACCACCGGGGCTCACAGTGTAAAGGGAGGGAAAAGGATTATTGAAACCCCATTTTACAGATAAGGAAACTGAGGCCCACAGAAGTTGAGTGACTTGCCCAAGGTCACAGAGCTGGGATTTGAACCTTTGATGCCGAGAAAAGAGCTCTTTACACCAGGCCACGCTGCTTTTCTGTAATAAGAATAATGATTGTGGTATTTATGAAGTGCTTACTACTATGTACCAAGATTGTACTAAGCACTGGGGTAGATACTAAATAATTAAATCCCACATGGGGCTCATAGTCTAAGTAGGAGGGAGCACAGGGATGGAATCACCGTTTTGCAGATGAGGGATTTGAGGCACAGAGAAGTGAAATGACTTGCCCAAAGGTACACAGCAGGTAAGTGGTGGAGCCAGAATTAGAACCCAGGTCCTCTGACTCTTAGGCCCAGGTTCTTTCCACTAGGCCAACAGTGCTTCCCTGTACTTCTCTATACTGTACATTTGAGAGAGCAAGATGAAAGTTGGTAGACACAATCCCTGTCCTTGAGGAACTTACAGTCTGGCTGGGGAGACAAATGCCACAGTGAACAGTTAGGAGGAAGAAGGAAAAGGACATCTGCAAAAGAGTTAATGCTCCAGCAAGAGGGATGGAAGTTAGAGTTGAGGATGGATTTTTCATCAGCTCTCCTTCCCCACAACTTCACCACTGAAGCTTTTTTACCTGACCAGATCTGTGGAGGGGGTGACCAGGAGACCTGAGGCCATCCACCCAGACACAAAACAGCTCAGTCCCCGATCCATCATGTTTATTTTGAAAACCAGACTGGGGGCAGAGTAAAGGTGGTCCAGCAAGGCCCAGCCCCGCCCCTCTGCCCAAACAGCTGCAAAGGCTGAACCACAGAGAGTGAGGAGTGGAGGGAGGGGGGCCAGGGATGCAGGAAGCTGTGGGAGAGGTGGGTGTCGGGTGGGGCAGGGGCTGGAGGGAGACAGCATGGAGACTTGGAGAATCAGCAGTAGGGGGTTGTGAAGTGAGGGTAGGGGGGCCATTTGGGGAAGCACAGGGCCTGGGGGCCTTGAAGCCTCCAGCCCCCCAGCCCCTAACCCGGAGTCGCTCAGGCCGCCATGATGTGCTTCACGAAAGCTGAGAAAGAGGGAGGCAGGCAGCGGTGAGAGGGTGAGGGTTGCCAGTGTGTCCCACTCTCTCTCCCCACCCCCACCTGGCCCCCCGCCCTTTCTTCCTCCACCTTTCTGCTCACCTTCATAGTTGATACAGCCGCTAGCATCTTCATGTCCTCCCAGGAGGGTCTCCACCTCCTCCTCCGTCATCCTCTCCCCTGCTCCCAAAAGCCCAGAACTAATCAATCCATCTGTCAATCCGTCCACCCATCCATCCATCCATCCATCCATCCATCCATCCATCCATCCATCCATCTACCAGAGGAATTTACTGTGCAACTACTGTTTGCAGAGGACTGTACTGAGTGCTTGGGAGGAGACAACAGAGGTAGAAGACATCTTCCCTGCCCTCAGAGAGTTTTCAGCCTAACTTACAATCAGACCTAAGTCTTCTCTGCTACGCCCTGGCCAGCCCACTTAGCTTCCCCCAACCCCCTTTCCCAGAGTCTTTCCCCCAGACCCTGAATCTTTATCCTGTCCCTACTCCCCCACCCTTACATAGTATGTGGTGAGCTTCAGGCTGGACAGGGCCTGATTAGTGTTTATCTACCCTGGTGCTTAGTACAGTGCTTTGGCACATACTAAGAACTTAACAAATACTATTATTGTCATCAGTATGTTCTGAGCACCCTTTGGTGCTCATTGCCTTTGGAGGCAATGACCTGTACTAAGCACTTGACAAAGTATAATGGAAGCTTAGAGACTGTTTCATGCTCACAAGGACCTGCCACTCATTTTTCCACCCAAACCCAGTCCTCCCCTTGTATTTCCCATCACTGTCAGCGATGTCACTCGGTCTCCTGATCCCGTAACCTGGGCATTATCATCATCTCTCTCTTTCAACCTACATGTTCAATCTGTCACCAAATCCTGTCTGTTCTACCTTGACAACATACCTAAAATCCACCTATTCCTTTCCATCCCAAACTGCTAACACACATATCCAAGCACTTATCGGTTGCCTTGATTACTGCATCCGCCTCTTCACTGACCTTCTTGCCTCCTGTCTCTACCCTCTCTAGTCCTTACTTCACTCTGTTGCCTGGATCATTTTTCTAGAAAACTACTCCGTTCACGTCTCCCCACTCTTCAAGAGCCTCCAGTGGTTGCCCGTCCACCTCTGCAGTGAACAGAAACTCGCATCAGCTTTAAAGCGTTCGGTCAGCTTGGCCCCTCCTACCTCACTGATTTCCTATTATGACCCAGCCCACACACTAAGTCCTCTAACACCAACCCGCTCTCTATACCTTGATCTCATCTATCTCTCCACCAACTTGCCCACATCCTCCCTCTGGCCAGGAACTCCCTCCCTCTTCATATACTACAGACCACCACTCTCTCCACCTTTAAAGCCTTCCTAATATCACATTTCCTCCCAGAGGCCTTCCTCCATTAAGCCCTCTTTCCCCCTACTCCCTTTCCCTCGTGTCACCTATGCACTTGGATCTTTCCCCTTTAAGCACTTGATATTCACCCCTCCCTCAGCTCCACAGCACTTTCATTCAATCATATTTATTGAGCACTGTGTGCAGAGCACTGTACTAAGTGCTTGGGAGAGAACAACACAACAATAAACAGACACATTCCCTGCCCATAATGAGCTTATTCCTTTTAATATCTGTCACCTCCTCTAGACTGCAAGCTCTTTGTGGGCATGGATGGTGTCTACCAACTCTATCGTACTGTACGCTCCCAAGCACTTCTCTATTGCACTGTATTCTTTCCAGCACCTTAGTCCAGTGCTCTGCACGCAGTAGGGACTCAGTAGGTAGCAGTGACCGGGGAACGAGATAGGGGGTGGGGGAGAACCTCACCCAACGTGGTGAGGACGTGGCGGATCTCGGCGCCCATGACGGTGCCGTTGCCCTCCTTGTCGAACACCCGCAGTCCTTCCACGTAGTCCTCGTAGGTGCCCTGGTCCTTGTTCTTGGCCACAGTCTGCAGCATGGGCAGGAAGTGCTCAAAGTCCAACACCTTCACGTTCATCTCTGCGGGAGAAGGGGGTGCCGGAGGATGGAGAGGAGGGGTGTCACTGCAGCTCCCTGTGGGTCCCCCCAACACGAGGGCTCCTCCTGCCCATCCCATCCCCAAGGGGGTCCTGCATCGTACATCTGTAGGGCTGGGGGGCCCTAGGATCTCACCATTCCTCTTGGGGTTACCCAGGACCTTCAGCACCTCTGCATTGGTGGGGTTCTGGCCTAGGGCCCGCATCACGTCTCCACACTGGCTGTACAGGATCTTCCCGTCCCCAGTCCGGTCAAACAGCTGGAAGGCCTCCTTGAACTCTGTCGGGAAGAGGGGTGCAGAAGGGGCTCAGGGGTGGTGGCGGGCGGGGTCCGGGGTGGGGAGAAAGGGAGAGCAGGATAGTATCTCAGAGGGGTGGGGGTGGCAAGGAGGGAGCTGAGGGGGCAGGAGAAAAGGGGGGAGGTCAGGGCAACCATGTATGGAGCGTTGCCATTTTGGCACCTCACCCTCCAGCTGGTCCTTGTTAAACTGTACCTAGGGAGAAAGAGACGGAACAGGGTAAGTGGGAAGGTCGGGGAGAGAGGACGGGGGTGGGGGAGAAGGTTTTGAGGCAATGTGATAGGCACCCCAGGATTAGAACGGGTTGTTGGGGGAGGGGGGCCTGGGGGTCCGGAAAGCAGAGGGAGATGCTAATCCAGTGCTGCCCCCCTCCCCAACCCCCTGCTTCCCAGATCCTCCTCAATCCTCTCCCCCGCCCTTGCCCTTACATGGCTAACATACCCCCAGCATGAACAAAGGCTAAATTTACCCCCAGCTTCACCGGCTGCCATTGTGTAAATTACCCTGCTCACTCTCCCTCCGCCCCCGCCCCCCCCACACACTGTGCACGGGAGCTTAGGCCCTCCCCCGCCCTACCCTCCGGAAAGAGTCTGTTCCCGGGTGGATGGTGTTGGGGGAAAGGGTCCTGATCCCTATGGTTTGGGAAAGAGTGCAATAGTGCCAGCATCAGTGACAGCACGTACTGAGCATCCATTGAAGGAAGAGCACTGTATTAAATGCCCATTGAGGGAAAAGCACTGTACGGAGCATCCACTGAAGAGAGGGAACTGTACTAAACCCTGGGAGGTAAAACAGAGGCACAAGATGCAATTCCTGGTCCCCACTACTGGGACAGACAGGAAAATACTGACGAGAAATGGAAACAGAATCAATAAAACTGGTTATTCGAGCAAATGCACACCCATGCTGTCAACGGGTGTAATTTAATACACAAGCACTGGAAAAATGAGGGAGCTGATCATTAGTCAGGAAAGGTTTATTGGAGGAGGTGGCATTTGAGAGAGGCTAAAAGGTTGAAAGGAGAGAAGGAGCTTCTGGCCCTCCCAGCCCCTGCCCCCCATCCCATCTCAGCCCCTTGCCCTCATCCTTCCCCCAACCTGAGCCAACCTCCCCGGCCCTGCCCGGCCCCCTCACCTTCCATCTCAGCCCCAACATGAGCCAGCCTCCTCCACCCCAGCCAGCCTCCCAAGCCCAGTCACTTACCACCTTCTGGGAGTGCTGGAAAAGAGACCCCTGGGTCTTCGGGGGGATGGTGGGCGGGTGGGCCGCTAGTTCCCGGACCTTGGCCAAGGTTCCAGCCGTGGGCTTGGGGGCCGTCTTGGGAGCAGGCTTGGGAGGGTGCTTGGGGGCGGGAGGGCCGATGGGCTTCTTCACGGATAAGTCCTTCTTGGGAGCCATGGTGGAGCAATGGGCAGAAAGAAGCAGTGCCCCCGGGCAGCCCAGCCTGGGTTAAATAGCTCAAGAGCCCGGCTCGCCCAGGGGCGGGCATATGGAGAGGGAGGGGGCACAGAGAGGAGTTTAGTTCCCGCTCCCTCCCCTGCCCCAAGGTTCCCTTCTTTCTGGGCACAGGGCCAGAATCTGAGGGCCAAGGGCTGGAGCTGGCAGTGTCTGGGTCTCACTCCACCAGGACTGGGTAGGGAAACTGAGGACCAGGTTCAGGGGTGAACCCTAGCAGCCAGGGTTTTCATTAATTAATTTATTCATTCATTCAATCATAGTCTAGAGGGCGGGAAGAGGGACATCAATATAAATAAATAAATAAAATTACAGATAGATATATTAAGGGCTGTGGGGCCGTGAAGGGGTGGGGAAAGAGCAAAGGGAGCAAGTCAGGGTGGCACAGAAGAGAGTGGGAGATGAGGAAAAGTGGGGCTTAGTCTGGGAAGACCTCTTGGAGGAGATGACTTTAAAGGGGGGAAGAGTAATTGGCAGATCTGAGGCACCCAGCTTCTCCCATACTGGTCTCCAAAGCCTAGTTTGTTCTTTTATTTTCTGGGAGGGTGTTCCTGACTGCCCTCTTCCTCCCCCTAATCTGGGGCACCTGTGTCCCTGGCCTCAGCCCAGGCCAAACTGGATCCATCAGACACTAGGTGTGCGCAGTGGGGTGTCAAGGTCGACTCATCGAGGCCACCTCACCACCCAACTTGGCCTGTCTCTGCCCTGCCCAGGAGGGGACAATGTAGCCACCTGCCCTCTGCTCCACCCCCAGCCTCAGCGAGGCCATGGAGTGGACAATGTAGCCACCGTGGCAGCCCACAGCTGGGACAATGTAGCCACCCACCCCCACTTGGCACCCAGCCCCTGCGGGGCCTGGAAGGGACAATGTAGCCACCATAGCCGCTTCTGACGCACACACGGGAACGGGGTCGGTTCTGGAGGAGGTGAAGGGGGCAGGAACTCAGGCCTGGGAACTGGGGGGCAGGGGAACCGGGAGCGTACAGGAGAGGGGTTGGTCGAGGAGGAGGTGAAGAGTGCGGGGCAGGGAAACCAAGCCTGGGAACTGGGGGGTGGAGGATCCGGGAGCCAGACTGTGGGGGTGGGGCCCCACTCTGCAGGAGGTTGGGGGTCAGTCAATCACATTTATTGAGCGCTTAGTGTACAGAGTACTGTACTAAGCGATTGGGAAAGTACAATATAGCAAACACATCCCCTGCCCACAACGAGCTTACCGTGGGGGGAGAAAGACATTAATATAAATAAATGATGGATATGGACATAAGTGGTATGGGGCTGGAAGGGGGGATGAATAAAGGGAGCTAGTCAGGGCGACGCAGAAGGGAGTGGGAGAATTGGAAAGGGGGGGGCCTTAGCCACACAGAGAACTCCTCACTCTAGGCTTCAAGGCTCTCCATCACCTTGCCCCTTCCTACCTCTCCTCCCTTCTCTCTTTCTACCGCCCACCCCGCACGCTCCGCTCCTCCTCCGCCCACCTCCTCACCGTCCCTCGATCTCGCCTATCCCGCCGTCGACCCCTGGGCCACGTCCTCCCGCGGTCCCGGAACGCCCTCCCTCCTCACCTCCGCCAAACTGATTCTCTTCCCGTCTTCAAAACTCTACTTAAAACTCACCTCCTCCAAGAGGCCTTCCCAGACTGAGCTCCTCTTCTCCCTCTACTCCCTCTACCACCACCCCCTTTACCTCTCCGCAGCTTAACCCTCTTTTCCCCCATTTCCCTCTGCTCCTCCTCCTCTCCCTTCCCATCCCCTCAGCACTGTACTCGTCTGCTCAACTGTATATATTTATTACCCTATTTATTTTGTTAATGAAATGTACATCGCCTCGATTCTATTTAGTTGCCATTGTTTTTACGAGATGTTCTTCCCCTTGACTCTATTTATTGCCATCGTTCTTGTCTGTCCGTCTCCCCCGATTAGACTGTAAGCCCGTCAAACGGCAGGGACTGTCTCTATCTGTTGCCGACTTGCTCATTCCAAGTGCTTAGTACAGTGCTCTGCACATAGTAAGTGCTCAATAAATACTATTGAATGCGAAGCAGTGTGGTTCCCTGGAAAGAGCACGGGCTAGGGAGCCAGAGTTCATGGGTTCGAATCCCAGCTCTGCCACTTGTCAGCTGTGTGACTGTGGGCAAGTCACTTCACTTCTCTGTGTCTCAGTTCCCTCATCTGTAAAATGGGGATTAAGACTGTGAGCCTCACGTGGGACAACCTGATGACCCTGTATCTACCCCAGTGCTTAGAACAGTGCTCTCTGCATATAGTAAGCACTTAACAAATACCTACATTATCATTATTATGGTCATGGGTTCGAATCCAGGCTCTGCCACTTGGCAGCTGTGTGACTGTGGGCAAGTCACTTAACTTCTCTGGGCCTCAGTTCCCTCATCTGGAAAATGGGGATGAAGATTGTGAGCCTCATGTGGGACAACCTGATTCCCCTGTGTCTACCCCAGCGCTTAGAACAGTGCTCTGCACATAGTAACTGCTTAACAAATACCAATATTATTATTAGGCAGCAGGGTCTTGCGGGGGGGGCGGGCATGGAGGAAGAGGCAGCGCCGAGTGCAGGACCACCCCCATCGACCCACTCCCAGAACCAAAGAAAAGCAGAAAAGAGGCGAGGCCGAAAAGCCGGTCGGCTGTGCACGCAGCTGCTGCCACCAGGAATTGAGCTTGTTTTGTTCTCTTTTGCTTTGCTGTCTGTCTCCCCGTTTAGACTGTGAGCCCGTCACTGGGCAGGGAGGGTCTCTATCTGTTGCCGAACTGTACAGTCCAAGCCCCTGGTACAGTCCTGGGCACATAGTAAGCGCTCAACGAACACTATTGAATGAATGAATGGATGAAAGCGCGGCCCCACAGCGTCTGCCCCGAGCAAGAGCGCGCGCGGGGCATGCCGGGAAGCGGACTACAGGCCTCTCCCCCGCAGGCTCATGGGAAATGTAGTTCCCGCTCCCCAAATGGCCGCCTGGAGCCAGGGGGCGAGGGCAGTCAGTCAGTCAGTCAAGCATTGCCCTAAACTCTTGGAATAGTACAGTGCAACGGACACATTCCCTGCCCACAGAGAGCTTATAATCAAGAGAGGGAGACAGCCGTTAATTTAAATACGTTACAGATATAGACATAGGTGCTGGGGGACTGGCTGGGGGGGGCGAGGGGTGAAGAAAGGGAGCAGGTCTGGGCGACGTCGAAGGGAGTGGGAGAAGAGGAAAGGAGGGTTTAGTCAGGGAAGGTCTCTTGGAGGAGATGGGCCTTCAAAAAGGCTTTGAATGGGGGCAGCTTAGGAGGGTCCCGGCTTACAAGATGGGGTTGGGCTGAAAAGGGGAAGCTCAAGAGGGAAATTGTCTCCAGCAGTCCCTTGGCCCCCTCAGATCTCGATTAACCGAGCCAGCACCCTCAGTCCCATCACCAGGCTCAGGTCGGGTTATCTGCGTCCCATCCCCAACCCACCTCCCCAGAAAGAGCTATCCCTATTTGTCCTCTCATCCCCCGACCCACTTTTCCCAACCCATTAAACTGCCACTCCGGCTCTGCGGTGCCAAAGCCGCGCTCCCCATCCTGCCAGTGGCATAGAATTTATTTGTTTTGATGTGTATATGTCTATAATTCTATTTATTTATATTGGTGCCTGTTTACTTGTTTTGATGTCTTTAAGTCCACTGTGGGCTGGGGTTGTGTCTCTTTATTGATGAATTGTACTTTCCAAGAGCTTAGTTCAGTGCTCTGTACATAGCAAGTGCTCAATAAATGATTGAATGAATGAACATAGGTCCATATCTTTATACTCTGTTGCTTTCTCCTACCACTGATTGAGTTTAGTGTCCTTCTCACCCATTAGACTGTAAATTCCTCGAGGGCAGGAAATGTCTAATAATACTAATAACAGTAATAGCATTTGAGCATTTACTCTGTGCCAAGCACTGTAATGCACTGGGGTAGATACAAGATAATCAGGCCCAACATCCCCCTAGAGTTTTTCCTTCTGCTCCCCGTCCACCCTCTGCTCCTCCCCCTTCCCCTCCCCTCAGCTGAGCCCCCTCTTTGCCCCCCCTCCCCTCAGTACCATGCTCATTTGTATATATTATTTAATACCCTATTTATTTTGTTAATGAGGTGTACATCCCCTTGATTCTATTTATCGTGATAATGTTGTCTTGTTTTTGTTTCGTTCTGTTTTGCTCTGCCGTCTGTCTCCCCCATTTAGACTGTGAGCCCATCCTTTGGGCAGGGATTGTCTCTGTTGCCGAATTGTACATTCCAAGCGCTTAGTATAGTGCTCTGCACATAGTAAGCGCTCGATAAATACTATTGAATGAATGAATATAAGCTCTGAGTAGGCAGGGAATGTGCCTGTTTATTGTTATACTATACTCTCTCAAGCACTTAGAACAGTGCTCTGCACACGGCAAGTGCTCAATACAACTGAACGAATAAATGAGTGGGGGGGGGGCTCAGTCTAAGTAAGGGGGAGGTCAGTCCTTACTATGTGCTGAACTCTGTATTAGCATACAAAATAATTAGATACATTCAGGTATTGAATCACTGTTTTGCAGATGTGGGAACAAAGAAGTTAAGTGCCTTGCCCATGGTCATACAGCAGGTAAGTGGTAGAGCCAGGATTAGAACCTAGGCCCTCTCTCACTCCCAGGCCTATGCTCTTTCCACTAGGCTCTACTGCTTCTCACTGCATCTATGTCTGTTGTACTCTTCCAAGATCTCAGTCCAGTGCGCTGCACAGACTAAGAACTCTACAAGTACTATCAATAAGTGCTTAATAAATGCCAGCACACCTGTCCCATATTCCCAAGTGCTTAGTACAATGCTCTGCACATAGTAAATGCTCAAAAACCATTGATTGATTGACACACACACATCCCCTCAGGCATATAAGGCCCAGAGACACACAGGGCCTCTCTCTCTCTCCCTCAAAATGCCCCACAGTGATGGTCCCTCAGGTGCATGTGTGGCTGCAAAGGCCAATGAGGGACTGACCCAGTCCCACTCTGCCTGCCCAAGGCTTAGGGCTGGAGGGTCCAGCCTGACCATACACCTGGCTGCTAGGCCCTCCGCGGTACCCCAATGCCACGGGCCAGCAGCTGCTGCCAACCCGCCAGGGGCAGAGAGGGGAAAGACGGGGAGCCAGGTACCAGCCCATGGAAGCACCCATGGAGTCAGCCCACACAGTGACAAGACAAGTATTTAATGACAGATACAGTAGATCAGCCAAGGACACGCAAACGGAACACTAATCTGCTCAGAGACAACAGCTTAGGCACTTTAAAGGAAGTGTGGGCAGCCCAGGCCCAGGCCCAGGCTGAACCCAGCTGGCCCGAGAGAGTGAGTGAGCGAGTGAACCCACAGTCTGACTCCCCTCCCCGGGTCCTGGGCCAGGGGGAAGCAGTGCCCAGCCAGGCCACAGTGGGGAGAGGACAGGGCTGCCTGGAACGGGGAGGCGGGTGGCTAAAATAAAACTTTTTTAAAAAGCATGGCTCGGTGCCGGCGGCCGGAACCAGGCAGCAGGTACGCAGGCACAGGCACAGGGATCCTGGCGAGGAGGTCACAGAGAGGGGGAGAGCAGCCAGCTGCTGGCTCTGCCCCAGCCTGCTGAGGAGGGAGGGCCTGGGGGAGGTGGGGGACAGGTTAGGTGGGAGGAGGGCTGGTGGGCAGGCCTAAGGGGCAGGAAGCAGGAGGCCAGGCAGGTGAGGCAGGCAGGCCAGGTGGGTGGGAGGAGGGCAAACTGGGCAGGTGGTCCGGGGACAAACTGGGTGGGTGGTGGGGGGCAGACCGGGCAGGTGGGGAGTTGAGGGGGGAGGGAGGCCAGGCGATAGAGGGAGCAATAGTCCTTCTCTTTGGTCAGGCAGCAGGGGCTCTGCCAAGCTTTTCACAGTAAGGCGGTGTGGCAGACAGCAGGCGGGCGGGCGGGCAGGGGGGCTGACACAGCAGGGCCCCAGGCTAGGAGCCTCCCTTGTCCTTGTCGTCCTTCAGGTCGTACCTGAAAATTGGAGGAGAAAGAGGAGGAGGGGGAGGAGGAGGAGGAGAAAGGGAGCGGTGGCAGGGAGAGTGGTGGAAGGAGAGGCAAGAGATGGTTGATGCTGGACCCAGCTAGAGTTAAGGTCAAAACCTTCACTCCACCCCCTCCCCTGCCAGGAACGTTTCTACCAACTCAGTTATATTGTCCTCTCCCAAGAGCTTGGTACAGTGCTCTGCATGCAGTAAGAGCTTAATAAATACCAGCTAAAAGGTTGGTGGGGGTAGGAGGAAGGGCAGGAGAGACCTGCCCCTGCCCCGCCGTCCCTCACACTCACCACTGTGCTGCTCCCTGGGACAGATCCATCTGAGATAGGTCCAGCTGCATCTGTGGACGAGGGGCAGTAAGGGAGGAGGTAGGGGCAAAAGAAAAGGAGAGGGGGATAATGGGGTTCACCAGGGTAATGGGGCTGAAGGGAGCAAGGGTGGTCAGGGGTCAATGTGGGAGAAGTCAGGGAGGGCAGCTGAACAGCAAATGGCCCCGTCGGCCTCCCACCGGGCCTGGCTCCCGCAGCCCCTTCCGATAGGGGTGTGGGGAGCCCCGGGCCCCGACCCCTCACCTTCCCCAGCAGTTCCCGCTCCCGGGTCATGAAGGAGACGTTGGATTTAACGGAAACTTCAAGCTTCCGCCGCATAGCCTCATCCAGGGACATGTCCCATTCGAACCTGCGGGGGGTGGACGGTCAATCTGGGGGTGGGGAGGTCACGATGTCCCACCCTCCTCCCTACGCCTCTCTCCCCCAAGCCCTCCCTGCTCCCGTGGTCTTCCACCTCTCATTGAATTCTGGGCTGAGGGTCTTCTTCTTGGGGCTGGTCTTCCTCTTGGAGGCCCTGTTCTTGTCCGGCAGCAGCAACAGGGACACATAAGGGTCGGGGGTGTCACGCCCCGACTGCCGCAGAGCCCTGTGAGGTCAGAGCCCATGAGGATGGGGGCAGAGCTGGGGTCGGGGCCCACGGGGGTCAGGGGGGCAAGGCTGGACTCAGGGCCCCTGGAGGGTGGGGGCAGGCCTGCGGTCAGAGTCTGTCGGGGAGGGAGGCAGGATACGGGGTCCAGGCTTGGGACCGGGGTGGGAAAGGGTCCAGCAGGGTGGGCAGAGTTCTCACCGGCAGCTATGGACGAGGCTGACCAGCTTTTGCTCCTCAGTGTAGTACCAAACAGTCAGCTTCACCTGGCCCAGTTGCCCAGCCGGTGCCTCTGGGGGGCTGGTGGGGAGGGGCAGGTCAGTTGGTGGAGGGGACCTGGCCTGCTCCCCGCTTCTCACACCTCCACCGCACCCCACCCCCCCCACTTCCTGTCCTCCCTGCACCTGTCCACGTGAAGTAGCCTCTGCCGGAGCTCAGGGGCCGAAGAGGTGAGGACGGGGGGCGCTCCCCACAACTCTGACTCCTCACTCGGAGGAGACGGGGTGTGGCTGTGAGCTTCCACCCCCGAGTGCTGCGACACCAGGATCTGAGAGGAGGAGGAGGAGGGGGACGGGGAGGAGGAGCAGAGAAGGAAGAAGAAGAGGAAGAGGAGCGGAGGGGGAAGAGGAAGAGGAGTGGAGCGGGAAGAGGAAATGGAGCCAAGGGGGAAGGGGAAGAGGAGCAGAGGGGGAAGAGGAAGAGGAGCAGAGGGGGAAGAGGAGCAGAGGGGGGAGAGGAAGAACAAGAGGGCAAAGCAGGAAGGGGGAAAGGATGAGGTTAGACCAGAGCCCTCCTCTCT
Organism: Ornithorhynchus anatinus; assembly: GCF_004115215.2. Classification (NCBI taxonomy): domain Eukaryota; kingdom Metazoa; phylum Chordata; class Mammalia; order Monotremata; family Ornithorhynchidae; genus Ornithorhynchus; species Ornithorhynchus anatinus. The sequence goes on along the minus strand of NC_041737.1, from coordinate 58,703,266 downwards.
GGCCCCCAACCCCTCACCCCCAGCCCAGCCCCATCTCCCAGCCCAACCCTTGCCCTCCAGCACACTCACCCCGAGCTGGGCCCGCAGCAGCACCTGGCCCTGCCCATTGCTGAGGGGTAACCAGCCATCAAGGCACAGGTGACTGCTGGCGAGGAGGTCGGATAGCGGCAGGGACAGGGAACCAAGTGTCCCTGACCCGTCTCCCCGCACCTGAGGACAGACGGGATGGGGGCAGTCATGGGGACGCAGGGATGGGTGGACAGGCCGGGGACAATCACGGGGATGGCCAGGCTGGCAGATGGGCTGGGGATAGTCATAGTCACGGGGACAGAAAGGGTAGATGGGCTGGGGGCAGTCCCGGCGTGAACCGGTGGCGGGGCCGACCACCAGGGCTGACCGGCGGGCCAGGGGCGGGTCTCACCTGCAGCTCTAGGCTCTCGGTGTGGGGTCTCCTAATTAGGAAAGAGGCCGTTTCATCCCACACAGGGGCCGAGGTCTGGGGGCACGTCTGGAGAGAAAAGGGCCATCAAGGTGAGGGCCACCCGTGCCCGACCCCATCCCTGCCCACTCTATCCCCCTCCTCCCCAACTCCCCGGCCCTTCTGCCCCTGCCCCATACCTTGGTCTTGAAGGAGGAATCTCCAACACTGATGGTGGCATAGGAGCTGGGTGGCTTAGTGCCCTTGCGGAGCTGAGGATAGGGTCAGTTGGTCAAACTGGGGTTGGGACAGATAGGCATCTCTCCCGCACCCTGGACAGATTTCTCCCACCCAGCCAGACAGTCAGCCCCCTCCCCTAGGCATTCTCCCTCTAACTTAAACTGTGAGGCTTGGATGGGGCAGGAACTGTGTCCCACCTGATGATCCCCAGCGCTTGGTACACAGTAAGCACTTAAATAGCATAATAAATAATGAATGGGCACCCTTCCCCACAGACAGGACACCCCCATCCTCAGACAGGCAGGCACCCTCTTTCCCTCCCCGCGGCTGGAGCCGGACAGACGGACAGACTCACAGGCAGGTCCGCAGCCTGCTCCAGGTAGACCGACAGCAGGGCGGCCGCCAGCTCGGTGCTCTTGTTGGTCTGGATCAGACTGTTCACCTGCAGCACCTGGGCATGGGCACCGGCATGGGCTAAGGCATCCCCTGGGACTGGGGCGTCACTCCAACCCTCAGGCCGGCTTCCTCCGCCCCCTCCCTGCCCTCACCTGCTCCAGCTCGGCGGTGCTGGGCCGGGGACTCAGACGCTCCAGCCGCAGGTGCAGGCGGCCAGAAGAGACATCCTCCAAGTAGAGCCACTGGAGGGGAAGGGGAGGAGGGGAAATGGTTACCAGGGCTGCGGGGGGGAGAAGGGGCGGGGGACTAGGTTAACCAATCAATCAATCAATGGCATTTATTGAGTGCTTACTGTGGGCAGAGCACTGTACTAAGAGTTTGGGAGAGCATGAGTTTGCAGTCTAGAGGAGACAGACACTTATAGAAATCAATACGTTGCAGATAATGTATATAGGTGCTCTAGGGCTGAGGGCAGGGTGAATACCAAGTGCCCAGAAGGTACAGTTCCCCCCTAGACTGCAAGCTCGTTGTGGGCCGGGAATGTGTCTGTTATACTGTTGTATTGTACTCTCCCTCGGTACAGTGTTCTGCAGACAGTAAGCGCTCAAAAAATACGATTGCCTGTGACTGACTGAAGTGCGTAGATTGGCACAGAAGTGAGAGGGGGTCGAGGAAGAGGGCTCAATCGGAGAAGGTCTCTTGGAGGAGATGTGACCTTAATAAGGCTCTGAAGGTGGGGAAAGTGGTGGTCTAGTGTATAGGAGGGGGAGGGGGTTCCAGGCCACAGGGAGGATGAGAGGAAAGTGTTCAGCGCTGAGATCAACAAGATCAGGGCATAGTGAGCAAGCTGGAGCTAGAGGAACGAGGTGTGCCAGCTGGGCAGTAGTAGGAAATAAGTGAGGTTCATTCATTCATTCATTCAATCAGGAGGTTAGGGGGAGTAGCTTTCAGGACAGAACAGGACAGAACAGGACAGGACATCTTCCCTACAATTACCTCATCCATGAACCCGCTGCTGAGCACGGGGCCAAGGCTGACCTTACACCTAGAAGGAGATGGGGAGGGAGCGGGAAGGAGTTGCTGGGTGAGCCTTGGGCAGCTCCCCACCATCCCCCGGCTCCCCGGTTCTCCCCGACCCCGAGCCAGGCCTCCTCCCCCTCACCGGCCCAGGAAGTCATCCTTGTCCAGATCCTTATCGAACACCTCGACCTCCAGCTCCTGCCCGGGGACTGTGGTGACAATCACCTGCAGGGTCGGGAGGTGGGGGGGAGAGAAACAGTGGAATGGGGTGGGGGTGGACCTGACCCTCCCTGCCCCTTGGGCTCCTTGTGATGCTCCTCTCCCCCCGGGGGTGCCCTGGTCCTGATCCCCTCCTCCCGGAGCCCCTCCTCCTGCACCCCCTAGCCTGACCTCGAAGACCTCGTTCCAGCGGGGGCTGAGCTCCTCGCGCACCACACGGGTCCGGAAGCTGAGCCCCCCGACGCGCAGCTTGACGTAGGGGTCGGACTTGCCCCGGACCAGCCCCCCCAGGAACTTGTCCTTGGCGATGAGCCCCTGGGCCTCCAGGACGTGGATCCGCAGGACACTCTGCAGCGGACGGACAACCGGAGCTCCATCAGCCTATAGATCCCGGCCTCCACACTCCCTGCAGCTAGCCGGTCCAACGACCGGAACTCCGTCAGCTTGCAGCCGCCAGCCCCCACGCCCCCTCAAGCCAGATGGCCGGCCGACCGGAGCTCCGCAAGCCTGCAGCCCTCAAGCCTCTGCACCCCTGAGCAGATGCGAGGGGAGGTGGGAGGATGTTCAGCCAGAGACAAATGGCAAGATGGCTGGACGGACATCGGGGGTGGGCCGGCGGGGTTGACGACAGGCAAGCAGACAAGGTTTCAGTCTGTCCTCCAACCCCACAACTCCTCCATTCCTCCCCACCCCCGACACACCTCAGTGCCAAAATGGCCATCGGGAGAAGTGTGGGTGGGCCGGGGAGGGTGGTCAACGCTGCTGCCTGGATGGAAGCTCTCGCCAGACGTCTCCGTGGTCCCCGGGGAGCTGGGGGTCAGCGGGAAATGGACACTCGATGTGTCCAGGTACAAGATCTGTAGAGCCAAGGAAGGGAGAGTTAAGTGTCGGGGAACTCCGGTAGTGACAGCCAATGTGCCTTCCACCAAAACCCGCTCCTCTCCAAGTCCTCCCCACCCTCTTCTCCGGGGTTCCCTCCGACCCTTTTCCGAGGCTCCTCCCGCCCCATACCCGCATAACGAGCTTCATGTAGAGCCGTGAGGCTGGGCCAGAACTGCTCAGCTGAAACCACTGGTCCAGGGTGAGGTCCGGGGCGCTGAGCAGGCGTGACAGGGGCAGGGTCAGAGAGCCCAGAGCCAGCTGCCGTGTGTCGTCCTTTACCTGGGGGTGGGGGGACAGGGAACGGCTGAGCTGCAGGGCCCCCCGACGCCACCTTCCCTGATCTATCCAATCTCACTCAGGTCTGCTGCTGTTCGCGTCGGCACGGACTCCCACCGGCCTCCCAAAATCCAGGAAGGGCCAAGGCTGCTTGGACAAGGGCCGGGGGGGCGGGGGCCGGGGGAGGCCCCTCACCTGGATGTCAAGGTCCTGGCTGTTCGGATCCTGCAGGAAGAAGCGGAAGGCCTCTTCCCACACCGGAGAGTTGGTGTTGTAGGTGGCCTGGCGGGGGGGACAGTGCAGAGGGTGACACGTGACCCGGCGGCTCCCTCCCCCTTCCCAGCTGGCAGACCGCCACTCGCCCCGCTTCTCCATCCCTTCCACAAGGTCTTCCCTGATTCTCCTCCCATTTCCCCATTCCATACCCTCACCCCCGCCACGCATTTCCATGTCACTGCTGCACTCAGTTCCTACATCCCCCACCCCTTGCACTTATATCCACATCTTTTCATTCATTCAGTCATATTAAGGTCTTATCGTGTGCAGAGTACTGTACTAAGCGGTTGGGAGAGTACAATACAGCGATGAACAGACACATTCCCTGTCTACAATGAGCTTACAGTCCAGAGCTTACACTCTATCGCTTCCCCTCTGCTTGTAGTATGTTTTAGCGCCCGTCTCCCATTGCTACAGTGTGAGCTCCTCGAGGGCAAGGATCGTCTCTACTAACTCTCTGATGCTCTCCCCAGTGCTTGGTACAGTGCTCTGCACACAGCAGGCACTTGTTACACCCTGTTTCTGGAGCGCCTGGCCCAGCCACCAGCCCCCCGGCCCCCTGCCCCGGATCCCCACCTTGCTCTCCTGGGTCACATCCTGCACCGACAGCTGTACCATAGGGTTTGGCTCCTTGTTCCCCTTTTTCAGCTGTGGGGTCAGAGATCCCGGTTCAGCCTGAAGGCAGTCTCCAAGCCCATGAGGGAGGTGGCCAGGCTGAGGCTGGGTCTGCCTAGGGTGGAGCCCCCCCCGACTCTCACAGCCAACAACAAGACAGAGGGGGAGAAGGGGAGGGTGAAAGAAGAGAGGAAGTGTGGACCGAAGGTGAAATCCTCTCCCCCACAAACCAAATCAATCCACAGCTGGGGTGGGAGAGGTGGCCCCCCAAGTTTCCCTGCCCTCTACCCCTCCTCCTTTGGCTCCCGGCCTCAGCTGGAGCGGGGGACAGGGAGGAGGATGAGCAGGGGGACTGAGAGGCGGCAGGCCCGGCTACCCACACACCGGCAGGTCGTGAGCTCGGTCCAGGTAGACCACCAGGATGGCCGCTGAAGGGGGGTCAGGCCGGGAGGAGACCCCCCGGTTCCACTGTAGGACCTGTGGGGGAGAGAAACAGTCAGACCCTCCCCAAACCTCAGAGCCCCTGGCTGTCATCCCCCGGCCCCACGGCTCCCCGGTCCACCCGTACCTGATCCAACTTGTCCGCGTCCGGCAGCAAAGTCAGCCATTCCAGCCGCAGGTGCACCTGGCCCGGCCCACCCTGCAGCGGGAACCACTGCAGGGAAGGGAAAGCGAGGGGAGGCGGGGAAGGATCGGGAGTCCAGTTAGACCAGTGGCTCCCCATGGCCAGCCCCCCTCCCCCAATCCCCTCCTCCCCCTCTCTCACCTCGTCCAACACCTGCCCCTTCAGCACAGTCCCCAGATCCAGCTTCATCCTGGGGGTGGGGGCGGGACTTGTGACTCCTGGTCCTTATTAACTAGGCACCCCCCCCAACCCTACCTCCCAACCTCTGGGTGCCCCCAGCCTCCCCTCCCAGCCATCTCAGACCAGGCCCCTCCCCTTCAGCCCAGTTCCCCAGACCCTAGCACCGGCCCGCCCCTGCCCCGCCCCCTCCCATCCCAGCTCCCCACCCTGCTCACCGGCCCAGGAAGTCATCCTTGTCTGGGTCCTTGTCAAACACCTCAACTTCCAACTCCTGCCCCGGGACCTCGTGCACCATCACCTGTGGCAGGAGTAGGGTGGGGGACCCTGAATAAGGAACTCTGAGAGGGGAGGGAACACACATACACACACACACACTCTCACACTTTCTAGCTTCCCCACCCTTTCCACTCCCCATTTCCGCCCCCTGGTTCATACCTTCCTCCCCCTACTCTTGATGGGAATTCCAACCCTTCCCAATCCAGCAACCCACAGCTCTCCCCACCTTCAAAGGCCTCCTGAAACCCGGCCGCCGCCAACAAGACTTTCCCCAAGTCCCAAGCCACAGCGACCCCCCCCCAGGCCATGCTAGCAAACGGTCACTTCGGTTCCTGCCAACAGCCCTTGCGGACCTATGTTTATTCACCAACCCACTGTGCTGACTAAATATTTTTACGTCTGACTCCCCAGAGGGGCTGGCAGCTCCTTGTGGGCCGGAAACACTCAAGTCTCATGTTTCTGTTGAATTGCCCACGTGCCCAGTGGGTGCTTGGTAAATGCTGCAGCTCCTGTGGGCACTGAAGGCACCCGGACTCACCCACAGGCACGTGGGCCCACAGGCACAAGTATGCCCACAGAAGCACAGGCCCACGGACACCCAAAACCACAAAGGCACGTGCCACCCACCTCATAGGTCTCCCCCCACTGGGGGTTGAGGTCATTGTCCACCACCCTGCTGCAGAAGACTTGGGTACCCACACGGACCAGGGCATACGGATCGGACTTGCCCTCGATGAGGCCGCGCACAAACGTGTCCTTGGAGCCCAGTGCCCGGGCCGCCAGCAGGTGGACCCGCACGATGCCCTGCAAGGGCAGAGGGGTGGCGGGTGGAGGGGGTGGAACGAGACGGGATGGGCTGCAAGGGCTGCCACGGCAGACCGGACGGCCCAGGGGGATGGGGGAGGGGAACTGGCCGTACCCGGGAGGGCGGAGGGCGGCACGGGGAGGGGCCCAAACCCTGCAGGAGGAAGGGCCGTGTCCGGGGCGGGGAGGGGCAGGGCCGTACCCGGGGCAGTGGGGAGCGGAGCTGGGCCACTTCCTGTAGGTCTGGCACGAGGGGCACGAGCAGGCGGTTGGGCAGCACGAGGAAGGCAGCGATGGAATCCATGATCATCGAGTCCGACAGAGCACTGGGGGACGGGGGCGGGACAGTCGGTGTGGCCCGGGATCCTCTCCCTCCCTCCACCTCTGCCCGGCCGGACCCAAGGCCATACCTGAGTCCTGGAATGTCCAGCAGGTTGGTCATCCCCGTCCAGTTAATGTCCAACATCTGGGGAAGGGGAGGGGTCAGACAGGAGGAAGCAACCCCCTCCCCATCACTCGCTGGACAGTGGATGGCAAACAGGGGAATGGTCCTACGGGGGCAGGGGGAGAGGAGAAGCAGCAAGACCTAGTGGAAAAAGTCCAGGCTTGGGAGTCAAAGGACCGGAGTTCTAATCTCAGTTCTGCCACTGTCTGTCAAAGAAAGAGAAGCAGCAAGACCTAGTGGAAAAAGTCCAGGCTTGGGAGTCAAAGGACCGGAGTTCTAATCTCAGTTCTGCCACTGTCTGTCAAAGAAAGAGAAGCAGCATGGCCCCATGTGGCAGGTGCAAGGGCCTGGAAGTCAAAGGACCTGGGTTCTAAACCTAGCTCCACCACTTGTCTGCTATATTACCTTGGGCAATGCACTTAATTTCTCTGGACCTCAGTTGCCTCATCTGTAAAACGAGGATTAAGGCAGTGAGCCCCACAGGAGACATGGACTGTGTCCAACCTGATTACCTTTTATTACCTCAGTGCTTTGTACAGGACACGGTAAGGGGTTAGCAAATACCATTTAAAAAAAGCTCGGGGCGGAGGCGGTGGCGGGGAGAGAACGACAGGTGAGTTTGAACCCTCTCCACTCTCACTGACCGGGCGGCGGATGAAGAACATGGAAACGGCTCCAACGATGGGCAGGTCGCCCAGCAACGGCTCCAGGATGAGGCGGAGGACCCCGTGCAGCTGCGGGAGAGGAGAGACCCTTAGGGCTGCTGCCGGGAGCAAGAGGGCGAGGTGAGGGCCCTAGAGTGGCACCAACCCCTTCCCCCTTGGGCCGGATCCTCCCTCCCGCCAGGCCCATCCGTCCCCCAGCTGCGGCTTCGCCCCTCACCTGCATGCCCTTGACTCCGGCTTTGCAGAAGTATTTCTTCACCTCCACATCGATCTGCAGGTCACCCACATAGCTGGGGGAGACAGACGAGACTGAGGCCGGGGCTCTGCGATGGGCGAGAGGTTGCCGGGAGGGGAGAAGCCAAGCAGGGGAGGGGGCGGCTACCTGATGTTGAGGTCCAGCAGGATCTGATTTTTGCTCTGCCCGGTGTGAACTTTCACTCCCAGGATCCGCAGTGGCTGGAGGCGGACGGAGACACGGTTTGGAGGGGGCATAGATGCAGACGTGGACACACGCAAATCCCCGCTTCCCTCCGGCTCCACATGGGTGAAGGTGCATTTGATGGTGGGCTCCCCCGTCCCCTCACCCCGGGCCGCCCCGGCCCCGCGCCCAGGCGGCACCTTCTCCTCCAGCTCCACCCCCGCCCCGCCCCACCAGACCCCCTCCCCGTCCCCAGGCCCCCAGGCTGTCACCTTCTCCCCCAGTTCCACGCGGGTGAAGGTGAAGGTCTGCAGGTGGGGGTTGGAGGCTCGCACGATGGGGGCCACGGTCTCTGCCAGCATCTTCTCCATGTACTGACCCAAGAAGGGCCAGATCTGGGCCACGATCTGAGAGAGGAAGAGGGGGGCGGTCAAGGCAGGGTCCAGGCACCCCCTCGCCCCCCGGTCCACCCGGGCCCACCCCTCACCTTGTTCAGCCATTCGACCTTCTCCACGTCGGGGAAGCTGACCTGGAGGACACGGGTTGGAAAGGAGGGGGGCGCGGCAGTCACCCCCCCCCTCCCCCACCCCGCCGCCCTCCCTCCCTCCCCGCCCCCCCCCCGTGATTTCCGGCCACACTGAGGTCTGAACCCACGAGGGGGAGGAAGCAGGGGTAAGGGTGGGGTTGGGCGGGGAGCTGCACTTCCTCGAAGCCCCCGAGGGGCTGGGGGTCCCTGGGCAGGGGGGGCAAGAGGAGAAAGGAGGGTACGGGGTGGGGGAGGAAAAGGGAAAGGAGAGGGAGAAGGGAGGAGAGGAGGAGAAGGGCAAAGGAAGGAGGGAGGTCTGGGGTTGGGTCGGGCGTGGTCGGGCAGAGAAGTGGCGGCCTAGAGGATGGGGAGGGGAGGGGGGAAGGGAAGGGGCCTGAAACCTCAGAGCGGCTTCGTGGGCGGCAGTTCCCGGGAGGGAGCCGCGGGTTACGTGGAAGGGCATGGAGGAGGGGGGCCTGGGGTGGGGCGGGGGAGGCGTGGCAGATAACTGTCGCATTGCAAACGCTCCAAGTGTCCGGAGGGTGGGGAAGAGCCGCCCTCGCCCCCCGCGGCCCGCCCGGGGCCAGGCCCACCCAGCGGGGGGCGGGGGCCGGGGGGGGGCCGGGGGGCCGGGGGGCCGGGGGGCCGGGGCTCCGCACACCGCTCCACCCCTAATCCCGCCCCGCCGCACAGATTTGCCCAGGGCCGGGCCTGAGCTGGGTCCGTCCCCGGTGCCAACTTTCTGATGCTCAAGTTTTACCCACCGCCCCCACGCCCTTCTCCGGGGCGGGGCGGGGCGGGGCGGGGCGGGACAGGCGGGGGCAGCGCGGTAACGGGCCCGGTCGAGGCTCCCGTATCCGGGCCCGGGGCGCCCGGAGCCCTCCCGGGGAAGAGGTCGGCGGCCGTTGCGGCGGGGACGGCGGGCACTGCAGCATCCGCACCCCCGCCCCTTTCGGCCCCGCAACCGCCGCCCCTGGGGCTTTTGGCAGCCGCCGCTGCCGTGCGGTCCGGGGGGAGGGGGAGGGGAGAGGGGGGGCAGGGGCCGGCCGGGGATAAAGTGGGGAGGGGGAGAGGGACGGCCGGGGCGGTGTCGGGGGCGGCTCACCCAGGCGGGCAGCTCCCGGTGGCTGAGATGGAGGGTCTGCGCCGTGATCCGCTCCTCGTCGTCCAGGAGGCGTCGGGCGGCCCGGAGGCTCCGCTCCTTGCCGCCGCGGACCCGGCGCCAGCCCAGGTAGAGGGCCAGGCCGAAGACGACGAAGCCCAGGCTGAGCCCCAGGGCCCCGGCCAGGTACACCGGCACCAGCACCAGCAGACGTCGGCCGAACGAGCCCAGCGCCGACAGAGCCTCGCCCGCCGACCCGGGGCCGGGGGGATCGGGGGGACCGGGGGGATCGGAGGGACCGGAGGGACCGGAGGGACCGGGGGGAGCGGCGGGCTGGGGGTCGTGGGCCCCGGGGGTCCCCCGGTCCTCGGGCTCCGCTCCGCCCGGACGCTCCATGGTGCCCGGTTCTGGGGACCCCGCCCCGCCGCGGCACCCGGGGCCCCCCCCCGGCCACGCCCCTCCGCCCTCATTGGAGGAGCGGGCTCGGTGGGGCGTGGCCCGGCGCCGTTCCGGCCCTTCCCATTGGCCGGCCGGGCGGCGGGAGAAGAGAGCGCTCTCCGGATTGGTGGAGAGGCCGAAGGGGGGCGGGGCTTGACGTCACTCGGAACCCTCTCCAGGACCGGATCCCGGGCCGGCGGGGAGCGGGCCGGGGCAGCCGGGGACTTTTTAATAATAATAATAATAATAATAATGATGATGTTGGTATGTGTTAAGCGCTTACTAGGGGCGGAGCACTGTTCTAAGCGCTGGGATAGATACAGGGTCATTGATACAGTCGTTGATTAGACCGTAAACCCGTCAAAGGGCAGGGACTGTCTCTATCTGTTACCGATTTGTCCATTCCAAGCGCTTAGTACAGTGCTCGGCCCTTAGTAAGCGCTCAATAAATACTACTGTATGAAAGTTAAGCGCTTACTAGGTGCCCAGCAGTGTTCTGGGGTAGCTGCAGGGTAATAATAATGTTATTTGTTAAGCACTTACTAGGGGCCCAGCACTGTTCTAAGCGCTGGGGGGATACAAGGTGATCAGGCTGTCCCACGTGGGGCTCACAGTCTTCATCCCCATTTTACAGATGAGGTCACTGAGGCCCAGAGAAGTTAAGTGACTTGCCCGAAGTCACACAGCCGACAAGTAGCAGAGCCGGGATTAGAACCCATGACCACTGACTCCCAAGCCCCTGTTCTTTCCACTGAGCCACGCTGCTTCTCATACCAACAAATACCTTAACAAATACCTACATTATTATTATTATTATTATTATCCTGGCCTGGCTGGTGGAGCTGAGCGCAGGCCATTCAACGCGGGGAAGAGAAGACTGGAAGTCGGGGAGGGCGATGGACGGGCGGCTTCTGTGATTTCCTGAAAGGCCATGGCTCGACGCCACTGAGCCCGGGGCCCGAAAGAAGGGGGGCGAATGGCAGCAGGAGGGAGTGTGGTTAGACCGCCGTAAGAAGTAGCATGGTGTGATGGATAGAGCACGGGCCTGGGAGTCAGAAGGTTATGGGTTCTAATCCCGCCTCTGGCACTCGTCTGCTCCGTGGCGCTGGGCAAGTCACTTCACTTCTCAGGGTCTCAGTTTGCCTCCTCTGTAAAATGGGTGATGAGACTGGGAACTCCCTGCTTGTATCCACCCCAGCGCTTAGTACAGTGCCTGGCACACGGTAAGTACCTAACAAATATTGTTATTGGCCCCGGAGATTCACCAAGGCTTTCACTGATCTGGCTCTGCCTGGAGGCAGGGGATGGGGATAATAAAAATAACGATAATGACAATCGTAAATAATAATAAAGATAATAACAGTATTTGTTTAGCGCTTATTACGCGTCAAGCACTGGTCTAAGCACGAGTAGTTACAGTCGGGTTGGACTCACCGTCTCGATCCCCATTTTACCGATGAGGGAACTGAGGCCCAGAGAAGTGATTTGCCCAAGGTGACCCAGAGGACAAGTGGGGGGGGGCGGCATTCGAACCCAGATCCTTCGGACTTCCAGAAGATCATGGAGCTTTGCCTTCGGGGCCGGCCGGGGGGGGCCCGTTTGGGGCATCTTTGCAGGGTTGGGATTTGGTCTCCCGAGGCCGGGGAGCGGCGGGCTGGCTTGCGCCGGGGCCTGGGCCTTCCCGCCACCCCAACCGGACCTCAGCGCACCGCGCAACCTTCCCGGACGCTCCTGGGGAGCGGGGGGTGCCTACCAGGGTCGCTTTGGGCAGGGGGCGAGGGCAGGGGATGGGGAAGGGGAGGTCTCCTGTCCTGGAGACCTCTCGGGGTGCAGGATCCGTCGGGGGCGGCGCCTGGGAGCCCCCCCGGACCAGCTGCATTGCAGGGCGGCAGCTGTCAATCGCGGGCCCCGCTCCGACCCTGTGCGGTGCGCTCCGGTCCGGAGCCTGCTGCCCTCTGGTGGCAGCCGGGAGGAGCGGACAGAGGGAGGGGTCGGGGCTGAGGGCCCCACGGTGAGCCCCTTTCTAATAATAATATTAATAATATTATTCATAATCCACTGTGAGCCCCGTTCTATACTACTAGTAGTGGTATTTGTTTAGCGCTTACTATGTGCCAAGCACTTCATCTCACAGCTTCTGCAGGTACAGGGTCATCAGGTCGTCCCCCGTGGGGCTCACACTTTTCAGCCCCATTTTCCAGGTGAGGTCACTGAGGCCCAGGGAAGTGAAGGGACTCGCCCAAAGTCACACAGCTGACAAGCGGCAAACTCGGATTAGAACCCACAACCTCTGACTCCCAACCCCGCGCTCGTGCCACTAAGCCGCGCCGCTTCTGTGAGCCCGTTGGTGGGTAGGGGTTGTCTCTATCTGTTGCCGAATTGTACTTTCCATGTGCTTAGTATAGTGCTCTGCACACAGTAAACGCTCAATAAATACGATTGAATGAATGAATGAATGCCTTCCCATCGGCGGCCTCCCCTCAGCCCAGCTCCACCACTTGTCTGCCGTGTGACCTTGGGCAAGTCGCTTCACTTCTCTGGGCCTCAGTTCCCTCCTCTGGAAAATGGGGACTGGGACTGTGTCCAACCTGATTTGCTTATATCCACTCCAGCCCTTCTTAGAGTGCCTGGCACAAAGTAAGAGCTTAACAAGTACCACCACCACCGTCATGATGATGATGATGGTATTTGTTGAGCGCTTATTTTGTGCCAAGCACTGTTCATCTCACAGCTTCTGCAGGCAGGAAACTTAGGCAACTTCACACTTCTGGGATACCAGCAGGGCTTGAAAGGAGCGGGGAGAAACTCCTGGCCAGTGCTTTTCCCGCCCTCCCTCCATCAGTTCTCTCCCCTCACACCCATCACCATCTTTTCTTACTCTTGCCCAGTTCACACTCTTAATAATAATCATAGTGGTAGCTGTTAAGCGCTGGGGTGGATATAAATAAATCAGGTTGGACACACTCTTGCATTCTTCCTTCTCCCCAAGCCAGCCTACATAACATGCCCTACCTCAATTTTCTCTGTCTCACTAAAGACATAATAATAATCATAATGGTATTTGTTAATCACAAACCACATGCCAGGGCACTGTACTAAGAGCTGGGGTAGATACAAGATAACTGGGTTGGACGGAGTCCCTGTCCCACGTGGGGTTCACAGACTTAATTCCCCATTTTACAGATAAGGAAACTGAGACACAGAGAAGTGAAGTGACTTGCTCAAGGTCACACAGTGGACAAGTGGCAGGGCCGGAATTAGAATCCAGGTCTTTTTGATTTCCAGGCCCGGGTGTTTTCTACTAGGCCATACTCCTTCTCATTGCCTAGTGGAAAGTATTGACTTCTTGTTCAAGTCCTACCTCCTGCCTGGAACTCCCTCCCTCTTCCAATCTACCATCTACCATTCTTCTCTCATTCATTCATTCATTCATTCATTCATTCATTCATTCATTCGAATTTATTGAGTGCAGAACACTATACTAAGCGCTTGGAAAGTACAATACAGCAAGTAAAGACAGACAATCCCTGCCCCCACTGGGCTCACAGATTAACCTTGGCTTCACAGACACTGTCCTCTCCAGGTTTTCCTCCTCCTCACCAGAAACTCCTCAGTCTCTTCCACAGGTTCCTCTTCTGCCTCCCCTCCTCTAACAACGGGGGTCCCTCAAGGTTCAGTTCTGCGCCCCTTCTGTTCTCCATCTACATCCAGTCCCTTGGAGAACTCATTCGCTGCCATGCTTCAACTGCCATCTCTCCACCGATAATTTTCACATGTACATCACCAGCCCTGACCTCTCTTCTTCTCTACCATCTCACATTCCCTCCTGCCTTCAGGATGCCTTGACTTGGATATCCTTCAAATTTAACCTGTCCAAAACAGAGCTCCTCCCGTTCCCATCCAAATCCTATCTTTCCCGTGACTTTCGCATCCCTGTCCACTACACCACTATACTCCCTGTCTCCCACGCCTGTACCCTTGCCATGATCCATTCATTCGTTCATTCAATAGTATTTCTTGAGCGCTATGTGCAGAGCACTGTACTAAGCGCTTGGAATGTACAATTCAGGATCCACAATTCACTCATCTCATTCAACCCACCTGTTGAGCCTGTCACCAGATCCTGTCGGCTTTCTTCACAACATCTCTAAAATCCACCCTTCTCCTCCATCCATCCAGTTACCAAGAGAGTCCAAGCACTTGTCCTATCCCCCCCCTTGCTGACTACTCCAGCCTCCTTTCTGACCTCCCTGCCTCTCCCCAATTCAGTCCATATTTCACTCTGCTGCCTGGATCCTTTTTCTAGAAAGGGTTCGTTCCACATCTCCCGGCTCCTCAAGAACCTCCAGTGTTGGCCCATCCACCTCCACGTCAAACTCCTTACCGTCGGCTTTAAAGCACTCAATCACTGCTTTGCACACAGTAGGCGCTTAATGAATACGATTGAATGAATCTTGTCCCCGCCTATCCTATCTCACTGAACTCTGACGACCCAGCCCGCACACCTTACTCTTCTAACACCAACCTACGCATTGTACATTCATTCTCATCTATCTCGCCACTGACCCCTTACCCACATCTTGTCTCTGGCCCGGAATTCTCTCCCCCTTCCTGACAGACCTTTACTGTCCCCTCCTCCAAAGCCTTATTAAAATCACATCTCCCCCCAAAGGCCTTCTCCATTAAAACCTCATTTCCCCTACTCCCTCTCGCCCTGTTATTGCCCCTGCATTTGGACCTGACCCATTTAACCACTTGATATTCACCCCTTCCCCCCAGCCCTACGATTCTTATGTAGATATCCTTAATTTATCTTAATGTCTGTTTGCCCCTCAAGACCGTAGGTCTCCTGTGGGTAGCAAACGGATTCAAAACCTGTTCTTCCTCCTATTTGGCCATCTTTATCTTCCCCAGCACTTAAAAGAATGCTTGGTACATGGTAAGCGCTTAACAGACACAACGATTTCACTATCATTATTATCAGTAACCACTGATTGATGGATCGACTCTCCCCAAGTCACATCTTCCCCAAGTAGCACCTCAGTACTCACCTTGGCAGGCGGCCACCACTGCAATTATCCCTTCACAATCACCCACAGCACTCCTGCATATTTTATGGGATCTGTTGATAATAATTACGGTTATGGCATTTGTTAAGTGCTTATTATGTGCCAGGCTCTGTACTAAGTACTGGGGTGGATACAAATTGGGTTGGACACAGTCTCTATTCCACATGGGGCTCACAGTCTTAATCCCCATTTTAGAGATGAGGGAACTGAGAAAAGGAGTGCAACGATTTGCCGGACAAGTGGCAGAGCTAGGATCACAGCCCAGGTCACCCTGAGTTCCAGGCTCATGCTCTATCCTTAGGCCACGCTGTGTTTGGGGGAATATGATTTGCTCCCTACCCGAGGAGCTGGTCAATCTAACAGGGGGCAGACACAGGCATTAAAATCAATCGCAGGGAGGGGGAAATTCTTAAGTGGAGTTCAAAGATATATACATAAGTGCCCTGACAAGGGGCGGTGGTGAAGACCCAAGTGCTTAGGTGGCACATGGGCGCAGGAGTGGCAGGAGTTGAGGGATGGTGCGATTGGAGAAGAATCAGGGAAGGCCTCCTGGAGGAGCCGTGATTTCAGAAGGCCTTTGAAGATGAGGGGGGAGGGCCGGTCTGCAGGGTGAGCAGTGGGTAGGAGTTCCAAGCAGGATGGCGGGAAAGAGAACGAGGCCCAGTGAGCAGGCTGGCTTGAGTGGGGCAAAGGATGCATGCGAGTTAGGGTGTAGTGGGAGGGAGCAAAGATAAATAGGAGGGAGAGAGCTAATGGGAGTGCTGGAAAGCCAATGGCCAGGAGATCCATGAGAAGCAGAGGGGCCTACTAGACAAAGCCCGGGCCTCAGAGTCCAGAGGTCCTGGGTTCTACTCCTGGCTCTGCCCCTTGCCTCCTGTGTGACCTTGGATGCATCATTTCACTTCTTTGGGCCTCAGTTTCTTCATCTGTAAAACAGGGAATTGGATCCCTGCTCTCCCTCCTAAGACGGTGAGGCCCAAGTAGGTCAGGGATCATCTGACCTGAGGATCCCGTATCTCCCCCAGCGCTTAGTACAGTACTTGGCAGGTAGTAAACGCTTTACAAGTACCACAGTTACCATCCTCACCATCAGCAAACTCCACTATGATTTACTCACACCCATCTATCCATTTTTCCCTTATCGGTAGTTTATTTCAGTTACTCCTCCATAAGACTGGTAGGTCCATGAGGGCAGGGGGCTGTGCCTTCTAACCTCTGGGGCTGGACACACGGGAGGGAGGGAAGGAGGGAAGAAGGAATGAAGGGAAGGAAGAGGGCCATTCCCCCTGCCACCCCTAGGACTCCTACTGGCCTCCCCTCCTCCCCCCACAGTCAGAGCCCCCGCCCCCATCCTCCTGCGGGCAAAGCGAGGGCGCAGCTGTCGGCCCCTGAGCCGCTAAGAGCCGGACAGTCTGCTCCGCTCTCCCGGGATGTCCCGTCCTCCTTTTACTCATCCTCGTCCTTGACGTGTCGCTATTGCTTCATCCTTCCTTATGTATAGTTTTTGGCCCAGGGGCCAGGGACCCATCCTACTTTCCATCCGGGCAGTTTTTTTCCTCAGCACGCAACACAGTACTAAGGAGGCAGAGGAAAGGATCAGACCGGGCAGACTCCCTGGAGGCTGTGTGTGTGAGTGTTGGGCGGGGGGCGGGGGGGGTGTTGTCCCTGGAGATCTCTTCTGGTGGCCAAGGCAGAGCTGGGGGCTGGAAAGAGGGGCTCTGGATCCAGGTTTCAGGCACCGGGTGGGGGAGAGTGGTGTTGGTGGGGAGGGGGTGGCTCGCGGCCGGGAACGACCGGGGGCAGCAGCTGCTCTGAGGTGACAGACACCAAGACCACGAAGCCTCCTTGTCCGTCACCCCATCCGGGACCCGGCGTTGGCACAGTTGGGAGAAACCCCACACACACACCCGGACTGTCCCCAAGAGACCCTCCGGTTAGGGCTGGGGGCCTGGCACCCGGGCCGGGCTATTTATAGAGCGGGCGGGCGGGCGGGCGGGGAGAAGGCAGCGCTCCCAGCCAGCCGCCTCGTTAGTTAAAAATAATTGTCTTTATTTCTTTGGAAAAGGGGGGGGGGGGGCCGCAGCTGCCCCCTCCCCGCAACCCCCTCCCACCCAGCAGCGTCCTGGCCCGCACCCGGGTGGGGGAAGGGAGGAGGGGGCGGGGCGGGCGGTCAGTGCGGCATGGCGGTGATGCGCATGCTCTGGGAGGCGATGGGGTAGGTGACCATGGGCGTGGTGGCGTGGCTCATGGTGATGCCCGCCAGCGGCTGCGCCATGGACACGGCCACGGGGGCTACCGACACGGCCACGGGCGCCATGGACACGGGGGGCGGCGCCATGCCCTGGGCGATGGTCTGGGCCAGCGCGGCCGACAGCGGGGCGATCTCGGGGTTGAGGTGGGGCGGGGGCGCGGCGGGCGGGGCGGCGGGGGCGGGCGGGGCGGCGGGGGCGCCGGCCCCGGGGGCCACCAGCTCCTGCTGGGCCCCGGGCCGCGGCGGCAGGGCCTGGGTGCTGAGCGTGGTGTGGGTCTGGGCGATGCCGTGGCTGTAGCTGGGCACGGAGCCGGCGGGCGGGGCCAGCGGCTGGTCGGCGGGCGGGGCGGCCGAGCCCAGGGTCAGCACCTTGGCCTGGTTGCGGAACTGGGCGTTCTGCTCCAGCAGCACCTCGTTGGTGGCCAGCAGGTTGCTCACCTGCTTCTTCAGCTCCTCCACGCGCTTGCGCAGCAGGGCGTTCTCCTCCTCCAGCAGGCGCAGCTCCACGCCCCCGCCCCGCGGGACCATCAGCCCCAGCTCCAGGGGAGCCTCGGGGGGCAGCGGGGGGCCCCCGGCCCGGCGCCGCTTGGGCCCGGGCTCGGCCTCGTCGCCGCCCCGCTCGGGCTCGTAGGGGTCGTAGGGGTCGTAGCGGCGGGGGGCGGCGGCGGCCAGCGGCGGGCCCGCCTCGCGCCCGGGGCCCCGCCCGGGGCCCTCGACCTCGTAGTCGCGCTGCAGGTGGCGGAAGCGGCACTTGCCCCCGCGCTGGCAGTCGCCCTTGAGGAAGTCGCGGCAGATGGGCACCTCCTCCTTGCCGTCGGGCAGGTCCGCGGGCGACAGCCCCAGGCCCGCCGCCACCTTCTGCCGCAGCCGCGGGGGCAGCTGGCCCGTCTTCTTGTAGCCGTCCTCGTCCTCCTTGGAGCCGTGGATGAAGCGGCAGTTGAGGCGGCCGCACTCCTTGTTCTGGAAGTCGTGGCAGAAGATGAACTCGTTCTTGCTGACGCCCAGGTTGCTCACCTCGCTCATGGCCGGGTGCCGGTAGCGGCAGCGCCGGCCCCGCTTGCACACGTTGCGCAGGAAGTCCCGGCAGATGGCGTCCGGCGGGCTCCCGGCGGCCGCCCCGCCCCCGCCCGCCGCCCCGGCCTCCTCGCCGCCGCTGCCGCTCCCGTTGGCGTGCCCGTCCCGGTCGGGCATCCCGGCTGCCTCTGCCGCGCCTCGGGCGGCCGCTAGGAGAGAGGAGACCGGGGGAGGGGGCCGTGGGGCGGGCCGGGTGGGGGCGCGGGGGGCCGCGGCGAGGCCTCCAGACTGCCGGGCGCGGGGGTGCGTGTGGTCGGGGGGGGGGGTGCGGGGGAGAAGGGACCCACCCCCCCCCCCCCCGCCCAGGAGTTGGATTTCCACCCGGTGCCCGGCAGCTCTGACCTCATTAAAGTTCCCGAGTGAAACCAAAGCCGGCACGAGGGCCCGGTGGCAGGGAGCCCTGGGCGGGGGCGCGTGGGGGGGTCCACCAGGACGCCTGGCTCCTTCGCCCCAGCGCTGCTCTAGCCTCCCGCCGTCGCCCGCCATCCACCGGCCTCTGGTGGCGGTCAGATCGGTGCCCCCTGGCCAGAGCCATTCCCAGGAGCCTCGACCCGGTGGCCAGCCTCATCCCGCCCGGTTGTATTTATAGAGCTGAAATGCACGGGGTCCCGGCCGCCCGTCCCCTGCGTAGCAGAACCGCTCCACGCTTCCTCTCCTACTGATGCCCCGGGACCCGCAGCCCAACTTCGGGATGAAATCCTGGGGGGGGGGGGGGGGGGGCGCCTGGACGGACCCCTGCGGCCAAGTGGACGGCCTGGCTTCGGGTCAGGCTCAGCCTGATGTCCACCACTCTCCACTGCCAACTGAAGTACGGCCGCGGTGTAGTGATCACAGCACTAATCATGCCTACGGTACTTCCCAAGCGCTGACTACGTGCCGGGCACTCTACCAAGCGCCGGGGTGGACGCAGGCAAATGGGGTGGGACCCAGTCCCTTGTCCCACCTGGGGCTCACGGTCTCAATCCCCATTTTGCAGATGAGGGAACTGAGGCCCTCGCCCAGGGTCACGGAGCGGACAAGTGGCGGAGCTGGGATGAGAAGCAGCGTGGCTCAGTGGAAAGAGCCCGGGTTTAGGAGTCAGAGGTCGTGAGTTCGAATCCCGGCTCTGCCACTTGTCAGCAGGGTGACTGTGGGCGAGTCACTTGACTTCTCTGTGCCTCCGTGACCTCATCTGTAAAATGGGGATTAACCGTGAGCCTCCCGTGGGACAACCTGATGACCTGTATCTCCCCCAGCGCTTAGAACAGTGTTCTGCACATAGTAAGCGCTTAACAAATACCAACGTTATTATTATTATTAGAACCCGTGACCTTTTGACTCCCCGGTCACTACGCCAGGGTGCTGGGAGTACTGCATCTGCTGTTGTAATAAAGCGCTGAGGACAGTGCTCTGCACACAGTAAACGCTTAGTAAAATAGAAATTATCGAAGGGAAGTCAGGGTGGGTGGGAGGCATTGGTGCCCCGGGCGGCGCACTCACCAGGTTGGCACGGTTCAGGAAGAGGCCGGAGCTGCCTCCGGGCTGGGCCTCCGCATCACGGCCCCGGGGGCCCGAGCGGGGCGGCGCAGGACCGACCGGACCCCGATGCTGCCGCCGCCGCCGCCGCCACGACGCGCTGACCCGGGCCCGGCTGACCTCCGCTTCCCTGCCGGGGGGAAGTTAAGAGAGGAGGGCAGGCCGAAGGGGGAGCGACTTTAGGCGTTGGTTCCCACCAGAGGCAGGACCGGGGGTGGGGTGGGGTGTCCCTCCTTTGCAACTCGACGCGGAGGGAGGCCCCGCAGAGACGAGGAGGAGATAAGAGGAGGGAAAGGGGGAGATGCTCCCCGTTTCCAAGGCGGGGGATGCGAGATGGGATGCTCGGGGCCGGAGGGATCAGAGGGGCCGAGACGCCCCGCCTCCACCGGCCTCACGGGAAGGAGCCGGTTGCGGCGAAGCCGGGCGAGGAGGAGGAGGAGGAGGAGGAGGCAGTGCCAGCCCCGGTGCCCGCCCGCCCCATCCCTCACCTGCCGCCGCCGGTTCCTCGCCGGCTCCTCGGGACCGACAAAGACAGCAGCCCCCCCGCCCCCGGCCCGGCTTCCGTTTCCGCCGGAAAACCGTCCGGCCTCCGCTAGCCTCGGAACTACATCTAACGCCCCACCCCCGCCTCCCGCCCGCTGCGGTGATTGGCCGACAACCGGTCCCCGGAAGGGACAACACCGGAACTTCAATGCCGGTCGCCGTAGCAACGGGACCGGCCGGGTACCACCGTATCCGTACACCGCTACGGTAGTCCGCCGCCGCCGGGGAACGGGGTTTACGGGGCGTGTGAGGTCCCGTTCCTCAGGCAGGTTCTTTTTTTCTGTCCGCCGTAGGGCCGCCCATCGATCCCGGTCCCGCCGCCACCCTCCCACCCCCACGGCGCCGCACACACCAAACACACGAGTTGCTGGAATTTCGCACCGCGGTGCCAACGATTTATTGTTCCCGCGCTACAGTCGCCTCGGGGGAAGGCGGAGACGATGGCAGTCCAGAGTGGCGAGCCCGAGGAGCGATGTTACGAGGCGGGGGGGGGGTCCGGTGGCCCGAGCCCCGTTCGGACGGAGCCGGGAGGATCCAGCCGGTTGCCCGGCGGCGAGGTCCCGCTCCGGCTCCCCATCTTGCTCCGGTGGGGTCCGGCGGCGTTTACTTCGACCTCTGCCTCATCTTTCTCCGCTTGCGCTTCAGCCTGGAGCGGACGGCAGCACGGTCGGTGGTGACGGGGGGTTGGAGCCCCGCCACTCCCGACCCCGGTTCCTCCCCTCGGCGCCCACCCCGGCCAGACGAGGCCCCCGGGGCCTGACGCACCTGCGCATTCGCTTCTTTCTCCACTGAGGTCAAAGGGCGCCGGGACAGAAGGAAAGACAATGGTCAGGGGGGCATGAAGCAGAGGATGCCGGGAAAGGGGCATCCATTCCTCCCGTGATCCCAAGCGACGAGAACCTCCGACTCCCGGGCCCGCCCCCCTCGCCCTCACAGGCCACAGGGACCTAATGCGAGCAGCCCGGCCCCTCCTCCCTCCTCCCCCGCCAACCCCAGGCCGCGGCCCTCTCCCCTGTACCTTAGCTCTCATGGCGGGACGGGCCCTGGAAAGAAAAAGATCGGAAAGAGGTTAGCGCAGGGATGGAGATCGGCCGCCGGGAAGGCCAGACCCGCCGAGGGTGACGGGCGCCCAGCACTGACCTGACAAGATGGCGCTAAAGCCGCGAGAGAAAGCGCCCCGCGCGCCCGCTGTTATTTAACAACGAGGTCTGTGTCGTCACATCCGGTCCTGCAGGAGGCCGGGGGGGGGGCAGCGCCGCGGCCTTCGCTTTGGGACATGCGCAGTGGCCAAGTGACGCCCTAGAGGCGACCGGCCGCCAGGACTGTCCTGGGAATGGGGACGGGAAACAGACACATGGGTGTCCGTGTATGCCATGCCGGTTCCGTTCGCCAAACGTTAGGCGAGGGGCGGCCGAGACGTTCAGGAAGACAGCCTGACCGATTTCCAACGGGACCAACGGTCACCTGGGGGGGGGAGGTGGTCTAGGACAAGGTTACTTCCGCCCTCACTCCCGGGGCCTCATGGGAGTTGTAGTCTCCTCGCCGAGGCCCCGCCATTTTGCCGCGTGCGGACCTGGCTGACATTCCAGATGGGCGGTGGGGGGCCCGCCGACAGATGTTTGGGTGCCCGCCCTCTTTCCCTCCCTCCCTCCCTCCCTCCCTCATTCAGCTTTTCCTTCGAGTCTGACTCAATCCCCTCGTTGCCGTCGTTTCTTTGCCCCCGACACCTTCCCCTGAGCAGTGGCAGACCTGCACCATGAGGTGAGGCTGGACGACGGAGAGCCCTCCCCAGGCCCCTTATAATCATATAAATTAATAATCACGGCATTTGTTAAGCCCTTACGACGTGTCAGACACTGTACTAAGCACTGGGGTGGATGCAAGCAAACTGGGTTGGCCATAACCCCTGTCCCAAGTGGGGCTCACAGTCTCAATCCCCATTTTAATCATAAGAATGTTGGTATTTGTTAAGCGCTTACTATAATAATAATGTTGGTATTTATTATTGTTATTATGTTGGTATTTGTTAAGCGGTTACTATGTGCAGAGCGCTGTTCTAAGCGCTGGGGGAGATACAGGGTCATCAGGTTGTCCCACGTGAGCCTCCCAGTCTTCATCCCCATTTTCCAGATGAGGGAACTGAGGCCCGAAGAAGTGAAGTGACTGGCCCACAGTCACCCAGCTGACAAGCGGCAGAGCCGAGATTCGAACCCCTGACCTCTGACTCCCAAGCCCGAGCTCTTTCCACTGAGCCACGATGCTTCGCAGAGGAGGTCACTGTTGGTATTTGTTAAGCGCTTACTATGTGCCGAGCACTGTTCTAAGCGCTGGGGTAGACATAGGGGAATCAGGTTGTCCCACGTGGGGCTCACAGTCTTAATCCCCATTTTACAGATGAGGGAACTGAGGCACGGAGAAGTTAAGTGACTTGCCCACAGTCACACAGCCGACAAGTGGCAGAGCGGGGATTCGAACTCATGAGCCCTGACTCCAAAGCCCGTGCTCTTTCCACTGAGCCACGCTGCTTCTCTGTGTCACTGAGGCACAGAGCAGTGGAGTGATTTGCCCAAGGTCACACAGCAGCAGACAAGTGGCAGCGGTGGGATTAGAACTCATGACCCGAGACCCGGGCCCATGCTCTATCCACCACACCATGCTGCCTCCCTACTCGATCGGTTGTGTTTATTATTTGCTCCGATGCTGCTTCCCTAGTCAATCGGCAGTGTTTATTGATGATTTGCTCCATGCAGTGCCACGTAGTAAACGCTTGAGAGAGTACAATAGACAAGGATCTTACAGTCTAGGGTCCGGGGCGAAAAGCAGACGTTAAAATCAATCGATCAATTAGCTGCTTCTGTGCAGGGCAGTTACAGGAAGGGGGAAGCAACAGTATTTAAAGTTCTGGACATGGGCTTAGACTGTGAGCCCCTTATTGGGAGGGAATGGTCTCTATCTGTTGCCGAATTATACCTTCCAAGCGCTTAATACAGTGCTTTGCACATCGTAAGCTCTCAATCAATACTATTGAATGAATAAGTGCTTTGGGGTTGGAAGTGGGGAGTCTGCAGAGGAGGACTCGAGTACTTCAGTGAAGCTTTAGGGCTGAATTGGCTGTAGGAGTAGAAACAGGGTGGGAAGATGAGAATAAGCAGGTTAATCAATCAGTGTATTTATTGAGCACCCACTGTGCCCAACACTGTACTTACCACTAGGGAGAGTATAATACAGTAGAGGTGGTAGACACGTTCCCTGCCCACGAGGAGTGGACAGGCCACAGGGGAAGATAGACATTCAAATAAATAGTTTTTCCCCCACTCCCTTTATTCATTCATTTGTTCGATCGTATTGATTGAGCGCTTACTCCCTTTAGCCCCACAGCACTTCCATACCTATCTGTAAATTAGACTGTAAGCTTGTTGTGGGCAGGGAATAGGCCCGTTTTATTGTACTCTCCCAAGCACTTAGTACAGTGCTGTGCACACAGTAAGTGCTTCGTAAATACGATCGATTGAGTATCCCCACCTAAGCTCAGTCAAGATCTCAGAGCTCTCAGGAGGGGCAACGTGGCCTAGTGGAAAGAGCAGGGGCCTGGGAGTCAGAGGACAAGGGTTTTAATCCCAGCTCTGCCAACTGCCTGCTGGGTGACCCTGGCCAAGTCACATCACTTCTGTGCCTCAGTTTCCTCATCTGCAAAATGGAGGTGTCAAATACTTGTTCCGCCTCCTTCGCCAGGAGTGCGACGTGGGGCAGGAACTGCATATGACTTGATTGTCTTGTATCTACCCCAGTGCTTAGTTCACTGGTTGGCACATACATAGCACTGGGTAAATATCACGAGAACACCCAAGTCCCGAACAGGCAAGAGGATGAATCTGCCTCTACTAGAAGAGACATGACAGGAGGCAGGTTCTTTGAGCCTGGCCAAGGTACCCAGTAACCCCAGCGCAAATTCCCGCCTGTCAACTCCCCGACATTAAGAAACTCCTTTTGGACGGGAAATGAAGTCACTGGTTGTTCTGGCATCTTCCCAAGATAGTTCGTAACACCTTATAAGAAGAGTGGCATCAGTTAATCATATCTATTGGGCGCTTACTATGTGCAGAGAACTGGACTAAGTGTTTGGGAGAGTACAACACATTCCCCACCCATAAGGAGCTTACAGTCTGGAGGGGGAGACAGAGATTAATAGGAATAATAGTTGATGGTTAAACACTTACTCTATGCCAAGCATTGTACTAAACACCGGAGTAGATACAGGGTAACTAGGACAGACACGGGCCCTGTATTCCTCATCAGGCTCACAACCTAAAGAGGAAGGGTAACAGGTATTGAAATCCCCATTTTAAGATGAGGAACCCGAGACCCGGAACCCAAGCGGCTTCATCAAGGTCGCAGACCAGGCAAGTAGCCGAGCTGGGATTAGAACTCAGGTCCTCTGGCTCTGAGGCCCAGGCTCGTTCCCCTAGTCCACACTGCTCTGCCGGTGGACACTCAGAAAATGCAATCACTTCTTGACCCGACGGGGGTCCCTGACCACTGGTCAAAGGGAGAGAGGTCTCAGCTCCCACCCCTCCCCCTGCCGGGCAGGAGCCACCCCAAAGCCCCTGCTCCCTGACCTCGTCCCCGAGACACTCCAGCCCATACGCCACACAAGTGTCACTTGTCAGTTTTATTTGGAAAAAAATTACAGAACATCTTTTGGTGACGTGCGTATGCGTGTATGTGAGCCAGCCCGTCGAATCCGCCTGCGAGGGTCAGTCTGAGTGTGCATGTGCGTGTGCGCGCGGTCGGGTTCCAACAGGCTGTCGACCGGAGATACACGTCAGTTCCCGCGATGAAACCCGCGCGCCCGGCCGTGTGGGTCCAGCGGCCTCCGGCCCAGTCCCTCCCCGTCCAGCGGCCTGCCCGGCCGGATCAGTTTGACAAAGGGCACGTCAGGGAGTCGGCGGCAAAACCCAATTCCTTTCATTGACGTGATGTCGGACCCCCGGAGAGGGGGCCCGTGTGGCGCGTCTGTACAGTCCGACGGGCCGGCCCCAGCTCCCGCCCGCCTGCCACCGCCACCACGCCGCACGACGGACCGTGGAGCCGCAAGGGGGGAGGGGGAGGGGCCCGGGGGCGCGAGGGGCCAACCGGGGCCCAGCCTGGGTACTGCTTTGCAGCTCCGAGACAGTGAAGGACAAGGGCCATCCCGGTGGTGTGCAAAGTGGCGGGGAGTTAAAAACGAGGACCGGAACCCAGGACGGCATCCAGGCGGGGGGCGGGCCGGGGACCCCGGCTCCCGATGGGAAAATTATAAAAACCAGCATCTGCGGGAGGAGGGAGGCGGGCGGGGGGCCGCCCCGCCCCACCCCGCCCCTCCTGGCGCACAGACGGGCTGCTGACCTTGAAGCAGAGCAGTAGAAAAACGGTTAGAAAGAGGGCCTTCAAGACGGGTTTGGACTCCTGATTTTATTATTTCATTTTTGTGTGGAATAGTCTGCGGTGGCTGGCGGCGGCGGCGGCGGCCGGGAGTCCCCGCGGTGCAGCCGGGCCGGGGCGCGTCGGGGGGACGAGGCAGCGGGAGCGGGAGCCGGCTCAGTCCCCGGCTTGGTTGTCCTCCGCCGTGTCCCCGGTGGTGGCATTCTCTGCTGTCTTGGAGGCCTGCGGTGCAGAGGGAGCGGGGGCGGAGAGGGTGAGGGTCCGGGGACACGGGGAGTCGGGGACTCGGGGCGGCGGGCCACCCTCCCCTCCCCACGCACCGAGGGCTCCACCTCACCTTCTTTTTTTTCTTTTTCTGAGTCTTCCGGCTGGCTGAACTCTGGAGCAGGGCCTGAGCAGGGGGAGGCAGCAAGCGAGAGACGGTGAGAGACTCGGAGGAGGGGCGGCGCCGGCGCCCCGCGGGGTCTCCGCTGCCCACACCCCCATCCCGGATCCCGGGCTCCCGCCGCCGCCGTCGCTGACCTTGAGCTCGGCGTCCTGCACCTCCAGCTCGGACTTGTACAGCTCGGGCTCGAAGGGACCACAGGTTATCCGCATGGGGCCGTTGGGCATCAGCAGCACCGTGAACTTGAACTGGGCTACAAACTCGCCTGCCGGAGCCCGCGCAAATCAGGACGCGGCTCCCGCATGGGGGCTACCGCGCGGTGACCACCAGCCCTCGCCTCGACGGCCCGCTGCCACCACTCACCTTCCTTCTCGTAGAGCACGTTGAAGGGCTGCAGCAGCTCGTGCTTGGTGCACTCCACCACGCCCATTCGGGCTTTCTTCTCGTCCTCAAAAGCCCTGTGGAGGAGAGAGGGCGGATGACACATCCATAAGAGTCAGGCCCGGTCCTTTTCCCCACACCCCGTCCCGGACACCTTCGTGCCCGGCCCAGCGGGCGGGTACCTGAGAGTGAACGGCATGGCGTCGAAGCGCCTCTCCACCTCACTGAAGAAGGCGCGGGAGGTTTTCATCTTCAAGCCGTACTGCTTGGAGGGATCCCGCTTGTAGATGGTGGTTCTCTGGCCCGCGTCCTTGGCCTGGCAAGGGGCAACTGTCATCCGGAGCCCCACGAGAAATGCCACCCCGAGCCTGCTTTGCTCTACCACCCCCACCCCCTTCCCCGTGGCTGCACTCACCTTGCCCTCCCCAGAGCTGACCAGCACATCCACAGCGTAGACTTCGTGCACCTCGAACTCCGCTTTTTCGTGGTCCTTCCTGGGGGAGAACCGGACTGAGTGCAATGAGCAGAAACCCCGGCTCCCCACCTCCACGTTCTGCCCACAGGAAAGAAGAGCTGCAGGGCGTCGGGGAGGAGGGGTGGGGCAGTCACCTACTTCTGCTGGTCTGTGGGGTTCTGAATGATGGTTTTCTCGCCGTCGATGACGTGTTGCTTCAGCTGGTGGGAGAGCATCCCTGGGGAAGAAGAGAGGGGAATGGGAATCGCTTGGGTCCAGTTTGGAAGAGCCTGGGGGAAACTTGTCAAAGGGAGGGGAGCAAGCGCGGGGCGGAAGCCCGGGACCTCACCGAGGAGAAATGAGCATGCGCAAGCACGCCCCAGATCGGGCCCCGCTCCCCTCACCTTCTATTGGCGTGCAGTTGAACGAGTGTGCAACCCGGTTCCAGGCATCCGTGACTTGTGAGTTCTGAGGGCACATGGTCAGAGTTGGGCGGTCAAGGGTCAGAGTGGGGGAGGTCGGGAGGACAGCAGGAGGGGTCAGCGTCGGGGTCCAGTGCGGACTCGGCCCTTCGGCAAAGCCGGGCACGACCTCTCCCCTCACGGACCCAACCACCCCCACCACCTCACCTGGTTTCCGGGCTTCACTAGGCGCAGGGCCGCTTCGGCACACAGGTGAGCTGCCTTGATGACGTCTGCCTTGCGCCCCGTCACCGGGGTCCCCTGTGGGCGGGGAGGATCCGTGAGCCCCTTCGCCCCGACGGACGGAAACGGGCAGCTGTCCCCCGCCTCCCCCCCCCGGGGCGAGGCGACGTGTGGAGCAGGAGCCTGGTACCCACCTTGGCAGCGTCCACCACGAAACTGTGCGCTACGTTGGCGATGAAACCGTCCACGTGGACACCCAGGTCGCTGGCAGACACGAACGAAACGGCACGTGAGGGACGGCGACCCGGAGCCCGGGCCGGGGGGGGGAGGGGGAGTTGGACGGACGGAAAGACGGACGGGAGGACCGTGGGGGCTGGAAGGGGGGGACCGGCAGGCGGCGGGGACCCTTACATTTTGACCAAGTCGCCCTGCTTGAGGATGTAATCCTGGTCGCTCTTGAGCGGGGAGAAGTGGCACACGCAGTTATTGACCGAGATGCTGGTGGGGAAGGCAATGCCTGCGGAGAGCGCCGCACCGTCAGTCAGCCGTCGGACCGGACCGGCCCGGGCCCCCGACGACCCCCGGCCCGCCGGCCCGCCGGCCCCTACCTTTCTTCATCTCCTTCTCCTTCTTGAAGATCTTGCCGGTCTCCTCCATGATCATGGCGTCCCCCTTCTCGCACAGGCTGAGGACCGACACGTCCGAGCTGGCGGCTTCCACCACGGTGCGGAGGACCCCTAAGGTGAGAAGAGGAGGAAGAGGGTGGGCCGCCGGTTCCCGTGTCGGCCCCCTCGACGGGTGGCGCCCCTTCCCCTGCCATCGGGAGGGTGGGGGCCGGGGAACACCAGCCCCCGGCCCTGCCCCGGACCCTCGGCGTTCATCCGGGGTCCCGCCCGGACCAGTCGGGCGGCCTGGGAGGGATTGTCAGGCGTCGGCTTGGGGCAGCCGGCCGACAGGTTGGCGTCTGGCGGGGCCGAGGCCTCGTTAATCATCCCCGCCCGGGGCCCGAGGAGGGGGCGGCGGCACCGGCACCAACCCCCTTCCCCCAGCCGGGGCGGCAGGTCCCCCCCTCTCCCCTTTCATTCACTCACCCTCTTTTTATTGAGAGCTTACTGGGTGCGGACCCCTGTGCCGAACCCTCGCTAACTGCTAACTGTGGTAGCTGTTAAGCCCTTCCTAAGTGCCTGGCACTGTCCTAAGCGCCGGATAATGGGTTGGACAACCCGGCCGGGGCGCACAGCGTCCATCCCCATTTTCCAGGCGAGGGAACCGAGGCCCAGGAGGGAGCCCGGCGGGAGCGGGATTCGAACCCCTGACCTTGTGCCTCCCCGAGGCCGCCGCTGCTCCTGCCGTGCGCGCTCCTCGCCGGCGGGACCGGCCGGGGCCCGGCGCCCAACCACGTGGGGAGGCGGGGGGCCGGGCCGGGGCCGCCCGTCCGCGTGGGGCCCGGGAGACACGTGCCCGGCCCGGTCCGGCCCGACCCGACCCGACCCGCCCTCCCGGGACCGACCCGACCCCAACGCCCCCAACGCCCCCCTCCCCCCCCGCCCCCCGGCGGCACTCACGGTTGGCGATGTCGCCCCCCATCTTGTACTTGGTCACCACCAGGTCCTCGGCGATGGTCTGCTCCTGCTGCTCGTCCTCGCCCGACATCTTGCCGCCGGAGCCGCACGGTCCGAGAGGGAGAGCGAGAGCGCGAGGGGCACCGGAGGCCGGCAGGCAGGCAGGCAGGCAGGCAGGCAGGCAGGCAGGCAAGGAGGGAGGGAGGGAGGGACACAGACACAGAGACACAGGGAGGGAGGAGGCACCGAGCGAGAGGGGGAGAGGACGAGCGAGGCGGAGCGCGCGCGGCGAGCGGGGCGCGGTGCACCCTGGGGCGGCGAGTCCCGCCCTCCGCCCCCCCCAGCGCCGCCCCTCGGCGCCAGGACTACGAATCCCGGCATGCCCCGGGCCCGGCCCCCCGCCGCTCTCTCCCCCCTCCGCGCGGTGCCCGACGGGAACGGTCAGTCCTCCGACAGAGAGGCGCTCGCCCGCGGAGAACAGCCGGGGAGGCCAGGACGGTCGGGGCCGCTCGTAGGGGGAGGGGGGGGGGGGAAACTACAATTCCCAGAAGGCGTCGCGGCCCGCACCCGGATGGGGAGGGACCTCACGGGGCCAGAGAAGGGAGGCAGCGGGGACAAAAGCCAGCCGGTCGTGCATCCGCCCCTCTCTTAATAATGTTGGTATTTGGTAAGCGCTTACTCTGTGCAGAGCACTGTTCTAAGCGCTGGGATAGATATAGGGTCATCAGGTGGTCCCCCGTGAGGCTCACAGCCTTAATCCCCATTTTACAGACGAGGTAACTGAGGCCCAGTGAAGTGACTTGCCCGCGGTCACCCAGCTGACAAGCGGCAGAGCCGGGAGTCGAACCCATGACCTCTGACTCCCAAGCCCAGACTCTTTCCACTGAGCCACGCTGCTTCCCCTGTTATACCGTCCTCTCCCCAGCGCTCAGTACAGTGCTCTGCACACAGCAAGCGCCCGATAAATACCATCGAAAGAGTGAATAATGCTATTTGTTGAGCGCCTACTGCATTCTCCGAGCTGGGCTAGGTGCCAGTTCATCAGGTTGGACACGGCTCCTGTCCCCTTTTCTGTTTTAAAACGGTATTAAGGCTTTGCTCTTCTCCCCCCCTAGACTCCAAGCTCGTGGTGGGCGGGGGATGGGTCGGATAGATGATTCTATTGTACTCTCCCCAACGCGTAATAATGATAATGTTGGTATTTGTTAAGCGCTTACTATGTGCAGAGCACTGTTCTAAGCACTGGGGTAGATATAGGGTCATCAGGTTGTCCCACGTGAGACTCACAGTTAATCCCCATTTTACAGAGGAGGGAACTGAGGCCCAGAGAAGTGAAGTGACTAGCCCACTAGAGCCAGGATTTGAACCCATGACCTCTGTCACTCAAGCCTGGGCTCTTTCCACTGAGCCATCCTGCTGCTTAGTCTGCTCTGCACACAGAAAGCCCTCAATAAATACGATCGACTGACTGACGGGCAGTGTACTAAGCGCTGGGCTAACTACCAGGTAATCAGGTTGGACACAGTCCGCGTCCCACGTGGAGCTCACAGTCTTAATCCTCCATTTAACCAATGAGCTAAATGAGGCACAGAGAAGTAAAGTGCCCAAGGTCACATAGACAAGTGGAGTGGGATTAGAACCCAGGTCCTCTGCCTTCCAGGCCCATGTTCTTAATAATGTTGGCATTTGTTAAGCACTTATTATGTGTCCGCTGTGCCGTGCGCTGGGGTGGATACAAGCAAATTACCTAGTGGCAAGAGCTCGGGTTTGGGAGTCAGAGTTCTAATCCTGCTCCGCACTTGTCTGCTGTGTGACCTTGGGCAAGTCACTTAATTTATCTGTGCTTCAGTTACCTCTTCTGTGAAATGGGGATTAAGACTGTGAGCCGCACCTGGGACAACCTGATTACCTTATATCTGCCCCAGCATTTAGAACAGTGCTTGGCATATAGAAAGTGCTTAAGAAATACCATAATTATGAAGCAAATTGGGTTGGACAGTCTCTGTCCCCCATTGGGCTCATGGTCTCAATCCCTATTTTACAGATGAGGTAACTGAGGCCCAGAGAAGTGCAGTGACTTGCCCAAGGTCATACAGCAGACAAATGACACAGCCAGAATTAGAACCCATGACCTTCTGACTCTCAGGCCCATATTTCTTTTCCCACTAGACCACGCTGCTTCTTCACACGGGTTTCTCGGTCTAAATCTGGGGTTCCTGCTCCTGTTCTCCGAGTCATTGCCCTCCTCCTCTGTCTCAAAGCTGCACTCAGTCAATCGTATTTATTGAGCGCTTACTGTGTGCAGACCACTGTACTGAGTGCTTGAGAGAATACAATACAATAGAGTTGGTAGACATGTTCCCTGACCGTAGCAATCTTACATTAATAATAATAATAATAATGTTGGTATTTGTTAAGCGCTTACTATGTGCCGAGCACTGTTCTAAGCGCTGGGGTAGACACAGGGGAATCAGGTTGTCCCACGTGGGGCTCACAGTCTTAATCCCCATTTTACAGATGAGGGAACTGAGGCACAGAGAAGTTAAGTGACTTGCCCACAGTCACACAGCCGACAAGTGGCAGAGCGGGGATTCGAACTCATGAGCCCTGACTCCAAAGCCCGTGCTCTTTCCACTGAGCCACGCCGCTTCTCTATGGCTTACACTTATACTCATGGCTGGCCTCCTCCAGGAAGCCTTCCTTGCCTAATATCAGTGAATTGATATCATTTACCGAGTGCCTACTATGTTCAGGGAACTGTATTCTACCGGGAAGCCTGGGGATGGGTCTTCTTTTTACTATCACTCCTAGCTTCCTGTCTCCTCTGAGGGAGGAAGGGAGAGAGAGTAAGAGAGAGAACAAGAACATGTTCACTTAAGCTGCCCCTCCACCTTGGAACTTGACCCTTATCAATAATAATCAGAAAAATCAATAAATTATATTTTCAAACACTTACTACGAGCCAGGGATGTCATAAATGCTGGGGCAGATATAAGATAATCGTATCAGAGACAGTCCCTGTCCCTCATAGGACTCACAGTCTAAGGGGAAGGGAGAAAGGTATTTAAATCCCCATTTTACACATGAGGAACCCGAGGCACAGTTGAGTGACTTGCCCAAGGTCACCCCACAGGCAAGTGGCAGAGAGGAAATTAGAACCTAGGTCTCCTGACTCCCAGGCCTTATGTAAATAGCAATATAAAGATTAGGGGTTATTCTTTTCTACATAAGCTACCTATTCATCCATCTACTTCATTTCCTGTATACTTAGTAACAATAATAATCATCATATTTGTTAAGCACTTCCTATGTACCAAACACTGTACTAGGCGCTGGTGTAGGTTCAGTATAGTCAGATGAATCGGAATCTCTGTCCCACATGCAGCTCACAGTCTAAGGGGGAGGGAAGGAGAACAGATAGTTTCCATTTTACAGATGGGCAAACTGAAGCCCAGAAAAGTTCAATCAATCAGTGATATTTATTGAATGCTATGTGGAGAAGCGGTATATGTGGCCTAGTGGGTAGAGCACAGGCCTGGGGGTCAGAAGGACCTGGGATCTACCCCAGCTTTGCCTCTCGTCTGCCATGTGATGTTGGGCAAGTCACTTTGCTCCTCTGTTCCTCAGTTACCTGGTCTGTTAAAAGGGGATTAAGACTGTGAACACTATGGGGGTCAGGGACTGTTTCCAACCTATTTATCGCGTGTCTACCCTAGCGCTCAGGACAGTGCCTGGCAGATAGTGAGTGCTTAACAAATACCATTGAAAAAGAAAATCTTTATTGTGTGCAAAGCAAGAGTTAAGTGGCTTGCCCAGGGTCACTGAAGCAGCATGGCTCAGTGGAAAGAGCCCGGGCTTGGGAGTCAGAGGATGTGGGTTCTAATCCCGTCTCTGCCACTTGTCAGCTGTGTGACTCTGGGCAAGTCACTTAACTTCTCTGTGCCTGAGTTACCTCATCTGGAAAATGGGGATGAAGACTCTCAGCCCTACATGGGACAACCTGATTACCTTGTATCTCCCCCAGTGCTTAGAACAGTGCTTGGCATGTAGTAAGCGCTTAACAAATACCTTCATTATTATTATATAGCAGGCAAGTGGCAGACTGGGGATTAGAACCCAGGTCTCCTGACTCCCAGTCCCCTGTTTCCTTCCACTTAGACCACACTACCTCTTCATAGGTACCGGGCTACTAATGTGGGCTAGGGACTCTACCTCATCAGACTGTATTGGATCAATCAGTCAGTGGTATTTATAGAACACTTATTCTGTACCGAACACTGTACTGAGCCCTCGAGTTAGGAGAGAAGATCCCTTCCCACAGGGAACTAACAGTCTACAGGGGGAGACAAACAAATTACAGATAGGGGAGAGAGTAGAGCTTAAGGCTCTAGAATTGAAGTGCTGTGGGGCTGAGGTGAGTATCAAAGTACTTAAGTATCTACCCCATGCTTAGCACAGTGCTTGGGACATAGAAAGTGCTTAACAAGTGGTACAATTATCATTCTGTTGTACTCTCTCAAGTGCTTAGTACAATGCTCTGCACACATAGGTGTCCGGTAAATGCTATTAATACAGTGTTCAGCAAAAAATAGGTGCTCAGTGAATGTCAATTTCTATTAATAGTATTTGTAATAATTGTTAAGCTCTTACTACATGTCAGACTCTGTATTAAGCAGTGGGGTAAGTACAAGATAATCAGGTTGGACACAATCCCTGTCCCACATGAGGCTCATAAGTGGAAGGTAGAAAATTATTTTTTCCTCGTTTTACAGATGGGGAAACTGAACCATGGAGAAGTTAGATGACTTGGCCAACGTTATACAGAGGAGGCGGAATTAGAACCCAGGTCCACTGACTGTCAGGTCCATACTCTTTCCATCACACTGGCAGCCCTCCTTCTGCCCTGCCTCCAGCCCTAGATCTCTCCCCATTAGACTGGTAACACCCTCAGGGACAAGATTCTGCCTCTGCCCCCTTTTCCTCCCCCAGTGCCCAGCATAGAGACTCTGTGTGTGTGTGTGTGTGTGTGTGTGTGTGCGTGCGTGCGCACGTACACACACCCCATGGAGGGAGCAGGACAGTGTTATGGCAGGACGTTTTTGTGTACCTGCCCTATCGAGAAGGCAAGGTGGTGGGACATAGTAATAATAATTGTGGTATTTGTTAAGTGCTTACTATGTGTCAGGTGCTGTTCTAAGCACTGAGGTAGAGACAGGCTAATGGTGTTGGACACAGTCCCTGCGCATAGTGTTCACAGTCATAATCCCCATTTTTACAGATGAGGGAACTGAGGCCCAGAGAAGTCAAGTGACTTGCCCAAGGTCACTCAGCAGACAAGTGGCAGAGTTGGAATTAGAACCCAGGTCCTTCGGACTCCTAGGCCTGTGCTCTATCCACTAAGTCACGCTGCTTCTGAGTGTGTATTGGGCGGGGGGGTGAGGGCGGGGGGTGTACATGGGCACACACAGCCCATTGAGATGGCGGGTGTTTTTTTGTGTGTGTACACACCTCGTGGAGAGGGCGGGACTGTAGCGTGGTGGGACATACGTGTGTGTCTGTGTGTGCGTACACGTCCCTTGGAGAGGGCAAGACGGTGGGCGGAGGCCTCTGGGTTGATGGCTGTTGGTCTCTTGTGAGTCCGTCCAACTGCCTCTCCTTTCTTTCCCTCCCTCCCCCCTGCCCGCCCCCCACCCCCCCACCCGCGGCAGCCGGTCAGACAGGCCAGGCAGGTCGGGCCGCTTCCATGGGCTCCCCGGAGGCTGGGACCCGGGTGTCGCGGGTGCCCAGCCCCGGGGTGGAGTTAGGTGAACCCTATTGCCCCCGCCCCCTGCCCTGGTGGCTGGGCTCCAACCCCCGCCCCCAATCCCTGGGCCGCAGCCCGCCCGAAGCCCAGCAAATAGTAAACTTCAGCAATTTATTGAGACGTAAAAAAACCATAAACACAGGCTCCTTCAGCCACAGGGGTCTAGTGGGGGGCGGGGGGAGAGGGGAGCAAGTAGGGGGGGAATCCGAGTCCCAAAGTGGAGGGGCTCTTGAGGGTCGCACTCCCAACACTCCACCCGTCCCCTTCCGGTCCTGAGTTCAAACAATCACTTGGCCGCCACCCCGTCTCAGCACCCGCACATGACCACCAGACTGAGGAGGGTCTCTGCCTCCCTCGTCCCACCCCCTCAAAGGGAAATCAGGTGGTTGGGGTCCCAGGCTCTCCCCGTGCCCCATCCTCCCTGACAGTGGGAGAGGGCAGAGGGGGGCAGGGGGAAGGTTGATCCTTCATAGCTTCAGAGACACACACCTGCCACACACATACACCCTGCGCCCCCCCCTCCCCCCCCCGCACACACCCACCACACTCCACTCCCAGAGGGAGCTTGGCAAAAAGGAGAGGAGGGGGATGCGAGGGAGAGAAGGGGCAAAATTGGTTAAAATCACGTTGATTCAGTAAAAAAATGAGAAACGCGCCGGGGCCTTGGGCCCGAGGGCGACAGCTGCCAGAGGTGGGGAGAGTCGGGGAGGGGTCCAGGTGGGGTCAGGAGCGGGGGGCCCCGGCTTTGGGGAACAGGCGGCTATGCCAGTAGTCGGGGTTGTCGAAGGCCGAGTCGGCCACCTCCAGGCAGCGCAGGGGCTTCAGGCGGGCGTCGCGGGCACAGGGCCGGCGCCCGGTGGAACCCGCCCTCCGCAGGGTCCCCATCTCCTCGTAGCCCTGGTCCCCGGGGGCGGGGGGCGACGGAGGGCTCCCGGGCCCCATGGCCGTGTAGTCCCCGGCCCCCGGCGGGCAGCCCCCGCCCCGCCGGTTCATGTACTGGTAGTCGTCGGTGGCGGCAGCGTCTGCTCCCGCGGGCTCGGGTTGCAGGGGGCAGCTGTGGGTGCTGCCCAGCGAGGCGCTCTGCTCCCAGCTCAGTTCCATGTACTCGTAGCCCAGCTCCTCCAGGGAGCCCGGCCGGGACCGGGGCGTTGGGGTGGGAGCCGCGGCGGGGCCGTGGGCTCGCCCTCGCCCTCGCTTCCGCTGCCGGTTCATGTATTCGTATTCCTCCTCGTCGGCATCCTCCTCCTCCTGATCGGCGTCGTCGGCCTCCTCCTCCTCCTCGGTGCCCAGGACGGAGCTGAGCCCCACGGACGAGGACAGGGTGCCGTCCCGCGAGCTGGGGAGACCTGGCGGGCAGAACGTAGGGACAGTCTCGTTGCGGGCGGGGAACGTGTCGACCAACTCTGTTACACTGTATCCTCCCCGAAGCGTAGCACAGTGCTTGGCATACAGTAAGCGCTCAGTCGATACCAGTGATCGATTGAGAAGACACCTCTCTCTCCCTGAACCTCCACATCCGTCCAGTCACCGAATCCTGTGGGTTCTTGCTCCCCAGCCTCTGCCCCTTCCTCTCCAGGCACTTGTCCCACCCCACTTATCAGTCAATCGTATTTGAGCACTTACTGTGCGCAGAGCACTGTCCTAAGTGCTTAGGGAACTACAATATAACAATAAACAGATACATTCCCTGCCCACAACGAGCTCACAGTCTAGAGGGGGACTACCGCATCAGCCTCATGGCTGACCTCCCCACTTCCAGCCTCTTCCCTCTCCAGTCCGGGCTTCACTCTGCTGGTGTTGTCTGTCTCTCCTTTCTAAACGGTGAGCCCGTTGTTGGGTAGAGATTGTCTCTATCCGTTGCTGAATTGTACTTTCCAAGTGCTTAGTACAGTGCTCTGCACACAATAAGTGCTCAATAAACACGATTGAGTGAATGGCCAGATCACTCTGGTAAAATGTCCTTCTACACCCGTCTTCCTGCTCATCCAAAACCCTCCCCTAGTTGTCCATCCATCACCGCATCAAGCAGAAACCTCTATTCGTCAGCTTTATGTTACTCCCTCGACTCTCTACATTGTAAACTCGCTGTGGGCAGGGAATGTGTCTGTTGTATTGTTATAGTGTCTTCTCCCAAGCACCTAGTATAGTGCTTTGCACACGGTAAGTGCTCAGTAAATATGACCGACCGACTCTCTCCCCTCTTCCTTATCCTCGCTCCTCTCCCACTCCCTCCCGGCTCGACCACTTTGCTCCTCTCCAGAAAACCTACTCCCTGGGCTTCGATCTCCTCTCTCTTGCCCCCCGACCATCTCTTGCTCCCCCAACCCTGCCCCACCGGGTGGAACTCCCTCCCTCTGCACCCCTGGCAGACCAGTGATCTCTCCATCTTCCAAGCCCTTCTGAATTCCCACCTTCACCTCACTCCTCTAACACCAACATATTTGCCGTACTTCGATCTCATCTTTCGTCGCCGACGTCTTGCCCATGTCCGCCTATGCCACACCACCACTCTCCCCACCTTCGCAGCCTTATTAAAATCACATCGCTTCCAAGAGACCTTCCCCTACTGAGCCCTCATCTCCCTCTTGGCTCCTGCCCTTGGATTCACCGCCCCCACCCCCCAGCCCCACAGCATTTATGTCCCTATCCGTAATTTATTTATTTTCGTTAATGTCTTATCTCCCCCCTAGACTGTGAGCTCATTGTGGGCAGGGAATATACCTACCGACTCTGTTGTACTGAACTCTCCCAAGCATTTAGTATGGTGCTCTGCCCACAGTAAGCGCTCAATAAATACCACTGATTGAGTGGCTGAGGCCTTTCCCGATTAATTTCTAGTCCCGGGGCTCGAGCGTTCGGTCACCTTTGGTGCGACGGTCAGGCATGACGTAGCCATTGGCATCCTCCTCGTCCAAGCCGGTGGGGGTGAGCGGGGTGAGCGGGGTGAGCGGGGTGTGCGGGGTGAGAAGGCTGTGGCGCTGGGAGTGGTAGGCGCTGTCCCCCCGGGGCCGCGGACTGTAGCACAGGCTCCCCGACAGCGAGAGCCCCTCCTGCAGCTCCGGCTCCGACCCTGTGCCCCGCCCTTCTGACGACTCAGACGCCAGCCGGCCCCGGCGGTTCGGGCGCAGGGAGTTCGGGCGCTGGGGCCGCTCCCCTCCGGGCACCCCGGCCTGCGAGGCCGGGTCACGCAGACAGACCACAGACAGACGGACAGGCAGAGAAACCCGTGGAGGGGAGGGCAGAGAGGCCAGGCAGACCCGAGGAGAGGCCAGGTAGATCCCGGGGAAGGATCGAACAGACACGGGAAGAAACCACAGCCACGAGGAGTGACCAGAGAGAGAGGAGACCAGAGACCAAAGAGACCAAAGAGAAATGGGGAGAGAGTTAGAGACCGCATCTGTAAGGAGTTAGGGGGTGGGCAGAGCAGCCCACCACCATCGCCCCCATGACCCATTTCCTCTGGACCCCGACTTGCCCACCAGCTCTGGGTCTGTCTCCCTTCCAGGCCCAGCTGAGGGGTCAGGGGTCAGAGGTCCATGGATGGGGCCGAGAGAGTGGGGGTCCCCCGCCTGGCGTACCTGTTGAGAGCTGCTGAGGCTGAGGCTGGGTTGGTTCATGGCCATGTATCCCGACCCTGGGCTCTGCAGGCTGTGGCTCTGGTTGGGGACAGGGGGAAGGTGTATTAGGGAGGTCTGGGGGATCCCAGGCCCTCCCCCCCGAGGGGTCCCCACGCCACCATGGGAAGGAGAGACAGGAGAGAAGTCATCTGGAGATGGTGCGGGAAAGGGTGAGGCGGTGGGCTAAAATAACTCAATTCCTCATCTTCCCCACCAAACCCTCTCCTGCCCGTGATTTTCTCAGCACTGAGGACACCACCACCATCCTCCCCGTCTCTCAAGTCGGTGGCCCTGACGTTATCCTCGATTCCCCCTCTCTTTCACCCCTCGCCCAGCCCATCCAGTCTGCCCCAAAGCCTTCCGTTCTCCCCACTGACATCTCTAGAATCCGCCCCTGCCTCTCCTTCCAAACTGGTCCAGCCACTTGTCACTGCCCGACTGGACCATTGCCCTCCCGGACCGGGCAACAAGCCCACTGTGAGGGTTGGAAGCCCTGACTGCCTCTCCCCTCTCCTTGCCCACTCTCCTGTCTTCTCCTGGGGACTACTTTGTGTGTCTGCGCTGTTAGACTGGAGGCTCCTTGAGGGCAGGATTGCATTCCACTGGACCGGACTGTCCTCTCCCAAGTGCTCAGTCAGTACTCCACACACACAGTGGGCGCTCAGTCCAGCGCTCCCCACATAGTGGGTGCTCAGTCGGTGTTGCCGAGGGATCGACTGGGTCTTACCCCACGGGGCCGGGCCGGCAGGCTGAGGGGCAGGCTGACCTCAGAGCCCAGCTCATCCTCCAGGTCGAAGTCCAGGTCTGGCTCCAGAGCCAGCACCTCCACCTCCTTGTCGCTCAGGGCCAGGCCTGGCCCATTCTCCCTCTGTGGGGAGGGGAGAGGAATCGACAGGGTCGGACCTAAACTGGAAATTTGTGGTGGGAAGGGAACGTGCCTAGTACTTAGTACAGTGCTCTGCACACAGTAAGCACTCGATACCCCTGGTTGATAGATTGATTAGAACTGTGGCATGGAGGGGGGCAGGAGACAGGGCCTGGCCCACTCTCCCTCTGTGGCAAGAGGAATGGAGAGGGTCAGATCCGCGGCACGGAAGGGGCCGGGGGTGAGGGGTGGGAGGGTGGGGCCCGGCCCACCATTCTCCCTCTGTGGGGAGGGGAATGCGAAGGGACACGTCTGCCGGTACGGTGGGGAGAAGGGTGGCAGAAGAGGGGTTGGGGGAGGTGCCGATGATGGCAGGGGTCGTGGCGGAAAAGCACGCCGATGAGCTAAAAAGAGCAGAGTCCCCACCAAAAGCATAGTCTGAGACCCCGTGGGCACAGCCTGGCCCTGGCTACCTGGGAGCTGCCGGTCGACCCGGTGAGGGGGGGACGGGGCAGAGAGTGGGGAGCGGGAACGGCTACTGACCTACCCCGTCCCCACCCCCTTCCCGCGCCCACCCCAACCGGGCCCCAGCCACCGGAGGCACCTTGATGACGAGGTAGCGGGGCGGGTCACGTGCCATGCGGGTGAACTCGTTGGCCAGCTCCTTGAACGTCGGGCGGATGTTCTCATCGATCATCCAGCCTGGCGTGGGCACGGGGGATTGGTAAGGGGAGGTGAGGGCCCGGGGGAGGGTGGTGGCCGGCGGGGGGCCGGCGGGGTCACTGAGGGGCGGTGGGGGCGGCAAGCCTGGCGGGAGTCAGGAGCGGTGGCGGGGGCAGTGCATGCCCTTGAGCATCAGTGGGGGGTAGGCGAGGGTGGCAGAGAGCGGTGAGGGTGGCAGGGGTTGGCAGAGGTCCACGGGCCGAGCCAGGGTCAGCGGGGGCGGGGCCGGGAGTGGTGGTGGGCATCCACGAGGATCGGCAGCATCGGCGGGGGGCCCGTGGGCACCAGGTGAAGATTGGCAGGGGATGGTGGGTATTGGCTGGGGCAGGTGGTGGGGGGCGCAGGTGAGGTCGACAGGGTGAGCGAGGGGAGGCGGGTTGGCGAGGTCGGAGGGGCGACTCACACTTGACCATGACCATGTAGACGTCGATGGTGCAGATCTGGGGCTGGGCCAGCCGCTCCCCCTTCTCCAGCAGGTCGGGTACTTCGGACAGACGCAGGCCAGAGTAGGGCTCTGCCCCAAACGTCATCAGCTCCCAGACTGTCACACCTGGGACCGGGACAGGACGGGTCGGGGGGGAGGCGTGAGGGGAGGTGTGGGCGGGATGGGGCTGCGGGGAGGGAGCGGGGGCCGCGAGGTGCTGGGCACTGACCATAGCTCCAGACATCGCTCTGGTGGGTGTACTTTCCGAAGTGGATACTCTCCAGGGCCATCCACTTTATGGGGGTCTGGGGAGAGAGCGGAGGCCGGGGTGGAGGTGGAGGTCAGAGCGGAGAGGAGGGAAAGAAGTCACGGTGGGGGGAAATCGCGCCCTCCTCCCCATGGACTGGTGACCCGCCGGGGCCCCGCCACCTCCCCGGACCCACCTTGATGTCGCCGTGGGAGAGTTTCTTGTCGTCGGGGGGCAGCAGGTCAGCCACGCCGAAGTCGGCCACCTGCACCTGGCTGGGAGACTTGAGCAGGACATTGCGGGCGGCCAGGTTCCGGTGCACAAGTCCGTGCTCTTCCAGGTAGTACATGCCCTGCAGGGGCAGGTGGGCGCGGGATGGGGCAGACCATTCAGATCAGGGAAGCCCGGTCCTCAACCCCACTGATGCCCTCCTGGCTATCTGCAACCTCCCACCTCCCATCTGTACCTGCCTTGGCAACCCGAACCCCGCCCCAGACTCCCCACCCTAGTGATCTGCACCCCCCAGCCCCTGCGGCCCTGCCAGTACCCACCTTGGCGATCTGCACACCCCAGTTGAGCAGGAGTTGAGGCCCCAGGGCATCCCGGTGTCTCCTCACGTGGTCCAGCAGGGAACCCAGGGGCAGGTACTGGGTCACCAGCTGCAGCGTCACCCCGGGGCACAGGCCCAGCAGCCGCACGATGTGGGCATGGTCCAGGCTGCCCATGGCCAGCATGTGCTGTGGGGGTGGGTGCAGCACCAGGAGTGAGCACAGGGTCGGCACCCCCACTCCCCGGGGACTTCCAAGCTGCCCCCATCGCTGCAGCCTCCCAGTCCCCGGCCCCCCAGCCCACTCACGTCGGTGACACTCTGGAAACCCTGCCGCCCGCTCGGGTCCTGGATCACCTTGATGGTGACGGGGATCTTGATGGACTCACCCTCGGGGATCCACACGCCCTGGGGTTTGGGGGAGCAGGGGTCAGCCCGACCCCTGGCTCCGCCAGGCCCCAGCCCCACCCTCCACCCCGTCCCAGGTCCCGCCCCACCTTGTGCACGGTGCCAAATACGCCAGAACCGAGGACTTTGAGACGCCGGAGCTCGGTCTCCTTGAAGATGCGGGCCAGGACTTTATTGGCCTTCTCGCTGGGGTCCAGGGGCTCAAGGCTCTGTGGAGGGTGGCCAGGGAGTGTCTCTCCCTCTCTCTCTCACACACACACACACCCCAAACCCAGGAGTCTCTTTCACACGCCAACCATCAGCATTGTCAATCATTCATGCATTCGTTTACTCAACTGTATTTACTAAGCACTTATCATTTGCCAAGCACTGTACTATGCACTGAGATAGATACAACACCTACAACGATATCCTATGTACGCTGCCTGTAGTTATTTTTGCATCTGTCTCCCCTGCTTGGCTGTAAAATCCTTGAGCGCAGGGATCCGTCTATTAATGCTACTGTCCTCTCCCAAGCGCTTGTCATCATGTTGTGCGCACTGTAGACTGTAAGCCACTTGAGGGCATGACTCGTGTCTACTAATGCTATTGTCCTCTCCCAAGCGCTCAGCACAGTAGGAGCTCAATCAGTGATGTTGACTGATTGATCGATTGACTGAACTGGTCACCTCCTAATCTGGGGCCTGCAGGACAACGACAGAGAGGTCAAGGTGGAGGCGATCGGGGGAGAGTAAAGGGGGTCTAAGGTCAGGCTCGGTGCAAGGGTCTCCGGTGGGTCCTCGTTGAGGATGGATTCTAGGGCAGGGGGTCTATTGAGGGGGGAGGGAGGGGTGTCTCATGGTCTCACGGTCTGAGAGTGGAGTGTGATCCTGCCTGCCGTCCCCTCAAGCCCCCCCGCAGCCCCCCGCGGCCCCCTGACCTCTCCTCGCTCCAGGTAGCGTCGCATAGCCCTCTTCTTTTGGATCTTGCGTCCGCGCCAGTACAGCAGGGCGAGCACTGAGGCCAAGGTGACCAGGACCACGCTCCCCACCATCGCCAGGCTCACCACCAAGGGGGCCTTGCTGCAAGGGGCATGGGGAGGGGGGCGTGAGGGGGCAAGGAGAAGGACAAGAGAGTCAGAGAGAGGGTGGTCCTCCCCCTCCAGCCCCACCCCCTCCCCCAACCGGTCTGTCCTCCCCGCCGCCCGGCTCCGTACCTTGCCCCGGCCAGGGGTACGCCCAGGCAGCCCCGCAGTCCTGGACCGTCACACCTGACGGAGACACGTGCCCCGGAGTCACATGCGATCGGCCCCTGCCCCTAGGGATCCCCCGGGTGAGCCTTTCCACCCTTGGGAGCCCCCGCCCCGCAGCCCCCGCCCCACCCTGGCGGCCCCCCGAACCTGGCCTCGCCGCCCCTCACCCTTGAGTGCAGTTTTCGTGGCAGAGCTGACACTCGCGCTGACCATCTGGGTACTTGTTGATGGGACCGTTGACCCCCAGGAGCCCATGCGGGCAGCTGCCCACGCAGTGCGGCCCATCCCGGAAGTGGACACAGTGGGTGCAGGCATCGGAGCCCTGGTGGGGAGGGGTGAACTCCGTCTTGGCTCCTCCCTTCCTTCAGGACCTGACCCCCATCCCCTCCCCCAGGACCCCAGCCCTCACCCCTCCCCTGGAACCTCAGCCCCCGCCCCTCCCCCAGCCGTACCGAGCCATTGCAGGTGGCCCCGCCCTCCACCAGCTGGCACTCCGGGTGGCAGGGGAAACACTCGGACTCGCTGGAAAACTCCCTGGGCTCCCTGGCCGGCGGAATGGGGAGAAGGGAAAGGTCACCCCCAGACACCACCCGGGCTGGGTGGAGGCTCCGTCCCTGCCCGCGGCATCCCCGGCCCCCCCGCCCCCCCCCTTCCCGATCCCGACCCGTCCTCGTACCCCGAGAGGAAGTTGCAGTCGGGGACGCAGACGCCGTCGCGACTGTAGTTGCGACAGGAGAGACACTGGCCGGGCCCGGGGCCCCAGCAGCCGCCGTCGGAGCACAGGCCGTCGCACACCAGGCCCGCGGCCTCTGTGGGGGAAGGCGGTCAGCGGGGACCGGCCCGCCCTGCCCCGGCCCCGACGGACCCCCCACCCCGTCAGGCCCGGCCCCCAGCTGACCGCACTCCTTCTTTGGCCGGTTCTTCTTGATGTCCAGTTGCTGGGTCCGGTCCCCGTGGAGCAGCCGCGGCCAGTTCAGGGAGTGGTAGTAGCAGAGGCGCTGGTTGGAGCTGATGTAAACGCTGCCCGCGCTGATCTCCCGCAGGGACCTCAGCCCCAGCGACGTGACGTTCGCGTTCTTCATGATGAGCAGCGAGAAGCCGCGGCTGTGGGGACGAGGCGGGGGCGTCGGGGTGCGGGGGGGCAGCGCGCACAGCGGGGCCGGGGGTGGAGGGCAGAACTGGTGGGTTTGAGGGGGCGGAGGGGGAGCGGGTGGGCCGGGGGAGCAGAGCGAACAGATCGG
Organism: Ornithorhynchus anatinus; assembly: GCF_004115215.2. NCBI lineage: Eukaryota > Metazoa > Chordata > Mammalia > Monotremata > Ornithorhynchidae > Ornithorhynchus > Ornithorhynchus anatinus. Next base: position 58,659,040 of record NC_041737.1, on the reverse strand, counting down.
AGTCAGAAGTGGGGGCACAACTGGTTATCTTGTACTTGCTCCACTGCTCAGTGTTATTACTGGCACATAGTAAGTGCTTAATCAATGCTACTACGGGGCAGAGGGCAGAGTTGGGGGAAGGTCAGAGAACAGGGGTTAGGGCAGAGGAGGAGCAGAATGGGGGGTGTACGTGAGTGTGGGGGGCGTCGGAACCCTAGGGGGAGGTTCGGAGCCAGGTTGAGGGGGACCCAGGCCGTCCCCTCAACCCCCCACCACCACCCGGTCTCCCCGCCCCTCCTCCCGCTCTCACTTGTAGAGGCTCCGCCCGCCAATGGTGGTCAGGTTGGAGAAGACGCTGAAGTTGTGCATGTGGGGAGGCCACGACTGGATGTTCAAGTAACCTGGACAAAGGGGGCGACGTCAGGGCTGACCCGAGAGCCCCCCGGCCCCAGCTCCCTCGATCCCCTCCGTCCCTGCTCACCGGTGATCTCTCGGACCGTGCGGAACACATTGAGCTTTTCCGGATCCAGGGCGGAGATGTTGTGCCAGGGGTCCCTGGGGGGAGGAGACCCGAGTGTTAGCCGGGGGGCGGGGATGTACCCAGACGGCCGCGGGGAAGAGAAGGAAGGAAGAAGGGACGGGGTCCTCCCTTTATTCGTTCCCCCTCCCAGCCCTACGGCACTTATGTACACATCTGCAATTTTATTTTATTTATATTAATGTCTGTCTCCCCCTTTAGACTGGAAGCTCACTGTGGGCAAGGAATGTGTCTGTTATATTGTTCTACTGTACTCTCCCAAGCTCTTAGGACAGTGCTCTGCACACAATAAGCGCTCAATAGATTCCACTGACTGGATGGGCCTGGAGGGCAGGAAGAGGGATCAGGGAGGGGCTGACCCTTGCAGGGCAGTGGCCAGGATGTCCGGGTTGAGGGCTACAAGTCAAGGGTTAGGGAGGGACTGACAGCTGCAGGCCGGTGAGCAGGAAGTCCCCTGCTAGACGGTAAACTGCTGGAGGACAGGGGACGCCGTCTACTACCTCTACTGAACTCTCTCAAGCGCTCAGTACGATGCTTGGTACACAGCGTCTAGTCTGAGATCTCATAGCCAGGGAATGTGTGTCTGTTTATCGTTAGAGTGTACTCTCCCAAGAGTTTAATACAGTGTTTTGCACTCAGTAAGCAATCCATACCTAAGATTGAATGAATGAGCAGAGTGTAAGCTCCTTGAATCAGGGATCAATTCTACTACCCCTAGTGGAATACCCCAAGCCCTTAGAGCAGTATTTGGAACCCAGTAGACGGTAAGCTCCTTGAAGGCAGAGATAGTACCTATTACCTCTACCGGACTATCCTAAGCGCTAACTACTCGGTTTGGCACACAGTAGATCGACCGTAAGCCCTCGAGGGCAGCGACTGCGTCACCTAAATCCACTGGACCCTCCCAAGCATTTAGTACAGTGCTCTGCACATGGAGCTCAGTAAATACCACCGACTGATTGACCGGGAGGGTGGGGGTCAGGACTTGGGGAGTGACTGACCCTTGCAGGCCAGTGACCAGGAAGTCCAGGTTGCCCAGGATCTTGGTGCAGTTCACGAACCGGTCAATGTTGCTGGAGTCCACGGTCTGGAAGCGGCTCCCGGAGCCCGTCCCCTCGCAGGCTGCACGGGGCGGAAGGGCGGCCGTTGGGGGAGGCGGGGAGAGGGGACCGGGTGGGAATTGGCGGCGGGCCGGATGGGATAGGCACGGGGGCGGGACTCCTGGAGTTAGCTTCCCCCTCACCTTTGGGGCACAGCCCCCCGCAGGGCTCACAGAAACGCAGCCCCCCGCCTCTCTCCACCTCCATCTTGTCTCCGGGGCAGGCGCGGACACACGAGGTCTGGTCCACCACGAAGTTATCTGAGAGGAGACGGTGGGAGGCAGGGGTGAGGCGCTCCACCCATCTGGGCAAGGAGGGCCCACCGTACTCCCTCCACAGCTGGACGCCCACCCCCTTTTCTATTTACAGGGACGGCCAGACCCTCCTCCCCACTCCCAGAGACAGCTGGCTAGGCCGCCCGGCTACTCACGGGGACAGCTGGCCACACAGACCCCCCCAAACTGGAATTTGATGTTGGGGTTCGGCTCGAGCTGGAACATGAGCTGGTTGTAGATGAGGGGCAACGGACACCGGTTGACGCAGGCCCCGCTGTCATTGAAGTGTCGACAGGCCTGGGGGTGGGAGCCGGGGTCAGAGCCGGGATCCCGGCAGACTCGTCCCCCTGGCTCTCTGTCCCTACTGGGGAATCCGAGTCCTGCTCGCCTCCACGTACAAAGCCGCTCGCGTCCCGCCCTGCCCCCCGACATGGAGCAGAACCTCGCCCCCATCCCAGTGTAGAACCACCTAAGCCCCACCCCCCGACAATCAGAGCGCACCCCAAGACCCGCCCCCTACCCCAAAGTGGACCAACCGGCGTCCCGATCTTTTCCCCTCCCTCTAGTAACGATAATAATAATAATTATGGTGTAAGTTAAGCACTTACTGTGTGCCAGCCACGGTACCAAGCACCATGGTGGATACAAGCAAGTTGGGTTGGACACAGTCCCTGTCCCTCAAAGGGCTCACAGTCTTAATCCCCATTTTCCAGATGAGGTAAGTGAGGCACAGAGAAGTGAACTGACTTGCCCAAGGCCGCCCGGCAGACAAGTGGCAGAGCCGGGATTAGAACCCATGACCTGCTGGCTCCAAGACCCGAGCTGTTTCCCCTAAACCACGCTACTTCTCTCTACTACTCCCCCCTCGCCGCCCCACCACCGGCCACCCGGTGGGCGTACGAAGCAGTCGGAGTTCCGGGGTCCCGCGCAGCCCCCCGCACACTCGTCATGGCAGCACTCGTTGGGGTTGGGGCCAAAGCAGTGCCCGTTACACTGGGGAGCGCAGATCGTCTTGGTCACTGGAGGGGGCATGAGGGGAGGTCAAGATCAGGGAACGGAATGGCCTCCACCCGGGCCCCTCAGACCCCTCCCCGGGGAGAGAGGGGTCGTGGTCCGTGGGCAGTCCGGGGCAGGTTTGAGGGGGCGGTCGGGGTGGGGGAGCGATACCCACAGGTCTGGCAGTTCTCTGGCCCGGGACCCCAGCACTTGCCACCACACTTCTCGTGGCACGGAGGACCTGGAAAGACGGTAGACAAGTCATCGGGGGTTGGGGCAGCCTCCGGACAGGAGGGGAAGGCCAAGAGCCTCAACACCCCCCCGCTCCCACCCCACCTCAGGCCCCAGGCCAGTATAAGGGATCCCACCGAGGGGAACCCTAAATTTAAACCCTCAACCAGCGCCCCGCTAGCCCAGCCTGGGTTCCCGAGTGAAGGGCCAGGGCAGAACAGGGCAGGAGGTGGGGCAGGAGAGTCGGGCAGTGAGACGAGGGGCAGAGTTGGCAGGCGGGTGGGCTGGGCAAGGTGTTCAAGATGCGGGCGGGTAGGGGCCCGGCACCACTCACAACTCTGCCCGTTGCTCTTGACCACGATCTCGGCCCGGGGGTCCCGCACGATGTCCTTCCAGTCTATGGTGTCCATGTGGCAGAGCTTCTCGTTGCGTTCGATATAAACTCCTCCGGCCAGGATCTCTGGGGGGCCGGGAGGGAGGGGGTCAGGGCTGTGCCAGCCACACACCGGCCCCTCGGCGACCCCGCTCCAGGGGGCGGGGGCCGCCGGGGAGGGAGAGAGAGCGGAGGGAGGGGGGAGGGCCGAGCTCCTCAGACAGACACCTGTCTGGATCCGGTTTGGCAGGCGAGGAGTGAGCCGGGGCCCGGGGCCCTCCACCTCCTGTTTGTTTTCCAGCAGTGCTGGGCCGGGGCGGGGGCAGGGGGGCAGGGGGGCAAGGGGGCGGGAGCAGGGCCGGGGACTCTGACCGGTGAGCTGGGTGAGGCGGAGCTGGCGCAGAGCGTGGCTGCTGTTGGTGTTGTAGTTGAGCAGGACGAAGAGCGCGAACTTGCCCTCGTAGAGCTGAGCGCCCCGCACCACCCTCAGGTTGGGCAGCGGCAGCTCCGAGAACTCGTTCATGGCCACCAGGACGTAGCCCGTCACCTCCCGGATCCACTGCGGGGCACGAGGTGGTCACTCGAACTCAGATCTTTCCCCCAATCTCCGGCTCCCTTCCGATGGACCACCCCCCGGGAGCCCACGGACTCCCCCCAGAACTTATGTCCATATCCGTCACTATTTATTTATGTCTGTCTTCCCCTCTAATAACTGTGGTATTTGTTAAGCGCTTACTATGTGCCAGGCACTGTACTAAGCGCTGGGATGGATACAACCAAATTGGGTTGGACACAGTCCCTGTCCCACGTGGGGCTCACAGCCTCAATCTCCATTTTCCAGATGAGGGAACTGAGGCCCAGGGAAGCTAAGTGACTTCCCAAGGCCACGCAGCAGACAAGGGGAGGAGCCGGGATAGACTGAGAACTCTAGGCTGTGAGCCTGCGGTGGACAGGAAATGTGTCACTTTATTGCTATAGCGTACTCTCCCGAGCACTCAGCACAGTGCTCTGCACACAGTGAGCACTCAAATAACGATCGAATGAGTGGATCCCTGGGAGCCCGAGCCCACGGATCATCCCCTCTCCCCGCCCACCGCCTTTCTTGGGTGTCGGAGCCCACGGGACTGCGGAGCGGGGCTGGGGGGTGGCCAACCGGGACTGACCTGCAGGAAGGACAGGTCCGGGCTGTGTCCGGTCAGCACAATCTCCAGGTTCCCCATGACCACCTCGCACTGATTATACATCTTGTGCAGGGTCTGGTACTGGTTTTCGGCATCCCCGGTCACGCTGAGCCCATTGAGGGTCCCCGTGCACACTGCGGGGTGGGGGTGAGGGGTCACAGGAGCCGGGGGGGGGGGGGCGGATTTCTCTCCCCCCACCCCCAAACCTCCTGCCTCAGCCAGACCGACCTACCCACTCCCCCACCCCCCCAGCCCAGACAGCCGGATCCCCCCACCCCCCTAGGAGGGCAGAGAGGAGGGGGCTGGCCATGGGGGCGGGGAGGCGAGTCGACCCCAGCCCGCCCCCCTCACGGGGTCCCGGGAATAAAGAGACTCTGGCCCCCCCCCCCCCTTTCCCGGGGCACACAGCGTCCATTGTGTCCGGCGTGGGGGTGGGGAGGGGGCGCCCGGGGCCACGGCCGGACCCACAATGGGGCGATTCTGCCCGAGAGGAGGGGGCCGCCCCACCCCCTCCCGGCTTCCTCCTGCCCCCGGCCCCCGCCCCCCCCGCCCAGGCCTCAGACGTGACCTCACTTGGGGGGGGGGTCAATGGGGGCTTTGTCTCTGGGCCCGCGGAGGAGACCCCCACCTCGCTGCCCCTGGCCGCGCGGGATTCGCACCAAGTACCCCCCATCCCATTGGAGGCGACAAGGGACTTCCCGGCGTCCCGCGCCTCCCGGGAGGGGGACCGTTGCCCACGTGGGGGGTGTTTGCCTCCGCTCCGCCCCCCCACCCCAAAGCGGGGTAGGCGTGGGGCTGCGGGGGGCACGGTACCAGCTGCCACCGACCGCCCTGCCCTCGGGCCGCGCCAGCTCAGCGGGAGGTGGGCGAGGAGGGCGGGCTCAGGCCCCGGGGGGCAGGGAGGAAGGGAAACGGATTGGGGCTGGAAGCCGGGGGCGCCTGGGTCCCGGACCCCCCGCCCCTGCCCACCGACGGCGGAGAAGGGCGTGGGCTTCGGCTCGTGGGAGCCCGTGCCCGTCGGTGGACCGCGTCCAGGGCGGGCTGGGCAGGGCCAGGGGCAGGGGCAGGCCGTGCTGGGGAGACGGGACCCCGAGAGGAGCCGACAGGGGAAGGTCAGCGCCCCCTCCCCCCAATCCGGGGCCTCCCCCCCGCGTCCAGCAGCGTGGACAAAGGAGCCATAGTTGGGGACAGACGGGGCCGGATGCCCAGAAGCTGGGAGAACTAGATAAGGGACAGGGGAAGGGGGATGGAAGGGGGATGGAAGGGGGATGGAAGGGGGTCTTCTAACCCCCGCCCCCCCCCCACCCCTCCCCAACTCCGGGAACCGACAGCCCCGACGCCCGCCCTCGTCTCTCCTCGTGGCTCTTTCCCGGGCAGTTTAGGGGCCCCGGGGAGCGAAGAAACCCCCCCAAACTCCGGTAGTGGGGGCAAGTAGGATTGTTTGGGCAGGAGGCCTCCCCCCTTCCCCCCGCGGGAGTGTCCAGTTCAAGGCTCCGGAACCTAAATTTAGTTTCGGCAACTGCGGGGGAGGGACAGGTGCAGCCCCCCGGCCCTGCCCAGCCCGGCCCAGCCCCTTGCTCTCTTCTCTTTGAATCATCAGCGACCCCCTCAGACTCCAACAGTGGAATCAGAAGAACATTCCCCCCGCGACCCCCGGCCCGCCCCAACCCGATCTCTTCCTCAGACCCCGGGGGGGAAATCTGGAGTCTCCATCCTCACTGGGGAAGGGGCGACGAAGAGACAGCGCCTACTCTTGGGAAGTGGGGGACAGAAGGTAGTGGGCTCTTAGCTGCGGGGGGCAAAAAGCACATCAGCTCTTAGCTAGGGGAGGCAGGGGCTTCGCCTGATCTTGGGGGGGGGGGGGCGCAGAGGTTTCTTTTTGCTTTTAGTTCGCGGGGAGGGGGGTGTCTGGGGTCTTCTCTGACCTTAGCTAGGGGGCAGAGAGTTCGCCTGGTTTTAGCTGAGGGGGAGGGTCGCCTGCTTTCAGCTTGGGGAACCTTAGATTGGGGGACAGAGGAAACGCCCGGCCTCGGCTAGGTGACCGGGGGGTTCGCCTTCTTAGTTTGGGGGCCAAGGGGTAGATCTGTTTTAATTTGGGGGAAGGGGGGGGGTATTGCCCGGTATCAGCCTGGGGAAACAAGGGGGTACCGTCGGGCCTCAGCCGGGGACACAGGAAGTTTGCCCGCTTTTGTCTTGGAGGAACTTGGTCAGGCCTGCTCTTAGCTGGGGTGTAGGGGGTTTGCCGGCTCTTGGCCCGAGGGCGGGACCGGCCGCCTCTCCCCAGTTCCTTATCACCTGGACTTGGTCCTTTCGCTCGTCTGGGTCCCGCCCTTCTCCACCGCGACAGTCTCCGCCCTGGGCTCCCCCCCACACCCCAACAGAGGATGGGGGAGGGACCAACCTTGTTTTTCCAAAACAACAGCTCCCCCGCTCCCCACCCCGTCCCCCCCAAACCCGCCCTCCGGGCCCCGCCCCCAAGACACCGAAACCGGCAGGGGACGAAACCCGGGAAGCGGGCGGGCGAGCCAGGCTTCCCAGGGCCCCGGTTCACCTGGGTCCTCCGCGCCGGGCCACAGAGAGTCCCACGGAGCGACTCCCCCAAGAGGGGTCGGGGGAAAAGGGGAAAGGGGGGTGGCTCGAATGAGGGCTTTCTGTCCCGACCGGGAACGCGACCTCCCGGACCCCGGCGCCCCCAACCTCCACCGTCTCCATTCCCCCGGCCCGTCCCGTCCCGTCCCGTCCCGTCCCGTCCCGGCCCGGCCCTCCCCTCCGCCCGGCGGCTCCCTGCTCTTGTCCTGTCGCTTACCTGCCTGCGAACTGGCCAGGTCGGAGCCCCGGGCCGGGCTCAGCAGCCCGCCCAGCACGCCCAGCGCGCCCAGCACCTGTAGCGCCACCGCCCCGTTCATGGCCCCGGCGCGGGGGGTCCGGGGGCCCGTCCTGAACTAGGACATGGGGCTCCGGGGTCACCTGGGCCGGGCCGGGCCGGATTTGGATGTGGAGGCGGCGGCAGGTTCGCAAAGGCAACGCCGGCCGGAGTTGGAGTTGGAGCAGGAGCGAGGGAAAGGGGGAGGAGGACGAGGAGGAGGAGGAGGAGGAGGTGCAGAAGCAGGGAGGGGAGGGTGAGTCAGAGCCGGGCCGCGCCCCCTGCCCGCCCGGTGCACGGCGCTGCCAGTTCTGCCCAAGTTCTTCGCCGCCGCCGCCGCCCGGCCGCCGCCCCCCGGGCCCCCCGCGCCCCCCGCCCCGCGCCTGCCGGTCACCCGCCCGCCGGGGGCCCCCCCATCCCGCAGACCAATGGGAGGGCGTGGGGGATCACCCTTGGACCTCGGAGAAAATTCCAAACCCCCCGCTCCCCGCCCCATCCCGGGGCTCCAACAGGCCCCGCCCCTTATGCAAATAGGATCCCGCCCGTGCCCCGCTCCCCGGGCCGGTTCTCCCACTTTCCCCCCCTTCTGCTCCCAAAGCCCGGGCGGGGTGGGGGTGGGGGGTGGGGGGGGGAGGAGGCGGGGCTCCGCCTCGTGTCCCCCGACGCCGGGCCGAGACCGAGACCTTGCGGCGCTTCTCCCCTCCCCGCAGCCCCGTGAAATCGCGCCGGCTCCGCCGGCCGCCCCCCGGCGCCGGCCGGGCTCTCCCGCCACCATTTGGGGGAGGGGGTTTCCAGACGGGGCCGGGCCGGGGCCGGTCCCCCTCCCCTCCCCTCCCCTCCCCCTCCCCGACACCTGTCGCCGAGCTCTCCGCTGCCCCCTGGCGGCGGCGGCGGCTTGGCGACCCCTGCGGCGGCCCGGGCCTCCAAACCCCGCCACACCCCCCTTCTTTCAAATAATAATAATGACAGTATTTCTTAATCGCTATACTAAGTGACCAGCGCTGTCCTAAGCGCTGGGGGAGAGACGAGGTCATCAGGTGGCCCCGCGTGGGCTCAGTCTTAATCCTCATTTCACAGATGAGGTAATGAACACAGAGAAGTGACTTGCCCAGGGTCACACAGGAGACAAGGGGGCGGAGCAGCATTAGAACCCACATCCTGATTCCCAAGCCCGTGCTTTTCCTACGAAGCCACGCTGCTTCCCTCCCCACCCCTGGCTGGGGTGTGTGTGTACCCCCCCCTCCTAACCAAATTCTAGTGCTAACCTTCTCACTGTACCTCCACCTTGTCTATCAAGACTGACCACTCTCCCACATCCTCTGTCCTGAGGCCATCTCTCCTCGTATCAGATAATTGCTCCCCCCACCCCCACCCCCCAAAACCTTATTGAAGACATCTCCAAGAACCTTCCCTGCCTAAACCCTCCTCTCCGCTCCTACTCCCTTCTGGGTCGTCTTGACTTGCTCCCTTCACTACTCATGCTCCCTCTCCAACGCCCATATCGGCAATTCATTTATACTAATGTCTGTCTCTCCCTCTAGACTGTGAGTTTGTGTGGGCGGGGAATGTGTGTTTGTGGTAGTGCACTCTCCCAAGCGCTCAGTACAGTGCTTTGCACTCAGTAAACTCGCAATAAATATCAATGAAGGAATGGAGAAAAGTGCCCCCACCGCTCACATGTCCAGACGCTGACAGCATTTCCGCCCATAGGGGTCGGTGGCCAGAGCCAGTAGATCAGGGTTGGAATGGAATGGGATGGGATAAGGCGGGATGGCGGGGCCCAGCGACTCCTGGGGGGGGGGGGGGGTACAGAGGAGCTGGGAACCAGCTTTCTCAGATCCCCCACCGTGCTTCGGCCAGATTCATTCCGTCATATTTACTGACACATTCCTGCTCACAACGAGCTCAGCCTAGAGAAACCGAGTCGGATACAGTCCCTTGTCGGGCTCACAAGAGATGCCTGTGGGGGTGGCGAGGGTGGCCGACCCCAGCCCCTTCCAAACCCCGTGGTTCTTCCACCACCTGATGGCCCCCTTCACCTAACTAGTTAAGGACAGGGCTCAAATCACCCTTATGAGGGTGTGGGTGACCCACTCAAGCCCTTAGGGCCCTGCTTTCTCCAGCTGCAAACTGTGAAGAGCTCATAAGTATTTACTATGTGTCCAGCACTTGACTGGGCACAGGATCTGTAGCCTTTAAGCACTAGTCACCCCACCCTCCGCACTTCTGTCCCTGTCCAGAACAATTTCACTCTTCATCCCCCCTTCAAACTCTAAGATTCTTGTGGCCAGGGAACCTGTCTCACACCTGTCATATTGTACCTCTGAGGGCTCAGAACAGTGCTTGCACACAGTAAGGGTTCAAATAGTATGAGATCATTCATTCATTCAATAGTATTTATTGAATTGCTCAGAACAGTGCTTGCACACAGTAAGGGTTCAAATAGTATGAGATCCCACTCTACCCAACAGCAGGGGTGACTTCATCAAGGCAGAATAGCTATTTGGGAAGCATAAAGAGCACGCGATTGGGACTCCAAGTACCTGGGTTGTAATTCCAGCTCCTCTACTTGTTTGCTCTGTGACCGTGGGCAATTTCCCTGTGCCTCAGTTTCAACTGTAAAATACTTGGGTTTTTTAAATGTTATTATATGTTACGGATTTACTTTGCAAAAGGCACTATGCTAAGCACCGGGATAGACACAAGCTAATCGGGCTGGACACCATCCATGTTCCATATAATAATAAGGGTATTTTTTCAAGTGTTACTATGTGCCAAGGCACTGTTCCAACGCATTGGGATAGGAACAAGGTAATCAGATCGGACACAGGCCCAGTCCCACATAAGGCGCATAGTCTTAATTTCCATTTTACAGATAAAGGAACTGAGGCCCAGAAGTCACTTGACCAAGGTCACACAGCCAAGCAGTGGATCTGGGATTACAACCTATGACTTTTTGACTCCCAGGCCCTTACCCTGTCCACTAGGCTCCATTTTACATGGGTTCCAGCTCCAAAGCTCATACTCTATCCACTAGACCACACTGCTGTTCTCCCTCCTAGACTGAGCCCCATGTGGGCCACAACATTCTGATTTGTGTCTATCCCAGCACTTGGAACTGTGCCTAGTACTTAGAAAACAATTTAAGTAAAATCTCCATCTTACAGATGAGGAATCTGAGGTAGAGAAATGCTCAAGATCACAGCAAAGAGGTGGGACTAGAACCCAGGTCTGGTGCTCTCGCCATTAGGCCACACTGCTTCTGATCCTCAGCTCTCTTCCCCTTAGAAATATGAAGGTAATGTTAGATAACAGATGCCATGCTTAAATAAAAATGTCATTACATTCTTTCAAGCTACAAAAACCCAGTGCCTCCTTCCCAGGCTATACACCACAAAGCACAAGGTCTGAACATCCTGAACTGTGTTTCTATTAGCCACTGTGGCACCACCTCTTGTGCAGCCTGGGGCAAAAATTACTTCTAGAAACTAATAATTGTGGCATTTGGATTACTACTTGCCAAAGAACTGCACTAATCACTGAGCATACCAAATATAAACAGGTATAGTTCCTGTCCCATAAAGGTCTCGCACAGAGAACAAGCATTTAATCCCCAATTAACAAAGCAAACAGACACACAAGTGACTTGCCCAAAGTGACACTGCAGAGGCAGATTAGATCACAGCTCTCATGACTCCCAATTGCATGTTTTTCCTAGGCCATGCTGCTTCTCCTTAGGGTATCTGAGTTCAATGCAGACACTTTCCAATTTACACTGACCTTCCCGTCCACCGCTGCCTACGTTGCAAACTCTGGTTGGGAAAGGGACCGTGTATGACCGACAACCAGTAGCACAACTAACTCTACCAATTAAGCAGCAATGTGGCCTACTGCAAAGAGCACAGGCCTCAGAGGACCTGGTTTCTAATCCCAGCTCCACCACTTATCTGCTGTGTGAATTTGGGCAAGCCACCTCAGTTCCCTCATCTGCAAAACAAAAAGTTCAAAACCTGTTCTCCCTCCTCAATCAAGACCGGGATCCCCACCTGACACCTAGATCATCTTGTATCCGCCCAGTGGCACACCATTAACACTTCTTGGCTCAATGGTAAGAGCCCAGGCTTGGGCGTCAGAGGTCACGGGTTCGAATCCCAGCTCTGCCACTCGGCAGCTGACTGTGGGCAAGTCACTTCACTCCTCTGTGCCTCAGTTCCCTCATCTGCCAAATGGGGGTTAAGACTGAGCCGCACGTGGGACAACCTGACCACCCTGTACCTAAAGGCTTAGAAGAGTGCTCTGCACGAAGTGCTTAACAAATACCAACATTGTTATTATTCTTCCCACCTCCCCAACCACCTCTTGGTTCTGACTCCCCCTTCCAGGAATCAGTCGGGCACGGACTGACACGAAAACTTTACTTTATTTGCTTGCACAAGGGCAAGGCCGCGTGGTGCTAAGCCCCTTACATGGGCTTCGGGGGAGGTCTGGGGGCAGCGCCCTGTGAAGACAAAGACGGACACATCAGAGAGGTGCAGAAGAGATGGTCACCGCCCTCCCACCCCCTCTCTCCGACCCTCCCCGGGGCGGCCCTGCACTTGACAGGTGGGACACGGAGGCGTCCCAGCCCGGGGCTCAACGGGCCGGTACTCACGGCGGGGCGGAAGCGGGGCGGCGGGGTGCGGTCTTTGCGGGCCTCGCGGGAGCGGTTCCTCACCACCTTGCTGTGGATGGCGCAGCTGACGCAGTAGTGCAGCTTCACGTACAGCTTGGGCAGCACGTAGGCTGGGGGGCAGAGGGCGGGACGGTTAAGGTCGGCAGAGCCGGCGGGGCTCCCCCCCGGGAGCGCGGTTCGCACAGTGCACCGCGCCTATTGCAAGGACCGGCAGGGTGGAGGGGTCGGACTCACAGTCGAAGACGCTGGCCTCCGAGATGTCCCGCACGGCGGCGGCCTCGACGATGTTGCGGATGACGAACTTCTTGATGGCCTTGTCCTTGGGCACGCAGCGGGCGCAGTTGGTGCAGCGGATGGGCTGCACGTGGCCGCGGCCCTTCTTGGCGCGCCCGTTGTTGCGTCGCTTCTTGGTCTGCGCGGGGGAAGGAACGGGGAAGGCGGTCGGGGCCCGGGGCAGCTCCCCGCGGCCCCCGCCGCCCACGGCTTCCAGGCCCGGGTGTCCATCCCGCACCCCTCCATTCCGGCGCTCCTTTCCCCGCCCTCAGGCCCCTCGCGCGCCCCCGCCGCTCACCATCTTGGAATCCAAGGGGCCGAAAGAGGATCCGGCCGCCGCCCAAGCCTTCTTATATAGCTCGAATCCCTCCGCCCGCACCGGAAGTCCCCCCGCTCGGGCGCCTCTGCGGACGGACACCGGACGACCACGGCCTTTTTCCTCTCCTTGCACTCAACGTCACGGCGCGGGGGGAGCTGCGGGCCCCCACCGGTCCCCGTATTTCAATTCAGGGAAGTACTATTTTCTCGTCCCGTGGAAGGACAAAGGGTGGTGATGCGATTCCCGACAAGCTCCGCGGCGTCTCGGTTCCCGGAAGTCCTTCCACGGCATGCTGGGATGTGAGTTCGGCCGGCCGAGGAGGCTCAGGCCCTCCGGAAGTTGTAGTCCGCCAGCCGCGCGGCATGCTGGGGGATGTAGTTTTTTTTGGGGGGGGGGGGAGGTCGAACCACGCTGTGGGAATCGTAGTACGGAGGCGGGTGGCTCAGCCGGAGAGGAGGGCGAGTAGGGGTAAGGAGGGCTTAGTCAGGGAAGACTTCGAGAAGGAAATGTGGTTTGGGAAGCTACATGTGCTGAACTGTTCTTTCCAAGCGCTTAGTACAGTGCTCTGCACACAGTAAGCGCTCAATAAATGCTGCTGCTGCTATTTGTTAAGCGCTTCCTATGTGCCAAGCACCGTTCTAAGAATAATAATAACGTTGGCATTTGTTAAGCGCTTACTAGGTGCAATACACCGTTCTAAGCCATGGGAGGGGGGGATACAAGGTGATCAGGTTGTCCCACGGGGGGTTCACACTCTTCATCCCCATTTGACAGATGAGGTCACTGAGGCCCAGAGAAGTGAGTGACTTGCCCAAAGTCACACAGCCGACAAATGGCGGAGCCGGGATTCGAACCCACGATCTCTAACTCCCAAGCCCGGGCTCTTTCCACTGAGCCACGCTGCTCCTGTTTGTCACACAGCAGACAAGTGGCGAAGTCGGGATTAGTGCCGGGCCATGTCTGATAACACAATTTTCCCAGGTGCCTATAATAACGATAATGAGATAACAAGAATAATAATAAAAAGCACTTACTAGGTGCCAAGCCCTGTAGGTATTCAGTAAATACCACTGATTGATTGATTCTTCCCACTGAACTGAGGACTTTAGACTATGTCTGTTAATGTATTGTATTCTCCCAAGCGCTTAGTACAGTGCTCTGCACCCAGTAAGTGCTCAGTAAATATGTTTGATTGACTTCATTGAGAGTATTCGAGTGGCTTTTAAACGTAAGTCCCCATTTGGGACAGGGACTGCATCTCATCTGATTGTACCTTGCTTGGTACGTCACAATTATTATTGTGGGGTGACCTTTGCTTTCCGTTAGTTACTGGTGTGAGTGGGAGGTGTATGAGGGGAAAGCAAGTGGAAATCCCACACCCATCTCCTCCCCTTATTCATTCGATCGTGTTCATTGAGCACTGACTGTGTGAAGAGCACTCTACTAAGTGCCTGGACTCTACAATTTGGCAACAGATAGAGACCATCCCTGCTCAACAACAGGCTCACAGTCTAAATCTCAGGTGGTGGACAGCCCTTCTGCCCCCTCTAAGGAACGACTCTAAACTCTGTAAGCCCGTCGATTAGACTGTAAGCCCGTCAAACGGCAGGGACTGTCTCTATCTGTTGCCGACTTGTTCATCCCAAGCGCTTAGTACAGTGCTCTGCACATAGTAAGCGCTCAATAAATACTATTGAATGAATGAATGAACTCTCTGCTTTTGCCTCCCCTCCCTCATCCCTTTCCGCCTGGGTCCCCTTCTCCTCCTTCAAAGTGTGGAGCAGAGGATGGGGCTGCTGGAGGCCCTAGCGGGTCACACCTCACCGGCTGCTGGGAGTTCCACCGTTATCAATCAGAAACTCCTCACCATCGGCTTCAAAGCAATCCCTTGGCGGCTCCTACTTCGCCTCGCTACTCTCCTACTCCAAACCAGCCCTAACTCTCCCCTCCTCTAATGCCAACCTTCTCGCTGTACCTCCATCTAGTCTAGCTCACCGCCGACCCCTCACTCACGTCCTGCCTCTTGCCAGGATGCCCTGTCTCTTCCTAGCCTATCCGCTCTCTACTCCCTTCAAAGCCTGACTGCAGGCCCATCTCTCCTCCCTGGGGTCTTTTCCTGACTGAGCCCTCACTTGCCCATCTTTCCTCCCTGGGGACTTTTCCTGACTGAGCCCTCATTTCCTCTTCTCCCTCTCCCTTCGGCACCACCCTGATTTGCTTCCTTTATTCACCCCTCCCTCAGCCCCACAGCACTTACACAGCACTCATGCATACATCTGTAATTTCTTTCTTTGTGTCTGTCCCCTCCTCTGGACTGCAAGGTGATGGTGATAACTGCAAGGCATGTTATCTATTCACTGTTAAACTGCAACTCTCCCAAACGCTTAGTACAGTGCTCTGCATACAGTAAGTGCTCAATAAATACGATTGATGGATTGATTGACCCAAGCAGAGCCTGCTAAATCCCTCTTACTGTAGCGTACTCTGGCAATTCTCACAGGCGGTGTGGGTCACTCTCCAAAGACGCGAGGGCTGTTGTTAAATTACTCATGTTTATTTATAACAGACCTTCAGCCAGTACAGTACAAAACTTACAGTAGTATATCTCCGTTACACAAATATTTACTTACAATATATTACAGATACAAAAACGCTTCGCAGATAAGTCTCAAAAGCAGGTCGGGGCTCCGATTGAGAACAAGTCCCCGAAGGAGGAGGAGGAAGGAAATTCGAGAGAAGAGAGGCCAGCCGACTCGGGCGACAAAATACAAACGAAAAACCGGGGCGGGGGTGGGGATGGGGCGGACGGGAGGGGCGGGGCATATTGCACTTTTCTTCCGCTTATTCTGGGTTTGATTTTGTTCTTGATACCGTCTGATTAAAAATATATCTCTGTATGTCTGTACAGGGCAGGGCCCCCGGGCGGTGACTAGAGGACCCCGTCGGTGTCCGCTAAAAGGAGGCTGGAAAAGAATCGTGTAGAAAGGGTGTTGGGGGGGAGGTCGGGGGAGGCGTTAGACCAGAGAAACCTTCGCTTCTCCGGGTCCTTTGGGGTTTTTTTGTTTGTTTTTTTGCAAAAGGAGTTGGGGGCGGGGATCCCTGGGCGGGGCGGGGGAAAGGTTGGAGGGGGACGGGGACGACGACTGTGTTCCCCAGACCTTGGTTAAGTGCAGTGAAGGTCTGAAGAAGAGCAGTCGAGCCCCCGGCCCCTCCGAGGCCTTCCACCTCCCCCGGCCTGGGGGGGATCTCCCGGAACGAGCCCCGAGGTCTTGGGGGGAGACGGGACCCCCGGCGGCTGGAACCCCCTCCCGGCCTGCTCGGGAGGAACCCGGCGGCTCGGGTGCCTGGGCGGCCGGGGCCCGGGCCGGGGGCGGCCCCCTTCTCCGTTTATTGCTACGGTGTCACCGCCAAACGCGCTCCCACGAGGGAGCAGCAGGGCCTAGGCCCGGGGGTGGGGGGCGAAGGGGAGGATGGAGCCGGGTCGGGGGTCGGGGGTCGGGGACGGGACACGCGCCGGAGGCCCCACGGGGGCTGGGGGCACACGGCTGGGAGGAGAGGAAGGCGGAAGCGTCACAGAGGAGAGAGGAAAGGAGCAAGTGTTGCAACTTGTGAGGTGGTTGTGTTTGGTTTTAGTTTTATTTTTTTTTTTTTAAACGTAGAAAAAGAACAGCCTTTGGTTTGAAACTCCAGGTGGCCGGGCCCGGGCGGCGGCCGCTGCGGGCCGGAGGGGGCCGACGCCCCCCGCCCCGCTGCCCCCCAGGAGCGAGCGGCCGCTGGGGCCGGGGCTGGGGCTGGGGCTGGGGAGGGGGAGGGAAGCCCCTGCTCCCAGGGCGGGGAGCCTGCCCTACGACCATTTTTGGTTCCGTTGAAACTGAAAGGAGAGAATCGGTGGCCCCGACCCCCCGGGCCGGACCCCTCACCGCGGGGGGCGGCGGGGGAAGGGGACGGGGAAGCCCGAAGCCCCGCGGCCAACAGTTCCTGAAGCGGCCGGGCTTGGGCTTGGGCCTGGGCCTGGGCCTGGGCCTGGGCCTGGGCCCCCACAATTAGGGGCAGGAAGGAGAGGAGCGGGGTGGAGGGGGGCGACACAGACCTTTAGCCCCAGGGGACCCCTCTGCACGGGAGACCCGTTCATAGTTTGAGTGTAGGGGGGTGAGGGCGAGGGGGCGGACTGTAGGCGAGGGGAAAGGCGGACAGCCCCCCGCCCCCCCCAAACGGGAAAATCCTTCATTCATCCGTCCCGGCCCCTTGGGAGCAGGAAGGGTCGGGGTCGGGAGAGGGGCACCAGGAAGTGAGGAGGGGAGGTCCCCCGAAGAGGCTCCCGTAACAGGGGGCTTAAGGGCCCTTCTCAGGGCGAGGCCGGCAGGGGCAGTTTGGAAAGCACAAAAATAAAGCGGCCCAAACTGCCAGTGAAATAAATAACCCAGTGTGTGTGCGGGGCAGGGGGGCGGGGGGGGGGGGGGCGTGGGAAACCGCGGGCCCAATCTGGCCCGGCCCGGCCTCAGAGGGTCCGTGGGAGACCGGAGGGGTGGGTGGGTGTGTCTGTCTGTGTGTGACCCCAAAGGTGTGTGTGGAGGCAGTGTGACTCTCCAGGAGGAGGTGGGCAAGTCGACAGAACCGGGGATGCGGGAAGGGGCGGGCCACCAAGGAGACCCGGAAGGGTCAGCGGTCATGGGGGAGAGTGTGTGTGTGTGTGTGTATGGGGGGGGGACGGGCCGCCGGGGAGACCCCGAGGGGTGGACCGAGTGTGTGTGTGTGTGTAGGGAGAGGGAGAAGGGGGAGAAGGCCTGTCCGCGCTAGCCCACCTTGTGCTCGCCGCGCACGATGTGGGAGGAGAACTCGTAGCGATCGCGGCTGTGGTGGCCGCAGATGTTGCACTCGAAAGGGTCCCGGAAGCCGTGGCAGCCCATGTGGATGGTGAACATGACGTGGTCCAGGAAGAGGATGCGGCAGTGGTCGCAGCGGAAGGCCCGCACGGGCTCGCCGTCCTCGCCCACCACGCGCAGGCTCTCCCGGGCCGGGCCGGGGGCCGCTCCGCCCCGGCCCAGCCCCGCCTCGCCCAGGCCCAGCCCCATCCCCAGGCCCAGCCCCAGCCCCAGCTTGCCGTCCTCCTTGTGGGCGTGGTTGGCGTTGGCGTAGGCGGGGCTGGGCCGGGCCGGGGGCGCGGGGCCGGCGGCGGGACCGGGACCGGGACCGGGACCGGGACCGGGAGCGGGATTGGGAGCGGGCCCCGCCGCCGGCCCGGGCCGCTCCTCCGCCTCGCTCTCCGCCTCGCTGGAGTCCTGGCAGCCGTTGGGCGAGGCGCCGGGGGAGCCGGGCGGGCCGCCCCGCGGCCGGTAGAGGAGCGGCGGCGGGGGCTGCGGGGGCGGCGGCGGCGGCGGCGGCGGGCCCCCGTCGGGCAGGTCCTCGTGGCCCTCGCCCGGCTCCCGGGGCCCCGGCAGCTCCAGCCGCCCGGGCAGGGCCGGCAGCTGGGTGTACACCGAGCTGATGACGGGCGTCAGCTCCGAGATGCAGTTGGCGGGCGGCAGGCGGAGGGGCCGCAGGTGCTCGGCTCCCATGAAGGCCAGGGAGCCCCCGAAGCCCGGCTCCAGCGCCGGGTGGCCCACCAGCTCCACGTCCTTCTCATAGCCGCCCCCGCCGCCGCCCACGTCAAACGGGAGGTCGGAGAGGCTGAAGCGGAGTTGCTTGTCTCCTGGGGGAAGGGGAGGGGGCGGGGATCAGGTTCGCTGTCCTCGCCCCTGCCTGCCCCCGCCCCCGGGGCCTGCGGGAGGCGGCCCGGGCTCCCCTCCCTTTCCCGCTCGTCCCAGCATCATCCGCGCCCCCGCCCCGCGGGCCTGAGCCGGCAGACGGAGACGGCAGCGGGGCCGGGATGATAATAATAATAATAATGACGGCATTTGTTAAGCGCTTACTTTGTGCCAAGCACTGTTCTAAGCGCTGGGGTAGATGCAAGGTCATCAGGGTGTCCCCCGTGGGACTCTCAGGCTTCATCCCCATTTGACAGAGGAGGGAACTGAGGCCCAGAGAACTGAAGTGACTGGCCCAAAGTCACACAGCCGACAAGTGGCAGGAGCGGGATTAGAACCCACGACCTCCGCCTCCCAAGCCCGGGATCTTTCCCCTGAGCCGCGCTGCTTCGGGCGGATCTGTCGCCCCCCTGGTGGCGGGGGCGGGGCATGGTCTCTCCCTGGCGTCCGGGGGCGGATCTGACGCCCCCTGGTGGCGGGGGCGGGGCATGGTCGCCTTCGCCGGTGGCCGGGTCTGACGCCCCCTGGTGGCGAGGGCGAAGCCGTGTTCTGTCGCCTACCGGTGGGGTGGGGCGGGGACGGGGCCGGCGACGGGGCCGGCGACGGGGCCGGCGGGCCCCTTCGGTGGGTTCCTTACCTACGAACTTCTGCGGGGTGGAGCGTTTGCGCTTGGTCAGGCTGTTGGTCAGTCGGTCGATGAACACCGGCCGCTCGGAGGACGGGTGCAGCACGGAGTCGGACCCCATCTCCAGCTCCCGCATCTCCTCGCCTGTGGGAAAAGGCGGGGAGGGGTCAGCCACATGGTCCGGGCAGGGCCGAACCCCGGGGACCCAGACCTCTGGGTTCGACGCATCCTCTCCCGGAGCGCCCCCCAGGAATGGGTGGGGAGCGCCTGAAGGGTCCCCCACCCCCGGCCCGGCCCCGTCCTGGCCACCCGCCCACCTGGCTGGCCGCCCAGCGGCTGACCGTCCATGCTGAGGCTCTGCAGGTAGTTGTGGCAGCGCTCCTTGTGCTCCTCCAGCGTGCTCTGCTGCTTGTAGCTGCGCCCGCAGTAGTTGCATTTGTAGGGTTTGCCGACCGTCGGGGAGGACACTGGGGAGAAATGGGGGGGGTCACCCCGAGGCCGAGGAGGGAGGGGGGCTGTGGGACCCAGGAGTACGGAGAGGGGCCCACCAAGGCTGGCGGCGTGAAACCAGGCAGAGGCCTCCCCGGACCCCCGAGATTGAGGGCCTGGCACGCATCGTGCCCCTGGGGTGGGCTCCTAGTGCACCTGGCGGGGACAAGCCAGGGGACCCAGGCCCCGCCCCACGTTGTGGTTTAACCTTCTCCTGGGTAGGCTGTGTGTGAGCGGGCCGGGGGCGAGACCGGGGATTTCTCACTGGCTCGGCACTGTCTGCTTTCCCGTGGCGGAAGAGAGAACGAGAGCGGGGCCCCGGGCTGCTGAGAACCGAGAGCCTCGACGGCCTCGACCTCCGGCTTCGCCCCATCCTGCCCCCCTGGGCCCGTCCCCGCCCTCAGCCTCCACTCCCCACCCCCAGCCCTGACCAGGCTGGGGCACTGAGGCCAAACAGCTTGGCCGAGTGCAGTGGGGCCTGCTGGACCCATCTGGTGCCCTTGGAGGAGAACTGGGCGAGTCCAGCTCGAGGGGTGCACTAAGTGTGTGTGTGTGTGGGGAGCCTGGGGGTCCCCGGAGACAAGGTCGTGGGGCCCGGGCTGGCAACAGGTAAAGCAAGAATCTGAGCTGGGATACGAACATGTGGTGGCAGGAGTGTGGCGGGGAAGCAGGGGGAGAGACCCTGAGTCCGTTCCCTGGATTAGGAGCAGGACTACGCCCCTTCCCTCAGCTGGGGTTTTAATCTCAGGGAGAAACCTGGGACTCTGCCCCACCAGGGAAAAGACATGCCCATGGCTAGGGAGAAGCTGGTAGACCAGGCCAGCAGCCAAGTAGGATCCAGCAGGAGGGCACCTGAAAGGATCAGGAAGCAGCAGGGAGGGGTGGGCACTGCAGGGGGCATCTGGTTCTGCACTGAAAAAACAAAGTCTTCACCACTCTGTTGTTCCCTTCCGAGAGCTTAATACAGTGTTGTACACATAGTAACCTCTCAATAAAAACCACTGATTGATTGGATGGCTCAAAGTCTGGAGGAGGGCCATCAGGCCAGCGGGGACAGAGAAGGATCACCCATCTAGGCACAACTCACCCTTCCCCCTCCACCCCCATACCAAAGAGGGTGCGTAGTAGTGAGCGGGACAGGAGGTTGACATCTATTGGGGGTGCGGAGCCTGGGGCTGACTACTGTGGCTCTGCAGGGTCTGGGGCGGGGGGCTGACCGCAGTGGACCCAGTGATGGGGCAGGGACTGGGGGCCACGGAGGTGGAGGGTCCGAGGCAGGGGGCTGACGGCCAGGGGTACCCAGGCCCAGGGGAGGGGACTGATGGTTACGGACCCAATGCCGGGGCGGGAGGCTGAGGGGCGTGGGGCCCGGGTGAGGGCAGGGGACTGACCGCTGTGCGTGCGCAGGTGGCCGGTGAGGGCGTCGCGGCGCCGGCAGGCGTAGTTACAGAAGGGGCACTTGAAGGGCTTCTCCCCGGAGTGCAGCTTGATGTGCCGCAGCAGGTTCCCTTTCTGGGTGAAGGAGGCTCCGCACTGGTTACAGTGGAAGGGCCGCTCGCCTGCGGGGGACACCGGGGGGTCAGCTCCGGGGGGTCAGCTCCGGGGAGCCGCTCCGGGCCCGGCCCACCCGCAGGCCCCCTCGCCCCCCTCACCGGTGTGGCTGCGCTTGTGCACCATGAGCACGTTGGGGCCGATGCAGACCATGCCACACACGTCGCACTTGAGCTTCCCGTTGGGCAGGCGGATGCCGCCCGGGGAGTGGGGCTCGGGCCCGCTCCCGTCGCAGTAGCCCAGCGGCTCGGACAGCGAGTCGTCCACGATCACGCTGCCCTCCTTGTCCAGCAGCGGCTCCTCGGGACCCAGCAGCTGGCTGGCCTCCTCATCGCTGTACATCTCCACCTTGATCGAATTGGCTGGGGGGGCGGGAGGGTGGTTAAGACTGGCGGCTGCCGCCACAACCGGAAAGTGGGGCGTGTGGGACCCTCCTGACCCGCCCACCTCTCCCTGACTTGAGACCCTCCCCCCACCCCCACACTCCTCCCTGCCCTGAGACCCTCCCACCCCACCCCCTTGTCCTGGTACCCTCCTACCTCTCCCTGCTCTGGGACCTGCCCGGCCGGCCCCACCCACCCTCCCTGCCCTGGGACCCTCCCGCCCCACCCCACTCACCCCTCCCTGCCCTGGGACCCTCCCGCCCCGCCTCTCCCACCCCTCCCAGCCCCAAGCCCCTCTCTCCTCTCCCTCCCCAGCGAGTCCCTCCCAGTCCCGCCCTCCGCGGAGAGCGGAGCCGGGATGGGGATCGGGATTGGGATGGGGCACAGGCTCTGTAAGGGAAGCCTGCGGGGTGTGCGTGTTGGCAGTGGAGGGAAGCTTGAGGAACAAGGCCTCTGGGGTAGGAGAGATGGGGTAAGGCAGGGAGGGGTAAACGCTAGTCCGGGGTTCCCCTCATTAACCTCCGGGGAATGTCCCGTCCCGGAGATCCTGGGGGCTACGGACATTCTGGAGGGGCGGCGGGGCACATAAAGTCCAACAGGTACGTTTCAGCCCAAGACCCCTTTCTAAGCCATAATTGGTTGAAGGGGCAGAACAGCAGGGGTGGTGCGGAGGTTGGTTTCAAGGCTCTGAACTAACTCCATCCCGCTCCACTCTGTCCCCGCCTTTTGGCTCCCCCGGAAAAGGAGCCTCAGGGAAACAGGCCAAGAGCAGTCCTGGGAGTCCAATGACTATGGAGGGGGTCTTCTCGAGGGGGCCAGCCACGGGACAAGCCCTCCCCATATTCTCAAATCACCCCCACCTTCCCCAGGCAGTCAGCGGACCCCAGCCTTCCGGCCTCCTGATTTCCTGCCCCAGCCAACTCAAAGATGGCATCTACTATGGCTGCCCAGCCAGCACTGTACTAGGCGCCTGGAAGGGTACCCCGGGCCACGGCTTCTGTCCTTAGTGTGGGGCCACCATGGAGTCCCGCTGCTCCCTGCCTCCCAGCGGGTGGTCCCTGGAGCCAAGCCCTCCCCCTTCATCACTGGGTCAAGCGGGACATCGAGGATGGTGGGGAGTTGGGGCAGCCCTCCCTTCTGGCTCTTAACCCTTTCCCCGTCCCAGAGGTCTCCATCATCAAACCAGCACCCAACACGGGGCCTCGTTCTGCCCGAGGCTGGGGCTAGAAGGCGTGAGGGATGGGGGTCTGGGTGGAGGGGCACTCACCGCTGAGCTGGCGCCGGGGAGGGGGCTGGACGGAAGAGCGCTGGGTGCCGGGGTCCCGATGAGAGGGGAAGGGGCCCGAGGGGAGTTCTGGGGGTACTCACCACTGAGCGAACGGCTGGGGGAAGAGTGCTGGCTGTTTGGGGTGCTCACTGCAGGCCCCACTGTGGTGCCCCCGCAGAACTCCTTCTCCAGAGATGAGTCCCCGCTACCTTGGGGAGACGGAGCAGGGACGGTGAGCGGGGGGGGAAGGCGCAGAGGCCAGAGGGCCTGGGGGAAGAAGATGCTGGACGCTCCACACCCGGGGTGCCGGATCCCGGAGAGCCGCCGCCCTCTTTATGGTTGCGCGGGAGAGGGGAAGGCTGCGTCACTGCCTGACTACCACAGGAAATGGGGGCCGAGGCTCTCGCGGGGACCCCCCACCCTGAGCGGGGGCTGGGAACGGGGAAGGTCAGGTGCCGGTGACCTGGATCCCCACGGTTCTCACGTCCTGCTCTCTTCGGCCACCTTGGAGGGACTTGCTGGTCCCCTGAGCCCCAACACTGGACAGGGCGTGGGACCAACACTCACCCCCATACACACACATGGACCCCCTCACCCCACATTACCCACACCCACGCACCGGCCAAACCGGCACCCAGCCGAGAACCCCCAACCCACGGCAGAAGGGAGGAGGGGGAGGAGGGGGCTACCAGGCCTGCAAGGGAGGAGGGAAAAGCCTTTGCCTTTGGCCAGTTGCTCAGAGGTTCCAGGGTTCATCCCTCTCAGCCGCCATCCCTCTCCAGAGGGCGGGGGTCTCCCAGGCCAAAGTTCCGGCAGCTGGGCGGCACTGCCCCGCACTCATCTGATCCTCTTCCGGACGTGCTGGGGCTAGTGGGATTCGTAGTGAGTTGTGCTGGGCCCGAATCATGGAGGGGATGGGTGGAAGGGGCGTGGTGGGCCCTGGCCTTGGCTCTCCCAGCGTGAGACCAAGTGACCGGCCCCGACCCGTCCCAACTGATGGTCTTGGGCTCCTAAGCAAACCCGACCTGGCAGAGCCAAGGCCTAGCCCGGTCCTGCCGACAGCCAGTCTCTGGCGGGCTGAGTGGTAGTTGGTCGAATACTCGAACTGGGTGGCTTGGGCCAGGGACATAGCGGGGCTACTCCGGGCCAGGGAGGCGCCCTCTGGGCCAGGGGACAGGAGACAGTCGGGGCCTTGGAGGGGGAGAAAAGATATTCTGGACCATGAGGCCATGGGGTTACGGGGGGTGGGCAGGGGAGGGTTTTGAGGAAATTGAAGACATTTGGGAACTTTGGGTGAGGGGGTGGGGGCAGAGAGAAGACACTTTGGACCGGGAGGCCATGGGGGGGGAGGGGATAGAAGGCACTTGATCTTGAGGTGGGGGGGGGTGTGAGGAGAGAGATCATCCAGGGTCATGGTGGGAAGAGAGGCACTGAGAGGTGGAGAAAGGCACCGATTGTTGGGGCTGCTGGGGCCTTGAGGACACCAGGAAATTCAGGGTTGAGGCGGGGCAAAATGACCCGGCTCGGACCTCCACCTCGGCGGACGGAGGGCGGCGGGACCGGAAACTGGGCTGTGCCAAGCTCCCCTGCTCTCCAGCGGCCCCTGCCCCCACCGCACCCGTGCTCCGGGAGGTGGCATGGGCAGCCGCCACCCAGACTGCTCCTGGGACTCCCCCATCCCCTGGCGGGCATCCTGGAGCCCAAGCTAGGTGGGGGAGGGGGTCTCGGGGCTCCCATCGCCAGAGGCCCGGGAGTCCCCCTCTCCCTGCTTGCTTGTGCTCTGCTCCTGCCGGGCCCCTCCCCAATGCGCATTCTCCACCCTGAGCTGGCTTGCCCCCCCCCAGGCTGCTGGTGACCTCGCTGCCGCCTAGGCAACACTGCGGGCGTACGGGACTAGGCGCTGGCGGCGGGGGGGGGGGGGGGGGGGGCCGCCTGCCGCTTACCTTCCAGGAAGCCAGGGTTCCTGGAAGAGAGGGAAGTGACCGGCATTTCGCCACCGCCAGCAGGAGCAGGAGCTTGGGGATTGGGGTCTGCAGCCCTAGCGACGGGCATCTGCCCGCTGCTCAGCTGGACCAGGGGCAGGGGGAAGTGGCAAAGGGGGCAGGAAGGATCAGACGAGGGTCAAAAGGTCCAGATGAGTGGGGAAGGGGGTCTGGAGGGACCAGACCCGGGGGCGGTGGGGAGAGGAAAAGGGTGAAGGAAGGGGTCGTAAGGGGCCGGACAGAGGTGGAGGAGGGGGTCAGGAGGGACCAGCCGGGGTGGGGGAGGGAAAGAGGGGTCAGGAGAAGTCGACTCGGGGGAGAGGGAAGGAAGGGGATCAGGAGGGACCGACCGGGGTCTGGGAGGGGAAGTGGGGTCAGGAAGAACTAGGCCAGTAGTGGGGGGTGCGGGCTGATTCACCCAAAGGGATGCAGTGGCCAAGGCAGGATTCCCAGCCGGGGAGGGGGTCAGGGTGGGGTTGGTTTTGGCTTTCCCTTATCCAGGGGCAACCCGGCAGGGGTGGCGGGACGCATCACAGGTGACCAACCTCGTTGCCACCCAACCCCACCCTCGACACACACCTAACACCCCTCATCTCCCCGGCACCCACACGCACTTGGGTTTCCACTCCACAGGACCCGGCTTCTCTCCGGGCTAACCACTGTAGTAACTGCCTGCCCCTGCCTCTCCCCTCTGGCCCCGGGGCTCCTAGTGGCCCTGGGCGAGCGCACCCACTCCACGCCATGCCCCAGCGGCCCGGGGATCCAACAATCTCGCAGAGGGCTGCTACCACGAACATCTACCCAGTAAGGAGGGCAGTCTGGATGTGGCCCAGTGGAAAATCGGCAGACCGACCACCCGGCTTCTAATCCCAGCTCCGCCACTGGCTGGTTGGATGACTTTGGGCAAACAGCTTAACTTCTCTGGGCCTCAGCTACTTGTTTGCAAAATGGGGAGATTAGGAACCACCTCTATCTCACAGGGATGCTGTGAGGACAAAAATGACCTACGTAAACGTGAGCGCTCTTTGAGAAGAAAAGCCATCTCTAAAGATGGCTATAAGACATTGGTATTACTTTGGAAGTGGGGTGGAAGCTGAGGCGGTTGGGGACGTGGGGGTGCGGGAGAGAGGAGAAAGAGCTGGGGGAACAGCGGCGGGGGGGGGGGGGAAGGGCGGGGCTGAAGGAAAAGAAAAATGCCTCTTCCGAGAATCTTTGAACCCCCGATTGCTCTTTTACCCCTTCCTTCCCAGGCCAGCCGGGCGTTCAGGTTCCTGAGACCTCCCCGGGGCCCCTGTACAATCCCTTGCATACAGTAAGCGTTCAATAAATACGACTGAATGAATGCACCCCAATCCTCACGCTGCTGGGCTCTCGGCCCAAACCTCAGCTCTGTGGGACCTGTAGGAGGGAACGGGCTCCGGGGAGGTCCTGAATGGAAGCAGCGGCCTGGAGAACGACCTCTCCCTTCCTCCCTCGAGCTCCAGGCTCTGGCCCAGCCGGGTCAGTGGGCCGCACCCCCAGACGACAGCGAACAGGAACACGTACCAGAGATGTATGAGCGGCCGTTGCAATCTTCTATGTCCATCTTTGAGAGGCTCGGCTGCCGGAGCGGGAAGAGAGTGAGAGAGACAGAGACTGGTGTCAGAGCGTGGACCGGGGCGGGGGGGGGGGGGGGGGCCCCGCCTCCAGACTGGGTGTCCCGCTCTGGAGGTCATCCTTTCCTGTCCCCTGCCTCGGCTCCCACCTGGCTGCCATCCTGGCCAACATCCCCGACCTCGGCGGGTGCTAGAGCTCCCGTGACCACCGTGCCCCCGGGGGCTACACAGGCAGCCCTGGGGCCGCTGCCCTTCTGCCTCCACCGGAGACCCACCGCGAGACGGGTCCAGGGAGGCCAGCAGCCTCTACAGGGGTCTGGCTGGGCGGGGTGGGGCGGGGAGAGCAGAAGGGCCGTGAGCCGGCTGGCGCATGGAGCCTCTGGCCCACCTCAGCCTCCGGGAACCCAAAGGGGGAAGAGTAGCTGCCCTGGGCACACCAAGGCTAGAAGAACCAGGGGCCACAAGGCAGAGCCCCACCAAACCCGCTACTCAATTACCCTCTCCAGCCATGACAGATGAGAGGGAGGGGGAAGAGGGAAAGGGAGATGCAGAAAGGCTGGGGGTAGGAGAGGGAGAGTAGAGAGAGTCCCAAGATGCCGGAGGAAGTGGGTAGGGGGTCCTGATAGCATCTCACACCCCTAAGTGACCTTCCCTCCCACACCTGCTACCCCTTCCACCGCAAGTAAAGAAGGAAGCAGAGCCCGGACCGCCCTACTTGGGGAAAGACGGACGGAAACCGGCAGCGACGGTCCCAAGTGGGCAGGAGCAGGGAACGATTAAAAGTCATAATTGGTCAAAGGGAATTAACTGGAGAGGAATAAGGACCTTTTGGAGTCCAGGCAGCAGGTGGGCCCTCAGGTTCCCACTGAGCTGCCTGTGGGGGCCATAGTGATAATATTTAAGTGCCTAATATGCCCCAAGCATTGCACTAAACACTGGGGTAGATACAAGACAATCAGGTTAGACACAGTCCCTGTCCCACACGGAGTTCACGGTCTAAGTGAACCAAAGTGGCTTCCTAGTCACTGCTGGCTGGAGGCTGGGAGTCTCCCCTAATGCTCTGGGCGTGGGACACCCACACCCACAAACGTTCACACTCACATGTACACACTCACATGTACACACTCACACGTACACACTCACGTGCGGGCTCACTGCCCCCAGCCCAGTCCACCTGCTCCTCAGGAGTGGGTGTGGGTGACAGCAGCCTTGGCCAGATGTCACTCTGGAGACCCTGAAGGGGAAGGGACCCGGGTTCCCCTGGAAAGTCAGGCTGCTGGGGGTACGGGGCCCCTCCCAGCGCCCCGCTCCCCGCCTGCTCCTCTTCACTCCGGCCCACTCGGTGACCGCGGGGGATGTGGGAGGGGGAAAGAAGCTCTGTCCCACCCACAGCCTCTTCCTCCAGAGGCCAGCCTGGAACCGGGAGAGGCACGGGTCGGGGGCGACTGGGACTCCGAGGCCCCAACCGGGCTGCGCTGTGGTGATGGAGGTGAGGGGGGTAGGTCGCGCTGAGGCCGGAGGCTGCAGCGGGGCGTCCCACTGGCCCCCGGAGCGGGGCTCTCGGCGAGCGTGGGAAATGCCGGGCCCAGATCGGGAGGGTTGCGGGGGTGATTTTCCATCTGGGGGGAGGGGCGCGGGGGAGCAGCGTCGGACGGGAGCCGTGGCACGCTTTGCTGCCCACTTCCTGCCAGCTTTTCCCTGACAGACTGATCGGCCTGGATGCCTCGCCGGCGCTGGGTCAGCGGTCAGAGTTCAGGGTTACTTACCCCGGGGTGGCACAGAGGCTGGCGGCGGCAATAATTCACAGCCCTCCAGTCTCCCAAGACTCAGGCCGGAGGAGAGAGAGAGTGAAGCTTCCAAATCTGCCTTCCCTCCAGCCCCTGCGGGCCTGGGCCGACCGGGTTAGTGTCGGGGCGGAGAAGGAGAGGCCACAAAGGCTGTGGAGGCCCGGGAGCTGGTCAGCCCAGCAGCCCGGGGCATGAAAGTAGTCTCACCAGTGGCCGTCCGAGTGACTGGGCCTCAGGCTGAATCTCCACCCCTAGTCACAGAGCGAGGACCCCGACTCTGCCGGTCAGAGGTGAGTGGGTGGGGGAGTACCGCCCCCGGGGCCCTGCCAAGGAAGTGGGGTCTAGACTCCGAGACTCGGAGGCTCTGAGCGACCTTTAGGGTCGAGATGCTATCTCCCGGGGCCCCTGCCCTCTGGGAGAGCCCCGCCAGCTCCCTCACACAGACGGCAGTTTCCTGGGGTGACTCATTTTTCCCCGGGGGTGAAGACGACGGCGAGCTTGAGTCCAGGGCCCCCAAACGCCCCTGCCCACCTGCTTGCGGGCTGGGCCGGGGCATCAACCGGTTCTCTGGGGGGCACCTCAGATCCAGCTGGGAAGGGCCGTCAGAGCCACACCACAGGCTAACTAGTCCTCTGCTCAGACCTGCTGTTCCTCTCAGGCTTTGGCCTCAGCTCCCCTACCCCCCACTGCGGACCTGTTGCTCTTACCGAGGGGCCACAGGGGTCGGGCGGGGGTCAGGGGCCAGGGCCTAGACGGGCCCTGCCACTTCGAGGCACACCAGGCCGCCCGCATGCCACGGGTTTTCTCCTCCTGGTTCCAGGGGGTGGCACAGCCAAGCTGGGTGAGGGGGCTGCCCCCGGGGCACAAACACCCGGAGCTTCAAGGGACTTTCTGGTTCCAGCTCAGGGGGCACCGGGACAGCAGAGCGAGCAGAGACCGGTGGCCACCTCCTCCCCGAACGGGAAGCGGGGCAGAATTTCAGGCTCCAGGCAGGGCCCACACGAATTAGCTCAAAATCCCCACTTTGGCCTCTCTGTAGCTGGTACCGAAGGATTCTCACCCCAGAAAACTCAGCGGGCACTGGGTGGGCACTGGTCAGGCCGGGGGCTGGTGGTCTCCAGGGAGAATGGGAAGCACAGTGGCCTCGGGGACAGCCATTGATGGTCGGCCCCAGGAGCTCTCAGGGCAGAAACTACTGATGTCTCTAGGAAGCTTCAGGTCTGGTTGGAAATCCGGAGGGAAGAGAGGCTGAGTCCTAAGTGGATCAGCACCTCGGGCACCTGGGCTCCCATCAGTCAGTCGGTCAGTCAGTCAGTCAGTCTGTCAGTCAACCTTAACTAGTTAGGATTAGGGTTAGGGCAGCTGGGCTGGGGTGAGGGGACTGGACACCAGCGTCAAGGGAGTCAGCTGGCTGGAGTGAGAGAGGGTCGAGGTGGGCATCAGTTGCTCCACAGGAGCCCGACAAAGCCCGTTTCCCGAATCCTCCACCTTCTGGGCAGCTCCAAGATTTCCCTAGCAGGCCAGAGGGGGTGGGCCCTTGCCCTGGTCAGCTTCTCTTGTGCTGGGTCTCCTTTAGTTTGACCCCTGGGAGGGCCCTCGGGCCATCAATGACACGTATAGCTTCTGACCATGGTCCTGCTGGAGGACTGTCTTGTTGACATTGCCCTCCCTTGCTCTCATCCCCACCCGTCTGACTTTACCAGCGTCCTCTCCCACCCTCACCCCTCTTGGCCTTGAGCCCGAGAGCCCTCAGCTGGGGGACGGGGCAGACGGCAGCCCGCCGCTGACGTAGTCGAGCCCCTTTGGAAATGAGCGGCCTGTCGCCAAGAGGGGTGAACCGAACCTTGGCTCTGCCCCGGCTGCGTGACACCGAGCTGCACCCACAGTGCCCTCCTCTGCTTCGTGCACCTGAGCTGAGGAAGCCACGGGAAACCCCCTCGGCCTCCGACAGCTCCTCTGCTCCTGCTTTGGGGACAAAATACGCCCACTTCAGGGGCTGTGGCCACGGCCCTCCTGATAGCGCTTAGTACAGTGCTCTACAGGCAGTAAGCGCTCAATAAATATATCTTGTCTGACTGAGAGGAGCTCAGGTGCCCGAGGTGCCGATTCATTTAGGACTCAACCTCTCTCCCCCCAGGTTTCCGATCGGGCCGGGAGCTTCCTAGAAACAGCAGTAGTTTCTGTCCTGGGAGCTCCTGGGACCAACCATCAGTGGCTGTCCCTGAGGCTATTATGGTCACCCGCTCTCCCGGGAAATCACCAGCCCCAGGCCTGCCCAGCGTCTGCCCAGTGCCCGCTGAGTTTCCTGGGGTGTGGGATGGGAATCCGTCGGCACCGGCCACAGAGACCAAAGTGGGGATTTTGAGGCCGGAGCCCAAGCTCCAGGAGGCTCCAACCCTGCCCTCAGGATGGCCGGGGCCAGGACCACCCAGAGTCAGGGTGATGGGTCTGGGCAGCCGGGGATCGGGGGCCGAAACCTTGGGTCGGGGAAGGGGCGGCCCCGGTGACGCTAGCCCACCCCTCAAACAGGGCCGCAAAGGCACAGCGCCTTCTCCCCGTGGGCCCTGGGGACCGAGCGGACGATCCAGGGTCCTGGGGTCGCTGGACCTTGGGACCCAGGACCGATCTAGGGTTTGGGGGAAAGTGGCCCCAAGCGCCAGACAGAGAGGGGATGGTGCCCGTCTGTCGGTCCGGGCCCTTCGCCGAGGGCCTGGCCCTTCCCAGCTAGGGTCCGGGCAAGTAGGGGGCCTGAGGGCTCTGAGGAAGGGTCCAGGGGTCGCTGGGCGGGGAAAGGCGACCCCGGCCCGGCGGCTCCACCCTAGAGCGGGGCGACGGAGGAGCCGTGGTCTCCGGAAAGCCTCCGCGGAGCGGAGCCTTCGCGGCCGGAGGGGCCCGGTAGAGTCGGGCCAAGCCAGCACCCCGCGACGGGAGGTGGGGAGAGCGAGGACCGCCAAAGCCGACGCCCCCCAACGTGGGGCAGCCCTGGCGGCCCCGGCCGTGGGAGACGGGGAACGAGGCCGCCCGTCCGGCCTTCCCACGGCGAGGCGGACCGGGCGACGCCAAGGCGGGCGTCCCTCGGGGACACCGATCCCCCCCAGGGGAGGGCATCCCCGACCCCGGCCCTTCCCCGGAGCCCATCCGTCGACAAACTCCCGTCCCGGCCGAGGCTCCGATCTCTGGAACGGAATCAGAAGCAAGAGGGAGAATCCATCGGGGGAGACGACAGGCTGTCGGGGACACCGAGCTCCCGTCGGGGAGGTCGTTGGGCAGGGGGTTCGGCCGGGCCCTTCCTCCGGGGTCCCCGGGGTCCGGTCCTGCCCCAGCGGCCCCCCTCGCAGCCTCTCTCCTTCAGGCCCGGGCTGTCTTCCTCAGTTTCCCCGCCGCGCAGGCCGGGCTCTGCCCCTTCCCCAAGTTTCTGGGGTGGCCCGCACCCGCCTCCCGCCACCGTGGGGGTCCCGCACCTCGACCCTCCCCCGGGGTGGGACGGACACACACACACACACACACACATACACGACCCCTTTCTTTGCCGCCCCCCCGGCGAGCCCCCTCCTTCGTGCAGCCCTCCAAGGCGAAGGGAGCCCCCCCCCGCCCCCTCCCCCCGCGCCCCTCAGGCCTCCCCTCCCCCTCCCCGCCCCCTCGGGCCCCGCCCCCCGCGCGCTCGGGCCCCGCCCCCCCCCGCGCGCGCGCAGGCCCCGCCCCTCCCCTCACCTGAGGCGGCTCCGCGCGCGCAGGGCGGGGGGGGTCGGAGGGGGCGGGGCGGCGGCCCCCCCCCCCCCCCAGGCCCGACCGGCTCCTCGCGGGGGGGGGCGGGGTCACTGAGGGCGGCCGGGCCGGGGCCGGGGCCGGGGCCGGGGCCGGGGCGCGCGCCAACGGCGGCGGTTCCATCTCCATCGGCGGCTTCACCTGAGGAGGGACCGACCCCCCCCCCCAACCCCGACACCGTCTCCCCCCCCCCCCCCCCAGTCGCTTCCCCCCCTCCCTCCCCCTCCCCCGAACAACTTCCGGTCCCACTGCCAGGCGACAGGCGGGGCGGCCGAGCGCCGAGCGCCCCGAGCGGGAGCGTCGGAGGGGGGGAGGGGGGGGAGGGAGGCAGGGGAGAGCAGCCGAGCCCCGAGCTCGTCGATCCCCGGCGCGCTGAGGGAAAACGGGGCCGCCCCCGCCGCACTCCTCCTTCATTCACTCCTGTTTATTAATCATGATCATAATGTCGGGATTTGTTAAGCGCTTACTATGTGCCCGGCCCTGTTCTAAGCGCTGGGGGAGACACGGGGTCAGCAGGTGGTCCCACGTGAGGCTCCCAGTCCTCATCCCCATTTGACAGATGAGGTCACTGAGGCCCAGAGAAGAAGAATAATGCTGATGTTGGTATTTGTTGAGCGCTTACTATGGGCAGAGCACTGTTCTAAGCGCTGGGAGAGATACAGGGTCATCAGGTGGTCCCCCGTGGGGCTCCCAGTCTTCATCCCCGTTTTACAGATGAGGGAACTGAGGCCCGGACAAGTGAAGTGACTTGCCCACGGTCACAGAGCTGATAAGTGGCAGAGTCGGGATTCAAACCCATGACCTCGGGCTCCCAAGCCCAGGCTTTTTCCGCTTGCTGTGTGCAGAGCACTGTACTAAGCACTTGGGGAAGCAGCGTGGCTTAGTGCAAAGAGCCCGGGCTTGGGAGTCAGAGGCCGTGGGTTCCAATCCCACCAATGCCACTTATGAGCTGTGTGACTTTGGCAAGCCACTCACTTCTCGGGACCTCTGGACCTCATCTGTAAAATGGGGATGAAGGACTGTGATTCCCCCCCCCCCCCCCCCCCCGTGGGACAACCTACTGACCTTGGGAATCTACCCCCAGTGCTTTAGAACAGTGCTTGGCACATAGTAAGCACTTAACAAATACCATCGTTATTATTACTACAATTAAGCAACAATAAAAGACATTCTCTGCCCACAACGGGCTCACAGTCTAGGTGACTCGCATTTTGTACAGTGAGGGCGCCGTCCCCTCAAGCTCCTCTCCTCACCCGTCCATTCTGCATTGATTCTCTGTCTTGTTTCGTACTCTTGCAAGTGCTTAGTACAGTCCTCTGCACATAATAAGTGCTCAATCAATACTGCTAATTGCAAACTTCTTGTGAACAAGGATCCTGTCCGCTAACTCTACCTCTCCCAAGCGCTCAATCAATTCCCTCCCTGAGCATCATGAAAGACCGTGGGGACGATGTGGAGAGCGGGGCTTTTGCTGTGGTTATTAATAATGATGGTATTTCTTAAGCACTTACTATGCCAAGCACTGTTCTAAGCGCTGGGGTAGATACAACGTATTCAGGTTGTCCCACGTGGGGCTGAGAGTCTTAATCCCCATTTGACAGATGAGGTAACTGAGGCACAGGGAAGTTGTGACTTGCCCAAAGTCACACAGCTGACATGTAGCGGAGCCGGGATTAGAACCCACGACCTCTGGCTCCCAAGTCCGGGCTCTTTCCACTAAGCCACTCTGCTCCTCTTATTATAGGGCATCAGTCAGCACTGGCGATTCAGACTCCAAACCTTAGTCCTTCCCCTGCTCCCAGCCCTCTTCAGCATCAGCGGGATCGACTGTGAACGGGCACGGAGCACTGTGCTGAGTGCTTGGGAGAGTACAACTATGTCCAACCAGATTTGCAGGTCTCCGCCCCAGTGCCTAGGATGGTGCCTGGCACATAGTGATTAACAAATACCGCAATTATTATTATCACGACAGAGTTGGCGATGCGGTCCCTGTCCTTAGGGTGCTTACAGTCTAGTGGGGGGAGACCAATCAAAGTTATTTACTGAGGGTTCACTGTGTGCAAGGTAACGCACAGCCCCTTGGCATCAATACCATCTCTGCCCTTTGCCTGCTGTGTGGCTTGGGCAAATCAGTTAACTTCTTGATACCCGTTCTGTAACATGGAGATTAAACACCTTCTCTCCCTCCTCCTCAGACCGTGTCCGAACACAAAAGCTTGAAGCTAGCGCTTCAGAACGGTCCTTCAACTAGTAAGCGCTCAACAAATAACATAACTGAGTAACCGTGTCATGGGGTCAAGGGCCCGTCCTAGGTGTCCGTCCGCCCCCTCAACACCAAGAAGCCGGCCCACTGAACAAATGTCGACCTTTAATTAGAGGCAAATAGAAAGTAGCATCCGCGGGAGGGAGCCGGGGAGCGTGGCCCGGGAGGAGGCGTGCGTCCAGGGCGCCACGGTCACCTGGCCGCCGGTGCCCGGGCGAGGCTCAGGTGCCACGGTCACGTGGACGCGATGCCAGGCGTGGCTGAGGACGCCCCGCAGGTTCCATATTGGGGGCCACCGTGTCGGGCTGCACGTTGTAGGCGTCGTCCACGGCCTTGCACACGATGCTGAGCTGGGCGCCGGCCGGCGGGCACGGGGACGGTGAGGCTCCACAGGCGCCCAGGCCCAGGCTTGCCGCGCGGCCCGGCCCTCGTCCGCCAGCTCCGCCGTGTGCCAGGTCTGCCCGTCGTCCAGCGACACGTCCACCCGGACCACGGCCCGCCCGCCCCCCGCTCCAGGCGTAGCCCCGCACCGTCACCTCCTCGGGCCCCACGGCGTCCCCGTGCGGGGCTCCGTGATGGCCGACTGGACCGGCAGCTCCTGGATGGCCGGGCCGAGTCGAAATCCACCCGTGTCCCAGTCCACGGCCGGAGAGAAGCCCTTGTAATCCCGGCGCTGCCAGTGGCTGGGGCTCTCCTCCGGCCCCACGCTGACCCGCCCCACCCACTTGACGTGCCTGGCGCCCACCACGCCGGGCACCACGACCCGCACCGGGTAACCGTGGTCCGGCGGCAGCGGCTCCCCGTTCATCTCGTACGCCAGCAGCACGTCCGCGTCGGGGTCCACGGCCCGGGCGTAGGGGATGGAGGCCCCGTAGAAGGTGCCCGTCGGGTCCCGGTCCAGCCCCTCGAAGCAGACGTGGGCCTCGGGGCCCCGGGGCGGGTGGCCGGCGCGGGCCAGGACGTCCCGCAGCCGGGCGCCCCCCCAGCGGGCGGTGCTGATGGCCCCCGCCCCCCCAGTCCAGCCCCTTGACCGGTCGCACCCGGGTCATCTCCCCGCGCCGGTTGCCCGCGCACTGCAGGGTGACCGTGACCTCGTGCTTGGGGAAGCGGCGGAGGTCGTCCAGGGTCAGCGTCAGCACCCGGCCGCCCGGGCCCTCCACCCGCAGCCGGTAGGCCTCTGGGTCCAGGGCGGGCACGGGCAGGTGGTTGCGGGTGAAGAACAGGGCGTTGGGCGTCAGGTGATTCTCGCCTAGCAGCTCCGGGGGAGGCTCCGCATTGAACGGGCGGCTGCTGTTGACCCGCAGGGCCGGGTGGCGGGGCGGGTCCCCCGCGTAGGGGTCGTCGGTGGCGGAGGGGGCGGGCGCGGGGTCGTCCGGGCTCAGCTCCCCGATCTTGTACTCGGCCAGCAGCTCGCGGACGTGGGGCTGGTTGTGGGCGGCGTACAGGGCCCAGAAGGGCTCCAGGGGACCCCCGGCCGCCAGCAGCAGCTTAGCCGGACCCCCGGGGTGCAGGGCCACGAAGTCGGTGACGTCGAAGACCTCGGAGCCCAGCGTCACCCACACCCGCGTCTCGGGGCTGCGGTGCCGGCCCACCTCCTCCCGCGTGAACAGCCGGGGGTGCGTCTCGGCGGCCTGGGGGCCCAGAGGGAGCGGGGGATGCCCGGCACAGGCGGGACCGGGGAAGCAGTGGAGATCGAGAGATGGGAGAGGGACAGATATGTTAAGGGGGCAGGAAAGGTGACTCCTCCCAGTCCCCACCTCCACTCCCCACTCCCAGGAGGGCTGAGAACCAGGATTCTGGGGACCCCCACCCACCCACACCTCCCGGCCCACCCTCCCTGAGGGCCAGAGAAGCACCGTGGCCTGGTGGAAAGAGGACGGGACTCTGGGAAGCAGAAGGACCTGGGTTCCAATCCTGCCCCTGCCACTCGTCTGCTCTGTGACCTTGGGCAAGTCGCTTCACTTCCCCTGTGCCTCAGTTACCTCATCTGTCAAAGGGGGATGAAGACTGTGAGCCCCACGTGGGGCGTGAACACTGTCTAACCTGATTAGCCTGAAGCTACTCCAGTGCTTACTCCAGTGTGGGCACAAGGTAGGCATTTAACAAGTACCATAAAAAAAAAATCCTGGGGGCATTCCTCACTCCTCTCTCCCTGGGTCCAAATGGTCCCCTCATTGAGGACCCCCGACCTGGTGCACCGTGTGCACTCTTGCCCACCCCCCCCTCACTGGAAGGTAGTGGGGGGGGGGCGGGGTTCCCTCCCCCGGTTACCCGGCGGCGATGGTCTCCGTAGGCCAGCACGGCCCCCAGGCCCAGCAGGGCTCCGGCCGCCCCCCAGGCCCGGTAAGACCTCCCATCCTCCGGGAGAGGCTTTCGGCTGGAGTCGCTGGATGTGCAGGCACGAGGGCAGAGCCCCGGGGGGATCAACCTGGGGAAGGAGAACGTCCTGGACCCTCTCTCCGCTCCCACCCGGTGGCGACCCCCTCCCCCGGCCCTCGCCACTCGGTTTCTCTTGGACGGGCGGGGAAGGGAGCCTCGGGGGTCCAGCTGAGGCCGGGCAGGGGGTGGGGGGCCTTACCTGTGGGCCGGCCGCAGGGCAGGGGTCCCTCTGCGCAGCAGCACCAACAGCATCTTGGGCAGAGGCGGTGGGTGACTGAAGGGAGGAGGGGAGAGAGAGAGGGAGGAAGCGGCCCGGTTCGGGGGAGGGGGGGGGCGGTGCCAGGGCCCGAAGCTGGCACCGGAGGGGCAAGGGAGCAGAGGTCAAGAGTCCACGAGGTCAGGCAGGGGCGACCCTGGGGAGGGGGACGGTCCGGGGTGGTGGGGTCAGGGGGGCCGGTCCCGCTGCGGCCGCGGGCCTGGAGCTTACCGGGATGGGCTCCCCGGCCCGCCTCGCTGCCACGGGACGGACGGAGCGACGAGGGGAGGGTCAGACCCCACCCCTGACCTGCAGGGGAGGGTGCATTTAAAGGGGCCGCGAGCCATTCCGGCGGACCGGAAGGGAGGTGTCCGGCCGCCCATCCTCGCCAGGCCTTGGCCATTCTTTAGCAGGAGGCGGGACGGGGTCGGCCGGCCCGGTCCCCGCCCCTTCCAGCCCCACCGAAGGGGCCGTCCCAACCTCCCCTCCTCTCCCTTCCCCGTCAGGGACAGAAAGGACCGTCCGGCCTTCCCCCTGAGGCGGGCTTTAGGCCCGAGCTGCCCCGAGGCCTAGGACTAGGTCCCGGGGGACGTGGAAGAGGCCGGGCGATGGGGGCCCGTTTCTTCCTTTTCCCCTTTTTAATGGCATCTGTAAAGCGCTCCCCACGCCCAGTATAATCATGACGGTATTTGTTAAGCCCTTACTCTTTCTAAGCGTTGGGCACCGCCGGGGTAGGTAGGAGCCGGTCAGGTTGGACGTGGTCCTTGTCCCACATGCACTTTGCAGACTCGATTTTCCAGATGGGGGCACCGAGGCACAGAGAAGTGAAGCATCTTGCCGTTCTTGTCCCTCATGAGCTTCGCAGACTCAGTTTTCCAGATGGGGGAACCGAGGCACAGAGAAGTGAAGTGGCTTGCCCAGAGTCTCACAGCAGGCGAGTGGCGGAGCGGGGATTAGAAGCCAGGCCTTTCTGAGTCCCGGGCCTTTGTCCACGGGCTTTGCTCCTCTGATGCTAAACTTCTCACTGTCGCCTCAATCTCCTAATCGTAATGGTATTTGTTAGGTGCTTACGGTGTGCCAAGCACTGTTCTAAGCGCTGGGGGGGGGATACAAGGTAATCAGGTTGTCCCATTTGGAGCTAACACTCATCCCCATTTTACAGATGAGATAACTGAGGCACAGAGAAGTGAAGTGACTTGCCCGGAATCACACGGCTGATAAGTGACGGAGCGGGATTGGAACCCATGCCCTCTGACTCCCAAGCCCATGCTCTTTCCGCTGAGCCGCACTGCTTCTCTCATCAGTCTCGCCACCGACTTCTCGCCCACGTCCTCTGGCCTGGAACGGCTTCCTTCCTCAAATCCGACAGTGATTCTCCCCCGCTTCAAAGCCTTATTGCAGGCACATCTCCAAGAGGCCTTTCCTGACTAATCACCCTTTTCTTCCACTCACTTCTGCATCTCCCTCACATGCTCCCCTTATTTCACCCCCCCCCCCCCGCCCACCCAGCCCCACAGCACTTATTTCCATATCTGTAATTTTATTCATTTGTATTACTATCTCCCCCTCTAGACTGTAAGCTCATTGTGGGCAGGGACTAAATGGGAATTAACTGTGAGCCCCACATGGGATAACCTGACGACCTTGTATCTACCCCAGTGCTTAGAACAGTGCTCTGCACATAGTAAGCGCTTAACAAATACCAACATTATTATTATTATTTATATCATACTCTCCCAAGCATTTAGTTCAGTGCTCTGCACACAACACTCAATATGATTGACTGACTACTCTCCCAAACAGTACAGTGCTCCGGACAGAGTGAATGCTCGATAAATGATTGACTCTAGAGAAGACTCTGAGCTCGGGCTTGGGAGTCAGACGTCATGGGTTCTAATCCCAGCTCTGCCGCTTGCCAGCTGTGTGACTTTGGGCAAGTCACTTCATTTCTCTGTCCCTCAGTTACCTCAGCTGTAAAATGGGGATTAAAAACTGTGAGCCCCACGTGGGATAACCTGATCACCTTGTATTCACCACCCGACACTGCTGGCGCTTTGAACAGTGCTTTGCACATAGTAAGCGCTCAATAAATACTATTGAATGAATGACTCTATCCACTAGACCACACTGCCTCCCCATATTGTGCCTTTTTCTGTCCCCACTGTACCCCCAGGCTGGCTGCCTCACAAGATCCCCACCCAAGCCAGGGGTAAGGCCCCATGAGCTGGGGGGCAGCTGGGGCAGGAAGGGGGGCAGCTGCATCATTAACATGTTAATAATAACAACAATGATGGCATTTGTTAACCTTGCGGGGGCACGAGGAGAAATGGGAAGAGAATCAGCTGTGGACCTCTAGCCTATAAATGCGTTGCGGGCACGGAACGTGTCTGCCCATTCTATCGTGCACACCCAAGTTTTTAGTATAGGGTTCTGCACCTAGAAGCCGCATGGCGTAGTGGCTAGAGCACAGGCCTGGGAGTCAGAAGATCATGGCTTCTAATTCCGGCTCCGCCACTTGTCTGCTATGTGAACCTAGGCAAGTCACTTCACTTTTTCGGGCCTCAGTTATCTGTAAAAGGGCAGTTGAGCCTGAAAGTCCCAGATGGGACAGGGCCTGAGACCAACCCGATTTGTGTGTATCCACCCCAGTGCATAGTACAGTGCCTGGTCCACAGTAAGTGCTTAGAAAACACTCAATAAACACCACTGATTGATTGCGAAAGCAGCTGCCAGTAAAAGGGCTGAGAGTGCAGAGGGATTCTCCTTCTGGGCTCCTCTTATTCCTTCTTGTATTTAAATTTTAAGTAGCACCCTCCCCCCAACCCGGGGGCAGGGACCACATCTAAATTCCCACCTGTAATTCCCTGAAGTTTAGTACAGTGCTCTGCCCACAGATAGGACTTAAAAAAGACCTTTAGCAGGGAACAAGTTACCAACTGCTATATCACCCTCTCCCAAGCGTTTTGTACAGTGCTGTGCCCTTAGAAAAGGCTTAATAAATTCTTCTAGCAGGGAAGAGGTTTACCGCCTCTGTTATATCCTCCCAAGTGCTTACTTTAGTGGTCTGCATCCAGTAAGTGCTCAATAAATACAATTGATTTTACTCCTCCTTTAGTACTGCCTACTGCCCTACTGGGCCCAACACTGAGCTGGGGTCCCATCAGGAGGGGTCCTTAACCAGGTATACCCCCAGTCTACAGTGCCAGAAGCAAAGCAGAGATTCGAGGCAGAGCTGAGGTAAGGACAAAACTGTACGGGGAAATGGACAGCGGGGAGGAGGGAGGAGGGGAATAGGGAGCAGAGAGGAGTGGATGGTTGGTTGCGGGGTCAGGTGCAAAGGATAATTATAATAATTATGGTATTTGTTAAGCACTTACTATGGGCCAGGCACTGTACTAAGCACTGGGGGGATATAATCAAATCGGATTGGACACAGTCCCTGTCCCACATGGGGCTCACAGTCTCAATCCCCATTTTATAGATGAGGTAACTGAGGCACAGAGAAGTGAAGGGACCTGCCCACATTCACACAGTAGGCAAGTGGCAGTGTTGGGATTAGAACCTATGACCTTCTGACCCCCGGCCCCATGCTCTATCCACTACACCATGCTCCTTCCCTGTGCCGTCTGCCCAGGGGCCCTGCAAGGTGGGCCTGGAGTTACCCCTTAGCAAGCTGTGGGCTTTAACCATAATCCGCTCCTTCCACGTCACTGGTCCAAGCATTTGTAATATCCTAACTCTCGTGCTGCCCTAACTCACGCAAGTGGAATCCTAACTCGAGGCCTCCTCAAAAGGCCTCCCTGGCTCTGCTGCCCACTTCATTTTTCTAAGACTTCATCCTGCTCACATCTCCCCACTCCTCCAAAACCTCCACTAGCTATCCATTCCTTCCCAGCATCCGGCAGAAATTTCTGAAACTCCTGACAACAGGCTTGAGAGATACTCCGGAAGCTCTCTTTCCCACTACTCACCCCCGTTTCTTTCTTACTACATCCCAGCCCATACTCAGCGTTTCTCTCCAGCCAACCTTGAGAGGAAGCCTACTGGAAAGAGCCTGGGAACCAAAGGACCTGGGTTCTAATCCCAGCTCTGCCCCTTGTCTGCTGTGTGACCTTGGGCAAGTCACCTAATGATTAACTTCTCTGTCTCTCAGGTATCTCATCTATAAAATAGGGATTAAGACTGCCCTTTATGGGGCGTGGACCGTGTCCAACCTGATTAGCTCGTATCTACCGTTTCTTAGTACAGGGCCTGGCACAGAGGAAGCACTTGACAAATTCCATTTTTTAGAAAAACGAAAAACGACTTGTTCATTCTCATCTCTCCAGGCACTGATCCATGGTGCGGCCCCTCTCTCTAACACTCCCACCTCCTTTGCATCTGCCAGAACACTGTTCTCCTCAGCTTCAAGGTCCTTCTGAAATCTCCTCTCCCCACCCTATATTGCTGCCATCACCTATGGACTTGAGGAGCCTCAAACCAACCAATCCTGAGCACGGGCCTGGGAGTTAGAAAGACTGAGTTTTAATCCCAGATCCGCCACTTGCCTGCTGCATGGCCTTGGGCAAGTCCCTTCACTTCTCTGTGCTCAGTTACCTCATCTGTAAAATGGCAACTAAGACTGTGAGCCCCAGTGTGGGACGGAGACTGCAACCCAATCCACCCTGGTGCATAGTACAGTGCCTGGCACGTAGTAGAGTGCTTAATAGATACCACCATTATTATTAGTCTCTGTCCTTCAGGACCCTCGTCGGCAAAATGGGGTTTAATACTGTGAACCCCTTGTGGGACACAGCCTGTGTCTAGCCTGATTAGCCTGTACCTACCCCAGTACTTAGTACAGTGCCTGGCACCTAGTAACCATTTAACAAATACCATAAAAAAAACCTAGAGCACTTCCATCCCTGTCTTTGCACTTTATTGCTTCCCACTCGTAAGTTTAGTGTCTCTTTTTGTTGCTGAATTATACTTCCCAAACGCTTAGTACAGTGCTCTGCACACAGTGAGCCCTCAATAAATACGCCTGAATGAATGTCTGCCGCTAGACTGTAAGCCACTCGAGGGCAGGGATTGAGTTTCCTCGCTCGCTCATACCCTCCCAGGTGCTTAGTGTGGTGGCTTGGATGAAAACAAGACCCAGACCGGAGGATGCCCACAGCCGTCACTGCTGCTGTTGGTCAGGGGGTGGGAGGGGACGGGGGAGATAGAGGTGCAGCCGAGGTAGAGGTGCAACCAAGGAAGATCCAGCCTTTGGGGAGGGAGATTCAGTGGGAAGAGGGGGAGGTAATTAGGATGTGAGTACGGCTCCCACCCCGGCACGCTCCCACAATCACACAGTCCTCACACACACCTCAGATTCTGTTTAATTAAAAAGGAAAAAAAAAAAATCAAACACCCCACAGAACGAAGGGTCCCGACCGAACCAACCGTCGACTAAAGTGCAAACCCGCTGGGGCGGGGGGAGGGAGGCTGAGGGGTGACCAGAGACCCGATTTGGGGCATCCCCACCCGACCCCTCCCTCCCTCCTGGACCAGCGGGACGAACCAAAGTGGCAGGGAGGGCTGCGGGCAGAGGGCCGCACGCGGTTTCAGGGCCGCTAGGGCACCGGCGGAGGAGGGCTGCCCCCGCCCGCCCTCACCCTCTGGCCTGGCCTCCGCCCGCCCCCTAAACAGGGCACCTGAAGATACTGCAGCTTCTTCCAGAGGAGGGAGCCCCAGGACGGAACAAGGAGACAGGGGTGTACGATCCCCCCGCCCCCCCGGCCCCAGCAGGCCCTGACAGGGCTCCGGGGAAACCGAGCGGAGCGAGGGGCAGGTTGGGGGGGGTGGGGGC
This sequence comes from Ornithorhynchus anatinus, assembly GCF_004115215.2. Taxonomy (NCBI): domain Eukaryota; kingdom Metazoa; phylum Chordata; class Mammalia; order Monotremata; family Ornithorhynchidae; genus Ornithorhynchus; species Ornithorhynchus anatinus. The sequence goes on along the minus strand of NC_041737.1, from coordinate 58,616,321 downwards.
GTTCCTGGAAGCAGAGGGGCGGACGGGGGGCAGGAAGGCAGGGAGGCTGGGCGGCGTCCTGCCCTGTAATACAAAGTGAACAGTTCGTTCTAGGCGGTCGCCGGGGGCTGGCGTGGGAGGGGAAGGGGGGGCGGGGGGGAAACGGGGTGGGGGGAAGACCGGGCCCCGGCGGCAGCGGTTGCTGAAGCATTACAAAGTGCATGGAGGGGGCCGCCGCCGGGAGGGTGGGGGCGGGGGGGGTGGGTGGGGGCCCGGTTCTGTGCTGTTCTCGGGGGTGGGGGCGGTGGGGCGGGGCAGTGGGGGAGGCAGGGGAGGGGGCCAGGTCTCAGCACTGCGGCCGCCTCCCCCGGCTCGCCAGCCGCCCCTCCCCGCGGGTCCTCCCTCGTCCCGCCCCGCCCCCGGCCCCGCGGGTCGTCCCGCGTCCCGGCCCTCAGTTGCTACAGCACTGGCTCTTGCTCTGCTGCGGTTGCTCGTGCAGGTCCACGCCCCGGCTCCGGCCCGGCCCGGCTCCCAGGGCCGGGGGCTCGCTCTTCGGAAGCTTCTTAGCTGGGGGGAGGAAGGCGGGTCGTCAGGAGGACACCCCCGGCCCCCGCCACCCCTCCGAGATCTGCGGTGCTCGGCCCCAGACCGTAAGCCTCTTGTTATACTGTACGCCCCCAAATGCTAAGTACAGAGCTCGGCCCACCGTAATCGCTCAATAAATACTACTGATTGAGAGGAAGCCTCACCTCACCCCCCGGGCTCCCCCTCCCCTAACGGGGGCATAGCGGACCATACCCCGGGGCCAACGGGCGGGGGATGGGGGGGTGCAGGGAGGGAGGGGGCTCATCCCACCCCCTAAGTGGGGCCGCAGCCCGCCACGGGTGGAGTTGGGTGGTGAAACCCTGGGCCCCGGCGACCCCTCACCGATGGCCAGGAAGAGGTCGTTGATGTTCATGGCCGTCTTGGCCGAGGTCTCCATGAACAATAAACTGTTGTCATCTGCGTACGCCTGGGCCTCCTGGGAAAGGGACGTCTGCTCAGTGCCACCTCCCCGCATGAGGCTGAGCGCCCCTCTGCCCTCTACCCTCTGTGGACCCGCCCCGGGCATTCCCCTCAACCACTAACCAACAACTCCTCCAGCCGCCGACCTCGTCCTCCACCCCATCCCACACTCCCCGGGGCGGGTCCCGGGCTTATTTCGTCCTCGGCCCCCACCCACTCTCTTCCTTCATCCTCCACCCCGGCCCGCCCCCCGCCACCGACCTCATCCTCCACCCCCGGGGTCCGGTCCGGCGCTCACCTCGTACTCCACCATGCGCTTGCTGGCCAGGTCGGCCTTGTTCCCGGCCAACGCGATGACGATGCTGGGGCTGGCCTGGCGCTGCAGCTCCTTCACCCATGTCTTCGCCCGAGCGAAAGTTTCCTGACACGACGCCCGGGGAGAGGAGGAGCAAGGGGAGCAGGGTGAGGAGAAAGGGGAAGGGGAGGGCAGGCGACTCTGTCCCCGATGCCCCTTTTCTCCCCGCTGGTCCTCCCCTCCCCCGGGCCCCACCGCCGGCCCCACGGCCCCCACCTGGTTGGTGATGTCGTAGACGACGATGGCGGCCTGGGCCCCGCGGTAGTACATGGGCGCCAGGCTGTGGTAGCGCTCCTGCCCCGCCGTGTCCCAGATCTCAAACTTGACCGTGGTGTCGTCCAGGCAGACCGACTGGGTGAGGAACGCCGCTGGGGGAGGGGCACGGGCACGGGAGGTGAACGAGGGGTGGGGTGCCCACCTGCTCCCATCCCCATTTCACCCAAACCTGACACAATCTGATAATCCATCAATCGATGGTACTTATTAGGCCCTTACTGTATAATACTAATAATAGTAATAATGGCATTTGTTAAGCGCTTACCATGTTCCAAGAACTGTTCTAAGCGCTGGGGTAGATACAAGGTCATCAGGTTGTCCCCCGCGGGGCTCACAGCCTTAATCCCCATTTTACAGATGAGGTTACTGAGGCACAGAGAAGTTAAGTGGCTTGCCCAAGGTCCCCCGGCAGATAAGTGGCAGAGCCGGGATCAGAACCCACATCCTCTGCCTCCCAAGCCCCGGCTCTTTCCACTAGGCCACGCTGCTTCTCTACGCTTCTGGATTCATTCATTCAATCAATCGTATTTGAGCGCTTACTGTGTGCGGAGCGCTGTACTAAGTGCTTGGAGAGTGCAATTCAGCAACAAAGAGAGACAATCCCTGCCCCCAACGGGCTCACAGTCTAGAAGTGGGGAGACAGACATCAAAACAGGTAAAGAGGCATCAAAAGCACCGATAGAAATAGAATTAGAGATAGAGAGATCTATATATTCACATACAAATGGAGATATGAGTGTGAACCCCCGTGGGACAAGGAATATGTCACACTGGATTAAACTGTAACTACCTCAGTGCTTCGAACAGTGCTTAGAAAGAGCTCAACAAATACCATAAGTACTGTATGCAGAGCACTGTGCCAAGCACTGGGGAAAGAACACTGCAACCGAGTTGGCAGGGGCAATCCCTGCCCGCACGGAGGTTACGGTCCACTGGGGTGAAGACAGACATTAAAGTAGATTAAGGAGGAGGGAAGCGACAGAGGGAGAATATGTGACTGCTGCCCTCCAGAAGCCTCTGGTCTAGTGGGAATGGGGACAGAAGCCCACGTACCGCACCCGCACACACACGCAGCATGACCTAAAACATTGAGCCTGGGCTTGGGAGTCGGAAGGACCCGGATTCTAATCCCAGCTCCGCCACCTGTCTGCTGTGGGATCTTGGGCAAATCCCTTCACTTCCCTGTGCCTCGGTTCCCTCAACTGCAAAATGGGGATTAAGATTCTGAGCCCCATGTAGGACAAGGACTGTGTCCAACCTGCATAACTTTTATCTCCTCAGCACGCAGGACAGTGCCTAGCACATAGTAAGTGCTGAACAAGTGCCATAAACAAAACAACACCCACATATACAGTCAGAAGGGGAGGGGGGCGGGGGAAGAGGAGACAGCGCTCCAGAGGGTGGTAAGGTAGAAACAAGAGATCAAGGATGTGCAAGCTAACATAGGCGGGAAAAGAGAGCACCGTAAGGCCGCTGCCCTCCACCCGGCTTCGGGGCCCTATCGGGCTCACCAGATGCCAACCACACCCCGCGACCCCGCGGGGAGAGACCTGGGGGCCGGTGGTCAGGGACAGGCTGGGAAAGTGGCCCATCCCTCCATCTTTCCATCCATCCTTACCGACTGGGACCCCCCCCCCCCCCCCCCCCCCCCCCCCCCCCCCCCGGGGCACTGAGCGCCGCACTGGGCAACCCTGTCGATTTTAAGGGTCCCCCAGGGCAGGAAACCCAAGTTCACTGCGGGCGGGGAAGGCGCCTGCCGACTCTCGTATCGTACTCTCTCAAACGCTTAGTCCAGTGCCCTGCACGTACTGAGAGCTGAAATACCACTGACGCTGAACTGAATCTTCCATGTTGAACGCGAGGGAGGGGCCAGACCCCATTATCTACATCTAGTGTGGGTGATTATTGGCCTAGTGGGTACAGCAGGGGCCTGGGAGTCTGAGGACCTGGATTCTAATCCCGGGTCCTCCAGTTGCTTGCTGTGTGACCTTGGGCAACTCACTTCACTTCTCTGTGCCTCGGTTTTCTCAACTGTAAAATGGGGATTATCTGTTCTCCCTCCTACTTAGACTGTGAGCCCCATGCAGGACAGGGACTGTGTCGATCTAATTAACTTGTACCTACCCCAGCGCTTAGAACAGTGTTTGACACATAGTAAGTGCTTAAACACACACACACACGCGCGCGCGCACAGCAGAGCAGGAGGATAAACAAAGGCTAGGTGCCAGGCTGGAAAGGAGGAAGCGGGGGCAGCTTCGCCAGAGGGCATGGCCAGGTAGGACATCATCATTCTGCCCGCAGCCTTGGCATTATCCTTGATTTCTCCCCCTCTTCCAACCCCCACTTCCAGTCAGTCATCAAATCCTGTCACCTCTTTCTTCCCTTCCATCCAAACTGCTCCAAGCACTTCATTCAGTGGAATTTAATGGATGCCTACTCTGTTCTGAACACTGTATTGAGCGCTTGGGAGTGTACAGCGGTCAGCAGAAATGATCCCAGCCCCTGAGGACATCACAGTCTAGCGAGGGAGACAGACACTACAACCTACTACATAGCTCGACTTAACCAATACCATCATTGCCGTCGTGTGTTAAACCCTTACTATGTGCCAAGCACTGTTAAGCACTGGACGCATCCACCTCTCCTCTGGCCTCCCGGCCTCACCCCTCAAGTCTATACTTCATTCGATGACCCAAATCACTTTTTGAAAACCTCATTTTTCGCACATCTCTCTGCTCCTCGTAAACCTCCAACAGTTGCCCGCTCCCCTCCGCCTCGAGCAGAGACTCCTGACCGCTTAGGTTTGAGACAGTCAGCGCTCTCCCTACTCGCCACACCCCAGCTCACACCTTTATCCACACACTCTGCTCCTCTCGAGCTGACCTACTCTATGTGCCTCTCTCTCGTTCAGCCTCCTGTTCCCGCCCTCCCTCCTGCCTGGCCCCCTTCACATCTGGCAGCCCACTGCTCTTCAAGACCCTTCTGAAATCACATTTCTTCCAAGAGCCCTTCCCTAACTACGCTCTCACCTCCTCGCAATTTCCCCACTATGGCCAACTTTGTTACTTCTGCCTCTCCTGAACACACACTCACGCCTCGCCATCCCACTAGCGCCCAAACAGATCTTTAAACCCCGTAGCTTCCCCCTCTTTGTAATTTATCTTAAGCGTCTGTTTCTCCCGCTAGACTGGAAGATCCTTGACAGCAGGAAAAGTGTCTACTAACTCTATTCGACTCAATTGGTGGCATTTATTGAGCGCCTACTGGATGCAGAGCACGGCAATAAGCGCTTGGGAGAGTACGCGCCATGGAGTTGGTAGACGGATCCCTGTCCTTGAGGAGTTTACTCTCGTGAGGGAGCGCCCTTAGGACCTGCTTCCCCTCACCATGGTGAGGCCCTTCTGCTACCCGCTCCCACCTTGCCCCAATGGCGCGGCCCACCCACTTCCCACCCCCGTCCCTCACCCTTCACGGTACAGGCCAACCGGGCATTCACCCCCAGTGGTGCGACCCACCCGCTCCCCACCCCGGTTCCTCACCCCCGATGATTCAGGCCGCCCAGACCCTCACCCCCCGTGGTGTGGCCCACCCGCTCCCCACGCCCGTTCCTCAGCCCCCGATGGCACAGCCCGCGCGGGCGGGCGGACGGACACTCACCCCCGATGGTGCTCTCCTGGTACTCGTGGAACTGGCCCTTGACGAAGCGCAGGACGACGCTGGACTTGCCCACGGCCGACTCCCCCAGCAGCACCAGCTTGAACTGGCAGATCTTGCTGGCCTGGGGCTGCCCGTTGGGCCGGGCCGGGCCTCTGCTCGTCATGGCTGGGCGGGGGCGGTGCTCGGGGACACTGCGGGCGGGGGCAGGCGGGTGCTCCACGCAGGCGGTGGCCAGTGCCAGAGCTCAGAGCTCCTGGCTCCTCAGCGATCCTGGGGGCAGAGTCAGGGGGTGGGGGAAAATCACAATCCATCCCCGCCAAGGGCCTTGCCGGACCCTCCCTCCTGCTGGGTCCCCAAGGATGAGCGGGGGGAGAGATGGAGGGGCCCCCTCCTCAACCCCCCACGAGCATCCCCGCAGCCGTTCCCTCCAAGTAGCCCCGCTACCGTCTCTCCCTCTACGACGTCGGCTCGGTTTTTTTGTTTGTTTTTTTTCAAATGGTATTTGTCAAGCATTTACTACAGGCCAGGCATTGTTTTAAGTGCTGGGGTAGATACAAGGTAATCAGGTTGGAAACAGTCCCTGTCCCACATGGGGTTCACACTCCTAATCCCCATTTTACCGACGAGGGAACTGAGGCACAGAGAAGTGAAGTCATTTGCCCAAGGTCCCACAGCAGAGAAGTGGCAAAGCCAGGAGTAGAACTCAGGTCCTCCTGACTCCCAGGCCCAGGCTCTACCCCCTGAGCTGTGCTGTTTCTTAGCTTGTTGTGGTCAGGGAACCTACCTACCAACTCTACTCTATCGGAGTCTCCCAAGTGCTGAGTACAGTGTTCTGCACATAGTAAGTGTTCAATAAATACCACTGATTGATCGGCTAACCCACAACAGTCTTGGCCTGGAGGCACGGAGCGGAGCTGGATCTGAGGGAGAGCAGGCGCAGGAAGCGGGGCTGGGGGAGAACCAGACCGCCGTCCAACTTCCTGGCTTTGAGGCGGGAAGCAGGTCACCTGAGGTCAACGCCCACCTGCAAACCTCTCGCTCAGACCCCAGCCCCCAGCTGACAGCCACCGGCCCCAGCTCACTGGCCCCCTTGGCCGTGTTTGATGGCCCACTGGGCTTCCAGACCCGTCCCCTACCCCTCCTGGGACCCATCTGGCCCCTGGACCAGGGCTCGCCAAAGTTCTGGTTGAGGGGGAAGGGCCAGTGGGGACCCCAGAGGGGTCGGGAGAGTGTGCGAGTGACCCTTGGGGGGGGGGGGGGGGATCATGACCCAGGGTCCCACCACGACCCCTCTCATCCCAGGCACAGGGGCCTGGGGAGAAGCTTCCTACCTCTCCCCATCAACCACAACTCGGTGGTGCCGTGGGCGCTCGGCAGAGAGCCGGACTGTGACTCCCCCGGTCGGATCCACAGTCCGGCCCTTCTGGATTCTCTCTCCGGTGGGGATATTAGGAGCCGGGGGCTGGCTCTCCTCCTGGAACCCACCCTCGTGGGTCAGGATGGACCACCCAACACCCCTGCCTCTTCCCCACTGACCACTCAGCACAGACCACCCAACACACCTGATTCCCCTCCAGTGACTCAGCACAGACCATCCAAGATCCCTGACTCTCCCCTCCCTTTCTGTGACTCTACCCAATCAGTCAGTGGTATTTATTAAGCACTCACCGAGTGCAGAACACTCGACTAAGCTTTGTTTTGTCATCTGTCTCTCCCTTCTAGACCGTGAGCCCGTTGGTGGGTAGCGACTACATCTGTGGCCGAACTGTACTCTCCAAGGGCTTAGTTCAGCGCTCTGCACACAGTAAGCGCTCAATAAATACAACAGAATGAAGTGCCTGGGACACACCATTATAAGAGTATTGTTAGGCAGCCCGGGAGCCAGCGTGGACCATCCCACACCCTTGACTCTCCCCAGTGACCCTGCAAAGAGCACTGACGGATTGAAAGCGCGAACTCCTTGTGGGCAGGGAACATTCCTGCCAACTCTGTTGTATCGCCCTCTCCCAAGCGCTTAGTACAGTGCGCTCCATGCAGTATGTGCTCAATGAATACCACTGATTGATTCTATTTCATCTTTCTTGGGCTTCCCAGGTCTCCAACTTTCAGTCCAGGAGTCAGGGAGACCCCAACGAGCCGCTCAGCTGCCCAGGCCTGGTCCCGCTCTCCCCAGCTGCCTGTGGGCCCAGGACAGGGAACGGGCCACAAATGCAGGGGGCAGGAAGCAGGGCGACGGGCCCTCGGCGGGGCGCTTGGGGGGAGTTCCCACTTACGAAGCGGTACGGCTCAGTGGATGAAGCACCGGCCTGGGAGTCGGGAGGACCTAGGTTCTAATCCACACCCCGGTCCGCTGTGACCTTGGGCAAATCACTTCACTCCTCTGAGCCTCGGTCATCTCGTCTGCAAAATGGGGACTGAGACGGGGAGCCCATGTCGGACAGGGACCGTGTCCAACCCGATCTGCGGAGATCTACCCCACCGTGTAGTACCGAGTAAGCCCTTGAATAGCACGATTATTATTACGAGAGGGTCCCGGTGGCCCCGAAGCGTTGCAGCCTGGGGCCTGTGGCCCCGCAGAGTCGCATCTCCATTAGCGGGTGGCTCCGAGCGGCCCGACGCCGTGGCCGCCTTAGGTGGGTGACCTCCTGGGCCCGGCCCCTCCCCCTATCAGAGGGATCCCCCTAGGCTGTAAGCTCATCGTGGGCAAGGAATGAGACGGTTACACTGTAGTCTTCCAAACGCTTAGCACGGCGCTCTGCACACAGTAAGGGCTCATCAAGTACGACTGACTGGCTTCACCCCCGTGGCCGTGTGGGGCACGGCGAGAGGCCGCTGCTTCCAGCTCCCTAGCAAGTGCTCAATAAAGACACGGATTGATCGATTGATTGGTAGGGCATCGGTGCCGGCCAGCGGGGGGGGGGGCCCGCGGAGCAGCTGCCCGGGGTGGGCTTCGGGGGAGCTCCTGGGGGCCCTCCCGGCTCCCGGGGCGGGCTCCTTTCCGGGCGATTGGCCTGCTTCCCCGGGGCCAGCTCTCGTCTCGGTAGAGCGCTCTGCGCAGGGTCAGCGCTCAATCGATGCCTCTGTGCGGTCGATGGGGTCGCCCCCCCCCGCCCCCCCACCGCGCCCCCCCCAGGCGGGGCAGGACGGGGAATTCCTGGGTCCTCGAGCCCCTCCCGTGACGTCAGCCGGGATTCCCGGGGCCCCGCCGGGCGCACCTGCGGCCGCACCTGGGAGCGGCCCCGCCTGGGCAACCACCCGGCCGGGGACGCCTTCCCCACCCGGAGCCCCCGCCTTCGCCCCGAGGACGAGGAGCAAGAGCGGCAGCAGGTCGGGGGGGGGGGGGGGGGGGGGGTCGAGCCTCCCACCGACCCCACCAAGCCGGGCCCGCCCTCTTGCTTCGGACTCCCCCGAGCGCTTAGCACAGGGCTCTGCACCTAATAAGCGCTCCGATGGACAGATTGAGGCCGAGGGGTGCGGGGGGGGGGAGGGAGGGGGCGTTAAACAGCGACAACGCGCCCTCCCCGCGACCCCTGACCCTTGACCCCAGGCAGGCATCCCCCTCCCCCCGCTCCGGCCCCGCTGTCTCCGGCAGGGACGTGCCCCTCCCCTCCCCCCAGGACCTCCCGCCCCGCCCCGCGCCCCCCCGGCTTCGGCTCCGGGCCCGACTCCCGCCGCTACCTCCCGGTCCGGCTCCCCGGCGGCCCGAGCCTGACTCGCTCGCTCGCTCGCTCGCTCGGTCGGACGGACAAACAGCCGCGGCTCAACCAAACGCTCGCCCCCCCCCTCCTTCTCCCCGTCTCCTTCTCTTCTCCCTGGGCGGGGCCCTCGGCCGATGGCACGGCCCCGCCCGCGGCCGCCCGCCAATCCCCGGGCGGGGGCGGGGACCGGCCGGCGCGTCCGCCAATCGCGGCGCCGGAGGCCCTCGACGGGCGGGGCCGCCGACCAATCGGCGGCGGGACGCCGGCGCGACTGACGCGGGGGGCGGCCAGTCAGGAAGGGGCTGGGGGGAGGGGGTTCGGCCCGCAGGCGCCGCCGCCAATGGCCGCTCGCCCCTCTTTCCTCATAAACAACTAATGAGGTGAGCGGCGGGGGCGGGGCGGGCCGAAGAGCGGGCCAATCCTCAGGCCACCTGAGGCGTGAGTGACGGGGGGGGGGGGGGACAGGCCGGGCCCGGGCACCCGCCGGAAGCGCTTCCGCCTCGGAGGCGCCGCATTCACTTCCGAGGGCGAAGGTCGCCGGGCTGAAGCCGGAAGGGGGCGGGGCCCGGCGGGCTGGCGAAGTCTCGCGAGAAGAGGCCGCCCGACGCTGAGGCGGGAAGGCGCGGGGCGGGGGGGGCCACCAGGTGCGAGGACGCGTTGCCTCCCCGGGCCTGGACCGTAAAATCATCTTAAGAGACCGATGGGATTCCTTAAGCGCTTACTATGTTTAGGGCACTGTTCTGAGCGCTGGGGTAGATACGGAGAGAAGCAGCGTGGCTCAGTGGAAAGAGGCCGGGCTCGGGAGCCAGAGGTCATGGGTTCTAATCCCGCTCCTGCCCCTTGACAGCTGTGGGACTGTGGGCAAGACACTTCACTGGGCCTCAGTGACCTCATCTGCAAAATGAGGATTCACTGGGAGCCTGACGTGGGACAACCCGATGACCCCGGATCTCCCCCAGCGCTTAGAACAGTGCTCTGCACATAGTAAGCGCTTAACAAACACCAACATTATTATTATTATTATTGAAATCCCCATTTTTGCAGATGAAGTCACTGAGGCACAGAGAATAATAATAATAATGTTGGTATTTGTTAAGCGCTTACTATATGCAGGGCACTGTTCGAAGCACTGGGGTGGATACAGGGTCATCAGGTTGTCCCATGTAAGGCTCACAGTCTTCATCCCCATTTTCCAGATGAGGTCACTGAGGCACAGAGAAGTGAAGTGTCTTACCCAAGGTCACACAGCAGAGAAGTGGCGGAGCCGGAATTGGAACCCACGACTTCTGACTCCCAAGCCCCAGTTCTTTCCACTAAGCCAATTCTTTCCACTAAACCACGCTGCTTCTCTAGCACAGAGCTCTGCACACAGTAAGCGCTTAATAAATATGATTGACTGTGAGCTCATCTCTAGACTATGAGCTCATCATGACCAGGAATATTTCTGTTTACTTTGGGATTCTACTCTCCCAAGCGCTTTGTACAGTGCTCTGCACAGAGTAAACGCTCAATAAATACGATCGACCGACTGACTGGGATTAAATACCTGTTCCCCTTCCTACTTAGACTGTGAGCCCCATGTGGGATAGGGACGGTGTCCAACCTAATTAACTAACTTGTACCTACCCCAGTGCTTAGAACGGTGTTTGACACACAGTATTTAACAAATACTAGTTAAAAAAGAAACGGAAGAGCAGGCAGGATCAGGGTCCTCAGGGCATTTATAATCTATAATAAGACCTGAGGTATTTGTTAAGCGCTCACTATGTGCCAAGGACTGTTCTAAGCGCTGGGGTAGATAATAATAATAATAATGTTGGTATTTGTTAAGCGCTTACTATGTGCAGAGCAATGTTCTAAGTGCTGGGGTAGATACAGGGTAATCAGGTTGTCCCACGTGAGGCTCACAGTTAATCCCCATTTTACAGATGAGGTAACTGAGGCACAGAGAAGTGTCTTGCCCAGTCACACAGCTGACAAGTGGCAGAGCCGGGAGTCGAACTCATGACCTCTGACTCCGAAGCCCAGGCTCCCTCCACTGAGCCACGCTGCTCCCCAAGGTGCAAGGTGAACAGGTTGGACGCAGTCCCTGTCCCACATGGGGCACACAGTCTTTATCTCCGTTTTACAGATGAGGTAACTGAGGCACAGAGGAAGTGAAGTGACTTGCCCAAGGACATAGAGCAGACACGTGACAGAGCTGGGATTAGAACCCACATCCTCCCTGCCCTCCCTGGTCGCTCCCTCCCACCACCATCTCCCAAAGAAGCAGCCTGCCCGGGCTGTAAAACTAGGAACTCTTTTTTTAATGAAATTACAAACTAAATTACCACACAAGACGGAACAGGGGTGGGGTGGGGGGATGGGGGCACAGGAAGGCACAAATATTCTTTTTTAAACATTTTCCCTTACAAAACCCCAAGGTGCACATCCAACCTGAAATATAAATAGTATTGCTAATCCTTCTGCTCAGAGAAAAAACATCTTTTCCCTCCCCAGTCTTCCCAAAAAACCCCTTTGGCCTCAGCTCTGCCCCTGCTACGCTCTGGACGGTTACGAGACCGCCGTCGTTCCCCCTTTTCCCTTCCCCCCGCCCAAGCCCTGTCAGTTTCCCGGCCTCCCAGGCCTCGTGTTGGGGTTCTGGGGGCTTCTGGGCAGCGGCGGGGAGTACAGAAAGGAGCCCGTTCTCACTAGGGACAGAATCCCTGCCCCGGCCTCCCGAGGTTGGGGTGATTTGGGAGTGGGAGGGGTTGGCCCCGGGACAGGGATTCGGGCCCCTCCTTCCCGCCTCCGGTTGTGCTCCTTGAATTCAAGGTTGGGGCCCCCGTCCAGTGAGCCCCCGGCCCCCGGCCCGACCGGCCCCGGGGGAGATGGGGACTTTAGGGGGGAGATGGCTCTGTTCTTTTTAAAACACTTGAAACCTTAAAAGGGGTCAGGAAGCCTCTGGGAGGCCTGTTTTCCAGAGGCCTGACCCATGTGGGGGTGGGGAGCGGGGGGCGCTAAGTGCACTGAGATTTGGACTTCCTTCCCCTCCCCCTGCCCTCCACTCCGCCGTCCCCAGCGGCGGGAATGGGGGCCGGCCAGGCCGCGGGTGGGGGGACACGACCCGGCCCTGCGACACCAAGGGGGCCGACGGGGCCGACAAGGCAAGATGGACGGTCCGGCCTGGGGAAAGCAACTGCAGCCCAGTCCTCCCCGAGCTGGGGCTGGGGCTGGGGCTGGGGAGGGGGCTGGGGGAGGACAGAGAGGCCGGCCTGGAAAAGGCACCAGCAGCCCGGGGGTCGGGGGCTGCAGGGAAGCGGGGGTGAGGGGGCACAGAGAGGCGGGGCCCGGCCCCCGGGGAGGGGCTCAGAGACGCAGGTGGGGGACGGGCTTGGAGACGTCCTGGAAGAAGGAGTGCGTCAGGGCGGCCTTGGCCGAGATCCGCTTGTTGGGGTCGTAGTAGAGCATTTGCTGAGGGATAGAGGGGGAGAGAAATTATAACAACAGTAGCAAGAGCGGTACTTGTTAAGTGCTCACTATGTACCAAGCACTGTTCTTATCACTGGGGTAGATTCAAATTAATCAGGTTGGACACAATCCCTGTCCTACAAGGGGCTCTTAGTCAACCCCCATTTTACAGTTGAGGTAACTGAGGCCCAGAGAAGTGGGAGGGGAGATGCCAGGGGAGAGGCCCGGGCCGTTGGGTGAGGGGCTCCTGCTCCTCCTCCTCCTCCTCCCGCCCTCGGCTCGCCCGCCAGTCCCGTGGGGCCGCGGGCCGGTGCTCACCGCCAGGAGGTCCCGGCCGGCCTGGTCCAGAGGGGGCACCACCTTGCCGAAGTCCTGGCGTGCCCACTTGGGGAAGCTGGGCTTGTAGTCGGGCATGGAGGTGACGCCGGGCCAGACCGCCTCGTCGGGGGTGCCCAGCGTCCGGAATATCCGGAACAGCTGGTCGATCTCCGAGTCCCCGGGGAACAGCGCTCGCCGGGTCACCTGGGGACGGATGGACGGCGGGCTGAAGTCAGGCCCCTCTCCCCTCCCGCCGGCTCCCAGTGGTCCCGTGGTGAAAGGTCAGTGGGGCCTCCCCGGCCCCCATGACGCAGCCCGCCCATCCGGGGAGGGGGTGGAGGAGTCCCACCCCTTGAGACGGTGACAATGAGACCCCTGTATGGGTCCCTGCCAGGGCCCCTGGGGCTGCCGCAGGATGGGGGGGCAGGAGGGGAGGGGGAGTTTCCCAAGCAGCTCACGGGACGCGGGCATCGAGCAGCCACCTCCTCTCCTGCCCGCCCAGCGAAGGAGCCTACCATCTCCGCGAAGATACAGCCCAGGCTCCAGATGTCCACGGCGGTGGAGTAGTATTTACAGCCCAGGAGGATCTCCGGAGCCCGGTACCACAGCGTCACCACCTGCGGGGGGTCCGGACCCGTCGGCAACCCAGGCACCCCTTCTTTTTTCTATTTCTTATGCTATTTATTAAGCGTTTGCTACGTGCCAGGTGCCATACTAGTCGCTGGTGTAGACACGAGGTGATCGGGTTGGACACAGTCTATGTTCCGCATGGGGCTCACGGTCTCCCTCCGCCCCCCATTTTACAGATGAGGAACCGAGGTCCAGAGAACTCAAGTGAATTGCTCAAGGTCACACAGCAGACACGCGGTGGAGCCGGAATTAGAACTTGGGTCCTTCTGAATTCGGGCCACGCCCATCTTTCCAGTCCGGGCAGAGCAGCCCCCAGTGTCAGACTGGCAGCCGCTGTGAGGGAGGGCAGGGGGTGTGAGTGACAGGGTTTGTCAAAGAGGAAAAGAGATGGTAGTGAGCGTACATCAAAACTGAAAGCTCACTGTGGGCAAAGGACGTGTCTATCCCTTTTATTACACTGTACTCCTCCAAGCGGTTAGTACAGTGCACTCTCGCAGTAAGTGCTCAATGAACACCACTGACTGATGGATTGATTGGATGAACTGCGCTGGGCTGAGTGTTTGGGAAAGAACGAAGAAAGCATGAATCACACTCCCTACCCAAAAGGAGCTTCCACCTAATAGGGAAGACAGACACGGAAGTGTACGTGAGTATAAGAATAATAACAGTATCTGTTAAGCGCTATGTGCCAAGCACCACACTAAGCTCTGGGGTCGATAGGGATAGTCACTCATTCATTCAATTGTATTTATTAAGCACTTACTGTGTGCAGAGTACTGTACTAAGTGCCTGGGAGAATACAATAAACAAACATATTCCCTGCCCACAACCGAGTTGACAATCTAAAGGGGTTGGACACAATCCCTGTCCACGTGGGCCTCACGGTCTGAGTAGAGTGAGTATGATTTAATTTCCATTTTGCAGATGAGGAAACTGAAGCGCAGCCAAGTCAAGTGACTTGCCCCAGGTTACACTGCAAATGGTGGAGCTGGGATTTGAACCCGGGTCTTCTGACTCCCAGGCCTGGGTTCTTTCCACCAAGCCACAATGCGTCCCTGAGTTGGGGGGGGGGAGCGGGGGGGTGTGGGTGTGGGTTGTATACGTGCGTCTGTGTTTCTGTGTCTATCGGCACACCTATACTCGGGGCAGACTGACTTGGCTGGGTCAGTCTGTCTCCACCTTCAACGTCCTTGATCTCAAGTGGTCCCAGAAGAGAGGACTCCTCTCCCTCCTCTCCCCTTCCTCCAGAAGGCCTCCTCCTCTTCCTCCTCCTCCTCTGCACCTCAGCCCCAGATACCCACCACCGGCCCAGGTCAGTGTAAACTTGCTGCTGCTCCTTAACCACTTACTCTGAGCGGCCCAGTGGAGAGAGCACGGGAGATGTAAGCTCCAGAACGTAAGCTCGTTGTGGGCAGGGACCGTACCTGTAATACTGTGTTGGACCCTCCCAAGCGCTTAATTCAATGCTCTGCACACTGTAAGCGCTCAATAAATTCATTCAATCGAATTTATTGAGCGCTTACTGTGTGCACAGATGATTGACTGACACCCAGCAGCTTGGCTAAGCCACTTAACCTCTTCGGGCCTCAGTTTCCTCCTCTGTAAAATGAGGATCACCTACACCGTGAGGCCTGAAGGGGACCGGGACTGTATCTGACCTCCGGACTTTCTGTCTAGCCAGGGTTTAACTTGTGGCGAATCCGTAATCCACGATGTAAACACTCCACATCTTCGTCTCTTCATTCCCTCTCCCATTTAGGAATGATACCTGTGGTATTTGGTAAGCGCTTACTAGGTGCCAAGCAGTGGGGTACTAAGCACTGGGGTAGAGCAGGTAATGGATCCTCATTTTGCAGAGGAGGGAACTGAGGCCCAGAAAAGTGAAATAATAATAATAATGGTATTTATTAAGCACCTATGTACCAGGCACTCTACGAAGCGCCGGGATAGATACAAGCAAATCAGGTTGGGCACGGTCCCTGTCCCACGTGGGGCTCCCGGTCTCAATCCCCATTTTACAGATGAGGTCACTGAGGCCCAGAGAAGTGAAGCGACTTGCCCATGGTCACACAGCAGACAAGTGGCAGGGCCAGAATTAGAACCCAGGGCCTTCTGATTCCCAGGTCCGTGCTCTATCCACTAGGACACGCTGCTTCTCTGCCCATGGTCAATCAGCCGTTACACGGCAGAGCCGGGATTAAAACCCAGGTCCGCCGACTCCCAGGCCGGTGGTCTGCCGACTCCCAGGCCGGTGCTCTTTCCACTAGGACACGCTGCTCCTCAGGGCTCTGCACACAGTAAGTGCTCAATAAACACAGCATTAACTGATTTCTATAAACATTTTTGGGACTGTTTCCCCCAGTAGGGGGTAAAGCACCTTGAGGCCAGGGTGTCTGTTATCTTTGGCTTCAGTTATACACCCTGGCCCGCACACTCTGCTCCTCTGGTGTTAACCTTCTCAATGGGCTTCCATCTCACCTTTCCCGTCGCCGACCCCGGGCCCGGACTGCCTCTGGCCTGGAATGCCCTCTCTCCTCTGATCCCACAATCACTCATCCCCTTTTCAAAGTCCTACTGAAACACCTCCTCCAAGAGGCCTTCCCAGACCAAGCCCCGCTTCTCCTCAGCTTCCCCTCCCTTCGGCGTCACCACGACTCCCTTCCTTTGCTCTGCCCCCCCCTCCCGACCCCCCGGCACTTACGTAGATATGTACACTTCTATAATTCTATTTATTTATATTGATGCCTGTTTACTTGTTTTGATGAGCAGCAGTGTGGCCTAGTGGAAAGAGCCGGGGCTTGGGAGTCAGAGGTCGTGGATTCTAATCCTGGCTGCGCCACTTATCAGCTGTGTGACTCTGGGCCGGTTGCTTAACTTCTCTGGGCCTCAGTTACCTCATCTATAAAATGGGGATGAAGACTGTGAGCCTCACGTGGAACAACCTACCTTGTATCTGCCCCAGCGCTTAGAACAGTGTTTGGCACATAGTAAGCGCTTAACCAATGCCATCATTATCATTATGTCTGTGGCCCCTCCCCCAGACTGTGATCCTGTTGTAGGCACGGAATGTCTCTATTGCTGTATTTTACTTTCCAGGCTCTTTAGTTCAGGGCCTCTGAACACAGTAAGCGCTAAATAAACATTCATTCATTCATTCATTCAATAGTATTTATTGAGCGCTTACTAAATATGACTGAATGACTGCTCTCCCAAATGCTAAACCCGGCGCTTTGCACACAGAAGGTGCTCAATCAATACTGATTACCTAGACTACTGCATCAGCCTCCTCGCTGACCTCCCTGGCTCCTGTCTGTCCCCACTCCAGTCCATCCTTCACTTAGATCATTCTTCTACAAAAACGTTCCGTCCGCGTCTCCCCTCTTCGAACACCTCCAGGGTTAGAAACTCCTCAATGGCGATTTGAATGTTCTCAATCAGCTCCCCCCCTTTCCTTACCTCAGTGATCTCCTATTACCATCCCGGCCCGCACACTTTGCTCCTCTAAGCCCAGCCTATGAACTGTAGGTACCCCTTGCCCGCCTCCTCCCTCTGGCCCGGGACTGTCTCCCCCTTCATACCCAACGGACCACCAAATCTCCCTTTTCAACCTTCCTAAAAGTCACATCTCCTCCCAGAGGCCTTCCCCGACTAGGCCCTCAACTCCCCTACTCTCTCTCCCTTCCGCGTCGCCTTTGCATGTGGATCTGTACCCTTCAACCCCTTGATATTCACCCCACCCTCACCTCCTGGCCCAAATCCCTCCTTTATTTTAGTATCTGTCTCCCCTTTCTAGACTGATAAGCTCCTTGTGGACAGGGAAATTGTCTACCGGTTCCGTTGTGCCATAATCTTCCAAGCGCTTAGTATGGTGCTCTGCACCCAGGAAACGCTCAGCAAATATCACTGACTGAAGGAGCCAAGGTGGGAGGAGGGGGACGACTGAGGATCCCGCTCTTCTAGTGATCGATCAATCGTATTTATTGAGCACTCACTGTATGCAGAGCCCCATACTAGGCATTTGGGAGGGCTCGGTACAACAATATAACAGACACGTTCCCTGCCCATGGCGAGCTTACAGTCTTGAGGGGGAGACAGACAGAAACAGATAATCTGCAGATATGGACACAAGTGCAGTGGGGACGGAAGCAGGGGGCTGCATAGAGGGGGCAAGTCAGGCAGTCGCAGACGGGAGTGGGAGAAGAGGAAAGGAGGGCTCAGTCAGGGAAGGCCTCTTGGAGGAAATGGGCTTTGATAAGACTTTGAAGTGGGGGGAGAGTCACTGTCCGTCAGATATAAAGAGGGAGGGCGGTCCAGGTCAGAGGCAGGATGCGGGCGAGAGGTAGGGGGCAAGACAGATCGGGCCCTCGGGAAGCTGTTTGAGGCTGGTTCCGCCTGGTGTCCGTCCCCGCGGGGCTCGGGGGGGAGGGGGGACCTCCTACCTCGTGGGTGTAGGTGCGCACGGGCACCCCGAAAGCCCGGGCCAGCCCAAAGTCGGCCAGCTTGATGGCACCCTCGGCGTTGATGAGCAGGTTCTGGGGCTTCAGGTCCCGGTGCAGGACGCGGTGGGAATGGCAGAAGGCCAGGCCCTGCAGGAGCTGGAACAGGTAGCTCTGGGTGGAGAGACAGGAGGGGGAGGCCGTGGGGTTGGGGGCGAAGGGGCACCGATCATCCAGACCCCGGGGGGCGGGGGGTGTAGGGGGCCAAGGCGCTTCAATGATCCCAACTGCCAGCCCCCTCCCTCCACCCCTTCCAAGATGTTAGTTTACAGAAGGCCTGGGGGTAAGCGACTCTTACACTAAGTGCTCGAGAAATACAATCGATTTCTTTTCAACAATATTAGTTAAGTTTTTACTATATGCCAGGGTCCTTACTAGGTGCAGGAGCAGATACAAGCTAATCAGGTCAGATACAGTGTATGTCCCACGTGGGGCTCACAGTCTTCATCCCCATTTCACTGATGAGGTAACTGAGGCCCAGAGAAACGAAGCGACTTGCCCAAGGTCACCCAGCAGACATGCAGCTGAGCCAGAATTAGAACCCAGATCCTCGGATTCCCAGGCCCGGGCTCTTTCTGCTACGCCATGCTGTTTTCCGACTGATTGACTGATTGACTGAAGGGGAGGGAGAGTCTCCAATAATCGATCGATCACTGTTATTTATTGGGCGCTTACGACGTGCAGAGCTCTGTACTCGAGGGTACTGGGGGGTCTACCTTGATGAGAGGCAGGGGGATGCCGGTCAGCGTGGACGCATCCATGAACTTCTTCAGGTCCTGGTGTAAGAACTCGAAAACCAGGTAGAGCTTGTTTTCCGTGTGGATGACGTCCAGCAACCTGCGGGGGCGGGGAAAGGGGGAGGGCGGCAGGGGTGTGTGGGAGGGACGGATGGGAGGGGGGCCATGCTGAGGCGGGGACTACCACCTGCACCCGCCCCCTCTATTCAGAAAATAGTATTTATTGAGCACTTACTGTGTGCAGAGCACTACTAAGCACTTGGGACAGTAAGATACAACAGTAAACAGTGTCATTCCCTGCCAAAAACGAGTTTCCAGTCTTGGGGAGGTGGAGAAAGACATCAGTACAAATAAATACCATTACAGATAAGGACATAAGTGGTGTGAGGCTGGCGGGGGTGGGGGGGAGGAAAGCAAAGGGAGGAAGTCAGGGTGACGCAGAAGGGAGCGGGAAATGAGAAGCGGAGCTTAGTCTGGGAAGGCCTCTCGGAGGAGATGGGCCTTCAGTAAGGCTTTGAAGGTGGGGGGAGAGTCACTGTCCATCAGATTTGAGGAGGGAGGGCGTTCCAGGCCAGAGCAGGACGTGGGCTAGAGGTCGGCGGCGAGACAGGCGAGATGGAGACATAGTGAGAAGATTAGCACTAGAGGGGTGAAGTGCGCAGCCTGGGTTGTAGAAGGAGAGAAGGGAGGTGAGGTAGGAGGGGAGAGAAGTGATGGAGAGCATGGTGAGGAGTTTTTGTTGGATGCGGAGGTGGATGGGCCAACCACTGGAGTTTTCTGAGGAGTGGGGTGTCACATCCTGAACGTTTTTGTAGAAAAATGAACCGGGCAGCAGAGTGAAGTATGGCCTGGAATGGAGTGAGACAGGAGGCTGGGAGGGCAGCAAGGAGGCTGATGCAGTAATCCGGGTGGGACAGGATGAGTGACTGTATCAATGTGGTAACAGTTTGGATAATAAAAATAATAATAGTAACGGCGTTTGTTAAGCGCTTATTACGTGCTAGGCATTGTACTAAATGCTGGGGTGGATCCAAGCAAATCGGGTAGGCCACGGTCCCTGACCCGCATAGAGCTCATAGCCCTCATCCCCATTTTACAGAGGAGGTAACTGAAGCACAGAGAAGTGAAATGGTTTGCCCAAGGCCACACAGCAGGCAAGTGTTGAGGCCGGGATGAGACCTCATGACCTTCTGATTCCCAGGCTTGTGTTCTAAGCACTCCGCGTGAGAAGAAGCGTGGCTCAGCAGACAGAGCCTTTGGGAGTCCAAAGTCATGGGTTCAAATCCCGGCTCAGCCACTTGTCAGCTGTGTGACTTTGGGCAAGTCACTTCACTTCTCCGTCCCTCAGTGACCTCATCTGTAAAATGGGGATAAAGACCGTGAGCCCCATGTGGGACAAGCTGATCACCCTGTATCTTCCCTAGCATTTAGAACAGTGCTTGGCACATAGAAAATGCTTAACAAATGTCATCATTAGTAGTATTATGAGGCGAAGGGCAGCTTTTAGCGATGTCGCGACGGTGGGACGGATGGGATCTGGTGACGCATTGAATATGTGGGTTGAAGGACCGAGACGCATCACCGATAAAGCCAAGATCACAGGCTTGTGAGACGGGAAGGATGGTGGTGCCATCTACAGTGACGGGAAAGTCGTGGTGGGGGACACAGGTTCGGGTGGAAAGAGAGGGAGCTGTGTTTTGGACAAGTTGAGTTTGAGGTGACGGGAGGACAGCCAAGTCAGAAGTCCTGAAGGCGGGAGGGGATGCGAGGCTGGACAGAGGGAGGGACGTCCCTTAGTACAGTGCTCTGCACCTAGTAAGCGCTCAATAAATACTATCGAATGAATTGAATGAACGTCGGGCCTGGATGGAGAGGGAGACTGGGGAATCATCCGCAATCTGCTTAGAAGCAGCGTGGCTCAGTGCAAAGAGCCCCGTGCTGGGGGCTCAGAGGTCACGGGTTCTAATCCCGGCTCCGCCGTGTGAGCTGTGTGACCTCGGGCGAGTCGCTTCGCTTCTCTGTGCCTCGGTCACCTCATCTGGGAAATGGGGATCAAGCGCGTGAGCCCTACGTGGGCTGACCTGATGACCTTGTAATAATAATAATGATAATGAGGATATTTGTTAAATGCTTACTACATGCCAAGCACTGTTCTAAGCGCCGGGGGAGAGATACAAGGCGATGGGGCAGCGCTCAGAACAGTGCTTGGCACATAGTACGCGCTTAATGCCCGCATTATTATTATCCGCAGGGAGTCGAGGCTGGGGGAGCGCACGAGTGGGAGGGAGTGGGTGTAGACGGAACCCAGAAGGGGCCCCAGAAGTGACCCTCAGTGGAGCCCCCCCACCTCCCGCCCGGGGCTGGGGGAGGCAGGCGGGGGAGGCCCGGCCTCAAAAGAGACCGAAAAGGAGGGACACGAGAGGAAGAAGCTCCTCGTGGGCGGCGAAGGCGTCTACCCACTCTCTTCTCCCGGGCTCTCCCCAGCGCTCAGTGCAGTGCTCCGCACCCGGGAGGACTGATGGATGGGCAGTTGGGGGGGGGGGGGACGACGACACCCCGCCGCCCCTCCCTCCCTCCCTCCCTCCCTTTGCTTACTTGACGATGTTGGGGTGACTGAGCTCCTTGAGCAGGGAGATCTCTCGGATGGCAGTGCTGGGGACCCCCTCGGTCTCGCTGCAAGGGGAGGGGGGAAGGGGTTCAGGACCCCCGGGCCTCCCCCAGCCCCCCCTCCTCCCCTCCCCCCTTTTCCCCGGGACTCCCGGGACCGGCTCGACCGTCATTCTGGGGGCGGGACCGTTGGCGCCGGTAACCGTCCGTCCCCCGGGGGTCCCCTCCCCCACCCCCCGAGGGGGAGGGGAGGGGAGGGGAGGGGAGGGGAGGGGAGGGGAGGGGAGGGGAGGGGGCGCCCCAAGGGACCGACTGACGTGTCCAGCCGGATCTTCTTCAGCGCCACCACCTCCCCCGTCAGCTTGTTCTTGGCCTTGTAGACGACCCCGTAGGTGCCCTCCCCGATCTTCTCCACCTTCTGGAAGTTCTCCATGGGGCCGGGGGGCGGGGGGGGGAGGGAGGGCTCCGGGGGCCGCCCCGCACCGAGGGCCGCCGCTCCGGCCGGGGGCCCCTCGGCTCACTTTCTCCAAGTTGCAACAATGTTGCCGCCGCCGCCGCCGCCGCCGCCGCCGCCGCCCGGCCCGCCCCTCCCCCCACCGCCCGGCCCAACCCGGCCCGGCCCGGCCCGACCCGACCCGGCCCAGCCCGTCCGCGCGCCGGCCGAGCGAGGCCCCGCCCCCGCTTCCCGCCTTCGGGGAGCCCCGCCCCCCCGGCCTCCCATTGGTCGCCTCTGCCGCCGGGGGCGTGGCCTCGTCTCCTCTCCTCCTTCGCCCCGCCCCCTCCGCGCGCGCGCGCCCCCTCGCGGCCCCCGCCGGCCCCGCGGGAGACCCCCTCCCCACCCTGGCGACCCCTCCGTGACCCCGGCCCGGGCCGGCCCCCCCGCCAGGGAGAAGCGGAGCGGGCCCCGCCCGCACTCATTCATGCCCCCGGAGCGATGGGGCGCTCACTCTGTGCGGAGCCCTGGGCCGATGATGATCCAGGTTTCCGGGGGAGAGGCGAGGTCATCACCTTCTTCATCCCCATTTTCCAGATGTGATGACGGAGCCACAGAGAAGGGAAGTGGCTCGCCCGAGGTCACCCAGCAGGCGGTAATCATGAGGGTATGTGTTAAGCGCTTGCTCTGTGCCAAGCGCTGTTCTGAGCGCTAGGGAGGTCATCAGATTCTCATTCATTCAATAGTATTTATGGAGCACTTACTATGTGCAGAGCACTGTACTAAGCGCTTGGAATAGACAAATACATTCCAGTCCCTGCCCTTTGACGGGCTTACAGTCTAATCGGGGGAAACAGACGGACAAGAACAATGGCAATAATTCTCCCACGTGGGGCTCACAGTCGTAATGCCCCTTTTACGGATGAGATGAGTGTGGCACAGAGAAGTGAACTGGCTCGCCCGAGGTCACACGGCAGACAAGTGGCGGAGCCGGGATTAGAACCCAAGGCCTCTGACTCCCAAGCCAGGGCTCTTGCCCCTAAGCCACACTGCTTCTCTCTGGCTCTGCACAAGGGTCTCTGTGCCCACCTTGAACCCCAGGAGGCTGAGATATATCTGCAAATAGAAATATATGTACATATCTGAGATGATAGGTCTGCAAAGATCTGTTATGTATTTGTTTATGTGAATTAATGTCTAGACTGTGAGCTCGCTTTGGGCAGGAACTTGTCTGTCTGCTGTTGTATTGTACTCTCCCGGCCGTTAGTACAGTACTTTACGGAGGGGAGTGGGGCAGAGAGGAAACAGAGAGAAGGGGGGGGGGGGCTCCGTCTGGGAAGGCCTCCTGGAGGAGGTGAGCTCTCAGGAGAACTTTGAAGAGGGGAAGAGAGTTAGTTTGGCGGAGGTGAGGAGGGAGGGCGTTCCAGGACAGTGGCGGGACGTGGGCCAGGGGTCAACGGCGGGACAGGCGTGAACGGGGGACCATGAGGAGGTGAGTGGCAGAGGAGCGGAGCGTGCAGGGTGGGCAGGAGAGAGAAGGGAGATGAGGTAGGAGGGGGCAAGGGGATGGAAAGCTTGGAAGCCAAGAGTAAGGAGTTTTTGTTTCATGCAGAGGTTGATGGGCAACCACTGGAGGTTTTGGAGGAGGGAAGTGACATGCCCAGAGCGTTTCTGTAGGAAGATGATCCAGGCAGTGGAATGAAAAATAAACAGGAGTGGGGAGAGACAGGAGGAAGGGAGATCCAAGAGGAGGCTGACACAGTAATCCAGTCGGGATAGTATGAGAGCAATCCCTCTGCGCTGCTTTGGGGTTTAGTACATCAGTCTTTGGGTAGGAGGATGTGAGAGGGTGGGGTTGGAGCAGCTTCGTAGTGAGTAGACAGAGCAGGGAATGCCAGTCTATACCTTCACCCCCAAGAATTGAGCCCACCTTATCCCTGCGGAAGTCAGGGCGCGGGAAGTGAAAGGAGGCCTTTAGACTCTGTAACCTCTTTTGGGGCGGGGAACATATTTCCCAACTTTGTTATATTGTATTCTCCCAACTGCTTAGTACAGTGCTCTGCACAGAGTACACGTTCAGTAAACGCCATTAATTCATTCACTCAATCGCATTTATTGAGCGCTTACCGTATACAGAGCACTGTTCTAAGTGTTTGGAAAAGTACAATATAACAATAACGGTGGCATACCCTGCCCACAACAAGCTTACAATCTAGAGTGGGGAGACAGACATCAACACAAATAAAATGACAGATACGTACAGAAGTGCTGTGGGGCTGTGAGGAGGGGAAGAGCGAAGGAAAGCAAGTCAGGGTGATGCAGACAAGGAGTGGGAGATGAGGAAAAGTAAATTGATTTAACTCCTCTGGGCCTCAGTTTCCTCGTCCGTATAATGGAGATGGCCAAGATGGCATAATTTCTGTTGTTCTTCCCTCTTAAGACTGTGAGCCAAGTACGGGACAGGGACCGGATATGACCTGACGGTCTTGTATCTGCCCCAAGGCTTAACTCGGCGCTCGGCAATTAAGAAGCACTTAATCAATATCCTCATCACTGACAATAATCCGGAGTCTCTGCTTTATTGAGCGGGTTTCTGTGTCTCCGAGTCTCAGGCTGGAAGAAAAAGGTTCTCAGACTCTCAAGCTCCACCCCAGTGGCTGTCTAGACGTCAGACGTCTAAACCCGAATGTAGGCCAGGCCCCTGGGGCTCGGTGGTGTTCCGAGGTCCAGCTGGGGGGCCGGGGCCACCCCCGTGGTCACCGAAGGGAGAGAAGAGGCGCCTTGTGATCACGCGCCTTGTGGCCACCGCTGACCAGCCCAGCAGACCCGAGGGCAGGGTCATCCCCCTCCCCTGTCCTCCCACCCCCATCCCTGGCTGGATCTGAAGTCACCAATGGCCCCGGCGGCCGGAGGGGAGGGGCTAGCCTAATTAGGCCCCTTATAGGAGCCAGGGCTGGGGCCTGGGTGCCCGTGCCTCAGGCCGGAGGACGGGTGGACGGTCAGGATGGCGTTGTGCTGGACAGGGTGGGGGGCGGCAGTGGCCTGCGCGCTGATGACCGTGGTGGCCGTGGACGGTGAGTGCCTGCCAGGAGGGGAGGGGAGATCTCCTGGGCCCCGGTAGCCCCGGGCTGGAAACTTCCATCTCCAGGCTCACCGAGGGGCTAGGTTGTGGGGTACCCTCCGTCGCCATTTCACTCAAAGGGATGAAATTGTGGGTACCCCCAGTCTCAGTTTTCTCACCCAGAGGCCCTTGTCCATTCTGGGCTCTGGTTTGCCTCAAAGCAGGGGTCAGCGGGGAGCTGGATGGTCCATCCCTGCTGAGACCTCGGCGGCAAGGTGGAAGGGGCTGACCCTCGGCCCTGGGGAGGAAAGAGTCCCCAAGGCGGTGGGGGAGGGTGGTGGGACCGAGGGGGCCAAGGCGCCCCCATGGAGGCACATGCCTCGCTCGGGGGTCTCAGCTGAGCATCACATGAATGGGCTCGGCCTGGGATTGGGACCGCGTGACCGGGGGACGGGGGGAGGGGGTGGATGGGATGGGTTGGGAGCGCTGCCCAGGGCTGGAGGAGAGGAGAAGAGGGAGATAGGGCAGGGTCATCCTGGCCCTCCCCTGCCTCCAAGCACCCCCCCCCCCCAACCATCCAGAGAGGAGACCTTTAGGGAATGATTCCCAGGGCTTCTCTCACTCCAAGTCCCACTCAGTCCCCTGTCCCCCACAACCTCCCAACAGTTTCCTACACTCCCTCCACACGCCTCCCCCGGCCACCCCCCATCCCACCAATCCCCAGCCCAATTCACCATCGCTGGGCCAACCCCGGCCCCCAACCCAGTCCCTCAATCCTCCCACATCGGCCCTTCTCTTCCCCCCCAGTGTTTCCCCTCCTCTGCATCCTGCAACCTCTCATCTCCCAGAAGCCCCTGCCCCCGGCCCGGGTCCCCATTTCGGACCCTGCCCGTCCCCGTCAGCACTCGGCCCCCGGAACGCGGCTGGGGGCCGGGCGTCTCGTTCTTGAGGTTCCAGCGGTGGGCTCCTACAGGGACCGGGAGCTGGGCCGGGCCAGGGAGAAGCTGGGCCGGGCCAGAGGGCGAGAAGGACCTCGGTGTCTGGAATCGACATCTGTACCCAAAGCGGGCAGAGGACGGAGACTGGGGAGCTGACCGCTGGCAAGGTGGGTAGAGGGGCGGGGGCGGGGGGCCGGGCAGGGGCCGGGGACCCTGGCTGAGCAGCCCCTGCCCTGACCCCAGGTGGCCGGGTGACCGTGGAGGTCAGCAACGACGGCCCCACCTTAAGGGGTGCTCGAGCCTCTTTCTCCATCACTCTGCGGTTCCCCCAGGGCCAGGAGGCCCTGCCCGACGGGCAGGTGATCTGGGTCCGGAACGCCACCATCAATGGTGAGTCACCCCATGCCCCCCGGGGCCAGATGTGTCCCCCCTTCTTGGGCCCAGAAACTCCCGCCAGGCTCCTCTGCCTGAGCCGGGGCCCTTCTTCCCTGACCCCATCCTCCCTGTGTTGGGCAGTAATAACCACAATAATGATAACTTTCATAACTGTGGTATTCATTAAAAGCCGACTCCGTGCCAAAGCCCTGTACTAAATGCCGTCCCACACGAGAGTCACAGTTTAAGTAGGAGGGAGGACAGGAATTGAATTCCCATTTTTTGAATATTAATAATAACGGTATTTGTCAAGCACTTACTCTGTGTAAAGCACCGTTCTAAACACTGGGGCATATATAAGTCAGGTCAGATAATAATAATGTTGGTATTCGTTAAGCGCTTACTATGTGCCAAGCACTGTTTCCTGCCCCCCCCCCAGGGGGATCACGGTCTTCTCAGGGAGAACAGATACCAAATCCCCATATTATAGATGAAGAAACTGAGGTCCAGAGAAGTGAAATGACTTGCTCAAGGACCCACAGCAGGCAAGTAGCACTGATGGAATTAGAACCTAGATCCTTTCACTCTGTGATCCAGGCTCCTTCCAGCAGGCCAATCTTGATGTCCGCAATCAGTGGTTTTACCAGAATGAAGAGCACTGTACTGGGCCTCTCCTGTGTGTGCAGAGTTCTGTACTGGACACCTATTGTGTGTAGATGGTTGAACTGGGTGCTGACTGTGTGAATAGTACAGTACTGGGTAGCTACTGTGTGCAGAACACCAGGTTGAATACTTGGGAGAGTACAGTGGAAGCAAAGGACAGGCAAGCAAAGCAATGTCCCTGCCTGCTAATAATAATACTTATGGTACTTGTTAAGCGCTTACTCTGTAACAAGCACTGTTCTAAGCACCGGGGTAAATACAAGTTGATCAAGTTGGACACAGTCCCTATCCCACATGGGGCTCACACTCTTATCCCCATTTTATAGATGAGGTAACTGAGGCACAGAGAAGTGGCTTGCCCAAGATCCCACAGCAGATATGTGGTGGAGCCGGAATTAGAACCCACGTCTTTCTCATTTCGAGGGGCCAGGCTCTATCCGCTAAACCACGCCAACTCCTTATGCTCTAATGGACCCACCTTATGGGTTCAGGAGAAGGCTTTATTCCTTCAGACTCTGCTCCCCCCTCACCTTCCCGACTGGGGGGTCCAGTAGCATTTGGATTAGAAGGGGTCGGGGAGTAGGGGAGGTGCGGGCCGGGGGGATGGAGAGGCAGGGGCTTTTAACCAGAATTAGGCCCCGGTCTTGCTCCTTTACAACTCAGCACGGGAGAGCTGGTGAGGGGTGGTGTGGAAGTGATGGTGGAGGGGCAGGTGTGGATGGGGGATCGGAGGACTGGGGAGGGGGAGAGGCAGGGTGGGGAAGCGAAAACGGGGATGAGGGGGAATGGGCGGGGCGGGGTGGGGAGGAAGGAGAGGAGGGTAGGGAGGAGGGGGAGAAAGAGGAAAGGGAGAAGAGTAGGATGAGGGGGCGAAAAGGAATGGGGGGAGTGGGGTGGAGGGAAGAACGGGGAGGAGGAGATGGGAATGAAGGGAAGGAAAGGGGGAATGGGAAGAGTGGGGTGAGGAAGAGATGGGGATGAAAGAAGAGACGGGGGGCATGGGAGGATGGGGGGAGGAGAAGGAGATGGAGATGAGGCAGGCGAGGGGGGAATGGGCAGGCGAGGGGGGAATGGGAAGGGGAGGGTGGGAAGGAAAGGGGGTAGGGTTGGTGGGGAATGGGAGGCTGGGGCGAGGAGAAGGGGATGGGAATGAGGGGGAGAAAAAGGGGAGGGGGAGGGTGGGGTGGAAAGGGGGGGAGGGGGAGAGTGGGGTGGAAAGGGGGGGAGGGAGGAGCGGGGGTGGCCCCGGGTGGGAGCCTGAGCGTCTCCCGGCCTCGCCCCGGGCGGGCGGGCGGCCTGCGGCCCGTCAGGAAGCCGGGTGTGGGCCGGCCGGCCCGTCTACCCCCCGCCCGCCCTGGACCCCGCCGCCTGCGTCTTCCCCGACGGAAGCCCCTTCCCCGCCGGACCCCGGACCCGCGCCGCCTTCGTCTACGTCTGGAAGACCTGGGGTGAGAGCCGAGACCCCCCGGGACCCCCCGGGACCCCCGGGACCCCCGGCCGCCCAACCGCCCCGGTGACCGGCCCGCGCCTCTCCCTCCCTCCTCCCTCCGTCCGTCCGTCCGTCCGTCCGTCCGTCCGTCCGTCCGTCTGTCCGTCCGTGCAGGCCGCTACTGGCAGGTGTTGGGGGGCGCGGCGTCCGGGCTGAGCATCGGCACGGCGGGGGCGGCCCCGGGCCCCCACTCCATGGACGTTACCGTCTACCACCACCGCGGGGCGCACGCCTTCGTGCCCTTCGCCCGCGCCCAATCGGCCTTCGTCCTCACCGGTGAGGGGGCGGGGCTTAGCTGGGGGGCGGGGCCGGATTTGGCGGGAAGGGGCGGGGCTTGGCCGAAGGGGCGGGGCCGGGATCGTACCATTTCAGGAGCGGGGGGGGGGTTCTACAGGCCGAGGCATTTGGAGGAGCGGGGAGGGAGTCGAGGGAAGGAAGGGGGCAGCCTCGACGGCTGACCATAATCAATCAATCAATCACCAAAAGCTCCTCTCCCTTCCGCGTCCCCCTTGCACTTGGATTTGCGCCCCTTATTCCCCCCTCCCTCAGTCCCATAGCCCTTATGTCCGTAGCCATCATTGCTTTATTTCTATCTTTTTTTCTTTTATTCTAAAAATTAAAAAAATTATAATTAGAGAAGCCAGCGGGGGCTCAGTGGCAAGAGCCCGGGCTTAGGAGTCAGAGGCCACGGGTTCTAATCCAGGCTGTGCCACCTGTCAGCTGGGTGACTTGGGGCAAGTCACTTCGCTTCTCGGTGCCTCAGTTACCTCGTCTGTAAAATGGGGATTTAAGACTGTGAGGCCCCCGGGGGACAACCTGAGCACCTTGTATCTATCCCAGCGCTTAGAACAGAGCTCGGCACATAGCAAGCGCTTAACAAATACCAACATTATTATTATCCATGGCAGGCTTCCCCTCTAGAGTGTAAGCTCCTTGTGGACAGGGAATGTGCCTACCAACTCTGTTGAATGGGGAGGGTGGGGAGGAGGAAGAGGGGGGAATGGGCAGGGCGGGGTGGGGAGGAGGGGGAGAAAGAGGAAAGGGAGAGGAGTAGGATGAGGGGGAGAAAAGGATAATGGGGAGTGGGGTGGAGGGAGGAGGAGCACGACCTTTCCCCCTTTCATTCATTCATTCAATAGTATTTATTGAGCGCTTACTATGTGCAGAGCACTGGACTAAGCGCTTGGAATGTACAAATTGGCAACAGATAGAGACAGTCCCTGCCCTTTGACGGGCTTACGGTCTAATCGGGGGAGACAGACGAACAATGGCAATAAAACAATGGCAAATGGATAGAATCAGGGTGATGTACAGCTCATTAAACAAAATAAATAGGGTGATGAAGATATATACAGTTGAGCGGAAGATATATACAGTGCTGAGGGGGTGGGACGGGAGAGGGGGAGGAGGAGAGGGAAAGAGGGGAGAAGAGGGTTAATAATGTTGGTATTTGTTAAGCGCTTACTATGTGCAGAGCACTGTTCTAAGCGCTGGGGGAGACTCGGGGGAATCAGGTTGTCCCACATGGGGCTCACAATCTCAATCCCCATTTTACAGATGAGGTAACTGAGGCCCAGAGAAGTTAAGTGACTTGCCCACAGTCACACAGCTGACAAGGGTTTAGCTGCGGAGAGGTGAAGGGGGGGTAGAGGGAGCAGAGGGAAAAAGGGGGGAGTTCAGTCTGGGAAAGCCTCTTGGAGGAGGTGAGCTTCCGCCGCCTCACCCTCCCCACTCCTCCAATCCCCCATTCACACCTCCCCACTCTCTCTCAAATGCGTAGTGCAACGCCCTGCACACAGTAAGCACCCAATAAATACAATCGATTGATTGATTGAATCAGTCAAGCCCTGGAGAAATCAAAGCGGGATTGCATCTTGGCCTGGTCTCCTCTCCCCCTACTTCTTCAGGCAGAGGTGTGGCTAGTTTGGGGGGGTCGTGGGGCAAAGGTTCCCCCCCCCCCCACGCTCTTGGTCACCCCTCTCCCCAGACCAGGTGCCCTTCTCCGTGGCCGTGTCCCAGCTGCAGGACGTGACCGGGAGCAGCGGACCCTTCCTGCGCAACCGACCTCTGACCTTTGCCCTCCGACTCCATGATCCCAGCGGCTACCTGACCGGGGCCGACCTGGCCTACACCTGGGACTTCGGGGACGGCAGCGGCACCCTGATCTCCCGCCTCCCCGCGGTCACCCACACGTATCTGGCGCCCGGTTCCGTCACCGCCCAGGTGGTGCTGCAGGCTGCCGTCCCGCTGCAGGCCTGCGGTACCACGGCCCATCCCGGCACCAAACTCCCAGACACCACGGCCGAGCCCGCGGGCAGCACGGCCGGGAGTGTGCCCACCGCGGAGCCCGTGGGCACCACGGCTGGGAGCGTGCCAACCGCAGAGCCCACGGGTACTGAGGCGGGGAGCGTGCCAACTGCAGAGCCCGAGGGCACCACGGTGGGGAACGTGCTAACCGCAGAGCCCGCGGGCACTGTGGCGGGGAGTGTGCCCACTGCAGAGCCGGTGGACACTACAGCCGGAAGCTTGCTGACCGCAGAGCCCGCGGGCACCACAGCGGGAAGCTTGCTGACTGCAGAGCCCGCGGGCACGACAGCCAGAGGTGGGCCAACCGGGGAGCCTGCGGGTACCACGGCCGGAGGGACGCTGACCGCGGGTCCGGCAGACACCACAGCCAGGGGGCTGCTGACCTCGGAGCCTGCAGCCAGCACCTCGGGGGGGGGCACCAACTGCAGAGCCCGTGGCTACCGGCGCTGGAGGGACACTGACCGCAGACCCGGCGGCCACCACGGCGGGGGAGCCTACCGCCATGGCCGTCCCGGTCACCAGCCCAGCCAGTCCCACCGGGGAGACCCCAGGTGAGCAGGGTTCAGAGGCTGGAGCAGGGCTGGGGCCGCCTCCCTGACGTCCAGAAGCGGCGCGGGTTAATGGAGGGATCCCGGGCCCGGGAGTCAGAAGGACCTGGGTTCTAATGACGGCTCTGCCACTTGTCTGCCGTGTGACCTGGGGCCAGTCACTTCACTCCTACGTAAAATAGGGATTAAGACGGTGAGCCACATGAGGGACAGGGACGGGTCCAACCCAATTACTTTTATCTACCCCAGCGCTTAGTACGGTGCCTGGCACATAGTAAGTGCTTAAGAAATACCACTATCATTATTATTATTGTTATTATTTCCACCTCCCCATTCTCTCCCCTCCCGTCCCTGGGCTAGGATCCAGCAGCGGATCCGCTGTGCCTCAGATGGTGACCACGTCCAGGGGGACCATGGTGCCCAGCCTTGGCCCCGAGGCCCCCGCAGTGCCCACGACGGTCCCGCTCCCTGCCACCCCGGGACCCGAGGGCGCCAACGTCTCTGAAGCTGCAGGTACCTGGAGCTGGTCCCGGCCCCCGGCCACCAGCCCCTCTAGCTCTGGGGTGCTGCGGGTCTAGGGCAGGCGTGAGCGAACCCACAGCTGGAGGTCCCCGGCCTGATATTACCTCAGCCCCGGGTTCTTTCAGCCAAAATGGTCCCCGGCCTTCCCCTGGCTCTGGTCCAGCCCCTGTTCCCGGCTTTCCGGCCCCTGCCTGCCCCCCATCGTCTCATGCCTCCCCTCTCCCCAGTAACGGCTCCGAGTGCCCTCCCCTCGGGTCCCGTGCCCGCAGCCCTGGCCCTGGTGCGACGCCAGGCCCCCCTGGACTGTGTCCTGTACCTCTACGGCTCCTTCGCCCTCTCGCTGGACATTATCCGTGAGTCCTGGCAGTGGGCGGGGGCGGGGCCCAGCCCTGGGGAGGGCCTGTGCCCACCCTGGAGTGGAGGGGCAGAGCAGGTGGGAAGGTGGCTGAGCTGGCGGGAGGGGTTGGAGAGACGGGTCTGAATTCCGGGCCCTTCTTGGCCTTGCCCCTTCCCCTCCAGAGGGCATCGAGAGCGCGGAGATCCTCCAGGCCGTGCCTGCAGGCGACGGGGACACAGTGGACCTGACCGTGTCCTGCCAGGGGGGGTGAGTAGGGCGAGGGGCAGAAGGGGCATGGGCAGGCAGCGTGGTTTAGCGGATAGAGCATGGGCCTGGAAGTCAGAAGGACTGGGTTCTAATCCAGGCTCCGCCACATATCTGCTGTGGGACCTTGGACAAGTCACTTCATTTCTCTGGGCCTCAATCACCTCAGTTGTAAAATGGAGATTAAGACTGTGAGCCCCATGTGGGACAGGGACTGTGTCCAACCTGATTAACTTGTATCTACCCCAGTGCTTAGAACAGTGCTTGCCACATAGTAAGCGATTAACAAGTACCATAATGATTATTATTATTGACGCTTGTGGCCCTGCCCTGCCTTGCTCCCCCCACTCCACCCCGCCCTCACTGGGCCTCTCCTGCCACCTCCATCCCCCCAGGCTGCCCGAGGAGATCTGCCTGGAGGTCTCATCGCCAGGGTGCCAGCCACCCTCACGGCGGCTCTGCCAGCCCGCCCTGCCCAGCCCGGACTGCCAGCTGGTGCTGCACCAGGCGCTGGCGGGCGCCGGCCTCTACTGCCTCAACGTGTCCCTGGCGGATGCCCACAGCCTGGCGGTGGCCAGCACCCGGCTCCTGCTGCCAGGTGGGTGATCGCGGTAGGTGCCCGCTTGGGTGCCTCTCCCAGGCGGGGGCGGCAGGCGAGGTGGGGAGAAGGGAGGATGCCCCAGTGGCCCTTCTGTGCCCACAGGTGGAGCGCCGGGCCCTGGCTGGGCCCCACTGTTGCTGGGCGCCACGATGGCTGTGCTGGCTGTCGTCCTCGGGGCCGCCGTGTACAGGTGAGAGCCCCCGTCCATCCCTCGGCGCTAGTTCCCGGCCTGGGCAGAAGGGAGACCCCTGGAGTGGGCAGCGGGTGGGGGGGCAGCGGGTGGGGCACCGTCCCTGGAGAAGAGAAGGCTGAGACTTGGGCAGGGGGAGGGCCGGGCCCCGGTGCTCAGGGAGGGGAGAGGTCTGTGGGCCCGAGCCCCTCCCGCGCACGGGGATCTGGGACAGCCCAAGCCCACCACATCCCGTCCCCAACTCCCGGCAGGCGGGTGAAGCGAGGCCTGGGACCCCCGCGAGCCCGACTGTCCGAGCACACCGCCCTGTGGCTCTTCCTGCCCCGAGCCCTGCAGCCCACGGGGACCAGCGGCGAGAGCAGTCCCCTCCTCAGTGCCCAGCGGGTCTGAGCCGGCCGACGAGCCGGCACCACGCGGCGTGGGGGGGAGACGGGATAGGGTGGACCCCGTTGGATGGCGTGAGGAGGGTACAGGGAGGGGAGGTGCGGGGCCTGATCTCTCCCCACCCCGGTAGTAAAGGAGAAATCCCATTCTCAGGTGTGTCTGTCTTCTTGGCCCCCGGGTGGGCTGGGCCCGGGGGCTGTGCTCGGTGGGGTCTGGGGTGACGGCAGGAAGGGGCAGAGCGGGGCCCAGTGCCCAGGGACGAAGTGCCAGCCCCCACAAGACTCACCCCAGAGACCCCCCGGAAAAAACAAATCAGTTTATTCAGATGAGGCACTTTCAAGGGCAATAAATACTGGGCTGAGGAGGAGGAGAAGCGAGGGGATTTGGGGGGGGCCCAGGCTGGGGAGGGCGATCGTGGGGAGGGATCGGAGGCCCAGGCAGAGCTGACCTGTGCCCCTGGGGGTCGGGGGGAGCCCTCAGCTCTCGGGGGGCCCCCCCTTCTTGAGGCCAAAGAAGCTGGAGGAGCGGGGAGGCGGGGCCATGAGCATCGGAGCCTGGTTCTTGTGGGTGATGCGGATCTGGAAGAAAAGGCGGGTCCCAGGGGGCGGCTCAGTTTCTCAGACAGGGAGGGCGCGCCGGGAAGAGGGGGTGGAACTACACGGGGAGGAGGCGCAGGGCCACCGCAGCTGGGGTTTGGGCAAAGGAAGGGGCTGTGGGACTGAGGGTCAGATGTCAGACTCACAGTGCAGGGGGGCTGTATCCAAGGTTCACCATCGATCTGCATGGGGAGGGCTTTGGTGGTGCTGTGGGGAGGGGGAACGAGGGGAGTGAGGAACGGGCAGCGGGAGCGAGGGCAGGGGAAGCCGGAGAGAGCCAGAGAACCTGAGTCAGAAGAGACCCTCCTCTCTCTCGTGCCTGGAGGCGCCCCGTGCCCCCCCCACGTCCCTCAGGACCCCCTTGTCCACGTGCGGCCTCTCGCTTTCCTCTGGCCCTCATGCTCCCGCCCCACTCTGGGCTCCCTTCTCATGCCAGCCCCTCGCCGGCCCCAGGCCCCCTCGCCGGCCCCGCGACCCCTCACCAACCCCCCGGTCCACCCCGCCCTCACCGGAGAGTGATCTGAGAGCATTTGGCGAGCCGGCGGCCGGCGCTCTTGAGCCCGGTGTAGATCTGCCCCATCTCGATGACGCCTTCCAGCCCCACCACCTCCAGGCGCTCGTCACTCAGGTCTGGGGGGAACGGGGCACACGCACACGGGCACGATCTCCCGGCCCCTCTCCTCCCCACCACAACCCCGACCGAGAACCCCCGCCCAGACCCCTCACCCCCTCACCTTGGATGCAGGCCTTCAGCACCTCGGGGTCGGTGATGGCTTCGGGGGGCGGGGGCCCCGGGGTCCGGGGCTCCCCCAGGGGCCTCTTGGTCTCGCCCCACAGATTGGAGCCACCGTGCATGCTGGGAATGTTGAGCACCGCGATGCCTTCTAGGGACATGCTGCTCAGATCCAGGGGGGAGCCACAGATCTGGAAGAGCAGGGGAGAGCCATAGCTTTCAGCTTTCAGGGGACCGGTTGAGGGGCGGAGGGAGAGATGGGGCCAGCGAGGGGCCAGAGGGACCTGGTACGGGCAAGGTTTGGGGGAAGCGGGGGCGGCCTGGACCTCACCTCAATGGTCAAGTATTCCTTCAGCTTCTTGCAGGTGGCAAAGATGGTCTCTGAGGTGGCGAACTCCAAGTACCAGAGTTTGTTCTTCATCCTACTCCGCCCCAGCCCGGCCCCTGAATTATACAGACTGGCTGGGTCAGGGCTATCCCGAGCCCGGCCCTCAGGGGACGGGGACGAGGACTCCCCTCCGGCCCCCGGCCCCGCCGCCCCTCGTTCGGCTGTCGGGAGGGGCCGGTGGGGATGGAGAAGGGTGGGGGGGGCCGTGTGAGACCCTCCAGACTCTGAGTTTGGAATAGGTGGGGAACGTGTCTACCAACTCTGCTGGATGAAAAGTAATATTAACAACAATAATTGTGGGATTTAAGCGCTTACCATGTGCCAAGCACTGTACAAAGCGCTGGGGTTGGCTACAAGCAAATTGGGCGGGACGCAGTCCCTGTCCCACGTGGGGCTCGCAGTCTTAATCCCCATTTTACAGATGTGGTAACTGAGGCCCAGAGAAGTGAAGTGACTTGCCCAAGGTCACCCAGCAAAGAAGTGGCGGAGGAGGGATTAGAACCCAGGTCTTCCTGACTCCCAGGCGCGTGCTCTAGCCACTACACCGTGCTGCTTCTCTAAGCGTCCTGGCGTATAATACATAAATAAATGATAAATACCAGTAAATAATATCAATATATTCTATCGATTGATTTATTGAGGAGGAAGGGGAGAGCAGGAATCAATCAATTAATTGTATTTACTGAGCGTTGCATGCAGAGCACTATACTCAGCGGTTGGGAGAGTACGGCATGGTGTAAAGGATATAGCATAGGCCTGGGAGCCAGAAGGTCCTGGGTTCTAATCCCAGCTCTACTGCTGTGTGACCTTGGGCAAGTCATTTCACTTCTCTGGGCCTCAGTTCCCTAGTCCGTAAAATGGGGATGGCACCTAATGTGGGACGGGGACTGTGTCCAACCCAATTTGCTTGTATCCACCCCAGCGCTTAGTACGTGCCCTGAACACCGTCTTGTCTTATGCTGTTGAGGCGTCTCTGACCCATGGCGACGCCATGGACGCATCTTTCCCAGAACGCCCCACCTCCACCTGCAATCTTGGCTCAGTGGAAAGAGCCCGGGTTCTAATTCCGGCTCCGCCACTTGTCGGCTGTGTGACTTTGGGCAAGTCGCTTAACTTCTCTGTGCCTTAGTTACCTCATCTGTAAAATGGGAATGAAGACTGTGAGCCCCACGTGGGACAAGCTGATCACCTTATATCACCCCCAGCGCTTAGAACAGTGCTTCGCACATCCTAAACGGTTAACAACATCAAATTAGTCGATCCACAGAGTTTGATATGGTACATAGTAGGTGCTCAATAAATTCCACAATTATTACCATTGTTAGTACAATATAACAGAGTTGGTAGACGTGTTCCCTGCCCCCTGCCAGTTTACAGGGAAGAAAGGAGGGCTGGAGGAAGAGTGGGAAGGGAAAAGAGGAAGGGGGTGGGGAGGGGCTGGATGCTACTCCCGCCCCTGTGCCTGCAGGACTTCCTCCCCCACCCCCACCACACACCTGCTGTTGAACTTCTCCGGGTATTTCTCCCGCATGTTGTGGAATCTGTGCGCGATGGAGGCATCCTAGGGGGCGGGAGGGGGGGTCAGAGTCGGGTGTCCCGGTCCGGGTGCCCCTCGCCCCCGCCGGACCCCCGCCCCCGGGCCGCCACCCACCACGCCGACGGAGAAGTAGTTGTTGATGATGTCGTAGGGCACGGGGTCCCCGTGCTCGTCCGGGCTGAGCGGCGTCACCTCCACCTGCCAGCGGTCCATGTGCACCGCCACGCTGCCCTCCACTTCCCGCAGCACCTTCCACAGGCTGGCGCCGTCATAACCTGGGGGAGCCCGGGCCCCCCCCAGGGGGAGGATGGAGATCCACGCTGGGGGGAGGTGGGCACGGGGATGTCCCGCCCCCGCCCAGAATGGTGGCCAATGGGGAGGGGACACGTCCCCAGGTGGAGATGCCACGTCCCCAAGTGGAGATGCCTTGGGCCATTTCGGGGGCCGGAAGGAACTGACTCTTCACAGGAATGGTCCCTCCTCAGGTCCAGGCTCTGCCCACAACTTCAGGTCCCGTCCACTTGCCCCCCAGGCCACACCCACTTGCCCCAGGCCCCCGCCCCCACACTCACCTCCCCCCCAGCGCAGGCAGCGGGCCAGGTCGTTGCCGGTACCCAGGGGCAGCACGGCCACCGGGGGCCGGACGGGCAGGTTGGCCTTGTCTGGAGGTGGGGGTGGAGGGAGGAAGGGTCAGTCAGGGGGGTCGCCCCTCCCCAGCCGCCTCCCCGTCCCGGGTGCCCCCCGGCACTGGCACTGACCGATGGCATCAAGGATCCAGCCCACGGTGCCGTCGCCCCCGCACACCAGCACGCGGAAGTCGGGGACGTCCCGGAAGAAGTTCAGCCTGAGACCGGGGAGATGGACGGGAAAGCACGCTGAGGCTTCCCGTCCCCCCAGTCCCCCACCCCCGTGACCTAAGCTGTTCTGCTCCTCACCTCCCCTGCAGTAAGAAGGATGCAGGTCGGACGGAGGGCAGAGCAGAAGCTGGGCGGGGAGGGGACCGACACCGGGGGATGGAGGATGGATGGGGAGAGCCGGGAGCAAGTAGGGGGAGGGAGTGGGATTGGTGTCGCTCCCCCAGGAGAACCTGGGTAGATGGGCCGACGGTATGGAGGCAGAGGGAGGGATATGACGAGGCTGGGATTCCTGCTCCGGTTCAGTCCTCTGCCTCCGCACACTCACCCTGGTCCGGGCCCTCCTTTCAGGAGGTTGTAGACCTGCCGCGGGTTCAGAAGGTACTGGAACTTCCGAAGGACCCTGCGGGGAGGGCAGGGGCTCAGGTGATGCTCAGTGGCCAGGGCTCGGTCAGTCAATCGCATTTATTGAGAACTTACTATGCAGAACACTGTACTAAATGCTTAGGAGAGTTCAATAGAACAATAAACAGACACATTCCCTGCCCGCAATGACTTCCAATCTAGAGGGGGAGACAAACATTAATAGAAGTAAAGGCCCGGGGTCCCCTCTCCCTCCCCATCTTATCCAGCGCTTAGTAGTGCTGGGCACACAGTAAGTGCTTACTTAAAAAATACCATCATCATCATTATTATTATTATTATCTGGGTACGCTCTCTCACCTCTCCCCCTGCTTCCCGCCACTCTTGGGGTTGACGAAGACAAGCAGCGGGTGGGTGTTGGGGACAGGGACGACCTGTGAGGGAGAGAAGGAGGGGTGAGGGGCCGGAGGAATGGGGCAAAGAGAACCAGGGAGGAGGCGGCGGCCAGGCCGAGAGAGGAGGCGAGTCGGGAGTCCCGGCCCCAGGGCCCGTCCTACCCTCAGGACTTGCCCGTCGGGCGTGGTGGAGGCCTGGGCCGGATCCTCGCTGGGCGCTCCGTTCTTCTGGCTGTTCTGCCGCTCCTGCCAGATGGGGAGTCCAGCCCTTCAGAGGGAAGGAAGGGGTGCCCCCTGCCAGACCTGGCCCCCGCCCAGAAGCACCAGCACCCCGCGCCCTCCGAACCGCTGGCAGGGTGATCCCTGGGGTCGCTGGGAGGGGCTTTCCCCGGGGTCTCTGGCGGCGCTGCCCCCGCCCCCTGCACCCGTTGCCCGCCCCGTGCCCCGCTGACCAGGATGACGGGGTAGATGGCCGAGGGAGGCAGCACGTGATCCCGCAGGAGCCCGCAGTCACACACGGGGCTCACAGCTGACAGGCAGCTATCGTGGATCTGCGGGGGATGGGGGAAGGGGGTGTCATGCGGTCGGGGTGGGGAAGGGGAGGCTACCTCTACCCAACAACTGAGGCACGTGCCCATGCTCCCCGGGGGAGGAGTGGCGAGGGCGCTATGTGTCCAGGGATTGGTGGGCTCCAGTGTGATAATTCTGTGTATTTATATTGATGCTATCGATGCCTGTTTACTTGCTTTGTTTTGTTTTGTTGTCTATCTCCCCGGTTCTAGACTGTGAGCCCGCTGTAGGGTAGGGATTGTCTCCATCTGTTGCCAAATTGTACTTTCCAAGCACTTAGTACTGTTCTCTGCACACAGTAAGCGCTCAATAAATACGATTGAATGAATGAAAATTATGAAGGGACGGGGCTAGAGGTGGAGCTCAAACAATCCCCCCAACCCCAGAAATATGGATCATTTCACAGAGAGTTCTAAAGTGGCTTTTGGGCTCTTCCACGCTTCTGGGATGGGGATGGTGGGACGAGACCCAAGGAGGCGGGGAACAGGGAAGGAGGCGGCGGGGTTGCAGGAGGTCTCGAGGGAGGGGACGGGGAAGCCCGCCCGCCCCGCTGACCTTGAGATGGCACCACACGCAGTGCAGCCCCGTGAGACTCTGGAAATTCTTGATCTTCTTCTGGCAGCGATCGCAGCGGCCGGGCTCACAGCTGCCCCTCACCCACACGTGGGCCTGGGCCTGCGCGGTGGGAGAGAAGGGGGCATCATTCGGAGTCCCGCTCCGGCTGGGGGCCGGGGACCGAGGGCCGGGAAACTGGGGACGGGGACGTTCGGGGTAGGGCAGGGACCTGGGTGAGGAAGGGGTCGGAAGTCACTCACGCCCGTGTCCCGCTTGCTCTTGGCGTAGGTGCTGACGCCACAGGGTGATGCCTTCCGCGCACAACGCTCGTGGACGGTGAACTTGCAGACTGCGGAGGGAGAGGAGGGCAGTTCAGCCAGCAAGGGGAGGTCAGGAGGGTGGGTGTCCCCCCACCAAACTCCCCAAATCTCCCCCTCCCGGACATTCTATCCAACCGTATTTATTGAGCACTTACTGTGTGCAGAGCATTCTACTAAGTGCTTGGAAAGTAAAGTTTGGTAACAAATAGAGACAATCCCTACCCAAAGGACTCATAGTCTAAAAGCGGGGAGACAGACAACAAAACAAAACAAGTGGACAGGCATGAATGGCATCAATATAAATCAATAGAAGTATAATAATCATAATAATGTTGGTATTTGTTAAGCGCTTACTGTTCTAAGCGCTGGGGAGATACAGGGTCATCAGGTTGTCTCACATGAGGGTCACTGTTAATCCCCATTTTACAGATGAGGTTACTGAGGCCCAGAGAAGTGAAGTGACTTGCCCACAGTCACCCAGCTGCCAAATGGCAGGGCCGGGATTCGAACCCATGACCTCTGACTCCCAAGCCCAGGCTCTTTCCGCTGAGCCACGCTGCTTCTCTAGATATATATATAATAAAATAAATAGAATAATAATAATAATAATAATAATGTTGGTATTTGTTAAGCGCTTACTATGTGCCGAGCACTGTTCTAAGCGCTGGGGTAGACACAGGGGAATCAGGTTGTCCCACGTGGGGCTCACAGTCTTCATCCCCATTTTACAGATGAGGTAACTGAGGCACCGAGAAGTTAAGTGACTTGCCCAAAGTCACTCAGCTGACAAGTGGCCGAGC
This sequence comes from Ornithorhynchus anatinus, assembly GCF_004115215.2. Lineage (NCBI taxonomy): Eukaryota > Metazoa > Chordata > Mammalia > Monotremata > Ornithorhynchidae > Ornithorhynchus > Ornithorhynchus anatinus. The sequence continues at coordinate 58,575,890 of NC_041737.1, read as the reverse complement.
CGGGATTTGAACCCATGAACTCTGACTCCAAAGCCCGTGCTCTTTCCACTGAGCCACGCTGCTTCTCTAATAATAATAATAAATATGTAGATATATGTATATATATGTATATGTATATATATGTAGATATATACAAGTGCTGTGGGGCGGGGAGGGGGTAGAGCGGAGGAAAAGGAGGGCTCAGTCTGGGAAGGCCTCCTGGAGGAGGTGAGCTACAAAAGTCGGGCCCCTTCACGGTCACTCATAGACACGGGCACAGCGCCACCCTGTGGTTACACACGGACACAGCAGCGCCCTGGAGGGTCCCGCCCAGACGCCGACACAGCGCCGCCCTGTGGTCACTCGCCGACACAGCCCCTCCCCTGCCCCGCGCACACATAGCAGCTCCCAGAATCGGACACAGCGCCGCCCAGTGGTCACTCACAAGCACCGACACAGCGCCGCCCAGCGGTCACTCCCAGACACACCGACACAGCGCCGCCCTGTGGCCACTCACAGTCACGCATCCAGGCCCTCACAAACCCAGCGTCTCTCTGGGTCGCGCCCAGACACGGACACAGCGCCGCCCAGTGGTCACTCACCGACTGTGACTGTGACTTTTAGATTGCGAGCCCGCTGTTAGGCACGGATGGTCTCTATCTGTTGCCAAAGTGTACATTCCAAGCGCTTTGTACAGTGCTCTGCACACGGTGAGCGCTCAATAAATACGATTGAATGAATGAATAATAATAATGTTGGCATTTAAGTGCTTACTATGTGCCGAGCACTGTTCTAAGCGTTGGGGTAGATACAGGATAATCAGGTTGTCCCACGTGAGACTCACAGTTAATCCCCATTTTACAGATGAGGTAACTGAGGCACAGAGAAGTGAAGTGACTTGCCCACAGTAGCACAGCTGACAAGTGGTAGAGCCGGGATTCAAACCCATGACCTCTGACTGCCAAGCCCGGGCTCTTTCCACTGAACCACGCTGCTTCTGAATAGCAGCGCTCTGGGGTCACTCCCAGAATCGGACACAGCACCGCCCAGTAGTCACTCACAGATAGGTGCCCCTTCCTACCTCCCCTCCCTTCTCTCTTTCTACTGCCCACCCCGTACACTCGGCTCCTCTGCCGCCGCTCACCTCCTCACAGTCCCCCGTTCACGCCTATCCCACTGTCGACCCCTGGCCCACGTCCTACTGCTGTCCTGGAATCCCTCCCTCCTCACCTCTGCCAAACTAACTCTCTTCCCCTCTCCAAAGCCCTACTGAGAGCTCACTTCCTCCAGGAGGCCTTCCCAGACTGAGCACCTTTCCCTCTGCTCCCCCTCCCCCCCGCTCTTCCCCCTTCCCCTCAACACTGTGCTCATTTGTATATATTAGTTATTACCCTATTTCTTTTGTTAATAAGGTGCATATCTCCTTGATTCTATTTATCTTGATAATGTCTGGTTTTGTTTTGTTCTGTTTTGCTTTGCTTTGCTGTGTGTCTCCCCGTTTGGACTGTGAGCCCGTCACTGGGCAGGGAGGGTCTTTCTCTGTTGCCAAATTGTACATTCTGAGGGCTTAGTACAGTTTTCTGCACATAGTAAGCGCTCAATAAGTACGACTGAATGAATGAATAAAAGATACGGACACGGCCCCTCGCCGTGCCCCTCACAGGCAGAGCAGGGTTCTGGGGTCATTCCCAGACACGGACACAGCGCCGCCCGGTGGCCACTCACGGGCACTCCCTTGCACGGACACAGCGCCTCCCGGTGGTCACTCCCAAATACGGACACAGCGCCGCCCGGTGGCCACTCACGGGCACTCCCTGACACGGACACAGCGCCGCCCGGTGGTCACTCCCAGACACGGACACAGCGCCGCCCTGTGGCCACGCACAGGCACAGCCCCTCTCCGTGTCCCTCACGGACAAAGCGCAAAGCAACGGTCCGGGGTCAGTCCCAGGTACGGACACAGCGCCGCCCGGTGGACACTTCCAGACACGGACACAGCGCCGCCCTGTGGCCACTCACAGACACAGCCCCTCCCCGTGTCCCTCACGGACAAAGCAACGGCCCGGGGTCAGTCCCTGGCACGGACACAGCTCCTCCCCGTGTTCTTCCCAGACCCGGCATCGTTCTGGAATAACGCCCGGACGCGGCCACGGCCCCGTCCTGTGGTCCTGTGGTCCCTCCCAGACAGAGACCAAACTCCGATCTGGGTCACAGGCCCAAGCGCTAAGCTGTGGTGGAGCCCAGGTGGAGCGCTCCCCGAGTGGTCACTTACAGACGCAGCAGAGTCCCTGCTTTCGCAGCCCCAGCAGCATGGTCTCACACACGTTGCAGTAGGCTGGCCGGTTGAAGTGTTTCAGCCGCCACATGTGCTCCCCGTCGTCCTTCATGTTCTGGGGCACAGCGGGCACTCAGGGCCGGGCACTGGATGGTGTCCCCCCCATCCCTCCCTTTTAGGGGGACCCAGAAATGGTGGACGTGGACAGAGGGGCAGAGGCCCAGGGGCGGGGGGCAGAGAGTCGATGGGGCAGAAAGCAGAGGCCAGACGGCTGGGGGTCAGAGGGCAGAGGCCAGGGGGGCAAAGGCCGGAGGCAGGGGAGCTGGGGGTAAGGGGCTGGGGAACGGGGACAGGAGGACGAGGGGGACCAACACATAGGTGGGGAAGGCGCACAGGCCCAGGGCCTCCCAGCACGACTGCCCCGTTCCCCACAACTCACCACCTCCAGCCCCAGCAGGACCAGCAGGGGCACCGTGGTGACGCCTCCCCGCAGCCACTCGGACAGTGAGACGGTGCCGCTGCCATCGTAATCAATCTCCTTCATCATCTCCTGCAGGATCTGGAGCACAGGGAGGAGGGGCGGGCATCAGTGCCTGGGGGCGGGGGTGGTGCCCGAGGGGCAGGCCAGAGCCCTGGGGGAGGTAAATTCAATGGTATTTATTGAGTGCTTATTGTGTACTGACACTGTACTATGTGCTTTGGAAAGTACAACACTACTAAAAACAGTGACATTCCATGCCCATAATGAGCTTACAGTCTAGAGGGCTAGCGCCTTGGGAGGGCGGGGACAACAGGCTGGAAGAGTCAACATCCTGGGGGGGGAATCAGAGTTCTGGGGAGGGAAGTGTCCTGAGGAGTGGGGGGTGGGGCCCTGCGGGGAGGGCTGGTGCCCTGCAGAGGTGGGGGTGGGGGGCGTTAGCATGCTGGGAGGGTGCCCATCCTTGAGGGAGAGGGCAGTGCCCTAAGGGGAGGGGGAATCAGGAAGCAGCATGGCCTAGTGAACAGAACACAGTCCTGGGACTCAGAAGGACCTGGATTCTAATCCCGAGATCCACCTCTTCTCTGCTGTGACCTTGGACAAGTTACTTCACTTCTCTGTGCCTCAGTTACCTCATCTGTAAAATGGTGATTAAGACTGTGAGCCCCATGTGGGACTTGGATTGTGTCCAACCTGATTAGCTTGTACCTTCCCCAGCACTTAGTACAATTAATCAATCAACTGTATTTATTGTACAGTGTCTGGCACATAGTAAGCACTTAGCAAATACCAAAAAAATGGCCAGGGTGGAAGCAGTGCACTGAGGGGGTTAGAGCTCTGGGAGGTTATTATCCTTGGAGGTCCAGCAGACAGAGGGGTCAACATTTTGGGGGGTCAGAACTTCAGGGGGATCAGCATCTTGGGGGAGTCAGAACTCTGGTGGGGAGGGTCATTTATTAATTCATTCATTCAATCATATTTATTCATACGATTTAGTCAAGGATTCAGTCAAGGAGTTGGGGGGATCAGGGGAGAGGGTCAGGGAGCTGAAGGATGCTGGAGGGGGCCAGAACTCGGCGGGGGGTAGTTGGGGGGCAAGCTCTGGGGGTTCAGGGAGAGGGTCAGGGAGCTGGAAGGTGTTGCGGAGTGGGGGAGAGGGAGGGGTCAGCCCTGGGCAGGGCCGCCCGGGGGCACCTCACCGGCCTCAGCTCAGTCACGTCCCACTCCAGATACTCTGCCACACGCATCATCTGTGTGATGATCCGGTCCACCTCCTGGGGAGGAGCAGAACCTGGGCTATCCCAGCCCGGCCCCTCCCCTGGCGTCCCCCCAACTCCACCCCTGCTCCCCCCTCCCCAACTTACCGAACCATCCAGTAGCCCATTTCTGTCTGTGTCGTACAGCTTGAAGGTGACTGCAGGGCAGGGGAGAAGGCCGTGAGGTTTGAGCTCCCCTTCGGCCCCCATCCCCTTCCCGCCCCCTGGGACCCCCAGTCCCATTACCCCCGGGCCATGACCCCTACCCCCTCTCATTGGGAACCCTCCCCAATGGCCACACAGAGACCCACCCCAGTGGCCCCGCTGTTCCCCTCCCCCCAAAAGGACCCTCCCCTGTGGACCCCCACACTCACACTCCAGCTTGTCCTCCGGTCGCCCCCCCTCCAGCAAAGAGAAGTAGCAGGACACGTCATTGAGGCAAACTAGGGATGGCTCTGGGGGGGCAGTGGAAGAGGGGGACATTGAAACAAGGGGGGCATTGAGTTGGGGGAATTGGAACGGGGGGGCACTGAAACTTCTCCTACTCCCTTCTGTGTCACCTTCGTTCTCAGATTTGCACCTTTTATTCATCCTTCCCCCAGCTCCACAGCACTTAGGTACATATCCAAAATTCATTTGTTTCTATTAATATCTCTTTCCCCCTCTAGACTGTAAGCTCGATGTGGGCAGGGAATGTGTCTACCAGCTCTGTTATATTGCACTCCCAGAGTGGCTTAGTGGAAAGAGCCCAGCCTTGGGAGTCAGAGGTCGTGGGTTCTAATCCCAGCTCTGCCACTTATCAGCTGTGTGACTTTGGGCAAGTCACTTGACTTCTCTGTGCCTCAGCTACCTCATCTGTAAAATGGGGATTAAGACTGTGAGCCCCACGTGGGACAATCTGATTACCTTGTATCTATCCCAGCGCTTAGAACAGTGCTTGGCACATAGTAAGCGCTTAACAAATACCATCATTACTAAGCACTTAGTACGCAGAGCACACAGTAAGTATTCATTGCTTGAAACAAGGGGGACATTGGATTGGGGTGCAGGGAACCCTGACTGGCAGGGGGTGAGGGGGAAGTTATTGAGTCCTAGTTTCTCTGTCCCGAACCTGCCACACTGGGCCTTGGCCTCTAATCCCAAGCCCTTGCCACCCTGTTCCACCCCTTCTTGCTCCAGTCCCACCGGCTCTGGTTCCAGCCCTCCCCCCAACCCCCTGCCCACCACCCACCGCCCCCGGCCAGGCTGGTACCTGGTTCTTGGCCTGCCTTCCCAGGCTCCAGGGTCTGGAAGGACTTGAACAATCTTTGGCACAACTCCTCAGGCACATCGGTTGCCTCCAGGTAGGCCTCCAGGAAGAGCCGAAACCCCTCGTACCCTATAGACTGAGGGAGCAAGAGGAACAGACCCTCGTACCCTTACAGACTGGTGGGGGCAGGGGAGAGACCCTCATACCCTACAGACTTGAGGGAGCAAGAAGAGGCCCTCATGCCCTACAGACTGGGGGGGCAAGGGAGAGAGTACTTCGAGCCCTACAGACCGAAGGGAGCAAAGGGAGAGACTGGTGGGCAAGAGGGAGAATCTGTCTCTCCCCCACTGACCCTTTCCTCCCCCCCCTCCCCCAACCTTGAACTCCCTGTCTCTTCAGAGACAGCAGGCCACCCCTCTCCCATCTTCAAAGCCTTATTAAAATCACATCTCCTTCAGGAAGCCTTCCCTGGCTTACTTCTCATCTCCCCTGGCATTCTCTCTCCCTTCTGCATTTTACCTCTGTATTTTGTGTCTGTAACCCTTAAGTACTTTGGTATTCTCCCTAGATTCCTTATGTATATATCGTTATACTCTGCTGTCCCCCGCATCTCTATTTATTTTAATTTCTATCTCCCCCACTAGACTGTAAACTCTTCAGAGGCAGGGATTATGTCTACTAACTCTACCATCCTCTCCCAAGTGCTCAGCACAGTGCTCTGCACACACTAAGTGCTCAATAAACACCACTGATTGATTAGGAGCAAAAGGAAAAACCTTGTACTCCATAGAAACCCCAGGCCTATAGACTGGGAGGCCCCCAATTCCTGTAGAATGGGGGAGCCCTCATACCCTGTGGACTAGGGAAGTCCTGTACCCTATAGCCTAGGGGCAAGAAAGAGTGGCCATCAAGGGAGATATAAAAACAAAATAAAGAAAAAATACAGGCGAAAATAAAGCCTTCTCCTTCCTGCCTCCCTTCCATTGCTGGGACCTAGGTGGGTAGGTGAGGGGGAGTTCCCGGGGTGAGAGGTCACAGTGCTAGTACAGGCATGGGGAGTCTCATGGTGAAAGGTCACAGGGCTGCAAGTGGGGGACGGGTAGTCCCAGGGTGAGAGGTCACAGGGCTGGGGGGAGTCCTAGGGTGATTGGTCAGAGGACTGGCAGGAAGTGGGGGGGGCGGAGGGTGGCTGGGGAGACAGGCAGGGTCTGGGTGTGGGGGGGTCCGGGGTGCCTCACATCTCCCTGTAGATGCTGGGCCAGGGCCCCGTCTCCGGAGAACAGCGCCAACACATCCTGGACTTTCTTGGAGGAGTCTGAAGGGGAAAACCGGTGTGGAGCTGAGGGAGGGGCCTCGCCAGACCCACCTCCCACTCCCCAGGGGCCCGGACAGGCAGGGGAACAGCAGGGAAGGACTGAGCAGCACACACACACACACAGAGCCATATACACACGTGCACAACCACATGCACATTCACATCCACACTCACCATGCACATGCACACACAGAATAAACACACACAGTTATAGATGCCCCTCACCATGCACATGCACATATAGACATGAACACACCCATATGCACGCACACACACATACACCCACACACCCACACACCACTCAGGATGTCTGTCTTCCCCATTAGGCTTTAAGCTCCTCGAGGGCAGGAACTACATCAACCAACTCTATCATACTGTTTCTTTCCAGGAGCTTAGCACTGTGCTCTGCATGCAGTAAACACTTAGCATTCGGAACTAAGCACACCCACACACACAGGTACTCATTTATTCAATCGTATTCATTGAGTGCTTACTGTGTGCAGAGCACCGTACTAAGCGCTCGGAAAGTACAATTCGGCAACAGATAGAGACAATCCCTACCCACAGTCTAGAAGGGGGAGACAGACAACAAAACAAAACAAGTTGACAGGCATCAATAGTATCAAAAACAGATAAACAGAATTAAAGATATAGACACATATGTATACACGTATCCCAACCTGCACCCACAGCCTTGCACACATGTACAGGCACGCTAACATACACACACTCATACCAACTGATAGCCACAGCCATGTACACATGTCTAAACACAAATGCCCACACCCACCAGGGAACGTGAGGAAAGGTTTGGAAAGGAGCTGACAGCTCATGTGACCCCCCTCCCCTCCCTCCAATACACACACACACACATATGCAATATGACCTGCAGGTCCCCAGGGGCCCCTGGGTTCAGGACCCTGTTAGGGACTGGGGCTGGGGCAATTCAAGATTATGGGAGCCGGGGAGAGATCTGGGGCACGGATGGGGGAAGGACGTGGATGGGGGCTTCGGTACTCACAGTCGAGGTATTTCTGGAGGTGAGCAAACTCCTCTGGACTAAGGGTGGCCCAGTCCTTGGTCTCCGACATCCTGTGCTGGGGGTGACAGGAGGAAGGTAGAGGGGACGGGAGGGACAGCTTGGGTTAGGGACAGCGGCTGGGCGGTGGCCGGGGGGGTGGTATCCCCCCTCCCACACACCCCGCCTTGTATCTCTCTGCCCTGGGTGAGGGGTCTCTGCCCTGGCTCTCCCAGGGTCTGCCTCAGTAGTCTCTGTGTGCCTGCTGGGAGGGTCTCTGCCTGCCTGTCTGAGGGTCTCAGGGGTCTTGCCCGTCCCACCCCGGCACAGCCCGGTGGCTGCGGTGCTCACTGCGGCGGCGGCGGCGGTAGAGGAGGAGGAGGAAGAGAAGGAGGAGGAGGAGGAGGAGAAGGAGGAGGAGAAGGAGGAGGAGAAGGAGGAGGAGCACCCCCGCCCCCAGGGCCACCCCCACCACCACCACAACGTTCTGCTCTGCACATCACTCTCCACTCTCCGTGACGCAAGAGGCAGAACCCAGCCTCGAGTTTTCTGCAAGCCTGCGGGGGCGCAGGGGGCATTCTGTGCCAGATCCTTTCAATCCCATGCCTCTGGAAAAGGGGCACATTCGGGAGCCCTTCCCGCACCACCCCCCTGCCTCAGTTTCTGCCAGAGCAGAGAGCCTGGGGGAGGGGGCGGCAGTCCCTCTCCCTCTGACCCGATCCGGAGTTATTTTGGGGAGGAGGCGGAGGAGGAGGAGGAGAAGGAGAAGGAGGAGGAGGCCAGGCCAGGCCGGCCAGGCCAGGCCGGGGCAGGACTCCAGCTCCCGCCCTACACTTCCTCCTCGGGTCTGTGCAGCCTCCGAGACTAGGAATGGTGCAAGAACGTTCTTCCTTGCAGCGGACAGCTGCCTCCTCTCCAGTCCTAGGCCCCTTCCGTGCCAGCGCCAGGCCTCCCTGCACCTCCCCGGTTCTGCCATTTGTCTGCTGGGTGACCCTGGGCAAGTCACTTAACTTCTCTGTGCCTCAGTTCCCTCATCTGTAAAATGGGGATTAAGACTGTGAGCCCCACGTGGGACAACCTGATTCCCCTGTGTCTACCCCAGCGCTTAGAACAGTGCTCGGCACATAGTAAGCGCTTAACAAATACCAACATTATTATTATTATTATTGAACCCTGTATTTCCGCCGGTTCCCCCGCCCCCCATTTTCCCAACTCCAACCAATTCCAGGCATCCCCAAGTGCCCAGCCCAAACCCACTGTGTTGCTGGCTCCCCCACCCACTTCAGGCCCAGATCTCCCGGTGGCCCTGGCTCCCCCAGCCCTCATCCCTACAGTTCCTGATGTCCTCAGCCCCTCCATGCCCAAGATAATAATAACTGTGGTATTTGTTAAGCACTTACTATGTCCCAGGCATTGAATTAAGCGCTGGGGTGGATAAGCAAATCTGGTTGGACACGGTCCCCATCCCACGTGGGGCTCATAGTCTCAACCCCCATTTTACAGATGAGGTGACCCAGAAGTAAAGGGATTTGCAGAAGGTCCCACAGCAGACAAGCGGCAGAGCCGGAATTAGAACCCATGACCTTCTCACTCCCAGGCCTGTGCTCTATCAGCTGTGCCATGCGCACCAGCTCCCTGTCCTCAGCTCCCCGGGGTCCTTCCATGCGCCTAGCTCCCCCAGCCCCTGGTGTCGCCAGCCCCAGATCTCCCAGCCCCAGACCCAATCTCCCCCTCCTCAGAAATGGCTGTGTAAGTACAGAAGCTCCCCAGCGTGAGGGGGACGGGAGGGGGCGATTCTGGGAGAAGATGGGAGTCCCCCATCCCCAGGGGCACTGCAGCACTCCTGTTCCTGTCTGGCAGCTGGCTGCAGCCCGTCTTAATGAGGGGCGAGGCTGAGAGGCTAATGGGGTCCTGGACCCCATAGTCATCACACTGTGGTGCATGGGAGAGCCGAGCTGAGGAGGAATCCAGGGTGCTGGTGTGTCCCCACAAGAGCCAGTAGGGATGGGGCAAGGGTAGAGGATGGGTGGACCAGCTCCCCGTTTCCCCAGATACTCCATGGTCGGCCCCAGAGAGGGAGCGGCCTTGGGACTCTGGCATTTAAAAATGAGGGTTCAGCAACAGGGTGGAAGGGTGGAGGCGGGGCAGGAACAAATAGGAAGCTGGAGTTTGGGGGTGGGAACTGAAAGCTCCAGTGCCTGGGGCCTGGAAGAGCTGGGGGGCAGAGAGAGGACCAGAGGGCCAGGACGCCTGGGATCCCTGAGGCCTCCCTCCCTATAGGCTGTGTCCCATTGGGGCCTTGGTTTCCCCAGCCGGGAACCAAATGAGGGCAGAGGAGGAGCCCCCAGCTCACTCCCCTCGGCCCCAGCAGGCTGAACTGGGGTTAGGGCAGAATTAAGGTGGGGCTGGCAGCAGCGGAACTTCATGACTCACCTTCTCCCACCCACTCCCATCCCTGCGGGGCCAGGTTTGGGGAAAAGAGGCCCCTGCGCACGCCCACGCCCCGCCAACCCCCCTCCCCCCAAATAGCAGGAGCTGACGTGGGGAACTGGGGAGGGGGGGGGGGTCTCCATTTTACCTGCCAGGAGCCTCACCCCTGGAGGACAGGTATTTGGGCTGAGGCCTGACAACTAATTTCAGCCACTGGAGATGGTGTGTGTATTGGAGGCCGGGGAGGGGGGTGCCTGGACACTTTAAGGGATGGTTTAGTGGAAACGGCACAGACTTGGGAGCCAGAGGCTGTGGGTTCTAATCCCGGCTCCGCCACCTGTCTGCTGTGTGACCTTGGGCAAGCCACTTCACTTCTCTGGGCCTCAGTGACCTCATCTGGAAAATGGGGATTAAGAGTGTGAGCCCCACGTGGGACAGCCCGATGACCTTGTAACTTCCCCAGATCTTAGAACAGCGCTTAGCACAGAGAAGCAACATGGCACAGTGGAAAGAGCCCGGGCTTGGGAGTCAGAGGTCATGGGTTCTAACCCCGGCTCCACCGCTTGCCAGCTGTGTGACTTTGGGCAAGTCACTAAACTTCTCTGTGCCTCAGTTACCTCATCTGAAAAATGGGGGTTAAAACCATGAGACCCACGTGGGACAACCTGATCACCTTGTATCCCCCCAGCGCTTAGAACAGTGCTTTGCACATAGTAAGCGCTTAACAAATACCACCATTATTATTACTACGGCAAGCGCTTAACAAATACCATCCTCATCATTATTGTTATTATGCAGGGGAGATGTTCTTGTTCGTGCGCTTTGCGCTCCGAATCTGGCTGTTAAAAGGCAGGGCGAGGGGGGTCAATATAAAGCGGATTGGGGGGTGTGGATGAGGATGTCGCAAACGGGGACTTTGGCCTTGGGCACGGTGGCGGGTGGGGACGGGCCCCTCCCCCGCCCTCCGCGACCCCGCCCCGGTTAGGCCGCTGGAAGCCCGGTGAGCGTCATCCCCGGCCTGCGGCCCAGGACCCCTGGCCGGCCTCGCCCCTCGCCATGCCCAGGCTTCGGTCTGGCGCCCTGCCCGCTACCCCCTGCCCCTCAGCTTCCATCCCTGGGGATGGAGTGGGGGGTCCATGCCGTGCCCCCTCGCCCTCCGCCCCGTCCGCTTTCCTGCCCCAAGCGGGACAGCGGGGGAGCCCGAGCCGGGCCTTCTACCTTGCAGGACCGGACCGGACGGGCAGGGCTGGACAGGACGGGCAGGGCTGGACAGGACGGGACAGGGCTGGGGGGGCCGCCCCGTTCCTCCCTTGACGACACGGTCCCGCCTCCCGGGCCCGCCCCCTCCTCCTCCAGCCCGGGGCTCCGACTGCGTTGTAGCGGGGGGCTGGTTTAAGCGCTTAGTACAGTGCCCTGCACACTCTAATCGCTCAATACATACGACTGAATCAATGGCTCGGCTGCAGACCCCCCCCCCCCCCAATAGGGAAGCAGCGTGTCTCAGTGGAAAGAGCCCGGGCTTGGGAGTCAGAGGTCATGAGTTCGAATCCCGACTCTGCCGCTTGTCTGCTGTGTGACTATGGGCAAATCACTACACTTCTCTGGGCCTCAGTTACCTATCTGTAAAGAGGGGATTGAGACTGTGAGTCCCCTGTGGGACAACCTGACCACCTCGTATCCCTCCCCAACGCTTAGAACAGTGCTTTGCACATAGTAAGTGTTTAATAAATGTCATTATTATTATTCATTCAATCGTATTTTTTGAGCGCTTACTATGTGCAGAGCACTGTACTAAGCGCATGGAATGTACAATTCGGCACAGATAGAGTCCATCCCTGTCCAACAACGGGCCCCGCCAGCATTTTATAATAATAATAATGATGATGATGGTATTTGTTGAGCACTTACTATGTGCCAAGCACTGTTCTTAGCCCTGGGGTAGATTCAAGAGCATCAGGTTGTCCCATGTGGGGCTCACAGTCTCAATCCCCATTTTCCATCTGAGGGAACTGAGGCACAGAGAAGTAAAGTGGCTTGCCCAATGTCACTTAGCAAACAAGTGGCGGAGGCGGGATTAGAACCCACGGCCTTTGACTCCAAAGCCCGGGCTCTTGCCCAAGCCAAGCTTTATCCTCATCGTGCCCCACCCCAGGCCACCCAACGGCCCCGAAAGCCCCCCATAACCGGGGGGCCCATCCACCATGCCCTCCCTCCTGCCCCTCCTCCGACCTGCATTATTTATGAGAATAATAAGAAGAAGAATAATGTTTTTTGTTAAGTGCTTACTATGTGCCAAGCACTGTTCGGGATCCTTCATGAGGATAATAATGGCTATGGTATTTGTTAAGCGCTTACTATGTGCCAAGCACTGTTCTGGATCCTTCATGAGAATAATAATAGCTATGGTATTTGTTAAGCGCTTACTATTTTACCAAGCCCTGGGGTGGATACAAGGTCATCAGGTTATCCGTGGGGCTCTCAGTCTTAACCCCATTTTCCAGATGAGGTAACTGAGGCACAGAGAGGTGAAGTGGCTCGCCCCAGGTCACCCAGCAGACAGGTGGCGGAGCCGGGATTAGAACCCACGACCTCTGTCTCCCAAGGGCGAGCTCTTGCCTCTAAAGAGCAGTTTCTCACGGGTTCCGGGGCGGGCGACACGGCTCTTCTGAACCCCAGAGCCAGGGCCTCCCCCTGCGACCCCCGGGGACACCCACCAACCCCCAGTCTTCTGGTCCCCCGGAGTCCCCATCCCTCATCCCGGGGCCTTCAACCTCCTGGTGACCCTCACGACCCCCATCCCGCCCTTCCGGACCCCCACCCCCTAAATCCAATGCCCCCCTTCCGCGCCCCTGGCCCTCCCTTCCCCCCATCTCCCGAGCCGTGGAGACCCCCCCACCCCCGACCCACCGCCCCCGGTCCTGCTGACCTCGAGAGGCCCCCGGGGAGGCGGGCAGGACTGGTCGGATGCCAAATGGCCAATAGGTGTGGGGGGCGAGGCCTACCCCCCGCCAACGGTGCCCTGGGCAAGAGGGCAAGCTGGCAGCGGCCGAGCGAGCGGCGAGGGTTGCCGACTGACGGGGCGGGAGGCCCCCGGGGTGCCCCCGCCCCCGGCCCCGCCTCTAACCTCCGGGTCCCCCCCACCCCCGGCCCGCAATGGAAGTGAGGTGCGGGAACGGCGCCGCCCGCCCTCTGCCCGCCTTCCCGGAATCTCCCTCCTCTCCGCTGCCCGAGGCGCGGGGGCGGAGGATGTCGGGGGGCGGGTCGGCTTGGGCACCCCGGGCCCCCGAAATTGGGGCAGCGTGGCCGAGGGAGGTCTAGGGGACCCCCCCCCCCCCGCCCCACCCCCGGATCTCCCCGGCTCGGGCCCCGGGGCGGGCTTGCGGGGCGGGGGGCTGCCCACCCGCTCCCCGCCCCCCTTAGGCACCTAATAACAAAAGACGCTGCCGGGGGTGGAGATCTTCATCGGAATCTAGATGAGTTGGGAGCATTGTGTCTACGAATTGCTTTGTCCCGAGTGTGTGCATGCCTGTGTGTGGTTTTTGTGTGTGTGTGTGTGTGTGTGCTGCGGGGGGGCGGGGGATGACTTCCTTTTCCTGCCTCCCATCCCCTCAGGCACAGTCATGCCCGATTTTTTTTGTCTTTAATAATGATAATAATGACGATGGTATTTGTTAAACCCTTACTATGTGCCAAGCACTCTTCTAAGCGCCCGGGGAGGTACGAGGTAATGGGGTTGTTCCACGGGGGGAGGAGGGGGGGGGTCACAGTCTTCGTCCCCATTTTACAGATGAGATCACTGAGGTACAGAGAAGTGAAATAATAATAATGGTGGCATTTGTTAAGCGTTTACTATGTGCAAAGCACTGTTCTAAGCGATACAAGGTGATCAGGTTGTCCCACGTGGGGTTCACAGTTTTTAATCCCCATTTTACAGATGGGGTAACTGAGGCACAGAGAAGTGAAGTGGCTTGCCCAAGGTCACAGAGCAGACAGAGGCGGAGTGGGGATTAGAACCCACGTCCTCTGACTCCCAAGCCCAGACTCTTGCCATTAAGCCACGCTGCTTTTCTTTAGAGGGCCTGAGGGACCCTGTGCTTGACCTGCCCCCAGACCCTAGTCAATAACCCACAAGGTTCATTCATTCATTAGTATTTATTGAGCGCTTACTATGTGCAGAGCACTGTACTAAGCGCTTGGCCATAGCCCTGGGGTGACATTCTCCCCCACCCCATCATCCCTTCCTTCCTAGACCCACGGGGTTTCTCGCATCTGCACCTTGGCCCCTCTTTGGGGGACAGGGCAGGGAGGAGGTCTCTGTGACCTGAGCTTCTCTGGGGGGGGTTGGGTCTCTCTATAGCCAGGGCCCCTAATAATTGTGTTGTCTAACATAACTGTAGTATTCACTAAACACCAGTTACGGGCCAAGCACTGTACTAAGCACAACACAGTCAGGAGAAGCAGCGTGGTTTAGTGCATGGAACACGGGGCCAGGGACTCAGGAGTTTTGCCACTTGTCTGCTGTGTGACCTTGGGCAACTCACTTCACTTCTCAGGGCTTCAGTTACCTCATCTGTAAAATGGGCATTAAGACTGTCAGCCCCATGTGGGACAGGGACTGTGTCCAACCTGATTTAACTTGTATCTACCTAAGCGCTTAGAAAAGGTCCTGGCATAGAGTAAGTGCTTATTAATAATAATAATAATAATAATGACATTTGTTAAGCACTTACTATGTGCCAGACACTGTACAAAGCGCTGGGGGGGATAGAAGCAAATCAGGTTGGACAAAGTCCCTGTCCCACATAGGGCTCACAGTCTTATTCCCCATTTTACAGATGAGGTAACTGAGGCACAGAGAAGTGAAGTGACTAGCCTAAGGTCACAGCAGACAAGTGGCAGAGCCGGGATTAGAACCCATGAACTTCTTACTCCCAGGCCCATGCTCTAGCCACTACACCATGCCATGTTCCTTCCCCAATATTATTGTTATTTAGATTGCAGCCGTCCAGACTGTAAACTTGTTGTGGACAGGGAACATATCTACCAACTCTGTTCATTCATTCATTCAAACAATCGTATTTATCGAGTGCTTACTGTGTGGGGAACACTGTACTAAGTGCTTGGGAAAGTAGAATACAACAATAAACAGACACATTCCCTGCTCACCACGAGAGCTGGTGAGACAGACATAGATATAAATAAATATATTACAGGAACGGACGTAGGTGCCGTGGCGCTGGGAAGCGGGGGATGAACGAAGGGACCAAATGAGGGTGATGCAGAAGGGAGAGGGAGAAGAGGAAAAGAGGGCTTAGTCACGGAAGTCCTCTTGGAGGAGATGGGCCTTCGATAAGCTTGAAGCGGAGGGAGAGTCATTGTCTGTCAGCTACGAAGAAGGAGGGCGTTGCAGGCCAAGGGCAGGACGTGGTTGAGAGGTCGGCGGCGAGACAGACTAGATAGAGAAATAGTGAGAAGGTTAGCATTAGAGGAGCGAAGCGTGCGGCCAGGGTTGTAGTAAGAGAGTAGCAAAGTGAGGGAGGAGGGGGCAAGGTGATTGCTCTGTTGTACTTTCCCAAGCATTTAAGAGAATGCTCAGCACAACGTAAGCTCTCAGTACATAGGACTGATTGACTGATTGCAATCTCCCTGCGGCTGGGAAGGGTCTCTGTACAGAAGACATTGTGATGTCACAGAACTAAGTGCTGGGGTAGATACAAGATAACCAGGTCCCACACAAGGAGGAGAGAGAACAGTTTTGATTCCCCATTTTGCAGATGAAGGAACCGAGACCCAAAGAAGTTAAATGAGTTGCCCGAGGTCACACAGCAAGGAAGTGGCGGATTAGGACCTAGGTCCTCGTACTCCTAGGCCTATTCTCTTCCCACTAGGCCACAATTTCTGTAATCCCCTCTAGTCTGCCAGCTCATCGTGGGCAAGGAACGTGTCTATCAACACGGTTGTATTGTCCTCTCTCCAGCACTTTGTACAGTGCTCTGCACACAGTAAGCACTCAGTAGATACGATTGACTGATTCTGCTCCCATCCTATCTCTCCCCATGCCCCCACCCCCACCCCGGGTCCCTGCAGCCTAGAGGGTACAATGTCAGATTTTTATTCTATTTGCCTCATCTCCTCCTCCTCCCGCTCCATCGGCTCGACGTATGAACCGGGCCCAGGTGCCTTCTCGCTTTTCAACCACATCCGAAACAGAAAGAAAGAGAAACCACACGGTGAACAAAGAAGAGAGGAAAAAACAACAGCGTTTGCAACCGCCCCCCTCCCCCGGCTCCCTCCACCTTAACTTCCTCGGGGGCGGGGGCCACACCCCTTGGCAAGACGGGGTCCCTAAAAACTCGGGGGCGGCCGGGGTTTGGTTTCGCTTCCTGCCTCCACAATGGCTTCTCCCAAACGGTGGGCAAAACAACCACGGGGAGGGGGTCTTACGGATGGGAGGAAGCAGGGATATTTAAGGGGTAGAGGCTGGAGCCAGGAAGTTAGGGAGAAAAAGGCAGGGACGCTATCACCCAGTCATCAGTCAATGGTATTTATTGAGCCCTTGTTTTGTGCAGGGAACTGTACTAAGCAGCAGGGTGTAGTGGACAGAGCACAGACCTGGGAGGCAGCAGATCGTGGGTTCTTATCCCTACTCTGCCACTTGTCTGCTGTGTGACCTTGGGCAAGTCACTTCACTTCTCTGAGCCTCAGTGATCTCATCTGTAAAATGGGGATTGAGAGTGTGAGCCCCGTGTGGGGCAGGGACTGCGTCCCACCCAATTTGCTTGTATCCACCCTGGTGCTTAGTACCGTGCTTGGCACATGGTAAGCGCTTAAATCCCACAATTATTGTTGTTAATATTACTTTTCACATGGCAGAATTGCTAGACACATTCCCCACCTATTCCAAACTCGGAGTCTAGAGGGTCTCACACGCCCCCCCACCCTTTTCCATCCCCACTGCCCTGTGGGGATGTGGGACAGGGACTGTGTCCAACCCAATTTGTCTGAACCCACTCCACTGAGTACAATGCCTCGCACAAAGGAAGTCCCTAATAAATACCATTATTATTACTGTTACTATTAATAATAAATTCTTGGGAGAGTACCAGTTCTCCCTCCTACTTAGATTACGATCCCCATGTGGGACCTGATTATCTTGTACCTACCCAGTGCTTGGTACACTGGTTGGCATATAGGAATGTTTCACAAACACCACAATTGGAATACAACAGAGTTGGTGGGCATGTTACTTGCCCACCCTGGCGGGGGCGGGGGGGGAATCATCATTTATCCTATCCCAACTTGATTACTGTATCACTCCCCTTGGTGATCTCCCAGCCTCCTGTCTCTCCCCATTCTAGTCCATACTTCACTCTGATGCCCGGATCATTTTTCTACAAAAACATTCCGGCCACATCTCCTCACTCCTCAAGAACCTCCAGGGGTTGCCCATCTACCTCTGCGTCAAACAAAAGCTTCTCACCATTAGCTTTAAAGCACTCAATCTCCTTGGTCCCTCCTACCTCACCTCTCTACTACATCTCAGCAGGCACACTTCACTCCTCCAACGCTAACTTTCTCACTGTTCCTCGATCTCATCTCGTCGCCAGCCTCTCACCCACGGCCTGCCTCTGGCCTTAAATGCCCTCCCTCCTTATAGCCGGCAGTCATGCCCCTCCTTTCCTCTTCTCCCACTCCCTTCTGCATCTCCCTGATTTGCTCCTTTATTCACTCGACCCGCAGCACTTATGTCCATATCTGTAATTTATTTATTTCTATTAATGACTCTCTTCCATTCCATTCATTCGATAGTCTTTATTGAGCGCTTACTATGTGCAGAGCACTGTACTAAGCGCTTGGAATGTACAATTCGGGAACAAATAGAGACATCCCCTGCCCAGTGACGGGCTCACAGTCTAAATGGGGGAGACAGGCAGCAAAGCAAAACAGAACAAAACAACATCATCAAGATAAATAGAATCAAGGAGATATATACCTCATTAACAAAATAAATTGGGTAATAAATAATATATACAAATAAGCACAGTGCAGAGGGGAGGGGAAGGGGGAAGAGCAGAGGGCAGGAGAGGGAAGGAAAGGGAGGGGAGGAGGAGCAAAGGGAAAGGAAGGACTCAGTAAACTCATTATGGGCAGGGAACGTGTGTGTTTATTGTTGTATTGTACCATCCCAAGTGCTTAGTATAGTACTCCATACACAGTAAGTACTCAGTAAATACATTTGAATGAAAGACCAGGGGTTTGGGAGGGTGAAGTGCAGCAAATGGGGACAGTGAAGGGACAGGGGCAGAGGTGAGGTTGGGGACTAAGGGGAGCCAAAGAGAAAATGGCAGGAGCAGAGTGGGAGCTGGAAATTGAAGCGGCGTGGCCTAGTGTAAAGAGCACAGTCCTGGGGGTCAGAAGGACCTGGGTTCTAATCCCGTTTCTGCCACGTGTCTGCTGTGTGACCCTGGCAAGTCACTTCACTTCTGGGGGCCTCAGCTACCTGTAAAATGGAGATTGAGATTGCAAACCCTATGTGCGACAGGGACTGTGTCCAAGCCGATTATCCTGTATCTACTCCAGCGCCTGGCACAAAGTAAGCACTTACCAAATACCAAAATAAGAATAACAACAATCATAATAAATCGAAGGCCAGGGACCTGGTGTTGATGTGAGCCGAGCTGCACACAAACGAGATCCCACACCAAGGCTGAGTTTGGGGGGGTTGGAACATGGGGGTCTCTGCCAGGAGTGGGGAGGAGAGGGGGTGCAGCCTACAGCACAGGCTCAGGAACAGTAGAATTTTTGTTTTTATGGTACTTAAGCGCTTACTATGTGTCAAGCAGTGTCCTAAGCAGTGGGGTAGATGCACGTTTACCAGGTCTGACATAGTTCCTGTCCCATAAATGAATTTCTCTCCGCTCTCTGAGCTCCCCTTTCTGGGCCACCGCCTCTCCTTGCTCCGTCCACCACTAGCTTCAAATCCCAGCCGCCCAGGGTACTTCAAATCCCGGCCACCCAGGACTCAGCCGGTCTTCGTCCTAGCGGGGTCTGCCCAAAATGCCACGAGCCGGCTCCAAGCTGTTGTTGATGGTGCTCGTTAAGCGCTTCCTATGTGGGAGTCACTGTACTAGGCCCTGGGGTGGATTCAAGCAAATCAAGTTGGACACGGTCCCTGTCCCACGTGGGGCTCGCAGTCTCAATCCCCATTTTACGGATGAGGTAACTGAGGTCCAGGGAGGGGAAGTGACTTTCATTCAATAGTATTTATTGAGCGCTTACTATGTGCAGAGCACTGTACTAAGCGCTTGGGATGAACAAGTCGGCAACAGATAGAGACGGTCCCTGCCGTTTGACGGGCTTCCAGTCTAATCGGGGGAGACGGACAGACAAGAACAATGGCAATAAACAGTGTCAAGGGGAAGAACATCTCGTAAAAACCGATGGCGACTAAATAGAATCAAGGCGATGTACAATTCATTAACAAAATAAATAGGGTAACGAAAGTATATACAGTTGAGCGGACGAGTACAGTGCTGTGGGGATGGGAAGGGAGAGGTGGAGGAGCAGAGGGAAAAGGGGAAAATGAGGCTTTAGCTGCGGAGAGGTAAAGGGGGGATGGCAGAGGGAGTAGAGGGGGAAGAGGAGCTCAGTCTGGGAACGCCTCTTGGAGGAGGTGATTTTTAAGTAGGGATTTTTAAGTAGGACTTGCCCAACAGCTGGGAACAAGCAGGTCCCAGGAGGGTTGAGGGAGTTGGGGCTGGGCCGGGCAGGGCAGGGGGAGGAGGAGGCCCAGTCCTACTGCAGTCCTTGAAGCAGTGTGGCCTAATGTACACAGCACGGTCCTGAGGGTCAGAAGGACCTGGGTTCTAATCCCGTTTCTGCCACATGTCTGCTGTGTGACCCTGGACAAGTCACTTCACTTCTCTGGGCCTCAGTTACCTGTAAAACAGAGATTGAGACTGGGAGCCCTAGGTGCGATAGAGACTGTGTCCAACCCGATTATCCTGTATCTACTCCAGCTGTTGCCCAGTCCTTGCCCAGTGGTGGGAATCTGCATCTGCCTCGCTCAGGATCCTGGACAAACCAGTTCCGCCAGGGCCAGCCCCCAAAAGGGAGCGGGGGGGGGGGGGGGGGGGGGCTCAGTGGAAAGAGTCTAGGCTGGGGAGTCAGAGGTCGTGGGTTCAAATCCTGGCTCCGCTTGTCAGCTGTGTGACTTTGGGCAAGTCCCTTCACTTCTCTGTGCCTCAGTTCCCTCAACTGTAAAATGGGGGGAATAATAATAATAATGGTGGTATTTAAGTGCTTACTATGTGCAGAGCACTGTTCTAAGCACTGGGGTAGATAACAGGGTCATCAGGTTGTCCCACATGAGGCTCAGTCTTCATCCCCATTTTCCAGATGAGGTCACTGAGGCCCAGAGAAGTGAAGTGACTTGCCCACAGTCGCACAGCTGCCAAGTGGCAGAGCCGGATTCCAACCCATGACCTCTGACTCCCAAGCCCGAGCTCTTGCCACTGAGCTACGCTGCTTCTCTAAGACTGTGAGCCCCACGGGGGACAACCTGGTAATAATAATAATAATGTTGGTATTTCTTAAGCGCTTACTATGTGCAGAACACCGTTCTAAGCGCTGGGGTCGATACAGGGTCATCAGGTTGTCCCACGTGAGGCTCACAGTCTTCACCCCCATTTTACAGAGGAGGGAACTGAGGCCCAGAGAAGTGAAGTGACTGGTCCACAGTCACACAGCTGCCAAGTAGAAGCAGCGTGGCTCAATGGAAAGAGCACGGGCTTTGGAGTCAGGGCTCATGAGTTCGAATCCCAGCTCTGCCACTTGTTGGCTGTGTGACTGTGGGCAAGTCACTTAACTTCTCGGTGCCTCAGTTCCCTCATCTGTAAAATGGGGATGAAGACTGTGAGCCCCTCGTGGGACAACCTGATTCCGTGTCTACCCCAGTGCTTAGAACAGTGCTCGGCACATAGTAAGCGCTTAACAAATACCAACATTATTAAGTAGCGGAGCCAGGATTCGAACCCTTGACCTCTGACTCCCCAGCCCAGGCTCTCCTTGTCTAAGACTGAGCCCCCCGGGGGGACAACCTGATCACCTTGTAATAATAATAATAATGGTGGTATTTTTTAAGCACTTACTATGTGCCAAGCATTGTTCTAAGCGCTGGGGGGGATACATGGCGATCAGGTTGTCCCATGTGGGGCTCACAGTCTTCATCCCTGTTTTACAGATGAGGGAACTGTGGCCCAGAGAAGCCAAGTGACCTGCCCAAAGTCACACAGCTGACAAGCAGTGGAGTCGGGATTCAAACCCATGACCTCTGACTCCCAACCCCGGGCTCTTTCCACTTGTATCCTCCCCAGCGCTTAGAGGAGTGCTTGGCTCCTAGTAAGTGCTTAACAGATGCCATCATCCCCTTGATTCTATTTATCGCTATTGTTTTTGTCTGTCCGTCTCCCCCGATTAGACTGTAAGCCCGTCACAGGGCAGGGACCGTCTCTGTTACCCATTTGTCCATCCCAAGCGCTTAGTCCAGTGCTCTGCACATAGTAAGCGCTCAATAAATACTATTGAATGAACGAATGCGGCGGAGGCGGGATTCGAACCCATGACCTCTGACTCCCAAGCCCGGGTTCTTTCCACTTGAATCCTTGTATTAGGGAAGCAGTGCGGCTCATTGGAAAGAGCCCGGGCCCGGGAGTCAGAGGCCATGGGTTCAAATTCCGGCTCTGCCGCTTGTCGGCCGTGTGACCGTGGGCGAGTCACTTCACTTCTCGGTTCCCTCATCTGCAAAATGGGGGTGAAGACTGGGAGCCTCCCGTGGGCCCACCTGATGACCCCGGATCTCCCCCAGCGCGTAGAACAGTGCTCTGCACAGTGTAAGCGCTTGATGAATACCAACATTATTATCTTCCCCAGCGCTTAGAGGAGAGCTTGGCACATAGTAACTGCTTACCCAATGCCATCGTGAATTAAGGGCCTGGGGGTCCGCCGGGGAGGGGGGACGGGCGAGGTCACGCTCGGGCCGCGGGTGCCCCAGCCTCCTCCTCCTCCTCCTCCTCCTCCTCCCTGCGGTGGGCAGGGCCTCCCGAGTGCCCACCCCGCCCCTGGGGCCTCGGGAAGGGGCAGGACACCGCCCCGCCCGCCCTGCTCACCCTGCCATGGACGGGAGCGGCCAGCCCGCGGGGACAGGTGACCGTGCAGACCCCCGTTTCCCCCCGGGGACGGCAGCCTCCGGGCCCGGACCCCTTCCTTTCCCCCCGGGGTGGCGGGGCGAGGCCCCCGAGGCCCGCCCTTCCCCGTGGAGAATAAGCGAGCGGAGCGGGGCCCCGGGCGGGACGAGGCTCACCCGTCTCCTCGGACCCCCGTCATTCATTCAGTAGTCTTTTCGGAGCGCTTACTATGTGCGGGGCACTGGACGAAGCGCTTGGAGTGGGACCGCAGAGAAGGACCGTCCCCCGCCCATTGGGCTCAGCTCGGCTGACCCACGTGGGCGCCCCCAGGAGTTGTCATGGCAACAAACTCTAGGTGCAGGGCGTGCGGCCGCCCGGCCCCTCCCCCCTTTCCACGGAGAGGAAACTGTTCCCATCCCCTTCCCCGGGATGGGAAGGTTGGGGGTGACGGGGGGGACCCCCCCCTCAACTCGACGCTCTCAGGTCCCCTCCAAACGCCCCGTTCTGCCCCTTTAAGGGCAAGATGGCGGTGGCCGAGGCTCCACTTCCGGCGGCCGCGGAGGGGGCCCGGCCCCGGCTCCCTCGCGCCGGAAGTGGTTCTCGTCTCCAAGATGGCGACTCCCTATGTGACTGACGAGACCGGGGGTGAGTGCGGGCGGTGCGGGGCCTCTCCCTCCCCGCCCCCGCGCCCCCCGCTCGGGGCCGGAGAGGGGGACGCGGCCGGGGGGCGTCCGTCGCTCCGGGGCCCCGGGCCTCCTCCGCTCGGCCCTCCGCCGGCCCCGCCCCCCGGCCCGCCCACCTCATTCATTCTCCACCTCGCGCCGCAACTGCGCCCCCTTCCGGTCTTACCCCCTTCCGGTCACCCAAAGCCTCGGGTCCCCCCTCTTCCGGTCTTCCCCCTCTGCCCTCTCCCCCCCCCCCCCCCCCCCGGGCCCTGGGGGACTGGTGCCTCGCGGGGGGCGGGGCAGTAAGGGAGCAGCGTGGCTCAGTGCGAAGAGCCCGGCCTTGGGAGTCACAGGTCGTGGGTTCGAATCCTGCCACCTGTCAGCTGGGTGACTTTGGCCCACTCACTTCACTGGGCCTCAGTGACCTCAGCTGTCAAATGGGGATGAAGACTGGGAGCCTCACGTGGGACGACCTGATGACCCTGTGTCTCCCCCGGCGCTTAGAAAAGTGCTCTGCACATAGTAAGCGCTTAACAAATACTTCCCTGGGCCTCATCTGGAAAATGGGGATGAAGAGTGTCAGCCCCACGTGGGACAACCTGATCACCTTGTATCCACCCCCAGTGCATAGAACAGTGCATTGCACACAGCAAGCACTTAACTAATACCATAATTATTATTATTATTACCCCAGCCCCTTGGGCCCCGCCTCTCCCGTCCCCTTCGTTGCCCCCCATCATGGGGCTTCATTGTCCCCGTCGTTAGGACTCGGCCTCTCCCTTACCCCCGTACCGGAACGTCCAGTCCCTCCCGGGTAGCCGGTCTCCAGCCCCTGCCCACCGAGGTGGCCCCGGGCTACCGGCCTGGAGGTGGTCACTTCTCCACCCCCCCGACCACTGAGTAATTGAGTAATCGCAGAGCCCAGGAAGCGGGGAAATGCAGGCGGAAGCACCGCTCCGCTCCCCCTCTCTCTCGCTAGTACTTCTTCAGCGCTTAGTATGCGCCAAGCACTGCCCTAATTGCTGGGGTAGATACGAGGTAATAGGTTGTGGGGCTCACAGTCTTCATCCCCCATTGACAGGTGAGGGAACTGAGGCACAGAGGAGTGAAGTGACTTGCCCAAAGTCACAACAGCTGAGAAGTGGCAGAGCAGGGATTAGAACCCACAACGTCTGACTCCCAAGCCCAGGCTCTTTCCACTGAGCCACGCTGCTTCTCCGGTCACTTGTTGTAGAGGTCTGCGGGTGGGTGGGTATAGAGTAGGAAAGGGTGGGGCGGTCGGGCGTCAGGGGTCCTGGAGGGAAGCTAGACCCGTTGCCAATTAGAACGTAGTAAGAGCAGGTTTGGGAGGTAGGGAAAGAGGCTGAGGAATGGGAATTGAATTGCTGGGGTGGAGGGGGTCATAGTGGGGACCTGCCCTCTCTCCTCTCCCTCCATCCCCTCCTGTCCAACAGCATCATTCGTTCATTCATTCATTCATTCAGTCGTATTTATTGAGCGCTTACTGTGTGCAGAGGACTACTAATTGCTTGGGAGAGTACAAGGCAACAATAAACAGACACATTCCCTGCCCACAACGAGCTTACAGCCTAGAGGCGGGGAGACAGACATCAATCATCATCCCTATCATCATCACCAGTGGTATTTATCGAACCCCCTTACTCTACGGCAGAGCACTGTACTAAGTGCTTGGGAGAGTACAATGGAAGTAGTCGATAGGGTCCCTACCCTCGAGGGGCTGGGGAGACAGACGCTAAAATTTCAGGTAGGGGGAAGCCACGGGGCCAGGCAAATCCCTGTTGGATGGTAGCACCCCTGCCGTTGGAGTTTAGCCCCGGGGGCCGAGGCCTGGCTCTGGGGCGCTGTGCTAGGCGTAGGGAGCGTGGGGCAGTCGGTCGGTCAGTCCATCGTATTTATTGAGCGCTTACCTTGTGCAGAGCGCTGTAATAACCCTTGGGAGGGAACAGTGCAACAATATAACAGAAACCCCGGTCTGATGTTTGTCTGTCTCCAGGCAAGTACATCGCGTCCACCCAGCGGCCCGATGGCACGTGGCGGAAGCAGCGGAAGGTGAAGGAGGGTTACGTGCCCCAGGAGGAAGTGCCCGTGTACGTTCAAGGCGGGGCCTGGGATGGGAGCGGGGGGCGGGGGAGGCTCTCAAGCTGGCCCTAAATGAGGGAAGAAGTGAGTTTGGATTTCCACCCCAGCCTGATCGGTTGGATCTTGGGTCGGGACCGGGGAGGGGGGAGCTCCCAAACAAAGAACGGTATATATTAAGCAATGCTGTGGGCAGAACGCTCTACTGAGCGCTTGGGAGAGGGGCTGGGGGGATCAGGGAAGGAGTATGCATTTGAGTCCCCGGACTGCCCCTACACTAGCAGGCTTACCGGGGTCCAGACCGGGATATGGCCGTGAGGGGTGCAGGGCTGACATCTCCTACTCTAGCCAGTGCCACCCGGCATGCTGCTGCTGCTGCTGCTGGCTGGCATCACTTCCCAACCTAGCCGCTGCCCTCTACCGCTCGCCGTGTTGCTGCTGGCTGGCATCTCCCACTCTAGCCGGTGCCCCCTACCATCTGGCATACTGCTGCTGACTGGCATCATCTCCTACCCTAGCCGGTGCCCTCTGCCACCCGGCGTGCTGCTGGCGTGCTGCTGCTGGCTGGCATCATCTCCCACTGTAGCCGGTGCCCTCTATCGCCTGACGTGATGCCGCCGGCGTCTCCCACCCTCCCAGGTGCCCAGAGTGCCGCCGCTGGCCGGCCTCATCTCTCCCCCGAGCCGGTGCCCTCTGCCGCCCGGCGTGCTTCCGGCTGGGGTGGGGGAGCCCCTCCCGTGAGGGCAGGGGGTGGGGGTGCCGGGCCGGGCTCTGGGCCCTGACCCCCGCCCTTCACCCCCGCCTCAGGTACGAGAACAAATATGTGAAATTCTTCAAGAGCAAACCCGAGCTGCCCCCGGGGCTGAGCCCCGCGGCCCGGACCCCCGCGGGGACCCGCCCCGAGCCGGCCGAGCCCGGCCTCTCCCGGACAGCCCGGCGGAACCTGAAGCGCAAGGAGAAGCGGCGGCAGCAGCAGCAGCAGCCGGACCAGGGGGCGGGGGAGGCGCTCAGCCGGACGCTGGAGAAGGTGACGCTGGGGGAGCCGGGTGGCCCCGCGGCCCCCCTGGACCCCGGGGCCTCGGAGAAGGCCCGCAAGCTGAAGAGCCTGCGCAAGAAACTGCGCCAGGCGGACGAGCTGCAGCAGCGCATCGAGGCCGGCGCCATCCAGCAGCCGAGCCGAGAGCAGCTGGACAAGGTGGCGCGGCGGCGGGCGCTGCAGGAGGAGCTGGAGGAGCTGGAGCTGGAGCTGGGGCCCTGAGGGCGGGCGCCGGGCGGGCACCGGACGCCGGGAGGACACCGGGGGCCGGGGACTGTGCCGCCCACCGGGCTCCTGGGGACTGAGCTGGCGCCCGGACCCCCGGCCCTCCGCCCTCCGGCCTCCGGCGGCCCCTCTGACACTCTCTCCCCGTCGAACTTTGGCCGCCGCTCCCGGCCGGGGGTCCCCCCCGAGGTGCTGGGCCGGTGGCCGCCCTGCTCGGAGCCCCGGGCTTCCTGTTACTGAGTTTGGGGATGCCTTCCCCTTTTTTAGGAACCAGATAATAAAGCCGCCGCACCGAGCCGTGGCCGTGAGGCCTGTTTCCGTGGGGCCGTGGGGAGGGGCAGGATTGCTGCCCCCTCCTGCCTACACTCCCGTCTGACTGCCCATCTTCCCCCCCACCACACACACACATGCACCACTCCAGACAGGGGAGCCTGGCGCCTGAGCCCTGGGCCAGAGTTTGCATTCGGTTTTGGCTTGTTTATTAAAATCTGCTGGGACTGGGACGGGTGGGTTGCTATAAACAAACAGTCGTTCTCTGCCCAAGTCAAGATGCTGTCAGCTCAGAGCACGATGTAAAAGCCCCCTCCCATGGACCCGGGGGCCGGTCTCCCCCAGAAGGGAGGGGTCCAAGGCCCACGGTCAGAGCAAAGGACCCAGGTTCCAGCTGCAGGAAGGTCTGACCTGACCTCCCAGCGCCCCTGCCTGGAGGCCGGTCTGATTTAATCCTGCGGTCCGCGGTGGAGTCGCGTGGGTGGTGACAGTCCGGCCCCAGCGGGGATCGCTCCTCGGGTAGGAGGCGGTGGGCCGGGTCTTTCCCAGCAGCTCCGGGGAGCAAATCTGGCCCGTGGCCTCGCGTGGCCTCTGCCAGCTACGGCCTAGAGCCTTTCCCCGCGGGACTGCCCCTTTAAAGACTGGGACCAAGGCTTGGGGGATTTCCCTCCGCCCTCCAGACCCCCAATCTCTCCAGAAATGGGCTGGGACCCAAGGCAGCTGATGTATCCAAACAGCCCGGGGCCTCGGTGAGACCACAAGCCCCTTTCCTGGAGACGGGGCCGGGCCGGCTAGTCGGGGACCCGGGCAGCTGAATCCTTGCCTGGGGGGGCCTGGCCAGAATGGGAGTGGGGCTGTGCCCATCTTGGGGAACAGTGGGACGAGGATCCCTTTGCCCGCTCTCCCAGTCGGCCCAGTTTCTCCCTGGATGAGGGGCCGCATGTCAAAGAGGTGCGGGTGCCTGGCTGAGAAGGGGATGGAGCCAATTCCTCCCCCCCGCACCTCACTACCCCAAATGCTGGCTCTTTCTCCCAGCAGCTTTGGTAGCTGCAGGGAGGATAGTTACTTGTGAAAACATGGGTTTCCATGGAAACTGGAGCAGCTGACTCAGCCATTCCCCTCTGAAGCCTTGTTCCCCCCACCCCCACCCCCCCGCTGTGATATCCCAACCTGTGGCCTCATCGGGCCTTGACCTCCCTTCCAGCCCTGCGTGTCCTGTTCTATGTACACAAAAACATTGGAGCAGAGTTGGAGCGAATCCTGGGGTCGCTACCGCCCGGGGACTCCTATCCGTGTGTGTCAGGTGCCCTGGTAGGGAGGGGGTGGGGACAACATGGGACCCAGGAGTCCTGTCTCCAGGACTAGCAGTGGCAGAGGCCTAGAGAGCAATGCAGATCTAAGATTGCGGAAGAGGTATCAGCCAAACCCCAGGCAGGTTTGGAGTCTTGCCTGGGGAATGGGTCAATCGGTCAGAGTATATGCGCACTGACCGATCAATTTTTTTTTAATAAGCTATTTAAGCACTTACTACGTGTCAAGCACTCTTCTGAGCGCTGGGGTAGATACAAATGAAGCCGAAATACAGCCCCTTCCCCACAGGGGGCTCACAGTCTAGGAGAGAGAACAGGTATTGAGCCCCCGTTTTGCAGTTAAAACAGGCACAGAGAAGTTAAGTGACTTGCCCAATGTCACAGCAGGCAAGTGGCAGATCCAGGATTAGAACCCAGGTCCTTGCTTTATCCACTAAGCCATGCAGTAGGGGAGAGAACAATAGAGGTGGTAGACATGATGCCTATTTTTATTATTATTATGGTATTTGTTAAGTGCTTACTATGTGCCATGCACTGTACTAAGCACTGGGGTAGATACAGGCTTATCAGGTTGGACAGTGGCCCTGTCCCACATGAAGCTCATAGTCTTAATCCCAATTTTACCGCTGATAATTGTGGTATTTGTTAAGTGCTTACTATATGCCAGGCACTGTATTAAGCACTACAGGCGAATACAAGCAAATCAGGTTGGACACATTGCCTGTCCCACATCAGGCTCACAGTCTTTTACAGACTTTTCCCCATTTTACAGATGAGATACCTGAGACACAGAGAAGTGAAGTGACATCCAAAGTCCCACAGCAGAAAAATGACAGAGGAGGTATTAGAACCCAAGACTTTGTGATTCCCAGGCCCATGATCTTTCCACAAGACCATGTTCAAGGATCTTGCTGTCAAGCAGGGGAAACAGACACTGGAATAAATTACAGAGAGGAGGAAGTAATAGATAAGAGTAAAAAGATAAGCACTTGGTACAGTGCTCTGCACACAGTAAGCCCTCGATAAACATGACTGTTAGCTCTGTACATGCAACAGGGTGGGAGGTGTTTGAGCGCCCAAGTACTTAAGCTTCCTACAGGAGAAGGCCTCTGAAGGTGGGAAGAGCAGTGGTCTTTTGGATGGGAAGTGGGACGGAGCTCCAGACATTGGTAGGCATATTAGTTTATTGTGGGAGCGATGAGAGCAAAGCACAGCGAATGGGGTTGGCTTGAGAAGAACGAAGGGTGCAAGCTGGGGTGAAGTGAGAAGAGAGTGGATAGGTAACGGGGCGAGAGCTGATGGAGGGCCTTTGAGCTGATGGTCAGGAGCTCTGCTTGTTGGGAGAGGAATTGAGCAACCACTGAAGGGTTTTGAGGAGCGGGGAGGCGTATACCGGAGGATATGAAGAAAAATCTGGGCAGTAGAAGCAATCAGTCAAACAGTGGTATTTATCGAATGCCTACTGTGTGTAGAACACTGTAGTAAGTGTTTGGGAGAGTACAATAAAACGGAGTTGGTAGATACGTTCCCTGGCCACAGTGAGCTTATGGTCCAGAGCGATTGTTTTTGTCTGTCTCCCCTGATTAGACTGTAAGCCCGTCAATGGGCAGGGACTGTCTCTATCTGTTGCCGATTTGTACATTCCAAGCGCTTAGTACAGTGCTCTGCACATAGTAAGCGCTCAATAAAAACTATTGAATGAATGAATGAATGATGTTTGGTCTATAGAGGCAAGAGGCTGAAGCCACAAGCCCTTGGCAGGGTGAAGGCCTGGGGGAGGTCAGTCAGTCCAGTCAATTGTATATATTGAGCACTTACTGTGGATAGAGCACTGTACTAAGCACTTTGGAGAGTCCAATGTAACAATAGACACATTCCCTGCCCACAACGAGCTTGCGGTCCAGAGGGGGACCGTTCCTCCATCTCTCTGTGTCCTGGTCCCAGCCGGGCCCGTGGCTCTCAGCCTGGACCGTTGGCTTCCCGACAGGGGAAGTCCAGGATGGGACGTGGGGAGAGTTGCCTCCCTGTTCCTCAGAAAAGGGGCTGGGCAAGGCAGGACAGGGCCAAGCTCCACCCTGTCCCCTCCGCCCTTCCCAAGCTGGTGGCACTCACCGCCGCTAGCCCAGAGGCAGGAGAGGAAGCAGGACAAGGGGATGTGGGTTCTGGGGGTACACCCCCGGGTCTGCCCTCCCCGTCTCGTGCTGGCTCCTTCGAGCCCGGGGAAGAGGGGACTCCCTCCCGCAGGATGGAGGGGTGACTTGGTGCCAGTCTGAGGTCCAAGTGGTGAGGGTGAGGCAGTGGTGAATCAGGCATGGAGACCTCCCCAATCTCGGGATTCCCCAGTCCACCCCCTGATGGGCTCCTCCCAGTGCAGTTTTTGTCCGGTTCCAGAAATTGGGGGTGGAGGCTGGAAACCAGAGGTCCAGGATTGGGGTCTGGAGTCAGGATTCAGGGGCCAAGGATTGAGAATCAGGGATCAGACTTTGAGGGAGGGTCTGCACTTTGATTCACACTCTTTATTCACCCCCTCCCTCAGCCCCCCAGCACATAGTCCATATCCGTAATCGATTTATCTCTATCAATGTCCGTGTCCCCGCTCTGGACTGTTAACTCGTGTGGGAAGGGAACGGGTCTACCAACTCTGTTCTCGTGTACTCTCCCAAGCGCTTAGTACAGTGCTGTGCACACAGCAAGCGCTCAGTAGATGCCATCGGTTGAGTGAGAGGTAGATGGGCTCCTTGGAAGCCATCACGCCTCTGGTGGATGAGGTCAATGTGAGACCTCCCTCTCTTCCTGTTCCCCACAACTCAGCCCCCGGCCAGGAAACAAGGCAAACAGCCAGGTCAACTTCCCCTCGGGAGCCAGCCTGTGTGTCCTAGCAGAAAGGCCACAGGAATCCTGGGGGATTTTTAGCGGGCTTCTTAATGACATTTGTAAAGTGGTTACTACCTGCTAAGCGCTGTTCTAAACTCTGGGGTAGATTCGAGCTAATCGGGTCGGACGCAGTCCACGTCCCATGTGAAGCTCGCAGTCTTGATCCCCATTTTACCGACGATGTAACTGAGGCACCGAGAAGTTTAAATGACTTGCCCAAGGTCATCCAGCAGACAAGTGGCTTCTAGACCGAGCCCTGCCCCTGACTTGCTGGGTGACTTCAGGCAAGTCACAACATTTTTGTACATATACACTTCTGTCCACATCTGTCATTTTTATTAATATGTCTGTTGCCCTCTCTGGACTCTGAGCTCATTGTGGTGAGGGAATGTGTCTACCAACTCTGCTGTCTTGTACTCTCCTAAGCACTTAGTACAATGCTCTGCACTCGGTAAGCGCTCAATAAACACAACTGATTGACTGAAGTCACCTCACTTCTCTGGACCTTAGTTCCCCTCATCTGTGCTGTTGCTCCCCCTTGGACTGCCAGCCCTGTGGGAGACAGGGACTGTGTCTGATCACATTATCTTGTAGGCGCATCAATGTTCAGAACAGGGCTTGACACATAATAATCACTGGAAAAATAAAAATGTCATTATTACGCTCACTCTGGAGATTCCTCTTGTGATCTGGGGGGCAAAAGGGGGGAAGGCTGGGCAGGGCCAGGCCAGCAGAGGAACAGAGATAGCCCGCTCTTCTCTGTCTCCCCTCCTCTCAGGAGCTGGGGGCTTGGCCCCAGTTTGGCGGGCAAAAGGTTAACTCCAGGGTTGCACCATCCCCATGGCTGAGTCACACAGACACAGACACACACACACACACACACACACCCTGCCAACCCCCCCCCCCCCCCCAACACCACATATTTATAAATCCCGAGCCAGAGGCCCTGACCGACCAGGGAACCGACTGCCGGACCGGCCGTCTCAAGGGTAGGACCCAGTAGCCCCCATTCCAAGGGCCTTGAGCTCCCAACACCCCATCCACCCGAGGGGCTTTGCTCTCCAGGGGCTCCCACTCCCAGCAGCTTCCCTCCCCAGCAGGCCCCCCCCTCCCCGGGGATCCCCACTCCCCAGGGATTCTCACTCCCGGCGGCCCCCGCTCCCCAGTGGCCTGTGTTCACAGTAGCCCCTGCTCCCAGCAACCCCCCACCCTGGGGGTCCCCCCTCCCCGGGGCCCCCCAACTCCCAGCGGCCCCCATCCCAGGGGTCCCCACCCCTCAGGGGCTCCCACTCTCTGCGGCCCCCGCTCCCCAGGGGCCTGTGTTCCCGGAAGACCCCTCCCCCCGGTCCGAGGGGTCCCCGGCTCCCCTCGGGCCTCTGCTCCCAGGGGCCCCTGCTCTCAGCAGCCCCCTCTCCCCAGGAGCCCCCCATTCCTAGCGGCTCCGCTCCCCGAGGTCCCTGTTCCCAGACGTTCCCACTCCCAGAGGCCTCTGCTCCTCAGGGGCCGGGCCTGCCAGCCTGTGCCAACCGTTCTCGAGCACCACAATGGACTGGCGCTGCTCTCTGGGGCTCGCATGCTTCCTGGCACTGTGGGTCTCAACCACCGGGCAAGATGAAGCGGTGGTGAGTAGCTGGGCACCGGGGGCAGCGCCCGGCTTGGGCTGGGGGCTACTGGCTGCCACGTGAGCTTCCCCTGCCCCTCCACTGCCCCTGCGGCCGTGCCCCCTGACGGGCCCCCTTCCCGCAGGACTATCTGATACAGTACGGATACCTTCAGCCGCCCCTGGAGGAAACGGATGGCCAGTTCGGAGAGGCTGAAATGGCTGAGGCCTTGAGGTGAGGGGGGCCGGTGACGGGAGGGAGACCAGAGGGCGGGCCCTGGGATGGACAAAGGGGGTGGCGTCCGCACCCGGAGCAGCCTATTGACAGAGCACAGGCCTGGGAGTCAGAAGGACCTGGGTTCTAATCCCGGCTCCACTACTTATCTGCTGAGGGACCTTGGTCAAGTCATTTCTCTGTGCCTCGGTTCCTCATCTGCAAAATTCATTCTTTCATTCATTCTGTCACATTTATTGAGCACTTTCTATGTGCAAAGCACTGTACTAAGTGCTTGGGGGAGTACAGTATAACAGCAGACACATTCCTGCCCACATTTAGCTCACAATTTAGAGGGAAAGACAGATATGAATATAAATAAACGGCTAAATAAATTACAGATATATACATATTATAATAATAATAATTTGGGTATTTGTCAAGCACTTACTATGTGCCAAGCACTGTTCTAAGCACTGGAGTAGATACAGGGTAATCAAGTTGTCCCACGTGGGGCTCACAGTCTTCATCCTCATTTTACAGATGAGGTCACTGAGTCACCGAGAAGTTGAGTGACTTGCCCAAAGTCACACAGCTGACAAGTGGCGGAGCCGGAATTAGAACCCGTGACTCCTGACTCCTAAGCCCGTGCTCTTTCCACTGAGCCACGCCGCTTCTCCAGCAACATATGTGCTGCTTATGTGCTGTGGAGATGGGAGGGAGGATGAATGAAGGAGCAAGTAAGAGAGGCGCAGGAGGGAGTGGGAGA
The DNA here is from genome assembly GCF_004115215.2 of Ornithorhynchus anatinus. Classification (NCBI taxonomy): domain Eukaryota; kingdom Metazoa; phylum Chordata; class Mammalia; order Monotremata; family Ornithorhynchidae; genus Ornithorhynchus; species Ornithorhynchus anatinus. The sequence continues at coordinate 58,542,645 of NC_041737.1, read as the reverse complement.
AGAGGAGAGCAGGGCTTAATCAGGGAAGGCTTCTTGGAGGAGATGAAGGAGGTTTTGAAGTGTGGAAGAGCAATTATTTATCTGATATGAGGAAGGAGGGCGTTCCAGGCCAGAGGTAGGATGTGGGCGAGAGGTCGGCAGTGAGATAGACGAGATTGAGGTAAAGGGGGAAGGTCAGAATTAGAGGAACAGAGTGTGCGGGCAGGGATGAAGTAGGAGAGTAGCGAGGTGAGGTAGGAGAAGGCAAGGTGATTTAGTGCTTTAAAGCCAACGGTGAGGAGTTTTTGTTTGACACGGAGATGGACAGACAACCACTGGAGTTTCTAGAGGAGTGGGGAAACATGGTCTGAACGTTTTTGAAGGAAAATGATTCGGGCAGCAGAATGGAGTATGGACTGGAGTGAGGAGAGACAGGAGGCAGGGAGGTCAGCAAGGAGGTTGATACAATAATCAAGGGGATTAAGATTGTGAGCTCTATGTGGGACAGGGACTATGTCCAACCTGATTATCATATATCCACCCCAGTGCTTACAACAGTGCCTGGCACCTAGTAAGCGCTTATACAACACCACAGTTATTATTATTATTGTTATGACAGCAGAGAAAATTGAGCCTCCCCCTCCATAGACTGTAAGCTCGCTTTGGGCAGGGAATGTATCTGTTTATTGTTTTCCCTTTTTTGCTTTTTAGTTTTTGTTTTGTTTTTCTCTTTTCCTCATCTCCCACTCCCTTCTGCGTCGCCTCAACTTGCTCCCTTTGTTCATCCCCCCTTCCCTGTCCCACAGCACTCAGGTATCTATCAGTCATTTTATTGATATTAATGTCTGTTTATTTGTATTGATGTCAGTTTCCCCCACCTCTAGACTGTGTTCTCACTGTGGGCAGGGATTGTCACTCTCTATTGCTGTATTTTACTTTCCCCAGCACTTAGTACAGTGCTCTGCACACAGTAAGCACTTAATAAATATGATTGAATGAACGAATGAATATTGTTGTATTGTCTTCTCCCAAGAGCTTAGTACAGAGCTCTGCACACAGTAAACATTCAATAAATACGATTGAAAGAACGAAAAAAGAAAGCGGGGTCAGGGGATAGGCCTGAAGGGACCAGGAAGGGGAGCTGCCGTGCTCGTCGTCCCCAGGGAGAGGAAGGTGGGTGAGGCTGGGACAGCAGTTAGGGGATGCCGGTACGGACAGATCCCACCCTCCGCCCACCCCTGTCCCCCACCAGGTCCTTCCAGGAGGCGTCAGAGCTGCCGGTCACAGGATGGCTGGACAGGGAGACGAAGACGAGGATGGCGCAACCTCGCTGTGGCCTCCAGGACCCCTTCAATCAGAAGATCCTCAAGTACCTGCTGCTGGGTGAGGTGGGGGTCAGGATTGGGGGGTGGGGGCCAGGATCCCTCCCCCCAAAGTAGGGGCGGTTGGTCTTTGCCTTTTAGCCCTGAAGAACAGAGATGAGGGGATAGAACAGGGCGGGCTGGGAGCCCTTAGTCAATCATATTTATTGAGCGCTTAGGGTGTGCAGAGCACTGTAATAAATCCAGACTATAAGCTCGTTGTGGGCAGGGCATGTGTCTGTTCATGACCGAATAAAAAAGCAGTATGGCCTAGTGGATCGAGCACGGGCCTGGGAATCAGAAGGGTTCTAACCCTGACTCCCCCACTTGTCTGTTGTGTGTCCTTGGGCAAGTCACTTCACTCCTCTGGGGCTCAGTTACCCCATCTGTAAATTGGGGGTTCATTCATTCATTCAATAGTTTTTATTGAGCGCTTACTATGTGCAGAGCACTGTACTAAGCACTTGGAATCTACAGTTCGGCAACAGATAGAGACAATCCCTGCCCAATGACGGGCTCCCAGTCTAATCGGGGGAGACAGACGGACAAAAACAAGACAACATAATCATGACAAATAGAATCAAGGGGATGGACACCTCATGAACAAAATAAACAGGGTAATAAAAATATAGACAAATGAGCACAGTGCTGAGGGGAAGGGAAGGGAGAGGGGGAGGAGCAGAGGGAAAGGGAGCTTAGCTGAGGGGAGGGGAAGGGGGGAAGGGGAAGGGGGAGGGAGCAGAGGCAGAGGGATTGAGACTGTGAGTCCCCCAGGGGCAGGGACTGTGTCCAACTCAATTTGCTTGTATCCACCCCAGAGCTTAGTACAGTGCCTGGCACAGAGTAAGCGCTTAACAAATACTATCATTATTATCATTAACAGACACATTCTCTGCCCACATTGAGCTTACAGTCTAGAGGGGGAGATGGACATTAATTGAAATAAGCACATTTACAGATTTGGGCATAAGTGCTTTGGTGTGGGGCCTCTTAGCCCTGAAGAGCAGCGATGAGCAGGAAGAGAGTAGGGCCGGGCTGAGAGGCAACTGAGTTATTTGCAAGGGCTGGTTATTGCTCAGACCAAAGAGTAGCAGGACGGGACTCTCTGGGTCCCCAGACCCTTCCTGGGGTGACATCCCTCCACACCCTGCACACTCTCTAGCCTCCGGTCCTCTAGACTGTAAAATTTGTTGTGGACGGGGAGTGGGTATGTTTATTGTTATTAATGATAATAGTAATAATAAAATAGTGGTATTTGTTAATAATATTCATTCGATCATATTAAGGGCTTACTGTGTGCAGACCACTGTACTCAGCGCTTAATGATTATGGTATTTGTTAAGCGGTTACTCTGTGCCAAGCACTGTTATAAGTACTAGAGTAGATACAAGTCATTCAGGTTGGATACAGTCCCCATCCCATATGGGGCTCATTTACTATGGGCCAGGCACTGAACTAAGCGCTGGGGTGGACACAAGCTAACGAGGTTGGACACAGTCCCTGTCCCACCTGGGGCTCGCAGCCTCAATCCCCATTTTACAGAAGAGGTAACTGAGGCCCAAAGAAGTGAAGACACTTGCCCAAGGTCACACAACTGGCAAGTGGCAGAGCCGGGATTAGAACCCACTCCCAGGCCCGTGCTCTATGTACTCTCCTAAGCATGCTCTGAGAAGCAGCATGGCCTAGTGGATAGACCACTACCTGGGAGTCAGAAGGACCTGGCTTCTAATGCAGACTCCACCACCTGTCTGCTGTGTGACCTCGGGCAAGTCATTTTATTTCTCTGGGCCTTAGTTACCTCATCTGTAAAACGGGAATTAAGACTGTGAGCCCCTTAGGGGACAGGGATCGTGTCCAACCTGATAAACTTGTATCTTGGATTGGCACATAGTAAGCACTTAACAAACACTATTTATTATTATTATTATTAATAATAATAAGCTGTTTGTACAGTGCTCTGTACTGCAAGCAGTCAATAAATACGATCGACTGACTAGCCGACTCCCTGCCTCAGGTCGCTGGCGGAAGCGGAACTTGACCTTCCGGATCCTGAACTTGACCCCGGACCTGCCGCCTCAGATGGTCCGGGATGCTCTCCACGCCGCCTTCGACTACTGGACCGCGGTGACTCCGCTCAGCTTCCGTGAGGTTCACGCTGGTCACGCCGACATCCGCTTCTTCTTCCACCGCCGCAGAGTGGCCGGCTGCTCTCATGCCTTCGACGGGCCCGGTATGAGCCCACCCGCTCAACACCCCTTCTCTCCTCCCCATCCCACACCCCACCACAAGGAGATTCTTCAAGGGGTGGGGGAGAGGGCTTAAGAGGAAGGAAGGGCTCTTAAAGGAATAATCAATGCAAATGTGGGGATGTTGAGGGGTTAGCATCAGTGGAAATGGGGGAGCGATAAAGGGAAAGGAGAGCTCTGAAGACAAGAGAGGGTATTAAAGTGATGGGATCAAAAGATTTGGGGGGATATTATAGGGAACGGGGAGTTCTTAAAGGGAAGGAGGGGCCCTGAAAGGGAGGGGAATAATGGAAATGGTGGGGTGATAAATGACTAGGGTTAGAGTCGATGGAAATGGGGGGACGATAAAGGGAATGGAAAGTTCTTAATGGGAAGAAGGGGTTCTTAAAGGGATTAGTTCAAAAGATATGGGGGATAATAAAGGGAATGGGAGGGCTCTTAGTGGGGAGGAGGGGCTCTTAAAGAGATAGGATCGATGGAAATGTGGGGAAGATAAAAGGAGTGGAGAGTTCTAAAGAGGAAGGAGGGATTCTTAGAGAGATGAGCCGCAAAGAAATCGGGGGCACAATAAGGGACGGGAGTCTTACGGGCAATGAGGAATCTGTCGAGAAGCAGCGTGGCTGGGTGATAGAGCCCTGGGCTGGGACTCAAAAGGATCTGGGTTCTAATGCCGCCACTTCTTTGCTCTGGGACCTTGGGCAAGTCGTTAAACTTCTCTGGGCCTCAGTTCCCTCATCTGTAAAGAGGGGATTAAGACAGCGAGCCCCCTGTGGGACAGAGGCTGCGTCCAACCTGATGAGCTTGTATCTACCCCAGCGCTTAGTACAGTGCTTGGTACCCAGTAAACGCGTATTAAAAAAGGCTGGGGGAACTTCAAGGGACTGGGGTAATGAGGTTCCAGTTGAAAGGGTGTGGGGGTTGGGGAGGTGGGCAGTGTCGTGGGGTGTGGGGGGATCCCTGAGCCCAGGTACCCCCTGATGGCGGCGGCAGGGAAAGTGCTGGCCCATGCCGACATCCCCGAGGCGGGCAGCGTGCACTTCGACGAGGACGAGATGTGGACCGAGGGGACGTCGCGTGGGATCAACCTCCGCATCATCGCGGCGCACGAGCTGGGCCACGCGCTCGGCCTGGGCCACTCCCGCTTCCCCAAGGCCCTCATGGCACCCGTCTACTTGGGCTACCGGCCCGATTTCCGCCTGCACCCTGATGATGTGGCGGGCATCCAGGCCCTGTACGGTGAGCACTCACCCCCAGCCTGCCAAAGTGGGTCAGGGGAGGGGGGACGTGGCAGTTCACGAGACCTACTGTCCCAGGGGGCCGGGGAGAGGTTGGATTCAGTGTCAGAAGCCCGGATCCAATCCCAGCTCGGCCACTGACCTGGCCAAGTCACCGAACCTCTCCCTCTAATAAGCGCTTAAGAAAACCACTGTTATTATTATTATTGTTAGACTGAAAGCTCATTGTGGACAGGAAATGTGGCTCTTTACTGTTCTATTGTACTCTCCCAAGAGCTTAGTACAGTGCTCTGCACACAGTAAGCGCTCAGGAAACACGATTGACTGACTGACCGACTGCCTCTTTAAACGTCCAATGTCCTCCTCTGTATAAGGGGAGATTTTCCCCCACCCACTCCCTCTTAGCGGGGGCTGCGGCCACCCCAGAGATTAGCACAGCACCTAGCCCACAGTAAGTGCTTTTTAAACGCCACAATGAGCACCAGCTTCACTTGAGCCTCCTGCTGGAGGGTCGGCCTTGCAGGCTCTCCCCAGGGGCTCTCCCCGCGGCCTCCCAGGATGGGACGCCAGCTCGGAAGGCTGCCGGGCAGACCACCTGGCTTGCTTTTAGGGAAGAAGAGCCGGAGGAAAGAAGAGGAAGAGATACAAGAGCTGGACTTAGAAACCATCGAGCCCCCATCTCCAAAGGTGCCCAGCCCCGTGCCCGACCCCTGCAAGGGCGAGCTGGATGCCATTCTGTTTGGTAAGAGCTCGGGACTGGGGGCTGCCATGATCTTCAGGCGCTGGGGTGACTGCCCCCCCCGCCCCCCCGGTCAACATCGCCCTTGAGACCTGGACTACTGCAGCAGGAGGGACAGAGGTTAGACTGAGGGCAGGTCTTCCCATCGAGGGACGGTCAGGGCTGTCCTTCTCTTCCTCTCCCTCTCTCTCCCCCCCAGGGCCCCATCTCAAGACCTACGCCTTCAAGGGCGACTACGTGTGGACCGTGACAGACTCGGGGCGCGGTCCCTTGCGGCGTGTGTCCACCCTGTGGCCCGGGCTTTCGGGATCCTTGGACGCGGCCGTCTACTCCCCCCGCACGGGCCGGATCTACTTCTTCAAAGGTGAGGGGCGTTTTAAGGCAGAGCTGGGCTGGCCTTAAAGGAGAGGGGCAAGAGAAGGTGAGGGGGAGGTCTTGGAGAGCGGCGGATTAAGGAGGGAGTGAAGAGGATGGTAAAGAGGACGAGGGGGTCTTAGAGAAGAGGGTCGGGATCGCTCTCCTACCTGTTTCAGTGCCTTAAAGGGGCGGGCAAAGCTAATAATAATTATGGTATTTGTGGAGCGCTTACTATGTGTCAAGCCCCGTTCCAAGCGCCGGGGCAGTTTCGAGTCAATCAGGCTGGACACGGTCCCTGTCCCACCTGGGGCTCACCGTCTAAGGGGGAGGGAGGACAGGTATCGAATCCCCGTTTTACACATGGGGAGACTGAGGCACAGAGAAGTTAAGTGACTCGCCCAAGATCACACAGCAGACAAGTGGCAGATCCAGAATTAGAACCCAGGGCCTCTGCCGCCCAGGCTCAGACTCATTTCCCAGACTCATTTCCACTAATGAGCCTTAAAGGGGGAGGGCGGGGGGGGAGTCTTAAAGGAGAGCTTTAGAGGCAAAGTTTAAACGAAGGGGGGATTCTCAAAGGAGGAAAGGAGGGTGGGAGAGGGAAGGACGGGGCATCTGACCCTCCCTCACCTGCCACAGGCGACCAGGTGTGGGTCTACATTGGCTTCAAATTGGAAGCCGGGTTCCCCCGGCGACTGGTCCACGTAGGGCCCAACCTGGATGCTGCACTGTACTGGCCCCTCAACCAGAAGATCTTCCTCTTCAAGGTAAGGGGATTACGTAAAGACACGAGGGGCCAGAAGCTGGATCAGTCCTAGAGAGAGGATAGAGTTTAATGATAATACTAGTGGGTTTGTTAAACACTCTTTATGTTCCTAGCGCTGGGGTAGAGATGGCATTTGCAGGTAGACATGACATTTGCAGGTCAGGCACGGCCCCAACCGGGACAGGGACTCGCAGTCTAAGTGGGAGGGAGAACAGGTATTTAATCCCTGCTTTACAGATGAGGAAACCGAGGCCCAAAGAAACTAAGCGATTTGCCAAAAGTCACACAGCAGTCAAGGCTCTAGAGTCGGGATTAGAACCCGGGCCCCCGCTCTTTCCGGTAGACCGTGCCGCTTCGTGGGCTGCATGGACTGGACTTCCCCTTTAAACGGTCGTTGTGGTATGTGTTAAGCGCTTACTCTGAGCCAGGCACTATTCTAAGCGCTGGGTCGGGGGAATACAAGCTAATCCAGTTGGACACAATCCCTGTTCCCCACGGGGCGCTCAGTCTTAACCCCCATTTTACAGATGAGGGAACCGAGGCACAGAGAAGGGAAGTGACTGGCCCAAGATCACGCAGCAGAGGAGTGGCAGAGAGGCGGGATTAGAACCCGGGTCCTTCTGACTCCCAGGCCCGTGACTTTCCAGGCCTTCTGACTTCTAGCCCCTAGGCCACACCGCTACTCCAGCCCATCGGAAAGGGGAGAGCAGAGTCCTTCAAGGGGAGCGGACAGAGGGTGGTGAGGGAGATCGTTGTTCCAGGAGACGGGGCAGCGAGGTGCGGGGAAGCGGGGCCTGCCTCACTCCACTTCTCCGTCCCGGCCCAGGGCTCCGGCTACTGGCAGTGGGACGAGTTGGCCTGGAATGATTTCAGCCGCTACCCAAAGCCGATGAGGGGCCTGTTCACGGGGGCGCCGGCCGGGCTGTCCGCGGCGGTCAGCTGGAAGAACGGCGGAATCTACTTCTTCAAGGGCAGCAGCTACTGGCGGCTCAATCGCCAGCTGCGGGCGGAGAAGGGGTACCCGCGGGACACCGCTCATCACTGGATGCACTGCCCGCCCCGAGGCGCCACCTTGGCACCGGACGACCTTCTCCCTACTGGCATTGCCCTCCCCAATGGGACCGACACTTCTTCTGGCACTGCCCTCCCCACCGGGACCGTCACCTCTTCTGGCACTGCCCTCCCCACCGGGACCGTCACCGCTTCTGGCACTGCCCTCCCCCCTGGGACCGTCACCGCTTCTGGCACTGCCCTCCCCACTGGGACTCTCACCCCTTCTGACACCGCCCTCCTGACTGGCACCGGCCCTCCCCCTTAACGTCTCCTCCCCACTGGCACTACCCTCCTCCCCCCCAGCACTAGACTCCGTCCCTCCGGTCCCTGGGAAGGAGCAGGCCCCCAGCCCACCTCCCTCACCCCTGCAGGCGGGGAAAACGACCCAGATGGGACCCCCCCCTTCCGAGCGCTTCGTCCAGTGCTCTGCACCTAGTAAGCGCTCAATAAATACTATCGAATGAACGAAACCAGGACGGAGGATCAGGGAGGCGGGATCTCCAGTCCCTCGTCGGCCTGGGCCGAGCTCGGCCTTCCCCGCTTTCCAGAATTCAGCCCACGGCGGGGGTCCGGCAAATACTATCGATGTGCCCGGGGAAGGGGGTCCAGCAGTCACTTCTGCTTCTCTTCCCACTTCTAGATGAGGGGAAATAATAATGTTGGTATTTGTTAAGCGCTTACTATGTGCCGAGCGCTGTTCTAAGCGCTGGGGGAGATACAGGGTCATCGGGTGGTCCCACGCGAGGCTCCCAGTTAATCCCCATTTTACAGATGAGGGAACTGAGGCCCAGAGAAGTGAAGTGACTTGCCCCCAGTCACACAGCGGACAAGTGGCAGAGCCGGGATTCGAACTCATGACCTCTGACTCCCAAGCCCGGGCTCTTTCCACTGAGCCACGCACAAAGAAAAAAGAGTAAAAGTGTGCCTAGCCCTTTAAGCTCTGCCACTTGTCCGCTGTGTGACTGGGGGCAAGTCGCTTCACTTCCCTGTGCCTCAGTTTCTTCATCTGTAAAATGGGGCTGAAGGCTGGGAGCCCCACGCGGGACAAGCTGATTCCCCTGTGTCTCCCCCCGCGCTTAGAACAGTGCTCTGCACATAGTAAGCGCTTAACAAATACCCACATTATGATGTTAACGACACGTGTGCCCGGGGAGGGAGGCGAGAAGCCGGAAACGGTGTTAATGATGGTATTTATTGCCATGACGATTATTTTATGGGTCGCCCCATCCCCGGTAACCTGGAGCCCCTCCCCTACTCCAGCTGCAGGTTGCCGACCGGGGGCGAGGCCCGGGGCCGTGGTGCATTCGAGCCAGGTTAGTGTCGGGAGCGGGCCGGGTGGGTTAGGGGTTAGAGTTCCACGGTCAGCGCGGACCGGCGGAAGGGGCGGGTGGAAGCCCCGGGCTGCAGCTTCCCGGCCGGGCCTGCGGAGCGGGAATTCCCCAGCCTGGGTGGGAGAGGGGCCGCCCTCCCCACTTCCTTCTGGGCCCCTCCGGGGCGGCGGGAGGCTCAGGGGCGTCCGGCCGGGGGCGCGGTGAGCGGGGTGGTGGAGCCGCTGTCGTAGTCCAGGTCCAGGACGGTGTGCGGGGCGGAGCGCGGCGCTCGGGGCCGGTCGCGCAGGCTGCGGAGGTAGCTCTGAGGGGCGGGAGGCCGACGTCGGGACCCCACTCTGGAGGCCACGCCCCCTCACGCGCCATAGGCTGAGCCCGTCGGGGGCCACGCCCCTCCCAACCCCGTCCTCACACCTCATAGGCTGAGGCCGACGGGCCACGCCCCCTACCCACACCCCATTGGCTGAGATCATCGGCTGACCCCGCCCTTCACACGGCTGGGTCGAGTTTAGGCTCCGCCCCTAAGACCCCGCCCTCCCACTTCATAGGCTACCATCCCTGGCCCCGCCCACACAGTCCCGGGGGTCGAGGCCGTGCTCGTGCCCCGCCCCCTCTCACCCATAGGCTGAGACCATCCCTGGTCCCGCCCCCCTCGAGCCCCGCCCACACCGTCCCGGGTCGAGGCCGTGCTCGGGCCCCGCCCCCTCTCACCCCATAGGCTGAGGCCGTCCCCGAGCCCCGCCCCCCCCGCGAGCCCCGCCCACACCGTCCCGGGTCGAGGCCGTGCTCGGGCCCCGCCCCCTCCCCCGCCACTCACCGGAGCGAGGCCGTCCGCCGGGCTCCGGGCCCGGGGCGGGGGCGGCCGCCGGTATCCGCCCTCGCTCCCCGGCCCGTGGCTCTGCCGCCGTTTCGCCTCCCGCTGGCGGAGCTGCAGGAGCCGCAGTCGCTCCCGCCGCCGGCTCAGCGGCGCTGGGGGGACAGGGCGGCGAGGAGCACCGGGGTCAGCGGGGCCGGGGCCGGCCCGCCCCCCGCTCGTCCCCCGCGGCCACCCAGCGCCTCCTCCTCCCGCCGCCCCGCCAGCCCCGGGACCCCCTTCCCCCCACCCCCCGAGCCTTCAACTTACCGTCCGGCCGCCCGCGCCCCTCCGCCGTCAGCCGCCACTGGGCCACGGCCCCCAGCGTGCCCAGGGCCGGCCAGGCGCCCAGCAGGGCCCAGCTGTACCAACAGAGGGGCGGCAGCCCGGGCACGGCCCGCAGCCGCTGGCCCAGCCGCCCGCCCAGGGCCAGCCCCTCCACCAAGTAGTCGGCACAGGCCACCAGCCCCGCCGCCCCCAGCAGGGCCGTGCCCAGGATGGTGAAAGGGCGCGGCCAGCGCAGGGTCATCAGGGCCCCCAGCAGCGCCAGCCCCACCAGCAGCCCCGCCGGCACCCAGGCCGAGGGAGGCCGGTACCAGGGCTCCGTGGCCAGCAGGGCCCCGGCCCCCAGCGCCAGCCCCAGCAGCAGCCCGGTGAGGAAGAGGCCCACGCTGCGCACCAGCACGGTGACCAGGCCGCAGAGGAGGCCGATGCCCAGGGCGATGCCCGCGCTGACCTCCAGGCTCAGCTGCGTCTCCAGCACCCGCTCCCTGTAGCACAGCAGGAAGATGACCAAGGAGCCGGCGAACAGGCCGGACAGGAACATCACGGCCTTGAAGCAGCGGTAGCCTGCGGGGAGCGGGCCGGGGAGGGCGTGAGGGCGGCGCCGGCCCGGCCGCGGGGAGGGGATCGTCGGGTGACCGTGGCGGGACCCGAGGCCGCCTCGCCGCAGATCCCACCAAGACGGCGCGGGAGGGGCTCGCCGAGGCGGACGACGGGGGGGGGGGAGGCGGGCGGAGGGAGGGGGGGGTGCCGGAGAGGGAGGGGGCACGGTGGAGGGGGGCCGGGGGGTGAGGCGGGCACCGGCAGACGACAGTTGGGGGCCGCTCCGGCCCCCGCCCCCTCACCGAAGCAGCAGTAGACGACGCTGAAGAAGCAGCAGAGGGCACAGACCAGTGCGGGCACCAGCTCGGGGCCGCCCCAGGGCGCCAGCTCACAGCGGGGGCCGGGGGGCTCGGGCAGCTGCTGGTTGAAGACCCTGGGGTCAGAGGTCACAACCAGGGGGGAGAGGACCTGATCCATGCTGGGGGTGGGGAGAGGGGACAGGGAGAAGAAGGGGGTCAGCCGCCGCTGTCCATCTGCCGGAAGGGGCTGGACCTGCTGGCGAGAGGCGGCGGAGGTCGGTTCGGGGCCCCGGCCCGTCCCCACGGTCCCCGCCGGGCACGTCGGGAGAGAAACCGGGGCTGCCAGCTCCCCGGTGCCCTTCTCTACCCCTGAGCCCCGTCAAAGGTTTCTCCACCCCTGCCTCCCCGTGGCGTGGCACGGCGCTGGAGCACGGGCCTGGGAGTCAGGAGGTCATGGGTTCTAATCCCCACTCCACCACTTGTCTGCTCTGTGACTTTGGGCAAGTCACCTCACTGGGCCTCCCTTACCTCATCTGTAAAATGGGGATGGAGACCGTGAGCCGCACGTGGGATGGGGACTGTGACCTACCCTATTTGCTTGTATCCGCCCCAGCGCTTAGTCAAGAGCTTGGCACAGAGTAAACGCTTAACAAATACCTTAATTATTACTAACCCTGCTCTTCTCGCTGCTTCTGAAGCAGCGTGGCGTGGTGGAAAGAGCGCGGGCTTGGGAGTCAGAGGACGTGGGTTCTGATCCCGGCTCCGCCACGAGTCGGCTGTGTGACTTCGGACAAGTCACTTAACTTCTCTCTGCCTCATCTACCTCACCTATAAAATGGGGATTAAGACTGTGAGCCCCATGTAGGACAACCTGATTACTTTGTATCTACCTCAGTGCTTAGAACAGTGCTTGGCCCATAGTAAGCACGAATTTATCTTGTTAATGAGGTGTATATCCCCGGATCCTATTTATCGTGATAATGATGTCTTGTTTTTGTTTCATTCTGTTTTGCACTGCCGTCTGTCTCCCCCGATTAGACTGTGAGCCCGTCATTGGGCAGGGATGGTCTCTATCTGTTGCCGAAATGTACATTCCCAGTGCTTAGGACAGTGCTCTGCACCTAGTAAGTGCCTAAAAAATGCTACTGAATGAATGAACGTAGCAAATACCATCATCATCAACTTCTCTGTGCCTCAGTTACCTCATCTGTAAAATGGGGATTAAGATGTGAGCCCCATGTGGAACAACCTGATTAGTCCGTATTTACCCCAGCGCTTAGAAGAATGCTTGGCCCATAGTGAGCGCTTAACCAATACCATCATCAACTTCTCTGTGCCTCAGTTCCCTCATCTGCAAAATGGGGATGAATGAACCTGATGACCTCGGATCGCCCGCAGCGCTTAGAACAGCGCTTGACACTTAGGAAGTGCTAAAGTAATACGACGATAGACTGTAAGCCTGTCAAGGGGCAGGGATTGTCTCCATTTGTTGCCGAATTGTCCATTCCAAGCGCTTAGTACAGTGCTCTGCACATAGTAAGCGCTCAATAAATACTATTTAATGAATGAATGATGATTATTCTCCGCGTCATCGTCTCCCTGTCACGCCCGAACCCTTTTCAAAGAAGCCCGCCAGAGGGGGTCCCGCCCACGCAGGGCAATCCCTGGCTCCTGATTGGCCCGCGCCCACGTTCTTCAAGAGGACGGGGCGGGCGCGCTCCCGCCCAGCCTCCCGCCCTCTGAGGGGACGCGGCGCGCGGCCCGTCCCTCCGCACGTGGCCACGCCCCCGTTGCCATGGCCACGCCCCACGGCCTCGTTCCCGCTCTGGTCCGTCAAAGAGCGCGCGCACCCCGCCGGCCGCTGCAGCTGCTGCGGAGGAGGAGGAGGCCCGAAGAGCTGGACACCGAGCTCATTCATTCATTCATTCAATAGTATTTCTTGAGCGCTTCTTATGTGCAGAGCACTGTACTAAGCGCTTGGAATGCACAATGTGGCATCGGATAGACACCCTCCCTGCCCCATGACGGGCTCCCAGTCTAAACGGGGGAGACAGCAAAGCAAAACCCAACAAAACAAACATCATCACGATAAATAATAATAATAATGTTGGTATTTGTTAAGCGCTTACTATGTGCAAAGCACTGTTCTAAGCGCTGGGGGGATACAAGGTGATCAGGTTGTCCCTCAAAGGGCTCACAGTCTTCATCCCCATTTTACAGATGAGGTCACTGAGGCCCAGAGAGGTGAAGTGACTTGCCCACAGTCACACAGCTGACAAGTGGCAGAGCCGGGATTAGAACCCATGACCTCTGACTCCCAAGCCCGGGCTCTTTCCACTGAGCCACGCTACTTCTCTGAATCATGGAGATATACATGAAAGCATCATGGAGATATACACCTCATTAACAAAATCAATAGGGTAATAAATAAAATATACAAATGAGCACAGTGCTGATGTTGTTCTTGTTCTGTTTTGCTTTGCTGTCTCCCCCGTTTAGACTGTGAGCCCTTCATGGGGCAGGGATGATCTCTGTTGCCGAAGGGTCCATTCCTTCTCTGCACATAGGAAGCGCTCAATAAATACTATTGAATGAATGAATGAGGGGAAGGGGGAAGAGCAGAGGGTGGGAGGGGAGCTCCCTCGGGTCTGGGAGTCACAGGGTTAACGGGGCAAGGGGGGCGGTGGGAAAAGGGGGGAGAGGGAGGCGGAGGGAGTGAGTCACTGCTGGACCCCTGACAACTACTTTTTCTGCTATCTCTGGGGCAGGGCGGGAAGAGGGAAAAGGCGGAGAGACAGCCAGCGAGAGAGACAGAACAAGACACAAAAGTTGGAATGAACTGTGGAAACCGACAGAGACTGATGGAGACACCCAAACGACGGTGTTTATTGAGCACCTACTGTAGGCAGAGCACCATATTAAGCACTTGGGAGAGTACAATAGAGTTAGAATAATAACGATGGTATTTTCAAGTGCTTACCTTGTGCCTAGCGCTAAGCGCTAGGGTAGATACAAGGTCATCAGGTTGTCCCTCGTGAGGCTCACAGTCTTAATCCCCATTTTACAGATGAGGTTACTGAGGCACAGAGAAGTTAGGTGACTTGCCCAAACTCACACAGCTGGTGGCACAGGGAATAGAACCCACAACTGAGGCACAGAGAAGTTATTTGCCCAAAGTCACACAGCAGCTAAGTGGCGGAGCTGGGATTAGAACCCACTACCTCTGACTCCCAAGCCCCTGTTCTTTCCACTAAGCCACACTGCTTCCCCTTAGAAGACAGGGTTCCCAGCCTCAAGGAGCATACAATCAATACTCACTGAGCACCTATTCTATGCAGGGCAACAGAATTAGCTCTTGGGAAAGTACAGAAGTCACCATCCCTGTCCTGGAAAAGCTCACAGTCCAGGGGGTGAAAGCAGAGATTGAGTCAGAGACAGAACCCTCCAGAAGAGAGAGAGGGCCACAGACAGAGACAGGCCACGAAAGAGATACAGACCCGGAGATAGAAAAAGAGGACCCAAATCCGAGGCAAAGTCTGAACAAAATGGGTGTCGGAGGTAAAGGCTCGGTCTCAGCCAAGACACAGGATTGAGGTCAGAGACATTGTGAGAAACAGCTGTGGAAGTAAACAGAAACACTGAGAGAACACATCACTCTGCTCCTCAGACACTGCCAATGACCACGGCATTCCGCCCCCACACAGTCAAATTCCTGGCCAATGGCTTCGATAATAATAATGGTCGTATTTGTTGAACGCTTACCATGTGCCTAGCACTGTACTAAGCGCTGGGGTAGCTACAAGACAATCAGGTAGACATAGTCCCTGTCCCATGTGGAGTTCATAGTCTTAGATTCTCCAACAACTTCCTTCTCTCTCTCTCTTCCCTGCACCCCAGGTCAATCTCTTCTCTTTGCCCAAGCAAGCCTCCCTGGACCTCGATCTCAACTCCCCCGTTTCTGACTCCTTGTTACTCCCTTTCCTCTGCCTGGGGCTAGCTCCTGTTCTCTCAAATAATAATTGTGGTATTATAATAATTGTGGTATTATTATTTGGGAGTCTGACTAATTTGTGGAACCAAATCCTCCAAAACGGTCTCCTCAGAAGGGCAGATTCCCACCCCATCACCCTCCCTTAAAAACCCTTATATGGGGTTATCAGTGTCGATTTGATTCCTTTGGCTTGTTTCGATCGTTGCATTGGCGCTCTCGCTCCCCGTTCACCTATTGAACATTTGGCAATTTCTCGAGGGCAGGGCAAGCGTCTTGTACTTCTGTATTTTTCCCTTCGCGCCTCGACCTGCGTCTACTCCCAGGGGCCTCGGCCAAAGCTGGGGATGAAGAGGAGACAACCAGAGACAGTGAACTTGGGATAGGATCGAAGAGACACGCAGAGACCCAGAAAGAGAGAGCCAGAGAGAGTTGAGACATTAGCCAGAATCTAATTGAGGGAGAGTTGAGGCGTTCTCCTCCCGTCTGTTCCCCCGCAACCAGGCCTGCACCCCAACTGGACACCGACTCCAGGTCCCGGGGGGGAAGCGGGTGGGACAGGATGCCCGCTGGCATCTTTCGGATTGGGACCAACCCCGTCCAAGACCGTGCCTACAGGGTCGGGGTGCAGGAGAGGCCACTCTTGAACTGTCCCCTGTAGAATTCAAACTCAGGTCTGGAGCCCGATAGGAAGAGGGACAAGATAGGAAAGAAGAGGCGGAGGGAAAGGCAGCAGGCAATCTGGGGGAAAGAGAGAGGCAGCCTAGGAGCAACTTTCTCCTCTCCCGCCCCCCCCCCCAAAAGGGGGCTCCGGGCTACACTTAATAATGTTGGTATTTGTTAAGCGCTTTCTAGGTGCAGAGCACTGTTCTAAGCGCTTGACGCTCGACTCTCGTCCCCCCCGGACGCCTGGGTCCCCTGGAGGTGGGAGAAGTAAGGAAAGGAGGGGCAGCTACTCACCGGCCTGGGGTGGCCCGCCTCAGCCCCCCCTGCCCGGTGGACCCCGGCCCCACGGTCCAGCTGGTGGGGCAGACACTCCAGCCCCTCGCACTCGGGGCCAGAGCGCAGAGCTCAAATGCAACCAGCTGGGGGGACCCAGGGGGCGGGGGGTGACATCACGGGGCGGACACTGCCATCCCCCCCGGAGGGGCGGGGACAGGGGGAGAGGGACTGTGTGGCCCCCGGCCCCAGCCCGGCGAGGCCCAAGCGGGTGGACAGCGGGGCCGAGAGGAGCGGAGGGCATTGGAGGAAGGGTCTCCGGCCGGGTGGGACGGCCTGCTCCCGGGGCCAAAGTCCCACCCGGGGTCCCGGCGCCCCCCGCCCCCGGCTTGGTCTCTTCCACTTCCCAGAGAATTGGCGTATTGTCTCCGGGAGAAAAGGGTCGGGAAACGGGCCGGGGGCACCGGGAGGGGAGGACGGGCCGGGGGAGGGGCCGGAGATAATTAATAATAATGTTGGTATTTGTTAAGCGCTTGCTCTGTGCAGAGCACTGTTCTACGCGCTGGGGGAGATACAGGGTCATCAAGCGGTCCCACTTGGGGCTCCCAGTCTTCACCCCCATTTTCCAGATGAGGTCACTGAGGCCAAGAGAAGCAGTGTGGCTCAGTGGAAAGGCCACGGGCTTTGGAGTCAGAGGTCATGGGTTCGAATCCCGGCTCGGCCACTTGTCAGCTGTGTGACTTTGGGTAAGTCACTTAACTTCTCTGTGCCTCAGTTCCCTCATCTGTAAAATGGGGATGAAGACTGTGAGCCCCACGTGGGACAACCTGATTCCCCTGTGTCTACCCCAGTGCTTAGAACGGTGCTCGGCACATAGTAAGCGCTTAACAAATACCAACATCATTATTATTATTAAGTGAAGTGATATTGCCCAAAGTCACACAGCTGGCAAGCGGCGGAGCCGCAATTCGAACCCATGACCGCTGACTCCCAAGCCCGGGCCCTTTCCAATGAGCCACGCTGCTTCTGGGGGCTGCCGTGTCGTTGGTGCCCCGGACGAAGCAGGGGCGATACAATGGGGGCACCGTTATTCGGCCGCCCCGGGCCGGACAGGGGTGAGCCAGGGCTGTGGGGTCGCCCCCTCCCTGGTTTCCCCGGGCCCAAGGGTCTCCAGCTCGTCGCCCTCCCCGCCCAAGTGTTTGGACGAGAGGCCCGGCCAGCGGGGCCTGGCCGGTGGCAGCGGTTGAACGGGGCTTCTGGGCGTTGCCCTCCCCGGTTCAGGCCCCCCAAGGGTCCTGCACGACCCGGAGGAAGGGTCGGGAATAATAATAATAACAGTAATAATGGCATTTGTTAACTGCGATGTCCCAAGCACCGTTCTACCCAAGCGCTAGGGTAGACGCAAGTGAATCAGGCTGTCCCACGTGGGACTCACCATTTGACAGATGAGGTCTCTGAGGCACAGAGAAGTTAAGTGACTTGACCAAAGTCACACAGCTCATAAGTGGCGGAACTGGGATCAGAACCCATGATCTCTGACTCCCGAGCCCCTGCTCTTTCTACTAAGCCACGCTGCTTTGGTAATTATGGTATTTGTTAAGCGCTTACTATGTGCCAAGCACTGTTCTGAGTGCTGGGGTAGATACAGGGCAATCAGGTTGTCCTACGGGGGACTCACGGTCTTCATCCTCATTTTACAGATGGGGTAACTGAGGCACAGAGAAGTTAAGTGATCTGCACCAGGTCACACAGCTGACAAGTGGCAGAGCTGGGATTAGAGCCCACATCCTCTGACTCCCAAGCCTGGGTTCTTGCCATTAAGTCACGCTGCTTCTCAAAGGAGCCACCCAGGGCTTCACCCTCCTCGCGTCGTGGAGTGGGCTGGGAAAGCCGAGGTATTCATCATTCATTTAATAGTATTTATTGAGCGCTTACTATGTACAGAGCGCTGTACTCAGTGCTTGGAATGTACAATTCGGCAACAGATAGAGACAATCCCTGCCCAATGACGAGCTCAGTCTAAACCAAAGCAACGTTAGAAGCAGCGTGGCTCAGTGGAAAGAGCACAGGCTTGGGAGCCAGAGATCATGGGTTCGAATTCTGGCTCTGCCACTGGTCAGCTGTGTGACTGTGGGCAAGTCACTTTACTTCTCTGTGCCTCAGTTCCTTCATCTGTAAAATGGGGATTAAGACTGTGAGCCTCACGTGGGACAACCTCATTACCCTGTATCTACCCCAGCGCTTAGAACAGTGTTCTGCACATAGTAAGCACTTAAATTCCAACATTAACAAATACCAACATTAAACCGGAGAGACAGACAGCAAAGCAAAACAGAACAACAAAAACAAGACAACATCATCAAGAAAAATAGAATAAAGGGGATATACACCTTATTAACAAGATAAATACGGTAATAGATAATATATACAAATGAGCACAGTGCTGAGGGGAAGGGAAGGGGAAAGAGCAGAGGATGGGGGAAGGGGAGGAGAGGGGAAGCAGAGGGAACGAGGCGGCTCAGTCTGGGAAGGCCTCCTGGAGGAGGTGAGCTCTCAGGAGGGCTGTGAAGGGGGGAAGAGAGCTTGTTTGGTGGAGGTGAGGAGGGAGGGCATTCCAGGCCAGAGGGAGGACATGGGCCAGGGGTCGACGGTGGGTTAGGCGTGAACGGGGGACGGTGAGGAGGTGAGTGGCAGAGGAGCGGAGTGTACGGGATGGGCAGTAGAAAGAGAGAAGAGAGGGGAGGTAGGAGGGGGCAAGGGGATGGAGAGCTCGAGGCAGGGCCGCCGCCTTTCTCCCAGGTTTCCTTCTTGGGGGGGAAGGCCTTCCCAGACTGAACCCCCCTTTGCCTCTGCTCCTCCTCCCCTCACCATCGCCCAGACTCCCTCTGCTCTACCCACCTCCCCGCCCCGCAGTATGTGTGTATATATGTATATATTTATTATTCTCTTTATTTTATCAGTGATGTGGGAAGCAGCGTGGCTCAGTGGAAAGAACCCGGGCTTGAGAGTCAGAGATCATGGGTTCAGATCCCGGCTCTGCCACTCGTCAGCTGTGTGACTGTGGGCAAGTCACTTCACTTTTCGGTGCCTCAGTGACCTCAGCTGTCAAATGGGAATGAAGACTGTGAGCCTCACGTGGGACAACTTGATGACCCTGTATCTCCCCCAGCGCTTAGAACAGTGCTCTGCACATAGTAAGCGCTTAACAAATACCAACGTTATTATTATTATATATATAATTCTATTAACATATATTGATGCTATTGATGCCTGTTTGATTTGTTTTGTCGTCTGTCTCTCCGCTTCTAGACTGTGATATATATTTTTATTTATATATATAATATATATATATTTATTTTGTTAATGAGGTGTCCATCCCCTTGATTCTATTTATTGTGATTAAGTTGTCTTGTTTTTGTCCGTCTGTCTCCCCCGATTAGACTGTGAGCCCGTCAATGGGCAGGCAAGGTCTCTATCTGTTGCCAAACTGTAGATTCCAAGCGCTTAGTACAGTGGTCTGCACATGTCAGCTACGTGACTGTGGGCAAGCCCCATAACTTCTCTGTGCCTCAGTTACCTCATCTGTAAAATGGGGATTAAGACTGTGAGCTTCCTGTGGGACAACTTGATTACCCCTCTTTGTCCCTCTTTGTTGCCGAATTGTACTTTCCAGGCGCTTAGTACAGTGCTCTGCACATAGTAACTGTTCAAGAAGTACGACTGAATGACCTCCAGGCTGGCCGGACGCCCCCCTCTCCGGACTGCCCAACGTGGCGCACGTGGCGGAGGGCCTGCGGTCCCTTTAAGGGGCGGGGCCAGATCTCGCCCCGCCTCCTCGTGGGGAGGGCGGGGTGCGCGCGCGCCCCTCTGCCTCGCGCGGCGTGCGTGCGCGCCTCCCTCAGCCCCGCGCGCCGTGCGTGCGCGCCTCCCCAGCCCCGCGCGCCGTGCGCGCGCCCGCCCGCCCTGCACGTTGGCTGGTGCGCACGCGCGCCGGGCGGCGGCCGCTCCGTCGGCCCTCGTCGCCGCCGCCCTGCGGCAACCCCGGAAGTGAAAGGCGGCCGAGGTCGTCGTCGGCGGGGACGGAAGGCGGAAGTAGAATGTGAGCGGGAGGCCGAGCGGGAGGAGCAGGCGGCGGGGCGTCCCCTGCTCCGAGGGCCAGGAGCCGCCGCCTCTGCTCGGTAAGGACCCGCCCCGGCCCCGGTCCCGCCCCCGAAGGCCCCGCCCGGCGGGGGGGGGGGGGGGGCACGATCCCCACGCATCCCTACCGCCCGTTTTGAAATAATAAATAAAAATGTTGGGATTCGCTCAGCGCTTACTCTGTGCACAGCACCGTGCTAAGCGCTGGGGGAGATCCAGGGTCATCGGGTTGTCCCTCGTGAGGCTCCCAGCCTTCATCCCCATTTTACAGATGAGGTCACTGAGGCCCAGAGAAGTGAAGGGACTCGCCCACGGTCACCCAGCTGACAAGGGCCAGAGGCGGGATTCGAACCCGTGACCTCTGACTCCCAAGCCCGGGCTCTTGCCACCGAGCCGCGCTGCTTCTCTAATGATGGACCTATAAGAAAATAATGGAGGCAGGCTTCCCCGATCCACTTTTAGCAGCCCCCTGCATGCTCCGCCGCCGCCCCGTACCTCGTCATCCCGCCGCCGCCCACGCCCTCTCCCTTCGTAGCCGACGGACCCCCACCCTCCACATCCACACCCATTAGACCGGGAGCCCGTCACTGGGCAGGGAGGGTCTCTATCTGTTGCCGAATTGCCCATCCCAAGCGCTTAGTCCAGTGCTCTGCACACAGTAAGCACTCAATAAATCCTATTGAATGAGTCCCATTTCCTCCAAAAGGCCTTCCTCAGCTCTCATTTCCTCTCCCTTCTGCCTCGCCTGTGCATGCGGTTCCATAGCTTTCATTCAACAGTACTTAATAATGGTGGTATTCGTTCAGCGCTTACTATGTACGAAGCCGTGTTCTAAGCGCTGGGGGGGGATACAGGGTGAGCAGGGTGATCACAGACACAGGGTGACAGTTTTAATCACCATTTTCCGGATGAGGTCACTGAGGCAGAGTGAAGTGACTTGACCAAAGTCACACAGCCGGCAAGCGGCAGAGCCGGGATTAGAACCCACGACCTCAGACTCCCAAACCCGGGCTCTTTCCACTGAGCCACGCTGTTATTGAGCGCTTACTATGTGCAGAGCACTGGACCACGCGCTTGGAATGGACAGTTCGGCACCAGAGAGAGACAATCCCTGCCCAATGACAGGCTCACAGTCTAATAATAATAATAATAATGTTGGTATTTGTTAAGCGCTTACTATGTGCCGAGCACTGTTCTAAGCGCTGGGGTAATAATAATAATAATAATGTTGGTATTTGTTAAGCGCTTACTATGTGCCGAGCACTGTTCTAAGCGCTGGGGTAGACATAGGGGAATCAGGTTGTCCCACGTGGGGCTCACAGTCTTAATCCCCATTTTACAGATGAGGGAACTGAGGCACATAGAAGTTAAGTGACTTGCCCACAGTCACACAGCTGACAAGTGGCAGAGCTGGGATTCGAACTCATGAGCCCTGACTCCAAAGCCCATGCTCTTTCCACTGAGCCACGCTGCACACAGGGGAATCAGGTTGTCCCACGTGGGGCTCACAGTCTTCATCCCCATTTTACAGATGAGGTAACTGAGGCACCGAGAAGTTAAGTGACTTGCCCAAAGTCACACAGCTGACAAGTGGCCGAGCTGGGATTCGAACCCATGACCTCTGACTCCAAAGCCCGTGCTCTTTCCACTGAGCCACGCTGCTTCTCTAGGTCCACCCATCACTGATATTTGATAATAATAGCGATGATGGCATGACTATGTGCAAAGCACTGTTCTAAGCGCTGGG
This sequence comes from Ornithorhynchus anatinus, assembly GCF_004115215.2. Lineage (NCBI taxonomy): Eukaryota > Metazoa > Chordata > Mammalia > Monotremata > Ornithorhynchidae > Ornithorhynchus > Ornithorhynchus anatinus. Next base: position 58,520,793 of record NC_041737.1, on the reverse strand, counting down.
GAGGATACAAGATCATCAGGTTGTCCCATGTGGGGCTCAGAGTCTTCATCCCCATTTTACAGATGGGGGTAACTGAGGCCCCGAAAAGTTAAGTGGCTTGGCCAAAGTTACAGAGCTGACAAGTGGCAGAGCTGGGATTTGAACCCACGACCTCTGACTCCCAAGCCCGGGCTCTTTCTACTGAGTCAAGCTCAGAACCCGGGACTGAGCGCTTTTACAGTACAAGAGACTTTCCACCCAAACCTCAGCCCTTGTATAGGCATCTTCATATTCTGCCGTTTCCCCTATCCACAGCTGATTTCACCGTCCTCGCCCCTGACTTTAAGGTCTTTGCAGGTAGGGATCGCGTCTACCAATTCCATTGTAGTCTCCGTGGCACCTAGTACTGTGGTCTGCCCATAGTCACTGCTAATTAAATAACATCCGTTGATGGATTCGAGGCGCTGGGGTGGGGAAGGGCCCGCCCGGAGCCCTGGCCCTAAGCAGCTCGCTCCCCGCCCCTCTGCAGCGACCAGGCCTGGGCGGGCTGGAGCTACCGCTCACTCCTTCACAGTCTTCTGGACGTTTCTCCTCCGCAGGAATCCCGCCCGCTGTGATGGCCGTGACCTAGACCCCCCCCCCACCGACCCTGGGGCCGTAGCCGCATCGCGCCCCCGGGGAGGAAGCGAGAGGGACTGGAGGGCCAACCATGACAGCTCGCCACTCTGGACTCCAAGGCTCCCCGTGGTTCCTCGTTCTCAGGATCCGAGGACCTGGCAGGCGTCGTGATTCCGAACGGCCCCCACTGCCTGCCGGGCCCCCCCGGCCCTGCCTGCCCGCCAGATCTGAACCATAACCCCCCGGGGGCTCCGGACGCTGCCCAGGGCGAGAACCGTGGGCATGGTGAAGACTCTTCTGAGGAGGAGCTGGGGGTGGAGGGGTGCTGGGGCCCCGCTGGCGGTGACGGGCGGGGGACGGGTGGGGTCGGGGGCATGGCCTCGGGCCCGCAGGAGCAGAGCCCGCAGATCCCCGCTGCCTCGCCGGCCTGTTGCCGCCAGGGCTCTGGCCTCGCCCCCATGGTGGCTTTCCCCGAGGGCCAGGACCGCTCCTGCAGCGGCTCCTGCCCCCGCCGGCCCTCCACGGCCCCTGGCAGGGGCGGGGACGAGGAGGAGGAGGAAGAGGAGGAAGAAGAGGAGGACGGTGACCCCAGCCCATTTAGGATCCCTGACCCCGCCGCCCGGCAGAAAGCCTCCGCCCGGCGAAAGGGCCCTGCCCGGAAGCAACGGTCCCGCCTGGCCGCCAAGGAGGACCCGCGGGAGGGGGGCGGGCGCAGGGGGCACCGGCCCGGCAGGCGAAAATGGGGCTCTGTGGACAGGTGGTGGCTCCCGGGCCCCCAGGAGCTGTGCCAGTTGGGGGCGGCGGCGCTGTGGTGGTTGATCGAGCTGCTGGTGCTGGTGGGGGAGTACGTGGAGGCCGGCGGGCTCCTGGTCCGGGCTTGCGGCCGGCTGCGGGGTGGCGACCTGGCCCAGTGGGGCGAGCGGGCCGGCGGCCGGGCCCGGGCGCTCGGGGGCTGGGCCCGGGCGGGCGCAGGGGCGCTGGACCGGGGGCTGCGCTGGGGCGCCGGGCTCCTCGCCTGCCTGCTGCGACTGCTGGGCGCCCTGATGCTCCTGGCGCTGGCGCTGCTGCTCGGCTGCGCCCGGCCCGCCTACAGCCACCTGAGGGGGCTGGCAGGACGACTGGGCGCGGGGCCCTGGGCGGCTCGGCTCGCCTCCCGGCTGGACTCGCCCGCTCTCCGGCGCGGCTGGACGTGGCTGCGCGAGGGCCGGATGTGGCGGCGCCTGGAGGGGCTGTGGGCAGGGCGGGCCGAGGAGCCGGGGGACAGGGGCGGCGGGCGCAGGGTCCAGTCTGGGGAAGAGGAGGTCTCCCGCCTGCTGGCCATGGCCACGGTGCCCGAGGAGCAGCTCGACCCCTTCTTGGTCCTGGGGGTGGAAGCGACGGCGTCAGACGCGGAGCTGAAGAAGGCCTACCGGCAGCTGGCCGTGCTAGTGAGTCTGTGGTCTGACAACCCCCGGGGCCGGGTCGGGGGGCGAGAGGTCCGGGGGCCGGCACGGGGGTTTGTAGCGTCTGCCTGTGGCTCAGCGCGGCCCCCTGCCCGCAGCAGACGCTTGAAACCCCATTGGTTGTAGCCGGTAAGGGTTGAGGGGCAGTGACCCTTGCCAAGAGAGCTGGGCTGAAGGGGTCGGGGGCCTGATGGGCGCGGGAGGGGTGGGGGTGGCCGGCTGGGGATGCAGTTCCTGGCAGCATCCTCCATCACTGACATATTCCTCTCTCACGCCCCCCCCCCCCCCCCGCAGGTCCACCCTGATAAAAGCCCCCACCCCCGGGCCGAGGAAGCCTTCAAGGTGCTGAGGGCGGCCTGGGACATCGCGAGCAGCCCCGAGCGCCGGAGGGAATACGAGACGTAGGTGGGGGCGGGCGGGAGGTTGGGCGGGGGACGGCGGCAGCAGGCTGAGCCTCGTCCGCCTGGGGCAGGTTGGTAAGGGCCGGGGTGGGCAGCCTCCATCACCACCAGTAGCCTCGTGATGATGCCTCCCCCTCTCCCCGATTGCCAGGAAGCGGATGGCCGAGAGCGAGCTGAACCGCTCCGTGAACGAGTTCCTGGCCCGCCTGCAGGATGACTTAAAGGAGGCCATGAATACCATGGTGTGCAGCCGCTGCAAGGGCAAGCACAGGTGGGCAGGGTGTTGGGGTTAGGGTGGGAGCAGGGGCAGCTCTGTTCCACTAGAGAGAGTGGACGGGGGCCATAGGGCTTGGGGACGGGAGGTGTGGCCCGCGAGCTGGCCGCGCGGGTATGGGCCTGGGAGTCAGAAAGACCAGGGTTCTAATCCCAGCTCTACCATGTCTGCTGTGTGACCCCGGGCGCTTCGCTTCTCTGAGCCTCCGTTGCCTCATCTGTAAAATGGGGAATAGGAGTGTGAGCCCCATGTGGAACAGGGACCGTGTCTAACTTGTCTGTACACCCAGTGTTTAGGACTGGCCTTGACACACAGAAAGCGCTTAACAAGTAGCATAATTGTTAATAATTACTATTATTCGCCCCTCCGTCCCCGGCCAGGCGGTTTGAGATGGAGCGCGAGCCCCACAGCGCCCGCTACTGCGCCCCGTGCAGCCGCCTGCACCCCGCCACCGAGGGCGACCTCTGGGCCGAGTCCAGCCTGCTGGGCCTCAAGATCACCTACTTCGCCCTGATGGACGGGAAGGTGTACGACATCACAGGTAGGGCCGGGAGGGAGGGGCTGGGGCTGCCTTGGGCCCACCGGGGCGAGGGGACGAGACGTGCGTTTCCCCCCCCTCCCCCCACCCAATTCCCCCACCGCTCCCTGTCCGCAGAATGGGCCGGCTGCCAGCGCGTGTGCATCTCTCCCGACACCCATCGCGTCCCCTATCACATCTCCTTTGGCTCCCGGACTCCCGGCCCCGCCAGCCGGCCCAGGTAGGTGGTGCGGAGGGGGCTCACGCGGGCTCTCCCGCCCTGCCCCAGCCCAGTGGGACCTGTGCTGGGCACCTCCCGAAGGCCGAGTGCTTGGAGGAGTTCAAGAACTGAAGGAGGTGCACCCGCTGCCCTCGAGGAGCTTACTGGTAGGGAGGGCGGCGGGTGAGGTGCGGTCAGGTTGGGGCTTCTAGAGAATCACCAAGTGATGCGTTCTCCACCCACAGCGAGGTTAGACTCCGATGCTCTAGGGGAGGGTGAGGTTAAAGTAAGTCAGAGCTGGAGGTAGGGTTCCGAAAATACAAACCATTTGTATTCGTTCATTTATTTGATCGTATTTATTGAGCACTTACTGTGTTTAGTGAGCACTGTGTGTAGAGCATTCATTCATTCAGTCATATTATTGAGCACTTACTGTGTGCAGAGCACTGTACTAAGCGCTTAGGAGAGTACAGAATGACAAGTGGTAGGCGTGTTCCCTGCCCACAGTTGAGCTTCAAATCAAATGCTATTGAAGTGGTTATCGTGTGCCAGGGCCCTGTAATACTCTCCCCGGGGGCGATAAGCGAGAGGATAGGTAGCAAAGTGGGAGGATGGGATTTGGGGAGTAGAGAAACGAGTCAGGTTGGGCCTTCTGGAGCAGGTGGGATTCTAGGAGGCCTTGAGGTGGAGGACAAGTAGGGTCGGGCCCTGGCGAGCATCAAGAGGGACGGCAAACGTGCCACCCCTGGGCCAGCTCCGGCCTCGGCCCCCGCCCGGGGACCGCCCCCTCCCTCACGCTCTTTTTCCCTCTCCCCCAGGGTCAGCCCGGATGCCCCCCCCGCCGACCTCCAGGATTTCTTCAACCGGATGTTTCAGGCCACCCCCGGCCAGGCGCCCAACGGCGGCTTCTGTGCCGCCCCCCAGCCGGCTGGCACGGCGCCCAAGGGGGAGGCCAAGCCAAAGCGACGCAAGAAAGTGCGCCGCCCTTTCCCCCGCTGAGCTCCACCCATGAGGGCCTTTTTAAAAAGTTTTTCTGTATTTAAGTGACGGCTCTGCCCCGTTTATTTGGCGCCGTGGGAGAGGGCCACACGGGGCCCCTGCCCCCACCTCTTGGGTCCCCTCTCGCTTCAGGGCAGGGAGCAGGTCAGAGGGTTATGGGAAGTTTCCTCCGGTAGAGCAGGGCTCATCACCTCTGCTGCGGGTGTGGGTGTAAAGTTGCCCGGCGGGGCTAGCTCAAGCCAGGGACCCCTGTCTCTCACCCCCATCCGTCTGAAGGGCTGGGCATTGCAGGAGTGACCCCTACTTCCCTTCCTCTCCCCCGCCTCACACACCTGCATCACCATCTGGAAAACTGGCTTTTATTACAAGGAAAATATACATCCCGTCACCAACCAAGTCCCCAGATGCATTCTGTACACATCACTCCCGGTTCCTCCCCCGCCTGCCCCGTCCCAGCCTCTCGGGCTCCGTGCCACGGGCCGGGGAGGGGGCTGCGTGGTGGTGTCCGTTTCCGCCCTCCTCGTCGCTTCCGCCCCTCGATCCTGCCACCCTGGGCTCCCACCGTCCCCGCCATTGGACTTCAGTACTTGTTGATGCCAAAAAGGCGGACGCCGTGGAACTGGGGCAACTTGGGCAGCAGCACGCTGAGCAGCGAGGCCGTGTTGATGAGGAAATGGGCCGCGTCGTACTTGGTGTAGAAGCTGGCGAGAAGGTAGCTGGGGGAAGGAGGGAGGATGCGGCGGTGAGGGGGGCCGACCTGCCTCCTGCGTCCGGGCCTGGCCTGTGCTATGGGTAAGAAGCGTGGTGTGGGGGGCAAACAAACCTCTCTGAACCCCTACCTCTCCCCATCCCCAACTAAAATGTTCCCAGACAACGACCTAGACCCTCTCTCGCTGTGGGGGGAAAGGAGCTGTAATAGGGAAGGGGGGGCTCGGGCGCCTTTCTCCCCCCCCGCCCGACTCACAGCACGATGGGTGTTATGCTCAGGAACTTGCGGGAGGAGGTGAACTGCAGCCCGTAGTCCATCTGCTCCCAGTGCGTGAGCAGGCGGGCCCTGCCCTGGTCCGGCGTCTCGAACGGGGTCCCTTTGACCGTGTGCAGGAAGATGTACATGGCCTGCGGGGGAGGAGGAGCAGCGGTGATGGGGAGGAAAGGCAGGACTGGGGCTGAGGAACCAACTTCAAGGCTGCGTGGCCTAGCGGAAAGAGCCCGGGCCTGCGAAGGCAGAGGACCTGGGTTGTCTTCACAGCTCCACCACTTAGCCGCTCTGTGACCTTGGGCAAGTCACGTTCACTTCTCTGTGCCTCATGTAAAACGAGGAGTAGGACTGTGAGCCGCTGTGGGACAGGGAGTTAGCGTCTATCTACCCCAGGACTTAGTCCAGTGCCTGTTAAGTAAAGTGTTAAGTAAAGTGCTTAACAAATACCTTAAAAAAAAAAAAACACAAACCAAAGCAGCACAGCCCGAGACTTAAATCAGGCAAACAAGGCACCTGAAGGATGACGCAAAGGCCTAAAGTGGGGGAGTCCCTCCAGACTTAAAGCTCGTGGCTTTAAAAATAAACCACATTCATTTGATTGTATTTATTGAGTGCTTTCTGTGTGCGGAGCACTGTGCTAAGCGCTTAGAAAGTACAATTCAGCAACAAATAGAGACAATCCCTGCCCACAGCTGGCTCACAGTCTAGAAGGGGAAGACAGACATCAAAATAAGTACTTAGCTCGTATTTACACCAGAGGCCAGTTCCGTCCCTGGTACGTAGTAAGTGGGTTGGACGTAGTCCCTGTCCCGTATAAGGTTCACAGTCAATCCCCATTTTACAGATGAGGTAAGTGACACTGAGAAGTTAAGTGCGTGGCTTGGTGGAAAGAGCACAGGCTTGGGAGTGGGAGGTCGTGAATTCTATTCCCGGCTCTGCTACCTATCAGCTGCGTGACTTTGGGCAAGTCACTTCATTTCTGTGCCTCAGTTCCCTCATCTGTCAAATGGGGATTAAGACTGTGAGCCCCACGTGGGACAACCTGATCACCTTGTATCTCCCCCAGCGCTCAGAAGAGTGCTTGGCACATAGTAAGCGCTTAATAAATACCATCATTACAATTATTAAGTGGCAGAGCCCAGGATTAGAACCCACGTCCTCTGACTCCCCAGCCTGGGCTCTTGCCACTCAGCCACTCTGCTTCCCCAGTTTTACCTTCCCAGCGCATAGTCTGGTGCTCTGCCCACAGTAAGCGCTCGGTAAAGACCACTGCGCGATTTGAATGAATGAAGGGGTTGAGGGGGAGGCTTTTTGGGGTGTCGGGGCCTCACCAGGTTGTGGATGACGTTGGTCAGGGTCCAGACGACGGGGATGCTGAAGAAGGGGATGCTGAGCAGGACCACGTGGAGGAGGCCCACCAGGATGACGTAGGCCAGCCAGATGCCCCGGCTGTTCATCACCCGCGTGTTGGGGTTCACCTCGCTGTGGGCCACCCCTACGTTCATCCTGGCAAGGGAGAGCGGCTGGATGATGACCCCCGACCCGACGACTGGACCCCCGCCTGGGGGGCGAGGAGGGGGAGGGGGTGGGGGTGCGTCCCCCTGGCCTTATTATTAATATTCCTTATTATTAAACCTCCAGTGGTTGCCTATCAACCTTCGCATGAAACAAAAACTCCTCACTCTTGGCTTCAAAGCTCTCCATCACCTTGCCCTCTCCTACTTCACCTCCCTTCTCTCTTTCTACTGCCCACCCCGCACCCTCTGCTCCTCTGCCGCTCAACCTTTTCACTCTCCCCCGTTCACGCCTATCCCGCCATCGACCCCGGCCCACGTCCTCCCGCTGTCCTGGAACGCCCTCCCTCCTCACCTCCGCCAAACTAGCTCTCTTCCCCCCTTCACAGCCCTCCTGAGAGCTCACCTCCTCCAGGAGGCCTTCCCAGACTGAGCCCCCCCCCCTTTTCCCTCTGCTCCCCCTCCCTTCCTCTTCCCCCTTCCCCTCAGCACTGTGCTCATTTACATATTATTTATTACCCTATTTATTTTGAAAAGCAGCGTGGCTCAGTGGAAAGAGCCCGGGTTTGGGAGTCAGGGGTCATGGGTTCGAATCCCGGCTCTGCCACTTGTCAGCTGTATGACTGAGGGCAAGTCACTTCTCTGGGCCTCAGTTCCCTCATCTGTCAAATGGGGATTAACTGTGAGCCTCACGTGGGACGACCTGATGACCCTGGATCTCCTCCAGTGTTTCGAACAGTGCTCTGCACATAGTAAGTGCTTAACAAATACCAACATTATTATTACTATTATCAATTATCTCGATGATGTTGTCTTTTTTGTTTTGTTCTGCTTTGCTGTCTCCACTGTTTAGACGGCGAGCCCGTCATTGGGCAGGGAGGGTCTCTCTCTGTTGCCCAGTTGGACATTCCAAGCGCTCGGTAATAATAATGTCGGTATTTTTGAAGCGCTTACTATGTCCTAAGCGCTGGGGGAGACACAGGGTCATCAGGTTGTCCCACGTGAAGCTCACAGTCCTAATCCCCATTTTACCCAAGAGTACAGTGCTGTGCCCATAGTAAGCGCAAGCGGGGCTCAGTGGCAAGAGCCCGGGCTTGGGAGTCAGAGGTCATGGGTTCGAATCCCGCCTCTGTCAGCTGGGTGACCGTGGACAAGTCACTTCACTTCTCTGGGCCTCAGCTCCCTCATCTGTCAAATGGGGGTGAAGCCTGTGAGTCTCACGTGGGACCACCTGATCACCTCGTAGCCCCCAGCGCTTAGAACAGTGCTGTGCACATAGGAAGCGCTTCACAAGTATCAACATTATTAATAAACGCGACTGAATGAATGAATGGTCTTCGAGTGGGGCCGGGGAGGCCCCTGGGGCCGGTTGGAGCCGCGGAGGCGTCTGGGAGAGGCCCTCCCGCCTCGCCTCCTGAGTTCTTCCCCCGCCCTCCGCCTCATTTCTCGGCTCCCTCGCCTCCCTCGCCGCCCCCGCTCACCTGGCGGCCCCGGGCCCCCGTCCGGCCTGGGCCGCGTCGCTCGCTTCTCACCTGCCCGTCTCCAGGAAGCGGGCGCCCCCCCCCTCCCGCCCTCGCCTCCGCCCTCCCCATTGGTCGGCCGGCCCCGGCCCGCCGCCGCCCATTGGTCGGCGGCCGCAGAGCGGGGCGCTCGTTGGCTGGCGCCGACGTCACTCCGAAGCGGGGCCCCGCCCTTTCGCCGCCTCGGGGCGAGAGCGTCGCGCGGGGGGGCGGGGCCTCGGAATGGGCGGGGTCTCGACGAGACCAATGGCAGGAGCTGTTGCTGAGCCCGCCCCCCAGTAATGCCCGACGCTATTGGGCGGCTCGAGGCGGTCGCCCGAGGCGGGAGCGCGGGGAGGCGGGGGGAGGCGGGGGGAGGGGGGGGGGACCGAAGCGGCGACAAGATGGCGGCCGAGACTGTGGAGCTCCACAAGCTGAAGGTGCCGGGGGTCGGGTTGAGGAGGGGCGGTCGGGGCTTCTCTGTCCCCCTCTTCCCCTTCCCTCCCCTTCCCGCCATTCCCCTGAGGAGAAAAGCCTCCTCCCCCTCGTTATACCGCCCTCTCGCTAAATCGCTCCACGCCGAGGGGGCTGAAGAGACGACTCTCCCTCCCTGCCGCCCTCATATTTACTCATTCATTTAACAGTATTTCTTCAGCGCTTACTATGTGCAGAGCGCTGCCCTAAGCGCTTGGACTGGACCAGTCAGCTGCCCGCTCTAATGGCCTCCCTTGCCACGCCGCCCTGAGGGATGGGGCCTCCCACAATGTTCTCCTCTAATATCGCTGTTGGTGAAGCGCCTCCTAGGTGCCAAGCACTGTTCGAAGCGCTGGGGGAGAGACAGGGCCATCGGCTGGTCCCCCCGTGGGGCTCACGGTCTTCATCCCCATTTGACAGATGAGGGAACTGAGGCCCAGTGAAGTGACTTGCCCAAGGTCTCCCAGCAGACCAGGGGCGGAGGCAGGATTAGAACCCACGACCTTCGACTTACAAGCCCGGGCTCTTGCCACTAAGGCACGCCCTCTCCCCCACCGGGGATGGGCGTGGGCATGAGGTCCCCCCAATAATGTGCCCCCCAATAATGTCCTCTCCTCCTTCCCCAAGGATGGGGGTGGGCATGAGGTCCCCCCATAATGTCCTCCCCTTCCTCCCTAGGGATGGGGGTGAGCTTGAGGTCCCCGCTATAATGTTTTCTCCTCCTTCCCCAGGGATGGGGGTGAGCGTGAGGTCCCCCCTATAATGTCCTCCCCTTCCTCCCTAGGGATGGGGATGAGCATGAGGTCCCTGCTAAAATGTTTTCTCCTCCTTCCCTAGGTATGGGGATGAGCATGAGGTCTCCCCTATCATGTCCTCTCCTCCTTCCCTAGGGATGGAGGTGGGCATGAGGTCCCCTTTATAATATCCTCCTTCTTCCCTAAGGATGAGGGTGAGCATGAGGTCCTCACTATAATGTCCTTTTCTCCTTCCCCAGGGATGGGGTGGGCATGAGTTCCCCTCTTTAGTGTCCTCCCCTTCTTCCCTAAGGATGGGGGTGGAAATGAGGTCCCTGCTATAATGTCCTCTCTTCCTTCCCTAGGGATGGGGGTGGGCATGAGGTCTCCACTATAGTGTCCTCTGCTCCTTCCCTAGGGATGTGGGTGAGCATGAGGTCCCCTCTATAATGTCCTCCCCTTCCTCCCTAGGCATGGGTGTGTGCCTGAGCTCCCTGCTGTATTGTCCTCCCTAGGCATGGGGGTGGGCCTGAGCTCCCCACTGTAATGTCCTCCCCCGAAGCATTCCCCTCCCCTCCACTATAATAATAATGGCACATGTTAAGCGCTTACTACGTGCAAAGCACTGTCCTAAGCACTGGGGAGGATACAAGGTGATCAGGTTGTCCCACGTGGGGCTCACAGTCTTAATCCCCATTTTACAGATGAGGTCACTGAGGCACAGAGAAATGAAGTGACTTGCCCAAAGTCACACAGCTGACAAGCGGCCGAGCCGGGATTTGAACCCGTGACCTCTGACTCCCAAGTCCGTGCTCTTTCCACTGAGCCGCGCTGCTTCTGTATCTGTAGGACCCTCGTGGTGGGAACGGAGGTGCTGAGAGGGCAGGAAATGAAGGGGAGGAGGGGATAGGGTTCCCTTCCCTAGCTCTACACCCAGTCATAGAATTGCCAGTTTCCACCCAAGCAGGCCTCCGATTTTGGCCAGCTCCCCCCGCCGATTTCACCTTTTCTTGGCCCGGTCCGCCCACCCTCAAAGGTCAGGCTGTAGGGACTCACCAAGCTGAGCACGCTCCTGGCCCTCCAGTGCTCCTCCGGCCCACGGCCCAGCAACACGGCGATCTCTCCGGGGCACCTCCAAGTCAAGCTCGCCTTTGGCTGCGGGATGGGGAAGGGGTGTCTGGGAGCTGCTCGTGATCAGAGGGATGAACCGCGGGGGACTGTTGTAGAGGAATGGGTGGGTGCTCCCATGCTCATACTCCTCAAATCCCAGGGCGAGGGTCTGGAGAAAAGAGGGGCTCGGGCTCACTCACTAAGGCTCTACCCAGCTCGGTCCTCCCCGGGACTGGCCACAAACTCCTCGTCTGGTCTCCCTCGCCGTGGGGACCTTGGGCCTTGATGTTCACGGTGCATCTCTTCTCCTTCCTGTCCCCCAGCTTGCAGAGCTGAAGCAAGAATGCCTGGCACGAGGCCTGGAGACCAAAGGCATCAAGCAGGATCTCATAAACAGGCTGCAAGCGTACCTCGAGGAGCACGGTGGGCGGCAGGGGCTGGGGACCTGGGCGGCGGGTCCCGGGAGGGCGCACACGGTGGGGCCGGGCATCGGGTCCTCGGCCGGCAGGGACGTGGGCGGCAGCGGCGAGGAGCCGGGCGCTGAAGGAGCCGGCGGGCGCGGGGATGTTCTTTACTGCAGCTGAAGAGGAGCCCAACGAAGAGGACGTGCTGGGAGATGAAACGGAAGTGAGTCCAGGCTTACCCTGCCCTTGGCCCCCTCTCGGGCTGGGCGCGAGGGGGCTGTGAGGGCGGCACGGGTCACCCGGTTCGCAGCCCCCGGGTGCCCTCTCTCTGCTCCCCGGCTCCATGTAGTGGGTCTCATCCCGCCCTCTGCCCCGTGCCCCCCGCCCCCTGCTCCTCGCTCCCAGGAGGAAGAAGCAAAGCCAGCAGAGCCGCCTGTCAAAGAAGAGGAGCAGGCCCCCGAGAAAGCCGCTGACGTGTAAGTATCGGGTCCGGTCGGGAGCTGAGGCCTTTGTTAAGGGCGGGGGGTTGCTGGGGTGTCTTGATGAGGGGCAGGGAATTCCTCTGGGCCTCCCCCAGCTTTGTTGGATGTGGGTTTCCTTGCCCATACTCTGCTTTTGATAAGCATCTTTCAAGTTTGTACCCCAAGCCGCTTACGTGGACCTTCGCTTCCTTGAAGGTAGGGACCCCGGTCAGGAGCCCCTCATCAATGGGCCAGCTCCGGTGAGGGCTATGTGGCTGCCCGATCAGTGGGTCAGCCCCACCATGGTCCATGTGGCTGCCTCATAAGTGGTTCAGTCCCAGCATGGTCAGTGTTATTGCACGGTCTGTGGACCAGTGCCATTGTTGCCCGGTTGGCTGCCCGGTCAGTGGGTTAGACCTACAAGGCCCAGGGAGGGAGTCTGAAGGACTACTGGCTGTCTATGGGGCTCTGGGCAGTCTGAACTTGGGATGCCAGCTGTGGTGCCCGCCTCCTGCAGGGAGCTGGAGAAGGCGAAAGGCAGCAGTACCCACCTGAGGCTCCCCTCTGCTCCCCCCCCACCCTCTTTCACGAGGAAGTGCCTTGGCGAGAGGGGAATGAGGATGAGGTCTATGGCCAGAGGCCACTTTGGTCTCTGAGAGACCCAGACATGGCTGAGTGGGGGGCTGGAGGGGTCTCCCCCCCAACCCCACCATGGCTGCTTCTTGGGGTTCCCCCAAGGTTTGGAGATGGTGGGTCAGTGGCCGGGTTCAGGTGGGGTGGACGCCCACCGGACTCTGCTCTTGCGAAGACCCCGATGTGGCTGGGCGTGTGCGGGGCTGGGCTTTGGACAGAAGGGGGCGCCCCTCGCCCGTCTCCAGTCCAGGGCAGGACTCTCCCAACAAAGAGGTCCGGCCCCTTCCTTCCAGGGTGTTATGAAGTGTCCCGTGGGTGTGGGCGTGTATGGTACTCTTTGTGAAGGGTTTGACCAGACCCTGTAGCGTTTGCCCCACTTGACTCCTCCAAACCTCCTGCCTCTTGTTCCTTGCGGGGAACCAGGGGCTCACGGAGGAGCCTGGCCTCCCAAGAGACCCTGGCACTGGTGCCTGGGTGCCAGCCAGTGCGGCGGCGAGTGAGCCCGAGCGGGGTGACGGTTTTCCATCCGGACCACCTCCACCTGGCCTCCTCGTTCCCCAGAGCCTTTGCTTGGTGCCGGGGGAGGGTCTGGGTTACTTGAATCCGGCGGAGAGCTGTGAGGTGACAGTTCCGTGGGTTGCCCCAACCCTTTTGCCTCGCCCTCCCCATCCCCTCACCTCTTCTTCTCCTTCAGGGCTACGGAGAAGAAAGTGGTGAAAATCACATCAGAGATCCCACAGACTGAGGTAGGAACCCACCCTGCCTCCAGACTGACAGTGCCCTTTCAGCACCCGGAATCTCTGAGTGTCAGAGCGAGGCCCTGTGGGGCGGGGAGAGAGGAGGATGCATAGTGAGTGCTAGGCTCCACGTGAGGGCCGAGTGCAGCTGGTGGGTTGATTGGACCTCGGGTCCTGGGAGTTCATCGGGGAAGACTTCCTGGAGAAGGCGGGCTTTTCAAGGGCTTCGCAGGTTGAGGAGGAGGATGAGGTGAGCGGAATTTAGCGTGGTGTTGGGGGGAGCTTGCAAGGGCAGGGAAGGGCGGGGACAGGTCAAAGGCAAGAGAATGGGCAGTGTGGCTTAGTGGAAAAAATATGGGTTTGGGAGTCAGAGGGACCTGGCTTCTAATCCTAGCTCTTCCATTTACCTGCTCTTTGACCTTAGGCAAGTCGCTTAACTCCTGTGCCTCCGTTACTGAATCTGTAAATGGAGTTTAAATCTGTGAGCCCCATGTGGGACAGGGATTGTGGTGAACGCAATTAACTTGTATTTATCCCAGTGCTTAGTACCAAGGTAAACGATTAACAAGCACCCTAAAAAAAAAAAAATTGGCACAGCTCGTAGGTGAAAGTGAGACTGGGAGGAGCTATGAGGGTGGTTTGGGGAGTCGCAAGGAAAGAGCTGGGGACGAGGTGATGATGGTGAAGCCCCCTGCTTTCTCTGTTCTCCCTCCCCCCACCCTCCAGAGGATGCAGAAGCGAGCAGAGAGGTTCAACGTTCCCGTGAGCCTAGAGAGTAAGAAGGCGGCCCGGGCAGCTAGGTAGGTCCTCAATTGCCCTGGGGCAGCCCAGGGGGCTGAGCCAGGGGCTGAAGTGTGGGGTGGTGGGCGGACCACCGGGGAGTTACCCTGCAGGGCCACGTGCTTGCCTGGGCCAGGATGTGGAGAGGGGTTGGCGCCCAGCTGGCTCTCTCACTCTCACGTGGGTTTTTCCTCCACAGATTCGGCATTACTCCCGTTTCGGCCAAAGGTAAGCGCTTCATCCTAGCCCCTCTCTCTTTCCTGCCCTTCTTCCTTGCTTCTCTTTCTCCTTTCTCTTTCCCCCTCTTCACTTCCCCATTCCCCTCTATATTCAAGTCTTTCCTCGCTTGGGCCTCCAGGACCCCTTGCCCCTGACATTCATTCAGTCATAGTCATTGAGTGCTTACTGTGGGCAGAGCACTGTACTATGCTTGAGAAAGTTGAGTGCAGCAGTAGAGACAGTTCCTGCCCACAATGAGCTCACAGTCTAGAGGGGAGGAGACAAGCATCAATATAAGTAAGTAAAATTACAGATGTATACATAAGTGGTTTGGGGCCGGGGTGGGGAGAGAGCAAAGGGAGCAAGTCAGGGTGACGTAAAAGGGCGTGAGAGATGAGGAAAAGTGGGGTTTAGTCTGAGAAGGCCTCGTGGAGGAAATGTGCCCTCAGTAAGGCTTTGAAGGAGCGGCGAGTAATTGACGGATTTGAGGAGGAAGGGCATTCCAGGCTAGAGGTAGGACGTGGGCCAGTGGTCGGCATCAAAACTTGTGAGATGGAGGCACAGTGAGAAGGTCAGTACCAGTGGAGTGAAGTGTGCGGACTGAGTTGCAGAAGAGAAGGGAAGTGAGGTAGGAGTGGGCAAGGTGATGGAGAGCTTTAAAGCCAATGGTGAGGAGTTTTTGTTTGATTCAGAGGTGGCTAGGCAACCACTGGAGATTTTTGAGGAGGGGAAGTGACATGTCCTGAACATTTCCTCCTCTCCCACTCCCTTGGATTTGTAACCTTTATTCATCCCGCCTTCAGGTCCACAGCAATTATGACCAGATCCATAATTAACTTCTTTGCACCTATGTTTACCTCCCCCTCCAGACTCTTAAGTTCCTTGCAGGCAGGGAATGTGACTACCAACTCTATTATATTGTACTCTCCTAAGTGCTTTATACAGTGCTCTGCACAGAGTTAGCGCTCAAATGATGCAATTAATTGATTAAAGAACCAACCAGATCGAGCGGTCAGTTGGTTGCAAGGAGTCGAGGATGACCCCAAGGTTGCCATCCTGGGGGAAGGTGGCAGCGTTGTCAGCGGTGTTGAGGATATTGGGGTGCGGGGGGCAGGGCTGGCGAGAGGGCAGAGAGTTCAGTTTTGGACACATTGAGTGTGAGCAGTCCCCGGGGGCAAGAGGAGACGTGGGATTGGGTGGCGGGGGAGCGGTCAGGGCCTAAGAGGTCCACGTGGGAGCCGCCTGCACAGAGCTGGTGGCTGGACCTGTGTGAGCCGAGAAGCTCCCCGAGAGTGTGAGTGTAGAGGGAGAGAAGGGTAGGGAATCCGGCAGAGTCTTGAGGGATGCCCACAGGGGGTGAAAGACAGAAGAGGAACCCGCAAAAAAAAAACAGGAGGAGAATCAGGTGAGCCCAGTGTCGGTAAACCGAGGCAGAAGTGGGTCTCTGGGAGGGAATTTGGGACTGTTGGTGGGGACCGTGGGGGTGGTCGAGGGAGGAACAGAGCATTGCCGAGTAGGATAGGGCAGAGTTGTGGCTCGTCTGAGGGAATCTGAAGAGGTAGGAGTCTAACCTCTAATGGGACGTGTTTTCCTTTCTAGCCCTGTCAACGGATGTCAAGCCCACGGTAAGAACCCGGAGTGACCTCAGCCCCCTGCCCAGGCTGGTCTCTGTCTCTGTGGCAAAACATGAGACCCAGAGGCTCCCCGGGCCTCCTCCTTCCCCAACTCTGGGCCTGCTGCTCTGCCCGTCTCCAGCAGAGATGTCTTCTGACTCCGGCCCGGATCTTCGGGCAGCGCCGTGGAGGCTCCGTGTGTGGGGTCAGGATGGCTCAGCCCCAGGCGGGTGGGGACGGCTCCTGCCCCCGACCAAGCGGCCGAAACAATCCATCCCCGGTTCTCTGTCTTCCCGGCAGGTGAACATGGACAAGTTAAAGGAACGGGCTCAGAGATTTGGTCTGAACGTCTCGTCCGTCTCCAAGAAGGTAAGGGGCCGCCCCCGCCGCCCCCTTACCCTCCCACGTGTCTGCCCGCCACCTTCACCGGTCTCTCTCAGCTTCCTGGCACCTCCCTCCACCTGATCGGTCTGGCCCGGGTCCTGCCTGCCAGGAACGGAGTGGAGACGGGACCTTCCAGGGCTCCAAACTCTGGGCTGGGAATTGTGGGGGTTTGAACCCCGTCCTAAAAGCTTGGGTTGTGTGGTTCTTGGGCCCCTCCTGCCCTGCCGTTTTGTCTCCTTGGGAGTCAGCGGGGAGGGTACCAGCTGCATACAATTAGGACAGAACACTTCCTTAGAGGGCAGACTCTGAACATGTTGTTGGGCAGGGATTGTCTCTATTTGTTGCTGAATTGTACTTTCCAAGCGGTTAGTGCAGTGCTCTGCACACAGGAAGCGCTCAGTAAGTACAATTAAATGAATGAATGAGAGCACAGTACTCAGCATTTGGCAGTACGGACTGAGAGGCGCTCATTCTGCTCATCAGTCTACTGAGTGCTCGCTTGCGTGCAGAGCACTGTTCTAATCAATCCCCAGGGTGGACCGAAGGCAGAGCACAACGTGGCTTAGTGGAAAGAGCACGGGCTTGGGAGTCGGAGGTCGTGGGTTCTAATCCCGGCTCCACCACTTATCAGCTGTGTGGCTTGGGGCAAATCACTTCTCTGTGTCTCAGTTACCTCATCTGGAAAATGGGGATTAGGACTGTGAGCCCACATGGGACAAGCTGATAAATTTGTATCTCCCCCAGCGCTTAGGATGGTGTGTGACACATAGTAAGCGCTTAACAAATGCCATCATCGTTTATTATTATTATTATTATTGTTACTAGTCAGTCCCCATTGTAGACTGAGCACCTGCTGAGCCCAGAGCACTGTTCTAGTCAATCCATAGTCTAGATTGAGCGCAGAGCAATGTACTAATCAGTTGACGGTATGGACTGAGAGCCCCGCTATCAGTCTACAGTATAGACTATGTGCTCACTGTGGGCAGGCACCGTTCTAATCAATCCATAGTATGGACTAAGGGGAGAGCACTATACTAATAATAATGATGGTATTTGTTCAGTGCCTACTAGGTGCCAGGCGTGGGAGTCAGAGGACCTGGGTTCTAATCCCGGCTCCACCACTTGTTTGGGCAAGTCACTTCACTTCTCTGTGCCTCACTGACCTCATCTGTAAAATGGGGATTAAGCCCGAGCCCCACCCGGGAAAACCTGATTACTTTGTATATACCCCAGTGCTTAGGACAGTGCTTGGCACATAGTAAACGCTTAACAAATACCATAATTATTATTATTGTTATTACTAAGCACTGGGGTGGGTACAAGCAAATCAAGTTGGACACAGTCCATTCATTCATTCATTCAGTAGTATTTATTGAGCGCTTACTATGTGCAGAGCACTGTACTAAGCGCTTGGGATGAACAAGTCGGCAACAGATAGAGACAGTCCCTGCCGTTTGACGGGCTTACAGTCTAATCGGGGGAGACGGACAGACAAGAACAATGGCACTAAACAGCGTCAAGGGGAAGAACATCTCGTAAAAACAATGGCAACTAAATAGAATCGAGGCGATGTACAATTCATTAACAAAATAAATAGGGTAACGAAAATATATACAGTTGAGCGGACGAGTACAGTGCTGTGGGGATGGGAAGGGAGAGGTGGAGGAGCAGAGGGAAAAGGGGAAAATGAGGCTTTAGCTGCGGAGAGGTAAAGGGGGGATGGCAGAGGGAGTAGAGGGGGAAGAGGAGCTCAGTCTGGGAAGGCCTCTTGGAGGAGGTGATTTTTAAGTAAGGTTTTGAAGAGGGAAAGAGAATCAGTTTGGCGGAGGTGAGGAGGGAGGGCGTTCCAGGACCGCGGGAGGACGTGACCCAGGGGTCGACGGCGGGATAGGCGAGACCGAGGGACGGCGAGGAGGTGGGCGGCAGAGGAGCGGAGCGTGCGGGGTGGGCGGTAGAAAGAGAGAAGGGAGGAGAGGTAGGAAGGGGCAAGGTGATGGAGAGCCTTGAAGCCTAGAGTGAGGAGTTTTTGTTTGGAGCGGAGGTCGATAGGCAACCACTGGAGTTGTTTAAGAAGGGGAGAGATCGTTTCTGCAGGAAGATGAGCCGGGCAGCGGAGTGAAGAATAGACCGGAGCGGAGCGAGAGAGGAGGAAGGGAGGTCAGAGAGAAGGCTGACACAGTAGTCTAGCCGGGATATAACGAGAGCCCGTAATAGTAAGGTAGCCGTTTGGGTGGAGAGGAAAGGGCGGATCTTGGCGATATTGTAGAGGTGAAACCGGCAGGTCTCGGTAACGGATAGGATGTGTGGGGTGAACGAGAGGGACGAGTCAAGGATGACACCGAGATTGCGGGCCTGCGGGACGGGAAGGATGGTCGTGGCATCCACGGTGATGGAGAAGTCTGGGAGCGGACCGGGCTTGGGAGGGAAGATGAGGAGCTCAGTCTTGCTCATGTTGAGTTTTAGGTGGCGGGCCGACATCCAGGTGGAGACGTCCCGGAGGCAGGAGGAGATGCGAGCCCGAAGGGAGGGGGAGAGGACAGGGGCGGAGATGTAGATCTGCGTGTCATCTGCGTAGAGATGGTAGTCAAAGCCGTGAGAGCGGATGAGTTCACCGAGGGAGTGAGTGTAAATGGAGAACAGAAGAGGGCCAAGAACTGACCCTTGAGGAACTCCAACAGTTAAAGGATGGGAGGGGGAGGAGGCTCCATGTCCCACATGGGGCTCAATCTCAATCCCCATTTTACCAGTGGGGTAACTGAGGCCCAGAGAAGCAAAGTGACTTGCCTAAGGTCAAAGAGCAGACAGTCCACAGTGTGGACTGAGAGCTGCACAGTATAGTTAGCAGTCCACAGCATGGACTGAGTGCTTGCCTAGGACACAGCACTATACTCATTGGTCCCCAGTTTGAAAGCCCAGTTGACCTTGGACCTTTATTGGTGTTGACCTCCGTCCCCAGAGGCTGGCAGGGGCAACCCTGGCCCACAGCCGAGGGGGGAGATTTAGGCAGGCATTGGGGTCCTGTCTCCCCTAGTCTCCTTGGGGTTGGGTGTTCTTGGGGGGGGCCTAAACATGAGCGGCCCAGCCTTGGGAACGGGACTTCTGCTGGGACCAATCTCCCCTCCCCATAGCTTCCCTGCCCCTCGGCTCCTGGTTCCAAACCAGCCCCTTGACCGGGAGCAGGGGTTGGGCACAAGGGTGGTCGGGCCAGGGACCTGCCACGGCCCATCCTCCTCCCAGAGGGTGCCCAGAGCTCGGCCTTGGGGTCACATTCCTCCTGCGGCGGCCGGCTGGCTGGGCAGGAGGAGTCGCGGTGGGGCGATCCTGACGTCCCAGTGTACCGGCGTCTGGTTGGTTCTTCGTCGGTCCCTGCTGAGGAACCCAACTTTTGCCCTTTGTTCCGAAAGCACAGATCCGTCAAGCTCTTGGGGCGTCCTCCGCCTCCCAGCCCCGGGCTCTCACGGGACCAGTCAGTGTAATTATCCTGTGGGTGGGCTGCCTCCCCCCACCAGACACTCTGACCCTCTCCCTCATTTTCCTTTTCACCCCCTTATCCCCAACCTCTTACCCCAACCCCCACCCCATCTCCTGCTCAAGGTCCTTGAACACCTATTGTAATTTCAAAGGCAGAATCAATCAGTAATATCTGTTGAGCACTTAACTGTGGGCAGAGCACCGCACTCAGCGCTTGAGAAATCGGGCCCGGCGTTCTCACCCGTCCCTCGCTGCCACAAGCCAGACCGGGTGGGGGTCAGGGGTGCGGGGACGCAAAGAGGTGCAGGGCATGTGGGTGCACAAACACTGCAGGAAGTATGAAGCCAGGAGGTGGGATGGAGGTGTGAAACGTGTGATGCCAGAGCTGAGAGGAAGGTGCTGCACCCCCGCACCCCTGCCATGTGCCACTGAAGCCTTGGGCCCCGGAGTCATCCTGCCCAAACCCCCTGCAGAGGTCTTCCGGGGAAGGGCAGCGGGTGACCAGTGGGACCAGATGGCAGTAAGTTCTTCCCTTTGAGGGTCCCAAACACTCAGCCTGTCCCCTGAGGGCAGCACTGGCCAGGTTCACCCCAGGCTTGGAGGGTATTTTTTGCAGGGAGGGCACTCCAGAGGCCAGGCAGGTGTGCCGTGCCCCCTCCCCGTAGGCTTTCACCTCCAGCCTCAGCCCCGCCGTAGCGCGTCCGGGCTGGAAGAAGAGGCCAGATGGTTTTATCTCTGAGCCCTTCAGCCTCAGCTCATCTCTCGATGGCGGGGCAAGCTGGAGGCTGCTGGGGGCCAGGGTCCTCGCAGCTGCAGCCCATGTCCTGTCCTCCCCAGCCTGCCACCATCCCCTCCTGCAGTCCGGTTGTGTGGGGTGTTTCTGGGAGGAAAGCCAACAGCATTGCTGCCAGGGATACCGTCCCCGCCACCCTCCCCGTGGGGACACCACAGCCGGATCGCCATTAATCTCCCACCCGCCCTGTCCATTCCCCTCCCCTCGACACCGAGAGTGTTTCCCCACCGTGCCGACCCCGAGAGATGGCGGGGGGGTGGGCTCGGTGTCCCACCCCGCGACCGCCTGCCCTCCTGCCTGCCCGGCAGATGGTTCTACTTTGTATTATCCAATGACCTCTCGGGCTCCCAGTGGGTCACTGGCTCCTGTGAATGGAGCCTGCTCGCCTACTGGGGTCCCACCCAGCCCACCTCAGGCCCGGGGGTCTCTGGCTGGCCCCGGCCGCCCCCTACTCAGGTGGCCGAGCGGGCACCGTCCGCAGTCCGTCCCAGCACCGGCACCCGGGAGCCCACAAACTGGGGGCGGGAGCTATGGCTCCTCGGCCGGACTGGCCACCTTCGGCCCCTCCGCGGAGGCTGAGGCACGAGGCTCAGGGGGTCCCTCTGTGGGGGTCGGGAGGTGGGGGTGGGTTATCCCGGCCGCAGATGCGCACTCACCGCCGCCTTCGGGCAGGGGGGGCGGCCCGGGGCTGATGAATGCGAAGGGGGCCACGGCTCGAGGGGGTCATTTCCCCCAGATGGGCGGGCCCTGGGCACCGGTGAATCAAAGCTGTCAGCGCAGGGCTCAAGATGGAGTGGGGCTTATTGTGCGGACCTGTCCACGAGGGTCACGGGGGAGGGACGGGGGGAGGGAGCGGGCGAGTGAGCGTTGGAGGCCGGTGATTTAGTGGGGGTGTGGGCAGGGCATGTGCAAAATAGAGAAAGCCTTCCGTGTGTCCAGCGGGTGGGGGTTCCCGGCCCTCTCCGCCTGCCCCCAATCCGAAGTAGGAGGGGCACATGTGGGCCTGGGGGGAGGGATCTTCCTGCAGGGTGGGGGCGGGCGCCCGGGCCCCGCCCCACGCCTGGCCGGGAGCACCACGGGGTCCTGGGGTCGCTGTGCTCATTTTCTCCTGGAAAGAAAGCAAACAAACCCTGATGTTGACTCCTGGCCCCGAGGCGAAACGGACGTGTTTTCAATTCCAACTCTCCCCGCCTCTGCCCCCCTCCGCCCCTTCCCCTCCGGAGCACCGAGGTGCAGTAATTGATAACACCGATCTGGTTGCCATGGCAGCGACTCTGCGAGGTGCTGACATCCTCCCACCTCGCTGGCCTCTTTGTCATGAAAAGGGTCCCCCGTCCTGACTATCCTCCCCCTGCCCCATGCCTGTGTTGTACCCCGTTTTCCCTCCTCAACTCCAACTTTTCTCTGCCTCTGCCTCAACCTGCTGGACCCTGATGGCCCTGAAGTTTGAGGGGAGCCAAACGGGCACCTCCCTGTCCACAGCATGATGGGGTGAGGGGACACACTGGCCCCAGCCCTTCTACCTCAGCCATACCCCAGGGTGCAAACTACACATGCGGAAGCGGGCAGCGGCCTGGTCTGGGCTGCCTGGTAGAACCACCCTTCAATCCTGAGAGTGAGACTGGGCCTGGGGCTCGTGGCTCCTCTGGTCTCCCATCTGCATACCTTCCCCACTGCTTCCTGGCCACAGTCTCTTCTCAACCCTCCTTATCTGCCCCGTTCCCCCCACCCAGACCGAGGATGATGAGAAGCTGAAGAAGCGGAAGGAACGTTTTGGTATCGTCACGAGTTCCGTTGGCGCCACAGCCGGAGCCACAGAAGACACAGAGGTAACGCGGGGGCCGGTTCGCCTCCCCAGAGACACCCTCCCTCCCCCACCTGCCTGCTGCTGCCGCCCAGCCCCAAGGAGGCCAGGGCAGGTTGAAGGGGAACCGCTGGGTTGGGCTATGGAGTTGGATCTCGGAAAGGATCGGTGGGGTCGCTTCACTTTGCTTCTGTGGCGCAGCTCCCCCCCGGGACGCCTTGGGCGACTGGCTGGGCATCCTTCCCAGACCCTCATTGTGGCTGCTTCTGGCTGCTAAGGAGTTAATTGAGAAGGAACCCTGAGGTGTGGATCGGTAGGGGAGAAGCCCCAGGGGAGAGTGTTGTTGGGGGCAGGTGGGATGGATACCAAGGACTGAGCCCCTCTCAGCCTCCCACCCCCAAGCCAGTGCATGGGACTGGTTATCTGGTGCCCCGGCTGGCACAGGATGATGGTGATGTTTCCTGCCGCCCTGCACAGAGCCCAGCCAGGGCAGCGGGGACTGGGGATGGGGTCGAGGCATCCATCTTGCCGTGTTTCCGGGACCAGCAGGGGTTGTAATCCCGGCTATGGCACCTGTCTACTGTGTGACCTTAGGCAAGTCACTTCACTGCTGTGCTTTAGTTATCTCATCTGTAAAATGAGGGTTGAGACTGCGAGGCCGATGTGGGAAAGGGACCGTGTCCAATCCGATTTGCTTGTGGCCACCCTAGTGCTTAGTACAGTGCCTGATAAACAATAAGCGCTTAACAAATACCACAATTACTGTTATTGTTATTAAGTGGCTGAAGGAAACTCAGGATCCAGCCCACATCTAGAGCAGGCCTGGGTATTTCTGTCCTCCCTTCCGCGGGAAGAGCCTGACATTCACCGGTCCTTCTGCTGCCTTCCCGGTCTTAATCCCAGGGCCCGACGCATCCCCGTGACCGTTATCAGGGCTCGTGATACTGCCCTTCTCTTCTTCCCCTTCCTTCTTTAATCTCTTTTTGTTCCTGCCCCCCTACCCCAGGCCAAGAAGAGGAAAAGAGCTGAGCGCTTCGGGATCGCCTGAAGGGCCGGAGTTGGGTGGACTCTGCCACCCAACCTCCCTCTGTCATGCTTGCTGTTTGTCTGTCAGACTGACTGTCCACTGGACCACCTGATTCTGGTGCCCGCTTGCTCCATTGATCCCCATGGGTACTTGTGTGTACCCCACCCTCCCCCCAACACACACACACATACACCGTGGACATGTGGACACAACCCCTAGGTCTGACTGGGCCCAGTCTGTCAGGGGCCGGTTTGGTCCACGGTCCTCCCCCTGTGGACCCCCATGTTTACTGTTTTTCTTGGTTTTTTATTCCGATTGTTAATTAAAAATGCAGAAAAGAGACAGCGTGTGGAGCCATGGTGGCATCCTGCCCGAGGTTGGCTCGTGGGACAAGGGGAACACAGCTGGTTTGGAGTTGGGAGAGGGCTCCCAGTGTGTCCCCCCTCCCCAGGAACCTGGGTCTGGGTGTCGTGTCCCCGCCCCCTTCCTGCGAGAGAGGAGGGGGCAGAGTTGGGGGACTGGGGTGGAGAGCTGATTCCTCTTCCCCCTCCTTTCTATCTCTCCCCCTCCTCCCCTCCTAATTGATTTTTCCTCCCCGAGCCAAGGTCCAGTCGTGACTAATTTAGACTGAATAGGCAGAGTGGAGAGAGCCCTGGGCAGCACACTTGAGCCCAGGAGAGTGTGGGAAAGGGAGCGACAGGGAGGGAACCATGGTCTTGGCTTGGGGGAGGGGGTGTTGCTGTCAGCTCCTGCTCCCCACCCTGGGTCCTGGCCCAGGAGGAGAGGAAGGGCTGGGGCAGGGGGCTGCAGCTCTTGCTCTCTCCTTCTCTTACCCCCAACCTCCCGGACGTGCACGAATCAGAAGCAAAACTAGTTTAGTACTTAACTCCTCCCTCCCTCCTTCCCTTCCTTCTTCTGCTTCAATCCTCATTTTGGCTCTCAGGGAGGAGGAGGGCAGGCTGGGGATTTGGGTTTTCAGGAAGGATCGGCTTCAGGGAGGATTCCTAGCCCCCACCCCAGCCCCCTAACCCTGGGCCAGAAGGGCAACGGAGAGCATCTGGGAGGGAGGAGGAGGAACGGGAGGGGACAGAGGTCAAGCCCCATGAGCGCCACTGTACAGGCAGAACCCCGGGACGTCAGCCTCCCTCAGCCTTCTCTTCAGTTTGCCGCCCAGGCCCACCGCCCGGGTCTGTGATTAGCCCAGTGGTTCCGCAGAGCCCCTTCCCACATAGCTGGCCCACCGTTGGGTGGGATGCTGCTTCACCCTTGCCATCTCTGGGGAGTGGACGTGGGTGCCCAGCTCTGACTGACGAGTCCTGGTGCTTCCCGCCCCATACCCAAGTCTTGACCACATCCCAGATGCAATCTCGGTCCCTTACTGTCCTACGTTGATTCCGAACTTAGAGGGCCTGGGCCTAGGGGTAGGGTATAGTCAAGATGCTTGGGGGTCCAGGCTGGATGCAAGGTGGCCTTTCTGCCCAGTGTCCATTCTGAGCTCTGCGTGGTCAGGGAGATGATGTAGGTGGGCAGGGAACTAGGAGGCAGCGTGGCCTACTGAAAAGAGCCTGGGAGTCAGAAGATTCATTCAATAGTATTTATTGAGCGCTTACTATGTGCAGAGCACTGTACTAAGTGCTTGGAATGTACAAGTCGGCAACAGAGACAGTCCCTGCCCTTTGACGGGCTTATAGTCTAATCGAAGATGTGGGCTCTAATCCCTGCTCTACCACACGCCTGCTTTGTGACCTTGGGCAATTCACTTAACTTCTCGGTGCCTCGGTTACCTCATCTAGAAAATGAGGATTAACCCTGTGAGCCCCATGTGTCCAATGTCATCCTGTATCTACCCCACTGTTTAGAACAGTGTTTGGCACATAGTGCTTAACAAATACCACAGCTATTGTTATTAGGGAAAACCACCCCCACCTAATCCAAACCAATCAGTTGCATTTAGTCAGCCCCCCCCCCCCCCCCCGAGAATAAAGCACTCTGAGTGATGAGGAGAGAACAGAGTAGATATGGTCCCTGCCCTTGAGGAGTTTACAGTCTTGAGGGGTAGATAGAAAAATAATTTAGGGGGATGCTAAAGAGCTTAAAAGATGTGTACCTAAGTAATACAGGATGTGGTGATGGATACCCAAGTGTGGATGTGACATGGAGTTGCTGAAGTAGCCATGTGGGGGGAGGAAATAGTGCGGGGAAATTGGAGGTAAATCCAGAAGACCTCCTGGAGGTGTGATTTTTTCAAAGGGCTGTGATGAGAGGGTCTGTCAGGTTTGAAGGGAGAGGGAGTTCCAGACTGAGGGAAAGTGAAAGCAAACGGTCGGCCACCAAGAGAGATTCGTTCATTCATTGAATTGTATTTATTGAGCGCTTACTGTGTGCAGAACACTGTACTAAGCGCTGAGAATGAAGGGCATATAGGTTAGTGTGAAAGGGGGGAAATCCATCAGTCCAATCAATGGCATTTGGTGCTTTTATGTGCAAAGCACTGTACTGAGCACTTGGGAGAGTACAATCCAACGGAATTAGATGTGTTCCCTGCCTGCATCAAGTGGCAAAGTCTGATGAAGCCTGCGAAGTGGGATGGCGTGGGAGGAGAGTGACGAGTAGTAGTGGAGAGGGAATTGAGGGCCTTCAATGAGCAGCCTGAGAGGTCTTCTCGCCCAGTCCGGCCTCCCCGATCACGGGGCAGGAGATCGCTGGTCCTGCCTGCAGCCCCAGGGGAGGAGCAGGCAGGAGGGGGACCGTATGCGTGGTGCTGGCTGCCCTCCCGCCTTGGAGCCCCAGTGGATGGGAGCCAGGACTGCCTCTGCCCCCTCCCGCCCTCCTTCCGCGGCCAGGGAGCGTGGGAAACAGTGGGGAGGAGGGCGGTGGGAGTGGTAACCTCAGCCAAGATCCTGGGCCGCCTCAGGCCGCCCACCCCAGGGGCGGCGGGGTGAAGCCGGACGGGCGCTCTGCCCGGGACCAGTGCCCTCCTCACCAACGGGGTCCCTCCTCCCCTAGCGTCACCTTGGCAACCGCTCTCAGGGAGGGGACTCAGGGACTTGAGGCCCTCAGGGCTTCTCGGGACACTGCACCCATCCTCTCAAAGAAGCCGGCCATGGCAGCTGGTGGGAGTGGGGGGGGGGGGGTCATTGGGGGTTGTCATCTGTGCCACGAAATTCCCCGGGAGCAAGCGGGTACTGGCCCAACCTCGCTTCAGAGAGCCGCAATCTTAATGGGACAGAATTTCCATTTGTGGGAGGAGAGGGCAGTCTGCCCTAGTCGTCTTCTCCTTGGGGAGCAGAGGTCTTGAGGCTGGGGACTCCCACAGGACTGCTGGTCACCCTGACACATCAGGCTGATTGATTTGAGGTGAGGGGTCTCAACAAGGGTTTCAGGGTAGGCAGGTACAGCTGAGGTGTGAGGGATTTAGTTCTGGCTTCTCCCAGATCCAGAGTCATCTTGTCCACTCCCCCTGGCCCAAGTCAGCCCCCTGACCTCCTTTCCCACTCCCCTGGCAGAGTGCAGCCCCAGCTACTCACCGGTTTTTCCTCTTTTTCCCACTAGTGAGCTCCCCTCTGCTCCACCTCTTCTAAGCGTCAAAAAGGGACAACAGAGGTAGGGGGCAAACATAGGGTTAGTAATTATGTATTTGTTAAGCACTTCCTGCTAAATTTGGGGTTACATACCATACAAGCAGGTTAGGTGCCTGTCTCACATGGGGCCCACCATCGATGGGGGAAGAACATGCGCTTACTACAGTGCTCTGCACACAGTAAGAGCTCAATAAACACAATTGAATGAAAGATGATTCCATGAAAGAAGAGGGGAAGGAGAAGCAGCGGTGCCTAGTGAATAAAGCACGGGCCAGGGGGTCAGAAGGACCTGGGTTCTAATCCTGGATCTGCCACTTGTCTGCTCTGTGACCTTGGGCAAGTCACTTATTTTCTCTGTGCCTCTATAACCTCATCTGTAAAATGGGGATTAAGCCTGTGAGCTGGGATTAGAACTCGGGTCTTCTGACTCCCCCCACTGTGTCCCATGCCCATCTGCTCCAGCTCTTCTCAGTCCTGCATGGGGATTGCATGTCTTGCCAACATCTCAAACTTAACATGCCCTAAACAGAACTCCTTATCTTCCCACGCAAACCCTGTCTTCCCCCTGATTTTCCCATCACTGTAGAGAGCACCACCATCCTTGCCATCTCACAAACCCATAACCTTGGTGTTATCCTTGATTCATCCCTCTCATTCAACCCATATATTCAATCTATCACTAAATCCTGTTGGTTTAACCTTCACAACATTGCAAAAATTCGCCCTTTCCTCTCCATCCAAAGGGCTACCGCTTTTATCCAAGCACTTATCCTATACTGCCGTGATTTCTGCATCAGCCTTCTTGATGACCTCCTCATGTCCTGTCTCTCCCCATTCCAGTCCATACTTTGTTTTACAAAAACATTCCGTCCTTTTTTCCCCACTCCTCAGAACCTCTAGTGATTGCCCAACCACCTCTGTATCAAACAGAAACTCCTTACCATTGTCTTTAAAGCACTGGATCACCTTGCCCCCTCCTACCTTACCTCCCTACCTTTCGTCTACAACCCAGCCCTCACACTCTGCTCCCCTAATGCCAACTGTACCTCGATGTCGTCTATCTCGCCGTCAACCTCTTGGCATCGTCTTGCCTCTGGCCAGGAACATCCTCCCTCTTCATATCTGAGAGACAGTGACTCTTTCCATCCTCAAAGTCTTATTGGAGGTTCATCTCCTCCAAGTGGCCTTCCCTGATTAAGCCTTCATTTCTCCTTTTCCCACTCCCTTCTGCATTGACCTGATTTGCTCCTTTATTCACCCCTCCCTCATCCTTCAGCAATTATGTCCATATCCATAATTTATTCATACTAATGACTGTCTCCCCCTCTAGACTGTGAGCTCATTGAGGGTAAGGACTATGTCTACCAACTCTGTTATATTTACTCTCCCAAGCCCTTAGTATAGTGCTCTGTATACACAGGAAGCACTCAATAAATACTGATTGATTGATGGGGGGGGGACTTAATGCAAAATGGTATTATAATACAGCAAAGAACCCTTGCCCTGCACCTCCTCATCTTATCCCATATCCCAGCTTCGCCATTTGTCTGCTGTGACCCTGAACAAGTCACTTAACTTTTCTTTGCCCGATACCTCATCTGTAATATGGGGTTTAAGACTGTGAGCCCCCTGTGGGACATTGACTGGATCCAACCTGATTAGCTTAGTACAGTGGCTGGCACATAGTCGACACTTCACAGATACCAAAAAACCCCCCACAAAAAAAGTCCACCCTGATCCACCTCACCCCCTTACCCACATCCACCTTTCTCTTCGGTCCCCCCTGGCCCTGTATCGCCGCCCCCCAGGCTCTGTCCCTCCCTAAGGGTTTGGTGAAGAAGGGGGATCTAGAGGGAGAAATATGGATCGTGGTGCTTGCTAGTCTGAACTTTTTGATTTGTTTTTATTGTCGATTTTGTTTCAAGTTCAAGTGCTGGTTTTGGGTCACGTGAGAGCCACACCCCCCCCCCCTCCAACCAGAAAAGAGGCCGGCGGCCATGTTGACTTCGGTCACGTGCTCCGCATGTTGGCCAATCCCGTCCCTCCCCTGAGCCGCCATCTTGGTAAAGGCGTTCTTTGTCCTTTGTCCCTTGGCTCCGCCCCCCATACAAAATCTAAAGACGTTTCCGCACACGGTGTACCTTCCCCACAAAGAAAATAATCAGAATTATAATCATTATAATGATATGTTCGACGGGGTCCCCACCCGCCCACCCCGCTGCTGTCCGGGGAGGAGGGCGTTGGGACGGGTTGGCCATCGCCCCCACCCCACCTCAGCCTCCTTTCTGAGGGCTTCGGACTCGGATCGTGTCCTTGGTTGGGGAGCCCTGTACACCCCCGAAGTCTTCACGGGGGTTGGGGGTCCCCGAGACCTTCCCCCTTCTCCCACAAAAAAAAAGGTCATCGAAAGTCAAGATCAAGAGTCACAGGAGTTTGAACTGGGTCGGGGTGGCAGGGGAAAAACTCGAGTTTCGAGGGCAGGACCATCCCCACCCTCCCCACCAAGCGGGGAAAAATGATCATAAAGCGTCCCTGACCACCCTCCTCCCACCCCACCCGAGGCAGTCCATAATGCGCTTAGAGATCCTCCGATGAGATGGATGTGGGGCGAGGGGGATGCGAGGACTCCCCCCTATATCCCCCGAGACCGGGCCGGGAGGTTAAAGTGCTTGGGACAGAAGGGGGCTTCTCCCGGTTAAGTGCTCACGATCCGTCCCGGCCCCCGCAACCCAGGCGCCCCCCGCTCCCAGCTCCTGCCCTCTCCCCGGCCTACCGCACACCCGCCCCGGCCTGGCTTCGCGAAATGAAAGCTAGAAGAACGTCAGCACCATCCACCCCACACTGCATTTGTCGGTGGAGGCCCGGGCCCGCTCCCTGTCGCCTGCCTTTCCCTTAGCCCCGGCCGCAGCCCCCAACCCTCGGGACACCAAGGCCCCGGGGTCAGCAAGCAGGGGGTGAACCCGTAGCTTCTTTGGTCTCCTGCCTGGGGGTGGAGAGAGAGGGGCCTGGCCCAGCCTCGTCACCCTCGACACCCCCAGCTATTAGCGCCCGGCAGTTTTCCCTGCTGTCTAACTTCGGTCCCTCCTGCTGCAGTCAGCCGCCCTGGAGCCGGGAGATGGACTCTCCCTCCCCCTCCCCCGTGTCCTGAGTGGTGCCCTCTCCCTCCCCCCTCCCCCCCTTTCCCTTTCCTTTCCGTCCAGCCCTTCTCCACGGCTGTGCCGTCTACTAGAACAAAGTGAGTTACCCGCTTTGGGTGAGGGTTGGGATCATCTCTTCTCTGCTCCACCCCCTGGCCCTCCCTCTCCCTTTCCCTCCGTCAAGTGCTTGGGGCCCCGGGGCATAGCGGGGCGGGGGTCGGCTGCAGCTCAATAAAGCCGAACACCAGCCGAAAAGAAAAACAAAACAAAACAAAACAACCCCAAAAAAACAAAAACCCGGATCAATAAATAAATAAATAAACGTACAAAAGCCTTTCTAGCTGCAGTCCGGCAGGGAGGGGGAGGAGGGGATGGCCACGAGCCAAGGATGGGGGCCCGGACCCCTTTCCCTTCTCCCCTGTCTGACTGTCTCTGACTGTCTCTGACTATCTCTGACCCTCGTGCTCCACTTGCCCCCACTCCTTTCTCTCCCTGACCCGCTTTCTCCCACGGACCCTGCTCTGTCTCTCCACCTGTCTCTTTCTCTGCCTCTCCACCTCCAGAACTTTTTCCCTCTGTGTCTCTCTCACGCATCTCTCGCCATCTCTCTGCGTTTCTCCCTGTGGTCTCTGGCTGTGTCTCCTCATCTCTACTTCCCATCCGTCCCTACGTCCTTGGTCTCTCTCTCTCTCTCTCTCCCTCTCCCTCGGTCTCCCTACATCTCTCAAACCTCTCTCTGCCTGGCTCTCCCAGCTCCACGCCCTAGCAGACTCTCCCACAGCCCCTCACCAGCCTCTCCCCTTTTCCCCTGGGGCCCGGTGGGGCGCTAAGGGGTCCGGGGGAAGGGGATCTGGCGGGGGTCCGGGGAGGGGGAGGGCCGCGGGGTGGGGGGCAAGGAGTGGGGGTCCAGATCCCCCCTCCCACACCTCCTAGGAGCAGCCGCAGCGGTCGACGACCATGCCGGGGATCTTGCCGTAGATGATCTGCTGTTTGTCGTTGAAGTAGAGCATGTTAATGGGGGACATCTTGGTGGGGGTGCAGCAGGGCCCGGCGGAGCCGCGGGGGCTGGCCTGCTGCACCAGGTGGGTGTGAGGGTATTTCTGCAGGAACATGTACTCGCACTGGCCCGAGCAGTAGTTGGCCTTGTAGCGTTTGGGGGCGATGATCCAGTCCCAGCCGAAGGCCTCAAAGTCCACCGTGAGGGGGTAGCGGCAGCAGCGAGACTCGGCTGAGTGCTCGTCGCAGTCCAGGCCCAGGTTCCGCCGGGACCGCTTGCTGTTCTCCAGTACGCGTAGCTCCATGAAGGGGTGCTGGGGGGTGAGGGATGGAGGGGGGGGCGGTGAGGGGCAGGTGTCCAGGCACCCCTTGCTCCCCGGTCCTGCTCCAAAGCTACCTTAGCCTCCCTCCCCAGTTCTCACTTCCTCCTGAACTGCAGAGCCCCCAACCTCCCAAGGCCTCTTCAAGCCCCTTCTGAGGTTCCAGCTTCAAATGCCCTCCCCCCGAACTTAACCTCTCCTCTAGGCCCGGACCCACCCTGTAGGCCCCAGCCCTGGTCCTCTAGCCCCTCCCCTCTCTGCCTCAGAAGCCCCTCTCCCTGGCCTCAGCATCTCCAGCCCCTCGGCTCCTTAGCCCCGCTCCTCTCTCGGTCCCCAAACTCCTTAGCCCCGCTCTTCTCTCGGTCCCCAGCTTCCTCAGCCCCGCCCATCTCTCGGTCCCCAGCCTCCTTAGCCCCACCCCCCCTTTCCCCTCCCTCGGTCCCCGTCCTCACCAGCCCTTCGGCACCGGGCCCCAACGAGGTGACGGCCAGGTCGGTGCCGCTGGGGTCGAAGGCGTTGATCTCGATGCCCCAGTTGCTCTGCGGCTGCCGGAACCAGCTCTGCAGCACCTGCTTGAAGTCGATGCTCTGCCAGTGGCCGCTGCGGGACTGCAGCTCGATTTTGAGGGAGCGGATGCGGATGTGTCTCCGCCCGCCTTCCCCGCCCAGGGGCTTCAGGCGCAGGATCTGCAGGTAGACGGTGGCCGGTCGGGCCACGGGCCGCAGGTACACCCACAGCTGGGCCTTCAGCACCTTGGTGAACATGACCTTGGGGCTGAACTGGAAGTGGCAGCAGTGTGGGCTTCCGTCCGTCTGCACGGCCGGGTCCGCTGTGGGGAGGGGCGAGGGCAGTGCTCAGCACGGGGATAGAGCCAGGAGGGCCGACAACCAGCCCACCCCCAGCTCACTCCCCAGGCCTGCTTTCCTCCCTACCCTCTGCCTGCCGATTCCAGCGCCCTCAGTCTTCTCTTCCGGGGGCTGAAGCCTCCCAGTTCTGGCCTCTACCTGATCCCCAGGCTACAGCTGGACCCCATCAGGGGGACGGATGGGGTTACCTCTTCCCCATTCCCCATCTCTCATCACTGCCCCTCTGGCCCTGGGGGCTCGGGGCTCACAGGGCAGCCCAGCTGTAGACCAGGTGGGCCAGGGCTGGTGGGTAGGAAAGCCAGAACCCATTCAGAGTGAGGGGTGTAGTCTTCCTCAGAACACAGTCTTGGGGAGGGGCGCCCACAGATCTTCCTGGCCAGTTCCCCTCCAGGAGGCAACCAGCTCGCCCTCATTCGCTTGCTCCAGGCTGAGTCCCCGGGGCTGTTGGGAAGTCCTTCCTTCGGTCTAACCCTTCTCCCTCCTGTTGCAGTCCCAGCCTGTCTGCTCTGTTCATTCTCTGCACCCTCTCTTGGAAACTTCTCTGGGGCCAAGAGCCTGGGAGTCCGGGACCCAGTGCCCTCAGCCTTCTCTTTCCCGACCACATGCCCCTCCCCCATCCCCACTAGGACTGATTTATGGTTTGTGGGCCTCTCCCTCCAGGGTGGCTTTCTGGCTCAGGCACCTGGGACCTGCCTGAGGCTGTTTGGTCAAGAACCAGAGGCTACTTGGTCCAGGTCCCTGTCTCCATGCTGGCTTGTCTTCAGGGAAGAGCCATTCCAAAGTTGAAGCTTCTGATGCCACTGACAGCGGAGGAAGGAGATGCCTACTCTCAGGAAATTCTTGCTGCTGAATAGCCCCAATCTCTCCCGCTGCAGTTTCAATCAATCCCCTCCCCTTCTAGCTGCCAGGAGACACCCGGGATAGAGCAGGGGGGTCCCCCTTCCTTGGGGTTTGGTTGGCCCATTGGGACCAGCAGAGCCCTCTCCCATCGCAGTCCCTGCCTGCCCCCCACCCCCACCCCTGCTGGACTCCCAGACCAGGGCCTGAGTGAAACCCATCCTCTCTGGAGCTCAGACACTCCACGTGGGGCCACCTTGGGTAGGGGAGGGAGAAAGGGGCAGCCAACTCTCTCCCCACACTCTTCTCTACATCAGGCAGAAACTCCAGAATCCAATCAGCTCTCTTCCTCTTATCTGTCCACTCTCCTCCCATTAAACTCCAGCTCCCACTCTGCTCCTCTAAAACAAAGCCACTCACCGTTCCTCATCTTGTCTCTTCCACTGCCAAACCCTTGCTCAAGCCCTCCTTCCTGCCTGTAATTCCCCCTGCCCAACCTCCTTCACATCTGGCAGGCCACTGCTCTCCCCCATCTTCAAAGCCTTATTGAGAGCTCATCTCCTCCAGAAGGCCTTCCTTGATCAATCTCTCATCTCCCTGCCTTTATATCCCCTTGGTGATCTTTCAGCACCTGGGGGGCATCAAAGCACTTAAATTTCCACAACCTCTACATCACCCATGTACATACTTATTTGGTCTATTACTCCCCATATTTAATTTAAGTGTCTTGTCTTCCCTGCTAGACTGTGAGCTCTTTGAAGTCAGGGTTCATGTCTTGTACCTCCTCTGTATTCACCTGAGTGCTTAGAAGAGTGCTCTGCACCAGTAGGTACTCAATATATATTATTGATTGATTATTAATTTTTTGCCTGACTGACCCCTCTCCTGG
This sequence comes from Ornithorhynchus anatinus, assembly GCF_004115215.2. Lineage (NCBI taxonomy): Eukaryota > Metazoa > Chordata > Mammalia > Monotremata > Ornithorhynchidae > Ornithorhynchus > Ornithorhynchus anatinus. The sequence goes on along the minus strand of NC_041737.1, from coordinate 58,487,081 downwards.
CTACATGACTGGAACAGCATGGGAAGGAAGGGAAGTTAGCTAGGGCCCAGAAACCAGGAATCAACAGCCAAACTCACAGTCAACAACTCCCCCTCCCCACCATCTACAATGCCCCTCTTCCTACTCCCTTACAGAGACATTCCTCTCTCTGACCCCCCTAGCCTGAAACACTCCTCTCCCTGCCTTTTTCTTGAAGCCTCAGACAGGTGAGGAGCAAACTCCACAGGCAGAGCAGATAACAATCAGGAGAGCTTAGTGGACTCCATGCTGGGCACAAGGCAGGGCTGGAGGTACTTTTGAACCCCTGGGATGGAGCCACAGGAATCTTAGGTCCAGGCCTGGTCTTGGCTGGAAAGACCCTGTGTGTGTGTGTGTAAGAGGGGCTGACTCTGGGTATGAGAATGTGGGGAGGGGTCATTCTGATATGTGTGGTTGGGGAAGAGAAGACTGGAGTGGCTGGACCCTGGCGCTATGGTCCTGAGGGGTCTCCTTAGGAAGATGTGGGCTGAGATTGCTCCAGGCCTCGGCCCGGAAACACCTGGGTGCTGGAGGGAGGTTGGGGGCTCTGCGCCAGGTGGCCAGAATAGACCTCATCCACCCAGAGAGTTTAAGGCCTGAAGCCTGGAGGTTGGACCAGATGACCTCTCAGAGTCCCTACAGCTCTGGTGTTCTCGGTCTGCTCCCATCAGTCAGTCAGGTGATCGCTCTACTGCCCCCACCCTGCCCAGTTCTCCTCCAGTCTGGACTGGGAGCCGGGAACCTGGGATCCTACCCAGTGTCGGGCCTCAAGGACCAGGAGCCCCCACCTCTCTTCCCTTGTCCTCTGGCCTACCTCCCTATCCTCCCCTCGCAGTCTGCAGGTGCTTCAACAACTCTGCAGTGCTCATTGTGCAGGCTGGGTGGGGGCTGGGGCTGGGTTTGGGGCTGGGAGTGGGTCTGGGCCGGGGGGTGAATCCGGGGTTGGGCTGGTTTTGGACTGGAGCTGGGCAGTGGTGGGGGAAGAGAAATACCGGGACTGAGACTCACCCTGTGGGTATGAGGCTTGAGGAAGCCTGGGCAGGACCAGTGCTGGAGGGTGGTCAGAGCCAGAGCAGCAAGAGCAGGGCATGGAGGGGTAAATCCAACACCCCAACCTCACCACCCCCACACATACACACACAGTCACACACACACCTCACACACACAAAGACACACATAAACACCTGATCACACTCACGCAGACCCATCTCTCTCTCTCTCTCTCTCTCTCTCTCACACACACACACACACACACACACACACAATCGATATTATTCATTGAGCGCCTACTATGTTGAAAGCACTATAAATAGCCTCTGGGACGAGTGCAATAAGTTTACAGGCTTTAAGCTCATTGTGCCAGGGAATGTGTGTGTTTATTGTTGCATTGTACTCTCCCAAGCACTTTGCTCTGCACATAGTAAGCGCTCAATAAATGATTGAATACATGACCGAATGAATGAATACAGTAGCATTAGTAGACACTATTCCTGCCCTCAAGAAGTTTACAATCCAGCAGGAGAGGCAGAGAGTAAAATCAATTACAGATTGGAGGAAGCAGTGGAGTACAAAGCTATGGATATAAGTGCTACAAAGGAGGCTATGGGCATTTTCATGCTTAGATGACATCGAGGTGCTGAAGTGGCAGTTCTGCACTACATGCTAGAGAGCCTAAAATTTAATCAGGGAAGGCCTCCTGGAGGAGGTGTGATCTCCATAGGGCTTTAAAAATGGGGAGAGCTGCGGCCTGTTGGGTATGTAGGAGGAGGGAGTTCCTTGCAGGAGGGCGAGGGTTGGCAAGAGATCAGCAGTGGAAGAGATGAGAAAAGCACAGAGCAGGAATTAGCTTGAGAAGAGTGAAGTCTGGGAGGTGGAGTGTAGGAGAAGGAGCAAAGATTAGTTAGCGGGATATTGCTGACCGAATGCCTTAAAGCCGATGGTCAGGAGCTTCTGCTTGAGGTGGAGAAGGATGGGCAACCACTGGAGGTTTTTGAGCAGGAGGGTGACAGAAGGGAGAAGCAGCGTAGCCTAGTGGAAAGAGCATGGCACCGGGAGTCAGAGGACATGGGTTCTATTCCTGGATCCGCCACTTGTCTGCTGTGTGACCTTGGATGAGTCACTTTGCTTCTCTGTGCCTCAGTTACCTCATCTGTAAAATGGGGATTAAGACTGAGCCCCATGTGGGACAGGGACTGTGTCCAGTGTCCAGCTAGATTACCTGGTACCTACCGCAGGGCTTAGAACAGTGCTTGGCACATAGTAAGCACTTAACAAATACCTCAGTTTTTATTATTGTGCACAGAATGTCGCTTTAGAATGATGATCCAGGCATCAGAGTGAAGTCTGGACTGGAGAGGGAAGAGGCTGGAAGCAGGGAGGTCAGAGAGGAGGCTGTTACAGTAGCCAGAATGGGTCAAGTGCCTGAGTCAGCATGAGAGCTGTTTGGATGGAGAGGGGGAGGTGGATTCTAGAGATGTGGTGGAAAAATCAGCAGGATTTGGAAACAGACCGAGTTGGAAGAGAGGGAGGAGTTGAAATTAATGTCCAAGGCAGGGAGGATGGTGTGTCATCAACAGTGATGGGACGGCGAGGTGGAGGAGAGGGCTTGGGAGGGAGGATGAAGAGTTTTGACCATGTTGAACTTGAGATGCCAGCAGGACATCCATGCAGAGATGTCCTGGAGGCAGGATGAGATGCGAGATTGGGGGGAAGGGGAGAGGTCAGAATTAATGAATCATCTGTCTAGAGGTGGGAATTGAAGACAGATTTCCCGGCTTCCACTTTCCCCAGTCATTGGAGGTGAGGACATTGAAGTCTTTCAAGACTAAGCTCTCATCCTCCCATCCTATTTTCTCTCCCTACCTGCCTCTCCCTGCTCTCAAGGTTGCACCTGGAGAGTTTTCAGTCCTCTACCAGTCTCGACTATGGGAGGGAGAGTCAAGCAGAAGTCTACCCATTCCATTCCTAGCTTGGGCCGTAGCTAGCGAGTGGAAGGCGATCTGCCACAAGTCAAAACTCACCTGAGCTGGGCAGCAGCAGCAGGGGAGAGAGACCAAGGGCAAAGACTCAAGTTTCCTGCACGGAAGGAGGCAGTGGTAAACCACTTCCATATTTTTACGTAGAAAACTCTGCGGATACCGTATCAGAAAGATTGCAGATGGTGTTGGGGCATTTTGGGAGAGAGGTGTCCGTGGTGTTGCTATGGGTCGGAGACAACTCGACAGCGTGACAAGACTGCCTCTCTCCTGAACTTAATTCCACCCCCAAAGCACTTTTGAATCCACCCCCAACCCCACTCCTCACACTAAATTCTTCCCCAGCCTCTAATTTATTTGAATGTCTGTCTCCCCCACTAGCCTATAAACTCCTCGAGAGCAGGGATCGTGTCTTCCAAGTATATCGTGCTCTCCCAAGTGCTTAGTACAGTGTTCTGCACCAAAAATACCATTGATTGATTGAAGCCGAAGGAGCATATGAACTCCCCGAGCGTTGAATGTGGATTGAGTGGAAAAGGGGACCCAGAACTGAGCCTCGAATGACTCCAACAGTTAGGAAGGGGGGGGAGGCAGAGGAGGAGCCTGCGAAGCCTGAGTTGAAGGAAGAGACCCAGGAAAGGACAGCGTCGGAAAAACCACACACAGACTCACACACACAGATGCAGTCTCTCACACACAGGCTTGCACAATCATACATGCAGGCATACACGTACATACAGATCCAATCTCGTGCACCAACATCCAGATCTAGTCTCAGGCACACATACCCATCCAGATCTCTCTCTCTTTCACACACACACTCACACACACACACACACACATGCCCTGGAAAGATTGGGGGCAACGGGAGGAGTGGGAGGGGGCGGAGGGGGGGAGGGGAGCGCGGGGGGTGGACAGGGGTCGGGATGGCGGGTGGGGGCGGGGGCGGGGGCGGGAGGGATGGAAGGAGTGGGGGGCCCTGCCACATCTGTGTTACATCGAGCGGCTCGGCGTGCGGCGGGCGGCCGGGTCAGGTTTAATAGCGGGGCTGGGGGCGGGGGCTAATCCACAGGGGTCACGACACTGCTCGCAGGCCGCGTCCTCCCCCCGCGTCCCCCCAAGCCCCCGGGGACTGAGGCCCGGCGGGGGCTGGGGGCTGCGGGAGCAGAGGGCAGAGCGAGGGGCGGTGGGGGAAGAAAGGGGTCGAGGGGCTGGAAGGAGGGGGAGGGGGCGGGGCCCGGAGCCTCGGCCTCGCGGCGATTAGCCCAACACTAGCCCCGGCCCCGGCCCCGGCCCCGGCCCCGGCCCCGGCCCGGGGGATTAGACTATAAAAAGTGCCTTCTTCTCTCTCTCCCTCCCCCTCCCGCTCCCTTTCCCCTTCCTCCTCTCCCTCCCTTCGCCCCCTCCCCCTCCGGCCTGCCACCTCTCTCTTAAAGGGGCCGTGCAGGGTCCCGGCCACAGCCACTTGTCCCTCCGTCCCAGGACCCTAACTTCCTCCCGGCCCCGCGGGTCCAGCCGCTCCCGCATCCCGTCGCCCGTGGCAACGTCGAATAGGGAGCCGGGGGGAGGGGGGATTGATTGATGCTTGGCTGCATTCCCCCCAAGTCTTCCGACCCCCCCCATACCTGGTCGGAGGGGGGGGGGGGTCCCGCAAAAGGGTGGGGATGGGGGGGATCGCGGGAGGGAGGGGGAACAGGAGCCTCGCGGGCGGCCGGGAGTCCCGCCCCCTGGGTCCCTCAGGATGGGAAGAGGGGATGGGCGCCTGTGGGCGCGTGTGTGACAAGGGAGAAGTGTGCGCGGGTGGGTGTGTGTGGTCCGGGTGATATGAGAGTGGAAGAGCCAGAACTGAGGTGTGTGAGTTTGGGGGAGCGTGCGTGTATGCGTGTGTGTGCGTGTAAGACAGACAGCTCCGGGAAGTGTGGGTGCGCAAAAGAGTCGGAGAGGGCTGGGAGAGCGGACCTCGGGTGTTCCGAGTGACCGTGGGGGTCGAGGAAGGGGCGCAGGGTGGCCTGGGCCAACACCAGGGGAGTGGAGAGGGGTCGGTGGGAAAGGCAGACTTGAATGGGAAGGGTGGGGAGGTGGTGACCCCCTACTCCCCCGCCGGCCTCCCAGGCGCCAAACCAGATCGACCCCCCACCCCACAATCCTGACCCCATTGCTCCCACAGACTGTGCCCCCAGTATCCCCCTCCTCTTAATCCTCAGCGCCCCCAAACCCGACTGGGGTCCCCAAGCATTAACCTCGAGAGGCCCGGGCTGAGGGGCTGGGAGCTGCGGGGCGGAGGAGGGGATGGGGAGCGGGGGGGGCGGTGGGGGACGGGGACGGGGACGGGCTCACCCTCAGTGCTGGACACCTGGGTCCCCCCCTCCCCCGCCTCCTGCCGGGCGCGGACTAGCTCCAGGCTTTATGGCCGTCTGTCTATAAACCCCTCCGGCGCCCCCTCCTCTTCTGATCCACGGCCATAAAGCGAACAATTACCGAAGGGGGGCAGGGGGCGGGCCCCGGAGGGGGTCGAGGGAGACCTGGGGAGGGGGGAGAACCTCTCCTCGCCGCCCCCCAGAGCGGGGAAACGACCTCGGTTTTACAGCCCATAAAATTTCAAAGCGGCCGAGCTTGTAACGCGTCCACCTTCCGCTCCCCGGGCGGGGCTGGGAGCCGGGGCGCCGGGGTCCCGGACTGTCATCCGGCGGGGGCGGGGGCGCAGAAAAGTGTTTAGGGGGTCTGCCGGAGAAAGACCCCCCTTCCTCCCCGCCCCTGCCACGCAGCTTGGGCTGGGATGGGGTGGTCCACCACCAAGACCCTCCCCGGTTCAGAGGCTGGGAGACGGGACCCTCCTCTCCCCCCAGACTTTGGCAGGCTTGGCCATCTCCCGGAGCGGGGCAGAGGGGAAACTGAGGCTCTCGGAGTCTCCGGCTCCCGCTGGGGGCGGGCTGACCCGATCACTTGGGTCCCCTCTTCCTCCGTCCCGTGGCCTCGGGGGCGGGAAGGGGCGTGGAGGAGGGGCAGAGAGCGGCGGGGGGCGGGGGCTGGGCACACCTGGGCAGGGGCAGACGGGGCAGTGCCCTCTCCGGACCCCTTTGACCACGGCCGGTTGGAAGTGGACGAGAGGCGTGGGGGGCCGGGGAGGGGGCCGGGGAGCGGGTGGGAGTCGCCGGTGACAGCAGCCGGGGGTCCTGGGGGCGTGTGGGGAGGGGGGGGTCGCCGGTGATAGCAGCTGGGCATTCGGGAGGGGGGGGGAACTGTACGGGGGAGGGGGACTATCTGCTTCCCCCCCTCCCCCGGCCCAGCTCCCCGAACTGACCAGGGCAGGAGCCACCAGTCCTTCTCGGGGAGTGCGGGTCGGGGGGCGCAGGCGTCTCCCCTCCCACAAGTTGGTTGAGAAAGTTTTCCGGCGCCCTCCCCGCCCCCTCCCCCGTGCCGACCCCGCAATAACGCCCGCTGCGGGGTCCCCGCCCCCGACCAGCTTCCGAAAGGGGCCGGGGTGGGGGGCGGCGAGGGGAGGGAAGGTCAGCCTCCGGCCGGGATGGCGGGACGGAGAAGGGGACAACCGCGCGCGCGCGCGCGCGCACGAGGGCGGGCTGCCCCCCGAGCCCCCTGCCCCGGACGAGACGAACCCCCCGGCCCTCCCACAGAGCCCCCCGCCCCGCCCCGGCCGAGCCCCCCGCCCCGGGCCTCCCTCCGTCCCGGCCGCACTCACTCTCCTGGGCCATGCTGATGACCGTCTCGGTGGTGGCGTGGTACTCGTCCTCCTCCAGGAGGGCCTCGGGCTGCAGCGCGTCGCCCTGGAAGTCCTGCAGGTCGAGGATCTGCTGCAGCGGCGGCGCCTTGGGCAGGAGCTGGTGCACGACCTCGCGGCTGATGTTGGGAGCCTCCTTGAGCCGCAGTTTGCTGAGGATCTGCGATTTGATGCTCTCCAGCCGCAGCTCCCGGCTGTGCTGCCGCCAGGCGCAGACGGGGCAGCCGTCCGGTCCCTCGGACTCCTGGGTCCCGCGCTCCCCCGCGGACGCCTGGCCCTCGGCCGCCTCCCCCCGGGGCCGCAGCTCGAGGGCGGCGAGCAGGAGGCAGACGAGCAGCGAGCCCGCGGCTACCATGCTGGAACTGGGGCGGGGGGGCGGGGACGCCGGGGTCCGGGGGGGCGGGGGGAGGGGCGAGGAGGAGGAGGGAGGGAGGGGAGGTGGGGGTGGGGCGAGGGGGGGAGGGGGCGTTGGGGGGGAGGGGGGGGCACAACGTGTGTCGGCGGGCGGGGCCGGGGCCGGGGCCGAGGCCGGGGCCGGGGCCGGGGCCGGGGCGGGCGGGCGGGCGGGCGGCTGGGGGGGCCGAGCCACCACCGGGCCATTTATAGCCCCGGCCGCCCGTGTCGTCAGCGGCCGCGATTGGCTGCGACAGACACAAAAGAGGCAGACGCCGTCAGCGGAGGGGAGCGGGGGAGACGGGCCGGGGGAGAGGAGACCCCCGGACGGCCGGGGCAGAGGGGCCGGGCCCGGGGGACGGGCGCCGGAGGGGACGGGGGAGGGGCGAGGGGCAGCGGCTGGGGAGAGAGGGGAGGGGGCGGGGGGGACAGCAGGGGGGCTCCCGGGATGGACCGACAGGGGCAGGGGGCTCCCGGGATGGACCGACAGGGGCAGGGGGCTGCCGGCGGGCACGAGAGGGGCAGGGGGCTCCCGGGATGGACGAGAGGGGCAGGGGGCGGCCGGGAGGGGCGAGAGGGACCAGAGGGGCAGGGAGCTCCCAGGATGGACGAGCGGGGCAGGGGATTGCCGCGAGGGGCAAGGGGTCTCCCAGGAGGGACGAGAGGGGCAGAGGGCCGCTGAGAGGGATGAGAGGGGCAGGGGGCTCCCGGGGTGGATGAGAGGGGCAGGGAGCTCCCGGAGTGGATGAGAGGGACAAGAGGGACGAGAGGGGCAGGGGCTGCCGAGAGGGATGACAGGGGCAAGGGGGCTCCCAGGAGGGACGAGAGGGGCAGGGGGGCTCCCGGGGTGGACGAGAGGGGCAGGGGGGCTTCCGGGAGAGACAAGAGGGGCAGGGGGCTCCCAGGAGGGACAAGATGGGTAGGGGGCTTCCAAGAGGGACGAGAGGGGCAGGGAGCTTCCAGGAGGGACGAGAGGGGCAGGAAGCTCCCGGGACAGACAAGAGGGACATAGGGCTGCCGGACAGGACGAGAGGGGCGGGGGATCCAGAGAGGGATGAGAGGGACAGGGGGCTCCCGGGGTGGGCGAGAGGGGCAGGGGGCTCCCAGGGTGGACGAGAGGGAGAGGGGACACCCAAGGTGGAAGAGAGGGGCAGGGGGCTGCTGAGAGGGATGAGAGGGGCAGGGGGGCTGCCGAGAGGGACAGGGGACTCCCGGGATGGACGAAAGAGGCAGGGGGCTGCCAGGATGGACAGGGACCTGCCGGGACGGACAAGAGGGGCAGGGAGCTGCCGGGAAGGAGAGCGGGGCTCCTCCTCCGAGAGGCCTTCCCAGACTAAGCCCCCTTTTCCTCAGCTCCCCTTCCCTTCCGCGTCACCTTGACTCGCTCCCTTCGCTCTCCCCTCCCCCCCATCTCCCCTCCCCACAGCACTTATCTATATATGTATTTATATTGATGCCTGTTTACCGATATTGATGTCTGTCTCCCCCCTTCTAGACTGTGAGCCCGTTGTGGGCAAGGATCGTCTCTCCTTATTGCTGTATTGTACTTTCCAAGCGCTTAGTCCAGTGCTCTGCACACAGTAAGTGCTCAATAAATGCGATTGATTGAATGAATGAATGAATGAATGAATGAATGAAAGGGGCAGGGGGCTGTAGGGAAGGACGAGAAGGGCAGGGGGGATGAGGCAAAGGGAAGAAAGGCAGAGACTGATTCAGCCTGGAGGGGAAAAGGTGGGGGACCTCATCTGGAAAATGGCGATTAAGACTGTGAACTCCCTGAGGGGCATGGACTGTGCGCAACCTGACTCCCTTGGATCTGCCCCAGAGCTTACTACAGTGCCGAGCGCATAGTTACTGCTTTACACCTTGCGACCTTGGCGAGTCACTTCTCTGTGCTTCAGTTTCCGCATCTGGAAAATGGGGATTAAGACTGTGAGCCCCACGTGGGACATGGACTATGTCCAATCTATCTGGGATCTTCCCCAACCCTTAGTACAGTGCCTGGCACATAGTAAGCATTATAACAAACAGCATGGAAAAAAAAAAATTGGGGGGCGAGGAGGACCCAACCCAGTTCCCACCTTCAGAATTTCTTCATTTCCTGGGGCAGAAGGAAAGGGGCCCCAGGGGATGGTGCAGGCAAACAGAAGCCCCTTGAGAGTAGGGGTCTTGTCTCTTTATTGTACTCTCCCAAGTGGTCAATACAGTGTTCTGCAGAGAGTAAGCACCCAATATTTACTATTAACTGACAGGGAAAGTTAAAACTTGTATCTGAAATGGGTCACACTGAGTTTGGGAGTGGGGTAAATGTGAAAGGTAGTGTGTGTGTGCGTGTGTGTGTGTGCACGTGTGTGTGTGTGTGTGTGCGCGCGCGCATGTGTGAGAGAATCAGCAGTAGTCAATAAGTGGTATTTATTGAGAGCTTTCTATGTCCAGAGCATTGAGCTAAGCACTTGAGAGAGTACCCAAAAACAGAATAGGTAGACCCCTTCTCTGCCTACAAGAAGCTTACAGTCTACAGGGGGAAACAGACATTAATATAAATACATAAATTACGGACATGTGCTGTGGGGCTGAGGGTGAGTGAACATCAAAGTGCTTAAAGGATAGATCCAAGTGCATAAGTGATGCGGAAGAGGGAGGGCTTAATCAGAGAAGGCTTCTTGGAGTAGTACTTGTTGAGCGCCTTCTCTGTGCAGAGCACTTATAGTAAGCACTCAAAGGGTACAGATCAGTACAATGTTCTGCACAGAGTAAGCACCCAATAATTACTATTGACTGACAGAGAAAGTTTAGTCTTGTATTTGTCTGTGTAACTGGAAATGGGTCACACTGAGTTTGAATGTGTGTGTGGGGAAAATATAAAAGGAAGTATGCATTTGTGTGTGCCTGTGTGTTCATGTGTGAAAGAATCAACAGTAGTCAATTAGGTGATGTGGAGGTGCTGAAATGATAGCTGGAGGGAGTAGAGGGTAGGGAGAGGAGAGATTAGTTAGAGAAGGTCTCTTGGAGGAGGTGTGAAGGGTAAAGGTGTGTGTGTGTGTGTGTGTGTATGTGTAAAGGGTGTGAAGAGAATATGTGTATGTGTGAAGGGTATATGTGTAAAGGGAGAGTGTGTATTTAGGGAGTATGTGTATATGTAAAAGCAGCATGGGTCTGGAAGTCAGGAGGTCATGGGTTCTAATCCCCTGCTCTGCCACTTGTCTGCTGTGTGACCTTAGGCAAGTCACTTCACTTCTCTCAGCCTCAGTTGCCTCATCTGTAAAATGGGGATTGAGACTGTGAGCCCCACGTGGGACAGGGACTGTGCCCAACCTGATTAGCTTGTATCAGGCTGTGATAGTTTTGTATTAAGACTGTATGCCCCACGTGGAACAATCTGATTACCTTGTATCTACCCCAGCACTTAGAACAGTGCTTAGCACACAGTAAGCGCTTAACAAATACTATCATTATTATTATTATCCACCCCAGGGCTTAGTACAGTGTCTTGTACAAAGTTAACTGAACAAATACCATAGTAATAATCATCATCATCATCGTAATGATAGAAAGGGTGTATGTGTGTAAAGAGAGTATGTGTGAATGGTATGTGTGTGTATTGGGAGTGTGTGTGTGTGGTTAGGGAATGTGTGTTTGTAAAAGGTGTGTACCTTGGCATTCCCTTGCATTTATGTGAAGGGTGTGGACAGAACACTGCTCTCTCCATCTTCAAACTCTTACTAAAATCTTGCCTCCTCCAAGATGCCTTCCCTGATTAAGCCCTCACTAACCCTATTTGTCCTCTGCTATGTATTTCCTATGCATTTGGCTCTGTATCCTTTAAGCATTTGATATTCACCCCACCTCCAGCCCCACATATCCATCTGTAATTCATTTTAATGTGTATCTCCCCCTCTTGTCTATAAGCTGCTTATGGGCAGGGATCCTGTCTACCAACTCTGTTCATTCATTCAATCGTATTTATTAAACGCTTACTGTGTGCAAAGCACTGTACTAAGCGCTTGTTTGGTACTCTCTCAAGTGCTAAAGTCCTCCTTCCTTGACTAAGCCCTCCTTTCCTCTTCTCCCACTCCTTTCTGTGCCGCCTTGACTTGCTCCCTTTAGTCATCCCCCCCTCACCCCACAGCCCCACAGCACTTATGAATGTGTCTCCAATTGTATTTATTTACATTAATATCTGTCTCCCCCTCTTGTCTGTAAACTCATTATGGGCAGGGAATGTGTCTGTTACATTGTTATACTGTACTCTCTCAAGCGCTAAGTACAGTGCTGTGCATATAGTCAGAGTTCAATAAATATGCTTGATTGATTGACTGACCGTTTACTACCTACTCTATGATATTGTATTCTCCTCAATGCTCAGTACAGTGTTCTGCACACAGTAAGTGCTCCAGAAATACCGTTGATTGCTTGATTAGTGGGTTTCCATGCATGCATATGAAGGGTGAGTGTGTCTACCCATGTGAGTGAAGGGTGTGTGTGTGTGTGAACATTTCCATGCGTGTGTGTGCAAGGTGTAGATAGGGGCTGGTCTTCTGGCATCACCCATCGAGGATTTTGACACCAGTCTCCACATCATCCAGAGCTGTGCCAAGGACGAAGTCAATCAATCATATTTATTGAACACTTAATCAATCAGTGGTATTTATTGAGCTCTTACTGTGTGCAGAGCATCATACTAAGCACTCGGGAGAGTACAATATAACAAAGTTCGTGGACACATTCCCTGCCCACACTGAGCTTACAGTCTACAGGGGGAGATAGATATCAATATAAATAAATTACGGATATGCATGTAAGCACCGTGGGGCTGAGGAAGTTGTATATGAATATGCAGTGTGGGTGAACATACGGGATTTTGCTTGTGTAAGCGTGAATGTTTTTGCTTGTTTGGGTGGCTGAGTTGGACTGTAGGTATGTAAGAGTTTCAGTGGTTCTAGTAAGGTTAAGGGTGGGGCCTTGGGAGGGGGGTCTGAGGGTCAGGGAGAGTTGGAGGTTGGGAAGGAAGGATGAGGAATGGAGGGTGGCGGGCCAGGACTTCCGTGGGTGGGGTTGGAGAACAAGGAGGTTAAGGGTTGGGCCTCGGGGGAGACTGTGAGGGTAAGGGTCAGTGGTCAGTATTTAACAGCCCTAAAGTGGGCCCCAGACTGCCCAGCCCAGGGCCGGTTTTCCCCACCTCCCCACCCCCTCCCAGTTGAAGTCTGGTGGCCCGGAGCCTCTCCCACCCCCCTTTCCAGAGGAGGGGCAAGCTGGAGAAAAGAGAAGCAGCATGGCCTAGTGGATAAGAACACGGGCTTGGGAGTCTGATGGACCTGGATTCTAATTCTGACACTGCCTCTTGTCTGCTGGGTGACAATGAACAATTCACTTCACTTCTCTGGGCCTCAATTACCTCTTCTTTAAAATAGGGATTAAGAATGTGAGCGCCATGTAGGACTGGAACTGTGTCCAACCCAATTGGCTTGTAAACAAATACCGTAATTATTATTCACCCCAGCGTCTAGCACAGTGTCTGGCACAGAGTAAGTACATAACAAATACCACAATTATATACTGGGAAGCAGCATGGCCTCGTGGATAGAGCACGGGCCTGGGAGTCAGAAGGACCTGGGTTCTAATTCCGGCTCCGCCACTTGTCTGACGGTGACCTTAGGCAAGTCACTTAACTTCTCGATGCCTCAGTTACCTCATCTGTAAAATGGAGATGAAGACTGTGAGCCCTACGTGGGGCAACCTGATGACCTTGCATCTCCCCCAGCGCTTAGAACAGTGCTTGGCACATAGTGAGTGCTTAGCAATTACCAACGTTATTATTATTATTTAATTTCTCTGTCCTGCAGTTACCTCATCTGAGAAATGGTGATTAAGATGGTGATTAAGACGGTAGGACAGGGACTGTGCCCAACCCCATTTGCTCGTAATAATGTTGATATTTGTTAAGTGCTTACTATGTGCAGAGCACTGTTCTAAGCGCTGGGGGAGATACAGGGTTATCAGGTTGTCCCACGTGAGGCTCACAGTTAATCCCCAATTTACAGATGAGGTAACTGAGGCACAGAGAAATGAAGTGTCTTGCCCACAGTCACACAGCTGACAAGTGGCAGAGCTGGGATTTGAGCTCATGACCTCTGACTCCCAAGCCCAGGCTCTTTCCACTAAGCCACGCTGCTTCTCTATCCACCCCAGCGCTTAGAACAGTGCCTGGCACATAGGAAGCGCTTAACAAATACAACGGTTATTATGCCCTACTGAGAGCACCTCCTCCAAGAGGCCTTCCCAGACTGAGTTTCCCCTTTTCCCTCTGCTCCCTCTCTGCTCCCCCTCCGCCCTCTGCTCCTCCCCCTCTCCCTTCCCTTCCCCTCAGCACTGTGCTCATTTGTCTATATTTTTATTACCCTATTTATTTTGTTTATGAGGTGTCCATCCCCTTGATCCTATTTATCGTGATTATGTTGTCTTGTTTTTGTCCGTCTCCCCCGATTAGACTGGGAGCCCGGCGTTGGGCAGGGATTGTCTCTATATGTTGCCAAATTGTAGATTCCAAGCGCTTAGTACAGTGTTCTGCACATAGTAAGCGCTCAATAAATACTAGTGAATGAATGAATATAATTATTGTTAGGGCGCCCCCTTGCGCCCCACCTCCAAATCCACCCCAAAAGTGAGCATCGGAGGGCGCCCTCTGCGGGGCAAGGACGGGAACTGCAAGTCCCAGACGGCGGGCAAAAGGGCAGCCCCGGCGCCGGGCGGTGGAGCCCTAAACAATGCCCATTTCACTGCCAAAATAATAATAAATAATAATAATGGCATTTGTTAAGCTCTTACTATGCGCAAAGCACTGTTCCAAGCGCTGGGGAGGATACAAGGTGATGAGGTCGTCCCACTTGGGGCTCACAGTCTTCATGCCCATTTTCCAGATGAGGTCACTGAGGCACAGAGAAGTGAGTGACTTGCCCAAAGTCACACAGTTGACAAGTGGCAGAGCCTGGATTTGAACCCATGACCTCTGACTCCCCAGCCCGTGTTCTTTCCACTGAGCCACCCTAATGCCCTGGAGCCGCCGCCATCGGGCCCTACCCTGCCCCTTCCTCCACCCCCTCCTCCGGCCTGTGCCCCCCTCCCCCACGAGGGCAGAAGGGGCGAGCCCCGGGGCTGGCCCATTCGGCTCTCCCCCCTTCTTCTCCCTCACCATCTTCCTGCCAGGACCCGAGCCCCGCCCCCTTCCCCATCTCCCCGGCAACCGGCCCCTTCGCCCGGGGCACCCCTTGTGATGGCACAGCCGTTGCCCCGGCAACCCAAGTGGGCGCCCCCATCCCCCCCCGCTCCTGTCCCCACCCCCCGGCCAGGTCCTGGCTGGTTCGGCTCACACAAAGCTGGACCAGAGCCTGGAGGTGGGCAGGGGGGCCGGAATGGGGGCGGGGGGCTTTGTGGCCGAGGGTGGGCAGCAGCGCCCTCCCTCCGGCCGCCCTGCTCCACAGGGGCCTGCAGGGGCTGCGGACCCGGCTGGGGTCGACCACGTTCATTCATTCGGTTGTATTTATTGAGCTCTAACTGGGTGCAGAGCACTCTAATAAGCGCTCGGAAAGTACAATTCGGCAACAGAGAGAGAGACAATCCCGATCGGCTTGGAGGCCCCTTCCAACCTCCAGCCCCCCAATCGGGGGTCTCATGAGGGGCCGGCGAGGAGAGGGCCTGTTAGGGGATGTAGCCTCAGGGGGCTGGTCTGGACGGACCCTCCTCTCTGGCCACAGATCCCGCTGCCGCCCTACAATTACTTCCCACTCCCGCCCTGCATTTTCCCCCAGCGCCCCCAACCCTTCCCCAGGGCCTCTCACAACTCCTTTCCCCAGCTCCCCCAGCCCTTAATAACAAAAACCCTCGTGGTAATAATAATGATGGTATAGGTTAAGTGCTTACTATAAGCCAAGCACTGTTCTAAACTCTGGGCTAGATACAGGGTAATCACGTTGTCCCACCTGGGGCTCTCAGTCTTAACCCCCATTTTACAGATGAGGGAACAGAGGCACAGAGAAGTTCAGTGACTTGCCCAAAGTCACACACCTGACAAGTGGCGGAGCCGGGATTAGAACCTACGACCTCTGACTCCCAAGCCCTCTGAGCCTCACTGCTTCTCTGGTATTGTGGTATTTGTTAAGCGCTCACTATGGGCCAAGCACTGTACTGAGCACTGGGGTAGATACAAGGTAATCAGGTTGGACTCAATCCATGTCCCACATGGGGCTCCCGGTTTTAATCCCCATTTTACAGATGAGGTAGCTGAGGCATCGAGAAAAGAAGTGACATGCTCAAGGCCACATGGCAGACAAGTGTTATGGGGGGACTGTGGGGGTCCCTCAAGGTTCAGTTCCTTCTGAAGCCAGGTCCTTCTGACTCCCAGGCCTCTGCTCTATGCATTAGACCATGCTGCTTCCCTAAATCAGAGAGTGGAGGATTTAATCCTTACTTTAGCTCATGAGATAACTAAGGCCCTCAGAAGTTAAGTGACTTCTCCAAGATCAGACAACAGGCGAGTGGCAGAACTGAGATTAAAATCCAGGTCTTCTGACTCCTGGGCCCAAACTCTTTCCACTGGGTCATGCTGCTTCTCTCTCTTTATTAAACACTTTCCATGTTTCAATTACTGTGCTAAGCATTAGGATAGGTATGGTATAGGCAGATCAGACACAGCCCCTGACCCACTTGAGGCTTTCCTGCCATATCCTATCTTGACTACTCTAACAGCCTCCTTGTCGACCTCCCTGCCTCCAGTCTCTCCCTTCTCCAGTCCATATTTCACTCTGCTGGCCACATCATCTTCTTGAAACATCACAGCCACTGCCTGTGGCAAGCAAGACTGTTGGCTCGTTGTGAGCAGGGCAAGTATCTACCAACTTTGTCGTATTATATTCTCCCAAGCCTTTAGTTCAGTGCTCTGCAAACAATCACATATTTATTTAGCACTTACTGTGTGCAGAGCACTGTACTTGGCACTTGGGAGAGTACAACAGAGTTGGTAGACACATTTCCTACCTACATGAAGCTTACAGTTAAATGGGGAGACCGACATTAACAAATAAATAAATTACGGATATGTGCATAAATGCCGTGGGGGTGAGTAAGGGATGAATAAATTATTCAAGCAATGGTATTTATTGAGCACTTACTATGTTCAGAGCACTACTAAGCGCTTGAGAGAGTATGATACAACAGTTGGCAGATACAAGAATGCAAATCAAAGTACCAGGGCGATGCAGAGGGGAGTGGGAGAAGAGAAAATGAGGGTTTAGTCTGGGAAGTCCTCTTGGAGGAGATGTGCTCTTAATAAAGCTTTGAAGGTGGGGAGAGTGATCAGCTCTTGGATAAGAAGAGGGAAGGTGTTCCAGGCCAGAGGCAGGATGTGGGCGAAAAAAAAAAAAGTTGGTATTTGTTAAGCGCTTACTATGTGCAGAGCACTGTTCTAAGCGCTGGGGTAGATACAGGGTAATCAGATTGTCCCACGTGAGGCTCACAGTTAATCCCCATTT
This sequence comes from Ornithorhynchus anatinus, assembly GCF_004115215.2. Classification (NCBI taxonomy): domain Eukaryota; kingdom Metazoa; phylum Chordata; class Mammalia; order Monotremata; family Ornithorhynchidae; genus Ornithorhynchus; species Ornithorhynchus anatinus. The sequence continues at coordinate 58,470,435 of NC_041737.1, read as the reverse complement.
TATAGATGAGTTAACTGAGACACAGAGAAATGAAGTGACTTGCCCACAGTCACACAGCTGACAAGTGGCAGAGCCGGGAGTCGAACTCATGACCTCTGACCCCGAGGCCCAGGCTCTTTCCACTGAGCCACGCTGAGATATTGGTGGTGAGATAGATAAGATTGAGGTACAGTGAATAGGTTGGCATTAGAGGAGCGAAGTGTGTGGGCTACGTTACAGTAGGAAGTCATAAAGTTAAGGTAGGAGGGGGAAAGGTGATGGAGTGCTTTAAAGCTGATGGTAAGGAGTTTCTGTTTGATGTGGAGGTAGGTGGGCAACCCCTGGAGGTTCTTGAGGGGTGAGGAAATGTGGACTGAATGGTTTTATAGAATAGCTATTTGGGCAGCAGTGTGAAAAATGGACTGAAGTGGAGAGAGATGGGAGACAGGGAGGTCAGTGTGAGGCAGATACAGTAGTAAAGGCAGGAATAGCATAAGTACTTGGATCAGCGTGGTAGCAGGTTGGATGGAGAGGAAAGGGTGGATTTTAATGATGCTGTGAAAGATGAACTGACAGGATTTGGTGACTTTGGGTTTTTGTTTTTTTTTTGTATTTGTTAAGCGCTTACTCTGTTCCGGGCACTTTACTAAGCTCTGGGGTAGATAGAAGCTTATCAGATTGTACTTGGTCCCTGTCCCACACGGGGCTTACAGTTTTAATCCCCATTTTTCAGATGAGGTAACAGACAAATGAAGTGACTTATCCAAGGTCACATAGCAGACGAGTGGCAAAGCTAGGATTAGAACCCGGGTCCTCTGACTCCCAGGCTTGTGGTCAATCTAGTAGACCACACTGCTTCTCACTGAATACGATGTGGGTTGAATGAAAGAGATGCGTAGAGGATAATGCCAAGGTTACAGGCTTGTGAGACAGGGAGGATGGTGGTGCTATCTACAGAGACGGGGAAATCATTGGGAGGACAGGGTTTGGTTGGGAATATGAGAAGTTTTTTTTTTAGTAAGTGTTTAGTAAGTAATAATAATGTTGGTATTTGTTAAGCACTTATTACGTGCAGAGCACTGTTCTAAGCGCTGGGGTAGATACAGGATAATCAGGTTGTCCTGCGTGAAGCTCACAGTCTTAATCCCCATTTTACAGATGAGGTCACTGAAGCACAGAGTAGTGAAGTGACTTGCCCACAGTCATGCAGCTGACAAGTGGCAGAGCCGGGAATCGAACCCATGACCTCTGACTCCCAAAACCGTGCTCTTTCCACTGAGCCACGCTGCTTTTCAGTACCACTGATCGATTTTTCAAGCCCTGCCTTTCATATCCAACAGATCCTAGCTTTCCCCATCTTCAAAACCCTAAAATCATTTCTCCTCCAGGAAGCCTTCTTTGACGCAGCTCTTTTCCACATCCCCACTTTATTTTCCTCCCTACCGCTTTCATCCATGCATTTATTTCCACCCACTAAGCATGTAAGAACTCATCCACCCCCACAGAATTTATGTACATATCTTTATACTTTATTATGATTATTATAATTATATTTGTTAAGCCCTTACTATGTGTCAAGGATTGTTTTAAGGACTGGGGTAGTTACAAGTTAATTAGGTTGAACACAGTTCCTGTCCCCCATGGGACTCACAGTCTAAGTAGGAGGGAAAACAGGTATTAAAACTCATTTTACGGTTGAGGAAACTGAAGCACAGAAAAATTAAGTGATTTCCCCCAGGTCACAAAGCAGGCAAGCGGGAGAGCCATAATTAAAACCCAGATCTTCTGACTCCCAGGCCAGTGCTTTTTCCACTAGGCCACACTGCTTCCCTTGGTGGTAATATATTTTCATGTGTGTCTCTCCTGCTAGACTGTAAGTACCTTGAGGGGAAGAATCGTGTCTCCCAAATTAGTTGTACTCTCCCAAGCACTTAGTACAGTGCCCTGCACATAGTAAGCGCTCAATAAATTCTATTGAATGAATGAATAAGCACTTAATAAAAAACACTGATTCAGGGAGAAGGAAACAGGTATTTAATCCCCATTTTACAGATGAGGAAATTGACACAGACAAGTTGAAGTGACTGGACCAAGGTCACAGAGCAGGTGAGTGATAGATCCGGGCTTTGGGATGAGAAGCAGCGTGGCTTAGTGGAAAGAGCACAGGCTGGGAGGCAGAGGACATGGATTCTAAACCCAGCGCTGCCACAGTCTGCTGTGAGACCTTGGGCAGGCCACTTCACGTCTCTGTGCTTCAGTTACCTCATCTACAGAATGGGGATTAAGACTGTAAGCCCCATGTGAGACAACCTGATTACCTTGTATCTACCCCAGTGCATAGAACAGTGCTTGGCACATAGTAAGCTCTTAATAAATACCATAATTATTATTACTGCTATTATTAGAACTCAGCTCTCTTGAGTAGTTCTGTGCTAGTTCTAGTAGGTCACCCTGCTACTTCCCCAACTCCGCCACATGCCTGCTCTTGACTGGCTCACTGGCTCTTTCCAGCCCCCTGCTCTATCCATCCTTTCCCTCCTTGCAGATGACACCTCTTCTCTCCCTCTCCCATCTCCCTGATCTCTTCCCTCTCCTCAGTTAATCAATCAGTTGCATTTATTGAGTGTTTACTGCATGCAGAGCACTGTACTAAGTTCTTGGGAGAGTACAATATAACAGTGTTGGTTGACAGGCTCCCTCCCCCTAACAAGCTTTCAGCCTAGAGGGGGAGACAGACATTAATATGCATAAGTAAATTACAAAATAAGGATATAATTTGCTGTGGGCTGAGGGAGGGTGAAAAATGGAAGCAAATCCACATGCAAGGGCAACGCAGAAGGGAGTGGGAGAAGAGGGAATGAGGGTTTAGTTAGGGAAGGCCTGGGAATCAGAAGTCATAGGTTCTAATTCTGCTTCTACCACTTGTCTGCTATGTGACCTTGGGCAAGTCACTTAACTTCTCTGGGCCTCAGTTACCTTATCTGTAAAATGGGGATTGAGACTGAGAGGACGACATGGGACAAAGGGATTGTGTCCAAGCTGCTCTGCTTGTATCCATACCAGCGCTTAGTACAGTGCCTGGCACATACTAAGCGCTTAACAAACACCATTATAAGGAAGGCCTCTTGGAGGAGATGTGTGTTCAATGAGGCTTTGAAAGTGGGGAGAGTGATTGTGGGATATGAAGAGGGAGGGAGTTCCAGGCCAGAGGCAGGATGTGGGTGAGGGGTCGGTGGCGAGATAGACGAAATCGAGGTATCCTCTGATCCTGTTAATAGTGGTATTTGTTTAGGGTTTACTATGTACCAGGTACTAGCCTAAGTACTGGAGTGTATGCAAGCAAATGGGGTTGCATACAATCCCTGTCACAGTGTTCATCCCCCTTTTACAGAAGAGGTAAAGGAGGCACAGAGAAGTGAAGTAACTTGTCCACGGTCACACAGCAGGTGTGGCGGAACATGACTTATAACCCAGGTCCTTCTGACTTCTAGGCCCGGGCTCTATCCACTAGGCCACACTTCTTCCTGTTGCCTGTTGTATATCAATGGGGGAAGGGGTGCTATCCTCCATCAACGGAGGGGAGGGGTGGTTGAGGGTGGTGCCCGTGAAGGCAAGGCGTGTGGGAAATGTGGGGGACTATAAACTAGTGTGGGTGGCTCTGGGGGCGGAAGGAGGCATCCGCGTGCTTTCTTGATCTGTCCACCGGGCTCAGGGGAAACACCACTCTTCCCTGGGGTGGAGATCGGCCTCCCTCCGAAGCCGGATGGTCCCGGACGGTGGCCAGTGGCTGCGAGTCCTTGTCCCTCGTCCGTCTGCCTTGGGCACGGGGGGACCGAGGGACCAGGCGAGCGGGCCTCCCAGCTCGTCGAAGGCCCCCAGTCCCCGTAGCACCCTGCCCCCAGCCGGTCTCGAGGCGCGGTGACGAGGCTCCAACAGGCACTTGGGTGGCTGGAGCCGCAACCACCAGAAGAAGCCACGTGGGCCTGGGTGTGTGGGGGCGGGGAAGGGGGGAGGGAAGAGGGACGGGAAAGAGGGGGCGGGAGGCAGCATTGCAGCCTGGTGGCTGGCAGACCTCTTTCCCCACTGCATTGCAAATCGTTCTGGGTTGTGGCAATTGTTACAGCTAAACTCAAATGGTGACCTCTATTAATGTCCATCTCCCCCTCCAGACTGTAAGCTCACTGTGGGCGGGGAACGAGTCTACCAACCTCATTCAATCGCATTCATCGAGGGTTTACTGTGTGCAGAGCACCGAATTAAGTGCATGGGAGAGTCCAATGTAAGAGTAAACAGACACATTCCCTGCCCACAACGAGCTGACAGTCTAGAGAGGGAGACAGACAGGAAAAAGAAAAAAATTAAAATTTCAGATATGTTCCCAAGTGCTGTGGGACTGGGCAGAGGTGTGAATGAAAGAAGCCAACTCTGTTATATTGTACTCTCCCAAGCACGTCGTTCTGTGTTCTGCACCCAGTAAGGATTCAATAAATACAATTGATTGAATGAATTGGCGTCCTGGCCCTCACTCCCCCCTCCCTCCTCTGGCCACTGCCACGAAGGCAGGAAAACACCAGGATTCCCTAGTGCTGACTCTCTGGTTCTGAGCCAGGCTACGTAGCAGACCCCAGCCAAGAGGCACTGCTTGGGCCTGTTTGTTGTAATTTCGTACTTTCCCAAGTGGTTAGTACGGTGCTCTGCAAACAGTAAGTGCTCAATAAATATGATTCAATGAATGAATGAGTAGGGCACGGCATGGGGAGGGACACAGAGCTGGCCCTTGACGGGCTGCGGTGATGAGGGGGATGGGTCTTCCCGAGCCCAGCTCAGGCAGGGGAGATTTGGGGACTCCTGTGGGGAGAAAGAAGGGGCCGTTGTTGAAGGGCCTGCATGGGCCTTCTCTGTCCTTAGGGCCCAGCATCCCTGTTCTCCACCTGCCCACACTCCCTGCTTCCCTTCAATCATATTTATTGAGTGCTTAGTGTGTACAGAGCACTATTCTAAGCGCTCAGAAGAGTAATATGGGTAGCAGTGTGGCTCAGTGGAAAAGAGCCTGGGCTTCGGAGTCAGAGGTCATGAGTTCGACTCCCGGCTCTGCCACTTGTCAGCTGTGTGACTGTGGGCAAGTCACTTAACTTCTCTGTGCCTCAGTTACCTCATATGGAAAATGGGGATTAACTGTGATCCTCATGTGGGACGACCTGATTACCCTGTATCTGCCCCAGCGCTTAGAACAGTGCTCTGCACATAGTAAGCGCTTAACAAATACCAACATTATTAATAATAATAATTAGCATTATACTTGTTAAGTGCTTAATATGTGCCAAGCACTGTTCTGTTCATTGTACTAAGTGCTGGGGTAGATAGAAGCTAGTCAGGTTGAACCCAGCTCCTGTCCCACATGGGGCTCACACTCTTAATTTCCATTTTACAGATGAGGTAACGGAGGCCCAGAGAAATGAAGTGACTTGCCCAAGGTCACACAGCAGAAATGGGGCTGAGTCAGGATTAGAACCCAGGTCCTTCTGACTCCCAGGCCTATATTCTATCCACTAAGCCCCGCTGCTTCTTTACAGTATAACAATACCAGCTAGCCCCTAGTTGGGGGTGGGGGGTGGGGGGGTCTGGGATTGGGAAAGGGAAAGGGAACAGGAAAGGGGGAAGTCCAAGCTCCAGAGCTCCCTCCCCTGTCTCTGTTTCCCCACCCTGCAGGGCAGCTTTCCCTTTCCATCCTAGCTTCCCAGTCTCTTCCCTCCAACCCCTTTCCCCAACCAGCGCCCCTGACAGCAGCAGCAACACCCTGCACTCCGGTGCCACTACAAGCATTCATTCAATTGTATTTATTTAGCGCTTACTGTGCGCAGAGCACTGTACTAAGCACATGGGAGAGTACAATGCAACAGCAGACACATTCCCTGTCCAGAGTGAGCTTACAGTCTAGAGGGGGAGACAGACATTAATAGAAATGAATAAATTACATAAATAAATGAATTTTGGTTGGAAGAGTCCGTGAGGGAGCTGTGGGAGCCGAGAAAGTGTCAAGCGGCCACCAACCAGCCCCTCAGAGGAGCGCAAAGACACGTGCATGGTGGTGATCGACTTTACGCTCCACAACTCCCTGGCCCATAGAGCCAACTGGTCCTGGCTCTCGATCCAGCTCTTCCGGACCTCCAAACCGCAGGCTGAGTTCAACAGGCCCCCGTACCTGTGTCCACCGCCAGCTTTCTCCTCACCACGGACCCCTGGTCCGTGCCCCCCCTCTAGCCTGGAATGCCCTCCCTTCTCAAATCCTACAATTAATTACTCTCGCCCCACAAAAGCCTCACTGAAGGCACATCTCCTTCAAGCGGCCTTCCCAGACTAAGCCCCACTTTTCCTTATCTCCCACTCCCTTCTGCCTCTCCCTGACTTGCTCCCTTCGCTCCTTCCCCCGGCCCCTAGCCCCATAGCACTTATGTATATATCTGTCATTTTATTTATTGGTATTGATGTCTGTCTCCCCCCCAACAGATTGTGAGCTTGTTGTGGGCAGGTAATGTCACTGTTTATTGTTGTATTGTACTTTCCCAAGCACTTAGTACTGTGCTCTGCACACAGTAAGCACTCAGTAAATTCGATCGAATGATTGAATGGATGGCTCTTGACCTTGTCGGTTTCTCCGACTACGTTGAGGAGCCCGGTCCCCATCCTGTCCCTCCTGTCCCTCTGGGAGGAGCCGGAACTGGCGGCCCCCAAGGGCGAAGTCAACCTCCTGGCCACCTGTTCGTTTTACGACTTCATCCTCCATGTCTCATAACACCAGGCTCAGCAAACTCCAGCGCCCTACAACACCCCTCTTTGGGGCCGAGGAAGGACCCAGGCACCTGACCACCCAGCACCCTCTCCTCCTGGGCCACTGTAGAGCAGGAGGGCCGGGGGCGGTAGGAGATGGGGGAAGTGGACAGGAAGAGTCAGAAGGACCTAGCTTCTAATTCCGACTTCACCACTTGTCTGGTTTCTGGCCTTGGGCAAGTCAACTCACTTCTCTGTGCCTCATTTACCTCATCTGTAAAATGAGGATTAAGACTGTGAGCCCTTTGTGGAACAGGGAATGTGTCCAACCTGATTAGCTTGTATATACCGCAGTGCTTAGAATGGTGCCTGGCACAAAGTAAGCGCTTAACGGATGCCAAAAAAAGGGGGCAGAGGGACACGGTGGGGGGCAGAGGTTCCCAGGGGGCAAAGGAGCATAGGAGGCCTAGGGACACGAGAGAGGCAGAAAGACAAGGAGGCCAGAGGATCCCAGGGGAGAGAAGGACATAATCCCGGGGGAGAGAAGGATATGGGGGACAGAGTATCCCGGGGGTGCAAAGGATTCCTGGCGGGGGGGGGGGGGGAGGCAGAGGGTCACGGGGAAGGGCAGAGGGACACGGGGAGAGCAGAAGATCCCGGGGGGACAGGGACACGGAGTGCAGAGGATTCCGGGGGGCAGAGGGACAAGACGGGCAGGTCACGAGTCGGAAGGGGTCGGGGAAGTCGCTTAAAGAGCGGCTCTCCCCAGTGTCGGTCCCCGCCCCCGGCCCCGGCCCCGGCCCCACCCTCACCCTCAGCCCCGCCCGTCACATGAGCGGGGCCGGGCCCAGAGCCTTAGGGCGGGCAGCCGCGGCCGGATTGGAGTTGTCCGGTCGGGGGAGAGCAGGTCAGGCAGCGGCAGGAGGCCATTCCTGGGCGGGGGAGGGTCTTCCCCCTAAAGGGCCCGCGCCGGGCGGCTCCCCCAAGCCCTCCAAGCCCCCCGGCCCACCGGGCATCGGCGCGGACCCTCTAGGAAGTTTCCTCTAACTTTTGGTTTTCGTGGGGCCGGAGGGGCTGAGCCGCGGGGACCGATCCGGGCGGGTCCGGGGAGGTCCGGGGGGGGGGGCCGGGGGGGGCCCGGGGGTAGCCTCCCTGCCTTCGGGCCGGACCCGACCGGACCGAGAGCCGGGGGAGCGGGGGGCTACGTGGATGGCCGCTGGCTGCCCGGTGGGAGGGGCCGGTCCGGCCCTGGAGGCCCTTTTCCGGGGTCCCCGGAGTGGGGAAGGGAGGGGAAGCGGGGGAGGGGGCGGTCAGGAGGCCCGGACCCCCCTCCGCAGCCCCCAGCCCCACCCCGCTCCGAGCTCTCCCCCCACCTCCTCTGTCCGTTCTCTCCCTTCCCTCGGCCAGGTCCAGCAGCGATGGCGGTGGAAGGAGGAGCGAAATGTGTCAAGTACCTGCTTTATATCTTCTTGCTGGTCTTCTGGGTGAGCTTCGGGGGGCTTCGGGCCCAGGGGTCCCGGGGGCCTGCCGGGAGGGGTCCCCCCCCGGGAGTCGGGGACCTCCGGGGGCGGGGGTCCCCCGGACGGAGGGCAGCGGGGAGCCTGGGGGAGGCTCAGACCTGGAAGTGGGAGCGGGGGGCACGGGAGGGGCGCGGGGGGCACGGGGGTGGGCAGAGCCCCATATCCTCCGCCCTGCCTGCCGCCCTGCCCCCCCACCCCACCCCGCGGCCGTCCGGTGACCAAACCGTCTCAGGAAGCTGTCGGTGGAGCAAACACCCAACCGCCGCGATGCTATCACTGGGCCCCCCTGCCCCTCCCCCTGCCCCCTCCTCAGCCCCCATCCCCTCCTCTGCCCCTGCCTCCTCCTCAGCCCCCATCTCCTTCTCAGTCTCCGCCTATCTTCTGCCCCTGTCTCCCTTCAGCCCTCATCCCCTCTTCTGCCCCTGCCCATCCTCAGCCCCGGCTCCCTCCTCAGTCCCTGCTCATCCTCTTCCCCTTCCTCAGTCGCCGTCCCCTCCTCAGCCTCGACCGTCCTCATCCTTGGCCTCCGTCTCTTTCTTAGCGTCCATCCCCTCCTCAGCCTTTGCCACTTCCTCTGCTCCTGCCCCATTCTCGGCTCCCTGGCCCCTCCTCTGATCCTCTGTCCTTCTATCCTGTCCCTTCCGGTACCCACGCCCCCTCCTCCTCAGCCTCTGACCCCTCCCCAGCCTCTGACCCATTTCGTACCCCTGTGCCCTCCTCTACCCCTACCTCTGACCCCATCCTCTCCTCAATCTCTGCCTTTTCGGCCCCCGTCCCCTCTTCGGCCCCCTTCCTCTCCTCAGCCTCCATCCTCTCCTTTTTCCCTGTCCTCTCCTCAGTCCCCGTCCTCTCCTTGCCGTCTGTCTTCTCCTCGGACCTCATCCTCTCATCAGCCTCAGTTCTCTCTTTGGCCTCTGTCCTGTCCACAGGACCCATCCCCTCATCAGCCTCTGTCCTCTTCTTGCACCCTGTCCTCTCCTCAGCCTCCATCCTCTCCTCAGTCTCTGCTCCCTCCTCTGCACCTGCCTCTGCCCCTGCCCCCTTCTGGGACCCCAATCCACCCAGGGTCCCCTGATGTGTCCCATCCTGGGCCCATCCTAACCCCATTGCCCGGACCAAACCTCTGACCCTTGCCTCTCCCCTCCCAGAGCGACTGCTTTCCAAACTACAAACACTTAGGCCAATCAGTACTATTTATTGAGTACTTCCTGTGTGCAGAGCACTGTACTGTGTGCTTGGAGGGGAGGTAGAGGTAATAGACACGATCCCTGCACTTGACGAGACAGAGCACAACCTGGGAGACAGACACTAGGATGTAATTCAGGAAGCAGGAAGCAAGAGGAAGCAGGAAAAAGGGAGTTGGACATGAGATAGTGACCTCACTATCCTTCCCTCTCATTGCCCTCCAGCTCTGGAACGGGCTGGGGCGGGGAGACTAGGGAGGGGCTGTAGGGGGGAGGGGGCTTTCCTTCCCCTTCCTGGGGTCCTGGATAGGGGCTGCCCCTGATAGCCGGTATCCTCCTCAGGTGTGTTCAGTGGGGCTCATTGCCGTGGGCGCCATGGCCCAGATATCCGTGAACCGGGCTGTGGCCCTGGGGGAGTCCACAGGGTCGGTGGCTCCCATAGTGATCATCGCCGTGGGGGCCGGCCTTTTCCTCATCGCCTTCGTGGGCTGCTGTGGCACCTGCCGGGAAAGCTACTGCCTCATAGCCACGGTGAGGGGGTTTGGGAGGGCTGGGGAGGATGTGGGGCGTGGACCACGGAGGGGGAGGGCCACGAGGGAGGTCTGGCGAAGGAGAGGTTGACCATGAGGGGAGGTTCTGGATGGGGAGGGTGGGAGGCATGGAAGGGCCATGTAGGGGGGCCTACAGAGGGGGTCATCTAGGCGCAGGGGCCGGGAGGGGCCCTTCACCCTCGGTCCTGTGCCCTCCCTGCCCCCCTGCCTGACACCATTTCCCCTCTACCTCATGTAACTTACTGTTTCTCCCTCTCCAGTTTGCCGCCTTCCTAACCCTTATCGTCCTGGTGGAGGTGGCTGCCGCCATCGCGGGATACGTGTTTAGGGACAAGGTGCTGGGGATGGGGGGGCTGGGCTGGGGGGCGGGGGGAGCGAGGGAGGGGGTGGGTTTTAGGTCGAGAACGCCTGTTGCAACCACGGTGTCCTCCCTGTGTCCCAGCTGAAGTCCGAGTTCGAGAAGCGTTTCCGGGTTCAGATGGCGGAGTACCAGAAGTCAAATGCCACCCGGATCCTGGTGGACAGCATGCAGAAAGATGTGAGTGGCTCCTGGGCCTGGGGGCCTGTTGGGACCAGTGAGGGCTGGTAGGGGGATGTGGGTCCTGTTCAGAGAGCCCAAAACAAGAGCTTGGCAGATCAGAGAGCCCTGGTTGGAGCCTGTGGAGGCCTGGTGGGAGGGGAAGGAGGAGAGAGCTGTCCCTGGTCTAGCAACAAGGTGTGGGGTCGGGGGGTTGGCCGGAATCGAAGGGCCTCACTTCCGGGGACCCTGTCAGCATGATCCTGGACAACTGGGGCTACCCAGGCGGCTGGGACTACCTTAGGCTTGCGGGACCACCCCTCAGCCCCTGTGCTTCTCCCCCTGCTCCCTTCAGTTTCTGTCCAGGGACCCCTCCTCCCTCCCTCTAACCTCTTCCCCCTCCCCAGCTCGGTCGCGACTTCTGCTTCCCGGGGCTCTGTCAGGCTGGGCCATGCCGAGCTAGGGTTGGAGGGCGCTGGGCCCCGGAATGTCCCTGATGCCCTGCCCCTTGTTGTTTCCAGTTCAAGTGCTGTGGGGCCCACAACTACACGGACTGGAAGTCCATACCCAACTTCAACTCAAGTGTCCCCGACTCCTGCTGCCTCAATGTCACCCAGGGCTGCGGCACTGACTTCGAGTTGAGGAACATCTACCAGAAGGTGGGCTAGGAGGGGCTGGTTGTCGGGGAGGCACCACCCAGGGTCAGAGAGGAGTAGGGAAAGGGAACCAGGCTCTGGGGTTGCTGGGTTTTGGGTGCAGGGAGATGGGAGAGGGGAAGGATGGCTCCCTGAACCCGTCCACCCTTTCCTCCCACCTGCCCAGGGCTGCGTGGAGACATTTGGGGGCTGGTTGAGACGCAACGTGTTGCTGTTGGCTGGGGTGGGACTGGGTATTGCCTTTGTGGAGGTAAGCAGGGACACAGGTGGTGGGGAGGAGGGAAGGGGGCGTGGAGGGTGGAGAGGGGGTGAGGGGCGGGGGTGGCAGAGAGCGAGAGACATGGGTAGGGTGGTGGGGAGGGGAGTTCCTCCTGCAAAAGTTCCCCTCCAGATCCTCCCCCTAACCCAGGTGGTAGATTGTAGGTTTGTGGTGGGGGTGGCCCTGGCTTCAGCCCCGCCACCCTGTTCTACCTTCCGGGGCCCCTCTAATGCCCATCTGGTGCCTGCAGGTGCTGGGCATCGCCTTCTCCTGCTGTCTCATGAAGAGCATCCGCAGTGGCTACGAGGTGATGTAAACCCAGGCTGCCCTCTCCCACCGGCTCTGGACCCAGGTCTTCTGGTCTTGCAGGTTTCAGTAAAGACAAAATATTTTTTCAAATTCTATCACAGATGTGAGAGACTTTGTTTATTCGACTACCTGTCCCCCGCTTCTTAGTCCCCCTGCCTAATTTCTCCATTCCCTCTGCCCCATTTCCCACTACTTGCATTTCTGTGTCTCCAGCAACTGAGTTCCCATTTCCTGTTCTTTCTGCCCCATTTTCCACCACTTGTAATATTAATAATTATGGTATTTGTTAAGCCCTTACTATATGCCAAGCACTGTCTAAGCACTGGGGTAGATACAGGGTAAGTTGGTTGTCCCACGTGGGGCACCCAGTCTTCTATGTGAGTTTGGGCAAGTCACTTCACTTCTCTGTGCCTCAGTTACCTCATCTGTTAAATGGGGATTGACACTGTGACCCCCATGTGGGACAGGAACTGTGTCCAACTCAACTTGCTTGTATCCACCCCAGCGCTGAGTACAGTGCCTGGCATAGAGTGAGCGCTTACCAAATACCACAATTATTATTGTTGCTATTCCCCCTGCTCCACTTCCCACCATTTGCTCTGGGTGCCCCCATCAACTGAGTCCTCCTTCCTGTTACTTCTGTCCCCTTTCCCATTCCCCTTGCCCCATTTTCCACCACTTGCACCTGTGCGCCCCCAGCAACTGAGCCTCCATTGCCCACTTCTCATCCTCCTGTCTCCTTGGCACACATTTCTTTCATTCATTCATTCAATACGATGGAATGAATGAATTTCTTGTCTCCCTCTTGTGGGGCTTCCGTGGTTAGGAAAGGATGGGACTCTCACAAGCCCAGGGGGCTGTAGCTCCTGTTTCCCTGGCGATATGGTGGAGACAGGCAGGGGTGAAGGAAGAGTGGAGAAAACCCGGAGACATCCGCCTCCTCCCCAACCCGCCCCGCCACAGACACATGTACAAGTGCCTTTCCTCTTGCCTCCTCCCTGTCTCTTTTCCCAGCTCCTTGAGCCAGTTTAACATCTGCCTCTATATTCAGGAAAGTAGGGAAACATTGGTTACCTCTGGGAGTCACGCTGCAGTTTGGGAATTATGGGGCCAATGGTTCAGAAGGGGAGCTTTGCTTGGGAAGAGCAGCCTGTAACTGCTGAGGACTGAATAGCAGTTATAAAATGGACTTGGGGTGAAATTTGAGTGTCTCCTGGTGGGAAAATGAGTTGCAGCCATAGTAGGGAATAGGTAAGTTTGTGAACTTTTGAGCACCAAACACCAACTTTTGGTGGCCAAGTTTTAAGTTGCAGTCAGTGTGGGGGATAGGAGTATGAGCACCAATTGGTGGTCAAATGTTGGGTTACAGCTACTGTGGGACATAGGGAGGCATGTGAGGGCCACTTGACCAAGAGGAGCAGGATGGCCTAGAGCATGAGTCTGGGAGCCGGAAGACCCCGCATTCTAATCCTGGTTCTGCCCCTTGTCTGCTTTGAGATCTTGAGTGAGTCCCTTCTCTGCGCCTCAGTTCCCTCATCTCTAAAATGGGGGTTAAGACTGTGAGCCCCATGTGGGACACGGACTGTGCCCAACTTGTTTTGTCTGTATCCACCCTACTGCTTAGCTCAGTGTCTGGCATGTGGTAAGTGCTTAAGTGCCATTTTAAAAAGTGTTAGGGAACAGTCATCGACTGTGTCCAACCTGATTGCCTTGTATCAGCCCCAGCGGCTGGTGCTGTTCCCGGCACATAGTAAGCGCTAAACAAATACCACCATTACTATTATTATTATTTTATCAAGCGCTTAATAAATACGATAAGCTATCAGTGTGTGCACTCCCTGGTGGCCAATATTCGCTTCCTCTAGTGAGGCATGTGAGCGCCACCTGGTGACCAAGGACGGGGTAGCAGTCGGTGGTGAACCGGGCGGCGTGTCAGCGCCGCCTGGCGGCCGAGGGTTGTTACAGCCACAGTGGGGTCTCCAAAGCTTTAAGTGCGGCCTACGGGCCCCCCCCGCTGGCCATGTTTAGAATTGCAGCCACCGCCACTTCAGTCGACTCGCAGGCCTTCGGGCAAGCGGAGGCTGACTCATTGGTTATTGATGGTTTATTGCGGTTTATTGATGGGCACACCCGCAGGGTCAATGATGGGCCCAGCCCTGCCCCTTCTCCCCCCCCCCCCCGCGCTCTCCACGCCTGGCGCCGCCGAGGCTGGGCTAAAAGGCCTAGGTGGGGTGGGTGGTCGCTAAGGGGTGTGGGCGGCGGGCCGGGGCAGGATCCGGGCCAATATTGCATCCACTACGCAGGCGGGCAGGTAGGAGGCCGGCAGCCAGAGCAGCTTGGCGTCCCAGCCGGGGCTGTAGCGGGTGCGGGGGTGGCGGGCCGTCAGGGCGTGCTCCAGGCAATTTGTCACCTTATTCAGGTCCCCGGAGCACAGCTGTGTCATGAGGCGTCGCTGCACCCGCAGATCTGGGCGGGGAGAACCGGATTCAGGATGAGGTCCCGGACAGCGGCGTGGCTTAGTGGAAAGACCCCGGGCTCGGGAGTCAGAGGACACGGGTTCCAATCCCGGTTCTGCCACTTGCCAGCTGTGTGACTTTGGGCAAGTCACTTAACGTCTCTGGGCCTCAGTGACCTCATCTGGAAAATGGGGATGAAGGCTATGAGCCCCAAGTGGGACGACTTGATGACCTTGTATCTTGACCAGCGCGTAGAACAGTGCTTGGCACATAGTAAGCGCTTAACGAATACCAACATTATTATGATTAGTCCCGCCTCTGCCACTTGTCAGCTAGGGACTGTGGGCCAGTCACTTCACTTCTCGGTGCCTCAGTGACCTCATCTGTAAAATGGGGATTAACTGTGAGCCTCACTTGGGACAACCTGATGACCCTATCTACCCTATATCTACCCCAGCGCTTAGAGCAGTAAGTAAGCGCTTAACAAATACCAACATTATTATTATTCAAGGAGGGGAAGGGTGGAGGGAAGAGACGCGGGCTGCCCGGGACCCAGCCGCCCCCTGGGCCGGCCCAACCCGGCCCTCCCGATCCTCACACTGGGGGAAGAAGTCAGGGCCGTAGCTGGCGCGGGTCTCGGGGGGCAGCCGGTCCCACCGCTCCCGCAACGCCCCCTCCAAGCTGGGCAGGCTGGTCACCGCCGTGCGGAAGAAGCCGGGCTCCACGATGGAGACTCGGACGCCGAAATGGTAGAGGTCCCGCCTGCGGAAGGGCCGGGCGGGCCGTGAGCGGGAGGTGGGAGGAGGGTGACCGCCGCCCTCGGGGCTCGGGCCTCGAAGCGGGGAGCCAGAGAGGGGCCGGTCCTCACCGCAGGCTGTCCGAGAAGGCCTCCAGGGCGAATTTGGAAAGGCAGTACCCGCCGCCGTTGGCCGCCAGCCGGCCCAGGACGCTGGTGACGTTGACGAGGCGGCCCCTGGCCCGTCGGAGCAGGGGCAGTAGGGCCAGAGTCACGCCGACGGCGCCCAGCGTGTTCACCTCTAGGACTCTGCGGAAATCTTCCACCCGCTGCCACTCGTTGGGTCCCATGGGGCCCGACACCCCCGCATTGTTCACCAGCCCGTACAGCCCTGGGCGGACCAACCGACCGACGGATGGCCGCCCAGGCCGGAGGAGGATGAATATGAGAAGGGGGGGAGGAAGAAGAAAAGGAGAGGGAAGGTGAAGGGGAGGAAGGGGAGGAGGAGGAAGAGGAGGAGAAGAGGGGGGAGGAGGAAGAGAAGAAGAGGAGGAGGGGGGAAGAGGAGGAAAGGGAGGGGGAAGAGGAGGAGGAGAAGGAAGAAAAGAAAAAGAGGGAGAGGAGGAAGAGGAGAAAAAAGGAGGAAGGAAAAGGAGAAAAGGAGAAAGAGGGGAGGGAGAAGGGGAAGGGAAGGGGAGGAGGAAAGAAGGAAGAGAGGGGGAGGAAGAAGAGAAGGGATGTGTGTGTATGTACCCCCCGACTCCCCCCACGCCCCCAAAGGCTTACTGGTGGAGGGACAGAGGAGGGACGGAATGTGAAGGGCAAGGACTGGACACAGGTGGACTGGGCGGGTGGGCTGACCCAGGGACCCCCGGCCCCACGCACCCCTGCCTCCAGCTCCCCCGGCCACCCCTGGCCCCTCCTGGCCCCCTCACCTCTCTGCCCTACCAGCGAATCCACCCACTGGGCCGCCCTCTGCACGCTGTTTGGGTCGGTGACGTCGAGCAGGGTGGTGCGGAGGCCGGGGGATGCCTCCCGCTGCAGCGCGTCGGCCCCCGTGGGGGTGAGGCAGGCGGCCAGCACGCTCCAGCCCCGCCGCTGCAGTCGCAGGGCCAGCAAACGCCCGAACCCCGAGTCGCAGCCCGTGATGAAGATGAAGCCGTCGGTGCCACCCGCCCGTGGCCAGCGGTCCCGGATTGCCCAGAGTCCGGCCCAGAGCAGGGCCAAGCCCAGCACCCCCAGGCCCCACAGCCACATGGCCCTGTGAAGGAGGGGACGGAGCGGCGAGGTGGGGAAGCCGCGCCAATGGGCGTCCAGTGCCAAGCCCACCGGCCAAGGCCGAGTCCTGAGAACACCACCGTCTCCGATTGTGGTTTTCTTTCATTTTGCACGTGGCCCCCTCCCTTCAGACTGCATCCCCCCCGGAAGTTCCCTCGTCCTCTTGGTCTCTACCATCTCTTTCTCTTCCTGCTTCCCTCTTCCTCTCCTGCTTTCCCTAAGGGGTCTCCTCTCCCACCAGTCTGTACCTGGCTGCCTGTCTTCCCAGTCTTGGCACACAGCGTTCCTGCTCTCTCTCCCTGCAGCCAAGTCGTTCCCCCACACTCAAAGTTCCCTGCTCCCCCGAGTCCCATTTTCCCATGAGGTGCCCACCTCCCGGCTTCACTCACACACCCACTCCCAACCCTGTGGTCCCAGACTCCCCGCCCCGGGGCTCACCACCCCAGACTCACCACCCAAGGTTCACCGCCGGAGCCGTCCCAGGCTTTCCACCCCGGGGCTCACTACCGTGGCTGTTGCAGCTGCCCCTCAGGGACACAAAGTCCAGGGGGAGGAGACTAGGTAGCGGAGTACACTGGCGGCTATGTGCCTGTTTAATCCCCGACACCACGATAGGTGGGGAGGTTTGAGTCTCTGAGGCCCTCCCCGTCCTCTCCCCCACTGCCGGCTGGGTACTGGCCAGGCTGTGACTTGCCCCCCCTGCCTGGGGCCCCTGCTCCGGGATGCCACTCTGTGCCAGCCCCAGGTGGGGCTTGGGTGGCAGGGATGGGGGGCCCTCCCCCTCAGGGCTATTGCTGATCGGCCAGACATGTGACCCGAGTGGAAGTGACCGGTGCTCCCTGGCCTGGCTCAGGACTCTGAATGGGCCATTGTGCCAGGTGGGGAGGGGACAAACTGGCGGTCCTGCCTGCCTGCCCGCCCAGGAGCAGAGCTAAGGCCCACCAACAGGGATGCGATCGGAGCCTGCTGAGCGAGGACTCTTCCTGTTCTTCCTCCCCATTTCTGGTTCCTCTCCCCCAAATAAAACACTGGGGCAGAGGGCATGTTCACTGTATATTAAACCAACCCTAACCCCTTGCCCAGTGTGAGGCCACTGGGCCCCACCACTGCTCCACGGCACCTGGACCACGTCAGCGTGCAACTCGGGGTGGGGGGTTCATCCCGCCGAGAAGGGGGACCAGGGAGGACCAGGAAGACCATAGGAGGCCCTGGGTGGGGGGCTAGGAGAGCCGTGGGGAGCCTGCGGGGGTGCCAGGTCAGGGGCTAGGGGGGTGCCGGCTGCAGGCGGCCCTTGTGCACGTACTCTAGGGCCGTGGCAATGGTTCTCATGTCCAGCTCTATGCTCCGGGCCCAGTTCTCCACATCACCGATCTCCTGTGGGGAGACCAAGGAGGGTTCAGGTGGTGCCCAGATGCCATCACCCCCCTCCCCCAACCATGAGGTTCCCCCCTGCCCCAAGTGAGTGGCAGGTTCCCCAAAGCCTGGGGGCTGAAGCCAGGTTGAGCTCCCGTGGGGTCATCTGGGGCTGGAGGGTCACCTTGAGGGCCTGGTTGAAGTTTTCCACCATCCCGATCCACTGCCCGGTCTGCTTGGCAAACTGGGCGGCCTGCACTTGCAGTGTCTTCACCTCCTGGTCCAGCTTCCTCTGGTTCACATACGCCTGGGCTACCCTGTGGGCCAGGACAGGGGGACAGTGAGGGGAGACCGGAGGCTGGGCAGGGGCCGGGAGTACGGAGGGACTGACTGTGGGAGGACCAGGCCAGGGTGGGGCCGGCCGACTGCTGGGAGAAATCTCCATGTTCACCCAGTCGGGCTGCAAAGAGAAGCAGCGTGGCCTTGTGGATAGAACTGGGAGTCAGAAGGACCTGGGTTCTAATCCCAGCTCCACTCTGTGTCTGTTGTTTGACCTTGCTCAAGTCACTTTACATCTCTGTCCCTCAGTTACCTCATCTGTAAAATGGGGATTAAAACTGTGAGCCCCATGTGGGAGAGAGACTATATCCAACCTGATTTGCTTGTACCCACCCCAGTGCTTAGTACAGTGCCTGGCACATAGTAAGCACTTAAAAAATACCACCATTATTATCATTATGATGCTAAATTTATGCACATGACCCCGGTCTCCTTAGCCAACAGCCTGGCCATCTCCAGTCTCATGGCCACACCCACGTCCTTCCAGGGTCTCGGCTGGTCTGGTACAAAAGGAATGGGGAGGGGGCTGGTCTGGCCCCTCCCCCAGCTCCCAAATGAGGAGAGTCCAGGCAGCCTGGTGGGGGGAGGGGGGCAGAGGAAGAAGTGGACCCAGGGGGATGCTGGGAAAGCGCACATCAGGAGCACATCTGGCAGCAATCAGAGTCCTTGGGGAGGAGGCAGCAGGCCTGGCCAGGGCGGGAGGGGAAAGGGAGGGAGGCGTGTTCCCCCTTCCCAGGAATGCCAGGTCAGGGGAGGGTCCTGCCCTGCCAGTAGCTCTCCCCCCTGTGGAATGAGGCAGCCGACTGCTGCTGCCCTCAGGGGTGTGGACACTGTGTGTGGGGTATGCATGTGTGTGTGTGCGCGTGCACGTTTGTGCATGTGGACCCTGTTTTTCCCCTTTCCCCTCTGTCCCCCAGGTTCTCTCTGGGGTCCCAAAAGCCCCTTCCCCCACTGTGCGACTCCTTCTGGCCCCAGCTTGGCCTGTGAGGAATCTGTGGGGGCGGGGGAGGGGGGGCACCCAGGGCACCTGACATGGGTGGGACAAATCGGGTCTTTGTTCTGGCCCCTGGCAGCAAGGGGCTGTGGGCAGCAACATAAACCCCTTTCAGACCAGCTTAGTTGCCCTGAGGGGATGAGCGGGAGGCTTGGCTGGGAGTGGGGGTGGGGGGAAGGGGTGGACTTAGGGAGACAGTTGGGGGCATTGGCAGGGTCCAGCAGATCTCTGTGAGGCAAGAGGACTGCGAGAGGGTGGGAGAGCGGGGTGGGGGTGGGCAGTCTTGAGAACCAGCTCATGCCCTCACCAACGGCCGCAACAGGTGCCCCCACAGATCAATGATTGTCTGACTCAGCTGTGGCATCATTTCCAAGCAACCACTTCCCGAGTGGTGAGGTGGCTGGGCGGGGAAGTAGAGTCATCCTGCCCCCAAGCCTGAAGGGAAAACTTCCCAACCCCCTCTACCCTTCCCTTTCTGCTGCCTGAAACTGTTCCCTTCCCTTTAGGGTTCAGGGAAGCCTGCCCAGCCCCTGTTGCCCCTCTGGCGGGGATCTGGAAGGTGAAGGAGGGGCAAGATGGAGGGGAGGAGGAGGGGAAGATGATTGCTATCTTCCTCACTGTGCCTCGTTCTTGCCTATCCCGCCAAAGACCCCTGGCCCAAGTGCTACCTCTGGCCTGGAATGCCCTCCCTCCTCATATCCGCCAAACTAGCACACTTCCCCCTTTCAAAGACCTACTGAAAGCTCACCTCTTCCAGGGGGCCCTCCCAGACTGAGCCCCCTTTTCCCCTGCTCCTCCTCCTTTCCCCATTGCCCCGACTCCCTCCCTCTGTTCTACACCCCTCCCCACAGCACTTATGAATATATGTACATATTTATTATTCTATTTATTTATAATGATGCTATTGATGTCTGTCTACTTGTTTTGTTTTGCTGTCTCCCCCCTTCTAGAATATGAGCCAGTTGCTGGGTAGAAATTGACTCTATTTGTTGCCGAATTGTACTTTCCAAGAGCTTGGTGCAGTGCTCTGCACACAGTAAGCACTCAATATATATGATTGAATGAATGAATGAATGAGAGGGAAGATGTGGGAAGAAGGAGAGAAGATGAGGGGAGAGGAAAGGGAAGATGGAGCGGAGGACAGAAGATGAGGGCAGAGGAGAGGGAAGATGGCCAGGAGGACAGGGAAGATGGAAGGAGGAGAAAGGGGAGATGGGGAAGGAGGAGGGAGAAAGATGGAGGGGAGGAAGGAAAGATGGGGGGAGTTAGAAGGGAAGATGTGGAGAAGAGAAGGGAAAACTGGGTGGGGGGGAAGGAAAGATGGAGGGAGGAGGGGGAAAGACCTTGGGCAAGTCACTTAACTTCTCTGTGCCGCAGTCACCTCATCTGTAAATGGGGAATTATGACTGCGAGCCTCATATGGGACATGGACTCTATCCAAACTGATGATCCTGCATCTAGCCCAGGGCTCAGTTCAGTGACTGGTATACACTGAGAAGCAGCATGGCTTAGTGGAAGGGCCCGGGCTTGGGAGTCAGAGGCCATGGGTTCTAATCCCGGCTCTGCCGCTTGTCAGCTGTGTGACCTTGGGCAAGTCACTTCACTTCTCTGTGCCTCAGTGATGTCCTCTGTAAAATGGGGATGAAGACTGTCCTAAGCTTTATATGGGACAACCCGATGACCTTGTATCTACCCCAGCACTTAGAAGAGTGCTTGGCATGTAGTAAGTGCTTAACAAATACCAACATTATTATTATTAGACCGTGAGCCCGGCAGGGATTGTCTCTATCTGTTGCCGAATTGTACATTCCAAGCACTTAGTACAGTGCTCTGCACATAGTAAGCGCTCCACAAATGCTACTGAATGAACGATTAAGCACTTAACAAATATAATAATAATAATAGTGTTGGTATTAAGCACTTACTATGTGCAGAGCACTGTTCTAAGCGCTGGGGTAGATACAGGGTAATCAGGTTGTCCCACGTGAGGCTCACAATCTTCATCCCCATTTTACAGATGAGGGAACTAAGGGACAGAGAAGTTAAATGACTTGCCCACAGTCACACAGCTGACAAGTGATAATGCCGGGATTTGAACCCATGATTGTAAGCCCCCCGATTAGACTGTAAACCCATCAATGGGCAGGGATTGTCTCTATCTTTTGCCGAATTGTACATTCCAAGTGCAGAGAAGCAGCATGGCTCAGCGGAAGGAGTACGGCCTTAGGAGTCAGCGGTCATGGGTTCTAATCCCGGCTCCACCTCCTGTCAGCTGTGTGACTTTGGGCAAGTCACTCAACTTCTCGATGCCTCATTGACCTCATCTGTAAAATGGGGATGGAGACTGTGAGCCCCATGGGGGACAACCCGATTACCCTGTATCTACCCTAGCGCTTGGAACAGTGCTCGGCACATAGTTAAGCGCTTAACAAGTACCAACATTATTATTTTTATTAGTACAGTGCTCTGCACACAGGAAGCGCTCAATAAATACTATTGAATGAATGACCTCTGACTCCCAAGCCCGGGCTCTTTTCCACTGAGCCACACTGCTTCCCTGCACACACACAAAAGAGGACAGGAAAGATGGGGGCCGGGGAGGAGGATCTGTGGCAGGCAAATTCTTTTTGGAGAGAAGCAGCGTAGCTCAGTGGAAGGAGCCCGGGCTTGGGAGTCAGAGGTCATGGGTTCGAATTCCCGCTCCGCCACTTGTCAGCTGTGTGACTGTGGGCAAGTCACTTCACGGTGCCTCAGTGGCCTCATCTGTAAAATGGGGATGAAGACTGGGAGCCTCCCGTGGGACAACCTGATGACCCTGGATCTCCCCCAGCGCTTAGAACAGTGCTCTGCACATAGTAAGCGCTTAACAAATACCAACATTATTATTATTATTATTTTTCCCATAGGGAGACAGGTGTGTGTGTGCCACCTGGACAGGGGTTGGGGTGGGCAGAGCAGGCTTTCCCGCTCCTCCTGGCCCCTTCACCCCTCCGGTGTTTGGGTGCCAGGGTAAGGTCCAGCCTCCGGGGTCCTGAGTTCGAGGCTCGAGGGACGCCTTACCCCACGTTGAGATGGTCCACCAGGGCTTCGGTCAGGCAGGTGGCCGCCGCGATGGCTTCTCTCTTCCGCTTCTCTGGCGGGCAGAGGGGACAGGGGCGGAGGTGAGGGGCGCGAAGACCCCCACGGCCCGATCCCCACCCCCACCCCACCCGGCGGGCCAATAGGAAGCGCGCTCAGAGCCAGGGGGCGGGTCCCGTTGCCATGGGGACGGGGCGGCTACTCGAGGCCGAGGCTCCGGCTCCGGCTAGGCCGCTCCCCCTTGGGCTCCTCACCCTGCAGCTCCTTGCGCTCGTTCTGCTTGGCCTGGTGCTCCTTCAGCAGGCGGGACAGCATGGCCGAGCCGGGGTGGGAGCCGGGGGGCCGGGGCCGGGGCCGGGGCGGGGGGAAACCTGCCGCCTCACGGCGCCGCCACCGCCGCCGCCTAGGCCGCCTCCGGGTCACGTGACGCGAGGGGCCAAGACGGGCGGGCGCCGGCACGCGCGTGCCCGCGAGGTCGCGCGCGCGCGCCGCGGCCTTACAGTGGAGAGGCGGCCGCGCGCGCGCCGGGAGGGCCTCCCTCGCCCTCCCCCCGGATCCACATAATCTGCTTAAAAGTTACAACGGTCAGATTGGTATTGAGAAGCAACGTGGCTCAGTGGCAAGAGGTCGGGCTTGGGAGTCAGAGGTCAGGAATTCGAATCCCGGCTCTGACATTTGTCAGCTGGAAGACTGTGGGCGAGTCGCTTCACTTCTCTGGGCCTCAGTGACCTCATCTGTCAAATGGGGATGAAGACTGGGAGCCTCACGTGGGACAACCTGATGACCCTGGATCTCCCCCAGCGCTTAGAACAGTGCTGTGCTCATAGTAAGCGCTTAAATGCCAACATTATTATTATTATTATTGTTATTATTAGAGAAGCAGCGTGGTTTAGTGGAAAAAGCCTGGGTTGGGGAGTCAGAGGTCGCGGGTTCTAATCCCAGCTCTGCCACTTGTCAGCTGTGCGACTTTGGGCAAGTCACTTCTCTGGGCCTCAGTTACCTTCATTCATTCAATTGTATTTATTGAGCGCTTACTATGTGCAGAGCACTGTACTGAGCACTTGGAATGTACAATTCGGCAACAGATAGAGACAGTCCCTGCCCATTGGCGGGTTTACAGTCTAATCCGGGGAGACAGACAAAAACAATAACAACAAATAGAATCAAGGGGATGTATACCTCATTAACAAAATAAATAGGGTTATTTATTACCTCAATTACCTCATCTGTCAAATGGGGATGAAGACTGTGAGCCTCACGTGGGACAACCTGCTTACCCTGTATCTCCCCCAGCACTTAGAACAGTGCTCTGCACATAGTAAGCGCTTAACAAATACCAACATTAATATTACAAGGTAATCAGGTTGTCCACATGAGGCTCCCAGTCTTAATCCCCATTTTACAGATGAGGCAACTGAGGCAAAGAGAAGTGAAGTGACTTGCCCACAGTCACACAGCTGACAAGTGGCAGAGCCGGGATTAGAACCCATGACCTCTGACTCCCAAGCGCGGGCTCACATTCGTTGTTAAGGTCTGTGTTTGATTCCAGACTGATCCATTTTTTAATGGTATTTGTTAAGCTTACTATGTGCAGACACTGTACTAAGCACTAGGGTACGTACAAGCTAATCAGGTTGGACACAGACCCTGTTCCACATGGGGATCACAATCTTAATCCCCATTTTACAGATGAGGTAATTGAGGCCCAGAGAAGTGATGGGGCTTGCCCAAGGAGAAGCAGCGTGGTTTAGTGGACAAGCACGGGTTGGGGAGTCAAAGGTCGTGGGTTCTAATGGCGACTCTGCCATTTGATAGCTCAGTGGACCTTTGACTCCCCACCCCATGCTTGTCACTCCACTAAACCACGCTGCTCCACCACTTGTCTGCTTAGTGATGATGGTATTTGTTAAGTGCTGATGGTATGCCGAGCAATAATAATAATAATGTTGGTATTTGTTAAGCGCTTACTATGTGCAGAGCACTGTTCTAAACGCTGGGGTAAACACAGGGGAATCAGGTTGTCCCACGTGGGGCTCACAGTCTTAATCCCCATTTTACAGATGAGGGAACTGAGGCACAGAGAAGTGAAGTGACTTGCCCACAGTCACACAGCTGACACTGAGCACTGTTCTAAGCGCTGGGGTAGATGCAAGGTAATCAGGTTGTCTGACGTGGGACTCACTGTCTTAATCCCCATTTTACAGATGAGGTAACTGAGGCACAGAGAAGTGAAGCGACTCTCCCAAAGTCACACAGCTGATAAATGGAGAAGTCAGGATTAGAACCCACAACCTCCGACTCCCAAACCCGTGCTCTTGCCACTAAGCCATGCTGTTTCTCTTCCCCAAATGTTTAGTACAGTGCTCTGCACACAGTAAGTGCTCAGTAAATATGATTGAATGTCATCGTCATCATCGTCATCATTTTCATCACCAGCATCTTCATCATCATTCCTATCGATCCTCACTTTCCTCCCACCACACCCCAGCTAGTATTATTTATTCCTCTCAAGCTACACAATTCACTGTGCCTTGTTCTCATCTCTCCAGCCGCTGATCATGCTGATCTCCTCCCCCTCTCTTCCTTGCATATACGTATACGCTATTGCTTATTCCTATCTGAAATATCAATCAATCGTATTTATTGAGCACTTATTAGGTGCAGAGCACCCTTCTAAGATCTTGGAAGAGACAAAAGAGTTGGTAGACACATTCCCTGCCCACAGTGACCTTTCAGTTTAGAGGGGAGACAGGCATTAATAGAAATAAATTATGGATATGGACATAGCTGAAAGAGAAAGGTGAATAAAGGGGACAAATTCAAGTGCAAGGGCGACACGGAAGGGAATGGGAGAATATATTTTAGAGTTTATCTTCCCTGTTAGAGTGATTAGCTCCTCGAGGTCAGAGATCACATTTACTAATTTAGTTGCACTCTCCGAAGGTCTCAGTACAGTGTTCTGCATTCAGTGAACACTCCATAAAAAAAAATCAATTGATCACTGTACTCATCATCATTGCCATCATCATCACCATCATTATTCCATCATCCTAGTAGTAATAGCATTTGTTGAGTAACGACTTGGTGCAGTGCCCTGCACTAAGCACTTAGAAGTAAAGCATCATGAAGGGTCAGGTTCCCCACTTCTCGCTCCTACAAGGAGCTTCCACTCTAACGAGAGCGACAAATATAAAAATATTTATAACTAGAGTGGTCAAAATAAATAATTGAGTACGCCTATATACATAACTGCTAAGTGTGTCTGTGGAATTCTTAGGGATGGGGCTGGGGAGGGAGGAGGAGAGTGCTTCTGCTTCTTTAAGGAGCTGGATGCCTCTTCCTTGAAGGAATCGGCCAGCAGCGGCTCTAGGGAACCAGTCCGGGGATGGGGGTTGTCGGGGCGGCGAGCCAGAGGAGGAGAGGGAGGGGATGTGGGATGGGAGGGAAGAGGAAAGGTTCGCAGCCGCTAGTGCCCGGTTCCACCGTGAGCCAGCAAAACAGTTGAACAGAGGGAAAAGCAGGGTGGATGCAGAGTAGAGGCAGAGGCAGAGCAGGGCAGGAATAGAAAGGGCCAGGGTAGTGTCGGGGCCTAGCAGGGGCAGAACAGGTACAAGCCAAGAGGGGAGGCAGGGGCATAGGAAGGGCGGAGACAGGGCAGGGCAGAGGCAGAAGAAAGGAGGTGGGAAGGCTGAGGTTGGAGTTCCCGGGAGCACTTATGCACATATCTGTAGTTTATTTGTATGGGAGTCTGTCTTCTCCCATCTAGACTGTAAACTAGTTGTGGGCAGGGAATGTGTCTGTTTACTGACATATTGTACTTTCCCAAGCGCTTAGTCCAGTATTCTGCTCACAGTAAGCGCTCAATAATTTGAATGAATGTATGAGGGGCTCTACGCTCAGGGAAGGGGGTATTCGATCCCCCCAATGGACTTTGGGTTGGGAGATGAAAAGGGGAACAGATACCCCTTCTCCTTCCCTCTGACCGCCCGGGATCCCCGGCTTCACCCCCAGCCTCCAAGACCAGCTAACTGGTTCCTCTTTCGCTCCCCCTCCCCAGAAAGAGCTTCAGATGCCAGGGGCGGCAGGGGGAGGGGGGGCTGGGAATGGGAATAGGCTTTCCCAAACTAAGCCCCACTTTTCTTCTTCCACTCCCTTCCGCGTCACCCTGACTCTCTCCCTTTGCTCTTCCCTCTCCCACCGCCCCAAAGCACTTATGTGTATATCTATAATTTTATTTACTTATATTGATGCTTATTTACTTGTATTGATTTCTGTCTCCCCTGCGCACCTCCCCCCCTTCCCCCCCCCAGACTGTAAGCTCGTTATGGGCAGGGATTGTCTCTCTTTGTTTCTGTATAGTACTTTCCAAGGACTTAATACAATGCTCTGCACACAGTAGGCGCTCAATAAATATGATTGAATTAATGAATGGGAACGGACTGGGGCTGTGGCCCAAGGAAACCTTCCCACATCTTCCTCTGCTGCCCCCCACCCCCCCGACCACCTTTACCCATTCAACTCCCTTTCCCCTCCTTCGGCCGGCCTAGGCTTGTGGGTCAGTGGTGATGGGGACTGTCCACTGTGTGGGTGTCCTCCCCGTCCCCCTCACTCCTTGCCATCCAGAATGTGAGCCCAGGAGGACACGCTATGTCCCTTTCTCCTTCGGCCAGTGGATAACCTAGACAACCCTGGCTGCATGAATGGCCCACAACTCCTTTTTGCTGGCCACCGTGAACCAGCACAACAGTGGCAACCGCGCCAGGCTCCAGCTCACCCATCCTGGGCCGCTTGGTCCAGGCCCCCGCCCCCGCGTCCTCTCTCTGGACCCCAACAGCCGCCGAGGTCCAGAGCCAGATCGGGGTCGTCCTGTCAGAGACAAAACTCGGGGCTAATTTTACCGTTTACCAGGCTCCCTGCCGGCTGACTGGGGCTATTTATAACTCGGACTAAATCGGCGGGCGGGCAGGACTTGGCTCTGGGCGGCTGGGAGCCATTTCTGCTCTGAGCCCCTCCACTCAGTCGGGCGGGATGCTGCTCCCTTCCTACTTCTGAGCTCCTGGGCCCTGGTGTGAACTCTGCCTTCCCCTCTAGACTCTAATTTCCTTGTGGGCAGGGAACGTGTCTACCAACTCTGTTCTATTGTACTCTCCCAAGCGCTTAGTACACAGTAAAGCGATCAATAAATGCGATTGATTGACCCCTGGGTTGAACTCTGCTCCTGGTGAGATCTCTGGCCTCTGGTGTTTCAGATCTCAGAGGTAGGGTGGGACAATAATAATAATAATAATGGTATTTGTTAAACGCTTACTCTGTGCCAGGCACACAGTCCTTGTCCCACGTGGGGCTCACAGTCTCAATCTCCATTTTACAGGTGAGGTAACTGAGACCCAGAGAAGTTAAGTGATTTACCTAATGTCATACGGCAGACAAGGGGCTGAGGCTGGATTAGAATCTATGTTCCTCTGACTCCCAGGCCCGAGGTGGGAGTGGAGGCCGCAAGAGAAAGGTCCCAGAGAGGAGCCCGGTGAGCTCTGGGGTGTCATGGAGCCGTCTAAACCCGCCAAGGGAAGGGACAGGTCAGAAGGATTGGCTGTCGAGCCGACAGTGTCCTACTGTGGGGTCCTCAGTCCGGTTCATCCCACCACTGAAGCTGGCCTTGTGGAGTAGGGGGAAAGCTCAGAAACAGAGGTGGTAGAGAGATAGAGAGAGAGAGATAGAGAGAGAGAGACTCACCCAGAGGAGAGACAGAGACACCCCCTTATCCCCACGTAATAGCAGATAGGGAGGAGCAGGGAGGGGTAATGGGATTCCCGCCAGAGGATCTTCTGTCCGGCAGCGGCAGCCGGGCGGAAGATTATAAATAGCCAGGGAGGCGGAAAGTTCTCCGCGTCTTGTCGTCACTCCCCTCACCCACCCGAGTCAGGACACCCCCTGCCCCCCATTTTCTTCTTTCTCTCTCTGCCCTTCGAGGAGAGACTGAGGGGAGCCCATCTCCGGCTCCTCTCCTCCCCCCCGGTTCCCTAGAGAGCCACCTGTGGTTAATAATCATCATCATAATGAAAATGAAATATTGGGGAACCCCTGCCCCTCGGTTGCCTCCCTGTGCCCCAGGCCGCAGCTTCTGGGTCGTACCGCCCCCGTCCCCGACACAGACACAGACACAGACACAGACACTGTGCTGTTGGCCATGCCCGGCCCAAGCCAGCAGCAGCTGCACGGCAGAGGGCGCGCGGCCGGGGCTTTGTGTCCGGAGGGCGCGGCCGGGCTGGACCGGGAGAAGCCCCGGGAGAGACAATTCTCCTTTTCTCGGCCCCGCTCCCGCCGGGATCCACCTGCCGTCCGGCCGGGGCCGGGGCCGGGGCCGGGGCCGGGGCCGGGGCCGGGGCCGGGCCCTGGGCGGGGGCCGGGGCTGGGCGGGGCCGGGGGCGGGCCCGGGCCGGGGGCGGCTCTCTTATGGGGAGCAGGGGGGCCCCTGCCGCCGGACCCGAAGGAGAAGGAGAAGGGAGAGCGGCGGCACAGGGAGAAAGGGAGACATTGAGTGACAGAGGGACTGAAAGAGACGTCTCCAGAGACAGAAGGTCAGCAACAGAGGGACGGAGGGACGGGGAAACGGAGAGACGGACGCTCGGACACAGAGAGCCTCGGGCAGAGATCGAGACCCCGCAGAGACAGAAGATCAGAGAGAGAAGGACGCAGGCAGAGTCCAGCGGGGTCCGGAGCGCCGGGGCAGCGGAGGCTGAGGGTGCGGGTCTTCGTGGACCATGGCCTGGGTGCAGGGGTCTCCCCGAAGCGTCCCGCGACCCCTGCTCCGGGCATTCCTCTGTGCTCTGCTCCTCCCCGGGATCGGCACCTTCAACCTGGACGTGGGGGCGGCCCTGCGCAAAGATGGGGACCCCGACAGCCTCTTCGGCTTCTCTGTGGCCCTTCACCAACAGCTGAGACCCCGGCCCCAAAGCTGGTGAGTGACCGGCAGGAACCTCCCGGGTCGAGCCTTCCCGCCAACTGCATGCGTCCCCTCATCCCCACCCCCCTACTCCCCCAACCACTTAGGGTGGTCCATCCCCGGGCCCCGTCCTCCCCGTCCTGCTGTCTCCCTGCCACAGCAGCAGGTCGGTAACCGGGGTCCCGCGGGGAGGGGGTCGCCCTGGTGCCGCCCCGAACCCCAGGCACTTTTGTGCGGAGCGAGGAGTCGTCGCCTCCCGGGAAAGAGAAAACCGAAGGCTGTCAGGCCCGCTGCAGCGGGGCGGGAGGACTGAGTGAGATGATCATCCCGGGCCTAAAGTGGGGTCGGGGGTCGGGTGTTGGGGGGAGTCAGGCTGCGATCCAAACCGGATTCCGGAGAGCGGGGGCAGGCTGGAAGGTGCTGGCTGCTCTGTGGGAGTGAGCGACGGGCCCCAAGACAGGTTCAGGAGGAGGACCAGTTAATCAGTCAGTCAGTCAATCGTATTTATTGAGCTCTTACCGTGTACAGAGCTTTGTACTAAGAGCTTGGGAGAGTACAATAGAACAACATATTAGACATATTCTATGCACACAAGTCTACAGGAGGGGCCCAGACGACTCCCCCCACCCTCCGCCCACGATACCCAGGAGAAAAACCGAACCCTCACCCCACACAAACGTCCTGCCTCCCTGAATTTCCCGTGGACCTGAGGAGAGGTCGTGTGTGTGTGCGTATGTGTGATTTATGTCTAGGAGTGGGGGAGAGGTGGAGCACTCGGTTGTCTCCCGCTACCGGTTCCCGCCGAGGACCGAGACTTAGAACCCAGCACCCGGGGCCTAGACTCGCTGACTGCCGCGCCCGCTTCCATACTCGGTGGTTTAGGGAAGCGTGGATGAGACATTACCGGCTTTAATTAACCCTTTCCGCTGTCCCCTCTTTCTCCTGAGTCCGAGGCTCTGACCCTGGTCTGGTGGTGAGCCGATGGGGGTGTCGGGAGGAGCTGGACGCATGAGGATTTGGGAGTATCTGTGGGCACACTTGTGACTCTAGGCTCGTGTGTGTCCCTTGGGTCGTCTCACAACATCTCCTCCCTCGACTTAGATCGTCCCCGGGGAAGGGGCTTTTCCACCCCTAGACCCATTAAGAATCCATTATAGGGATCAGTGGGTCTCCCCCGAGACCCCCCAGGCCCTCCTTCATCCCTCCCCTAAATGACAATCAAGTGCGCCCCCCCAATCTGGGGGCCTGGGGGGCAAAGAGCAGGGATGGCTGAAAGCATGGGGGAGGGGGCGGCCGGATGTATCCTCCCCGACTCCCCCTTTTGGATGCGGGGTCCGGGGAGTGGTCGTTCCCTCGCGGAGCCCCCAGCCCCAGACTGGCTGCGTCCGGGGCCCATTTTAGGACATAGTGTTCTCGGAGCGAATTCCGGGTTATTTTTACCTCCCTCACAGCTCCCCGCGACCCCTCCCCTTGCCCCACAAACCTCCTTGGCTGGGGAGTGGGTGCTGCGGGGAGCCCGGAGGATCCATGCCCCGCGTATAGCTGGGCTCATGGAAAGGTTTTCCCATCCAACACCCTGCCTCCAGACCGAATGCTCTCTACCCCAACTCCAAGAGGGGTAGCGGTAAAATCGGGGTGTAGAATGGGGTGGTAGGGGTTTAGAATGGGGTGACGGTTGGGAGTCTCCCCTGAGCTGCCTCATCACTCAGGCTGGCCCTCTTCTCTCACGTTCTGTTCCCTAAGGAGTCCAAACAGCTGTGTCCCAAGCCCCTCCTTCTTTCAGTGGCCTTACCCCTCTCCCCAGGCCCCGGGGGACCCCTTGTCCTTCCCACTGTCCACCGAAATCCCCTTCCCACTCTTTTTTATGGTATTTGTTAAGCTCTTACTAGATGTCAGGCAATGAACTAATGCTGGGGTAGAAGCAAGCTAATAATAATTGTGGTATTTGTTAAGTGCTTACTCTGTGCCAGGAACTGTACTAAGGGCTGGGGTGGATAGAAGAAAATCGGGTTGGACACAGGCCCTCTCCCATGTGGAGCTCACAGTCTGAATCCCCATTTTACAGGTGAGGTCACTGAGGCGTAGAGAAGTGAAGTGATTTGCCCAAGGTCACACAGCACACAAATGGGGAGCCGGGATTAGAACCCAGGTCCTTCTGACTCCCAGACCCTTGCTCTATCCACTTGGCCACGCTGCTCCTTCACTCTCAAACTCCCTGGACGCCGGCCCTTTCCCCTTGGGAAGCTCCAGATAGTAGGGTCCCCTGTCCTCTTCCCCCTGCTGAGCAGGGATGTCCGAGTGGCGGAGAAAGGAGCCGGACAGCTCGTGTCACGTGTGTTTGTGTGTTTGTGTGTGTGTGTGTGTTCAGGACAGGCCCCGCAAGGTCTCCCATCCCCACCCCCACCGCCGGGCTGGCCGCTGAGAACATTTTTTTGCATTTCTTGGCAGTGACTATGGCTTCTGTCAGAGTCTGGGGGAGGGGCGGGGGCCGGGAGCCTGGGAGAGGAGAATGGGGGTTCTGGGAAAGAATCATCCCCCTTTCTCCCCCTCTCCCCCCCCCCAACTCCGTCCGGTGAGAGCGCGGGGGCGGAGGCGGGAAATGCCCTGGGTGAACCGGAGAGCCAGAGCTGTCAACTTGGGGGTGTGTCCGGGGGATGCTTATCCGTCTGTGTGTGTTCGTGCATACATGTATATAAGTGTGTGTGTATGGATCCATGAATTTGGGCCGCTATCTCTGCAAACATCTTCCCTCTGGCTCTCCTCCCCGACCCTCCGGCAATGACCATCTGCCACCCAGTCCCTGAGGAACCGACACACCCAGTTCTGCCTCGGGCCCCTTCCGGACGTGGGTCCCTAAGCATCGGTGGACCAGCCGGACCCCGGTCAATGCCCTTCGCTGCAGGGGGAATACTCCGCGCGCGAGCGTGTGGATGTGTGTGTGCTCGGGTGTGTGTGTGTGAGAGAGAGAGAGAGAGAGAGAGAGAGCCTGGCACGGGGCGGGAGGCCGGGGTTGGGAGGGTAGTGGGAATGGCTAATGGCATAGCTCATTGATGGCTTCCTAGAGATGGCACGGGGCCCTCCCCTGCCACCCCTTCTCCCAGCTGCCGCCCTGAGCCACCCGCTGGGCTCCAGCCCAGCTCCTTTCACGATCCTCGCCATCATCATCAGGAATCAGAGGAAGCGCCCCTGTCTTCCCCCAGGCAGGGGACACCGGAGGGGAGGTGATACCCTGCCCTCCGTCGTGGGCCCTACAGCGTTAGGCGGGCATCCCCCCGATCCTCACCTCCCCACTATCCCTCTCCTCTCTACCCGCTGCCGGCGGCTCTGTCTCGGGGGAACGGTCCTCCTCTTTCCCAGCCCGAGGCCCTCCCCTCTCTCCCCCCTTGGGGCAAGTCTTGGCTGGAGCCGTGGAAAAGTGGCCGGCGGCCGAAGGCGGGAGACGGGGGAGAGGGGGCGGGACCGGGGCTGGGAGCGGTAAGGGAGCGGGCGGGAGAGAAGGGGAAGGGGTTGGGATTGGAAGAAGAGAGGGAGGAAGGGAAGGGACAGGGATTTCCCCTTCTCTGGAACTTGTGTCCTTCAGTCGGCCTTTTTGTACCCTCCCAGTCGGCCCACTCCCTGCCTTCCTTCCCTAACCAACCCCCCCGCCATCGAGCCCCCCCTTTTTTGGGGTGGGTTTGGGCTGTGCCCTCCACGTCGGGGCAGGGAGAGAGCGCTTGCAGGAAGAGAGCGCTTGGCTGGTCTCCCTGGCCCATCCCCGAGGGTGCCAGCTGCGGGCACCTGTTTCCCGCCCACCACATTCCCGCGGCTGGGAAGGGGTGGCCCAGCGGGCCCGGCAAAAACGATCTGGTTCGAGGCTGCGGTCGTAAAGCCGGAGCGATCGCGCGTGAGAGTATGGGAGGCGGGGGGAGTCTTCCCGCCCAGAGAGGGATCCTGCGTGTCCGTGAGGACCCACGACCTGTGCCTGTGCGCCCGGAGGCAACCAGGATTCCCACGGTCACAGGCTCCGCCGTGGGTCCGTAGGAGTGACCTGCGATCGCGGGGGTCAGTGGGCTTCGAACCGGCTCGGGTTGGAGGGTCCGGGTGTCCTCGCGGGGCCTCTCTGACCCCCACCCCTTCCCTCCTCTCCCCGCAGGCTGTTGGTGGGGGCGCCTCGGGCCCTGGCCCTGCCCGGGCAGGCGGCAAACCGCACCGGGGGCCTCTACGCCTGCCCGCTGACCTCCGCCATGGAGGACTGCTTCCGCGTGGACATCGACCAGGGAGGTAGGAGGGGGCTCCTGGGGGCGGGTGGACGGGAATCCCGGCCTGAACCAGCATCTCCGGGCCCGGCCGGGAGAGACCCGGGAAGATGGGGAAGACCCAGGAAGGCATTGGTCTCCAGGGAGTGCTCTCGGACCTACCGGGGAGGGACTTGGGCTCAAGTGCCCGTTCTTGAACCCGTCGGGGAAGGACTGGCCGCACCCCATCGAGATTTTGGGACAGGGGTCCCGGGCGGAGTGGGTTGGCCTGGTCCCGGCGGAGCGTGGAACTGACACCAGTAGGGAAGTTATCCCATCCCTGACTCCCCGTTTCCACTTCCAGCTGACGTGCAGAGGGAGAGTAAGGAGAATCAGTGGTTGGGCGTCACAGTGAGAAGCCAAGGGCCCGGCGGCAAGATCGTGGTGAGTGGGCGTGGGGGTCGGACCAAGTGGCTAGTTGGGTGCCCATGGAAGGGAGTTGGCACGGTCTGTTGGAAAGAGCTTGGGACCGGGAGTCGGAAGACCCACGATCTAGTCCCGACTTGGGCAGTAGCCTCGTGGTTGACCTTGTGCCTTTTTTGTAAAATGAGAAGAGGATCTGCACTCTCCCTCCTTTTTGGACTGTGTGCTCGGAGAGGGGCATCGCTCGGTACACAGTCCGTAGGACCCGGGAAAAATAAGCGCTTAACCCCCCCCCCCATCATCATTAATAATAATAATAATGATAATAATGGTATTTGTTAAGTGCTTACTATGTGCCAAGCACTGTTCTAAGCCCTGGGGGAGATAGAAGGTTATCAGGTTATTCCAGGTGGGGCTCACAGTCTTCACCTCCGTTTTACAGATGAGGTAACTGAGGCCCAGAGAAGTGAAGTGACTTGCTCCAGCTGACAAGTGGTGGAGTGGGGATTAGAACCCACGACCTCTGACTTCCAAACCCATGCTCTTTCCACTAAGCCACGCTGCTCTCTCCGTCTTATTATAAGACGTGGGCCCACGGAACTGGGAGGATGTTGGCCTTCGGGGGGCGAGGGGACATCTCTCCCTCAGCCTGTCACTCCCGTCCCGCTCCCCCAGACCTGCGCCCACCTCTACGAGGCGCGGCAGCGGGTGGCGCAGCCTCTGGAGACGAGGGACGTGATTGGCCGCTGCTTCGTGCTGAGCGATGATCTGCGGGTGCGGGACGAACTGGACGGAGGCGACTGGCGCTTCTGCGAGGGGCGACCCCAGGGCCATGACCAGTTCGGCTTCTGCCAGCAAGGGGCAGCAGCCGCCTTCTCCCCCGACCGCCACTACCTACTCTTCGGAGCCCCGGGCACTTACAACTGGAAGGGTGAGCGCTCCTGGGATGGGGGGCGCAGGGGAGGGACCCGGACCCCTGTCTCCCCAGCCCCCCAGTTACCTTTTCTCTGAGCTCCCTCACTGGGGCTCCTCCCACCCCCCTCCCCAAGCCCCGCCTCCCCATCCTATACCCTCTTAAACGTGCACATGCCCCTACCCATGTGCCTAGTCACAAACACGCCAATCTGCGCCTGCTCAAGCTCGCTAGAACACGCCAGAAAGCCAATGGTATTTATTGAGCGCTTCCTCTGTGCGGAGCACTGTCCTAAGCGCTTGGTATCGTACAGTATAACAATAGAGCAAACACACTCCCTACCCACAACGAGCTTACAGTCTAGAGGGAGAGAAAGAAGTTAATATAAATAAATTACAGATACACACATGGACATGATAGTAAATGTCAGCACAACAGCACATGCTCAGACATGATAATACATGGCAGAACATGATTTTGCACACAGCAGGACCACAACATATACTCGGACATGATAATATCTGCCAGAATACGATAGCACATGCCAGCACCACAACATATTCTCAGACATGAGAATACATGTCAGAACATGATAGCACATGTTAGTATCACAACATATACGTGGACATGATAATACCTGCCAGAATGATAGTACATCTCAGACATGATAATACATGCCAGAACACAATAGCACATTCCAGCACCCCAATATAGCCCATGCTCAAACGCTCCAGCACATGGTCACACACCCTGGCCCATGTCAGCAGAAACCCAAGCGCCCATGCCGGACACGCTGGAGCATCGCCATTCACCCCATTACCTATCTCACCACGCCAGCCCCGGCCCTGACGGCTTTTCCACGGTTCCTTCCCCCCACTCGCTGGGCCCACGGGATCCCGGCCGGTGAGTCTGGGGAGCCCACCCTGCTGGCACGGTTCCGTGGCGCTCACGGCCTTGTCCCTCCAGGCACGGCGCGGGCAGAGCTCTGTGATCAGGGCCCCCTGGACCTGGCCCGGTTGGATGACGGGCCCTACGAGGCCGGGGGCGAGAAGGAGCAAGACCCCCGCCTCATCCCCGTCCCCGCCAACAGCTATCTGGGTAGGGGCCAGTCCGGGGCCCCTCCGACCGCCGCTCACCCTCTGCCCTCTCTCGCCTCTCTCGGGCGGCTTCTTGCCGGCGCCCGGTCGGCGGAATCAGATTTTCTTTCCCCTGTTTCCGATTCTCTGCCTCCCTGAATCCATCTGTCCCCGCGTCTCAGCTCCCCTTTCCTCTGTCTCCTCATCTCATTCACTCTCCCTTTGCTTTCCCTGTCTCTGCAACGGTGCCTGGGTCTCCGCTTCTCTCTGTCGATCCATTTTATCTCACTCTGTTTCCGTCTCTCTCTGTCTGTGCGCCTTCCCCGGCCCTCCCCGCCCCTCGGCGCCCACCCCGCAGGGCTGCTATTTGTGACGAGCGTTGATAGCTCAGACCCCGACCAGCTGGTGTATAAGTCTCTGGATCCGGCCGCCGGAGATCTGGCCCTCAATAGCTACCTAGGTTTGTAAGCGCCCGATGAGCCCGGCCTCAGCCTCCCTCCTGCCCCCCTCGCACGCTCTCCCCTCCCTCCCAGCCCCCTCCAGCCCCCGCACGCTCCCCTCCGCATCTGTGCTGCCTGGCCTGTGGAGATCTCTTCCGGGGAGATCAGCGTTGGGGGTGAGGTGGGGTCTTAATAATAATAATAATAATGATGATGATGATGATGGTATTTGTTAAGCGCTTACTATGTGCCAAGCACTGGGATAGATACAAGGTAATCAGGTCGTCCGACATGGGGCTCACAGTCTTAATCCCTATTTTGCAGATAAATTAACTGAGAAGTTGAGTGACTTGCCCAAGGTCACACAGCAGACAAATGACAAAGTGGGATTAGAACTCACGTCCTCTGACTCCCAAGCCCATGCTCGGACCATTAGGCCACGCTGATTCTCTGAAACAGCTTCTCTGCTTCTCTGACTTCAAGAAGAGACAGCCCCGGACGAGCTCTGAGGCGGGGGGCGGGGGAGGGGGGTCTCTAAAGGGGCAAGAGAAGCCTGGGGAGGGGGAGCTGAGCCTGGGGCTGGCCCGGAGAAGCATGAGTTGAGCGGAGGTGTTCCCCCTCTCCTCCACAGATGAGCTGTTTCATTAATTCATTCAATAGTATTTATTGAACGCTTACCGTGTGCAGATCACTGTACTAAGCGCTTGCGAAAGTACAACCGCCGCTCTGCCTGCTAGCCCCGGCTCTGCGCTTCTTTCTGCTTTCCCCTCGGATGCCATCCTCCCAGCTCCCCCTGCTCCTCACCCCCGAGGCTGATCCCCTGGTCCCCCACACCCTCCCCTCCACCTCCCGGGCTGGGCTGGGCAGTAGGAGGCGACAAGCCCCGGGACGAGGGCCGGAGCCCAGGCCGGAGGGCGATTGTGGAGACCCTGGTCCTGGTCAGGAACGCCCCTCCTTGACCCTCCCCTAACCCATCCCCGAGTGTCTTTTTGTGTGTGAACTTCGCTTTCCGACCTCTCGCCTCTCGCGCTTCCCTGGCATCGGCGGGTCGGTGGAGATGGGCACCGGGGAGGGGTGGGAGGCCGCTGGGACTCCGAGGCCCCTGATTTGGTGAGGGTTGGGGGGCTGGGGGAGCTGGGCCCGGAGGTGGGGGTGGGTGGGGACCTTAGGCGGGAGATGGAGAGGGGTCGGAGGCCCGAGCTGGGGAGGGGACCCTGGGGGCCGGAGTCCCATGCTTCCCAGACTCCAGCTCCCCCTCCCCCTCGCTGCCCCCCTCGCCCCCCACGCCAGGCTTCTCCATCGATGCCGGGAGGGGCCTGACGCGGCTGGAGGAGCTGAGCTTCGTGGCCGGCGCCCCCCGGGCCAACCATACTGGGGCGGTGGTCATTCTCCGCCGCGACAGCGCCAGCCGCCTGGTGCCCGAGGCCGTGCTGGCCGGAGAGCGGCTCACCTCCGGGTTCGGTTACGCCCTGGCCGTGCTGGACCTCAACGGCGACGGGTAAGGGCGGCTCCGTGGGCGTTGGGGGCAGGGAGGAGGCAGCGGGCTCTCCGGTCTGCCGTCCCAGCTCCACTTTCCTCCCCGAATCAAAGCCCCCTGCTTTCTTTCCTTATAGTAATAATAATAATAGCGGTATTTGTTAAGCGCTTATTGTGTGCCAGACACTGTACTAAACTCTGGGGCGAATACAAGCAAATCAGTTTGGACCCAATCCCTGTCCCACTTGAGGCTCACAGTCTCAGTCCCCATTTTGCACATGAGGGAATCGAGACCCAGAGAAGTCAAGAGACTTGCCCAAAGTCACACTGCAGATAATGGCGGAGTGGGATTAGAACCCGTGACCTTCTGACTCCCAGGCCCATGTTCTATCCACTACCCCATGCTACATCAGAATCCCTCACTCCACTGAGCACTCCTCTTCCTCCGAATCAGAGGCGTCAGCCCCCTCCCCGCACTGTAGCAAAAGCCCTGGTCTCTTGCCCCTCCTCGGGAACTTTGTCCCCTCTGTCTCACCCAGAACCCGGCCCCCGAGACCCCCGTGCCTCGGGACTCCGTAGACGGAAGGGACTGTGCAGGGGAGGGGGTGGGTAGGGTCTGGGTATCCCGTCACCCGGCTCCTTCTCCGCAGATGGACCGACCTGGTGGTGGGGGCTCCCCATTTCTTCGAGCGCCAAGAAGAGCTGGGCGGGGCGGTGTACATCTACCTGAATTCGGGGGGCCGCTGGGCCGGGGTCTCCCCGCTGCGTCTCAACGGCTCCGCCGGGTCCATGTTCGGCGTCAGTGTGGCCGCCCTGGGGGACGTTAACCTGGACGGATTCCCAGGTGGGGGCCGAGCCGGGGGGCTGGGCGTCCGCGGGGGGTGCGGGGAGAGGCTGAGTTGGCTAAGATCTATCAGCCATCCCGTCCTCTTTCCCCTAGATATCGCGGTCGGAGCCCCCTTCGACGGAGCCGGGAAAGTCTTTGTCTACCACGGGAGCAGCCTGGGGGTCGTCACCAAACCAGCACAGGTGAGGGGAAAAGCGGCGTGGCCTAGTGGATAGAGCGTGCGTCTGGGAGTCAGAAGGATTTGGGTTCTATTCCCGGCTCCGCCACTTGTCTGCTGTAAGACCTTGGGCAAGACACTTCACTTCTCTGTGCCTCAGTTACTCATCCGTAAAAAGGAGATGAGTGTGAGCCCCATGTGGGACAGGGACTGTGTCCAACCTGATTGACTTGTATCATCCCCAGCACTTTGAATAGTGCTTGGCACATAGTAAATGCTTAACAAGTACCATTATTATTATGATTATTGATAATATAATAATAATAATATAATAATTACAACAAATACCATAAACAGAAAGAAAGAAAGGGGGTGGGGCGACTACAATACAGACCGGAGTGGGAGTAGATGACTCGGGGAAGGGGTCACGGGCTGGGTTGGTGGGGAGGAAGGGAGGAGGGGGCCTAGGAGAGTGGGTCCGCGACCCCTGGGCCTCTCCTCCGTGCGTGTTCCCTCCTCCTGCCTCAGCCTCTGCCCTCCTTGCCCCACCTTCCAGGTCCTAGAGGGCGAGGCTGTGGGCATCACGACCTTTGGCTACTCGCTGTCTGGAGGCCTGGACGTAGACGGGAATGACTATCCCGACCTTCTGGTGGGCTCGCTGGCCGACACCGTGGCATTGTTCAGGTGGGGACCCCGCCTGTCACAGCTTCCGCCTCTGACTCAGCCCCCTTCCCCGACTCCAACCTCCCCGAAGTAGCAGCTCCGTCATTTCCTAAACGCCTAAGCTCTTGGGAACGTACGACAGAAGCACGAGACCCATTCTCTGCCTCCAAGGAGCTTCCACTCCGCCACTTGTCTGCTATGTGACCTTGGGCAAGTCACTTAATTTCTCTGCCTCAGTTACCTCATCTATAAAATGGGGATTGAGACTGTGAGCCTCGTGTGGGACAGGGACTGTGTCCAACTGATTTGCTTGTATCCACCCCAGCGCTTAGTACAGTGACTGGCACATAGCAAGTGCTTAACAGGTACCACTATTGTTATTATTATTATTACTATCATTATTCCACTCTAATGGCAGGACCCCAGTCCCTTTCCATCCAATCCTCCTCTTTAGCTACCAGAGGCCCAAACCCCTGCCTTGACCCCAGGACCTTCCCATGACCCCCAGGGCCCGGCCGGTACTGCACGTCACCCACAACATCTCCCTCTCGCCGTTGGCCATCGACCTGGAGGTGCCAAGCTGCGCTGACGGGCACGGGGTCTGGTGAGGGGGACCCCGCGCGGGGAGAGCCAGGAAGAGGGAGGGGAGAGGAGGGATCCTGTTTGGGCGGTGGGAAAGTCCGGCACGACCCCATCCCTGCCCCTGCCCCTCCCCCTCCCCAACCCATTGGAGGAGGAGGGCGGGAGCGTGGGGGGAGGGAGAGGGTACACATCCCACGGGTCCAGGTCTCAAGGCGTTCTCCCGCCCTCTTTCCTCAGCGTGGACATAAGAGTTTGTTTCAGCTACGTGGCCGCCCCAGCCACTTACAGTCCCAGCATTGGTGAGTAAGAGTGTGTTGGGGTTGGGCGAGGTAGGGACAAGCGCTTAGTACAGTTCTCTGCAAACTGTAAGCGCTCAATAAAGAGAATTGAATGAAGAGCGGGAGCAGTGAGTTTTGGGGAGGTCTGGGGACGCTTGTGGGGGCGGGCAGGGGAAGAAGCTGGAATGTCGAGGGGGGGCACGGTGGTGGGGGCGCTCAGGGGAGGAGAGGGAGTGAGGCACTGGGGGCGTGGGGAGGGACAGGGGCGCTGAGAAGGGCAGGGGTTGAGGGAGGAGAGGAACTGGGGCGCTGGGGGTCGGGGGTGGAGGTTGCTGGCGTCCCTCCCGCTCCCTGAGACTCTGTTCTCCGGTCCCCAGCCCTGGACTTCCGATTTGACGGGGACACGGAGCGGCGGAAGCGTGGACAAGTCCCCCGCGTGGCCTTCTTGTCCCGCCAGGAGGACGAACCCCGCCACCAGGCGTCCGGGACCGTGTGGCTGCAGGACCAGCAGGACGGGGACTGCGGCGATGCCACCTTCCGTCTCCAGGTGAAAGCTCCTTCCCCCGCAACGCTCCACCGTATCCCCCCGGCCACTCCCTGCCCTGGTCTCTCCTTGTCAGTCA
This sequence comes from Ornithorhynchus anatinus, assembly GCF_004115215.2. Taxonomy (NCBI): domain Eukaryota; kingdom Metazoa; phylum Chordata; class Mammalia; order Monotremata; family Ornithorhynchidae; genus Ornithorhynchus; species Ornithorhynchus anatinus. Next base: position 58,429,823 of record NC_041737.1, on the reverse strand, counting down.
GTGGGATTTACTGAGCTCTGTACGAACGCTCCGCGTGTCTCCCCTTCTGCCTCCAGGATAACGTCAAGGACAAGCTCCGGCCCATCGTGGTGACCATGACCTACGGGCTGAGGCCCTCCCGGCTGCGGCGGCAGGTCCCCGGCCAGCCGCTGCCCCCGCTGACCCCCGTCCTCAACGCCCACCAGCCCCATAGCCAGCGGGCAGAGGTGCGGGGCTCGGGGAGAAGGGGCGGGGCGGGGGCGGGGCGGGAGCAGCAAGGCCGGGGGCAGGGCCTCCTGAAACTTTTCGACTCTCCCACCCACCCCGCACCCCCTCTCCGGCCTTCCCCGCCCACCCCCCAGGTGCACTTCTTAAAACAAGGCTGCGGGGATGACAAGATCTGTCAGAGCAACTTGCAGCTCGTCCATGCCCGCTTCTGTGACCGCGTGGGCGACACGGAGTTCCAGCCTCTGCCCATGTGCGTCCTTCCCGACGGCCTTCCGGCCTTCCTTCTGTCCACCCACGTGGCCTTCTGCCCGCAGCTAGGGAGGAGCGGGGAGGGGAGGGGAATCAAAGGAATCTTGGGGTCAGGGTGGCCCCCCAAATGGTAGGAAGGGGAAGTGAGCGTGACTTCAGGGAGGAGGCCAGGAGTCAGTGGGGAGGCCCTGGAGGGCTGGGGGCGCAAAGGAAGGGGAAGGATCCCGGCAACCCCTGGAGAAGCAGTAAGGCCTAATGGAAAGAGCACTCTGACCTGAGTTCTAATCCAGACTCTGCCAAATGCTTGCTATGTGATCTTGGGCAAGTCACTTAACTTCTCAGTGCCTCAGTTGTCCCGTTCTCCCTCCTACTTAGACCGTGAGCCCCATGCGGAACAGGGACTGAGTCCAACCTAATTCACATGTCTACCCCAGGGGTTAGAAAAGTGTTTGACATAGTAAGCAACTAGCAAGTACCTTTTTTTTTTTAAAAAAAAAAGTACCTGGGTTTTAATCTGAGCTCCACCACTTGTCCACTGTGTGACCTTGGGCAAGTCACTTCACTTCTCTGTGCCTTAGTCATCTCATCTGTAAAATGGGGATTAAGACCGTGAGCCCCATATGGGACATGGATTATGTCCAACCTGATTAGTTTGTATCTAACCCAGAGCTTAGTAAAGAGATTGGCATTTGGTAAACAACAATCATGAAAAGGGGGGTAGGGGAGAGCCCAGAAAGCCCATTCTCTTTGTCTGAGACCTTTCTCTCCTCTCCCCTCCCCGTTTCAGGGATGAGGAAGATGAGGGGACAGCCGTGTTTGCCATGAGTGGTCAGGCAGACTTGGCCCTGGAGATCACGGTGACCAACTTCCCGTCCGACCCCTCCCGGCCTCAGGCCGACGGCGATGCGGCCCACGAAGCCCAGCTCCTGGTCACCTTCCCCGACACACTGCGCTACGCCGGCGTTCGCGCTGCCCCAGTGTCTGCGGTGAGGGGATGGGGTCCGGCGGGGTCTGAACCCCGAGCGTTTTGGTCCACCCAGGGCTCTTGGTGGGGAGGGGGACACCGGGAGTCCTGTGGGCAGGGGTGGGGGTGGGTTGGGCCTGAGTGTCTCCCCCGCTCCTGTAGGAGAAGTCGCCGCTCTGTCTTTCCAATGAAAACGCCTCGCGGGTGGAGTGCGAACTGGGAAACCCCATGGGCCGTGGAGCTCAGGTTGGCACGATCGCCACTCCATCCTCAGTGTCCCAAATCCTACCCCCTCGAATCTCCAACCCCAGTCCTCTTCTATTTCCCTCCAACCATTCCTCTCCACCACCCCCATCACCCTGGCACACCGCCGCTCCCCCAGCCTCTCCCTGTTGGCCTCTGGGAGGGTGACACCCCCCAATCCCTCCCCGTGACCTGTGCTCTCTGTCACTGTCCTCTCCAGGTCAGCTTCTACCTCATCCTCAGCACGGGGGGCATCACCATCGAGACCACGATGCTGGAGGTGGAGCTGCTGCTGGCCACGTGAGCTCGGGGGTGGTCAGGGGCCTGGCGTGAGAACGGTCGGGGACCCAGGGAGGGGAGAGGGGAGGCAGAACTGACCACCCGGCTCCCAGCGCCCATGCTTGCCTCCTCCCCTTCCTCCTCTTCCTCTCCTTCCACCTTCCCCGCCGGCCCTCACTCAGGATCAGCGAGCAGGAGCTGCAACCGGTCACTGCCCGAGCCCGTGTGGTCATTGAACTGCCATTGTCTATCACGGGGTAAGTGCCCAGGGTTCTCATTCAGCTGCCCTAGGGCACCCGTGGTCAGCCTTGCCACCCCGCCCTGCCCCGCCAGCCAGTCCTCAGTCTGTTTTGGATCTGCACAGGACAGAACTGTGGAGATAGGCAAAGGGAGGAGGAGAACCAGTCCCTGCCCTTGACAAGCTACCAGCTGGGTGGGGAAAGCAGGAGTCTCACACACACACACACACACACACACACACACACACACACCTGAGCCCTGGGGAGAAAGATGGAGGAAGGATTACCAGTCTGATGGGAGAGGCCTCTAGACGATAAACTCAATGTGGGCAGGGACTGTGTCATTTATATTGTTGCACTGTTCTCTCCCCAGCGCTTAGTACAGTGCTCTGCACACAGTAAGCGTTCAGTAAATATGTTTGAGAGGCAGACAGGACAGACAAGCACGTCTAGGCAGACAAGGGCCCTAAGGGGTTAGAGGCAAAGACCATCCAGATCCGTAGCTGCACAGACCCCTCCCCCTCGACGCCCCTCATCGTTACTGTGACAGACATTGGTCGGGGGCATTAGTTGGGGAAGTCTTCTGGTTTGGGGAAGAGAAGAGGGGTGGGCGGCCCAGGCTGGAGGACATAATTATGGTACCTGTTAAGCATTTAATATGTGCTAAGCACTGCTCTAAGCTCTGGGGTAGATGCAAGTTAGCCAGGTTGGACTCAGTCCCTGTCCCACCTGGGGCTCACACTCCTATACCCATTTTACAGATGAGGTAACTGAGGCACAGAGAAATGAAGTGACTTGCCCAAGGTCACACAGCAGACTTGTGGAGGTTCTGGGATTAGAACCCAGGTCCTTCTGACTCCCAGGCCCATGGTCTATCCATTAAGCCACGCTGCTTCTAGCTACGGAGAGTCAGGATGCAGAAAAGGAAGGGGAAAGGCGGAGGGGAAGTCTGACTGAGGCAGAGACTAACGGTTGTGGGCAGGGGACGTGTTTACCAACTCTGTTATGTTGTACCCACTCAAGCGCTTAGTACGGTACTCTGCACACAGAAAAAGCTCAACAATTATGATTGATTGATGTGGGGAGAGGGGAGGGAGATTTGGTTTTGTGGCGAGCGGCCCCCGGAAGCCCTGGAGGGCAAGGGGAGAGCCAGGGTCAAAGCACGTGGATGATTGCCCGCCACCCCGTGCCCCCGGTGCCCATCTGCTCTCCCTCCAGGGTGGCCATCCCCCAACAGCTGTTCTTCTCGGGAGAGGTCCGGGGCGAGAGCGCCATGCGATCCGAGAGAGACGTGGGCAGTGCCGTCAGATATGAAGTCACAGTGAGTGTGTGCTGGGCCCTGCCCGGATCCTCTGCCCTTGTTGGACAGCCCAGGGGAGTGGGGCAGGGAGAGGTCCCAGAGCCTGGCATAATATCTCAGCTGGCATTGAGCTCCTTTTTTCCCCCCCTCCTATACTTTGGGGGCTCTTTTCTAATCTGCATACCTCATCCTATCACCAAACATCTCCCTCTCGCCCCGTTCCCATTCTCTTTCAGTCTCCTTTTCTTCAGTTCACCCTTCCATTTTTTTATTCATTCATTCATTCAATCGTATTTATTGAATGCTTACTGTGTGTGCAGAACACTGTCCTAAGCTCTTGGAAAGCACGATACAGTAAATAGAGACAGTCCTGCTCACAGTGGATTCACAATCTAGAGGTGGGAAGACAGACATCAATACAAGTAAACAGGCATCAATATAACTAATTCTGACTCCGTCACTTGTTCGCTTTATCTTGGGTAAATCACTGTGCCTCAATTACCTCACCTGTATAATAGCGATTAAATTCTACTACAAGGAGCCCTATGTAGGACAGGGACTGCGTCCAACCTGATAAACTTGTATCTACCCAAGCACATAGAACAATGTCTGGCACATAATAAGCGCTTAATAGATATTATTATTCTATTATTATCATTATTATTATTATTTCCTCTAACTCTTAGGCACGTGCTTTATCCACTAGGCCACGCTGCTTCCCATTCTTGTGCCCAGCCCGCTCCCACCCGTGTCAGCTTAGGGACTCCACTACACCAGGTTCTCCCGGAGCACCTCTCTTGTTCCTAGACTCCCTGGGACATCCATTCCCCGCTCTGTGCCCGTAGGTCTCGAACCGCGGCCGCTCCCTGAACACGCTGGGCTCTGCCTTCGTCCACCTCCGCTGGCCACACGAAATCGCCAACGGCAAGTGGCTGCTGTACCCGATGCGCGTGGAGCTGGAGGGCGGCGGCGGCGGGGGTCCCGGCCGGCGCGGAGACTGCGGTGTCCTCACCAACCCCCTCCGTCTGGTATGGCCCGGGCAGCGGTCGCACCTCAGGGAGGGGCGGGATGACCCTGGCGGGCCTGCTCCTCTGGTGCTAACCTTCTCACATTGCCTCGATCTCCCCTGTCCCGCCGTAGACCCCTGGCCCACATCCTACCTCTGGCCTGGAACGTCCTCCCTCCTCAAATCCTCCAAACAATCACTATCTCCCCCTCCAAGAGGCCTTCCCGGACTAAGCCCCCCTTTTCCTCAGCTCCCCCTTCTGTCCGCGTCACCTCGACTCGCTTCCTTTGCTCTTTCCCCCCATCCCCACGCCCCTGCACGTATGTATCTATCTATCTATAATTCTATTTATTTATATTGATGCCTGTTTACTTGTTTTGATGTCTGTCTCCTCCCCTCTAGACTGTAAGCCCGGTGTGGGCAGGGATTGTCTCTATTGCTGAATTGTACTTTCCAAGCGCTTAGTCCAGTGCTCTGCACACAGTAAGCGCTAAATAAATATGATTGATCGAATGAATGAATGAATCTCTCCTACCCCCAGGAAGAGGATCGAGAGGAGCAGGGGCGGCGGCAGCGGCGGGAGCTGGGGCGGGCGGAGCTGGATCCGCAGCCTGCGCGCTCGGGGTCCAGGTGGCTTGTGGCAGCGGCGGAGAAGAAAAGGAACGTCACCTTGGTGAGGGCTCGGTGGGCCCGACCCTGCTTTCCCCTTCCCCTTGGTGGGCACAGCGTTCCCTCCTCTTCTTGAGTGATGGGATGACCCGGCGCCGCTCTTCCTGGACACATCACCCTCCCCGTCCCGTCCCTCTTCCTCCTTCTTCTCCTACTCCCTGCCCTGATAAAACACAGTCTCCCCCTGCCCCATATGTGCCGGGCGTCCCCTCCTCCTCTTGATTGATTGATTGATGGGGTGACCCGGCTCCCCTCCTCCTGGACCTTTCCCCTTCCCCATCCCATGTGACAGAGATTTCCCTCCTCCTCCCCGCCCCCTGTGTAACGCACCCTTCCCCCGCCCCCTGTGGGCCCAGCATCCCCTCCTTCTCTTGATTGACTGATTAATTGACACGGAGTTCCCTCCTCCCCTTGATATAATGAAGTGTCCCCCAACCTAGGTAGGCAAGGTATCCTCTTCCCCTCCCTCACTCCCACACCTCAGCGTGGGCTGGAGGCTCCTGGGTCCTCTGGCCAGGCTTCAGCAGGAGAGGAGGGGACTCAGGGGGCTCTGTCCTCCCACAGGACTGTGCCCTGGGCACCGCCAGCTGCATGGATATCCAGTGTCCGCTCTCTAGCTTCGACCGTGCTGCTGTGCTCCGCGTGTGGGGTCGCCTGTGGAACAGCACGTTCCTGGAGGTGCGCAGGGCATGTGTGGGGACAAGGGGTTGGTACAGGGTGGGCACCTCCAGGGCGTCCCTCGTCCCTTTGCTCCTGGGCTCCGGGCTCCTGTACCCTCCCCTCACCCCCCACAACTCCAAGATGCTGTTGCCTCTAGAGAGTTGGTCCATGACAATCAGCATGCCTTAGTGGAAAGAGCCCTGGCCTAGGAGTCAGAGGACCTGGGTTCTAATCCTGGTCTTCCACTTGTCTGCTGTGTGATCTCGGACAAGTCACCTAACTCTTCTGTGACTCAGTTTCCTCCACCGAAAAATGGGGATGAAATACCTGTTCTCCCTTCTACTTAGTATGTGAGTCCGATGTGAGACAGGGACTGTCTCTGATCTGATTACCTTGCATCTACCCTAGCACTTAGAACAATGCCTGACAGATACTTAGTGCTATCATTATTATTATTATTATTATTAAATCTCCACTCCTATCCCTAGCACAGTAGAGCCCATGGATCTCCCCGACCCTGTGTGTCCTTGAGGATAATTCATTCCTTCATTCAAATGTATTTATTGAGTGCTTACTGTGAACAGAGCACTGTACTAAGATCTTGGGAGAGTACAGTACAACAGTAAACAGACATAATCCCTGCACGCAACGAGTTTATAGTCTGCAGGGTAGGGGTGGGAGAAGACATTAATATAAATAAATAAATGGCAGATATGGGCATAAGTGCTGTGAGGCTGGGAGGGGGTGATGAATGACAGGACCAAGTCAGGGTGACACAGAAGGGAAGGAAAAAAGAGAAAAAGAGGTTGTCGTTAGAGAAGGCGTGGTTCGGATTCATTCCTGGTTTCTAGGGGGCGAAGTCGTGGGACGGATGTGTGTGTGTATGTGTGTGTTGCTTGGGGGGGTGGTGATCCCTGTGATCACGGGTTCTGCCCTCTCCGGACAGGAATACCAGGCAGCGAAATCGCTGGAGTTGGTGGTCCAGGCGAGCATCACTGTCAAATCTACAATCCGGAATTTGCGGCTCAAAGACGCCTCCACCCAGGTGACTATCCAGTTGTGGCAGGGGTCCGGGTTTAGGGGCCATATTAGGAGTTGGTCACCAGCCTCTATCCTGACTCAACCTTCTCCCTCCCACCCCATCCCGAAATCCTTTCTCCCCAGATCCCGGTCACCATCTACCTGGACCCAGCGGCAGTGGTGGTCGGCGGTGTGCCCTGGTGGGTCATCCTGTTGGCCGTGCTGGCTGGGCTGCTGGTGCTGGCCCTACTCGTTCTGGCCATGTGGAAGGTGAGGGCCGGGGGTGGGGCCGGGCTGCAGCAGAAGGGGCCGAGGTGGGGCTGGGGTGGAGTCAGAAGGGGTTTAGCCTGCTTTGTTTTTCTTTATCGTCCTCTTGGAAACAAAGGAGTTTTGTTGGGGGGGGGGGAGGTGTCTTTTTTTCTTTCTTTTTTAAAAAAATGGCATTTAGCGCTTACTATGTGCCAGGCACTGCATTAAGCAGACACAAGGGGTAGACACAAGGAGGTAGACACAAGAGGGGCAGGGCCATGCTGGACGAAGACCCTGAGCCTCTCTGGACAAGCCCAGGGACCCAATCTCCCGAGAGGAGAGTGTGGCAAGGAAGTTCACCAATACGCGGACACCCACAGGCAGATCCCGAGACACACAGCGACACGGGGACACAAACGTCATCCACAAACAGTCACACGCAGATGCCCACAGTCGTACCCGGACATCCAAAGATAGAGACACACACAGACACACGCACACCCAAAGAGAGACAAACGTGGACACATGCGCACATATGGACCCACACTGTTCCCCCCGGACATCCGGATCCCAGAATTCCGAATCGGAATCCCTCATCCCTGGCTCGACCCCCTGACTTCATCGTCCTCAGCCCCCTCCCCTCCTCCCCCTCCTCCCAGTGTGGCTTCTTCCACCGGACGGCCGGGGACTCGCAGCTCCCCACCAGCTACCACCGCGCGCGGCTGGCGGCGCAGCCTTCGGCTGCGGAGTGCGGGGGCTCGGAGGCCTCGGGGTAACGGACGGGCACACGCATGAGCGCACGTGTATGTGTGTGTGTGTGGCGAGGAGGGTGAAGGGTTTCCAGCCACATTCCAAACCGGTGGGCATTGGTAAGTATGCGAGGGGGATCACGCAAGAGCCGGGTGGGATGGCACCCGTGAGTTCAAGAGCACACAAAAAGCATAGGGGTTACCAGGGCGAGGTGTAGCAGGGCAAGGTCTGCCAGGGTCGGGTGTGTGCCGGGGACAGTGCATCAGTGTGTCAGGATCGGGTCTGTTGGGGCCAGGTGCATGATTGTGTCAGTGCTGGGTGTGGCAGGGCCAGGTACCGGATTGTGCCCGGACTACGACCAGATGTATGACTGTGTCGGGGCCAGGTGTGCCAGGACTAGGTGCAGAGGATGCTAGGGCCAAGTGCATGGGTGTGTCAGAACGATGTATACCAGGGGCAGGTGTTTCAGGGAAGGTGTGTGATTGTGTCAGGGCCAGTTGTCCCAGGGCTGAGTGCCAAGGATCTGGTGATGATATGCCAGGGCCAAGTGTGCACAGAGGACCCTAGGCAGAATGCAACTTTTGAGTGCAAGGGCAGGGAAATGACTGTGCACATGTAGGAGCATGTGCGTGCGGAGCCCGGAGTGGAAACCGATGCGTGTGCACGTATGGGAGCATGTGCGGAGGGGCAACGACCCCTGGGTGCATCCACCTCTTCCCTCCGCTCCTGCCCACTTCCCAATCTTGAGGAAAACAGCTCCTCCTGAGATTCCGATTGTGGCCACCAGAGGGAGAGGAGGCTCCTCTCCATTTTTTGGCAACTGGGGACCCCTGAGGTCATCCCGGCTCACCCCTGCCCCCGCGCTCCCGGTCCATATAGCGACGTCTCCCGGGCAGACAGACCTCAGAAAGACGCTTCCCCCACCCTCCCCACCCTCCGATCCCTCGGGAAGTCCCTTCTGCGGTCTGACGCGTTCCCCCCAACCCCTCCGCACCTGAGGTACCGGCTCCTTCCCTCCCCGTCCCTCTCCCCGCGGGGGTCGTGAGGCAGAAGAAAGAAGGGCGACCTCTGACCTCCGTGCTCTCGGGGCTCACTGGCCCTTCCCCGGCCGCTCAGGTGGGGTTCTTCAAGCGGGCCCGGCGCCGTCCAGAGGCCACGGTGCCCCAGTACCACGCAGTGAAGATCCCCCGGGAGGACCGACAGCTGTTCAAGGAGGAGAAAACGGGCACGATCCAGCGGAAGGACTGGAGTACCAACTGGGGCGAGGGCACTGATGGGCACCTAGCCCCGGGCACCGCTTAGCCTCGCCCCAACCCCTGCCCAGCATTGAGATGGCTTTGGGGAGTCGGGGGAGGGGAAGCCCAGAGCCCCCTGGAGGGGTTCGGGTGGTCAAGCCCCTTTTTGAGCCAAACCCCGCCCCTCCCCATTCCGGGCTAGCTTGCTCTGGCGGGGAGGGGTAGGTGAGAGTACGGGTTTCCCCTCCCTCTCCTGGCCCTTCCCTTCCGGGTTCTTTTCCTCGGAAATATACTGTGTTCTATCCCCCTTCTCCTGGAAGCCCCTCCCCATTCTCGCTGCCCCATTCCCCTGTCCCGTGCCCGTTGCTGGCTTCAACCTGGCATGAAGCTGCCCAGCCCGGGAGCGGGAGGCCGAGGGAATTTCTGGTTCCTTCCCTTCCCTCTTCTGCTTCCATTAACTCTTTGCCAACGGAACCCTTCTCCCTGGATCTCCCGGGGCTTCTGTCTCCCAGCAAAGTGCCTTATATCCCGGCCCCTCCCCTCCTCCCTGCCCCCCAGGTCCGTTCTCCGGTCAGGGTTCGGGGTTCTATTTATTAAAAGTGTTAATCCCCGCCGATGCGGCCCGGCCTCTTGTCCGTCTCTGCTTCCTCCCGATCCCAGTTCCCTGACGTTTGACAGGGTAGCTCACCCCTCTTGTTGCCCCGGCCTCGAAATCTAAGGGAAGTCCCAAACTCTGTGGCTCCCCATATTCAGTGCTCCTCACCTGGCCTGCCTAGAGACCCCGCGAAGAGGTTGCAAAACTATTATTATTATTATTATCATTATTATCCCTGAGGGTATGGGAAACTTTGAAGGCGGGTCGCGTGGTTACTGCCGGCCTGCTCCCTGCAGGGTTCACCTGCAGCTGATTGGGTTGCCTCAATGTCGAGGTGAGGAGTTCACAACGACAGACTCCTCGGACTTTGTAGAAAAAGAGATATAAAAGTATTTATTGTCTATACAGAAGCGTAATAGCCAGAATCTGAAGTTTTCCTCAGTCTGGGGGACATAATCTAATAGTAACAGTAAGGAGGAAACAGGAATTTTAAAGCAAAGTTCTGCCTTAACCTCAGACATACCTTAGTTTGGTACTGGTCCTTAATTTCACATGGGTAACTGCAAGATAGCAACATCCACTTATCCTTTCTCCTTGTGGAGCATGTGCTCAGGGCTTGGAGCCACTTGGACCCATAGGAAGTGGCTGACCAAACAAACTTGAATTGAACGTGTCTTGTCAGAGTGCAAGGAGTTCCCAGGAGGCAGGGAGGGCTCCTGGCAAGCAAAAGCGACAACCTAGATTAACCTTTAATTGGGATTGTTTTGGGGGTCGTCTGTAACATGAGAATTCAGTGTGAATTGGGGGAGGTTGTGGTGAGGGTCGTGGCTGGCTGAGAGGGGGTTGGGGGAGCTGGTCAGGGAGGCAAGTCAGGGGAACTGTTTAGGGAAGTGCTTTGCACACAGTAAGTGCTCAATGAATACCATTAATTGATTGACTGATTGATTGAGAGCAGAGTTCTGACAGGGTAGGGGAGTTCTAAGATCAACCCTTAGTCTTGCTCTCTTTCACTTTGGCTCCAGAACCACTTAATCTTTTCCTGCCTCACCACTTCGCTTCCCCGACACACACACAAACTCACACAAACACACACCCACACCCCTCCCCCCTCCACAGGCTCACAAACATATCCAGATAAACACACTCCCAAGAACACATTTCTACAGGTTTCTCTCTCTTCCTCTCTCTCTCACACACACACAGACATCCACACACACCCTTCTCTGTGGGAGGGAGGGACGGTGACTCTCTTTCAACTGGTCGACGCGGTGTCGGCTTGTGGGGCTGTGGTGGGAGGAGCCCGACCCCCGTCCTTGTGCGCAGCGCGTTTTACCGCTCGCCTAGGCGCAGCCCGAGATCACAGGGAGCCCAAACTGCTGTCCTTGGTTCCGAGCGAAGGTCCCTCTTTCTGGGGGAGGCGGAGAGGGTGGGAGGGATTGGGAGAAACCCAGTTTCAATCTTCGCCACCTGGACCGCTCCTTCTCCATGGCCCCGGGACCTTAATTGGTCCCCGGTTTAGTCGCCACACGACCACTAATCGCCCCACCCCCTGAGGTCATTTAGTTAATCCGCTTGCCTCCTAGGGGGATCACCCTCCCCCGTCAGCCTCTCTAGAGAAGGAAACTCCCCTGCTTTCCCCGAAACACACCCGGAGTTCTCTCAACAGTCCCTTGGTCTAACCTCTATCCCCCCAGCTGCAGCTCATCGAGGTCACCCAGGGAGTCAGATCCCCCTCTCCACGATGATGATGATTATGGTATTTGTTAAACGCTTACTACGTGTCAAACACTGTTCTAAGCGCTGGGGAAGATACAAGGTAATCAGGCTGTCCCACGGGGGGCCCACAGTCTTAATCCCTATTTTACAGATGAGGCACAGAGAAGTTAAGTGACTTGCTCAAAGTCACACAGCTGACAAGTGGCGGATGGGATTAGAACCCATGACCTCCGACTCCCAAGTCTGTGTTCTATCTACTAAGCCACGCTGCTTGAGCCCCACTGTCTCCTGCCTCGCTCCTGGGATCCTCTCGAGCGAGTGGGAAGGAGCCTGAATCCCCAGAGGAGAAGATCCTATCCCTCAAAACCCTCGAGAGGAGAGAGCCAAGAGAGCACCTCCCCACCCGACCCCCGGCCTCTGCTTCCTCAACATGCGGTCCAAGGCTCCCACCACCTCTTTGTTCCTGAGGGTGTAGATGACAGGGTTGAGCATGGGGGTGACCACGGTGTAGAAGAGACTTAGCACCCTGTCGGTGGCGACAGAGGAGGAGGCCCGCGGCCGGAGGTAGGTGACGCTGGTGGTGAGGAAGAAGAGCGAGACGGCCAGGAGGTGCGAGGAGCAGGTGGAGAAGGCCCGGCGGCGGCCCGAGGACGAGGCCAGGCGGAGGATGGCGGCGGCAATGCGGGCGTAAGAGGCGACGATTAGGGAGAAAGGGGCCAGGATGAATACCACGGTGGCTGCTAGCACGGAGGCCTCGCTGTGCTGCCGACCAGATCCGGCCAGACGCAGCACGGGCAGAATGTCACACAGGAAGTGGTGGATGGTAGGGGTCCCGCGGAAAGGCAGGGAGAAGATGAGGGAGGTGTGGGTGGAGGCCGTAAGGACCCCCAGGACCCAGGAGGTCCCCACTAGGCGCAGGCAGGCCGGCCGACTGAGTAGCCGAGGGTAGTGGAGAGGACGGCAGATGGCGACGTAGCGGTCGTAGGCCATGGCGGTCAGCAGGCAGCATTCGGTGATGCCCAGGACGATGAAGAAGAACATCTGGGCTGCACAGCCGCCGAAGGAGATGGCCGGTCGGAGGGCCAGCAGGTCGACCAGTGTCTTGGGCACCACATCCGTGGTGTAGAGGATCTCGAGGAACGACAAGTGGCGCAGCAGGAAGTACATGGGAGAGTGGAGCGCACGGTCGACCAGCGTGACGCGGATGATGAGCGCGTTGCCCAGAAGGGTGGCCAGGTAGGCGGCCAGCACTCCGCTGAAGAGGGGGGTTCGCAGGTCCGGGAAGTCGGAGAAACTGAGAAGGAGGAACTCCGTCAGGGCCGTGCGGTTCTCGTCAGCCATGCCCATGAGGGCAGGCTGGGATCTGGAGGCCTGGCGGAATCGGGGAGGGAGAGAAGAGGGTCATGGGACACTGCCCATTTGGACATCCCTTTGCCTCCCCCGGCCCCGGGGTGCCCGTAGATACGGGGTTCTCTGACAGTCACTCCTGGGGCCTAGCCCTCTTTCTGGAGCTCCCTGTCATGGGGAAGAGAGACCCTCTAACATGGGAGAGAGATTCCCTCTGACAGAGGGAGAGACACTCTTTGACACAAGGAGAGGCTTTCTGACAGGGAAGGGACTGCCTGACCGCCTGAAAAGAGGCTCTCTGACAGCAGGGAGAGATTCTCTGAAGGAGGAGAGACTCTAAAACCTTGGGGAGAGACTATTTGACCTGGAGGAGGTACTCAAATGCTATTTTCCCCCTGACTCTCCCATCGCTGTTGACAACATCACTATCCTCCTTATCTCATAAGCCCGTAACCTTGGCAGTACTCTAGACTCATCTTTCTCATTCAACTCTCAAATTCAATTTGTCACTAAATCCTGTCATTCTACCGTCTCATCATCTCTTAAGTCTGCCTTTATCTCTTTATCCAAACTGCCCTCACGCAGATCCAAGCATCCAATCATCCTGCTTCGATTACTACTATTATTACTAGAGAAGCAGCAAGGCTCAGTGGCAAGAGCCCGGGCATGGGAGTCAGAGGTCATAGGTTCGAATCCTGGCTCTGCCACTTGTCAGCTGTGTGACTGTGGGCAAGTCACTTAACTTCTCTGGGCCTCAGTTACCTCATCTGTAAAATGGGGATTAACTGTGAGCCTCACGTGGGACAACCTGATTACCCTGTAGCTACCCCAGCGCTTAGAACAGTGCTCGGCACATAGTAAGTGCTTAACAAATACCAACATTATTACTACATCAGTCTCTTTGCTGACCTCCTTGCCTCCTGTCTTTCCCCACTCTAGTTCTTATTTAATTCTGCTGCCCGGATGGTTTTTCAAAAAAAAAATTCAATCCATATCTCGCCACTCCTCATAAACCTTCACTTGCTGCTCATCCATCTCCATATCACACAAAAATCCTTACCATCAATTTAAAGGCACTCACTCAGCGGATCTGCTACAAACCAGAACACTTACCTAGCTCCTCTAACTCCAGCCTACTCACTGTATCTCAGTCTCTGCTGTCTGCAGTCTGCAGTCTACCCCTTGCCCACATCCTTCCCCTGGCATGGAACAACTTCCCCCTTCAGATCTGATGGACCATCACTCTCCCCACCTTCAAAGCCCTCCTACAATTAAATCTCCTTCAAGAGGCTTCCTCTGACTAAGCCCTCATTTTTTGCTATTCGTTTCACTCCTACCTGCTGTGTTGCCTTTGCATTTAATAATAATAATAATAATAATAATTATGGTATTTGTTAAGCGCTTACTATGTGCCAGGCACTGTTCTAAGTGCTGGGGTAGATACAAGGTAGTCAGGTTGTCCCACGTGGGGCTCACAATCAGTAACTGAGGCCCAGAGAAGTCAAGTGATTTGTCCAAGGTCACATAGCAGACAAGTGGCAGAGCCGGGATTAGAACACATGACCTTCTGACTCCCAGGCCCGTGCTCTATCCACTACGCATACTGCTTGGATTTGTACTGCTGAAGCACTTGATAATCACCAACATAGCACTTATATAAGTGTCCTTATTGTCTCTCATTCCCTCTATGAGCAGTTTATTTTATTGTCTGTTTCCCTCTCTAGACTGTAAGCTACTTGTGGGCAGGGATTATGTCTACTAATTCTATTGTATTGCAGTCTCCAAGTGCTTACTACAGTGCTCTGCACTCAACAAATTCCACTGACTGATTTGATTGAATAGTGGATGCTCCCTAACATGACAGAAAGACTCTCTGATCTGGGGAAGATGCTTCCTCTGATCTGGGGAAGATATTCCCTGAAATGTCTGAGAGTCTTTCTGACCTGGGGAAGAGACTTCTTCTGACACGATGGAGATACTTCCTGATATGGCAGAGAGAGTCTCTGACTTGGTGGAGAAATTCTTTAACCTGGGGGAGAGATTCAGGGAGTCAGAACAAGGGCGGGGTGCCGGCAGGTCCCAGCCTCCTCTTGAAACCCCAGGACTCTGGATCATGTTACTGGAATAACAAACAGTGACCCATCAACAGTGCACATGCAAGTATATCCACAGGCACACCCACCCCCAAACTCTTTCTCACATACGCCCACTCTACACATGCCACTCTCCCACTGACTCTCTCGCATACACCCTCTCCACATACACCACCCATCCACAAACTCTCTCACATACACCCCCTCCATATACACTCTTCCACTCCCAAACCCCCACTCATTCACACAGTGACTCCTATAATCTGTCCCTTTCTCTCTGTCCCTCTCTCCCACTCTCTCACATTCAAGCACACAAACATTCTCGATTTCACAAACCCACTGCTCCCTCAAGTACACTCACCCACATTCCCATTATCTTGGGCTGTTCACTTTTGTGCCTGCCTCATCCCTTGCCAAAAAGCCCAGAGTGATGATGTTTCCTCCCATTTCACAGATAGGAAAACCAAGGCCTCTTGAGATGGGAACAATTGTTGACAAACCCCACTGCGCTGTTGAAACTGGTACTCACCGAGACCCTTCCTCCCTCCACCAGGGACCACTCGGGGCCCTTGCTCTTTGCTCACCTGTGGACAAGGCCTGGGCTTCCCTCAGGTGATGAAAATAGAGGGCAAGAGGGCGTCAGAACCAGGCAGAGTCACTGAAGCTACTCAGATGTTTCTCCCTCTAGCCGATAAACGAGCTCTTCCGGGTCCCTCCCTCAGTTATACCCCTGCTGGCCCCAGGGTCCCCCTCCATGGGGACTCAGGGAGGAGCCGATGGGAAGATACTTCCCCAACCCTTCCCTGTGTTTCCTAGGCAACGTCGAGCGTAGGGTTGTTCCAAGGATCTTATTGGGGGTAGGGTGGAGACAGGGGAGAGCCAGAGCCTGAAGAGCAGGGGTCTTACACAGTCAGAAAGCTTACTGAATTGCTGGCTGGGTCAGATGGGTCATTCCCCCCACCCCTCTGCTCCTCGGTCTTGGTCTCTGCTGCTGCTGCTACTGCTGTTGCCCTGTGAGCCCCGTCCTTTCTTTTTTTTTTGATGGTATTTAATAATTATGGTCCTTGTTAAACTCTTACTATTTGCCAAGGACTGTTCTAAAATCTGGGGTAGGTCCAAGTTAATCAGTTTGGACACAGTCCCTGCCCCACATGGGGCTTACACTCTTATCTCCATTTTACAGATGAGGTAACTGAGACACAGAGAAATTAAGTGACTTGTTCAAGGTCAAACAGCAGACATGTGGCGGTTCTGGGGTTAGAACCCAGGTCCTTCTGATTCCCAGGACCCTGCTCTATTCACTAAGCCATGCTGTGTGTCAGGCACTGTACTAAGCACTGGGGTAGATACATACTAATCAGGTTGGACACAGTCCACGTCCCACATTGGGCTCACAGTTTTTATTCCCATTTTACAGATGAGGTAACTGAGGCACAGAGAAGTTAAATGACTTGCCCAAGTCACAAGTGGCAGAGCCAGGGTTAGAACCTATGTCCTTCTGACTTTCAGGCACCTGCTGTACTCACTAGACTATGCTGCTTTTTCCTGAGCCCTATTTCCCATTGCAGGGCCAGGGAGGGGTGGAATCTGGCTCTACCAAGATGTGGCTCTGGAATCTGTACTCTACCAAGTGCTTAGTAAACTCTCAATAAATACAAATGACAGACTGACTGACTGACTGAGTTGTTGGTTCCAATCTCAGAGAAAGGTTAGGGTAGGACCCATCTTGCTGAGGGGATTCCTTGGGTGACTTCCTGGCCCATTTTGCTTCAGATGTAGAGGGGAAGGAGAGTGTCTATGTGTGTGTGTGTGCATGTGTGTGTGTGGGTCACCCAATGAAGGGAACCTCCACTAACCCTGCCGGTTGAATCCAGGAAGGCTTTCTGGAAGAGCTGGGCTTGAAGGGGAGAGCACAGAAGCAGCGAGACTGGGTCAGAAGGGAAGGTTTAGGGTCCAGAGTCCAAGTGGTTGGCCAGAGTTGTGAGGGGTTGAGGAGGAAGGAGGAGTCTGGGGAGGTTCATACAGGTGGAAGGGAAGGGAGCAGGAGATAATTGGATTTGCTCCCTTTACTCACCCCTCCCTCAGCTTCACGGCACTTATGTCCATATCCCTAATTTATTTATTTACATTAATGTCTGTCTCCCCGCCTAGGCATGAATCTCATTCTGGAGGGAATTTGTCAAACAATTATGCTATATTGTTCTCTTCCAAGCGCTTAATACAATGCTCTGCATACAGTAAGACTTAATAAACACTACTGACTGATTGATTGAAAGGTGGAAACTAAAATCTAGAAAGTCACTTCCTGAAGCTTTTTCTTTATGGGGGACTGCCCCATCCCACCCTGACTCCTCTCATTTCCTGGAGGAAAACTCAATCCGGCGCACCAGGTTCCTGAGGACCTGCTTGACCTGATGATTTCGTAGGGTGTAGATGAAGGGGTTCAGCATGGGGGCCACAGACGTGTTGAGCACCGCCACCTTCTTGTTGAAGGCGACCCCTGCCTTGGGAGATGGGTTGATGTACATAAAGATGCAGCTGCCATAGGAGATGGAGACCACGACCATGTGGGAGGAGCATGTGGAAAAGGCCTTTCTCCTCTGCTGGGCGGAGGGCAGTCTCAGGATGGCGCAGAAGATGGCCATGTAGGACATGGTCACTAGTGCCAGGGTGACCAGGAGTGTCCCCAAGGCCAAAAGGAAAAACATCTGTTCCAGGAATTTCGTGTCGGAGCAGGAGAGCTGCAGGAGGGGTCCATAGTCGCAGCTGAAATGGTCAATGATGTTAGGTCCACAGAAGTCGAGTCGGCTGGTCAGCATGGTCGTGGGAAAGGTGACCAGGAAACTGACCAACCAGGAGCAGAGGACCAGAAGGACGCAGACGCCCCGGCTCATGACTGTCGTGTAGTGCAGCGGCCGGCAGATAGCGACGTAGCGGTCGTAGGACATGGCAGTCAGGAGGAAAAATTCCGTCGCCCCCAGCAGGATGACGAAGAAGAACTGGGTCATACAGCCCGCGAAGCTGACGGTCCTGTCCCCTGTGGCGATGGTAACCAGGAATCTGGGAATGCAGGCGGACGTGAAGGAGAGCTCCAGGAAGGAGAAATTGCGCAGGAAGAAGTACATAGGGGTGTGGAGGCGGGAGTCCAGCAGAGTGAGGTTGAAGATGGTCAGGTTCCCGGTGATGCTCAGCGCATAGGTGACAAACAGAAAGAAGAAAATCACCGCTTGCCACTTAGGGCTGTCCGTCAGCCCCAGGAGGATGAACTCAGTCACTCTGGTCTGATTTCCCATCAGGACGTCTGCCTGATCTGAGAAGGAGAAAGGAGAGAAATCAGTGTTAAGAGGGAAAAGCTGGGGGTGGGGTAGGGACACAGGAAGGAAGAGAGGAGGGATGGGGTGGGGAGCCTGGGAGAAAGGAGGGGAGGGAAGAGTTTAACAAATACCACAATTATTATTATTAATCATTAGGTCCTGTGTACAGAGAGGAAGGGGAGGGAGGGCGGGGCCTGAAGTGCCTCTTTTTACTGACCCAGAGTGAAAGGTGTTTACTGCTGTACCAAGGACAGCCTCAGCTCTGAAGCTTGGGTGAAGAGTCCTCAGAGGTGGGCCCAAACACCCAAGGCGGCAGAGGTTCTACTTCATGAGGAGATGATAATATGATTGTGGGATATGTAAAGCGCTTACTATGTGCCAAGCAGTGTACTAAGCATGTGTAGATACAAGATAATCTGGTTGGACCCAGTCCCTGCCCTTCCCGGGGCTCCCAGTCTAAAAATGGGAGGGAGAAGAGGCACTGAATCCCTGTTTTACAGATGAGAAAACTTAGGCACAGAGAAGTGAAGTAACTTGCCCAAGATTACAGAGCAGGCAAATGGCAGAACTGGGATTGGAACCCAGGTCTCCTGACTCTCAAGCCCAGGCTCTTTCTCTAGGTCATGCTGTTTCTCTGCAGCTTTCACGGCCCAGGTTCTTGGCTTATTCTCCTCTGGTTCAGGTCCCTGATATCCTTGAGGCTGTAGCCTCAACCACCTCCTCCGTTCCAGGAGGTCCTGAGGAATTCAGTGCTCTTTCAAGGATTTCTCGAAGGGTGGCCCATCTCCGGACTTTTGTGGAGCTCGGGGGTGGGACTCCGGAGAGATGGGACCATTGGAGAAGGTCAGTTTTCGTCTGGGGGTGCACCCACTCTGAGCTCTCCCAACGTGAGTAAGGAAATGTCCTCTCAACAGGAGGTGGCCATAGTCAAGAGTGAGTCCTCCATTGGCCATAAAGCAGTCCATCAGTTCTTTCCCCTCCTACCTATAATAATTAATAATAATTGTGGTCTTTGGTAGGCACTTACTATATGCCAGGCACTGTGTTAAGTGCTGTAACTATCCCCTCTCATTTCCCTCTACACCTCAGCTCACGTGCTTCACTGCACTCAAGCCTGCCTACTCACTGGACATTGCTCTAATCTTTTCCACAGCTGACTTCTTGCCTGGAACCCCCTTCCTCTTCACACCCAGCAGATCATTAATAATAATAACAGCAATAATAATAATAATTTATGGAATTTTTAAAGTACTTACTATATGCTGAGCACCGCACTAAGCACAGGGTAGATACAAGATAATCAGGTTGTACGCAGCCCCTGTCCTATAGTGGGCTCTCAGTCTTAATACCAATTTTATAGATGAGTTAACTGAGGCACAGAGAGGTTAAAAGACTTGCCCAAGGTCACACAGCAGACAAGTGTTGGAGCCGGGATTAGAACTCAGGGTCTTCTGACTGCCAGGCCAGTGCTCTATCCACTTGGCCAAGCTATTTCAGGCTGCTTCCACCTAGTTCTCCTCATCTTCAAGGCCCTTCTGAAATCACATCTCCTCTAAGAAGATTTCCCAGATTCATCTTTCATCTCTCCATCCCAATTCCTTACTACTGCCTCTTCAGTACACCCACAACCTCTAAGTACTTAGGTAAGTCATAGTCCACCTGTAATACCTATATAGAGATCACTAAACTCCATCGTTGCCTCTTGTCTGTAAATTGTCTCAGTTTCTGTCTCCCCAGCCAGACCTCAAGTGCAGAAATCATGTCTACTAACTCTGTGGTTCTCTCCCTAGCATTAGTACAGTGCTCACTAAGTGCCATTAGGTGATTGATCCACTCGAGTGTAAACAACTGGAGTGCAGAGATTATGCCTACTAATTCTGTTGTAGTCTCCCAAACACTTGATCCTGTGCTTTGCACTTAGTAGGAGATCAATCCATACTGTTGTTGGATCCAAGCGCTTAGTACAGTGCTCTGCACACGTTAAGCGCTCAATAAATATGATTGAATGAATGAATCGATTGATCGATTGGATTGGTGAAATGGAACACTTGTCAATAATAATTATGGTATTTATTAAGAGCTTACTATGTGCCCAGGACTGTTCTAAACGCTGGGGTAGATACAAGGTAATCAAGTTGTCCCACATGGGGCTCACAGTCTTAATCCCCATTTTACAGATGAGGTCACTGAGGTACAGAGAAGTTGTGACTTGCCCAAAGTCACGCAGCAGACAAGTGGCTGAGCCGGGATTAAAACCCATAATCTCTGACTCCCAAACCCGGGCTCTTTCCACTGAGCCACGCTACTTCCCAGGCCACCGCAAGCCTTAGAGGAAAAATGAAGTTTCCCTGAGCTGGGCTGTGCTTACTCAAAGAACTAGTCAAAGTGCAGAAAGGAACATCATGGGCCTGGGTCAACTTCAGCAAAGGCTCTGATTGTTCCCTCTTAGCCAGGAGGGATACCCACTATCCATGCGCCCATCATTCTTTGTCCTCACTGTCACACTGTTATCTTCATCACCATCCCTGTCATCCTCACCTTCATCCCCATTATCATCTCTCTCCTTATTCCCATCATCCCCACCCTCGTCGTCACCATCCTCACCTTGCCATCAGAAGCAGCATGGCCTAGTGGATGGAGCACGGTCCTGGTAGTCAGAGATACTGAGTTCTAATCCCGGCTCTGCCACTTGTCTGTTGTGTATTCTTGGGCAAGTCACTTCTCTTCTCTGTGCCTCAGTTATGTCATCTGTAAAATGGAGATTAAGGATTGTGAGCCCCATCTAGGAAAGGGTCTGTGTCCAACCCGATTTGCTTGTATTCACCCCAGTGCTTAGTACAATGCCTTGCACATAGTAAGCACTTAACAAATACCAAAATTTCTTTTAACCTCTCAACTCAGCTCGATCATCCCTACCGTCATCCCTTTTATCCTTACCATCATCTCTATCACCTCTATTGTTCTTCACCTATTATCTATCCTCGCCATCGTAATATCCTTATAATCATCTCCATCAACATTCAGTAACCTCACCATCAGCCCCATTATCCCCACCCTCATCCCCACTATTCCCAACCTATCCCCCCGTTCCCTCATCTCACCAGCACCTGCTCATGATCACCATTTCTGGGGCTCTGTAATCCGGGGATTACATCCAGTTTGTGGCATCAGCCCTGTATTTCTTCTCTAGTGAAGGTTCCATGGATCTGCCTGAGGGCCAGGAGCTATTTCAATCCTTGCTGCCCGTCTTCTGATACTCCAGGAAAAGACAAGTCTCCTAACCTTCCCTCTTCTGCCTTCAGCTCCTCCTCCAAGGGGGAGATTCACACCAAGATCCTGACCGTATCGATGGGGGTGATAGGGGTGACTAAGAGGAGGTACTCATGTTTCTAACTGTTCAGAACATGAGTAATAATAATAATAATGTTGGTATTTGTTAAGCGCTTACTATGTGCCGAGCACTGTTCTAAGCGCTGGGGTAGACATAGGGGAATCAGGTTGTCCCACGTGGGGCTCACAGTCTTAATCCCCATTTTACAGATGAGGGAACTGAGGCACAGCGAAGTGAAATGACTTGCCCACAGTCACACAGCCGACAAGTGGCAGAGCTGGGATTCGAACTCATGAGCCCTGACTCCAAAGCCCGTGCTCTTTCCACTGAGCCACGCTGCTTCTCCAGTGTAGTACACTCCAGAGTAGTGGGGTGGGACTCTGGTTGGATCACCGGGGGTCTGGAAGGGTGACTAAGGGAAGCCATTCTGACCATCCTGAGTGTCCTGGTTGCTATTAGAAGCCGAGGAGCTGGAAGCCAGACCCCAGCTTGCTTTCCCCAACCGGGTCCAGAGCAGGCCTCTTCCTAAGACTATGTCTGGACCTAAGGCTCTGAGCGAGCCCGCCTGCCTATCTCCAGACGCACATTTGTGGGAGAGAAGGAATTGTCCCCGAGGTGGTGGGTGGGGGCCACAAGTCCCTCTTGGCTCTGTGGAGAGGTGATACAGGGGAGAGATGGCCTCTTGGCAGATCCTCCCCTAGGTCAAAGAGGGATGATCTCTCTTGATCTCCATGGAAACCCAGGGAGCAATGGACCACACTAGGGGCCCAGGAAGCTGGTCTCTGCGGGCGGCCGCTGATACCTCTCTATCACAGTTGGCTTTGGTAGGAACTTTGGGGTCATCCCCAGAGAGAAGGCAGAGACTGATGCAGCATTACTGAAAGGCCCAAAGATGCCAAACGGGGCCATAGCCAATCCTAGCTCCAAAATAGGGCAATGTAAATCCCTGCTGTTCCCTACCCCCACCCTGGAGAATCCATCCGGGAAAGCGACTAGTCTTAGTACAAGCCTCTGACACTGAGGCAGGAGAGATGAGCTTGGTTAGACCTCTCCCTCATTTCCCATCTCTCTGGTCCTACCTGCCTCCAGCTAGCCCCTCCAACTAACCTACCTGCCCCTTTCCATCTATCCCACTCAACCCTTCAGCCCCAAATGATCCACCTATTTTTTCCAAATGTGAAAGCATATTCAGGTCAGCAAAGTAGGAATAGTGGTAGCAATATTAGTAGTAATAGTATTTATTTGGTACCTACAGTAATGCTCTCTACTAGCAGTTGGGGAAGGGAAGGCAGACAACAGAAAAATACCTGGTGTTATCTTTACTCCACCCCAATCAATCAATCAACAGTGTTTTTTCAGCTCCTATTGTTTGTAAAACATTGTACTGAGTGCTTTGGGGAATACAGCCCTACCCTCCCTCTCTCCATCTCAGACTGTGAGCACTAGGGTGGGGGGCGGGGGGAGCGGATATGGGAAATGAGGATGAATGGGACACAGAGAAGGGGGAGAAGGGGAAAAAGAAAGAATAGAAGAAAGGAATTGGAGTAGTTTCACCAAAACATCTTCTGTTTTTCTCCTATGCTCCCCAGCACCTAGGACCAAGCTCCAGGTGTCCAGTAAGGGCTCAAAAGTGCAGATTGTGATAAAAAGATTGAAGGGTAATTATTATTATAAATTTATTAAGTGCAGACTGAATGCTAAGCACTGGGCTAAGTGCTGAGGTAGATAATCATGTCCAACACAGTTCCTGCGCTAACACAGGGCTCAAAGTGTAAGAAGTAGAGAGAACAGAGATCTCTGATCCCTGATCCATTTTGCACATGAGGAAAGTGAAGTCCAGAGAGGTCAAGTGATGGATCCAAGGCAAGGAGAACTGGGACTAGAACTCGGGTCTTTTGAAGTCCAGTCCTGTGCTTTCTCCATTGGACTAGTGGGTGTGTGTCTGCATATGTATTAATCTGCCACCTGTCTGCTGTGTGACGTTGGGCAAGTCACTTAACTTCTCTGTGCCTCAGTAACCTCATCTGTAAAAAAATGGGGATAAGACTGTGAGCCCTATGTGGGATGGGCATTGTGTCCAACCTGATTAATTTTTACCTACCCCAGCACTTAGAACAGTGCTTGGCACATAGTAAGCACTTAACAATTACCATTATTATTATTAAGATATATCTATGATGAATACTGGGGGAAGATGGAGGTCAGATGTTGGTTGCCCCGGGGGTGGAAGGTCAGCTCTGAGAGGCGATGAGGAATGTTACCTGGATTTGCCCAGAGGGAAGGTCAGGGAGTGTGTCGGATCAGATTCTCTTGTATCTCCCCCAGTGTTGAGTGCATAGTACTTGCTTAATGAATTTATTATTATTATTATTGATGATAATGATAATAATGTGAGATGCAGAAGAGTGTGTTTCTGGTCTTCTCCTTTCTTGAAGCCTGAGACAATGAGCAGGGAGAGTCAGTATCACAGGGAGAATTCCTGGAGAGGGAGAGATTGTGGGTTGGGTGGAAGTTATTGTTTGATTTATTGATTGAAATAGGGTGGGCCTATCTCCTGGAGGTTGCCCCTCCCGACTCCCTGAGTGGCCCGGGGCAACTCACCAGTAATGGTTCCAGTGGGGAAGAAGGGGAAAGGAAATGGGGCTAGGGAAGGAGGGGGAATTGCTGAAACTCTCAGCTCTAGTTAGCAAGCAGTGTCAGAACTGGGAGGGAGGGAGAACGAGCTTCACTGATCCTACAGTAAGGATGGGCCAGGGAGGATGCTATTTCCACATTGACTGACCTGGGGGACCGGTTAAGCTAGGGCTGAAGCCAGGGGATGCAGCTAACTAGCTGGCAGCACAACACCTTTCCCCCACCCCCCAACCCCGGGGATGGCAGTGCAGATCAGGTGGCTGGAGGTACAGGGAGTAGAGGCCCGGGAGAATGCTAACGAGCAAAGCATCCCCAGACTGGGATCTGCAGTGGGGCAGAACAGAGCACCGGAGAGTAAAGCTCCCTGGCCTGCCAGTTTGGCCAGATTACAGACAGAAGACTGGCTGTCCTGACACCAACTGTCCAGTATAATGATGGTATTTGTTAAGCCCTTACTGCGTGCCAGGTAGTGTACCCTGGGGTGGGTAAAAGCAGATCGGGTTGGACACAGTTCCTGTCCTGAATGGGGCTTACATGGGGCTTAAAATCCCCATTTTACAGGCAAGGTAACTGAGGTACAGAGAAGTTAAAAGATTTGCCCAAGGGCGCACAGTAAACAAGTGTCACATTATAACCCATGTCCTTCTGACTCCCAGGCCTGTGCCCTAGCCACTATGCCATGCTGCTTCCCTGTAATTGGCCACCTAAGACACTGTTCTTCTTCTCTGCAAAACTTTGCTGATTATTTTCCAACACCCTAGTCATCTTCCGCCCCTGCCTGCTTTCATAACAACATATTTCCCCACAAACCAAATGGGATTCCAGGGCTCTAAATCAATCAATCAATCAATCAATCAATCAATCAATCAATCAATCACCTCCTTATTCAATTAATGGTATTTATTGAGCACCTCCTGAGTGCAAAGTAATCCATAAATTGATCTCAGGGTAATTTTTGAAGCCTATTGAATGTGAAGTCATCCATCGGTCAATTAAATGGTATTTGTTGAGCACCTGCACAATCCATCAGTCAATTCAATAGCATTTATTGAGGGTGTACTGAGTGTTAAGCAACCCATAAATCAATCAAATAGAATCTATTGATTGTCTATTGAGTCCTAGGCACTATAGTAAGTGCTTGGGAGAGCATAGCTAATGAAACCTACATGATTCCTATCATTCAGAAGTTTCTAATCAAATGGGGGAAACAGAAATGATTTCCAATAAGTAGGAGCTGGAGTAAGAAAAGGGATCAGATAGGGAGCCAAATGAATAGGAGATTGGTATGTCTGACCAACTTAGATTAAATCAGTACAATTGCTGTATAATGGACACATATGAATATATGATGAGGATTGATGTGAGAGGAGAGAGTGAGAGGATAGGAATGAGTTGGAGAGTGAGAGAGGAGAGTGAGAAAATAGGAGTAAAAGGTGGTGAGCCTTTGACTTTCCCTCCCCATAATGACCAATGATGTCCTCCTCCAGCTGGGGGGGGGTCTCATTTAGCTGGGATATGGAAGGATATGTGCAAAAAAAAATGACACCTGGGGATTTCTATTGGGTTTGGCACAGAACTGTTGAGCAAATCTTGGAAAGTGTCTACTACAGAGAGGGAAAATGCTAAATTCTCCAATGTATGGTCGAGGGCAGCAGGGCTGAAGAAGCAGGGAGACCTGGCCAGGGGAGGAATTTTCAGGAAGGAAGGTGTGTGGGTGCAAAGAGGGACAGATAACTGTCAAGTCCCGATTGTTGGGTGGCAGATAAAGCATCAGGCTAATGTACAGGCACCGAGTCTCTGTGGCTGAGCCTCTGCCTCTCCTGAGGTTTTTCCTTTGGGATTTCATCACTGAGAAGACTTCACTTCCTGGAGGAAAATCCAACCCGGTGTACAAGGTCCTTGAAGGCCTGCTTGACCTGCTGGTTCCGCAGGGTGTAGATGAAGGGGTTCAACATTGGGGCCACTGAGGTATTGAGCACGGCCACCCCCTTGGCCAAGTCCACTCTGTCCTTAGCGGATGGTTTGATATACATAAAGATGCAGCTCCCGTATGTGATGGAGACCACGACCATATGGGAGGAGCAAGTGGAAAAGGCTTTTTTCCTCTGCTGAGTGGAGGACAGTCTCAGGATGGCGCGAGCGATGGCCATGTAGGACGCAGCCACTAATGCTAGTGTGACCAGGAGCGTCCCCATAGCCAAGACGAAAAACATCACCTCCAGGAACCAGGTGTCCGAGCAGGAGAGCAGAAGCAGAGGAGAGACATCACAGAAGAAATGATCAATGGCTACCGAGGCACAGAAGTCCAGTTGAAGGCTAAGGATGACAGGAGGAAAGATGACCAGGAACCCAGCCAGCCAGGAGCAGAGGACCAGTAGGGTGCAGACTCTTTTGTTCATAATGGTCGTGTAGTGCAGTGGCCGGCAAATAGCGACATAGCGGTCGTAGGACATGGTGGCCAGGAGGAAGAATTCGGTCGCCCCCAGCAGGAAGAAGAAGAAGAGTTGTGTTACACAACAGTTGTAGGAAATATTCCTGTCCCCCATGGTGATGGTGGCCAGGAATCTGGGAATGCACGTAGATGTGAAGCAGATCTCCAGGAAGGAGAAGTAGCGCAGGAAGAAGTACATGGGTGTGCGGAGGTGGGAGTCCATCAGGGTGAGGATGACAATGGTCAGGTTGCCGGTGACGCTCAGTATGTAGGTGACAGACATGTAGAGGAGAATCACCATCTGCAAGACTGGATCGTCCGTGAGCCCTAGGAGGATGAACTCAGTCACTTGCGTGTGATTCCTCATGGCCGACCTGTGACTCTTGTTGGATAACACCAGAGGACCATCAATCTGGCTTATTGGAGGGGGACAGAGGGCTGTGTCGTCTCTTGGTCCGGATTAGGTGGACAGGTAAAGCTCCGGATTTCCTAGAGTTCTCCACTCCAGGCCAAGTGCCTCAGACCTCAGGCATGGCAGGGTCAGGACAGTCCTTGAGATGACTTCATGGATTTATGGCAGATACCTCCCCGCAGGAAAACGGATGCCTGATGGTCCCAGCCACGATCCCTAGGTTCAGCATGGAGAACCTGTCTGATGGTGGAGTAGAGATAATATTTACTGAGAACCCTGGGTGAATAATAAATGTGTTGTTGACAAACCCTTACTATGTGCCAAGCACTGTACTAAGCGATGGGGTGGATATAGGATACTTAAGTCCCACTTGGGACTCACAATCTAAGTGGATGGAGACCAAAAATTGAATCCCCATTTTGCAGATGAGGGAACTGATGCACAAACAGTGTAAGTGACAGGCCCTAGGTCGCACAGCAGGTAAATGTCGGAGCAGGGAATAGAACTCGTATCCTCTGACTCTCAGGCCATGCTTTTTCCACCAGGCGAAGCTACGTCTGAAGATTAGAAGATTTGGATAAAAGGTGGAGGTGGGGTGCTCAGAGTCTTAGCAGCCATCAGGGAGCCTCCTTGGATCAAAGGGGAAAGAACATGAGCATTACAGATCAGAAAGACCTGGATTCTAATCCCAGGTCGGCAAACTTTCTGCTGTGTGACCTTGGGCAAGTCACTTAACTTCTCAGAGTTTCAGATACCTCATCTGTAAAATGGGGATTAAGACTGTGAGCCCTATGTGGGACTGACACTGTGCCCAACTGGATTGATTGCCTTGTATCCCCCTCAGCACTTAGTACAGTGCCTGTAATAATAATAATAATAATAATGTTGGTATTTGTTAAGTACTTACTATGTTCAGAGCACTGTTCTAAGCGCTGGAGTAGTTATGGGGTAATCAGGTTGTCCCATGTGAGGCTCACAGTTAATCCCCATTTTACAGATGAGGGAACTGAGGCACAGAGAAGTTAAGTGACTTGCCCACAGTCAGCTGACAAGTGGCAGAGCTGGGATTCAAACCCATGACCTCTGACTCCCAAGCCTGTGTTCTTTCCACTGAGCCACACTGCTTACATAGTATATGCTCAATAAGTACCACAGTTATTATTAATTTTTATTACTGGGACCCTGCTCGAGACAGTAAGGATGATAGAGTTAAATGGGAATAGAGATCTGGTGTGTGTGTGTGTTGTGTGTGTGTATTTGTCTCTCCCAAAGGTCTTTCTGGATGAAGCCCTCTTTTCCCTACTCCCTCTCCCTTCTGCGTCACTTATACTCTTGAATCTTTACCATTTAAGCACTTGTTATTAACCTAACCTTTAGTCCTACCACACTTACGTCTATACCCGCAATTTATTTATGGATTTATATTTATGACTTTATACTGTTTGATTCTTGTGGTCAGATAGCATATCAACCAACTCTGTTGTCTTTTCCGAAGTGTTTTATAAAGTGCTTTGAGCACATTAAGCCCTCAATAAATACCCTTGATTGATTATTGTCAGATAATTACCAGTTATGAAGTGAGGGCTCCAGGACAGGGTCACAGGTTCCGGGAGTCCAGGGGACGAGAGAAGGTGGATGCAGTCGCCCATAGATTGAGGTTCAGAAATTCACAACGGGAAAGGAACAGACCAAAGTGACCCTGACGGGTCCTCCCTTCCTTAGAACTCTGCCCTAATTCTGGGGGTTGGTCCAGGCCTGGTGCAGTGGCAAGGAGATAACGTCATGCCTGAGTGGAATTTCCCACCTGTTCCCCTGGTCCGGGCTTACATTCACCTCTCCAGATCGTGCTCGCTTCCTCTCCCTCCCATCACAATTGGACACGTGACTCCATCTACACCCAATGAGGCCAAAATTTTGGCATCCTCTGGTAAGGGGTGAGAAGGAAGGTAACAGGACTTTTCTCAGCTAATAACAGGGGAATCAGTTTTGACACTTTGGGCAGGAGATGGGCTTCTCTACCTAAGGCTGGACCAAGAGTGGGGTTTTTATACTCTTTGGTTCCGGATGGGCACAAGGGGACCAATTGTGAGAGTAATGGAAGTCTCTCCAGGGGCACGTCAGGAGACACTAATGAATGGATGATTCTTTGATGGCTCTGGCTGCGAAAGTTTAATCCCCAGATTGGAGACAGTGTCCAGAGGGTCGGAGGATGAGGCAAGACCTCAGGTATTCCAAGCAGTCAATCCCCAGCTCAGGTGACCAAGGGGAGAGCAAGGAAGATGGAGTAATGGGGATCTTCCTTCTACCAATGGTGTCTATGCCCAGAGGTGGTTGAAGTATTGGGCTCTTTTGGCGATGGAACCTACTTTCAATTAATTCATCAATCGTATTTCCTGAGCTCCCACTGGGGGCCCAGCACTGTGCTGAGAGCTTGGGAGAGGACAATGGAATCAGTAGCTGGGAAACATCCTGGCCTAGTGGAAAGGAACTGGGAAGCATCGTCACCTAATGGAAAGGAACACGGACTTGGAAGTCAGAGAACCTGTGTACTAATCTTAGCTCTGCCACTTACCTGCTGGGTGACCATGAGTATGTCAGTTAACTTCTCTGTGCCTCAGTTTTCATTCAATCATATTTATTGAGCACTTACTGTGAGCACTGTGCTAAGCGCTTAACAAGGTACTAAGCACTTTAATAGTAATGATGGTATTTGTTAAGTGCTTACTATGTGTCTAGCACTGTTCTAAGTGCTGTGTTTAATCCCATTTTACAGATGAGGGAACTGAGGCACAGAGAAGTTAAGTGACTTGCCCATAGTCACACAGCTGATATGTGACAGAGGTGGGATTAGAGCCCATGACCTCTGACTCCCAAGCCTGTGCTCTTTCCATTGAGCCACACTTCTCCTGTACTCCCTCCTACTTAGACTGCAACCCCAAGGCGAGTCAGGGACTCTGTCCATCCTAAGTAATATTTATCTACTCCCAATCTCAGAACAGTTTGACACATGGTAAAGCGCTTAACAGATACCATAAAAATGTGGATTCCTTCATTCAATCAGTCATATTTATTGAGCACTTACTGTGTGCAGAGCACTGTACTAAGCTCTTGGAAAGCACCATTCGGCAACAGAATGAGACAATCCCTACCCAACAATGAACTCACAGTCTAGAAGGGGGAGACAGACAACAAAGCAATACAAGTAGACAGGCATCAATAGCATCGCGTGGCTCAGTGGAAAGAGCCCGGGCTTGGGAGTCAGAGGTCATGGTTTCGAATCCCGGCTCTGCCAATTGTCAGCTGTGTGACTGTGGGCAAGTCACTTCACTTCTCTGTGCCTCAGTGACCTCATCTGTAAAATGGGGATGAAGACTGTAAGCCCCACTTGGGACAACCTGATTACCCTGTATCTACTCTAGTGCTTACAACAGTGCTCTGCACATAATAAGCGCTTAACAAATACCAACATTATTATTATAAATGGAATTATATATATAAATCATTAATAAAATTAATAGAATAATAAATATGTACAAATATACACAAGTGCTGCGGGGCGGGGAAGGGAGTAGAGCAGAGGGAGGGAGTAGGGGCGATGGGGAGGGGAGGAGGAGCACAGGAAAAAGGGGGCTCAGTCCGGGAAGGCCTCCTGGAGGAGATGAGCTCTCAGTAGGGCTTTGAAAGGAGGAAGAGAGCTAGTTTGGCAGATGTGAGGAAGGAGGGCATTCCAGGTCAGAGGTTTGAATCCTACACCCTCCTACTTAGATTGTGTTCTCCATCTGGGGCAGGGACGGTGTCCATCCTGATTATCTTGTATCTACCCCAATGCTTAGTACAGTGCTTATCACATAGTAGACAAATACCATAAAAAAGAGATGTGATACCACCCTTAGGGGTATTTCCTGCTTTGGACCTCAGGATCCTGCCTCTTTTCCTGTCCTAGTGGGACTCTTCACTAGTACTATCTTCCTCGGAGAGATGGGAGAATGTTATTTTCCTTTCCTGGAGCCCTTATCAGCTCCTTCGCCTGTTCCTCTGTAGATGTGCCTTCAATAAGACTTCGAAGGTGGTTGGTGGGCCGGAGTGGGGATAATCGACTGTCAGAAATGAAGGGGGAAGGCATTCCAAACCAGAGGCAGGACATGGGTAAGAGGTTGGCGGCGATTGATCTCCATCTTGTGGCCCTATCCGCCATGTTAGAGCCTCAAATATCAAGGTGTTAGAGAAACACAGGACGCTAGGTTCAATCCCAAATTGTGATGGGGCGCGGGTTGGAGTTATCCTGCAGCTGCAGCAGCTCCAGGAAGACGTTGCAGGCTGCTCTCCAGGGCAGGGACTCGTACCAAGCCAGGGCACCTAGGGTTAGGGGTTGTGTGCGTGTGAAGGAGGCTGCGGTTCTGGGCTGCTGGAGCTGGTCCGATGGTGGAGACTGGGTCTGAGACCGGGGATGGGGTTGCCGGGGAGCCGCGTTCATGCACTGAGCTTCCTGAGGCTCCAAAGCAGTGGCAGCTCAGACTCTCTGGGTATGCAGCAGGGGAGAACGGAGAGTGGGATGGGAGGGGCGGTGAGAGGTCCACGGAGATGGCAGCTTGGAGCCTCCCCTCTGCGCTGTGGGTCCCACACCCCAGACCGCTGGGGTGACAGCGAGGTTTGGATTTCCCTCCCTACACTGTGGTCCTCAACCCAGGCTACTATTTGGAATGGGGAAAAAGAGTCCACAGCAGTCCAGAGACGGCTGCAGATTTTCCTGCTGGATTTGGTCATCCAAGAGCCTTCATCCTCTGAAGAAAAATTGAACCCGATGCACCAGGTCCCTGATGGCCTGCTTGACTTGCTGATTTCTTAAGGTGTAGATAAAAGGGTTCAGCATGGGAGCCACGGAAGTGTAGAGCAAGGACACCCCCTTGGTCAGGTCCACCCTGTCCTTGGCGGACGGTTTGATGTACATAAAGATGCAGCTGCCATATGTGATGGAGACCACAACCATGTGGGAGGAACAGGTGGAAAAGGCTTTTTTCCTCTGCTGAGTGGAGGGCAGTCTCAGGATGGCGCGGGCGATGGCTGTGTAGGACATGACCACTAATGCTAAGGTGATTAGTACTGTCCCCACGGCCAAGACGAGAGCCATCAGTTCCAGTAACCAGGTGTCCGAGCAGGAGAGCAGGAGCATAGGGGAGACGTCACAGAAGAAATGGTCAATGGCTACAGAGCCACAGAAGTCTAGTTGGAGTCCAAGGATGATAGGAGGAAAGATGACCAGGAACCCGGCCAGCAAGGAACTGAGCATCAGGAGAGTACAGACTCTCTGGCTCATGACCGTCGTGTAGTGTAGCGGCCGGCAAATGGCGACGTAGCGGTCATAGGACATGGCGGCCAGGAGGAAGAATTCGGTTGCCCCCAGCAGAAAAAAAAAGAATAGCTGAGTTGCACAACAGTTGTAGGAAATGGTCCTGTTCCCGGTGGCGAGAGTGGCTAGGAATCTGGGAATGCAGGTGGATGTGAAGCAGATCTCTAGGAAGGAGAAGCAGCGCAGGAAGAAGTACATGGGGGTGCGGAGGTGGGAGTCCAGCAGGGTAAGAGTCACGATGGACAGGTTGCCGGTGATGCTCATCACATAGGTGACAGACATGTAGAAGAGAATTACCGTTTGTAATCGCGGGTTGTCTGTAAGTCCCAAGAGGATGAACTCAGTCACTGGCGTGTAGTTCCTCATGGTTGGTCAGTGACTCCTCTTGGATAACGCCAGAGGACCATCATTTTGGCTGACTGGAGGGGGATGGAAGGCAGTGTCTCCTCTTTGACCAGACTAGGTGGGCAGGGACAGCTCCGCATGTGTCTACTAAAGTTCTCCACTCCAGGCAAGGTGCGCGAGACTTCAGGCAAGTCAGAGTCAGGACCCAGGCCTTGAGATGCCTTCATGGGTTAATGGCTGACACCTCCCCGTGGGGCAAAGGGAGTCTGATGGTTCCGATCATGATCCTTAGGCTTCATCACTGAAAACCTGTGTGAAGGAGTAGAGATTACATTTACTGAGCATATATTGTGACTGATGCACTTCTCTAGTAGCTTGGGAAAGTACACAACAAACAGGTGACATATTTCCTGCTCACGTGGACCTTCCATTCTCAATGGGAGGCAAACGTAAATGTATTTACTAATAACGTAGTCCAAAATGAGAACTTGAATAGCATATATATATATGATTGTTGAGAATGGTTTCAGACTGCCCCCCTGGAGCATGGGTCTGTGAATACCTTATGTAATAATAATAATCTTAATGATAATTGTGGCATTTGTTAAATGCTTACTATGTGTGAGGAACTGTACCAAATTCTAGGGTGGATAAAAGCAGATCGGGTTGGACACAGCCCTTGTCCCACATGGGGCTCATAGTCTCCATCCCCATTTTACAGATGAACTAATTGAGGCAACAGAAAAGTGAAGAGATTTGCCCAAAGCCATACAGCAGATAAATGGTTGAGCCGGGATTAGAACCCATGAGCTTTGGACTCAAAGGCCTGTTGTCTATCTACTAAGCCAGAGGGGGGAAAGTGCCCTTTGTCTGAGCCCAAGAATGTCAAGGCTTCACCTGAATTCATGGCCCCAACCCATCAACTGTCCATACTTGGATAACTGAGATTGCCAGGTGCCTTGAGGGAGAAAGAGTGTTTGGGATCACAAGCATAGGACCTAGTGAGTGTTAAGGAGTTCAAGGCTCCGACATTCCCTGGAGTTGCTTCCAGAAAATGAAGAAGACTTTTTGGAGACAGGTCCGGGGTGTCTGCCCTGGGTGAATAATAAAAGTTATTTTTTCAGTCCTTTACTATGTGCCAAGCACTGCACTTGGCACTGGGGTGGATCCAAGGAAATCGGGCCTCACTTGGGTATCCTATTCTAAATAGGAGGGAGAACAAGAATTGAATCCCCATTTTGCAGGTGTGGGACCTGAAGCACAGATAAATTAAGTGACTAGCCCAAGGTCAGACAGCAAGTAAATTCATTCATTTTTTTCATTCATTCATTCATTCATTCATTCATTCATTCGTATTTATTGAGCATTTACTGTGTGCTAAATAACACTGTACTAAGCACTTGGAATGTACAATTCAGCAACAGGGATCAGAACTCAGGTCCTCTGACCCCTAACGTGTACTTTTTCCACTAGGCAACACTGCTACTGAAGATTAGAGGATTTGGATACGTGGTGCAGGTGGGGTGCTCAGATACTAACCAGTCATCAGGGAGCCACCTGGATCAAAGGGACCCTGCTTGGGACAGTAAGGATTACAAAAATCAGACTGGGGATTGTGTTCTGGGGGTGGAGGTGGGGGGTGTTGGTGTGCGGGTGTGTGAGGGCTTTCCGGATGAAGCCCTCTTTTCCTCTACTCCCTGTCTCTTTTCTGCTTCCCTTATATACTTGGATCTTTATGTTTTAAGCAGTTGTGATTTATTCCAGCTTCAGGACTACAGCACTAACGTATATATCCATTCACTTCTGGATTTATATGTATTTCTGCCTCTTTTTTTATGCTGTAAGCTTCTTGTGGTCAGGGAACATTGCTACCAACCCCGTTGAATTATCCCAAGCGCTTAAGAGAAGAAGCATGGCTTAGTGGAAAGGGCATGGACTTGGGAGTCAGAGGTCATGGGTTCTAATCCTGACTCTGCCACTTATCAGCTGTGTGACTGTGGGCAGTCACTTTAGTTCTCTGTGCCTCAGTTACCTCATCTGTAAAATTGAAATTAAGACTGTGACTCTCATGTGGGACAACCTAATTTCCTTGTATCTACCCCAGCGTTTAGAACAGAGCTTGGAAATGCTCAATAAATACCATCATTAATTAATTAATGCATAAAGTTACCTGAGCAAAATAAGGCCTCAATAAATACCATTGATTGATTGAATGACTGAAAATTACCAGTTCTGAACTGGGGCACCAGGGCAGGATCGCAGGCTCTGGGAATCCAGGGCTGGAGGGAAGGTGAATGCAGTCGTCAATGAATTGAGGTTCTGAAATCCACAACGGGTAGGAAATGAATCAAAGTGACACTGAGAGGTCCTCTCTTCCCTAGCATTCATAGAATTTTCCACCTGTTACCCTGTAACAGGCTTTTACGCACCTCCCCAAACTATGCTCATTTCCTTGCCTTCCCATCACCATTGGAAAAGCGACCCCATCTACTAGCCATGAGGTCAAAATTTTGGCGTCCTCTGGGAATGGGGATGGAAGGAAGGCATGAGGAGTTTTCTCTGTTCAAAGCAGGAGAGTCATTCTGTACTCTTCGGGCAGGAGATGGGCTTCTCTAAAAAGTGCAGGAGCAAGAGTTGGGGTTTTATTCTCTTTGGTTCCTGATGGCCACACGGGGACCAATTGTGAGAACAATGAATGTCTCCCCAGGGGTGAGTCGGGAGATATTAATGAATGGTAGATGCTTCGTGACTCTGGCTGTGAACGTTTAATACCCGGATTGGGGCCCCATTCAGAGGGTCTTGGGTGGGGTAAAGCCACAACCATTCAAAACCATTAATCCCCAATCATGAAGTTAGTCAATCATATAAATTGAGTGCTTACTTTGTGGAAAACACTGTACTAAGCACTTGGGAGAGAACAATATAACGGACACAATCCCTGCACACAACGAGCTTAGAAGCAGTGTGGCTCAGTGGAAAGAGCCCGGGCTTGTGAGTCAAAGGTCATGGGTTCTAATCCTGGCTCTGCCACTTGTCAGCTGTGTGACCGGGGGCAAGTCACTTAACTTCTTTGGGCCTCAGTTACCTCATCTGTAAAATGGGGATTTAGACTATGAGCCCCACGTGGGACAACCCGATCACTTTGTATCCCCCTCCAGCACTTAGAACAGTACTCTGCACATAGTAAGCACTTAACAAATGGCATCATTATCATTATCATTATTATTATTACAAATGTAGAGGGGAAGACAGACATCAATATAAATAAATAAAATTATACCTAGTATGTAAGTGCTGTGGGCCTGGGAGAGGGGATGAATAAATGGAGTAAATCAAGGTGATGAAGAAGGGAGTGGGAGAAGAGAAAAAGAAGAGGGCAGACCAAGAGGAGAGCAAACAAAATAGAACAACGGGTATCTTCCTTGTACAAATGGTGGCTGGGCCCGGGGATGGTTGAAGTATTGAGATCTTTTGGAGATGGAACCTACTCTCAATTAATCCATGAATCGCATTTCCTGAGCTTCCACTCGGGGCCCAGCTCTTTACTAAGAGGTTGGGAGAGGACAATGGAAAATACAGTTAAGAAGCAGTGTGGCCTAGTGGAAAAGATCACGGGCATGAGAGTCAGAGAACCTGGGTACTAATCTTAGCTTTGCCATTTGCCTGCTGTCTGACCATGGACAAGTCACTTGACTTCTCTGTGCCTCAGTTCTCTTGTTCTCTCTCCTATTTAGACTGAGCCCCAGGCAGGACAGGGACTGTGTACAACCTAACTAATTTTTATCTACCCCAGGACCTAGAACCGTGTTTGATACATATTAACTGCTTAACAAATACCATAAAAAATGGGGATTGAATTCTACTCCCTCCCTCTTAGATTGTGTTCTCCTGGAGGGACAGGGACCGTGTCCGTACTGACTATCTTATAACTGTCCCAGCGGTTAGTACAATGCTTGGCATATAGTAGGTAAGTACCATAAAAAATAGACATGATTCCTGCCTTCAATGTGTCCTGGGTTGAGCTCTGCCATGTGGGGAGGGAGATTCAAGCCGAGTTGTCGCCCCTGAGGTCCGGGGTCTTCATCGGCCCTCCCCTCCCAGTCAATCAATCAATAATTAATCAATCAATCAATTTAACGCTTCCTTCTAGGACCTCCCGGGGCTGCTGGCTGCTGGCTATGTTCCCTTGCCCTGTCCTCAGATGACCAGGAAAGGAAAGGGCTGTGATCTGCTTCTCCACTTGGTAATATTTCTGAAATGACAACAAGGATAGCAGACCAGGTGTTACCCAGCCGGTCATCTGGTGGTGTTTGACCAATCCCAGGAGTCCCTGCAGTTCTCCTCGAAAACTCAACCCCCTTCTAGGACCTGTGTTCTTATATCAACATACTCCCCACCTTATGAACTGGGATTCCAGGCCTATAAATCCATCAATCAAAAGTCAATCTGTCAATCTGTCACTCCTTTAGTCCATCAGTGGTATCTATTGAGGACGTGCTGAGTGCAAATCCATTCATCAGTTGATCTCAGGACATTTTCTGAGAGTCTATTGAGTCAACACAATCCATCAATTAATGAAATGGTATTTATTGAGCACTTGCTGAGTGCAAAGAAATCCATCAATCAATCCTATAACATTTATTGAGGGTCTACTGAGTGTTAAGTAATCCATCCATTCATCAGATGGAATCTATTGACTAACTACTTACTCATAGGCACTACTAAGTGCTTGGGAGAGCACAGCTGATGGAAGTCAATTGGTTCCTACCATCTGATAGTTTCCAATGGAATGGAGGACACAGAGATGATTTTCAAACAGTGGGAGCCTGAGTAAAAACAGAGATCAACTTGGGAGAAGAACAAATAGGATAGATTGGAATGTCTACCCAAATAATAATAATAATAATGATGGCATTTATTAATCGCTTACTATGTGCCAAGCACTGTTCTAAGTGCTGGGAGAGATTCAGAGCTCTAGACTGTGAGCTCGTTGTGGGCCCAGAATGTGTCTGTTGTTGTACTGCCCTCTTCCAAGCATATAGTACAGTGCTTTGAGCACAGTAAGCACTCAATAAATACGATTGAATGAGTGAATGAATGAATGAATGAGACATACAAATTCTCTGCCCACAGAAATACAATCTTTATAAATCTGGGGCGACCGAGGTGGGCAATAATAATAGTACTTAGGCTATTTGTTAAGTGCTTACTATGTGCCAGGCACTGTACTAAGCGCTGGGGTAGATACAAACAAATCAGGTTGGACCCAGTCCCTGTCCCGCGTGGGGCTCACAGTCTTGATCCCCATGTTACAGATGAAGCAACTGAAGCACAGAGAAGAGAAGTGATTTGCCCAAGATCACACAGCAGACTATTCAATCAGTGCAATTACAGTACGACAAAACGTATTCAATCATTCATTCACTCATTCAATTGTATTTTTTGAGCACTTACTGTGTGCACGGCACTGCACTAAGCGTTTGGAATGTACAATTCGGCAACAGAGACAATCCTTGCCCAACAACGTGCTCACAGTCTAAAAGGGGGAGAATGTATGCAAATATGCTGAGGATAGATGAGAGGGGGAGTGAGAGGGTGGGAGTGAGAGAGTGGAGTACAAAGGTGCTGAGCTTTGGCTTCCCCTCCGTGTAGTGACCAAAGTTGTCACTCCTCCTGCAGCTGGACATCACTTAGCTCAGGTACAGAAGGAGATTTGCAAAAAGCGCATTACACCTGGGGATTTCTACTGGCTTCGGCATAGACCTGCTGAGCAAACCTCGGAACGTCTCTATCTTGCAGGGTGAAAAGAGTTGATTCCCCTTGGGTAGATGAGGGCAAAGAGCTGAGGTAGCAGGGAGACCTGGCCAGGGGAGGGATTTCCAGGCGGGTGGGAGTGGGGGCGCACAGAGGGATGGAGAACCATCAGGTCCTGTTAGCGATGAAGCATTAGCCTAATGTGGCTCAGTAGAAAAAGCACGGGTTTTGGAGTCAAAGGTCATGGGTTCGAATCCTGGCTCAGCCACTTAGCTGTGTGATTTTGGGCAAGTCACTTCACTTCTCGGTGCCTCAGTTCCCTCATCTGTAAAATGGGGATTAAGAC
The DNA here is from genome assembly GCF_004115215.2 of Ornithorhynchus anatinus. Taxonomy (NCBI): domain Eukaryota; kingdom Metazoa; phylum Chordata; class Mammalia; order Monotremata; family Ornithorhynchidae; genus Ornithorhynchus; species Ornithorhynchus anatinus. The sequence continues at coordinate 58,391,088 of NC_041737.1, read as the reverse complement.
TGTGAGCCCCACGTGGGACAACCTCATTCCCCTGTGTCTACCCCAGCACTTAGAACAGTGCTCGGCACATAGTAAGCGCTAACAAATACCAACATTAATATTATTATTATTAATGTACAGGCACTGAGTTTCTTCGGTCGAGCTTCTGCAACTCCTGTATAATTTCCCACTGGATTTGGTCACCAAAGAGCCCTCACCTCCTGGAGGAAAATCCACCTCGGTGCACCAGGTCCCTAATGGCCTGCTTGACCTGCTGGTTCCGCAGGGTGTAAATGAAAGGGTTCAACATAGGGGCCACAGAAGTGTTCAGCACGGCCACCCCCTTGGTCAGGTCCACCCTGTCCTTGGCAGATGGTTTGATGTACATAAAGATGCAGCTCCCATATGTGATGGAGACCACGACCATGTGGGAGGAGCAGGTGGAAAAGGCCTTTCTCTTCTGTTGAGAGGAGGGCAGTCTCAGGATGGTGTGGGCAATGGCCGTGTAGGACACAGCCACTAACGCCAAGGTGATCAGTACTGTCCCCACGGCCACGGCAAAAGTCAACAACTCCAGGGGCCCAGTGTCTGAGCAGGAGAGCAGGAGCAGAGGGGAGACGTCACAGAAGAAATGGTTAATGGCTACGGAGCCACAGAATTCCAGCTGGAGAGTAAGGATGACCGGAGGAAAGATGACCAAGAACCCGGCCAGCCAGGAGCAGAAGACCAGCAGACTACAGACTCTCTGGTTCATGATGGTCGTGTAATGTAGCGGCCGGCAAATGGCGACGTAGCGGTCATAGGACATGGCGGCCAGGAGGAAGAACTCGGTTGCCCCCAGCAGAAAAAAGAAGAATAACTGTGTTATACAACAGTTGTAGGAAATGGTCCTGTCCCCGGTGGCGATAGTGGCCAGAAATCTGGGAATGCAGGCGGACGTAAAGCAGATCTCCAGCAAGGAGAAGCTGCGCAGGAAGAAGTACATGGGCGTGTGGAGGCGGGAGTCCAGCAAGGTGAGGGTAACGATGGTCAGATTGCCGGTAACACTCATCGTGTAGGTGACAGACATATAGAGGAGAATTACCGTTTGTAAAGTCGGGTTGTCCGTAAAGCCCAGGAGGATGAACTCAGTGTGGTTTCTCATAACTGATCTGTGATTCCTGTTGGGGTAACACCAGAGGACTGTCAGTCCAACTGACTGGAGGGGAATGGAGGGCAGTGTCTCCTCTCCTTCCAGACTAGGTGGGCAGGGGCAGCTCCAGATATGCTTAGAGTCCTCCACTCTGGGCAGAGTGCATGAGACCAAGGGCATGGCAGTGCCAGGACCCAGTCCTTGAGATGACTACATGGGTTAATGGCTGACACTTTCCCCAGGGACCATGGAAGTGTAGTGGTCCCAGCTGCGATTCTTAGACTTCATTACTGAGAAACTGCATGGCTATTGGAGTACAAATTACATTTACTATTTCCTCACGAAAATCAACACGATCAAGTCTGAGCTCCCCAAAGTCACCCCTCCGCCTCTCCCCTCCCCCCCAACAACCCCCTCTCCTACTTTCCCATCCTTCCCTGCAGTATCCTCAGAGGAGATCTCCTCCCTCCTCGCAAGTGCCACCCCCTCCACCTGCGCCTCGGACCCCATTCCCTTTCACCTTCTTAAAACCATCGCCCCTGCCCTCCTCCCTTCCTTAACTTCTATTTTTAACCACTCAATCTCCAAGGGCTCCTTCCCCTCTGCCTTCAAACATGCCCACGTCTCCCCCATCCTAAAAAAACCCGCTCTTGACCCCACTTCCCCCTCCAGTTATCGTCCTATCTCCCTACTACCCTTCCTTTCCAAAATCCTAGAACGAGTCGTCTACAATCGATGCCTAGAATTCCTTAACTCCCATTCTCTCCTAGACCCCCTCCGATCTGGCTTCCGTCCCCTCCACTCTACCGAGACTGCTCTCTCTAAGGTCACCCATGACCTCCTTCTTGCCAAATCCAATGGCTCCTACTCCATTCTGATCCTCCTTGACCTCTCTGCTGCCTTTGACACTGTCAACCATCCCCTCCTCCTCCATACCTTATCTCACCTTGGCTTCACGGACTCTGTCCTCTCCTGGTTCTCCTCTTACCTCTCTGGCCGATCATTCTCGGTCTCCTACGCTGGAGCCTCCTCCCCCTCCCATCCTTTAACTGTTGGAGTTCCTCAAGGGTCAGTTCTTGGCCCTCTTCTGTTCTCCATTTACACTCACTCCCTCGGTGAACTCATCCGCTCTCACGGCTTTGACTACCATCTCTACGCAGATGACACGCAGATCTACATCTCCGCCCCTGTCCTCTCCCCCTCCCTTCAGGCTCGCATCTCCTCCTGCCTCCGGGACATCTCCACCTGGATGTCGGCCCGCCACCTAAAACTCAACATGAGCAAGACTGAGCTCCTCATCTTCCCTCCCAAACCCGGTCCTCTCCCAGACTTCTCTATCACCGTGGATGGCACGACCATCCTTCCCGTCCCGCAGGCCCGCAATCTCGGTGTCATCCTTGACTCGTCCCTCTCGTTCACCCCACACATCCTATCCGTTACCGAGACCTGCCGGTTTCACCTCTACAATATCGCCAAGATCTGCCCTTTCCTCTCCACCCAAACGGCTACCTTACTATTACGGGCTCTCGTTATATCCCGGCTAGACTACTGTGTCAGCCTTCTCTCTGACCTCCCTTCCTCCTCTCTCGCCCCGCTCCGGTCTATTCTTCACTCCGCTGCCCGGCTCATCTTCCTGCAGAAACGATCTGGGCATGTCACTCCCCTTCTTAAACAACTCCAGTGGTTGCCTATCGACCTCCGCTCCAAACAAAAACTCCTCACTCTAGGCTTCAAGGCTCTCCATCACCTCGCCCCTTCCTACCTCTCCTCCCTTCTCTCTTTCTACCGCCCACCCCGCATGCTCCGCTCCTCTGCCGCCCACCTCCTCACCATCCCTCGGTCTCGCCTATCCCGCCGTCGACCCCTGGGTCACGTCCTCCCGCGGTCCTGGAACGCCCTCCCTCCTCACCTCCGCCAAACTGATTCTCTTTCCCTCTTCAAAACCTTACTTAAAAATCACCTCCTCCAAGAGGCGTTCCCAGACTGAGCTCCTCTTCCCCCTCTACTCCCTCTGCCATCCCCCCTTTACCTCTCCGCAGCTAAAGCCTCATTTTCCCCTTTTCCCTCTGCTCCTCCACCTCTCCCTTCCCATCCCCACAGCACTGTACTCGTCCGCTCAACTGTATATATTTTCGTTACCCTATTTATTTTGTTAATGAATTGTACATCGCCTTGATTCTATTTAGTTGCCATTGTTTTTATGAGATGTTCTTCCCCTTGACGCTGTTTAGTGCCATTGTTCTTATCTGTCCGTCTCCCCCGATTAGACCGTAAGCCCGTCAAACGGCAGGGACTGTCTCTATCTGTTGCCGACTTGTTCATCCCAAGCGCTTAGTACAGTGCTCTGCACATAGTAAGCGCTCAATAAATACTATTGAATGAATTTACTGAGCACCCACTGTGAGCAGGCACAGTTCTAGTCACTCCGGAAAGCATGCAACAAGCAAGTGACAAAATCCTTGCCCACATGGAATTTCCATTCTCATGGGGAGGCAAACGTAAACATACTTACCAATAGTGTGGTCAAAATGAGAAATTGAAAGACATATATTTATGATTGTTGAGAAAGAGTACAGAGTGCCCCCTGGATCATGGGTGCATGAATGTCTTGTGTACATGGAGGGAGGGGAATGCCCTTTGTCCAAGCCCATGAACATCAGTATTTCACCTGAATACATGTCCCCAACCCATCAACTGTCTACACCTGGATAATTGAGATTGCCTGCAGCCTTGAAGAAGGAAGAGTGTTTGGGACCATGAGCATAGGACCCAGTGAGTGCGAAGGAGCTCATAACCCCGTCATTCCCTGGAGATACTGCCAGTAAAGGGAACAAGCCCTCAGGAGACAAGTTCGGGATGGCTCCCTGGGTGAATAATAAATGTGTTTTTGTTCATTCATTACTATCTTCTAAGAAGTGCACTAAGCGCTGGTGTGGATTCAAAGTAACCAGGTCTCACTTGGGGCTCACAATCTTAGTAGGACAGAGACCAAGAATTGAATCCCCATTTTGCAGATAAGAGAACTGAAGTACTGAGAAGTTGAGTAGTCCAAAGTCACACAGCAGGTAAGTGTCGGAGCAGCAATTAGAATGCAAGTCCTCTAACACCCAAGGCATGCTTTTTCCATTAGCCAACAGTGCTTCTGAAGACTAGAGGATCTAGATACATGGAGTAGGTGGGGAGCTCAGACATTCACCAGCCATCAAGGAGCCTCCTTGGATCAAAGGGACCCTGCTTGGAACAGTAATTACAAAGAGCGGACTAGGGATTGAGTTCTGGTGTGTGTGTGTGTTAACATCTATCTCTCCCAGACGTCTTTATAGATGAAACCCCTCTCTTCCCTACTCTGTTTCCCTTCTATGTAGCTTATTCGGTTGGATCTTTACCTTTTAAGCACTTGCTATTCACCCCAGCTTCAGTACTACAGCACCTACATATATATCCATAATTCACATAAGGATTTATTTTTATGTCTTTTTCTTGCTCTGTACTTCTAAGCTTCTTGTGCTCAGGGAATGGGTCTATCAACTTTATTGTATTCTCTCTAGCATTTTGTAAAGTACTCTGCATACAGTAAACCCTCAATAAACATTCATTCATTCAATCCCAATTCTCCTCCCCAATCGATGCTCTCTTCCTCACCTTCCCAACACCATTGAACATGCGACCTCATCAAATCTCCAACCAGGCCAAAGTTTCGGCGTCCTATGGAAAACGGGAGGGAAGAAAGGCATCAGGAGTTTTCTCTGCTCATAGCAGGAGAGTCAGTTTGGATCCTTTAGACTTCTCTTAACAACTGCAGGAGCAAGAGTGAGGGTTTTATTATCTTTGGTTCCCAAAGGGCATACAGGACAGGGACTAATTGTGAGAACAGTGAAAGTCTCCCTAGGGGTGAGTCGGAAGACACTAATGTATGGAAGATGCTTTGGTGGCTCTAGCTGCTACTGTTTAATACCCAGACTGGGGATGTGTACTGGCTCTGGTCATCTGCCATGTGGGAAAGGAAATCCCAGCCTTGTTGTCGCCCCTGCGGTCTGCTGTGTGGACCCCGCAGCAAGGAGAGGGGGACCCAAGCTGCCACCACTGTAGACCTCTCGCCGCCCCTCCCTTCCTGCTCTCCCATCTTGACTGTGGCCCTCCCAGAGGGCTTGACTTGATGTGCTTTGGAATGCCTCCCTGGTCTACACCTGGCTCAGTGTCTTCAGGAGCCCTCTCCTGATCCCCACGACGCTTGTCCCAGGTCCGGGCTCCACTGTTGGACAGGCTCCAGTTGCCCAGAACTGCAGTCCCCTTCACACACACAATCCCCTACTCCTAGGCGCTAAGGCGTGTCTCCTAGATCCAGCCCCTGTCTCGTGGAGTCGCTGCCATTACAGGATAACTCTAAACCCCATGCCATGGCACTTTAGGATTGATCATAGCATCCTGTGTTTCCTTAACACCTTGGAATTTCGAGCTCTAACATGGCGAATTGGGCCACGAGGTGGAGATCAACTGTCGCACACCTCTTGCCCACATCCTGCCTCTGGCCTGGAACACCCTCCCTCTTTGTAACCGACAAATGATCACCCCGTTCTCCCCCCACAACCACCTGCAAAGCTTTATTGAAGACACGTCTCCTGCAAGAGGCCTTTGCTGGCTGAGCCCTCATTTGCTCTTCTCGCTCTCATTTCTGCTTATCCTTGCACTTGTATTTGCACCCTTTTGTACCCCTCCTCAGCCCCACAGCACTTATGTACATATGCGTAATTTATTGATTTATATGAATGTCTGTCTTCCCTTCTAGACTGTAAGCTCGTTGTGGGCAGTGACCATATCCACCAACTCTCCAAGGCACCTAGTACAGTGCTCTGCACACAGGAAGTGCTCAATAAATACAGTTGATTGATTGATTGATTAACCATTGGAAAAGGGACTAAGATGGTGAACAGGGACCACTGGAACCCGAGGGATACCAAGTTCTTGCTCAACCACCAGTGAGAAGCCACGGAACCAGCCTATCTCTTGGGGGAAACCATCCTCTGGAGGGCCAAAGAGAACTGACTATGTCAGCTCGGGGTCGGTTTATGAAAATGAAAGTATGTGTTAAAACCCCACCTGAGTACTTGAACAGGTGGCCATATGCTGAGACATCCTGGGAAGGTGTGTGATTACATGTCCCTGACTAGGAGCTATATTCAGCCTGCCAGGAACTCAGGATGACCAGAGATCCACTGGAGTTTCCAGTGTCTTGTCCAGTGGCTGTAGCTTGTGTGACAACATGAAAACATGCACAACTTGCATGGCAATATGAGAAGCAGTGTGGCTTAGTGGAAAGAGCACGGGCTTGGGAGTCAGAGGACGTGGGTTCTAATCCCACCTCCACCACTCTTCTGCTGTGTGACCTTGGGTAATCCACTTAACTTCTCTGTGTCTCAGTTATTTCATCTGTAAAATGGGGGATTAAGATTGTGAGCCCCACGTGGGACAACTTGCTAACCTTGTATCTACCTCAAGGCTTAGAACCATGCTTGTTACCGAGTAAGCACTTAACAAATACCATTATTATTATGTTCTCCACACGCAGACATAGACTGACCCTCGGCTCCGGGTCTGGCTAAGTCCCCACGGCTGCCCGGACCTGTCCCTTCCTGTGGGAATCTAGGGTCACAGGCTCAACTAAATCCTAGGCACTATACTAAGTGCTTGGGCAAGGACAACTGATGAAACTCAGATGTTTTCTGCCATCCAGTAGTTTCCAGTGGAATGGAGGACAGAGACAGAGATAATTTCCAAAGAGTGGGAGGCAGAGTAAAAACAGGGATCAGCTAGTGAGCAGAACAAATAGGACAGATTATAATGTCTGCCCAAATCAGATTAAATCAGTGCAATTACAGTATAACAGAGACATATGCAAATATGCTGAGTATAGATGTGAGAGGGAGAGTAAGAGGTTGTGGGTGAGAGAGGAGAGTGAGAGGATTGGAGTAAAAGGTGGTGAGCCTTTGGGTTCTCCTTCCCATAATGACCACTGATGTCACTCCTCCAGTTGCAGTCCCTCACTTATCTGGGTTACGGCAGGAGATGTGCAAAAAACACATTACACCTGCAGATTTCTATTGGCTTCGATCCAGCCTCGCTGAGCAAACCTCGGGACGTCTCTGTCGTTCCGAGTGAACAGGCCTGACTCTTCCCTGAGTGGATGAGGGGAACAGGTCGAAGGAACAGAGGGACCCAGCCAGGGGAGGGATTTCCAGAAGCGGAGGTGCAGGGGCGCACAGAGGGATGGATAACCGTTAGCTCCTGTTTGTTGGGCAGCAGATAAAGCATTAAGCTAATTTATGGAGAAGCAGCATGGGTTAGTGTAAAGAGTATGGGCTTGGGAGTCAGAGGACATGGGTTCTAATCCTGGATCCACCACTTGTCTGCTGTGGGACCTTGGGAAAGCTATTTAACTTCTCTGTGCCTCAGTCACCTCATCTGTAAATGGGGATTAAGATTGTGAGTCCCAAGTAGGAAAATCTGTTTACCTTTTATCTACCCCAGCGCTTAGAACAGTGCTTGGCACCGAGTAAGCGCTTAACAAATACCATTATTTTTTTCTTATTTTACAGGCATCAAGTCTCTGTGATCAAGCCTCTGCATCTCCTGCACATTTTTCTGCTGGATTTTGTTGCCAAGGGGTCCTCACCTCCTGGAGGAAAATCCAATCCGGTGCACCATGACCCGGAAGGCCTGCTTGACCTGCTGGTTCCGCAGGGTGTAGATGAAGGGGTTCAGCATGGGGGCCACAGAAGTGTTAAGCACTGCCACCCCTTTGGTCAGTTCCACCCTTTCCTTAGCAGATGGTTTGATGTACATGAAGATGCAGCTGCCGTATGTGATGGAGACCACGACTATGTGGGAGGAACAGGTGGAAAAGGCCTTTCTCTTCTGCTGTGTGGAGGGCAGTCTCAGGATGGCACGGACGATGGCCACGTAGGACGCGGTCACTAATGCCAGGGTGAGCAGGAGAGTCCCCATAGCCAAGACAAGAGCCATCAACTCCAGGAACCAGGTGTCCGAGCACGAGAGCAGGAGCAGAGGGGAGACGTCACAGAAGAAGTGGTCAATGGCTACAGAGCCACAGAAGTCCAGTTGGAGACCAAGGATGACGGGAGGAAAGATGACCACGAACCCGGTCAGGCAGGAGCAAAGGACCAGGAGTGTGCAGACCCTTTGGCTCATGACAGCAGTATAGTGCAGCGGCCAGCATATGGCGACATAACGGTCGTAGGACATGGCGGCCAGGAGGAAGAATTCGGTCGCCCCCAGCAGGATGAAGAAGAATAGCTGAGTTGCACAACAGTTGTAGGAAATGGTCCCGTCCCCGGTGACAATGGTGGCCAGGAATCTGGGAATGCAGGTGGACGTGAAGCAGATCTCCAGGAAGGAGAAGCAGCGCAGGAAGAAGTACATGGGGGTACGGAGGCTGGAGTCCATTAGGGTGAGGGTGACGATGGTAAAGTTGCCGGTGACACTCAGTATGTAGGTGACAGACATGTAGAGGAGAATCACAGCCTGTAAATTCGGGTCGTCCGTGAGCCCCAGGAGGATGAAGTCAGTCACTGGCGTGTGGTTCCTCATGGTTGACCGGTGACTCCTGTTGTATAACGCCAAGAGGACCATCAGTCTGACCTACTGGAGTGGGATGAAGGGATGCGTCCCTTCTCTTCTCCCTCCAGACTAAGTGGGTAGGGACAGCGACAGATATGCCCAGGGTCCTCCACTCCAGGCCGGGTGCATGAGATCTTGGGCATGGTCGAGTCAGGACCCATTCCTTGAGATGACTTGATGGGTTGATGGCTGACACCTCCCCAAGGGACAACAGAAGAATGATGGTCCTGACAGCGATCCTTAGGCTTCAGCACCTGGAACCTGAGTGAAGATTGGAATAGAGATAATACTTGGAATGGAGATTATATTTTCTGAGCACCCACTGGGAACAGGGCACTGTTCTAATCTCTCATGAAAGTACATACAAGCATGTGACAAAAGCCCTGCCCACATAGAGCTTTCGTTATCATGGGCAGGCAAACGTAAATGTATTTTCCGATAGTGTGGTCAAAATAAGAACTTGAATAACATGTGTACATGAGTGCTGAGAATGGGTGCAGACTGCCCACTGGAGCATGGATGCGTACATACCTCGTGTATATGTGATTGGGTGGAAAAAGTGCCTTTTGACCGATCCATGAATGTCAAGATTTCATCACAATATATGCGCCCAACTTATCAACGGTGGGCAACTGAGTTCGTCAGGAGCCTTGAGGAAGGAAGAGAGTTTGGGACCATGAGCATAGTACCCAGTGAGTATTAAGAAGCTCATAGCCCAGCCATTCCCTGGATATGCTGCCAGAAAAAAGAAGACCCTCAGGAGACGAGTCCGGAATGTCTGTCTTGAGTGAATAGCAACTGTGGTTTTTGTCAATCCGTCAGTTGTATATATTGAGCTCTTATTGTGTGCAGGGCGCTGTACTAAGCAACAATATAACAGATACATTCCCTGTCCACAGAGAACTTACAGTCTAGAGGGTGAGACAGGCATTAATATAAATAAATTACAGATATGTACATAGGTGCTGTGGGGCTGGGGCGGGGGAGGGAGGTTGCTGGTGCTGAATATAAGGAATCAGTCAGAGAGATACAAAAAAGAGTGGAAAGAGAGGAAGTCAAACCCTAAGTGCCAAGCACTTTATAAAGTTCTGGGGGTAGATAGAAGATAATTAGGTCCCAAATGGGAGTCACAATCTAAGTAGGAGGGAGAACAAGTACTGAATCCCCAGTTCCCAGGCTGTCTTTTTTCGGTAGGCGACACTACTGAAGATTAGAGGATCTGGACACAGGAAGCTGATTGGGTGCTCAGAGACTAACCAGCCACTGGGGAGCCTCCCTGGATCAAAGGTATCCTGCTTGGGTCAGTAAGGATGACAAAGGGAAGTCTGGGGATAAAGTTCTGGTGTGTGTGTATGTGTGTGTACATTTGTTTCTCCTAGAGGTCTTTCCCTATTAAGCCCTCTTTCCCAAGTTCCCGCTCCCTTCTGCGCCGCGTATCCACTTAAATCTTTACCTTTCAAGCACTTGCTATTCACCCCAGCTTCAGTACTATAGCACTTATGTAGATATCCATAATTTACTTACGGATTTATATTTATGTCTGTCTCTTCCTTTGTACTGTGAAGTTCTTGTGATCAGGGAACTTGCCTACCAACTCTTTTGTACTCTCCCAAGAGTCAGTAAAGTTCTCTGCACACATTTAGCCCTAAATAAATACCATTGATTGATTTTCTGATAATTACCAGTTCTGAACGGAGGCTCCAGGACAGGGTCTCAGGCTCCAGGAATTCTGGGTTAGAGGGAAGATGGACGCAGTCATCCATGGATTGAAGCTTTGAAATCCACAGTGGGAAGGGAAAGGACCAAAGCGACCCTGAGAGATCCTCACTTCCCGAGGACTTCATCCTGATTCTTAGTGTCACCCCAAACACCTGTTGTGGCCTAGGGCCGGAGTATTGGTGCTGAGATAGTGACATGCCTGTATGGAATTTCCCACCTGTTCCGCTGCTCTGTGCTGGCGGACACCTGCTCAAATCCTACTTCCTTCTTAGCCCTCTCATTACCATTGAACATGTGACCCCATCCACTCCCAACGAGGTCAAGGTTTCTGGGTCCTCTAGGAAGCAGGAGGAAAGGAAAGCATCCAGTTTTTTTCGTTCACAGCAGCGGAGACAACCTGGCTCCCTGGTTCAGGAGATGGGCTTCTCTACCTACTGCAGGAGGAAGAACAGGGTTTTATAGTCTTTGGTTCCAGATGGGCCCACAGGGACCAATTGTAAGAACAATGAAAGTCTCCCCAGGGGTAAGTCAGGAGACACAAATTCATTGAGGTTGCTTTGTTGGCTTTGGCTATGAAACTTTAATACCTGGATTGGGGCTGCAGATTTGAGGTGGGGCACAGCCGTAGTCATTCCAAACCATCAATCCCTGTCCATGTGATCAAGAGGAGAGCAAGTGAGGTGGAGCGATGGAGATCTCTTTTCTGCAAATGGTGGTTAGGCTCAGGGTGGTTGATTCTCTTTTGGGGTTGGAACCTACTCTCAATCCATTAATCGTATATCTTGAATCAATAGCTGGGAAGCATCATGGTCTAGTAGAAAAGAACACAGACTTGGAAGTCAGAGAACCTGGGTTCTAATCTTATGTCTGACACTTGCCTGCCTCATGACTATAACTTCTCTGAGCCTCATTTCTCCTGTTCTCCCTCCTACTTAGACTGTGAACCCCATGCAGGACAAGGACTGGGTCCATCCTGTTATTTTGTATCCACCCTAGCACTTAGAACAGTGTTTGACACATAGTAAGTGCTTAACAAATATCATAAAAATGGGGATAAATATGGAGGGAGGCCTCCCTCCTACTTAGACTCTTCCCCACGTGGGACCGGGACAGTGTCCATTCTGATTATTTTGTATCTGTCCCAGTGCTTAGAATAGTGGCTGGAACATAATAGGAATGTACCATAAAATAATAGACATGATCCCTGCCTTCAAAAAGCTATCGGGGGATTTCCTGCAGAATCCCCACGGTCCTGCCACTCCTCCTGTGCTAATGGAACTCGGGGGGGGGGTCATGCAAATGAAAGGATGTGTTGAAACCCCACTCGTGTAAGCAACCCGCTCTGGGTATCTGGACAGTCTGCCATGTTATGAGATTTCCTGAAAAGGTTTGGGATAAGGTCCCTGACTAGGAGCTAAAGGTTGAATCTGTGTTAATAATAATAATGATGGTGTTCTCTATACAGGGAAGCAGCATGGCACAGTAGATATAGCACGGGCCTGGAGTCAGAAGGTCATGAATTCTAATTCCGGCTCCGCCACTTGTCTGCTGTGTGACCTTGAGCAAGGCACTTCACTTCTCTGGGCCTCAGTTACCTCATCTGTAAAATGAGGATTAAGACTGAGAGCCTCACGTGGGACAACCTGACTACCTTGTATCTACCCCAGAGCTTAGAACTGTGGGTGGCACATAGTAAGTGCTTAACAATTACCAGAATATAACACCCCTCTGGAAGAGGCAGCATCCTTCATTTCCTCTCTCCTTCCCTCCCTTCCCATATGGGTCTTCCATTGCCTACCACCTATACTGGAGCGAAGCCCCTACCCAGGCTCTTGGTCTATTTTCCCTCCTTAGCTCTCCCTTTCTTAACCTATGTGCTCTTCCCTCTTATTTGAGAAGGAAACAGAAAGGTGCTAAGACATCTCTGTCCATCAGGTGGAAAGGAAGTGGGATCCCCTTTCTCTCTTCCTTATGGAGGCGGGGACCGAGGAGGCACATGTGGCTATGATGATGTCTAGGGTGTCCTGGTTCAAAATGGGAAAGACTCTATCCCGGGGCAGCTGTAGCTCCGAGTCTCCTGCTTCCCAGGGAAGCTACTGCCCGACAGTTTCTGGACAGAATTCCTGGCTCTCAGCTCCTCTGACATTCTGCTACTCCACTTCCTTCTGCAAGGGGTGCCACTGGCCTCCGTTCAATCAGTTCCACGTGGAGACAGGTCGCCCGACCAAGAGATTCAGACACACCACTCTCCTCCTATTGGTTCCCCCAGAGCGACGCCCCCAGGCCCACTCCTTCCCAGAATACGCACTCAGTGGTTCATTCATTCTTCCAATTAATTCAATCGTATTTAATGAGCGCTTATTATGTGCAGAGCACTGTACTTAGTGCTTGGAATGTACAATTCAGAAACAGAGACAATCCCTGCCCACAGTCTAAATGGGGGAGACAGCAAAACACAACAAAACAAAACAGTGGTTGTGGGTTGGAGGTGATAGCTGGCACTTTTATTCAGTTTTTTGGGAGCTCAGGCTGACCAGAACCTCTCTGGAGAGTCATCATGGAGGTTACCAGTGTCCAGTCCCGTGGCTGCAGCTCACATGGTAGCATGAGCCCGTTATTGGGCAGGGATATTCTCTATCTGTTGCCGAATTGTACATTCCAAGCACTTAGTACAGTGCTGGGCACATAGTAAACGCTCAATAAATACTATTGAATGAATGAATATGTTCCTCACAGAGACATAGACTGACCCTCGGCCCCAGGTCTGGCCAAGTCTCTGCGACTGCCCTGAGCTGTCCCTTCTTGTGGGAGTACGGGTCACAGGCTAGCCAAGTAGTCAAATCAATAAATCTAGGCCCTTCCGCCTAGGACCTCCAGGAGTGAGCTGGGATCTGCCTCTCTACTTGATATCATTTTCCAGAACAACGACAAGGAGGGCAGACCAGCTTCCCTCAGCCAGGCATCTGGTAATGTTTCCCTGAGTCTCATGCTTCTTGTGGTCTCCCTGAAAACTCAGACTCCTTTTAGGACCTCTGCTTTTGTATGGAGATACTCCCCTCCCCCAATATTAAATGGAATCTAGGCCTATCACTTAATCAATATATCAATCAATTAAGTCAGTCAGTCACTCTGTTAGTCAATCAGTGGCGTTTATTGATCAGTTAAGGAATGCAAAGCAATCCATCTATCAATCTGATAGCATTTAAAAAAATGTTTTTTAATGATATTTGCTAAGCACTTACTATGTGATAGGCTCTATATTAAGTGCTGAAATACATACAAGCTAATCAGCCCCATGTAGGGCTCACAGTCTTAATCCTCATTTTGCAGATGAGGTAACTGAGGCAGAGAGAAATTAAGTGCTTTACCCAAGGTCACACAGTCTACAAATGTCAGAGCTGGGATTAAAGCTGAAGTCCTCTGACTCCCAGACCCTTCACTTTCCACTAGGCCAAGCTTACTGAGTTCTAATCAATCCATCCATTGATCTATAGACAGCCTGCTAAGTCTTAGGCACTCTATGGAGTGCTTAGGAGAAGACAAGTGGAGAAGGACACAAAGTTCCTGCCATCCTGATGTTTCCAATCGAATGGAGGAGACAGACAGGGATGATTTCCAAAGAGTGGGAGCCTCTGTAAGAACAAGGATCAGATAAGGAGCAGAACAAAAGGGACAGATTGGAATGTCAGCCCAAATCATATTAAATCATTAAAATTACAAGTTAACATATTCATATATGTAAATGCTGAGGATGGATGTTAGAAAGTGAGAAAGCGAGGGGGAGTGTGGGAGGGTGGAGGTGAGGGGGGAGTGGGAGGTGGGAGTGAGAGGGTGGGATTGAGAGGTGCTGAGACTTTGGTTTGCCCTCCCCCTGATGACCAGTGACCTCACTGCTACAGGAGCAAAGACTAATAATAATAACAATTATTATGATACTTGTTTAGTGTTTCTTATGTGCCAAGCACTGCTCTAAGCGCTGGGGTAGGTAAAAGTTAATCGGGTTGGACACAGTAATTTAGCTCAGACACGGAAGGAGATTTGCAAAAAAGCACATTGCACCTGGAGTTCGTTATTGGTTTCGACACCGACCCGTTAAGTCAACCTCGGAATGTTCTTATTATGCAGAGGAAAAGGCTAAACTCTCCTCTGAGCAGACCAGGGAGGATGGTTGAGGTGGGAGGGGGACCTGGCCAGGGGAGGGATTCCCAGGAGGGTGGTTGCGGGCGTGGACAGAGGGCTGGGGAACTGCCAGGTCCTGTTTGGTGGCAGCAGATGAAGCATTAGGCTAATGTACAGGTACCGAGTCTATGTGGACTCTTTGCAATTCCTGCAGATGTTCTTGTGGTACTTTATCACAGATGAACCCTCACTTCCTGGAGGAAAATCCGACTCGTTGAATAAGGTCCCTGAAGGCTTGCTTGACCTGCTCGTTCCGCAAGGTATAGATGAAAGGGTTCAGCATGGGAGCCACGGAGGTGTTGAGAACCGCCACCCCCTTGTTTAGTTCCACCCTGTCCTTGGCAGATGGTTTGATGTACATGAAGATGCAGCTGCCATATGTGATGGAGACCACGACCATATGGGAGGAGCAGGTGGAAAAGGCCTTTCTCCTCTGCTGGGCGGAGGGCAGTTTTAGGATGGCGCGGATGATGGCTGCGTAGGACGCAGACATTAGCACCAAGGTAATGAGGAGTGTTCCCAAGGATAAAAGGAAACCCATCAGCTCCAGAAAGCGGGTGTCTGTGCAGGAAAGCCCCATCATTGGGGAAGAATCGCAGATGAAGTGGTTGAGGACGTTGGAGGCACAGTAATCCAGCCGGGCAATCATCACAACTGGTGGGAACACAATCAGATAACTGGAGAGAAAAGAGCAGAGGACCAGCAGGGAGCATACACCCCTGCTCATGACAGTCGTGTAGTGCAGGGGCCGGCAGATGGCAACATAGCGGTCGTAGGACATGGCGGCCAGGAGGAAGAACTCCGTCACCCCCAAGAAGATGAAGAAGAACAGCTGAGTGAAGCAGTTGGAAAAAGAAATGGTTCTGTCTCCAGTGACAATGGTGACCAGGAATCTGGGAATGCAGGCGGATGTGAAGGCGATCTCCAGCAAGGAGAAGCTGCGCAGGAAGAAATACATGGGAGTGTGTAGGCGGGAGTCCAGCAAGGTGAGGGTGACGATGGTCAGGTTCCCAGTGACGCTTAATGCATAGGTGAGGAAGAGGACGAGGAAGAGCAGAGCCTGCAGGTGGGGGTCATTGGTGAGCCCCACGAGGATGAACTCTGTCACCCCCGTGCCATTTCCCATGGTTGGGTGGTGGCGTCAGCCAAACCCGCAGGAGCAACAGGAGAGATGGGGGAGCTGAGGGCAGGTGCAGGAACAGCCTAAGATGGGAAGAAGATCCCATGAACCAACCAACGAGCGATTCCCCCTCCCCTGGACTGTCAGCAGTTCAGGCTCCGGCTGCTGCACACCCAAACTATATATAATTTGGTCAGAGGGGGCATGGGAAAATTCCCCCTATTCTCCTCCAGGAGATCCATTGGCCTTTCCTAGGCTCCAGTTCTTTGCCCACGGTAAGGGTGACCCCACCCTCCCTTGAAAGCTCCCGGTTTCTCTGGCAGCGAGGATCTCTGGCTCCCACCTCTTTGTTTATTCCTTGCTCTTTCCACTGTCTGCTTCTTCTCTTCTGTCCTCTTCTGTCTGGTTCAGGTAATCATATCCAGAAGCCCTGATCCATGAAGCCTAGAGGGTCCTCTAGGAAACGGGACCAGAGATGTGGTCTACTACCTGCCATTAGTTCCCTCCAGCCTCCCCTTTCTCCGCCTCCTCCTTCTTCTCCCAAATCTACATTCCAGTCCGTATCCCTCTCCCTCTCTGCTGTCTCATATTTCCTCCTGCTTTCAAGACATCTCTTCTTGAATGTCCCACTATCACCTCAAATCTGACATGTCTAAAACAGAACTCCTTATTTTCCCATCCAAATCCTGACTTTCCCAACACTGTAGACAGCACCACCATCCTTCCTGTCTCACAAGCCTGTAACCTGGCATTAGCCTTGACTCCTCTCTTTCATTCAATTAAAAAATTCAATCCATTACTAAATCCTTTCATTTCGACCTTCACAACATCCCTGAAATCCACCCTTTTCTCTCCATCCAAACTGCTGCCACATTAGTTCAAGCACTTATCCTGTCCTGCCTTGATTACTGTATCAGCCTCCTTACTGACCTCCTTGCTTCCTCTTCCCATTCTGGTTCATACTTCACTCTGCCATCCAGATCATTTTTCTACAAAAACTTCCAGTCCCTGTTTCACCACTCCTCAAGAACCACCAGTGGTTTCTCATCCACCTCCACATCAAGCAGAATCTCCTTATCATCGGCTTTAAAGTACTCAAATCATCTTGCCCTCTCCTACCTCCCCTCATTACTCTCCTTCTACAATCCAGCTCACACCCTTTGCTCCTCTAATGCTATCCTTCTCACTGTACCTTCTCACCATCAATCTCTTGCCCACGTCCTGCATCTGGCCTAGAATGCCCTCCCTCTTCATATCTGACAGGCAGTTATTCTCCCCACTTCTAAAGCCTTATTTAAGGCACATCTCCTCTAAGAGGCCTTCCTTTCCCCTTCTCCCACTCCCTACTGTGTCGCCCTGACTTACTCCTTTTATTCATCCTCCCTCCCAGTCCCACAGCATTTATGTACATTATCTGTAATTTTATTTATTTATATTGTCTGTTTCCTTCTCTAGACTATAAGCTCGTTGTGGGCAGGGAATGTGTTCTATTTGTTATATTGTACTTTCCCAAGCTTTTAGTACAGTGATCCACACACAGTAAGTGCTCAATAAATATGATTGACTGACTGACTGACTCTTCCTCCTCTCCTTCTGACTTTTCCTCTTTTACCTCCTCTTCCTCTTTCTTCCTCATTCTCCAGCTCTTCCTCTTTTGTATTCTACTATTACTTCTCGTTCTTCTCTTCCCCCTCACCTTCTTCCTCTTCCTCCCTTCTTCTGTATTCCTTATCCCCCCCTTCCTCTTCTCCTTCCCCCTTCTGCTCCTGATCATACACCTTCTTCTCCACTTCTCTGCTGCCCTTTCCTACTGGGAGGTGGTTATGCCCGATCAATTAATTATCCTGGATAATTGATGAATCAATCACAGCATTAACAAAGTGTGCCCTATGTGCTAAGTACCGCCCAAAGTGCTGAGTTAGATTCAAGATGACCAGATCAGACCCAATTGCTATTCCTCAAGGGGGTTCTCAGTCTATCTTTTCCTCATTTATAGAGGAGGAAGCTGAGGCTCAGAATGGTGAAGTGTTTGCCCAGGGTTAACCAATAAACCAGAGGGAGAGTTGGGATTAGAAGCCAGGCGGGACTCCTAGTCCTGTGCTCTTTTCACTAGGTTGTTCTGCCTCCTTCTCAAGAGTGAAGACAGTTCCATCAAGAATTGATGGCTGACCTGACTGGGCAACTTCGCTAACAGAGGGCCCGGGGTCTCCAGGGTGGAGGTAAGGTCTTCCTCCTGTTCCGTGTGGAATGACATCTTCCCAGGAGACACCTCCCCACCCTTGTTTGGGGGGATGCCAGTGGCTCATGTTCACCTTCTTTACTCAGTCCAGTGGCCTCCTGTGCTGGACTGAAAGACATGAAGGAGGCTGGGTAGCTTAGGTGTCAGAACATAGGACTGGCTTCTCATTCTAGATCTGCCCTTTACCTGCTGTGTGACCTTGGAGAAATCCCTTCTCCTCTCTAGGTCTCTGTTTTCTCCTCTGTAAAATGGGGATGAGGTTTGAGTTCAGTGTGGGACAGGGACTATATCTGATATGTTAGCCATTCATCTCCCCAAGCGCTCAATAAGTGCCATAACAACACCAACACCAACAACTGTAACACAACAACAATGGTAATAATGATAATAATAAATATTGATAATTCATGTCCAGTATCATCCCTAATAATAAAAAAAAATACCTGTGAGGGTTCCAGAGCAGACGAAGTCATACGAGTCAGCTCACATGAGCTCCACATATGCTTTGGAGATGAAGAGGAAGAAAGCAGGAGGAGCAGAGATGAGAGCAGGGACAGACTCACTCTCCCATGATCAGGTCCCTGATGGTAACCCTCAGAAGGTGAGCTTGGAAGGCCGCGCTCGGTCTCCCTTGAAGCCGGCAAACTGGTGCTGCACCAGAGGAGGGGAGGGTCGGGACCAGGGAGCACTTTCCAACACTGCCACATCCAGACCTCCCTCTGACCCCCTGCTCCCTCCCAGAGGCTCCTTGTCAAGCAGACCCTCTCTTGGGGGGCCCGTCCCAGGCCAGCTGAAGATCAGCTCCCTTCCCTTTGTCCCCACGGCACTTCTGAGACCAGATCCGAACCAGAACCCAGAATGACAGGGCCCTCCTCAGGTGACCTTCCCACACTCCAGACCCTCAGGGAGTGGGAAAGACTCATAGAGATCACAGAGAAGCAGTCCCCTCCCTTCTCCAGCACCGGAGCAAGGAGTAGCAATAGCGCCTAGCACTGCAGTAAACACTGGGAAAATTATTCAGGGGAGAATTAAATATGGTCCCTGGAAACTTCCCTATCTAAGCTTAATTGAGCGACGGAAACATAAAGGCAATGACAAATAAGAGAAAAGCAACAGGGAAGGTGGCCAGGGGAGAAGTTTCAGGCTCCTCGTGGCCGGGATTCCAACAGTCACAGCCACAGACCCGGTTCTCCACACAGGGAGGGAGGTGACTCTGAAGGCTGGCATGGCAGGAGCCAGCCAGGTTTTTATCCTCTCTGTTTGTGATCAGCTTCCGGGACTGGGGCCAGGAGTCACAGCCGGGCTGTGGGGAGCAGCGCTCAGGAGCACTAATGAGTCTACACCGTTATCCTCAGTGGTGGCCAGTGGAGACTGGGGCCCATGGAGAACGGGGCCAGGGGGACCTCGGAGGGCAGGTCAGGGGCTCAGAGATGAAGCAGGGACTGCATGGACCCAGCCTGGAGACCTTGACTGAGTTCTTCTCCAGGAAGGGGCAGCGACTCCATCTTTAGCCTTGGGGAGGGGAGAGGCTCATCCATCAGCCCAGTGCTGCCCCACCCTACAACAGGACCTTCTGGCTGGGCCCTGTTCTCTGAATCCCCCAACATTGGTCCTCCCCAGGGACTGCCCTCAGGGATTCAAAGCCACCATTCACATTCATAATAATAATAATAATGTTGGTATTTGTTAAGCGCTTACTATGTGCAGAGCACTGTTCTAAGCGCTGGGGTAGACACAGGGGAATCAGGTTGTCCCACGTGGGGCTCACAGTCTTAATCCCCATTTTACAGATGAGGGAACTGAGGCACAGAGAAGTTAAGTGACTTGCCCACAGTCACACAGCTGACAAGTGGCAGAGCTGGGATTCGAACTCATGAGCCCTGACTCCAAAGCCCGTGCTCTTTCCACTGAGCCACGCTGCTTCCCACATTCACATTCATAGCCCTTCTAGGAGGAAAACACACAATCCCAATCCATCCACAGCATATACGGTGTCCAGACCTTTGTGCTAAATTCTGAGAAAATAAAAACAAACAGAAGTCGAGGTAGAAGACATGATCTCTCGCCTCAGTGAGTTTACAATCTAACACAGAGAGAGACACAAAATGAATTACAGATAAAATAGGAAAATATATTTATGGGAAAGTAAGGGCTTAAACAGATGATCACTTACTATAGTAGTATTAGTCAAGAGGGCCTCCTGGGATCAGTGAGATGTACTATTACTTACACAGCCAACCGGTCAGTGGTATTTACTGAGTGGTTATTGAAAGGTGCTAAATTGTTGAGAGAGTACAATAAAGTAAATAAGACATGTCCCCTGTCCTCAAGAATATTTCAATCTAACGAGGAAGGAAGGTATGAGAAGAAGAAGCAACGTGGCCTAGTGGAAAGAGCACAGGCCTGGAAGTCACAGGAACCAGGTTCTAATCCCTGATCTGCTACTTGTCTGCTGTGTAACTTTGGGCAAGTCACTTAACTTCTCTCTGCCTCACTTTCCTTAACTATTCCATGGGGAATACATCCTGTTCTACCTCCACTTTAGACTGTGATCTTAGTGTGAAACAGACTGTGTCTGACTTCATGGTCTTGTAGCTATTTCAGTACCTAGTACAGTGTCTGGCACTCAGTAAGCGATTAGCAAATGCAACAACAATAATGATAATAACAAATGCAATAATAATTTACCACTAGATTGGTCAGTTTAAATAATCGAATGTACATTTGAATAAAGATGAATACACAAGTGCTGAAGATGGGTTTAAATAAAGTCATATGTGCTAGAGTTGCCTTATCTTAAAATACTGGGAGAGTAACTGAGAGAGACTAAATTGTTATGATCAGAAGTGTTATGGATAGTTAGGATTGAATAAGTGCTGAGGTGGTAGTTAGGAAGATGAGACCTAGGTAAAAGAAAAATAAACGGAGAAGAACTCCTGGAGGAAGAGGGATTTCTGAAGGGCTTTAAAGTGAACCGTGGTAAAGCCGGTATGAAATGGGAGGGAGTTCAAGGCAGGAGAAAGGGCATGGAGCCAGGGAAAGTTGAGAATGAGGCACAGCTATCAGGTTAGTTTGGAAGGTGTGAAGAGTGAAAACTAGGGTGTAGTAGGAGAAGTGAATGAATAAGGCAGAAGAGCAAGAATGCTGAGAGATAGCCTTGAAACTCATGATCAGGAGTTTCTGCTTGATGTGGACAGGAATGGACAACCCTCAGAAGGATTTGAGTAGTGGGGAGACCTGGAACTCCCTCCTTTCCCATGTCAGACAAACCATAGCTCTCCCCACGTTGTCCACCATCCTAAAATCTCATCACTTCCAACAAGTTTTCTCCAGTCAATTTCTCTCTCTCCAAAGCCATATCATTCCTTCAGCCAATTCTAGCACATATGGACTTATTTACTCCCTCATTAGTACATGTATATATGTTGGATTACATATATATGTTCGATTAACATCCTTCTTGTCTCACAAACCCATTAACTTTGGTGTTATCCTCGACATGTCTCCTTCATTCAATTCACGGTGCAATTTACTGTATTAACCACTTGGAAACTTCAGTGGATGTGCTAGATCCAATTCATTTCTTCCCTGATCTCTCATTCCACCAACTGTCACATTATTATTACCAAGTCACTTATTCATCTGTTTAATCATACTCACATCTTTATTCTCTATTACCTCTTCCTACCTGTAATCAATTGTAGTGTCTGTCTTTCCTGCTAGGTTACAAACTTCTCAAGGGCAGGAATTGTGTCTATCAATTCTGGTGTCCTCTCCCAAAAGCTCAGTACAGTGTTTGTCATCCAGTTGGCGCTCAATCAAACTACTGATTGACTCATCGAGACATGTTCCTTGCCAACAAGTAGCTCCCACTTGACTGAGGAAGAGAATGAAAAGCTAAAAGAGTAGCTGTAGGCTGTGGTAGATGCTTTGATAGCTCTGGCTGTGAACGTTTAATACCCAGATTGGAGACATGTCCAGAGGGATGGGGCTCAGCCACAGCCATTCCAAACCATTAATCCCTAGTCCAGATAACCAAGAGGAGAGTAAGCAAGGTGGAGCAAAGGGGATCTCCCTTCTCCCTTCTGCTAAGTTCAGAGATGGTGAGGTATTGGGCTGACTTTTTCTGGCTCAACACTCCCTGCATCTCTTCCTGAAACTCAGCTCCCTTGTAGAACCTCCACTCTTGCATCAAGATGCTCCCGTCCAGACCAAATAGGATTTCAGGTCTAGCAATTATTTAATCAACTTGCCAATTAGTCATTCAATGGTATTTAGTGAGCACCGACTGCTCAAAGATCTCATGGTATTTATTGAGAGCCTAGAGAATGCAAAACAATCCATCAATCAATCAGATGGCATTTATTGAGCACCTGAGTACAAAGCAATCCATCGATCAATTCGTTTGCATTTATTGACGGCATATCGAGTGCTAAGAAATCCATCAAATAGAATCTATTGACTGCCTACTGACTGAGTTCTAAGCACTGTACTAAGTGCTTGGGAGAGCACAACTAAAGAAAGACACAGAGTTCCTGCTAACCAGGCATTTCCAATCGAATAGGGGAGACAAAGAGAGATGATTTCCAAAAAGTGGGAGCCAGAGTAAGAATAAACATCAGGTAGGAAGCAGAACAAATTGGACAGATCGGAATGCTTTTTTTTATGGTTTTTGGTAAGTGCTTACTATGTGCCAGACACTGTAGCAAGCACTGGGGTACATACAAATTAATCAAGTTGGACACAGTCCCTGTCCCACATGGGGCTCACAGTTTTAATCTCCATTTTAAGAGACACAGAAACACGGAGATGTGAAATAAATTGCCTAAGGTCACACATCATATAAGTGGCAGACCCAGAATTAGAACCCAGGTCCTTCTGACTCTCAAGCCCCTGCCCTATCGACTAGGCTACACTGGCTCTCTAATAACTGCTCAAATGCCTGCCCAAATAAGAATATATCACTACAATTACAATCTAATGTTTACACATGCATACGTGCTGAGATGAGAGGAAATGGGAATGAGATGGGGAGAGCAAGAGGGTAGAAGTGAGGGGGCAAGTGGAAAGTGGGACTGAAAGAATAAGAGCAATAGGATGGTAGCGAGAGGTGGTGAGCCTTTGGGTTCCTCTCCACAAACGACCAGTGACATCAAATATATAGGTGCAAGAATTCATTTAGCTAGGACTTCGAAGAAGATTTGGGAACACACACACACACACACACATACACACACACACACACACACACACACTCTGCATCTGTGGTTCTCCATTAGCTTCGGAACATCTCTATCATGTGGAGGAAAAGGCAAGATTCCCTTCTGAATGGACGAGGGCAGAAGGGCTGGGGTTGTAGGGGGAAATTGGCCAGGGGAGGGATTTTCAGAAGGGTCGTGTGGGAGCGCACAGAGGGCTGGAGAACAGCCAGGTCCTGTTTATCGGGTAGCAGATGAAGCATTAGGCTAATGTAGAGGCACCGACTCTCTGTGGTCGACCTTATGCAACTCCTGCAGATTTTCCTGTGGCACTTTATTGCAGAATAGCCCTCACTTCCTGGAGGAAAACCTAATCCGGTGCACCAGGACCCTGAAGGCCTGCTTGACCTGCTCGTTCCGCAGGGTGTAGATGAAGGGATTCAGCATGGGGGCCACAGAAGTGTTGAGCACCGCCACCCCCTTGGTCAGTTCCACCCTGTCCTTGGCAGATGGCTTGATGTACATGAAGATGCAACTGCCATATGTTATGGAGACCACGACCATGTGGGAGGAGCAGGTGGAAAAGGCCTTTCTCCTCTGCTGGGAGGAGGGCAGTCTTAGGATGGCACGGACAATGGCTGCATAGGATGCAGTCATTAGCACCAAGGTAATGAGGAGTGTTCCCAAGGACAAAAGGAAAGCCATGAGCTCCAGGAAGCGGGTGTCTGCGCAGGAAAGCCCCATCATTGGGGAAGAATCGCAGATGAAGTGGTTGAGGATGTTGGAGGCGCAGAAGTCTAGCTGGGCGATCATCACAACTGGTGGGAACACGATCAGATAACTGGAGAAAAAAGAGCAGAGGACCAGCAGGGAGCATACACCCCCGCTCATGACAGTCGTATAGTGCAGAGGCCGGCAGATGGCAACATAGCGGTCGTAGGACATGGCGGCCAGGAGGAAGAACTCCGTCACCGCCAGGAAGATGATGAAGAACAGCTGAGTGAAGCAGTTGGAAAAGGAAATGGTTCTGTCTCCGGTGGCGATGGTGACCAGGAATCTGGGAATGCAGGCGGATGTGAAGGCGATCTCCAGCAAGGAGAAGCTGCGCAAGAAGAAGTACATGGGAGTGCGGAGGTGGGAGTCCAGCAGGGTTAAAGTGACGATGGTCAAGTTCCCGGTGATGCTCACTGCGTAGGTGAGAAAGAGGACGAGGAAGAGCAGAGCCTGCAGGTGGGGGTCATCGGTGAGCCCCATGAGGATGAACTCTGTCACCCCCGTGCCGTTTCCCATGGTTGGTTGGTGGTGTCAGCCAAATCTGCAGGAGCAATGGGAGAGATGGTGGAACTGAGGGCAGGTGCAGGAACAGCCTAAGACGGGGAGAAGAGCCCATGGACCAACCAACGAGCGATTCTCCCTCCCCTGGACCTTCTGTGGTTCAGGCTCCGGTTGCCACACGACCCAACCATGCATACTGTCGTCAGTAGGGATTTGATAGGAAAATGTCCCAGTTCCACTCCAGCCGATCTACCGTAGTCTCCTGGGCACCGGTTTGACCCCTCCCTTCTAGTTCAGGTCTCCACCGCTGGGCCTTTCTCTGCCCGCAGTGCAGGTGATTCCACTGTCCCCTGAAAGCTCCCAGTTCTTCTGGCAGGCTAGTTCTCACTAGCTCCCACCTCTCAGTTTCTTACTCTTTCGACTGCCTGCTTCCTCCCTTCTGTCTGTTTCTGCCAGGATCTGGTAGTCACTTTCAGGGGCCATGATTCATACAGTCTGGGGGCGGGGGAGGGGGACCTCTAGGAAACGGGGCCAAAGTTATGGACCACTTCATTCCATTACCTCCCTACTCCTTCCTCCTCCTCCTCCCCTCCTCCTTTTTCATTTACCTCCTCCTCTTCTTTTGCTTTTTCCTCTCCTCATTATGCTTTCTCCTCTACCCCTCTTCCCTTTCTTCTCTTACTCCTTTTTTTCTCCTTTTTCTTCTCATTCTCCTCTTCCCTCTCGCCTTCTTCCTCTCATTATGCCTCTTCTTCCTCTTCCTCCCTTCTTCTATATTTCTTATCCCCTCTTCCCCCTCCTCCTCCTGCACCTGGCCACACACTTCTCCACTTCTCTGGTGTCCTTTTCTGTTGAGCACGTTTCAAGAATTATCCTCTGCAATTGAATCAGTTACAGCATTAACAAAGGATGCCTTATATACTAAGCACCGCCTGAACTACTGAGGTAGATTTAAATGATCAGATCTGACCCAATTTCTGTCCCTCAGGAAGGTCACAGTCTATTTTATCCTAATTTTGTAGAAGAGGAAGTTGAGGTTCAGAATGGTGAAATGTTTGCCCAAGGTCATCCCATAGGCCAGAGGGAGAAATTTGATTAGAAGTCAGCCCTCCTGACTCCCAGGCCCATGCTCTTTTAGGTTGCCCTTCCTCCTGCCAAAGAGCAAAGACAGCTCCATCACAGGCAAGATGTGATGACTAACCTGACTGGACAGCTCCTGGGATCTCCAGGGTGGGGGGAGATCTTCCTCCTGTTCCATATGGAATGACATCTTCCAAGAAGTGCTTCCTACCTATGTTTGGGAAGATGTCCATGGCTTCTGCTCACTTGCTTTACTCAGGTTCATTGCCTGCCCTGGGCCAGGAGATATGAAGAGGACTCATTAATTAAATGATCATAGCTTGGAGCTAGGTTCTGGGAGACCTGGGTTTTCATTCCAACTCTGCCCCGTCCTGCTGCATGACCTCAGAGAAGCCCTTTCACTTCTCTGGGCCTCTATTTTCTCCTCTGTAAAATGGGGATAAAGTTGTGAGGTCCGTGTGGGTCAGGAACTGTGTCCGATAGCATCTATCCAAGCATTAGTAAACAGTAAGCACTTACTAAATGTCATAACAACAACAATAACAGCAGTCGCTGAAATAAAAATAATAATGATGATAAAAATAATAATTTTTTCCATCCCGACTAATGGATAAAATATGTGTATGGGTCCCGGAGTACAAGAGGGCACAAGAGTCAGCTCCCATGAGGTCCACATACCCTTTCAGGGAGAGGATGAGGAAGGGGGAAGAGCAGGGAGGAGAACAGGGACAAACTCACTTTCCCGAGGATCAGGTCCCTGATGGCGCCCCTCGGAAAGTGAACCCAGAAGATGGCACTCAATGCCCCTTGAAGACAGCATGTAGTTGCTGCACCAGAGGAGGAGGGGCTCTTGACCAGGAAGCACTGTCCAACCTCTTCAAATCCGGTCCTCTCCCCTACCACCGGCCCCCTCTTTCTGTTTCCTCGACAAGCAGTCCCTCTCTCGTAGGGCTCGCCCCAGGCCATCAGAAGGTCAGCTCCCCTCCCTTTGTTCCTACCGCACTTCCGAGAGCAGATCCGATCCAGAACCCAGAGAGATAGCGCCCACCCCAGGTGACCTTCCCATGCTACTGACCCTCAAGGAATGTGAAAGGCTCTCAGAGATCACAGAGAGGAGGTTCCCTCCTCCTCCAGCAACTGAGTAAGGAGTAACAGCGGGGCAAAGCACTGCACTAAGTACTGGGAAAATTACCCAGGGGAGAATTAGATACGGTCCCTGCAAGGCTCTCCATCTAAGCATAATTTGGCAGAGGGCTGGCGACGGAAACATAAGGGCAATGACAAATAAGACAAGAGCAACAGGGGGCGGTGGGCAAAGGAGAAGCTTCAGGCTCCTTGTGGCCCTGATTCCAACAGCCACAACCACGGCCCCCAGTTCTCCATGCTGGGAGGCGGATGACTCTCAAGACCAACGGGCCAGGAGCCAGACTGATTTTATCCTCTGTGTTCACGACGAGCTCCGGGGACCGGTGACAGGAGTCAGGAGCAGTAATGAGCTTGTACCGTTACCCGCGGTGGCAGCCAGTGGAGACTGGGGCCCGTGGAGAACGGGGCCGGGGGGACCTTGCAGGGACGTAGCCTGGAGACCCTGGCCGAGTTCTTCCTCGGAGAGGGACCGTTAAACCGGTCTAGACCTGGGGGAGGGGAGAGGCTCATCCGCCAGTCTGGTGCTGCCCCACCCTAAAACAGGAACTTCTGGTTGGGCCCCGCTTTCTGGCTTCAGCCATTTGTTGCTGAATTGTACTTTCCAAGCGCTTAGTACAGTGCTCTCCACACAGTAAGCGCTCAATAAATATGATGAAATGAATGAATGAATTTGCACCTGGACTTCATCTGTTAATATAAGCACTGGTCCCATCCATAATAATGTTGGTATTTGTTAAGCGCTTACTATGTGCCGAGCACTGTTCTAAGCGCTGGGGTAGACATAGGGGAATCAGGTTGTCCCACGTGGGGCTCACAGTGAACTGCCCTAGGGGATTCACAGTCACCAGTTCTTTCCCAAACCCTTCCCAGGAGGAAAACACACAATCCCAATCTATTAGTAGCATTAACTGTGTGCAGATCTCTGTGCTAAACGCTGACAAAATAAAGACAAAGAAACAAAAAATACCCACAATAGAAGTAGGAGAGAAGGAGTTTACAATCTAGCCAGGAAACAAATCCAGAATGAATTACGGATAAAATAGGAAGGTATATTTATGGGAAAGTAAGGGCTTAAATAGAAGATCTCATTCTGTAGTAGTAGTAGTAGTAGTAGTAGTAGTTATGAGCTCCTCCAGAGAAAAGTGAACTGTAGTATTCCTTACCCAGTCAATCAACCAATCAGTGGAATTTACTGAGTGCTTACTGAGAAGTGCTAAATTATTGAGATACTAAAATAGAATAAACAAACACGTCCTAGTGGAAAAACACTGTCCTGGAAGTCCCAGGACCCAGGTTCTAATCCCCCCTCTGCCACTTGTCTGCTGTGTAACTTTGTGTCACTTAACTTCTCTCTGCCTCACTTTCCTTAGCTGTTCAATGGGGATTCAATGCCTGTACTACCTCCAATTTAGACTGTGAGTTTAGTGTGGAACAGGGACTGCATCTGACTTGATGGTCTTGTACTTACCCTAGTGCTTAGTACAGTGTTTGGCACCCAGTAGCAATGAACAAATTCAGCAACAATAACAATAATAACAATTATAATAACAATAATAATTTACCACTAGAATGGCCAGATTAAATAAGCGAATGCACAGTTGAATATAGACAAGTGCTTCACAAGTGCTGAAGATGGGTTCAAATAAGGTCATCTGTGCTAGAGTTGGCTCAATTTAAGATGGAGGGAGATTAACTGGGAGAGATTGAATTGATAAGAACAGAAGTGCTATGGGTTGTTGGAATTGAATAAGTGCTGAGGTGGTAGTTAGGAGGGTAAGATCTAAGCAAAAAAAAATTAAATGGGGAAGAACTCCTGGAATAAGAGAGATTCCAGAAGGGTTTTTAAGACAGAGAATTGTGGTCTGGCAGGTATGAAATGTGAGGGAGCTCAAGGCAGGAGAAAGGGCATGGAGCCAGAAGAAGGAGAAAAAAATCACACATCACATTGCACCTGTGGTACTCCATCGGCTTTGGCACTGACCTGCAGAGCAAACCTCGGAACACCTCTATCACATGGAGAAAAAGGGCAACATTCCACTCTGAATGGCTGAGGGCAGAGGGCTAGGGTAGCAGGGAGACCTGGCCAAGGGACGGATTTTCAGGAGGGCGTGTATGGGGGCGCACAGAGGGATGGAGAACCATCAGGTCCTATTTGTCGGGCAGCAGATGAAGCATTAGGTTAATGTAGAGGCACCGAGGCTCTGTGGTCAACCTTTTGCGACTCCTGCAGATTTTCCTGTGGTACTTTATCACAGATGAACCCTCACTTCCTGAAGGAAAACCCAATCCGGTGCACCAGGACCCTGAAGGCCTGCTTGACCTGCTCATTCCGCAGGGTGTAGATGAAGGGATTCAGCATGGGGGCCACAGAAGTGTTGAGCACCGCTATCCCCTTGGTCAGTTCTACCCTGTCCTTGGCAGATGGTTTGATGTACATGAAAATGCAGCTGCCATATGTTATGGAGACCACGACCATGTGGGAGGAGCAGGTGGAAAAGGCCTTTCTCCTCTGCTGAGTGGAGGGCAGTCTCAGGATGGTGCGAACAATGGCCGTGTAGGAGGCGGTCATTAGTGCCAGGGTGACCAGCAGCGTCCCCAAGGCCAGGAGGAAAGCCATGAACTCCAGGAAGCGGGTGTCTGTGCAAGAAAGCCCCATCATTGGGGAAGAATCGCAGATGAAGTGGTTGAGGATGTTGGAGGCGCAGAAGTCTAGCTGGGCGATCATCATAACTGGTGGGAACACGATCAGATAACTGGAGAAAAAAGAACAGAGGACCAGCAGGGCACAGAAGCCCCCGCTCATGACGGTCGTGTAGTGCAGGGGCCGGCAGATGGCAACATAGCGGTCGTAGGACATGGCGGCCAGGAGGAAGAACTCCGTCACCCCCAGGAAGATGAAGAAGAACAGCTGAGTGAAGCAGTTGGAAAAGGAAATGGTTCTATCTCCGGTGACGATGGTGACCAGGAATCTGGGAATGCAGGCGGATGTGAAGGCGATCTCCAGCAAGGAGAAGCTGCGCAGGAAGAAGTACATGGGAGTGTGGAGGTGGGAGTCCAGCAGGGTTAAAGTGATGATGGTCAGGTTCCCGGTGATGCTCACTGCGTAGGTGAGAAAGAGGACAAAGAAGAGCAGAGCCTGCAGGTGGGGGTCATCTGTGAGACCCATGAGGATGAATTCTGTCACTCCCGTGCTGTTTCCCATGGTTGGTTGGTGGTGTCAGCCGAACCTGCAAGAGCAACGGGAGAGATGGGGGAGCTGAGAGCAGGTGCAGGAACAGCCTAAGATGGGGAGAAGAACCCATGGACTAACCAATGAGTGATTTCCCCTCTGCTGGACTGTCAAGTGGTTCAGGCCCCAGTTTCCACACTATCCAACCTTGCATACTGTGGTCAGAAGGGGTTTGGAAGGAAAATGTCCCCAGTTCCACTCCCGCCGATCTATTGGAGTTTCCTAGGCACCCATTTGACCCCTATCGTCTAGTTCAGCCCTCCACCCCTGGCCCTTTCCCTGCCCACGGTACGAATAAGCCCACCGTCCCCTGAAAGCTCCTGGTTCCTCTGGAAGCTTGGTTCTCTTCAGCTCCCACCTCTTGATTTAATTTCTCACTCTTTTACTTTCTGCTTCTGCCTGGATCTGGTAGTCACTTTCAGCGGCCCTGATTCATCCAGCCTGAGGGAGTGTGCCTCTAGGAAACGGGGCCAGAGATGTGTACCACTACCTGCGGTCCACTACCTGCCATTTTCTCCCTCCTCCACCTTCCTCCTCCTCTTTTTTCTCTTCCTCTCTTTCTTCTCCTCCTTTTCCTCCCCTCATTACACTTCTACCTCCTTCTCCTCATGCTGTTCCTCATCTTTCTTCTCATTCTCCTTTCTCTTGCCATCTTCATCTCATTATGCTTCATCTTCCTCTTCCTCCTTTCTTCTCTATTCCTTATCCTATCTTCCTCCTCCTGGTCATATCCCTTTTCTTCTCCACTTCTCTGGTGCCCTTTCCTATTGGGCGGTGGGTATACAATTATTCTAGATAATTGATGAATCAATTACAGCATTAATAAAGAACACACTATGTACTAAGCAGTGCCTGAAGTGCTTAGCACAATTTCTGCTCCTCAGGGCACTCACAGTCAATCTTATTCTCATTTTATAGAGGAGGAAGCTGAGTCTTAGAATGGTGAAGTGTTTGCCTAGGGTCAGCCAAAAGGCCAGAGGGAGAGTTGGGACTCAAAGCCAGGCTTCCCGACTCCCAGTCCCGTGCTCTTTTCTTTAGTTTGCTCTCCCTCCTTCTGAAGAGTGAAGAGAGCCCCATCAAAGGCAAAAACTGATGACTGTGGACAACTTCTCGAAAGTGCTTACTAAATTCCAGAACAACAGAATAACAACAACAGCTCCTGAATAAAAATAATAATGAAGATGAAAATAATGATGATTCATGTCCAGTGTCATCTTGACTAATGGAAAAAACTCATGTGAGGGTCCCAGAGCAGAGGAGGTTACACAAGTCAGCCCCCATGAGCTCTACATATGCTTTTTGAGGGGAGGATGATGGAAGAAGAAGGAACAGGGAGGAGGACAGGGATAGACTTACTTTTTCTATGATCAGCTCCCTGAAGATGACCCTAAGAAAGTGAACTTGGAAGGCCACGCTCGGTCCCTCTTGAAACCGGCGTATTGGCACTTCACCAGAGAAGGAGAGGATTGGGACCAGGGAGTACTGCCCAACCTCTTCACGCCCTGGCCTTCCCCCTCTCGCCAGCCTCCTCCCTGTGGCTCCTCGACAAGCAGACCCTCTCTCGGAGTGCTCACCCAGGCCAGCCGAAGGTCAGCTCCCCTCCCTTTGTCCCCACAGCACTTCTGAGACCAGATCAGATTCAGAACCCAGGCAACCTTCCCGCATTCCAGACCCTCGGGGAGAGGGAAAAACTCTCAGAGAGCACAGCAGGGTGCTCCCCTCCCTTCTCCAACACCAGAGTAATGCATGGCAATGGAGCCTAGTACTGCACTAAACACTGGGAAAATTACCCAGGGGAGAAATAGATATGGTCTCTGGAAGCTTCCCCATCTACGCATAATTAGGCAGAAGGCTGGCTACGGAAGCATAAGGGCAATGACAAATAAGATACGAGCAATAGGGGACAGTGGCCAAAGGTGAAGTTTCAGTCTCCTCGTGGCCTGGACTCCAACAGCCACAGCCACAGACCCGGTTCTCCAAGCAGGGAGGTGGGTGTCTTTGAAGGCTGGCATGGCAGGAGGCGGCCTGGTTTTATCCACTCTGTTTGCAACAAGCTCTGTGGACCGGTGCCAGGAGTCACAGCCGGGCCAGGGGGAGCAGCACTCAGGAGCATTAATGAGTCTATACCGTTATCCGTGGTGGTGGCCAGTGAAGACAGGGGCCCTTGGAGAATGGGGCTGGGGGGGATCTCCGAGGGCAGGGCTGGGAGTTCAATGCCCAGCAATGAAGTAGGGAATGCAGGGACCCAGGCTGGAGACCCTAGTTGAGTTTTTCCCTGGAGAGGGACAGCTACCCCAACCTTAGCCGTGGGGAGGGGAGAGGCTCACCCACCTGCCCGTTGCTGCCCCACCCTAAAACAGGACCTTCTGGCTGGGTTCCCCTGCCTGGCTTTGGCCATTTATGCCTCCAGCTGTTAATAATAATAATAATGTTGGTATTTGTTAAGCACTTACTATGTGCAGAGCACTGCTCTAAGCACTGGGGTAGATACAGGGTAATCAGGTTGTCCCACGTGAGGCTCACAGTTAATCCCCATAATATCAGCACTGGCCCCACCCTGGAACTGCCATCTGGGATTCAAAGCCAGCAGTTCTTTTCCAAACCCTTCCCAATAGAGAAGCACACAAGTTTAATCCATCAGTAGTGTTTACTGTGTGCAGGCCTCCGTCCTAAACCCTGGGAAAAAAGCCCTGTAGAGGTAGAAGGTATGGAACCAGCCCTTAAGGAACTTGCATTCTAATGGGTAAACAGGCAGAAAATGAATTACGGATAAAATAGGAAGATAGACTTATGGGCAAGTAAGGGCTTAAATAGAAGAGCACAAACTGTACAATTACGAGTGATGAACACCTTCTGGTGCAGTGAACTGTACCATTTCTTGCCCAATTAATCAATCAGTCAATCTGTAAATGGTATGTACTGAGTGGTTAATGAGAGGTACTAAGTTCTTGAGAGAGTACATTAGAATTAATAGTTATATTCTCTGCCCTCAAGTATCTTACACAAGAAAGGAAGGTTTGAGAAGGAGAAATAGCATGGTCTAGTGGAAAAAGCATGAGTCAAGGAGTCAGAGGACCTGGGTTCTAATTCCAGATCTTCTACTTGCCTGCCTTGTGACCTTGGGCAAGTAACTTAATTTCTCTTTGCATCAGTTTCTTCAGCTGTAAAATGGAGATTCATTTCTCCCTCCAGTTTAGACTGTTAGATCCATGTGGAACAGGGACTGCATCTATCTAACCTTTTATCTATCCCAGCACTTAGTATAGTGTTTAGCTCCTAATAAGTGATTAACAAATGCAACAACAATCATAATGATGATGATAATTTACCACTTCAGAAGTCAGATTAAATAATTGAATTTAAAGTTGAATAAAAATGAATAGATAGTGCTGAAGATGGGTTTCATTAAGATCATATGTGCTAGAGTTGGTCATGGGTTTATGCATCTTAAGATACTGGGAGATTAATTGGGAGAAGCTAAATTGATAAGAACAGAAGTTCTATGTGTAGTAGGGAGTGCATAAGTGCTGAGAAAGTAGTTGAGGAGGAAACCCAAGTGAAAGAAAAATTAAGTGGGGAAGAACTCCTGGAACAAGAGAGATTTCAGAAGAGTTTTTAAGAAAGAGAACCGTGGTCTGGCATAAGTGAAATATGAGGAGTTCAAGTCAGGAGAAAAGACGTGGAACAAGGGGTCAGTGATGATTGAGAATGAGTCACGGTGATTGGGTTAGCTTGGAATAAATAGAGTGAAAGCTGGGGTGTAGTGGGATGAGAGAGTGCATAAGCATGAGAGAGAGAATGCTGAGAGATAGCCTTGAAACTCATGGTCAAGAGTATCTGCTCGATGTGGTCAGGAATGGGCAACCATCAGAAGGATTTGAGCAGTGAGGAGACCTGGAACTCCTTTCTTTCGCACATCAGACAAACCCCAGCTCTCCCCACATTGACAACCCTCCTAAAATCTCACCTCCTCCAACAAGCTTTCTCCAATTTATTTCTCACTCCCCAGAGCCATATCATTCTTTCAGCCAACTCTAGAACATATGGACTTACTTATTCCCTCCTAGTACTCATGTATACATGTTCGATTAATTCAAATGTTTTTGACTTCTCTAGTTGTAAATATTTTCACTTTGGGTAAGCTCTTTGTAGGCAGAAAACATGTCATTTCACTATTCTGTACTTCCCAAGCACCTAATACAGTGCTTGGCCCCAAGTGAGCACTCTATAAATGCTACTACTATAACTATTCTTATGACTACTACTATTACTAATCAGTCAATCGTATTTGAGTGCTTATTGTGTCCAGAGCACTGTGTCCACTGTACTGAGCTCTTGGGAGAGTACTATAAAATAGAGTTGGTAGACACATTCCCTGCTCACAGTGAGCTTACAATATAGAGGAGGAGACAGACATTAATATAAAGGAATAAAGTATACAGGGCTGAAGAAAGAGTGAATAAAGGATACAAATTCAACAGTGAGAGCGATGCAGGTTTAGAACCCACTTTCTCTGACATCCAGGCCTGTGTTCTTTCCACCAAGCCTTGCTGCTTCTCAGAAATATTAGGCAGTGTTCACCCTGGATAGAATGATTTCTCTTGTGATCATTAAGACATTTGTTAGTTCTGAATCAGTGGTATTTATTGAGCAGGTACAAAAGACTTAGGCTCTATTTTAGGCATTGTAGGGAATATACAGTCACTGAGTTCCTGTGTATTAAGGACTGCTTCCCTCTGCCCCATGAGAGTGGAAGTTCCTGATGGACAGGGAATATGCCCTGAACTTCTGTTATATTTTCCCACATGCCTAGTACAATGCACCACATTTAGGAAGAAATCAATAAATATTATCACTGCTATTTCTGCATAGTTCTCCCTTTGTCCACTCCCACTTATATTGCTCTCCCTCTCTTCTTTAAGAAACACTGAACCTGGAACACCAGGTCCCTTAGGGCCTGTATGACCTGCTCATTCCTCAAAGTGTAGATGAAAGGGTTCAGCATGGGGGCCACGGAGGTGTTGAGCACCGCCACCCCCTTGTTGAAGGAGACCCCTGACTTGGGGGATGGGTTGACATACATGAAGATGCAGCTGCCATAGGAGATGGAGACCACGACCATGTGGGAGGAGCAGGTGGAAAAGGCCTTTCTCCTCTGCTTGGAGGAAGGCAGTCTCAGGATGGCCAGGATGATGGCTGTGTAGGACACAGTCACTGGAGCCAGGGTGACCAGGAGGGTCCCCAAGGCTAAGAGGAAAGCCATTAGCTCCAAGAACCGGGTGTCTGAGCAGGAGAGCTGTAGCATGGGAGAAGAGTCACAGAGGAAATGGTTGATGATATTGGAGGAGCAGAAATCATGCTGTAGGAGAACGATGACTGGTGGAAATACGACCAGGAACCCAGCCAGCCAGGAGCAGAAGACCAACAGGGCACAGAAGTCCCCGCTCATGACGGTCGTGTAGTGCAGGGGCCGGCAGATGGCAACATAGCGGTCGTAGGACATGGCGGCCAGGAGGAAGAACTCCGTCACCCCCAGGAAGATGAAGAAGAACAGCTGAGTGAAGCAGTTGGAAAAGGAAATGGTTCTATCTCCGGTGACGATGGTGACCAGGAATCTGGGAATGCAGGCGGATGTGAAGGCGATCTCCAGCAAGGAGAAACTGCGCAGGAACAAGTACATGGGAGTGCGGAGGTGGGAGCCCAGCAAAGTGAGGGTTACGATGGTCAGATTCCCGGTGACGCTTAATGCGTAGGTGAGGAAGAGGACAAAGAAGAGCAGAGCCTGCAGGTGGGGGTCATCGGTGAGCCCCACGAGGATGAAGTCTGTCACCCCTGTGCCGTTTCCCATGGTTGCTTGTTCTCATTGACTGGACCTGTTGATGCAGCAGAAGGGAGAGAGGAAGTGAGGGCTGGCTCAGAAGCAGCCTGTGACCCAGGTGGAGAGGCAGTGAACCTCTGATTTCTCCCTTCCTTCAGTCGTTCATTCATTGTCTTATTTATTGAAAGCTTCCTGTGTGCAGAGTACTGAACTAAGCGCTTGGGATAGTACAATATAACAATAACAGACACATACCCTGCCCTTAACGAGGTTACTGGCATTCGCCAACACTAGCTGCAATGCACAAGTGCTGTGTCTTCCCCGTTCTGGACTGTGAGCTCATTGTCAGGATTGTCTCTATTTGTTGCCAAATTGTACTTTCCAAGCGTTTAGTACAGGGCTCTGCACACAGTAAACACTCAATAAATATGATTGAAAGAATGAAATGTCCAAACAAGAGGAGGCGGCAGTGTCTTTGAATTATCGACCCCATCAGCTCCTTTTCTGATTTTAGTGTCCTTAGTTTCAATCTCTTGTTTCCCAAACTTTTCTCTGAATTAATCCCTCTCCCCTACAATCTCCCCCACTAGACTGTTAACTCCTGTCTGTTAACTCCGTGAAGACAGGGATTTTTTTATGGTATTTCTTAAACACTTACCATGAGCCAGGTGCTGTGATAAGCGCTGGGTAGATATAAGCTAATCAGGTTGAACACAGTCCATGTCCCACGGAAGCTCATAGTCTTAATAACCATTTTACAGATGATGTACCTGAGGCACAGAGAAGTTGAATGACTTGCCCAAGGTCATACAACAAAGAAATGGCCAAGCCGGGTAGAACCCAGGTACATTGTACATTCCAAGCGCCTAGTACAGTGTTCTGCACACAGTAAGTGCTCAATAAATATGATTGAATGAATGAATGAATGACCCCGGTCCTTCTGTCACCCAAGTCCAGACTGCTAAAACTGCTTTACTCTAAGAGCTCAGAATCGTGCTCTGCACCAATCAAGTAGGTGCTTAGTCAATTCTATGGCTTGATTGATTGACTATTTAAGAGTAGGTTCTAAATTAGTGATATTGATTAATTAATTTACTGTTTGGCTGATGAGTGCACCGAAAACATTCAGATCTGTTACCTGCAGAACGGCAGGTGGAGGAAAGGGAAAATCTTTCTCGTGTCAAACAAAGACAGCACAATTTTCCCACTCTTTCTGATAGCTTTCTTGGTACTTTGACTCGGCATGCAGAGACAAGAGAATTTTGTGTTAAAGTCTAGTTCCACCTCTTGGACACACGGAAGCAGCCTTTACCTCACCCGACCAAAATTTCAGCGTAGTGGTCGTGGGGGTGAGGTGGGGAGAATCTCTCTCAGGCTCTTCCAGGGCAGAACTCCCCCTGGTTTTTCCCAGAACTCATCCAGGACCCTGGGAAGCTCTGCCGGCTGTTGCTTATGGGGCCATATTCCCGCTGTCTGGATCATCGGGGTGGACCATGGTTTATCCAGATGAAGGAGTCCTACTCACTGAGCAGGTAGAGGAGAGACTCTGAAGGCCGAGGGTCAAGCTGGCTTTATCCACTCTGTTCGCGATGGGTTCTGGGGAAACAGGGGCCAGGAGCCACAGCTGAGGTGTGGAAGCCATGCTCAGGAGCACTAATGAATCTACGCCATTAACGACGATGGCAGGCGACAGAGACTGGGGCCCTTGGGAAACAGAACGGAGAGCAGAAACAGGCGCTCAGAGCATAGAGGCGAGGCGAGGGCTGCTGGGACTCAGCCTGGAGACCACAGCTAGTTTCTTCCCCTGGGAAGGTTAAAGACACTGGGTTTATCTTGGGGTAGGGGGTGGGGAGAGGGGCGCTTCCGAGAGCCCAAATTAGCTCCAGAAAAATTTCCAGGAAAAGGTAAAATGTGCAAGTTTTCCTCCTTTCCCTTTCCTTCCATTTTCTCCAATAATAATGTTGGTATTTGTTAAGCGCTTACTATGTGCAGGGCACTGTTCTAAGCGCTGGGGTAGATACAGGGTCACCAGGTTGTCCCATGTGAGGCTCACAGTCTTCATCCCCATTTTGCAGATGAGGTAACTGAGGCACAGAGAAGTTAAGTGACTTGCCCACAATCACACCGCTGACAAGTGGCAGATCCGGGATTCGAACCCATGATCTCTGACTCCCAAGCCCGGGCTCTTTCCACTGAGCCACGCTACTTCTCATGCTCCAGTGTTAAGCAGTGGTAGGAAGCCCCAAAGTGACGGCCTGATTTGGGTCAGAATTTTGGGCTACACCTAGCACTTCCTTTCTGCGATACTATCTAGAATTTCACGGGAACATCTTCATGTCGCTCTCTAGAATATCACTGGAGTATATCTGTCCCCTTTGATTCCACACTATCCAGTGCTGGATCTAGAAACAGGGGGAGTGGGAATTGTCCAAGGTGCTTAGACATATGGCTTGAGAGTCAGAAGACACAGATGTCTACCGCTATCGAACAATCACTTTTATTGAGCACTTACTGTGAGCAGAACACTGTGCTAAGGGCTTGGGAGAGTACAACACAACAATATAACAGACATATTCCTTGCCCACAATGAGTTTACAATCTAGAGGGGGAGATGGACATTAATATAAATAAATTCCAGTGGTACATGGTGGGGCGTGGTGAATAAAAAGAGCAAGTCAGGGTAAAGCAGAAGGGAGGGGGAACAGAGGAAATAAGGGTTTAGTCAGCGAAGGCCCCTTGGAGGAGATGTGTCTTCAATAAGGCTTTGAAGGTGGGAAGAGTAGTTTTCTGTCAATTATAAGAAGGGAGGGAGTTCAAGGGCAGAGGCAGGATATGGATGAGAGGTTAGCAGCGAGATAGGGGAGATCGAAGTACAGTGAGTATGTTGGCATTAGAGGAGCGAAGAGTGCGGGCTGGGTTGTAGTAAGAGAATAATAAGGTGAGACATGCATTCTTTTCTTTCCCTTCCTCACTCTCTACTGCTTTTTCCATGGCCTCTGGGTGACTGGAATCTGAAAGAGAGATTCATCACTGCCCAGGATCGTTCATTACATAGAATCAGCTCTGATCACTCCCAGCAGCCCTCACGTTTGAAGAAAGGAAGGAGATATTAAAAACAGATACAGTAATTACATTTTTTTTCAAAGTTGAGTTCACTTTTACTATGAAGAGCAGTGATATCATCATTCTTTCACAGAGCAGTTACTCTTTCCTGTTACAGAAATGAAGAAGGCAGCACTGTTTCACCAAGGCAGAATCACAGATTTTGCTAACATCATCTGAGATCATCTCTTGGCAAAGATCAGGATTAACCTCTTCCCTCCAATTTAGACTGTGAGCCCCATGTGGGACAGGGACCTGCTAAACTTGTATCTGCCCCAGTGCTTACAACAGTGCTTTTTTATTTATTAATGGCTCTTTTCCCCTTCAGTCTGTAAGCTCATAGTGGGCAGGGAATATGTCTGTTTATTGTTGCACTGTACTTCCCAAGCACTTTTAAAGTGCTTTGCGGACAGTAAGTGCTCAATAAATATGATTAACTGACTGACTACTTCACATGTAGTAAGTGCTTAGCAAATGCCATAAGAAAAGAGATAGATTACATTCCGAGGGCCCTAGAGATTACTTAACCCATTTTACCTTTATCTGGGCTCCATCATGGTGGAGGAGGGGATTGAAAAATGGTTTGGAGGAGGAGTTATCTTGGCTGACACAGATGAAGAAGACAATCGATTATCTAGGTTTTTTTCCCAGCTCTGTCATGGGTGTTTTGATCACCTTGGGCAAGTCATTCAAATACGAATCACAGTCACACTCACAAAACTTACAAGTACATAACTAAAAAAGAAGAAATGCACAAGGTAGTGAAAGTGGCTAATGAGACATCCCAACCAGGAAAGGGAGCTATCAATCAAAGAAGGCTTCCTGGAGGAAGTAGCATTTGGTTCTGAAGGAGGGTTCCAATGTGTTCTGGCTGAGGGAAGAGGGCAGGGTGTTTCCTGGAGTGGGAAGGGAGTAGTATATGGAATATTGCAGGATCCCAGTGAGGTACATTTGGAAGGTTTGCTTGGGAGGAGGAAAGGCCACAGTCTGGGTAGGAGGCTTGGCAGAAGAGATTAGATTGTTATCGGGGAGATAGCAGGGTGACAGTCCTAAAGCCAACAGAGAGGAGTTCTCATTTGATGTGAGGAGAAATGGGTTGGTGAGAAACATGTGACACATTCATGTGAGATAGAAATAAAATATATTTATAAATGGAGTGATCAGAATAAGTTACTGAGTGTTCAGGAGATTCCTTGCTCCATCACTTGCCTGCTGTGTGACCTTGGGCAAGTCATTTCACTTCCTCTGTGCTTCAGTTCCCTCATATGTAAGATGGGGATTAAGACTGTGAGCCATATGTAGGACAGGGCCTGTGTCCATCCCAAATATTTTGTTTCTACCCCAGTGCTTAGAGCAGTGCCTGGCACATAGTAAGCACTTAACAAATACCATAATAATAATAAATTATTATGCTGTCATTAAATACAATTTACTCTCATGGGTAAGCTCTCATTAAATACAATTTAATGAAGTGGGAATAGTGGTGGCCTGTCAGATATGAAGGGAGAGGGAGTTCCAAGCCAGAGGGAGGATGTGGGCAAGGGGTCTGTGGTGAGAAAGAAGGGATTGAGATACAATGAGTAGGCTGGTATTAAAGAAGCTAAGTTGTGTGGGTTGGGTTGTAGTAGGAGATGAGAGGTAAGGTAGAAAGGAGAGAACTGATTAACTGCCTTAAAGCCGATAGTTAGGTTTTTCTATTTGTTTCAAAGATAGATGACCAGCAATTGGAGGTTTTTGAGGAGAAGGAAGATAAAGACTGAGCCTTTTTTTAAGAAAAATGATCAGGGCAGCAGAGTTAAGTATGGACTGAAGATGAGAGAGACAGAGAATTACTACTATTACTACTATTTATTTATTTATTTACTCATTCATTCATATTTATTGAGCGCTTACTGTGCACAGAGAACTGTACTAAGCGCTTGGGAAAGTACACTACAACAATATTCATTCAATCATTCTTTCAATCATATTTATTAAGTGCTTACTGAGTGCAGAGCAAGTATGATACAACAATAAAGAATGACAATTCTTGTCCAAAATGAACTCACAGTCTGGGGTGGGGGTGGGGCCAGATATCAGTATAAATAAACAGGCATCAGTACAAAAAAATATTACAGGTGTATACATAAGTGCTTTGGGGCTGGGAGGTGGGGAAGAGCAAAAGTAAGAAGTCATGGCAATGTAGAAGGAAATGGAAGATAAGGAAAATTGGGACTTAGTCTGGGAAGGCCTCTTGGAGGAGATGTGCCTTCAGTAAGATTTTGAAGAGGTTGGGGGAGAGTAATTGTCTGGCGGATTTGAGGAGGGAGGGCATTCCAGGCCAGAGACGGGATGTGGGCTAGGGATCGGCAGAGAGACAGGCGAGATCAAGGCCCAGTGAGAAGATTAGCATTAGAGGAGTGAAGTGTGTGGGCTGGATTGTAGAAGGAGAAAAACAAGGTGAGGTAGGAGGGGGCAAGGTAATGGAGTACTTTAAAGCCAATGGAGAGGAATTATTGTTTCATATGGAGGTGGATGAGCAATCACTGGAATTTTTTGAGGAAGGGGGTGACATGTCCAGGATGTTTTGGAAGAAAAATGATCTGGGCAGCAGAGTGAAGTATGAACTGGTGTGGGGAGAGATAGGAGGCTGGGAAGTCAGGATGGAATGACTGATGCAGTAATCCAGGCAGGATAGGATGAGTGATTGTATTAATGTGGTAGCAGTATGGATGGAGAGGAAAGGGTGGATTTTAGCAATGTTGTGAAGGTGGGATCTCAGGATTTGGTGACGGATTGAATATGTGGGTTGAAGGTAATGAGCTTGTGAGACAGGAAGGAAGGTGGTGCTATCTACAGTAATGGGAAAATACTACTACTGCTAATACTATTCTGAACCCCATGCGGGAGAGAGACTGTGTCCAACCTGATTTGCCTGTATCCACCCCAGCGCTTAGTACAGTACCTGACACAAAATAAGCACTTAACAAATACCACAATCATTATTCTACTACTCATATGATAACAACTAGCTCTAAAGTTGTTGTGGAAAGGGATGGGGCAGATCTAGTAGACAAGGTGGTGGGTGGCTCAGACGTGGGAGTGGAAACAGAAAAAGAGGATAAGGAAGGAAACCCTGAAGGGGGAGCTGTAAGTCCATCCTCACTAAGGAAAGCTTTGGTCATTCAGTTTCGTTTTTTGTTTTAGAATCACAAACAAGGGTCCAAAGAGTCTTATTTCTTCTTAAAGAAAATCATCCTCTTGGCTACGTCCTTGATGGCCTGCTTCACCTGCTGGTTTCGTAGAGTGTAGATAAAGGGGTTCAGCATGGGGGCCACGGAAGTGTTTAGCACTGCCACCCTCTTGTTGAAGTCTAAACCTTCCTTGGGGGATGGCTTGATGTACATGAATATGCAGCTGCCGTAAGAGAGGAAGATGACGATCATGTGGGAGGAGCAGGTGGAAAAGGCTTTTTTTCTTTGCTGGGTGGAAGGCAGTCTCAGGATGGTGCGGGTGATGGCCGTGTAGGACACGGCGACTAGTGCCAGAGTGACCAGGAGTGTCCCCACTGCTAATATAAAATTCATCTTCTCAAATAATTGCGTGTCAGTGCATGAGATTTCCAGCATGGGAGCAGTGTCACAGGTGAAATGGTTGATGACGTTGGAGTCACAGAAGTCCAGCTGGAGACCCAGGATGAGGCCTGGAAAGATGATCAGGAAGCTGATCAGCCAGGAGCAGAGGACCAGCAAAGTGCAGACGTTCTGGCTCATGATGGTCAAGTAGTGTAGGGGCCGGCAGATGGCTACATAGCGGTCGTAGGACATGGCGGCCAGGAGGAAAAACTCCGCCGCCCCCAGCAGGATGTAAAAGAACAACTGAATGGCACAAGCATTATAGGAAATGGTCCTGTCCCCGGTTGAAATAGCCACCAGCAGTTTGGGAATTGTGACCGACGTATATGAAATTTCTAGGAAGGAGAAATTCTGGAGGAAGAAGTACATTGGAGTGTGGAGGTGGGAGTCCAGTAGGGTGAGGGTGAGAATGGTCAGGTTCCCAGTGATGCTCAACAGGTAACTGAGTAGCATGAATAGGAAGATGACAATCTTCCAGTCTGGATTGTCCGTCAGCCCTAGGAGGATGAACTCGGTCACTGAGGTCTGATTTCTCATTGCTGACTTTGGATTTCCTCTGGGGTCACATCTGAGGATGAGAACTGAAGTTGGTCAGGGAATTTTTCTGTTTATTGTTATATTATACTCTCCCAACCGCTTAGTACAGCGCTTTGCAAACAGTAAGTGCTCAATGAATACAATTAAATAAGGAGATAGGCTGAAAAAGGAAACTCAAATAAAGCAGTTGGAATGCTTCTCCTTCTCTCATTGGACTGAATCATTATCATCACCCTGGCTGAAACCAATCCTCATCAGTGTTTATTGGGCACCTCTTCTGTTGTTATTGGGCACCTCTTCTGTTGTGTACTCTCATAGGCTCTTAGGGAAGTAAAATCAATCAGTGGTATTTATTGAATGCTTACTGCATAAAGAGCACAACAATAGACTACAGACCCCACCTGTGGGGAGTTTACAATCTAATGGGAGAGATCAGCAGTAAAAATTAGCTATAGAGGGAGGAATTCACCCGGATTTTTGA
This sequence comes from Ornithorhynchus anatinus, assembly GCF_004115215.2. NCBI lineage: Eukaryota > Metazoa > Chordata > Mammalia > Monotremata > Ornithorhynchidae > Ornithorhynchus > Ornithorhynchus anatinus. Next base: position 58,347,605 of record NC_041737.1, on the reverse strand, counting down.
CCCCAGGGCAAGGGAGGTCATCAGTCTCATCAGCCAACTCCAGGCAGAGCTGGGGCTAGAACCCCAGGTATCCCAGAGCTGATAAACATTAAATGGACCCCTATCAGGGCTCCTGGCCAGGATCTGCTTGGTGAAAAGGAGACAGTTGCCAGGGGCAACAGATCACCCGAGTCATGGGCCAATACCAACCCCTCAGAGATCAATCCAGCCACCAAAAATACCAATCGAAGCGATTCCTTTCCAGTTGTCGCTATCTCTTTCCCTGCCCAAATCAGAAAGGTCAGATATGGTACTGGAAAAACCAGCAGATAACAGATTTCAGGAGGACCGAGATACTTAAGGAGGAGCGTGTACTTACTTTTCTGACACTCTCGATGGTTTTGGTCAGAGTTTTCAACCTGAATATTCGGTTCGTCCGTTTGAAAATATGAATCGACCCTCTCCCTGTTCTCAGGAAGAATTTCATACCATTTAGGCAGCACAAATCTCTCCCCATTTTCATGGTATCCTGCCCGGAAAGATGGAATCTCCATTATCCTCCTCCTTCTGCTGTGACTACTTCCATTGGTTTGTGGAGGGGAGAGGAGTAGGGGACCTGGGTGACACCCTTCTTGCCAGCCTACCAGCAGGGATGGAGAAAACTCTCTTCTAGAAGGAAGGAAAGACAGGATAGCGGAGACTGGAGAAAACAAGCTGCTTCCTAACTGTCACAGAAAGGAGATTTGACTTTATTTCTCTCTCCCCCAGCCCTTATTTTACAGAGACAATATTCCACCCCTTTTATGAGTCCTACTCAATGCAGATGGGGAGGGCTCTTTATAGATAACAAAGGAGACATTCCCTGAAGATGCTCATTGCAAGGCACTAATGAACTCGGCTCTCAATCCCCCCTGAGTGAAGAAGTTTAAATTGGGTGGGAAAGAGACAGTGCCAGGAAAGACCCCAAAGGAAAGATCTTGAAGGGTTCTTTCCTAGAGCTGGAGCTGGCTTCGCCAATCTGCTCATCACCCAGTGGTCCCTGGTTCCTGGGCTACCTGTGGGGGAAAAGTGGCCATTGTACCCCTAGCTATACTGGGGCGCTGCTGTAGCAGCTGCTGCTATTGCTCTTTTGTTATCCTTCTGCTGTTCTCAAGAAAGTAGAAAATATCCCTGTGGCCCCTAGTCCCACTTGATTCATTCAAATATATTTCATTCAGTGGCATTTATTGAATACAGAACACTGTACTAAGCACTTGGGAGAGCACAGTATAGCAATAAACATATTCCCTGCTCACTGCAAGCTTACAGTCTAGAGGAGGAGAAAGACATTAATATAAATAAATACAATTACAGATATGTACATAAGTGCTGTGGGGCTGGGAGGGGGGCAGTGAATAAAGGAAACAAGCCAGGGAGTTGCAGAAGGGAGTGGGAGAAGAGGAAATTCATTCAATAGTATTTATTGAGCGCTTACTATGTGCAGAGCACTGTACTAAGCGCTTGGGATGAACAAGTCGGCAACAGATAGAGACAGGTCCCTGCCGTTTGACGGGCTTACAGTCTAATCGGGGGAGACGGACAGATAAGAACAATGGCACTAAACAGCGTCAAGGGGAAGAACATCTCGTAAAAACAATGGCAACTAAATAGAATCAAGGTGATGTACAATTCATTAACAAAATAAATAGGGTAACGAGAATATATACAGTTGAGCGGACGAGTACAGTGCTGTGGGGATGGGAAGGGAGAGGTGGAGGAGCAGAGGGAAAAGGGGAAAATGAGGCTTTAGCTGCGGAGAGGTAAAGGGGGGATGGCAGAGGGAGTAGAGGGGGAAGAGGAGCTCAGTCTGGGAACGCCTCTTGGAAGAGGTGATTTTTAAGTAAGGTTTTGAAGAGGGAAAGAGAATCAGTTTGGCGGAGGTGAGGAGGGAGGGCGTTCCAGGACCGCGGGAGGACGTGACCCAGGGGTCGACGGCGGGATAGGCGAGACCGAGGGACGGCGAGGAGGTGGGCGGCAGAGGAGCGGAGCGTGCGGGGTGGGCGGTAGAAAGAGAGAAGGGAGGAGAGGTAGGAAGGGGCAAGGTGATGGAGAGCCTTGAAGCCTAGAGTGAGGAAATGAGGGTTTAGTCAGGGAAGGCCACCGTGTGATGTACTCAGTGATGCCTGACCACACTGGGAAAGCTCAGGGGTGTCTGCAGATGACGAGATCTTGAGCATCTGTAATTTACTGAACAACATATCTGTAATTTATTTATTTATATTAATGTCTGTCACCCCTTCTAGACTGTAAGCTCATTGTGGTCAGGGAATGTGCCTGTTGTATTGTTATATTGTACTCTCCGAAGTGCTTACGACATGCTCTGCACACAGTAAGTGCTCAATAAATATGGTTGACTGGAGATGTTCTGTTCCATGACTATAAGTGGCAACTGCTCTCCCTGACAGCTCTCTGACAATGCGGGCTGCGAGGCAATAGGGACGGAGGGCCGAGGTGTGGGGAGGGGGTGAGAGACTGTGAAGACTCAGTCCATTGCAGTCACCACTGTTGCACACAGTAGCTGCTAACTGTCCATGATCTATGTCAGGAACTGTCTCCTTTGCTAGATTATTATTAATAATAATAATTTACTTATTATTAATAATAATTATTATTGTATTTGTTGAGGTCTTACTATGTTCCAGGCACTGTACTAAGCTCTAGGGTGGATACAATCAAATTGGGTTGGACACAGTCCCTGTCCAATGTGGGGCTTACAGTCTCAATCCTCATTTTCCAGATGAGGGAACTGAGGCCCAGATAAGTGAAGTGACTTGCCCAAGGTCACACAGAAAACAAGTGGTGGACCTGGGATTAAAACTCATGACCTTCTGACTCCTAAGCCCATGCCCTATGCCCTACGCCATGCTGCTTCTCAAGAAAGTGAAATCACTGAGGGCAGGAAACTGCCACTTCATCATTTTCATACTCATCACCCCCACTTAGGTCAATACCTTTATACTCAGTGGCTTCCCGCTACCTGAAATTTATTTTACTGCCTGTCTCCCCCATTAAATTGTAAACTCTTTGAGGACATGGATCATCTTCCCCAACATGGTGTAGTTTATAGAGCACAGGCCTGGGAGTCAGAAGGTCATGGTTTCTAATCACGGTTCTGCCACTTGTGTGCTGTATGGCCTTGGACAAGTCACTTCACTTCTCTATACCTCAGTCCCCTCATCTTTAATATGGGGATTAAGGCTGTGAGCCTCATGCAGGACAGAGACTGTGGCCGACTCAATTTGCTTGTATCCACCCCAGCGTTTAGTACAGTGCCTGGCACATAATAAGCTTTTAACAAATATCACAATTATCATTATTATTACTAACTCTACTGTTCTCTTCCAAGCACTTAGTACTGTATTTTAAACATAGTAAATATTCAATAAATACTATTGATTGACTGACTACTAATTCTTGAGTATTCTCCCAACTGTTTAGGAATGCTCAATAAATAATAATTTTTAGACTGTGAGCTCCTTAAGGGAGCTCATGTCTACTAACTCTACTGTACTCTCCCAAGAACTAATTCAGAGCCCTGCATACAGTAAGTACTCAGTCAATTCTACTGGTTGATTGATTAATTTATGGATCTATTACTCTGATTCTAGGGGATCTAGGGAGGTTTCTTGCTTCACTGTCACACTTAAGTGTGAGAGTGAGGCTGAGATCACTGCTCTCACCTTCAAAATGTGGAAATTGAAGTATTGGAGGCAAACGTGCTACAAACATTTGGTAGGTACTAGCACTTGGTAGGTGCTTAATCAATCAATACTATTGACTGGAAAATCTGGACATGGGGCCCCAGAGGAAGAACTTGCTCTCCTCCAGCAGGATAAAGAAAAAGCTGTGTTACACAACTGTAATAAGAAATGGTCCTGTCCCCAGTGAGTACCCAATGGTGTTTGCAGCTAGGAATCTGGGAATGCAGGTGGACATAAAGGAGATCTCCAAGAAGGAGAAAATGTGCAGGAAAAAGTATATGGGAGGGCAAAGAGAAGCAGCGTTAGAGAAGCAGCGTGGTGCAGTGGAAAGAGCACGGGCTTTGGAGTCAGGGCTCATGAGTTCGAATCCCAGCTCTGCCACTTGTCAGCTGTGTGACTGTGGGCAAGTCACTTAACTTCTCTGTGCCTCAGTTCCCTCATCTGTAAAATGGGGATGAAGACTGTGAGCCCCACGTGGGACAACCTGATTCCCCTGTGTTTACCCCAGCGCTTAGAACAGTGCTCTGCACATAGTAAGCGCTTAACAAATACCAACATTATTAAAGACAGGGGTCAATAAGAGAGAGGGTGGTAATGGTCAGATTTCTGGTGAAGTTCAGCACATAGATAAAGAGGAGAAAGGGGACGATCAGAATACATTGCTGAGGGTCATGATCTGCTCCAAAAGAATGAACTACGGCTTCTCATGACCACCTCCCAACTTCTACTAGAGCTACAAATTGAAATTCAAAAAATTCTTCCTCAATCAAGAAAACAACCCAAGAAATTTGCTTTGGGAGAGGCAAATCTATGATATTTGCCTCCCACATATCTATGAAGCTAATGAAATGTTTCATAAGCTTCTTTTCAGGATAAATCTCCACTGAAATATAATACCTCCCCTGCTCCTCTGGAAATTGGACCAACCAACCAATCAATGTGTAGAACCCTGTGCTTGGAAAAAGAGAGTTAGTAGAATCAGCAGTTATGAAACCTGCCATTAAGGAGTTTGGTGTGGGAGAACAAACACTGTCATCAATTAGACAGGAGGAAGAAGGAAAGAGGATTGTACATACACTCAATTAATAGAATGTGTGAGATATGTACAGAGAAGCAGCATAGTTTAATGGATAGAGCATGAGTGTGGGAGTCAGAAGGTCATGGGTTCTAATTCCAGCTCTGCCACTTATCTTCTGTGTGACCTTGGGCAAGTCACTTAACTTCTCTGTATCTCAATTACCGCATCTGTACAACGGGAGAGTGAGACTGTGAGACAGGGACTGTGTCCAACCCAATTTGCTTGTAGCCACCCCAGCGCTTACTACAATGCCTAGCACATAGTAAGTGCTTAACAAATACAATAATTATTATTATTATTACCGATGGTGAGTACCCAAATGCTTAGGTGGGACAGAAGTGCTGAAATGGCGAGTGTGGGTGATATAAAGTGGGGATATCAGTGATCAATCAGGAGAGACTTCCTGGAGGAGATGTGATTTCAGAAGGATTTTGATGATGAGGAGAGTAGTGGTGTGCCAGATATGGAAAGGGAGAGTTCCAGGATGAAGGAAAGATGTTGGCTGCGGGAGAGATGAGGACAAGGGTGAAGGGTGTAGAATGACCTGGATAAAAGCTGTAAAAATTGCAATCTTTTTCCTACAAGGAACAGGGATATGCAGATGGTTAAACACATGATTCTAAACTGTGGTTTCTCAGTAGATCTGTGCTGTATTCTCTTGGAAGAGCCTTATCCAGACAAAAGAATCCCCCAGGGCCTGAAGCTCCCCAATCTGAGTTTACAACAGAAAATACGAATTAGAATTGGTGGAAACTCTTTGTCTCTGGATAGCTGTAGGGCTGACTCGAGAGTAGCTCTAGTCTCCAGGCTCCTAGGAAACTCATCCCCACCCCACCCCCACAGAGACTTATGTTCCAAGTTTACTAATCATTCCTCTAGTGCCTCATTAGTCACTTCTCAAAGTTTATGTCTCTGGAGAGGACTCGTTTTGCCTACCTCTGACACAACAATGGAATTTTGAACTGTTCCTGAGAGGGTTTGATCATTCCAGAGGGATTGCTTTTGAGAATCAGCAAGGCCTAGATCAAAGAGGACAAGCTTCAGAGTCAGAAGACCTGGGTTTTAATCCTTTGTCTGCTGGGTGACCTTGGACAAGTCACTTAACTTCTTTGTGCCTTAATCCCTCGTCTGCAAAATGGTTATTCAATACCTGGTCTTCCCCCTATTTAGACTGTGAGCCCCTTACCTTGATTACCTTACATAATAATGGTGGTATTTGTTAAGCTCTTATTATGAGCAAAGCACTGTTCTAAGCGCTGGGGGGATACAAGGTGATCAGGTTGTCCCACTTGGGGCTCACAGTTTTAATTCCCATTTTACAGATGAGGTAACTGAGGCACAGAGAAGTTAAGTGACTTGCCCAAAGTCATACAGCTGGCAAGTGGCGGAGCTGGGATTAGAACCCATGACCTCTGACTGCCAAGCCCAGGCTCTTTCCACTGAGCCAAACTGCTTCTCATCTACCCCTGCACTTAGTACAGTACTTGGCACATAGTAATGGCTTAACAATAATAATAATAATAATGTTATTTGTTAAACACTATGTGGCAGACTGTACTAAGTGCTGGAATGGATACAAGCAAATCGAGCTGGACACAGTTTCTGTCCCACGTGGGGCTCACAGTCTCAAAACCCCATTTTACAAATGAGGTAACTGAGGCCCAGAGAAGTGAAGTGACTTGCCCAAGGCCATACAGCAAACAAGTGGTGGATTGAGGATTAGAACACAGGTCCTTCTGACTCACAGGCCTGGGCTATATCCACTATGCAATGCTACTTCTCAATACCAAATATCTAATAATCAAATACCAAATAAATACCACTATTGTTATTATTGTTATTGTTGTTGTTATTAATAATATTTCAGTTAGAGAGTTGCAAAGAATCTGGTGCCAGGTCAATCAGAACTCTTACATCCAATCTCCCCACAGCATAGCAGCAATTTGCAATTCGTCAATCAATGTAATGTACTGAGCACTTACTGTGTACAGAGAGCTGTAGTGAGCACTTGGAGAGTGCAATAGAGGTAGAAGACATGATCCCCACCCTCAAATAGATTACAGTCTATCAAAGTATTGGCTGAGTGTTTATTGTGTTTGGAACACTCTACTGAATGCTTGGAAGGATATAATATAAAAAAGCACAATTCTTGCCCATAAGGAGCTTACAGTCTAGCAGGGGAGATAGGCACTAAAGTAATTTATAAATGAAGAAAGTGCTCTTATAGTAGAGTAGGTAATATGATATGTACTAAAGCATAATGAGAAGAGGTGAGTGCAAAAATGCTGAAAAGAGAGTAGGGATGATGTGACCTAGGAAAAAGAAAATTAATTGGGTAGGCATCCTGGAATTAAAATAATAATAATAGTAGTATTTGTTAAGCGCTTACTATACACCAGGCACTGTACCAAACACAGGGGTGAATACAAGCAAATTGGGTTGGACACAGTCCCTGTCTCCCATGGGGCTCACAGTTTTAATCTCCATTTTACAAATGAAGTAACTGAGGCACAGAAAAGTGAAGTGACTTGCCCAAGGTTTAAGTGACTTGCCCAAGGGTCAAGACAGACAAGTGGTGGAACTGGGATTAGAACCCAGATCCTTCTGACTCCCAGGCCCAGGCTCTATCCACTAGATCATACTGCTCTCTCAAAGGGTTTGGAATATGGGGAGAGCTATGGACCAGTGGATTTGAAGTGGAAGGGAGTTCCAGGCAGGAGGAAGGTTCATGGGACAGAAACTGGAGAGAAGAGAGTTGGGAACATATCACGTAAGTAAGTGTGCTTATGAGGGAAAGAAGATTGAGAGCTGGAGTGTAGTAGTGGAGTGTAGGAGTGGAATGCGTGGTTCAGTGGAAAGAGCACGGGCTTTGGAGTCAGAGGTCATGGGTTCAAATCCCGGCTCTGCTACTTGTCAGCTGTGTGACTGTGGGCAAGTCACTTCACTTCTCTGTGCCTCAGTTACCTCATCTGTAAAATGGGGATTAAGACTGTGTTTCCCTTGTGTCTACCCCAGCACTTAGAACAGTGCTCTGCACATAGTAAGTGCTTAACAAATACCAACATTATTAGGAGAAGCAGCATGGCTCAGTGGAAAGAGCATGGGCTTTGGAGTCAGAGGTCATGAGTTCAAATCTCAGCTCTGCCACTTGTCAGCTGTGTGACTGTGGGCAAGTCACTTAACTTCTCTGTGCCTCAGTTACCTCATCTGCAAAATGGGGATTAAGACTGTGAGCCCCACGTGGGACAACCTGATTCCCCTGTGTCTACCCCAGCGCTTAGAACAGTGCTCGGCACATAGTAAGCGCTTAACAAATACCAACATTAGTAGGAGAATGGAGTGGATATATAATAATAATGATAATAATAATAACTATGGCACTATTAAGCACTTATATATCAAGTACTATTCTAAGCACTAGGATGGATGAAAATTAATCAGATAGGACGTGGTAGCTGTTCCACATAGTGTTCACAGCCTAAGTATTGAACTCTCATTTTTCAGATGAAGAAACTGAAGCACAGAGAAGTTAAGTGGCTTGTCCAAGGTCTCACAACAAGTGGCAGAGCTGGGTTTAGAACCCAGGTTCTCTGACTCCCAGGCGCATGCTTTTTCCAGTAGGCCAAGCTCCAACAAGATGTGTGTGTGTGTATGTGTGCATGTGCCTGTGTATGTGTGCTGGAAGTGTCTGTTCTTAGACTCGGAGTCCCATGGGACAGGAACTTTGTCTTATCTGCTTATGAGATATCTACCTTAGCAGTCAGTACATTACTGATACAAAGTAAATGCTTAACAAATAATATTATCATTTTGGGATGCTTTGTTGAGAACCAGCATGGCCTAGTGGATACAACACAGGCCTGAGAGTCAGAGGGACCTGGATTCTAATCCCAGCTCTGCCACTTGTCTGCTGGGTGACCTTGGTTAGGCAAGTCACTTAACTTCCCTGTGCCTCAGTTACCTCAGCTGTAAATTGGGGATTAAGACTGTGTACCACATGTGGAACAGGACTGTGTCCTACCAGATTTGCTTGTACCCACTCCAGTACTTAAAACAGTTCTGGCACATGGTAAGCACTTAATAAATGTGACAATTACTGTCATTATTATCATTATCATTATAAACTAGGTTGGGAAGCTCTGGAATTAGATTGCAATAATTCTAGTGTTTACGAAGTAGTTATTTTGATTGATTGATTATGGTATTTGTTTAGCACTTACTTTTGTCAACACTGTTCTAAGCACTGGGGAAGGTACAAGTTAATGGGGTTGGACACAGTCCCTGCTCCTCATGGGACTCACGAGTCTAAATAGGAGGAAGATCAGGTATCCTCATTGTTGAGGAAACAGTAGCCGAGAGAAGTTAAGTGACATGCCTAAGGTTGCATAGCAAGCAATGTGGCAGAGCAGGGATTACAACCCAGGTCCTTCTGACTCCCAGACCCACGCTCTCTCCACTAGGCTATGCTGTTATTTTGCGCTGAGAGTTGGTAACAAATTATCGAGGGTTCTCTCTCATTTGAAGATGACACAAGTGACAAAAAAAGTTTATGTAATTATTCCACTTCCTTCAGGCTAAATGAATCCATGTCCCCAAAGCCACATGAGCCCTTAAATACTGGGAGTCAGATGAGGGGCCCCAAGGAACTAGGGCCACCAGTCACCCTGGGGAGGTAGGGGAGAGGGAGGCAAGCAAGACATTAGTCCTGCTAAGATTTCTCAAGCTCCCATCTCCTTCAGGTCTCTGCTCTCCTGCCACCTGGAATACAACCATTGTCTCTGGGCATTTTCCAGAGAGGCCATAGCTCTTCTAGCCTGGACCGATTTACCTCACCTCAGACTTCTAATCCACACTTTGCACCTTTAGCAACACCTTTCAATGATGCCCGGTTTGTGTGAAGATGCAGAACGAGGTGGAGCTGAGGGGCAAGCTTTCTGAGTGAGGAGGGAAAGGTTATGGTCCCAAAGAAGGGTTTGATTTCCTTCACTGCTCATTAGGAAATCAGTAGACCCGAGTTTGAGTCCCACTCTGCCACTGTCCTGTTGAGTGTACTTGGGCAAATCATTTCACCTCCCCCAATTAGTTTCCTCCCCTGTCAAATGGAGATTAGATATATTGTGCTCTCTCTGTGAGAGAGAGACTATGTCTGGTCTGTTAATCATGAATCCACTGCAGCTCTTTGGGCATAGTGAGCACTTAATAATTACTGCAAAGGACATGAACGTTGTGAAAATACTTCGGAAATTTTATTATAATTTTTAACGAAAAATAAGGCACTACTACCTCTTCTTTCTCCTCTCTTCTTCCCTCCTGACAGCAGCTCTCCTAAGGTAAGTAGCCAGAAAAGTTGCTATGGTTAGTGCCATTAAAAAATCTGTGAATTCCGATAAGTTGAAAACATGAGCCAGACAGACCAAGCTAACAAATTCTAGCAGAGAAGACCAGTGAAATGATAGAACAGTCTCTTCTCAGAAAGCCTCAGGGTGCTGGGCTGTTTAGTCCTGAGAAGAGAAGGCTGAGGGGGGTGGAGTGGGGTGTCAGGGCTGGATGAGGTTCTCCAAGAATTAATGACCCTTAGACAATGAGCTCCGGTTGGGTCAGGGACTCTGTCCAGTCTGATTATTCTGCATTTACCCCCAGCACTTGTCACAGTACTTGGATAGTAGTAATAATGATAACATTAATAAAGATAATAATAATAATAATAATGCTATTTGTTAAGTGCTTATGATGTGCCAAGCACTGTTCTAAGTACTGGGGTAAATACGAAATCATCATATCTTACATGGGGTTCACAGTCTAAATTGGAGGGAGAGCAGGGGTAGCAAGGATGGAAATTATATTGTGAGCTCCTTGTGGGAGAGGGACTCTGCCTGCTCTGTTAATCATGTATGCACTGTAGCTCTTAGAACATACTAAGTGCTTAATAAATGCTGTAATTAATATTTTGGGGCTCCTTGAGAGTTCTCTCCTCCTCCATACGGCTGCCTTGTGGCTGCTATCCCTTAAATAGGAACACCCTGTAGCTCTTCCCACTCCTTCGGGAAAGACTGAAACAACTTAGTTTCTCAAAGAGGCATCTGCCTTCTCGTGTGGTAGTTTGGTGAAATCACAGCTCTTTTGAATGCCTCCTGAATTACCTCGGTAAATTATGTTGTCAGATTGATTTTAAGATGGTGTGTGTATGAAAATCTCTGAGTGGGATCATATAAATGAAATTACTTTTTTCAGAATGCTGTGAAGTTTTTAAGTGTGAAAATACTCCTCCCTCTCCCACAGAGTACCAATTTTTCCTGTAACTGCTTTGAGGGACTGGGGGAAGGAATAGGAGTCAAAATTTGAGTGCCACTGTTCTAAGCGCTGGGGTAGATACAGGATAATCAGGTTGGACATTAGTAAATGATTTTTGTGTCTGTCTCCCAGGAGAGACTGTAAGTTCCTAGAAGGTAGGGCTCATATCTACTGATTCTTTCATACTCTCCCAAGTGCTTGACATTGTGCCCTACACACATTAGGTGCTTAATCAGTATAATTGATTGATTAGTTGTAAATCTTGTCGGAGTCTGGGTCCCCTGCTAGACTTCAAAGGAGAACAGGGATCACTTTTTCTAACTTTACTGTGCTGTCCCGAGTGCTTAACACAGTGATCCACACACAGTAAGAGCTCAATATATATAACTGATTTATTGAGAGAATGGTTGAGTGATCAGTCTTTCAACTCTTCTCCCACCTGCATTCTACCTACTCTTTCAGTGCCCTCAGGAATCAATGATGAGAAACCAAACAGCAGTGACAGAGTTCATTCTCCTCGGCTTGACGGATGATCCAGAGTTTCAGGCTCTGCTTTTCCTTTTCCTATTTACCACCTATTTGCTGAGCATCGCCGGGAACCTGACCATCATCACCCTTACCCTGCTCGACTCCCGCCTCTGCACCCCCATGTATTTCTTCCTGCGTAATTTCTCCTTCCTGGAGATCTCCTTCACGTCCGTCTTTGTCCCCAAAATGCTGGTCAGCATCGGGACTGGAAACAAGACCATTAGCTTTGATGCCTGTTTTGCACAGTTCTTCTTCGCCATCTTGCTGGGGGCGACAGAGTTCTTCCTCTTGGCTGCCATGTCCTACGACCGTTATGTAGCCATCTGTCGGCCCCTGCACTACAAGACCATCATGAGTGGCAGTGTTTGCATCCTGCTGGTTCTCTGTTCCTGGGTGTCCGGCTTGCTTACTGTTTTAGTGCCCAACATCATGATCAGCCAGCTACCTTTCTGTGGCCCCAACGTAATCAACCATTACTGCTGTGACTACATAATATTACTGCAGCTGGCCTGCTCGGACACCCTCCCCATAGAGGTCATAGTCCTTGTCTTGGCGGTGGTGACACTCCTGGTCACCCTGGCGCTAGTGACCATGTCCTACACAGCCATTGTCCGTGCCATCCTGAGACTGCCTTCTGCCCAGCAGAGGAAAAAGGCCTTTTCCACCTGCTCCTCCCACATGGTCGTGGTCTCCATCTCCTATGGCAGCTGCATCTTCATGTATGTCAATCCGTTTCCCAAGGAAGACTTAGACTACAGTAAAAGGGTGGCCATGCTCCACACCTCTGTGGTTCCGTTGCTCAACCCCTTCATCTACACCCTGCGGAACCAGCAGGTCAAGCAAGCCTTCAGGGATGTGGTAGGAAAAGTAAACATTTTTCACAGGAAGTGAGAGTCTTGTTGGACATCAGGATGTCAAATCCCAGTAAGGAGGGATCCACAAAGATGGAAGATAGTGGGTCAGACCAATGATCCTCCCAGACCAGAACTCTCTATCTTCAGTGGCAACAAGACAATATGTAGAGATAGGAATATGAATGTCCTGGATGGTATCCATCTACAAGGTTAGAGTGCAAGCTCCTTCAGGGCAGGGAGCGTGTCTTCTCCCACTACTCTATGCTCTCTCCAGGGCTTAGTGTAGGACTGTGCAAGCAGTAGGCATTCATTTAATATTTTTGATAGATTGCTGGTGAGGGGCTGATCACCTGACACCCCCCAGTTTCTCCATAATAACTCCTTACTGACTGCCCAACCATATATCACACAAATCCTTGACCACAGTCACACCCCCTTTAGATACAAATTAGAGATTTATAACTCTTCCATTGGTAGATGATGAACCTGATGCAGTATGGAATGTCTTAGGGCTTTAAGTGTTTTAGGTTCTTGGGTTTCTGTACCACGTCATGCACTTAAGTGATGTATTTTTGTCCATTTTCTCCTCAGGATCCCACTTGTTCCCAGACCACCCCCTCCATACACCCACCCACAAATATTGATTGATTTACTCTCTCCCTCAGCACATAAGCCTATATGTATCATCGATTGTACAGTAAACCTATTTATTCTGATTATCCTGTTGATAACATTTTGGGGTTTTTTGGGGTCTGTTTTTGTAGAGTGGAAGTTCCTTGTGGGAAGGAAACCTGTCATGTAGATCTACTGCACTTTCCCAACATTTATTACTGTGTGTTGTGTCCAGTGGGGCTCAGCAAATACCACCATGCTGGTCTAGATATTTGTCATATCTTTACTCAATTACTACTTCCCAGTCCTTGCAGACCTCTCTGTCACCAGTCTCTCCCCTCCCTTGCCCACACTTCACTCTGCTATCCAGATCATTTTTTCTTAAACATCACAATGCCTCATCTTATTCATCTGTAAAATAGGGATTCAATGATTGTTCTCCCTCCTACTTAGACTGTGAAACCCTTGTGGAACCATGACTGTCTCTGACCCAATTAACATGTACCTACGCCAGTGTGTAGTACAGTGCTTGTCCCATAGTAAGTGTAAAATAAATATTTCTATTTTTTATTATGGTTACTTATAAATTTTCTTAGATGGACCTAATCCATCTCAAATTCACCCCCATGTCACTGCTCAAGAAACCCAAGACCCGACTACTCCTGTCTTTTAACTTTCACCTTCAACCCCCTGTGCCCCCAACTTCTCTTGCCACTATTGATCTTGCTAATAACTTTGCTAAATAAATTGAAATCATTCGTGTGAACTCCCTAAATTCTCCTCCATCTCCTCCCTAGGTCCTTCTTACCCTTGTCCTGGTGCTTTGGGAACAGTGTGCTATAAGTACTTCTTGGATAGGGCCCTGAAGAGAAGTGAAGCTCAGAGTGGCAAAGTGACTTGCTAAAGGTCATACAGAAAGAACACAGACATTGCCAGAAAAAAAGGACCCCCAAAGGAGGAGGCTTGGCAGTTAGGAGAAAATGAGGGGACACTAATGTGATTAATTTTGATGACTGAAATTGTGAATATTTGTATTTCCTTATCTTTCATTCGAATCTAAGCTCCTTGTGAACAAGGATTGTGTCATTCCTTTATTCTGTACCTCCCAAACACTTGGTGTCAATCAGTAGAATTTACTGAACACTTACTCCGGACTGAGCACTGTACTAAGCACTTGGGAGATTACAATAGAGACACAATCCCTGCCCTGAAAGAATTTACAGTCTAGTGGAGAAGACAGATACATATGTAAATCACAGCTGGTTGGGAAGAAATAGAGTTTAAAGATATGGTAAGTGCAAAGGGATCAGGTGCAAGTGCCCAAGTGCTCAGGTGATGCAGAAATGATGGGGTAGAAGTTGGGGAAAATAGGGTGGGGAGATTTGAGACTAATCAGAAAAGACCTCCTGGAGGAGATGTGATTAGCAGTGGTCTGCCACTTGTGAAGTGGGAGGAAGTTCCAAGTTAGGGGGAGGGCATGATTAAAGGGTCAACAGCAAAAAAATCAGTGCACTATGGGTGTTCAAAAATACTAATTCTACTACTCCTCCAGTGGGCTATATTTTTTGAGTACTAATTCCTTTTGGGCAGAGGAATATGTCACTTTTAAATTCTGTATTTCCAGAGAGCTCAAAACAGTGCAATACACCCAGGGGGTGCTCAATAAGTACTACTGGTATGGCTTAGTGAATGCAACATGCACCTGGAAGTCAGAAGGACCTGGGTTCTAATCCTGGCTCTGCCACATGTCTGCTGTGTGACCTTGAGCAAGTCACTTAACTTCTCTGGGCCTCAGTTACCTCATCTGTAAAATGGGGATTAAGAGTGTGAGCCCCATGTGGGGCAGGGACTGTGTCCAACCTGATTGATTTGTCTCTACCCTAGCTCTTAGAACAGTACTTAACCCAGAGTAAGCACTTAACAAGTACCATAACTGTAATTATTATAACCACTACTTTTGGGGAGTGTGATTTCAGAGAGAAGCCATTTTCTTTCCCAAGATCCTTTTCAGGGCCTCCTTGACATCTTTGTTCCTCAGGGAATAAATCATAGGGTTCAGCATGGGGGTGATGAGGGTGTAGCACACGGCAGCCACCTTGCGACACTCAGGGGATGAGGGTGGGGTGAGGTAAACGAAAGCCACGGTTCCATAGAGGAGGCTCACGACGCCCAGGTGAGAGCCACAGGTGGAGACAGCCTTCTTGCGTCCCTCAGAGGAGTGGATCTTCAGGATGGCAGAGCCAATGCTGGTGTAAGAGCCCAGGATAACCAGGACAGTAGGCAGGATGATGACTGAAGCCAGTACTAAGGACACTGCCTCCTCGACAGAAGTGTTGGAGCATGTGATCCGGCGGAGTGGCTGGGAATCGCAGTAGAAGTGTTCGATGACCCGTGAGGCACAGAAGCTCATAGAGAATGTCATGGTACACTGGAGAGTGGAGCTGATACAGCCACAGGCATACGAGCCAGCCACTAGCCAGATGCAGAGGGACCGAGACATGCGGGAGGGGTAGAGGAGTGGTGAGCAGATAGCGACCAGTCTGTCGTAGGCCATGGCAGCCAGGATGAAGCCCTCGGTCACAATGAAGGTAGTAAACAGGAAGAATTGGGCAGCACAGCCCGCGAAGGAAATGGACTTACCCTGTTCCCAGAAGCCGGCCAGTGCCTTGGGGGCGATGGCGGAGGTGTAAGAGAGGTCAATGAAGGACAGGTTCTGGAGGAAGAAGTACATAGGGGTATGGAGCTGGGGATCCCCTTGTATCACGGCTATCATGCAAATGTTCCCCACCAGCACCAGACAGTAGGCCATCAGGAACGCTAGGAAGAGGAAGATCTGGAGTTCTGGGCTTACCCTAAAGCCCACGAGGATGAAATAGGTTTCCACCGACTGATTGGCTTCTCCCTCACTGCCCATCCAGGAGGTCTGCTGAGAAGCAAAGACCATGTTAATTTGGAAGCAGACGTGGTAATAACACTAGTATGATGATAATGGTATTTGTTAAGCGTTTACTAAGTACTAGGCATTATACTAAGCACTAGGAAAGGTACAAGATAATCAGGTTAGACACAGCCCAGGTCCCACATGGAGCTCACAGTCTTAATCCCATTTTACAGATGAGGTAACTGAGGTTCAGGCAAGAGAAGTGACTTGCCCAAGGTTACACAGGAGACTAGTGGTGGAACCGGGATTAGAACCAATGTCCTTCTGACTCCCAGGCCTGCGCCCTATCCACCAGGCCATGCTGTTTCTCAACAGTGCTACTGCTATTACCACTACAATCCTTACTATTATTATTACTACTAGTACTAGATAGCTACTATTATAAGTACTATTAATAGTATAGTTACTATTATTACTAGTAGTACTAGTAACTGTTCTATTAATAATAATTATAATAGTAGTTGTCTAGTTGCCTGTTAGCAAATCTATGCTCCAAGCTACCATTGCCAGCAGTG
The DNA here is from genome assembly GCF_004115215.2 of Ornithorhynchus anatinus. Lineage (NCBI taxonomy): Eukaryota > Metazoa > Chordata > Mammalia > Monotremata > Ornithorhynchidae > Ornithorhynchus > Ornithorhynchus anatinus. The sequence goes on along the minus strand of NC_041737.1, from coordinate 58,331,067 downwards.
AATGCCAGTTGCTGGGGCAGCTCAGAGCCCAATTACTGAGGTCTGGGGCAAAGAGCAAGGGTCACCTGAGAGAAGAGACAGTGGACCCGCTGCTCCAGCTAGAATATAAATTCCTGGGGTAGGGAGTGAAGGGGAAGCTAGCTAGGAATATTGAAAGTAACAGTAGAAATTAGTAGAGTTCAGACCTCAAAAAGCTATACAGAATGTATCAGGTACCCAACAAAACTATAGGCAGAGAGAAGGGCGTGGACTCGAGGGGCAGGATCTGTGCCTAATTCCCTCTTGTGTACTCTTTCACAATGCTTAGTACAGTGCTCTGCACATACTAAGTGCTTAATAAATGCTATTTCTAGTACTAGTAGTACTCAAGATAATATTTCTAGCAGTAATGGTAGTGGTAGTAACTTGCTCCTCCCACTTGTAGAGAAGCAGCATGGTCTAGTGGAAAGAGCAAGGGCCTAGAAAAAAAACCTGGGTTCTAATCCTGGCTCCGCCGCTTATCTGCTGGATGACCTTGGGCAAATCACAACTTCTCTGTGCCTCATTTACCTCCTCTACAAAATGGGGATGAATCTGTGAGCCCCAAATAAAACAGGGATTGGATCTGACCTGATTACCTTGTATCTACCCCAGCACTTAGTATAGTGCCTGGCACATAGTAAGCTCTTAACAAATACCACAATAATAATAATTATTATTGTACACTGTACCAAACCACTTCATTCTCTCTTACGCTACCTTAATAATGTTGGTATTTGTTAAGCACTTACTATGTGCAGAGCACTGTTCTAAGCACTGGGGTAGACACAGGGGAGTCAGGTTGTCCCACGTGGGGCTCACAGTCTTAATCCCCATTTTACAGATGAGGGAACTGAGGCACAGAGAAGTTAAGTGACTTGCCCACAGTCACACAGCCGACAAGTGGCAGAGCTGGGATTCGAACTCATGAGCCCTGACTCCAAAGCCCGTACTCTTTCCACTGTGCCACGCTGCTATCTACCTTGGGATGTACCTTTTATTCTCTGAGCAGTGAGAGGGCCAGAGAGGAGGGTTTCCTGGAGCTGCAGCAAGAGGGATTAGGCTAGACAACAGGGTGCACTTTTCAACAGAATCAGGGCTAGGAAATCCCTCTTAAAACCATATGTGGAAACTGGTCACTTTACAGGCAGGGAGATGACTGCAATAATCTCCTCTCCTCCAGTCTGAGCACCATAAAGGTAAACTACAGAAACAGAGATGGCAGCATGGGAGACAGAGAGGCAGAGTGGCCTAGTAAAAAGAACTAGGGGCCAGGAATCTGGAAACCAGGCTTAAATCCCATCATCATCATCATCAGTGGTATTTACTGAGCATTTACTGTGTGCAGAGCACTGTATTAAGCTCTTGGGAGATACTGTTCTGCTCTGGCCCTGCTATGGGACTGTGAGCAAGTCATTTCATCTCTCTGTGCCTATTTCTTCATCTCAGTCATAGATCATGAGCCTGGGGTGGGACAGGGGCTGGATCTGATATGACCATCTTATATCTACTTTAGCGTTTAGCGCTCTCCCCCCAATTCAGAGCCTTACTGAAGGCCACCTCCTCATTCATTCATTCATTCAATCATATTTATTGATTTTGGGATCTTAGTAGAGGACATGCCGCGAAGCAGCGTGGCTCAGTGGAAAGAGCGTGGGCTTGGGAGTCAGAGGTCATAGGTTCGAATCCTGGCTCCACCACTTGTCAGCTGTGTGACTTTGGACAAGACACTTAACTTTTCTGTGCCTCAGTTACCTCATCTATAAAATGGTGATTAAGACTGTGAACCCCACATGGGACAACCTGATTATCTTGTATCCCCCCTAGCACTTAGAACAGTGCTTGGCACATAGTAAACACTTAACAAATGCTATCATTATTATTATTATTACATAGTAAGTATTTAATAAATACTGTAATTAAGTAATTATTAACCTTGGATTCTGGGGTGCTTGATGTAGAAGTAGCGGTTTCTCAGAAATCACATCTTCTATCTCTATGTACTCCCCCAAGCTGTACCCAAGGACAATTCTATCAATGCTACTCAGTCTTTTTCCCCTGAAAGCTGCCAGCGGGTGCAGTCTGAAGCCCAAGTTCTTGGTCTCTCTGCCAGGAAAGTACAAGACTTAGTGCCGACTCAGCAGCCTTGTGGATAACAAATCTCCTCTGAAGGAAGTTTTACACTTCAGTCCAGAAGATCCAGTGTTTTCTAAACCTGAGATGGATCTGCTTTCCTTGCCCACGTGTTCTTCCCCTGATTCCCTCCCTGTTTCCTTTTCTCTAGGCCTCAGCAGCTGGCCAATCAGAGGGACTACCTCATCCCCTCTGGGCACAGAAGATCTGGATTCTAGCCCCAGCATGGCCACTGGCCTGCTAGGTAACGTTAGTCAAGTCATGTCACTTTTCTGGGCCTCAGTTTCCTCATCTGTAAAATAATGCCTGCTTTTTCTTCCCTTGCAGGAGTGTTGTGAGGATGAAAAATAAGAACTTCAGAATGTTTTTAAAAATGCTAAGCAAAAAACTAAGGCATGACTTCTTCCACTTTCTCATCCCACTCCTCCTCTGCCTCTTCTTTTTCCTCCTCCTTTTCCTCCTTCTCCTCCTCTTACTTCTCCTCCTCTTTCTCCTCCCCTCCTGATAGTAGCTTCTCTACGATGAGCAGCCTAAAAGATTGGTATTGTTAGTGTTATTGAGAAACCTGTGAATTCCAATAAATTAAAAACATGAACCAGGCAGCACTGGGATAGGTACAATAATAATAATAATAATAATGTTGGTATTTGTTAAGCGCTTATTATGTGCAGAGCACTGTTCTAAGTGCTAGGGGAGATACAGGGACATCAGGATGACCCACGTGAGCCTCACAGTTAATCCCCATTTTACAGATGAAGTTAAGTGACTTGCCCACGGTCACACAGCTGACAAGTGGTAGAACCAGGATTGGATTAGAACCCACGACCTCTGATTCCCAAGCCTGTACTCTTTTCACTAAGCCATGCTGCTTCTTCGAGGGCTAATGTCCCTTACACTATAGGCCCTGGTTGGGTCAGGGATTCTGTCCAGTCTGATTATCCTGTATTTGTGCCAGTGCTCAACACAGTACCTGGTCCCATAGTAAGTATTAGCGGTAGTAATAGTAGTAATAGTGAAGACCAGGACTTCTCATCTTCCCTGCAGTAACAGCAACAGAATTAGTAGTAGTAGTAGCAGCAGCAAGTTCTGATAGGCTTGTGGGGAGACCATCCAGACTCCAGGGTGTGGGTTTAAAACCTGTCTCCCCCTCTTGACTTTGAGCTCATTGTGGTCAGGGAATGTGGCTGTTTGTTGTTATATTGTACTCTCCCAAGCGCTTAGTACAGTGCTTTGTCCACACTAAGTGCTCAATAAATATGATTGAGTGAATGAATGAATGAATCAAATAGGGGAGACGCTCAAAGTGAGGCCCTGTCTGAACTAGGTGATCTCTTAAGGAAGCTAAGATTCTATAAGTCACTTTACCCTCATCACATTCAAGTCCTCAAAGCACTCAATCACCTTGCCTCCTCCTACCTTACCTCACTGCTCTCCTACTAAAACCCAGCCTACACACTTCGCTCCTCTAACGCCAACCTACTCACTGTACCTTGTTCTTGTCTACCTCACTGCTGAACTCTAATCAATGTCCTGCTTTGGCCTAGGACACCCTTCCTCCTCATATGTGACAGACTATTACTCTCCCTATATTCAAAGCCTTTTTGTAGGCACATCTCCTTCTCTGACTAAGCCTTCATTTTCTCTTCTCTTTCTATTTCCTCACTTTCTTCTGCATGGTCCTTGAATTTACTTCCTTTATTCACCCCTCCCTCAGCCCAACAGCACTTATGTACATATCCGTGATTTATTAAATTACCTTAAAGTCTGTCTTCCCCTCTAGACTGTAAGCTTGTTGTAGACAGGGAACGTTTCTTCCAACTCTGTTACATTATACTCTCCCAAGCACTTGGTACTGTGCTTGCACACAGTAAGTGCTCAATAAATCCAATTGATTGATTGATTGATCACCAGGAGCCTCTGCAAGGCCAAAAGAGGACATACAAGAACCGGATAGGATGGCTGTTGTCTGCTTCACTGACTCTTAGCTCGGATGGTGAAGGGTGAACTTTTCGGTCCCTTCCAGGCCCAGGTGCCCTGAAGAAGTGGTTAAGCGCCAGTGAGTGTGGTAGAACGTGGATGTTGGAGGAAGCAGCGAGCCCCCCTCCGTCACAGACCAGCTCCCCCGAAAAGCAGTCCTTTCTGGGGGCAGGGGGCTAAATAAGAGGACTTGAGTTGGGCAGAACCGTCTTCAAACGCTGTAGAAAGGGATAGCAAGGAGTCAAGCTGCAGAAAGGTGCTTCTCCATTCTGCGTGAGAAGGGATGAGAGCCCTGGGAGGAAGTGGGGAAACGGACCACAGTCACCTGGGTAAGAAGGAAGGAGGGGAGGGGGAGATTGTCAGGTTAAATGAAGTGGGTGCTGGCTATTTGCAACCATTCCAGCTAATTGCACCCAGACAGCAGGTGTCTTGGGCTTCCTGGAAGGATGCCCATGAGACAGAGGGGGAGGGGGAAGAGGAGGGAAGCTGAAAATCAGCTAATTAGGAAGACACTACAGGGGCAGTCAAAGAAGAATTCACGGAGCTCTAGGGCCGTAATCCACGAGGACTAGGTAGCTCAGATATCAAGAGTCCAAAAAGATGGGAAGAGTGACTGGACAGGTTTCCCCCAACATACACTCTCTGTGTGTCCTTGGGGTAGTCACCAAATGACTCTGAGCCTCGGCTTTTCCTTTAGTACTACTATTACTACTATTACAACTACTGCTACTAATAATAATAATGGTATTTTTAAGTGCTTACTACGTGCCAGGCACTGTATTAAGCGCTGGGGTGGATACAAGCAAATTGAGTTGAACACTGTCCCTGTCCCATGTGGGGTTCACAATCTCAATCCTCATTTTATTGATAAGGTAACTGAGGCACAGATAAGTGCCACAGAGACTTGCCTAAGGCCACATGGCAGACAAGTGGAGAAGCCGGGATAATATCACCAGCCCTTTATATAAGAAAACAATAACCCACTAAGAGTAGCAGACTTGCGTCTTAGAATAGTAGTTCTGTTATTTACTGTGTACCCGCTAAGTGCATAGTAGTCAGTCAATCGTATTTATTGAGTGCTTACTTTGTGCAGAACACTGTACCAACCACTTGAAAAGTACAGTTCAGCAATAAAGAGAGTCCGTCCCTGCGCACACTAGGCTTACAGTCTGTGGGTTGGGGGGTGGGGGGAGACAGACATCAAAACAAGTAAAAAAGCATCAATATAAATAAATAGAATTATTTTGTATATATATACAAAAATGCTGTGGGGCAGGGAGAGGGGGGAAGAGAGTGAGTCGAGGCGAGGTGATGCAGAAGGGAGGAGGAAATGAGGAAAGAGAGGGGGTTAATCTGGGAAGGCCTCTTGAAGGAGGTGAGCCTTCAGTAGGGTTTTGAAGGGGGACAAAAGTGATTGTTTGGCAGTTTTGAGGAGGGAGAGCAATCCAGGACAGAGGTAGGATGTGGTCAAGGGGTTGACGGTGGAACAGAAGAAAACAAGGCAGAGTGAGAAGGTTAGCACACCAGAGGAGTGCAGTGTGTGGGCTGAGATGTAGAAGAAGAGAAGGGAGGTGAGGTAAGAAGGGGCAAGGTTATGGAGAGCTTTGAAACCAATAGTTTAGAGTCTATAGTCTAATAGGGGAGGCAGACTTTAATATAAATAAATTACAGACATATACCTAAGAGCTGTGGGGCTGAGGGTGGTGGGGATGAATAAAGGGAGCAAGTCAGGGGTGTTAGTCAGGCGAGGTCTCTTGGAGGAGATGTGCCTTCAAAAAGGCTTTGAAGCTGGGGGGTTCAACAGTTTGTAGGATATGAGAAGGAAGGGTGTTCCAGACCAGAGGCAGGATTTGGGCAAGAGTTTGGTGGTGAGATAGACCAGATAGAGGTCCAGTGAGAAGTTTATCATTAGAGCAGCAATGTGTGCAAACTGAATTGTAGAAGGAGAGTAGGAAGGTGAGCTAGGAGGGGCAAGGTGATTGAGTGCTTTAAAGCCAAAGTTGAGGAGTTTCTGTTGGTGGTGGATGGGAAACACTAGAGGTTCTTGATGAGTGGAAACATGGCCTGAACGTTTCTGTAGAAAAATGAACAGGGTAGCTAAGTGAAGTATGGACTGGAGTAGGGAGAGACAGGAGGCAGGGAGGTCAGCAAGGAGACTGATACAGTAATCAAGGCAGGATAGGATAAATGTTTGGATTAACATGCTAGCAGCTTGGATGGAAAAGAAAGGGAGGATTTTAGTGATTTTGCAAAGGTCAAACAGGCAGGATTTAGTAATGGATTGAATATGTGGGTTGAATGAGAGACAGGAGTCAAGGATAATCCCTAGGTTACGGACTTGTGAGACAGAAAGGGTGGTTGGTGCCATTTACAGGGATGGGAAAGTTGGGGAGGACAGGGTTTAGGTGGGAAGATACAAAGTTCTAATTTAGCTGTATAAAGTTTGAGGTGACAGAAGGACATCCAAGTAGAGATATCTTGAAGGCAGGAGGAAATGTGAGATTGCAGAGAGGAAGAAAAAGCAGGCTGGAGGTATAGATTTGGGAATCACCTGTGTAGAGGTGGGAGTTGAAGGCATGGGAGCAAATTAATTCTACAGCGGAGTGGATGTAGTTGAAGAATAGAAGGAGACCCAGAAATGAGCCTTGAGGAGCTCCTACAGTTAGAGAATGGGAGTCAGAAGAGGTGCCCACAAAAGAGACTGAGAATTAATGGCCAGAGAGATAGGAGAACCAGGAGAGGACAGTGTCAGTGAAGCCGAGGTTGAATAATGTTTTCTGGAGAAGGGGATGGTCGATAGTGTTGAAGGCAGCTGAGGGATCGGGGAGAATTAGGATGGAGTAGAGGCCCTTGAATTTGGCAAGAAGGTCATTGGTGACCTTTGAGAGGGTGGTTTCTGTGGATTGAAGGGGCCGGAAGCCAGATTGGAGGGGGTCAAGGGGAGAATTGGAGGAGAGGAATTTGAGACAGCAGGTGTAGACAACTTGTTAAAGGAGTTTGGAGAGAAGTGGTAGGCAGGAGATGGGACAGTAACTTGGAGGGCACCGTAGGGTCAAGGGCGGGGTTAGAGGGTGGGTTAGGGTAGGGGAGACAAGTGTTTTTTCAGAAATAGTGGGGTAGAAGCCATTGGAGAATCAACAGTTGAAGATGACAGGGAAGGAAGAAGGGAAGGGCAAGAGTTTTGATAAGGTGAGAAGGAATGGATTCAGATGTGCAGGTGGGTGGGTGGATTTTGAAAGAGGTAGAAAATCTTCTCTAGAGATACTGGTGGCAACACTGAGAGAGTTGAAGAAGGGTCAGGAGAGGGGAGGTCCTGGGGAGGAGCAGGGGAGATTTTAGGGAGATCACACCTGAGAGCAAAATAATAGGTGCCAGGTCATTAGGAGCAAGAGATGGGGGAGACAGGGGGACCGAGGGTTTGAGGAGGGAGTTAAACATCTGGACCAACTGGCCAGGGTAATGGACATGGTGTCAATAACGATGAAGATTTACCTGTAAAATTACATATCTGTAATTTATGTATTTGTATTGATGTCTGTTTCCCCCCTCTAGAGTGTAAGCTCATTGTGGGCAGGGAATATGTCTGTTTATTATTGAATTGTACTTTCCCAAGAGCTTAATACAGAGCTCTGCACACAGTAAGAGCTCAATAAATGTCAGTGCATGAATTAATGAATAAATGGAGGAATAATTTTGCCGGACAGAGGAGAGGGCAGAGTTAAAACAGTAAGAAAAAAACAGAGATGTGACACTTTCTTAGTGGAAAAGAACATGGGGCTGTGAGTCAGAGAACCTGGGTTCTAATCCCAGCGCTGCTACTTGCCTGCTATGTGACCTTGGGTAAGTGGCTTAACTTCTCTGTGACTAAATTTCCTCACTTCTAAAATGAGAATTCGGTACCTGCTCTTTTCCTACTTGTGTACTAAGAGAAGCAGCGTGGCTCAGTCGAAAGAGTCCGGGCGTGGGAGTCAGAGGTCATGGGTTCGAATCCTGGCTCCGCCACCTGTCAGCTGTGTGACTGTGGGCAAGTCACTTTACTTCTCTGGGCCTCAGTTACCTCATCTGTAAAATGGGGATTAACTGTGAGCCTCATGTGTCCCACTTAACAAATACCGCTTAACAAATACCAACATTATTATTATTATTAGATTGTGATCTCCATCTGGGGTCAGAGAAAGTAACGGACTTGATTTTCTCGGGGCCACTTATCAGGTGTAGAGAGCTCCTGCTGCCACCAGGTGGCATCGTCTTCCTACGTTGCCGTTTCAAACCAGGGGAGGGTCGCCGGCTGGAATTGGAAGCCGGGCAAAGGGAACAGAGTTTGGGGGAGAGAGAAGCTCTCTAAGCTTCTGACCCCTTACCCCCATACTCCAAGACCGAGCCTTATCTTCTCTTCTTAATAAGCGGTCTTTCCCAGGATGGAAAGACCTCCGTGCTGGACAACGTCATGACCTTGTATCTACCCAAGATGCAGAACTGTGTTTGGCACAGAGTAAGCACTTAACAAGTACCATTATTATTATTCGGTGCTTAAAACAGTGCTTGGCACATAGTAAGAGCTTAAAAATACCATTATTATTATTATTGCTCCGCAGAGAGACTCCCAGAAGCCTCCATGGCCTCAGGGGCTTGGGTCACACCGGCTTTCCCAGCTGTGCCCTTGTTTCTTCCGCGGGTAGAGCAGCATCCGGGGGGGTGTCCCTTGTCAGGGCCGGCGGGGCCGTATAGCCCTCGAGTGTCAGAAGCTGGGCTAAGCCATTGACGCCCGGGCCCCATTCGTGCTTCCTAGTGCTCTGAGCTCTTCTCAGGCCCTCCTGTGCCCTCCTCTTGCTCCCCATAATGCTTTCAGTCTAACCTATACGTGCCCTCCCTCATGCTTCCACTCTCCTCTTCCGTGCTTTTCTTGTGGTTCGTAAATGTCTCCCTCGTGTGACCCCTCGTACTCTCCTTGTGTTCTTCTCGTGGCCCGCACATTCTTGCCTCCTCTCCTCCAAGAGGCCTTCCCAGACTAAGCCCCACTTTTCCTCATCTCCTCCTCCCTTCCGCGTCACCCTGACTCGTTTCCTTTGCTCTTCCCCCCTCCCCGCCCCACCGCACTTATGTATATAACTGTAATTTCATTTATTTATATTGCTTGCCCAAGGTCACACAGCAAAGTGGCCGCTCGGGGATTAGAACCCACGTCCTCTGACTCCCAAACCCGTGCTCTTTCCACTAAGCCACGCTAAGGACATTTCTGGCTGTCTTTGTCTCCTCACCGCTGGCCTCCCTGAGTGGGTGGGATTCAGGCCAGCACCCGAGTCCGAACGGTTGTCATGCTGGGTCCAGCGCCAATAAGGAGCCCGAGTTCGGCCGCAGAGTCCCGCCCCAACTCTGACGACTCCAGCGGTTCTGCAGACGCTGTGATCGGGCCACACTGTCCTCCCTAACCCAGGCCACGCACCCTTCCTGGGCATCCCTCCTCCCCAACCCCCCCCCCCCCCCCAATCCTCCACAAACTGTTGCAGCGGCGAAGCCATCTGTCGCCCCGTCCCCGATCCCCTCCCTTTCCTCCCCGCCGGCGGGGAAAGATCCCCTGCAAGCTGAGCCCTGGGCGGGGGCGGAGCTCTTGCTTTTCGCCGCGCAGCCGGGAAGGGGTGTTTCCCATTCTCCCTTTGCGACCCCCACCTCACCAGGCGCGGGAGGTGGGGTGTGTGCTGCTGAAGGAAATAAAATTTCCCAAGGGTCTTGGGGGGGATGGCTTTAGCGGGAAGGACAGGGGATGGGGGAGTCGGGGGCGGGGGTGTCTCTTCATCCTCGGGAGTCCGAAGCGGGTGGGGGCAGCGGAAGGGAAAAACAGCCGGTCCAGGGCCTGGTGGTCCTCTCCCCACTCGGGGCGAGCGCTCGGCCCCAGGCTCAGGCCCCTCGGACTGGGCGCTGGACTCTGGCCGGAGTCTGCAGAGTCCTCCGGCCGGCCCTGGCCTTCCTTCTCTGCCCCAGGCAGCTCTCTAAACGGTGCTTCTGGAGGCAGATAGCGGGGGATGGGAGGAGAGGGTGGGGCTGCCGGGGGGAGGGGAGACAGCGTCGCCTTCAGGACCCTATTTCCATAGGACACAAGTGTGAGAGGGAGGGGGCAGCTCGAGGGATTCCCTCTCTCGCAAACCCTGCGCTTGGGGAGGACCTGACAGATGGGGGGTGAATGAGAAAATCCTTTCCAGGCCATCCGGGGGTTGGGGGCGGAGGGGCAGGAGGTAGACCTGAGGTTGCCCCGGGAAAGTGGGGCGGTGCTGTGAGCTCCCAGTTGTCCCTCCGAGAACCTTGGTTGGCAGAGAGAGTAGAGGTTTCCAAAGCAGTGGGAGGGACAGAGGCCAGACAGCCTGCAGGCCCACGCTGAGTGCAAAACCTTCCCGAATCGCCATTTCAGGAAAATCTCAGCGGGTCCAGGAAGATGGTGAATGGGTCAGATCCTGGTGGCCCCAAAGCCTGCGGCTTTAGGCTCTAATCCTCGGCTGGGGAAGTAGGAGCTCAACTAGCGTGTAATCCCCACCATGTCGCCCCTGGGTCCAGTCCAGCGCCACAGATGCTCCGGGTAAAACAGAGCTGGGTTGGGGAAAGGGGGCACCACGCCCTCGTTCCCCATACCTTTGACCTTGCCCTTTTACCTCCTGTCTCTGGGAAAGCACGTTTCAGTTCCCAGTCACTTTGCACCCCATCATGGTCGAGTCTTTGACGTCTGGGCTCGAAGAGACCTAAAAAGATCAATCAGTCGATCAGTGTTACTTAATGAGCACTTACTATATGCAGTGCACTGTACTAAGAGCTTGGGAGAGTACAATTCAACAAAATTAGCAGACACGCTCCCTGCCCCTACAGAGCTTACAGTCTAGAGGGGGAGACAGACATTAACATAGATAAACAATTTATAATACATAATTTAAAGATATGTACCTAAGTACTCTGGGGTTGGGATGAATATCAAATGCCCAAAGATCACAGATCCAAGTGCAAAGATGACACAGAAGGGAAAGCGAACAGGGGAAAAGAAGGCTTAATCGAGGAAGGCCTTTTGCAGGAAGTGTGACCTTAAATCACCTAATCCACTTTAGGTCAACTAGTCCATCCCCCTGCATCTCTTCAGGAGGACCTGTAACAAAAAGAGCTCTCCAGCCCTTTCCTCGGCTGACTCTGGAGCGAATCTCTGCATTAGTACCATAACACATTACATAAGGATCCGAGCCAGGCAGGGCATCCCGGTCCCCGCCCTCTAGACCCCGGCTCTAGACCCCCTCTCCAGTCCCCAGCCCAGCCAGAGAGAAGAAAGGGGATGGGGAGGGCAGGACTAGAAAACGTTGGACACCAATCCTCCCTTGTAATGCTCCCCAGGGGCTGGCCAGCCCTAGAGGCCCAGGTGGACCCTTTCAGCGAGACGGCCTGCCAATCCTCTCTAATTGAAGCGTCACTTTCATAGTTCATTAGCGCTCCCTCGTAGATGGGATTAGACTGGAGCGGCGGCTACACCCCACAAGGCCTCTTTCGCAGAGGCGAGAGGACACAGGGACAAGCTAGAAATAGGGTGCAGCTTCCAACTCCAGACCTCCGGCCCTTCCACGGATCTTTGCTCAGGCCCGGCAAACAATGTAGGGAGAGGAGAGAGGGTTTCTGTTTCTGGTTTGAAGTTTGGAGGAAAGATGCTGGGAAAGCCCTTTTCTTGCAGTGGGGTCTGCAGATTAGACCCTGGTATGGAAACTGTTGCTGAGAGGAAGGCTGGGCCGGCTGGAGAAATCTCCTTCCCTCTCCACATCTCCCCCGGCCCTGCCCCCGCCACCGGCTGCCCTCTGTCCAGGGTGGTTTCGAGGCAGACCTGTCTGAAGACCTCTAAGATGGAGGAATGATCTCGAGGCTACAGGTGGCAATGAGTCACTGAGTGCGGGGGCCAAAGAGAGAACGAAGCATTAGGATGAGGAGACTGAGGGGATCTGATGAAACAGAAAGTGCTATTTCAGTTCTTTCTGCTTGGAAGTTCTCAGGTCCGATCTGAGACTGAGAAGGGGAGTGAAATTGAGCCCAGACATCTTGTGGGAGAAAATGACTTCACTTCCACAGCAGATAATACCGGCTCCATTGCCCCCACTGAACTGGCTTCTGTTCTGCAGGGATTTCAATTCTCAATTAATGATTGATTATAGTACTTTTAATGCTTACTATGTGCCCAGCACTGTACTAAGGGCTGGGTAGATACAAGCAAATCGGATTGGGCACAGTCCCCATCCCACATGGGACTCACAGTCTTAATTCCCATTTTACAGAGGAGAGAATGAAGGCACAGAGAAGTGAATTGACTTCCCCAAGGTCACATAGCAGACAAGTGGCAGAGTCAGGATTAGCACCCAGAATCTTCTGACTCCTAGATCCGTGTTCTGTTCAACAGGCTAAACTGCTTCTCTGAGTAGAAACAATATAATCAGGTTGGCCTCAGTCCCTGACCCACCTGGGAGTCACAGTCTAAGTGGGAGGGAGAATGAGTATTGCATTCCCATTTTACAGGTGGAGAAACTGAGATGCAGAGAAGTTGAGTGACGTGCCCAAGGTCACACAGACGATAAGTGAGGGGAAGGGAATTAGAACCCAAGTCCTCTGACTATTTCTACTAGCCCTTGCTGCTTCCCCGAAGAACTCAGGGTCAGCCCTCCGGCCCTCTTAAAAGCCCCTCCCTCTTTCCTCCTCCTTACTCTTTTTTCCCTCAAGCGCCATTGCCCCCACCCTCCGCTTTAGCAATTTTCGGAGGGATTGGACGAGGGACGAGTTTAAAGACCGGATCATTCCTGTACATGCTCTGATTAAAGCGTAGAAGGGATTCGGCCGATAAAACTAAACCACTGCGCCTCTAATCTCGCCGCTGCGCCGGGGCCATCGGCCGCCGCTCGGGGACGGTCTCGAATCCCTACTTCCCCTACCCTCAACCCGACTCTTTTCCTCTGCCAAATTACTTGATCCTTTAAATACTTCAGAGGAGCCTCAGACTCATTTTGTCCCACCTCCTGTCTTCTGACGAGGAGTCTCGGCTTCAACAAGCCTTTAAAGTAGAAGATCTAATGTGTGCTGGGAACGCTCCACTCCATTTAAATCTTAGAATTTACCCTTAAACCCTCCAGCTGCGAACTCAACCCCGACCACAGATACCACATGGAGGCTTTTTTGGAGCGGCGGGCAGAGGGTCCGATCATATAATAATGATGACAGTAGGAATAATAATAATAGTGATAAAGCAATAACAATAATAATAATAATAACCTAGTGGAAATAACATGGGACTAGGAGTCAGGAGACTCAGGTTCGAATTTCAGCTCCTTCACTGAACTGCCAAGTGATCTTGGACAAATCATTTACTCTGTCAGGACTTCAGTTTCTTCATCTGTAAATGGAGGTAAAATACGTTGGAAGCCCTGAGTGGGACTAAACTGTGTCTGATCTCATAACCTTTTATCTACCTCAGTGCTCAACACAGAGTAATCAGTTAATCAATGTCATGACGATAAGCATCATAATCACCGTAATAACGACGCGTGCCGCGGGCTGGATCCCGCCTGATAAGCAGGGGGGAGATGGGGGTCCGCTCGCTAAACAGCGCAGGCTCCCGCGCTCGCTGCCGGCCGAGCCCCGCGGACAATGCTGCAACACGTCCCCTCTCCCGCCCTCCCCGCCCCCTCCTCCCGCCATCTGCTCTGCTAACTGACACCAGCTGACTGGCTCGGAGGGGAACCCCGCCACCCCACCCCCTCCTCAGACTGGTCCAGACGGGGGTGGGGGCGGCACAGAGACGGGGAGGGCGGATCAGGTTCGGGGTCACCGCGTCCCGGGAGTTTCAGCTCCTCGGGGAACAGGACTCCGCGCTCCCCTCTGTCAGGTCGGGGGAGACGATCCCCGGTGGGAGCTCTAAATCCCGGCTCTGCCATTTGTCTGCTGGGCAAGCCACTACATTTCTCTGTGCCTCAGTTACCTCATCTGTAAAATGGGGATTAGACTACGTGCCCCACGTGGGACAACCTGATTGCCTTGTATCTCCCCCAGCGCTTAGAACAGTGCTTGGCACAAAGTAAGTACTTTATAAATCCCATCATCATTATTGTTATAATTAATATTAGGAGGAGACCGAGAGGAGAGTGTGGAAACTGAGCTGGTGGGTTTGACTCGGGGGCCAATCTTCGAAGTGAGAAAGAAATGCCCACTTCCTCCTTTTCTACCCTAAAGTGATCCCAAGGGTTTCTGGGGGCAAAAACATGACTCTCAACTTCTCTTCTCTGCTGATATGGGCTGGGTACCCTCTTCGGGCTGGAAAAGGCCCTAGGTTCGAATTCGGACTCTGCCACTTGTCTGCTGTGTGACCTTGGGCAAATCGCTTAATTTCTCTGTACTTAAGCTACCTCATCTGTAAATGGGGATTGAGACTGTGAACCCCATGTGGGTGATGGACTGTGTCCAACATAATTAGCTTGTATCTACCCCAGCGCTTAGTGCAGTGTCTGGCACATAGTAAGCTCTTAACAAAAGGCTGCCTTGATGGGGCAGGGCAGTTCTCTTATGTCCAGCCTCCTTCCTCCTCTTTCCCATGCCTAGGTGCTCGTGGGACTGGCCGGGAAACTTCACTTTCCAGGGCATTGGCAGGCTAGATACCCAGGAATTAGGGTTTCTGGGGATTCCTTCAAAAGGGAGGGTGAGGGTCACCTGCCAGGGAAACATGGCGGAAGCCCAAAGTGTGGCTGGCCTAGACCCAGAATGGGCACAGTGAGGAGCTGGCGTTGGCGGATTGTTCTCCTGTTCCCAATCCAGTTTCCTGGGAAACCGGCTAGGGAAGTCTCCAGGTGATGGGGAAGGTCCGGGGCGAGGGAGATGACTCCATGAGAGAGCCGGAGGGAGAACTCTGGCTGAGCTGTGTCCAGGCCATGGTGTCCACAAGCAGAGAAAAGGGGCAGATCTTGATCACCCCAGTGGAGACCCCACTCACCTCCATGGCCCTACTCCCAGCCCCATCACCCTCCCTGGCCCCCTCCACACCCTAAGGCCCTCCCCCAGTCCATCCCCGCAGAACTCCCTGGGAAAGGTGACTCAGGAAAATCCCCCAGGCGACAAACGGGTCGCCCTGCCCAGCTAAGGGAGGCAGGGGCAGCGTCCAAGTTCACCAAGCCAGATTTTCTGTAGGGACGGGGTGTCACCTGCAAGAACAAACAGGGGGGCAATGGTGGGGTGGAATGAGCCACGATTGTGTGTGCCCTGCCACATCTTCCCCCCGCCCAATCTCCTTTGCCTACTGACCTCGAGCACTGCTGAACAGGCTGTGACTTCTCACTGCCTCTGGGACATATCGGTCTGGCACCCCCGGCCCCATCCATTCCCTCCAGTCCAGAGGAAGGCCTCCCTCCTCATCCTTTCTCCTCTCTCTATTCCTTTCCCCTTCCCACCTCTGCCCTTCCCTTTCCTCTCCTGTCTTTGCAAACTGCCTCAAGATCTCTAGAGGAAGGAGACGGTGGAGACCCCAGGAAATGGGCTCAGATCTATTAATAGTATTGCTTACTAATTTATTACTGTATTTGTTCAGCACTCACTATGTGCCAGGCCCTGTGATAAACGTTGGGATAGATATGAGATTAACAGGTGGGACATAGTTCTTGTCCCACTAGGAAGTCAATCTAAGAGGGAGAAGTGTCCCCATTTTATAGAGGAGGGAACTGAGGTCCACAAATTTGAAGTGACTTAGCATAATGAAACTATTTAAGTGCTTGCTAGTACCAGGCTCTGCACTAAGCACTGAGGTCAGTGCAAAATGATCAGCAGTGGATGAAAGTGTTGGTAGTCTCTTGCCCCAGAGCCAGAGCCCCCAGACCCTCAGGTATACCAGTTAGTTCTCCCCTCCCTCCCCCTTCTTCCTACACCTTCCTCACTCCATTATTCAGTTCCATTGTTGAACTGTGTTAGCTCACTAGGCTTTTCCAGAGTCCTTCCTCAATCAATCTATCAATGGTATTTAGTAAGGGCTTTCTGTGTGCAGAGTACTGAACTAACCACTTGGGAGAGTACACTATAACAGAGTTGGTAGACACGTTCCTTTCCCATAACAAGCTTACAGTTATGCCCTTGGCCCTTGGTCCCTGGACCTTTCCCTACCCTGCTCGGACAAGATTGGCTCCAGCAGGATCTGATCCTCACAGGCCATTCAATAGCCCAATCAGAAATGGAGCAAGTCCCTCACCCAGGTCACAACCCTGGGCTTCGGGGACTCGAGGGAAAGAATGATAATTGTGATATTTATTAAGCGCTTGCTCTGTGCCAGGCACTGTACTAAATGCTGGAGTGGTTACAAACCAATCG
The DNA here is from genome assembly GCF_004115215.2 of Ornithorhynchus anatinus. NCBI lineage: Eukaryota > Metazoa > Chordata > Mammalia > Monotremata > Ornithorhynchidae > Ornithorhynchus > Ornithorhynchus anatinus. The sequence goes on along the minus strand of NC_041737.1, from coordinate 58,314,597 downwards.
TGTTGGATACAGTCCCTGTCACGCATGGGGCTCAAAGTCTTAATCCCCATATTACAGACGAGGTAACTGAAGCACAGAGAAGTGAAGTGATTGGTCCAAGGCCACACAGCAAACAGGTGGAGGATCCTGGATTAGAACTCATGACCTTCTGACACCCAGGTTCAGGCTCTATCCACTATGGCAGGGAGAGTAGGACTGGAGAAAGCCCTATCTCAAGCAGTTAGTACAGTGTTTTGCATATGGTAAGAGGGGGGAAGAGGATAAAGAACTCTGTCTAGGGTCCTAGAACCCCATCCTGGAAGAGGGGGAGTGGAGGAAGGTGGGGAAGGGAGTGCAAGGGACACTAAAGGTCACTGCAAAAACCAGAAACTCGGCAGTCCCCCAGTGGAGTGCAACAGGTTCATTAGATTCCCCTGCCCCCCAGCCCCAGTGGTCACAGGGTCACTGGACATTGGTGGACGCTGCTGAGAGGAACCCAAAGGAGGAGACTGGCCTCAGGGGACAGCCGGGCTAGATGACCTGAAGCCAGGGGACAGCTGGTGATCCCCACCCCCAACCAGCTTCATTTTTTAAGCAGCTGCCTCCTCCCTGCTATCCGGAGGTTATCCTTTCCATCCTCCTGCCTCCAGCCGAAACAGAGGATTGTGGGGGATTATGGGGCTCTGAATGCCATTGGGGCAGGAACCTCATTCCATCACTCATTTCGTTGAACAAATCCAGATCACCAGGAAGTTCTTCCTGCTGTCTATCTTCTGTTCCTCTTACCGGAACCGAAGCTGATACCCCAGTAGAGATAGAGGAGGCATTTGTCACCAAACTCTTGGCCCATCATTTCTTTTCTTCTTTCTGCCTCTTTTCTTGAAACTAGGCCTTTGAAAACTAGTCCCCACACCTTACTCTCCTCTGTGCCATCACCCAAAAGCGCACCCCCCGGCCAGGACCCTCTCTGAGGCCTCCATGCCTCTAATAGCCTCAAACTCTACTCAGCCATGTGTAAACTTCAATTCTTTCAATCGTGTTTATTGAACACTTACTGTGTGCACAGAACTGCACTAAGTGCTTAGGATAGTACAATAGGGGAAGCAGGGTGGCCCAGTGGAAAGACCCTGAACCTGGGAGTCAGAAGCCCTGGGTTCTAATCCCCAATCTGCCAGTTGCCTGCTGTGTGACCTTGGGCAAGTCACTCATCTTCTCTGTGGCTCGGTTCCCTCCTCCGCAAAATAGGGATTCAGTACCTATTCTCCCTCCTACTTTGTGAACTCCATGTGCACCTGACTATCCTGATACAACCCAGTACTTAGTACAGTGCTTAGCATATCGTAAGTGCTTAACAAATACCACAATTATGATATAACAGAGTTGGTAGGTACATTTGCTGCCCACAAGAGCTTACAGTCTAGCAGGGAAGACAAACATTAATAAATATAAATATAAATAAATTATGGACTTTGTGTCTTTGTGTCTTGTGTCTGCTGCCTGAGATCTGGTAACCTGGGGGGTTTAACCCAGCACTGTGGTCATTGAGGGACAGAGAGGTTATGTGATGGTGCCACGGAAATACAGCAAGCGCTGGGGCCTAGTTGAGTGGACCAACACCTGGACAATGGTTGTCTGCATCCCTGGGGAGTCAGAAGGACTTTCTGGGTCCCCGCTCTGTCCTGGGGCTCCTGATCCTCATTCATCTGTTGCCCTGAGTGCCCAGCCCATCTGACCCAGACAGACTCTGCCGGTTTTGATCCGTCCCTAAGAACTTGGGGAATCCCTCCTATTGTCTAACCTGGAGCCGCTCCTTTTTCTGAAAACTCCCCAAGGTCTCCACCACCCTAAATCCAGCTCTACACCACCTCCTGCACCCTGAGCTGAAGGGGACCGGGTCTGAGGTACTGGGGAGGGGTTCCGTCCCGGAGGAGAGATGCAGAGTTAGGCATCTGCCTGGACAAAGAGCCTGCTCCTCCCCTCTGTGCTGCTGTCTGACCCCGTTACGTCCTCACCGACCGCAGCGGACAAAGCCGGAGCGATGGGGGGCGCGGCCAAGGCCTCCAGCACCTGCCCGGGGCGTCCGGAAGGCGGTGGGGTGGGGGGAACGGGAGGGGGCGGGGAGGGGGGAACAGGAGGGGGCAAAGGAAAGGGAGGGGGCGGGCCCAGCTGCCTCCTACTCTGCAGGGCGAGAGAGGTCGCGGCAGGCCGGGCGAGGGGCCAATGAGATTCCGGCACTGTCGAACAAGACAACAGTTGTGCTGGAGGGCTCGGGTGCTTGGGGGGCGGGGGAGCGGGGGGAGCTGGACGCTGTCAGAACCGGTCGGGCCTGGGTGGGGGTGGGTGGAGGGAGACCCTGTCAGAGCTTCCCATGCGGAGAGCTGCCCAGTGAGCCGGGGCTGACTATTTTGGCTCGAAGACCAAGAGGAACCATCAGGGAGCTGACTGGGGAGGGTGCTCGGGGATGGGAAGAAGAAGGAACGGGGAGGTCTACTATTCCCCAATCCTCCCTGATCCGCCTCTCCCCTCGGCTCTGGTTGCGGGGAAAAGAGTTTGTTCTCTTGTTTAGGAGAAGAGAACGGGCGTCCGGTGTAGTAGGAGGGATTGAGGTTAGGCAGCTGGAAGGCCTTTGGGAGACCCAGACCAACTCGGCCCTGGACTTGGGGGAGGGAGAGGAGAGAGAGGGGCGAGGAAGCCCTGAAGCAAATCCTCCTGAGCTCTGATTCGGAGAATCTCTTTAGCTGAGAGAGGATTTACATCCCTCCAACGAATCCTCTCCCCAGTCGCCGCGCCCAGGCTCCTCTCTGCGGAGGAATCAGACCGATCCAGCGCTGCCCTCTCTCCCCGGGGTTTCCTGGTGCCGAAGCCCGGCTGCTCCCCGCTCCCTGGGAATGTGGGTCCCGGGAACAGCTGCCGCCTTCGTGCCGGCTGCCAGCTGTGCCCAGGGGCGGCTGCCGCAGCTCAAAGGAGCAGGGGCGGCAGAAGTTCCGAGTTTCACGCTCCGATCCAGCGCCCGAGTTTGGGACTTCGCGGGCAGCGAGGAGGGGGCACCGCATCAGCTCCATTCCATCGTCGTCCAACCTAGCACCCCACCTCGTGCCCCTTTGTGGCCTCCATCTCGGCCATGCTGCAAGCTTCGGTTCCCACTGCCTCTTCTCCTATGCTTATCGGGGGTCATAGCCTAGTGGAAAGAGCACGGGCCTGGGAGTCAGAGGTCGTCGGTTCTAATCCCGGCTCTGCCACATGTCTGCTGTGTGACCTTGGACAAATCACTTAACTTCTCTGTGCTTCAGTTGCCTCATATGTAAAATGGGGATCAAGATTTTGAGCCCCAATGATGGATATGGACTGTGTCCAACCTGATTACCTTGTATCTACCCCAGCGCTTAGAACAGTGCTTGGCACATCGTAAACGCTTAACAAATACCACAGTTACTGTTATTATTATTATTATTATCCATCCCCAGGCTCTATGAGACCCTTCTTCTTCCCTCCTCCTGTTGATGGGGTTTCTCTAGGGAAAGAGATAGCACAGTCTTCCCAAGGCAGTTTGTTAGTGCCCTCGCCACTGCCAGTCTACCATTAAACTCTCACACTGCAGCCGCAGCCCCCGGAGTCTGAAGGAACTTGGAGAATCGATGTCGTGGCTAGAGGTCGAGCCAAGCTAGCCTGATCACAGCCAGGTTTCCTGCCCAGAAGGAAAGAGAGGTGTTGTCCCGGGTCGTCTGCCTCCTTCTGCCATCCCTCTCCACTCCTTCCCCGCCCAGCCCTTCTACTAAAGTGGCCCCAACACCTTCGTTGTGGGCAGGGAATGTATCTGTTAATTGTTATTTTGTACTCTCCCAGGTATTTGTACACAGTAAGCGCTCAGTAAATACGATTGACTGACTTTAACTCCCCTTTTCCATTTTTCCTCTCTTCTTGGACCAGTTTACTCGCTAAACTACGCCCAGCATCCCCATCTCCTCTTCCCCCATCTCACCTCTCTTCCCGGTCCCGCCCCCATCTCCCCTCCCCATCCCCCTCGGAGCGATCTGAAGCACGCCCAACATCCCCTAGCCCCTCTTGCAGGGATTTGGGACATCGCCGACCCCTTCGCAGGGCCCTGGAGGGCTAGGCACTAGGGATTCCCTGCAGGCTGGCGACAGACGGGCGAGGGGGCGGAGGGGAACCGGGAGGGGCGGAGGAGGGGGAGGCTCTATGAGCCCAGAGCCACGTGCAGGTGCTTCCGCCGACACGGGACGCCGGGTCAGGGGCTGCCTCGGCCTTATTGTCAGGCCTAGGGAGGGAGGGGGTGGGCTGCTCAGGGCCGACCGGGGTGGCCGATCCTGGGGCGGGTGGGGCCGAGGGTAGAGGAAGCAGGTTCGGACTCCGTCCGGGCAGTCTGGGACTTAAGGGCTTGGACAGACCCCCCCTTCCCTGAGCGCACCCACGAACTCCCACCTCCACCTGGTCACCCCGAAAAAGGACAGAGCCAGTATGGTGTAGTGGCTAGAGCCCTGGCCTGGGAGTCAGAAGGTGGTGAGTTCTAATTCCAGCTCCGCCATTCGTCTGCTGTGTGACCTTGGGCAAGTCCCTTCACTTCTCTGGGCCTCAGTTACCTCATCTGTAAAATGGAAATTGAGACTGTGAGCCCCATATGGGACCAACCGTATTTGTTGTATCCACTCCTACACTTAGTAGAGTGCCTGGCACATAGTAAGCGCTTAACAAATGTCATTGTTATTATTATCATTATTATTATTATCCCCATCTCCGAGCCCAACCCCTTAAACTGAGAAGAACGCTCTAAGAGAACGGGGAAATGGGGGTTGAGTCTGCTCTCTAGAGTACGTGAGCGCTGCAGAGTCGCTGCTCTGACTTGGATCCTGCCACCAGTCCGTCTTTCTGGGCTCAGGACTCGAGCGTGGCTCCACCCCATAGAATAGCAGACCCGAGTTTTCAGTTCCTTCCAGGCTCGAGTCTAAACAAGATCGACACTTTATTCGCTCTCCAAACTTCGTCTCTCCTTTACAACAGGACTAAACCCTTAGTGCGAGAACGAAGCCAGCCTCCTCCGGCTCCTCCTGTCTCCCCACCCCCACACCTTCCCCCTTCCCCACCCCTTTCCCCCCAGAGACTCGGGAAAGTCGTCAAGAGACCCAAGATGTGGCCTCCAACTTAATCCGCGTGAAAAATTCTTCCAAAAGTATCTGGGGGTTCTGCGCGGTAGGAAAACCGACAAGAAACGTTACCTTGCCCTTAAATATAAAATCACTGTGTGAGGTGGTACCTACTGGACTACTAATACGAACAGGAGAGACATATAATAAGATCAATAAATTAAATAAATAACTTTTCAGAAATATCCGGAACACAGACATCACCTACAAATCTTGACGCAAAGAAAATTAGCCGTGCAGATAACTCCTCGCCAGTTCCCCTAAGGCTTGTTTTCTTGAGGGATTCAGCTGTGGAAGTTGTTGGGCTGGGCATTCACCACCAAGGGCGCTTTCAAATGACCAGGGTCAGTTGGAGGAAACCTTCTGAATATGTAGATCCCGACCCCGAGCCCCGGATGACGGGAGGGGATGGGGAGAAGTTGGACTTTCAGAGAAACTGGGAGAAAGAAGGAAAGGCTTCAGGTGAGATGGAGTTAAAGGAGGTTACTTCTGAGAGCTGGCTCGGGGTGCAGAAAGTGAAATAGTCTAATCTTCGTCATGCGTGAAGGGAGCGGGAAGCTCTCCCCACCCCAGTCTCATTTGCCAACCTCCAGCCTGCGGCACTTCAGCTCTGTTGTAGAGGCTGAAACCAGCGAGGGTCTGGACCTTCTCAGGAATAGGGTGAGGTTGGGGATTGGAGTGAGGAAAATGCAAATGTGGTTTTCAGTGGGATCATATGATAATAATACTAAATAGTGTTTGTTAAATGCTTACTATGTGCCAGGCACTCTACTAGGCGCCGGGGTAGACACAAGATAATCAGGGTCGACACAGTCCCTGTCCCACATGGGGCTCACAATCTCATTCTCCATTTTACCGGTGAGGTAACCGAGGCAGAGAGAAATTAAGATATTTGCCGAAGGTCGAACAGCAGACAAATGGCAGAGCTGGGATAAGAACCCAAGCTCTTCTGACTCCCAGGCCCATATACTATCCACTTGGCCACAATGCTTCTCTAAGCTCCTAAATCCTCAGGGCATAGGTGGTGGCTACCATTGTGCCAGAAAATATGGTAACAAGATATATCAGAGTTCGGGATACGGGCTTGATTTTTTTCGGATCGGGGGTGAAGAGAGAGGACGAAAAGGGAATCTCTGGGAAATGACTAGGTGGACTTTGGGTGAACCTCTCCTCCCCACACAGGTCGCGCCCTCGAGACCATCGGGGTTCCCTCCCTGGCGTGGAGATAGGGGCTTGGGCGAGTTGGCCTTGCCGACTCCCCTGGGGCTGGGGGGACGGGGGTTCAGGTGGTTTGTTCCAAAAAGCTGGCTTGTCTCCCGGACTGTAAGTGAGGCGGAGGCTTGCATGCGAATCAATTCCCCAAAGTTAGATTCCAAGTTATTAGGGCGGAAATACCTCCCCACAAACCCAGAACCCCGCTCTGAAATCAGGAATGGGAGTCCGACTCGGGTTCGACTGCCGAAGCTGCTCCGTACCGAAATCTGCTCCGTACCGAAATCCCCGACAGTTCAGCACCTAGAAGAGCTAGGTCGGGGGAAATTTCTTTGGGCCGGTTCGCCCAGATTATTTCCTTCCCGGGTCTCGGTTCCCTAAGTGGCAGCCTGGGCCCGTCAGATTCTTCGAGTAAGCCCCCGGTCCTGGTGCTCTGGAGAGGAGTGAAGACTGGTCGGGGATGGGAAGCGGTGTGGCTTAGTGGAAGGAGCAGGGGCTTGGGAGTCAAAGGTCATGGGTTCTAATCCCACCTCCTCCATTTATCAGATGTGTGACTTTGGGCAAGTCATTTAACTTTTCTGTGCCTCAGTTACCGCATCTGTAAAATGGGGATTAAGACTGTGAGCCCCACTAGGGACAACCTGATATTCTTGAATTTACCCCAGCGCTTAGAACAGTGCTTGGCACAGAGTAAGCGCTTAACAAATACTATTATTATTATTACTAGAATACTCTGGAAGGTCCGATGGTCGCGGCCGCAGCCAATCAGGTCCCTTTGCCCCGGGACTCCGGACCCTTCCCGACCCTCTTGGCTAGTCGCTGAAGATGGCGCTGAGCTGCGCCCCCGCTCCGGGGTGCGAGTAGCGGTCGTAGGGTGCCGACTGGACGGGGATTTCATAGCGCGGGGCGGCCTCCGGGAAGTGGACGGCGGGTCCGTGCGCCCGGTCCAGACTCCCGGCGGGGTAGGGGCCCAGGAAGGCGAAAGCCTTGTCTAGACCGGGAGCTTGGCCCTGCTTCAGGGCGAAGTTGCCGCTGACGCTGAGCGGCGGCGGGAGGGGGCCTTCGAAGGGTGGCGGGGTGCAGGGCGGAGGAACCCCGAAGCAGGCCTCTCCCTGGCCCTTGAAAGCCGGAGCCTTGAGGTGTAGGAGGGGCGCCTCGAGAAGCCCGTAGGGCGGGCTGGGGATCCCGGGCGACTGGTAGCCGAAGCTGGGCACGGGCGGGGCGGAGACGGCCGGCGGGGTCTTCCCGTCCTGCGGGTCTCGGCCGCCGGGCTGCGGGCCCAGCTGGAGGCAGCCAGCCACGAGGTTGCTGGTGGGTTGGGACAGTCCTCTGCAGAGCATTTCGGCGAAGCCCTTGCCCTCCGGCGTCTGGCCCGTCTCCAGAACCTCGGATAAGGCCCAGATGTAATTTCTGGCCAACCTAAGCGTCTCGATCTTGGAGAGCTTCTGCGTTTTGGAGTAGCAGGGCATGACCCTGCGCAAGCTATCCAGCGCGTCGTTCAGTCCGTGCATGCGGGTCCTCTCCCGGGCGTTCGCCTTGACCCTCCGCGCCCGGAAACGCTCCAGCCGCGCCTTGGTCATCCGCTTCTTCTTTGGCCCCCTCCTTTTGGGCCTCGGCCCCTGGTCCTCCCCTCCAACCTCTTCCCCTTCCCCCTCCTCCTCCTCCTCCTCCGCCAATTCCTCCTCCTGATCTTCAAAACTGTGGCGCGCCTCGACTAGGCCTCCCATTGCCCCCAAAGCGTCTGGGGCCCCGTGCTCTTCTTCCTCTTCTTCTTGTGGGCCGAGGGCTCCCCCCAGCCACGGGGGCGGCGGCAGGACCAGCTGGGCCATGGCTCCTCCTTCCCCGAAGACCTGTAGCATCTGTGGACGCTGGGACAGAGAGATCAGCGAGAGTTAATAACCCACCCCGAGAGTGCGGCGGAAGCCGAGGAAGATCACCAGCTTCGACGCCCCGCGGGAAGTAATCAGCCTCCCCAGACTGCGCGGACATCCCGGGTTTGGAGGCCAATCAGCGCGGAAAACACGTCGGTTGGTCTGCTCACTCCACTCCACCTAAACATCTTTATGACCTCTTCGTCCCTGGTCTCCCCTCGACATCTCCCGCGCCTGCAGTTTTGGGAAGAAGATGGGCTCGGGGCCTCCAGAGGGAGGAGGGAAGTGTCCCAATCGCCTCTGGCCTGGGCTGACCCTGAGGCAGTGCAGAGCGGATTTGGTCAGGGTGCTGGACCGGCTTGCACTTTGCAGAATATATCCAACCACTGTCTCGGTTTTAACCAGTTTATCCTGATAAACCCTATCTACCTCAGTGCTCAGTACAGAGTTTGACACATAGTAAGCCCTTAACACAAATTATCATTATTATTATTATTATCATCATCATCACCATCACCATATTGTTATCATTATTTTCGCCACATATCTGAAAGAGAAGGAAAAGCAGAGGTGGTATTTCTCCACGTTTTACAGATGACAAAGCAGAGAGATTAAGTGACTTGCCAAAAGCCACACAGCGAACCAGTGGCAGAGCTGAGGGTGGGAAACTAGAGACTCCCTTTCCTCCTTCCTCTCCCTTCTCTCTTTCCCTCCACCTATCATTTCCCTCCCTCTTCTTCCTCCTCTTCCTTTTTCTTCTCCTCCTCTTTATGTTTCTCCTCCTCCTCCTTCTAGCCTCATCATTTTTCTCTTCCTCCCCCACCTTCACATTCTCCTCTTCTCTTTCACCGACTCCTCCTCACCAGAAAATGTTTACTGACTCCCTACAAGCTATAGGCTAGAGTTTTATCCAGCCTACTTAGCTGTGGTCCCTGCCCTCCCAGAGTGCATAGTCTAAAGAGACCAAGAAGATATATACGTGTTCACTCATGAGAAACACCATGGCCTAGCGGAAAGAGCACAGGTTTGGGAATCAGAGCAGCTGGGTTCTAATCCCAGCTCTGCCAACAGCTCGCTGTGTGATCTTGAGCAAATCACTTAACTTCTCTGTGCCTCCTTTTCCTAAACTGTAAAATAGCAATTAAATACCTGCTCTCCCTCTTACTTAGACTGTGAGGCCCAGGTTGGACAGGGGCCTGATTAATTTGTATCTATTCCAGTACTCAGAACAGTGCTTGGCACATAGAAAGTAGTAGTAATAATAATAACAATTATGGTATTTAAGTGCTTACTATGTGCCAAGCACTATTCTAAGCCCTGGGGGAGATATAAAGTAATCAGGTTGTCCCACGAGGGGCTCACAGTCTCAACCCCAGTTTTACAGATGAGGTAACTGAGGCACAGAAAAGTTAAGTAGCTTGTCCAAAGTCACTCAGCAGAAAAGTGGCGAAGACGGGATTAGAACCCACTTCCTTCGACTTCCAAGCCAGTGCTCTTTCCACTAAGCCACGCTGCAATAAATATAATAATTTCTCTCTTCGCCCAGAGGTTCCTGGTAATTAAACAAATGGACTTGACAGCTGTTCTGCTTTCCTAACAGACTGTTACCATAGGCCAGTTAACCAGTGTCCAAGGTTGACCTATAGGATAATCTGCAGAGCAACTCATTTCCAAAGACCTCTGTTCATTGCAATGGGATAAAATTAAAATGGCCTTCTTGGACCAGCAAACATGTGGTAAGGTGCAAGGGCTCCTAGTTTATTTGCAAAGCTGTCTGCACTGACCCTAGCCAAATGCTCCTGCCTTCTTTCGTAACCCCTCTCCATAAAAACCAATGGAGGCTTCTGGGTCTCCCTCTCTGGGGAAGTCCCCGATTCAGGATCCTGATCCCAGATCCCTAATCCCTCCTACCTCCTCTAAATTTAGAGTTCACCAGATGTTCTCATCCCTGGTTACTGGAACAGCCTATCATTCTCCTTACCTCCTTGGCAATAGGTGAGATGGAAACTAGAAACCAGGAAGAATTTCCCGGATTGTGAGGGCTCAGATACATCATAACAACATAGACATACTCTCACAAATACACACAGACACTCCCATTTTCACACACAACCTCCTCTCTTCAACACACACACACACACATACAAAGTTTGTCCCATTTGGTGCAGGAGAGGAGCTAAATTACCCACAGATTTCCTCTGTTTCCCAAGATCTTAAATAGGATACCTCCCCGAGGAGGGTTTGTGGGGTACGGAGATGCAGAGGATGATCTGGTCAGATTTCAACCCAACAGATCCAGCCTGTCATAGCATATTTACCTGGGAATCAGAGGCTACCCCTGGGTGCCTAGACCAGCCAGCTCTCTGCCTCCGAGTGGGATCTCCACAAACTATTATAGAGTGAACTCCCCCCAACCTCCAGGCAAAGACCAACTTTACCAATAGCTGTTCCGGTTGGCAGAATGGTTCTTCCTGCTGTCTGACTCGAATCTTTCTTGCTGCAACTGAGCAAGAATTCCCCAGATTTCGAGGATGGCAAGCACATAGCATCCGCAAAACCCATAGGAGCCTCTAATGCTCCAAGCAAGCAGCGTCTTTATTCCCTGGATTTACAATGTGCTTGCCTCCCTCCACACCCTGACCCTGCTGCCTACAGATACGCTCAAAGTCACAAATTCTCCCCCAGCTGCCCGATCCTCTCCCATCCTTTCTTGGGGTCGGATCCTGGTTTCTGTTCTGGCTAGCTCCATCTCCCAGGTATGGAAACTAAGGCTCAGAGGACGGTAACTCTGTCGAGGTCACAAAGTATGTTGTCAGTGGGGAATAGAACCCAGAGTCCCCAAACTCCCGTCCCCGTATATGTCTGAGGAGCTGCTGAGAGAGGAGCTGCTGGGAGAGTAGATGGCCAGAAGCCAGGACTGACCCCCACCCCATTCACCCCCACTTCACAACACGGAGGGCTAAAGGTGGACCCGCAGGGTCTTTGCCCCCATCATGATGCCCTGGAGGTCTCTGACAAGGAAAAATTTACTCTCTAGATAATTTGGAGCATCTGGATAGTTATTCTCTTGGCATCGCAGAGGAGATGGTTCCTTTTCTGGTGTCTGCCCCGAAACTCCCAATCCCCCCCCGATCTCCCCCAACGAAAACCTTCCCCACTTCTAGCCAGGGAGGTCCCCGATACGGGCAACGAGGTAAAAGGTGGACTTTTGGGGAATGTGACAAAGTAATCGGACACACGGACCCTCTCTTCCCGGGTGGCCGTGCAGTGTGGCCTTGGACAAGTCGATTAGCCTCTCGGGGTCTCAGTCTTCCCCTCTGCAAAGTAGGGAGAGGGCGGTCCGGGCTGCTAAAACAGGGTCCTTCACTGGCTCCTGCCTGGAGGGCAGAATTGTCTAATTTATCCGCACAACCCACTCCTCGACCGAATCCTGGTGCTGGGGTAGGAGCCGCCCCCAAACCCTCGGCTGATCAGCTGCCTTCAGCCGCTCCTCCCCACTTCATTTCACCCCGGCCGATCCCCCCGCCGTCCCTCTTCTCTTCACCCCGGCCGACCCTCCGCTCTCGTCACTCCGAGCAGCAGGACGCCTGAGCCGGCCGAACGCACCTTTAGTGGCGGCAAAGGCGACCGGTGGCTCTCTCCTGACCCCGCGGCAGGGCTAGAGGGCCGAGCTCCCCAGGACCATCCTGGTTCAGACTCTAGTTGTCTATCGTCCCCGGTCCGGCCATGCCGTGTGCCCTGGCCGCAGTTCCTGGCTCCGTGACCCTTCGGCCGTCCGCCCGCCCGGCTCGCTCCCCTCCGACCACCTCTGCTCCAAAGTCCGTCAGTCCCGAGGCTGAACTTTCAGGACCAGGGCCGCGGCCAGCTCCCCGGCTCTGCTCGCCGTGTCCGCCCGCTGCCCGCTTTTGATTTCTCCCCGCCTCCCTCCCGCCTTGGGGGGGCGTCCTAGACCCCACCCCCTTGGGGGCGGGAGGCCTGAGGGGAGGTGGGAGGCCAGATGGACGGGCCAGTGTCTGAGCAGGGGGAGGGGATGGCGGCGGCAGGAGACAGGGACCAGTCCGCTCCAGCCTCCCCTCCCTCCCCATTGCTTGTCTCCGGTCCCACCCGAGTCCAGACGCATTGGGGTCTGCTCCCCGAAGTTCCCGCGGGGTTCGGAAGGAGTTGAGATTGTCTAGGGGCGAGAAGAGAAGGAGACAGACCACCAGAGGGCAGGTCGGAGGAAAGGGGCTGTTTTGCAGCAGAAAGGATTAAGGTTAGACAGGAAAAACAACCCTTCCAGAGGTGGGGAAGGGCGATTGCCAAACACTGGACCCGCCTACAAGGAAAGTGTTAATAGTTTTTTCTGGCTCCCCCGTTAAACTCCTTGAGGACAAGGAAAATGCGCCTGGCTACTATTTACTCTCCCTAACACTCAGTAGTGGGTCAGTCAATGTGGCCAGTGGAAATATGCCCGAAAACCAAGGACGAGAGGGGATGACCTCTCGAGGGCCTTTCCAGCCCGAAGAGTTTGCATGAAAAATCTTCCTGCTCAGTGCTGTGTGATTTTGAGAAAGTTGGCTAACCCCTCCGGGACTCCGGTCCCCAGGGGTTGTGATGGGTTGCGTGCCGCGGGCAGGGTGGCGAGGAGAAGTTATTCCTTAGCGGGAGAAAAGAGGAAACGCACCAACAGTTCCTGCGGGTGTGTCCTCTTTTGAGGGGCCAAGGTGCAGAAGAGTGGTGTAGCCGGAAGTATTGTAGAACAGGTGTGTGTGTGTGTGTGTGTGTTTGTGTGTGTGAGTTTGGCCGGTACGCGGAACCGAGGTCCCGCACCAACATTATAGGCGGTGAATTTATTCCCCGGAGGGGGATTCCGCTCTCCTCCGCGACAGATTGGGACTCATAAATCTGCCTGCATCCCTCCCCCTTCTCTTCTTTCCTTCCCCCTTCTTTCTCCCCATTCCCCTCCCCCGGCATCGCCGAGTGGCCCCGACCGGTCTCCTCCCCTCCCCCGGCAGATGGCTCCGCAGGCCCGACCACCCCGTCAGCCCAGCCCCGCGGAGGGGGAAGGGAGGAGAGAGGAGCAGGAAAGATCAGGGGGAAGAGGGGCAGGGCGAAGGGGTGGAAGGGACTGGGGAGGAGAGAAGGTCTAACGGATTGATCAAAACAAAATATAGAAACCTTTCTCTGCCCTCGGTTATTCACCTACCAGAGACCTAAAGGGGAAGGAGGCGGGACAAGGTTAAGGAATCCAGCGCTTCCTTCGTCGGAATCTGTTTCGCCTCACGCCCATTTCCCAATGGAGAAAAAGGGCCCAGAGAAGTTGAGTGACTTGCCCGAGGTATCAAAGCGTGCGCTTTGCAGACCAGGGTCTCTAATCGGGACTCCCGGCTTCCAGAATGCGGGGGGAAAGAAATTCGGTGGGTAGAGGGGCTCTAGGTCTGAGCAGAGGGAAGGGAGAGGAGGAGAAAAGAGGAGAGGGATTGAGATGGCCCTCCCCCACTAGGCGAGCTACGTCCCGCTCCCGTCTTCAAAGCCTTACTAAAATCCAAGAGCCCTTCGCCGACTAAGCCCTCATTTATCCTACTCTTTCTTCCTTCTACATCGCCCTAGTACTTGGATTTTTACCCTTGATTCTCCTCACCCTCAGTACAATAGAATTCACGAATTTACCCATAATTTTAATATCTGTCTCCCTCTAGACTGTGAATTCCTTTATAATTAATGATAACTGTGGTACTTGTTAAGCGCTTGCTATGTGGCAAACACTGTGGCAAAGAGCTGGGGAAGATATGTTAATCAGTCTGGACACAGTTCTTGACCCACATAAGGCTCATAGCTAAATAGGAGGGAGAAGGATTTAATCCCCATTTTACAGATGAGGTAATTGAGGTTCAGAGAAGTTAAGTGACTTGCCCAAGGACACTCAGCAGACGCATAGACAAAGCTGAGAATGTAGGCAGGAAACACGTCTACCAGCTTTGTTGTACTGTACTCTCCCAAAATCTTAATACAGTGCTCTGCACACAATTCCATTCATTGATACATTGAGGGAAGGAGAGGGGAGTGTAGGGGATGCTGGGATGTGGCATACTCTAGTGCAGTATGGCAAGGGTGACCAGTGTCCTCCAGAAATCATCCAGTCCCTCTCCTTGCTTCTGGATGCGGCAGAAGTGGCGGCTCCATCATCATCCGTGACCGCCCGAAGGGTCAGAGCTCGGGGTGCGGGACTCTCAGCACCTTCTCGGAGCCCAGACCAGAAAAGGGCCTCCTTCCATTTTTCAAGCATGGAGATTGTTCCCGCCCTGGCGAAGGCCTTTTAGGGACTCCTAGGCATGCGTCTATCTAGAGGCGGGGGACGGGCGTGACGGCCTCTTGGAAGTTCGACATCCCCCACCTCAGATTCTTAAATTGAGATCGAGGTTAAACCAACAGGAAGATTTGGAGTTGGAGAGCTGAGGGATGGGGAGGGAAGAGAGAGGCGGGATTGATGGCTTCTCTAGCCACCCTTTGCCACCTGTCTCAGCCGGTCGAGGTGTATCCCTTCAAAGGTGGGGGACGGGGATAGGATGACGTAGAGAACGGGGTAGGAAGCGCGAGAGGCTCTTCCAATGTACCCTCCAGCCCGTCGCTCTCCCTCTGTCCCTCGATCAAACAAACCTAATCAGATTTGGGGGCAGTCGGAGGAGAGAGAGAACAATGGGGGCGGAGGGGCGGGACCCTGAGCAAACACTGGCAGAGAATTCCCCGCCGCCTGGGAGCCTGGGGGAGTGGGGAGGGGGCTCCGACCCGGCCCCAGAGGGACCCAGAAAACGCAATTAGGCCGGGCTGTTCCTCGGGACCTGATTGATTGAATCCGGACAGCTGGCCTGGGGGACTGTGGGGGATGGGGAGAGGGGGTGGCCGGAGGAGGGATGGCCGGAGTGGGGGCGGGCTGGCCATACGAGGGTCTGAGGGCGATTAGTCAGGGGCAAGGGAGCCCAGGAAAGACCGGAGAGATGGGAGGGATGAGCGGGAGAGAGAGAGAGTTGGATTCCCCAGGAGGCTGCTTGAGGCCTAGAGTTACCGGCAGGGTGTGGGTCGGGGTATGGACCTAGGTGGCCCATTTCTCGGAACGCCCCTCCACACCGTCTTTCCTCGCCCAGCTCCCAGAGAGACCCTCAAATGATCTGGGAGGGGGGGACGATAGGGAGGAGGGAGAGAGTTATACTCCGACCCTTCCCTCCACATGAAGCTGGTGGAGCAAACTGGGCAACTATGGCACCCACCTCCCTGGCTGGGCTCTTCCCTCCAGCTCCCAGTATCCTGTTCCAGTCTCCGCTAGCCCAGCCCAGGGGACTGAGAATCTGGGGAGGGAGACCGGAGAGACTTCTTTTTAGACAGTATTTCTCAAGAGTTTACTATGTGTCAAACACTGGGATAGAATCAAGTGAATTAGATTGGAAACAGTCTCTGTCCTGCATGGGGCTCTTAGTTAAAGTAGGAGGGAGAACAGGAGGACTAAGAGAACAATAATAATTGTGGTAGTTGTTAAACACTTACTGTGTGCCAGACACTACACTAAGCTCTGGGGTGGGTACAAGCAAATGGAGTTGGACACGGTCCCTGTCCCATGTGGAGCTCACAGTCTCAACCCCCATTTTACAGATGAGGTAACTGAGGCCCAGAGAAGATAAGTGACTTGCCCAAGTTCACACAGCAGAAAAGTGGCCGACCTGGGATAAGAACGATTTACCTTCTGACACCCAGGTCCGTGCTCTATCCACTATGCCATGATGCTTCTCCAAAATTAAGTGACCTGCCCAAGATCACCCAGCAGGAATGTCGCGGAGCTGGGATCAGAACTCAAATCATCTGACTACCAAATCCTTCATTTTACCACTAGACCTCGCTGCTTGCCAGTTGTGTGACATTGGGCAAATCACTTAACTTCTCAGTGCCTCTATTCCTTCATCTGCAAAATGGGGATTAAGTCGGTGAGCCCAATTTGGGACAGGGTCTGTGTCCAACCCAATTATCTTGTACCTACCCTAGCGCCTGGCACATAGTAAGGGTTTAACAAATACCATTATTATTATTATTGTTATTATCTTCTCTGTGCTGCAGTTTTCTCTTCAATAAAATGGGATTCCAATACCCATTCTCCCTCCTACTGAGTCCGACTTCTCGACACCCCCTCCAATGAAGGGCCGGACGCTCAGATTCTTTCATTCGTTCATTCATTCAACCGTATTTACTGTGTGCAGAGCACTGTCCTAAGAGCTTGGAAATGACAATTCGGCAACCAATAGAGACAATCCCTACCCAACAACGGGCTCACAGTCTAGAAGGGGAATCCTTCTGGGTCAGAGCCAGGTTCAGAAGTTCCAGCTCGGGTCCCAGAGCTCTGTTCCGGGTGCTTTAGACCTTGGATATGGAGATGGACTCAGGGAGCTGGCTGTTCGGTGGCTCGGGTTCTTTTTAGTTTTTCCCCGGGTCCCTTTTTCCCTCCTCTGTGGGTGTATGTCGCCACCTAATGGGCGACTGTCGTAACGGCAACCTGGTGCCTGGACCAAAACCATCTGCCTCCTCTTTGGGGCCCAGGCGGATTTCGCGGGGCGAAGAGGGGACCCTCGAAAGGGCACCCATAAAAATTACCCTTGACTTCTCTGGGGGCCCGCATCCGAAGCATATTCTCCCTCTCGCTGCTGGCAATCGTCTCCACAGAGGTACCCAGAGAGAAGCGATGTGTCCTAGTAGACAAGAACGGGCCTGGGAGTCACAAGACCTGGATTCTAATTCTGGCTCTGCCACTTTTTTCAATGGTTTATTTTAATAATCAGAAAATGTCAATCACTGCTCCAAGCGCTGGGATAAGATACAAATTAATCAGGTAGGATGCAGTTCCTGTTCCACATTGGGCTCACAGTCTAATGAGGGAGGGAGAAAGGGTATTCAATTCCGACTTTACACTTGAGGAAACTGAGGTATAAATAATAATAGTAATAATAATATTGGTAGTTTTAAGCCTTACTATGTGCCGAGCACTGTTCTAAGAGCTGGAGGAGATACAAGGCAATCAGGTTGTCCCACACGGGGCTCACAGTCTACATCCCCATTTGACAGTTGAGGTCACTGAGGCACAGAGAAGTTAGGTGACTTGCCCAAGGCCACACAGCTGACAAGTGGCGGAGCCGGGATTAGAACCCACAACCTCTGACTCCCAAGCCTGGGCTCTTGCCACTGAGCCATGCTGTTTCTCATAAGAAGTGAAACAGCAAGAGTTTGGCAGAACCAGAATTAGAACGCAGGTCCTCTGACTTAATAATGTTGGTATTTGTTAAGCACTTACTATGTGCCGAGCACTGTTCTAAACGCTGGGGGAGACACAGGGGAATCAGGTTGTCCCACGTGGGGCTCACAGTCTTAATCCCCATTTTCCAGATGAGGTAACTGAGGCACCTAGAAGTTAAGTGACTTGCCCAAAGTCACACAGCTGACAAGTGGCCGAGCCTGGATTCGAACCCCTGACCTCTGACTCCAAAGCCCATGCTCTTTCCACTGAGCCACGCTGCCGGGGCTCAATTCCTCCTCCTATTCTCCCCAGGGACGCGCCAGCTTCCTTGATTCGGTTTCTCACTTTCTTGTCAATCGGTGCATCGTTTTTCAGACCTGAACTAAGTGGAAGGAATTCAGTTTTGTGATGCTGGTGAGGTTTCCGTGATGTAGTACTGCGCTCCGCCCACAGCGGGCGCTCAATAAATACCGTGGATTGATTGGTCGATTAATTGACTAGTTCAGGTGGTCCATTAGCTCGGTTCCCTTCAGAGTTTGCAGAGCTCAGAGAAGAGGGGAGAGAATGTGACTTCCTCCTCTAAACATTCTCCCATTCTGCAGCCCCCTCTTCCCCTGGTTGAGTCCTCCTCCTTCCAATCCTCCAAGCCACAAGTCTGTCCTTATTTAAAGCCTCCTGAAATTCCACCACCTTCCAGAGGCCTTCCCGGACTAATTTCCAATACCCCAGACCAAGCCCCATCTTTGACATTTTCATACTTGAATCCTACTGGAAGCTCTTATCAACAGTGATATTTAATGAGCACTTACCATGTTCAGAACACTAAACTAAGTGCCTTGGAGTACACAATGGAATAAGTAGACACAATCCCTGCCCTCAAAGGATCTACAATCTAGCAGGGCAGTCAGACACTAAAATAAATTAAAGGTAGGGGAAGGGTAAGTACATAAGTGCTGAGGGACAATAGGTGCATACTGAGTAGGTGAAACAGTAGGGAAGGAAAATAGCGAACGGGAGATGAGAGATTAATCAGGGAAGGCTTCCTGGAGGAAATGTGATTTACTATTTTTTAGTAGGGTTTTGAAGGTGGGGAAAGCAGTGGCCTATGGGTTAAAGAGAAGGGAGTGCTCATATGGATATTTTAACTAATTGCATACATAGACAATAATATATTATCTTTATATTTATCTATACATCAAGAATTTGTTCAGCTATTCTGTCCTGATGGGGTAGAAAGGCCTCCTGCTTATCCCTGATCTTCTTCTGACTCTCACTGACAGTAAATAATTTTTTGTCGGTCCCTTCCATTTGCCTGTAGATTCGTTGAGGACAGAGAACTTGGGTCTTATTACTATACACCCCCAAAGGCTTAGTGAAGAGCCAGGCCCATGGAACAAATAGTTTGTGTCTCCAAGAGGCAGGGCCTAGCTCAGGTCAGAGGCTCCCAGCAAGCACGGGAATTTACCTTCCTCAATCCTTTCCCACCCCCGCCCCAGCCAGGATGAGCCCCTATCTAGCTATGGCTACAATCAGTCAATCAGTTAGTCAATCATGTTTATTGAGCACTTACTCTGTGCAAAGCACTGAACTAAGCACCTGGGAGAGTACAATACAACATTAGACAGTTACTTGCCCACAAGGAGGGAGCCAAGAACAATCCAGAATCACAGGGTTATCCTGAGGAAAGGACAGGATCTCAGAGGGTCCTAGGGTCCAGCCCCCTGTCTCCGCTTCAAGTCCAGCCCACATTTCACCTGGCTGAAGTGGAAGGGCCAGACATAGAGCTCTTGGACGTCCTGGAGGGTGCTCTATATTATTGTCTTCTCGGTCCAATTACACGGGAAGGAGGGAGGGCAGTGAGGCTGGAAGCCTGGGCTCTGGCTTCATGGATGACACACCCCGAGGTAAGGGTCTTTCACTGCAGCAAGAAGGACTCAGGTCAGACTGAAGGCAGAATTTCCTGGCAGAAACCCTAGGGAGATTGCAGCCCTTCCTGCCTTCAGGGGGCTGATGGCCCCTGGGCGAGGCTTCAGAGAAGGTGGGGAACAGAGGGGCATAGGTCACGGAGGTCATAGCTGGAAACACAGGGAGTAGGTGAAGGTGCTTGAGTCTGAAGGCCACCGGAAGGCATAAAATTCCTGGTGAGTGGGGAGTGGAAAGAAAGGGCAGTAGAGCTGCTACTGCTGCTGCTCTTGCCGCCGCTCTAACCAAGTTTCATAGCCTTCTCTAACCTCTCACTCTGCCTCCCACTCTGCTCTTGTCTCTAATAGAGAAGCAGCGTGGCTCAGTGGAAAGAGCACGGGCCCTGGAATCAGGACTCATGAGTTCGAATCCCCGCTCTGCCACTTGTCGGCTGTGTGACTGTGGGCAAGTCACTTAACTTCTCTGTGCCTCAGTTCCCTCATCTGTAAAATGGGGATTAAGACTGTGAGCCCCACGTGGGACAACCTGCTT
This sequence comes from Ornithorhynchus anatinus, assembly GCF_004115215.2. NCBI lineage: Eukaryota > Metazoa > Chordata > Mammalia > Monotremata > Ornithorhynchidae > Ornithorhynchus > Ornithorhynchus anatinus. Next base: position 58,294,672 of record NC_041737.1, on the reverse strand, counting down.
CCCCTATGTCTACCCAGCGCTTAGAACAGTGCTTGGCACATAGTAAGCGCTTAACAAATACCAACATTAACATTATTATTAATCCCCGCCCTCTCCCACCCCCTCGCTCTCTGTTTCTTTCCATCTCTCTCCTGGTTCCTGCCTTTGCCTATCCATCTTGTCTCTCTTTCTCTGGTTCTCTACATCTCTCTCTGTGTGATTATTTCTCTGCCTTCAGCAGTGAACTTGCCCACAGCAGGAGGAATTAGGGCTAGACAAAAGGAAGAACTTCTTGTAATAATAATAATAATAATGTTGGTATTTGTTAAGCGCTTACTATGTGCAGAGCACTGTTCTAAGGGATGGGGGAGATACAGGGTAATCAGGTTGTCCCACGTGAGGCTGTTTTCATCCCCATTTTACAGATGAGGGAACTGAGGCATGGAGAAGTGAAGTGACTCGTCCACAGTCACACAACTGACAAGTGGCAGATCCGGGATTCAAACCCATGACCTCTGACTCCCAAGCCCACGCTCTTTCCACTGAGCCACGCTGCTTCTTATATTTGGAGACCTAAGGCTATGCTTCCCTGGAAAGCTGTAGGTTGTCTTTCTTGGGGGACGGAGGTGGGAGAGCAGTACTGTCTGCAGGCAGGGGGATGGACTAATTGACCTATCCAGCCCCGGGATCCTGTAAACCGCTGTCACAATGGAAGCAACCGGCCTGCCTCAGAAGGGGATCATCTCTTTCTTTGGATAACTGGCCCGGCCTGAAGGCAGGGGAGGGACAAGAAGATCCCAGAGAAAGATCCCTCTCTACCCCCTGCCCCCTGGGGGTGGACCTCTTCTGGGCATGGAGATGGCTAAGGGGTGAGGCGGTGCGAGCTGAGCAACAGTGGTGACCCCTCTCTGGACCACAGCCTCAGCACCCAGCTGGGGAGCCCGGGGCGAGCAGGGACCTTGGCAGTGCCAGCCGTGTTCCCAGGCAACCTCGGTGGGCAGCTGCACTGGCACTGCCCCAGTGCATAGCGAGAGCAGAGAAACACTTCTGCTTCCCAGTCACTCCCCACCCCCTGCTGCCCCTCCTGCATGCAAACCCTCTCCTTCGTAGTGCCCAACTCAGTGAGTTTCATCGGGAAGGGGGTTTTGGGAAGCAGAACTCACACACCCAGTGGTACTTAATCAATCGATCAATCAATCAATGATATTTACTGAGTGTTTCCTGTGTGCAGAGCGCTGTACTAAAAACTTGGGAAAGTACAATACTATTGAGTTGGTAGATGTGATCCCTGTTCACAAGAAGCTTGCAGTATAAATGGGGAGAGAGACATTAAAATAAATTGCTGATAAGGAAATGACAGAGTGTAAAGTTGGGTACATAAGTGGTGTGGGACTGGGGGTTGAGGCTGGGGGAGGTCTCACCCTCATTGGCACTAGCAGTCTCCTTGGCACTCAAACCCTCAGAGTTTGTGTGTTGGTGACTGTGAACATGTCTGTGTATCTCTGGGCATCTATGACTCTTTGTGTGTGTCTCTGGATGTTTGTTTTTGTGTGTCTTTGTGTGTGTGTCTGGGTGCCTGGGTCTGGTTTGTGTCATATGTGTGTGAGTGTGTGTTTCTGAATGTATGTGTCTGCATGTATCTGTGGGGTGTGTGTGTGTGTGGTGTGTGTGTGTATGTTTATCTTTTCTCATTTCCGCTCCCCCAGGCACTTCCTCTTCTCATGCTGACGCCAGCAGCTCTGGGACAACGGTTGCCCGCGCGCCTTCCCTGGTCCCGCCCTCCCTCGCTCCCTCGGCTTGGACACACCATGCCCTGGGCTTGGAGCTGGGGGCCGGGGACCCTTTGCTGGTCCAGAGCCGGCCGCAGCCCGTGGACGCCCATGGCCAAGGCGGCATCCTACAGGGGAACAGGTGGGTCCAGCCAGGCCGGGCCTGGGGTCGCGGGGGCTGGGGGTGATCTGAGAGCTGCCAGGGGGTGGGAGGGTTGATGGAAGGGAGAGTCCTCCCACCCAAAAAAAGCTCCATTCCTCTCCAAGGGGGACCCGAGAGGGCTTCCCACCCATCCCCCTGCCTTACCGCTCCTTTACCACTAATGTTCTCCCCACGGTATTCATGATGTGTGGGGGAAACTGTCCCGGTGCTGTGGGGAAATGGAGGCCCAGAGTGGGTAAACGACTTTCCTGAGGTGACATAAGTCAGTGGAGCAGAGCCAACGAAGTCCAGGTCCCTTGACTCCCCACCCCAACTCTTTCTCCATCAGAATCCTCTCTTCCTTTCCCAAAGCCACTCAGGTTAGAGGGTCCCCAAACCCTCTCCCCAAGACATGTAGTCAGCTCCAGTCAGGGCAGTTGGAAAGTTTTCTACTGCATCTGGCATCTTAACTCCCCTGCCACTTCTATCCACAACCTCCCTGGAACCTAACAGCTCCTCCTGTAGAGTGGGGGCACAGCGGATGGAGGAGAGTGAATGCATGCTGACCACATTTTCAGAATGACTAAACTAGAGTTAGAACACAGGAAGAACTTCCCAGCATGCAAGGTTGAGGCAGCCAGGGACAGGGCCCGGGGGAGACGTGGGAGAAGTGGTGCATAGGTGTCGAGTTGGAGCAGGCCGAGGGCAGCCTTAATCGGGGGCAGGGGGATGACAGCGATGACCTGGGGGTTCAATATTCCAAACATCAGCAGTATGGCATTGTGGATAGAGCACAGGCCTGGGAGTCAGAAGGACATGGGTTCTAAACCTGGCTCTGCCCCTTGTCTGCTGTGTGACCTTGGACAAGTCCCTTCACTTCTCTGGGCCTCAGTTACCTCATCTGTAAAATGGGGATTGAGACTGTGAGCCCCATGTGGGACATGGACTGTATCCAACCAGATTTGCTTGTATTTGCCTGAGTGTTTAGTACAATGTCTGGCACATAATAAGCGCTTAACAAATACTATCATAATAATAATAATTATTATCACAAGACCCGGTGGGAGTTGGAAAGACCCACCTTGGGTTCCTCCTACTCCCCTGACAGCAGACTGTATCTGGTCCTGGCTCCATTCCCTCCCTCGCTCTGAACAGAAAGGCCTCAGACTAGGGGAGCAGTGGCTAGTGGGGACAGGGGTGGCTCAGGGATGAAGAAGGAGCCCAAGGGCTGAGTAAAATTGCCTTCAAGAACCACATAGGCAGTTCCTGAGGAGGGGACAGGTCTGCCATCTCTTCCCAACCTTCCTCAGGGTTCAGCTTAGGTAGTGAAGCCTGGGGCCTCTAAGGAGACTTTCTGAAGGGGAGGGGAAGGACCAGGGCTTTGCCAACATACAGCCCAGGTGGTTCACAGCATTCTCGAGACCTCCATGCCTCAAACCCCTCAGCAAGGATCACTTCCCTCTGACATGACCCCCTTTAGCCTCCTCCTGTCCTCTTCCAGGCCCCCCAACCTTCCCTCAGGCAGCCCTGGTTAAGGCCCCTTGGCCAACCTGAGGCTCTGTTTCTTCTGAATTGTCCCTCCTCGATGCCTCTTAATCAGCCGATCCATCAATCATAATTATTGAAAATGTAACTGATGCAGAACACTGTACTAAGTGTTTGAGAGAATACAATATAGCCGAGTTGATGGTTTCATTCCCTGCTCACAATAAGATTGCAATCAATCCATGAAAGAACACTTACTTAGCTCTTGGAAGAGTCCAATCATCATCATCACCATAGAGAATACTATGAGCAGAGGACTGTACTAAGATCTTGGGAGAGGACAATACAACAGAATTAGCAGACATGTTCCTTGCCCAAAATGAGCTTACAGTGCAATGAAGTTGGCAGACACTATCCTTGCCCTCTTGGAGTTCAGAAACTAGCTGGGGAGACCGAAGTCAAGATAAATTGCAGATGGGGAAGCAGCAGAGTTGTAAGGACATGTGAAATAAATGCTGTTGGGCTGGATGTGGGCTGAATGTCAAAGTGCTTAAGGGGTACAGGACCAAGTGCTTAGGTGATGTAGAGGGGAGGATAAATAGAATGAAGAAATGAAAGATTAGTCAGGGAAGGCTTCTTGGAGGAGTGTGATGTTGGGAAGACTTTGAAGATGGGGAGAGTGATGGCTTGTTGGATAAGAAAGGGGAGGGAGTTCCTGGCCAGAAGGAGGATGTGGGTGAGGGGCTGGCGGTGAGCTAGATAAAGTGGAAGTAGAGTGGGTAGGTTGGAGTTAGAGGAGCTGAGTGTGTGGGCGGGGTTAGAGTAGATTAAGTGGGAAGGGCGGGCCTGATTGAGTTTTCCCAACCTGTTCACTTTGGGTGGGCAGGGCAAGAGAGGGGAAATAGAGGTGACCCCTCTCATCTGAGCTTCAGCCGGATCCCCGGGGCAACTGGCCCCGACTTCCACCCCTCCTGCAGACACGGAGCCTGCCGACTGCTGATTAGACCCCGATGGCTGCCAGCCCAGAGGGAACAGATTATTTATCTGTAGTGGCTTCCTCCTGGGTAGCCTCGATTGGCTCAGTTTCTGGCCACGGGCCATCTGGGTTATTCCCCTGCCTCCAGGCAAAGAGGAGGCTGGGCGGGTCCCGGGATCATAGGCCCAAGGATGCGATTAGGTCATCTCCAGGAGACTCATCCCCCTGAAACTGGCCTCCTTCCCCACCCACCAGGCACACCCCCATTTTCCATATCCCAGATATGACCCCTATCTACCAAGTCCAGCCCCCTTTTCCACACCCTATACCTTTTCCCCTTCTCACCAGTCCTGCCCCCACCCCCTCACACACACCAGGTCTGTCCCCCTTGCCCACATCCCAGGTCAGTCCTCCTTCCCAAGAGGCCTGTCCCGCTCCCCGGGAGCCCCGTCCTCTTTTCCCACACTCCCAGGCCTGTCCCCATCCCAACACCCCAGACCCATCCCCCTTCCCACCAGGGTAGTTCCTGGGGGAAGCAGCAAGGCACAGAGGATAGAGCACAGGCCTGGGAGTTGGAAGGTCATGGGTTCTAATACCGGCTCTGCTACTTGTCTGCTGTGTGACCTGGGGCAAGTCACTTCACTTCTCTAGGCCTCAGTTTCCTCATCTGTAAAATGGGGATTGAGAATGTGAGCCCCATGGGGGACAGGGACTGTGTCCAACCTGATTTGGTTGTATCCACCCCGGCGCTAAGTACAGTGCCTGGCACATAGTAAATGCTTAACAAATACCACAATTATTATTATTATTCCTCCTCCCCACTCCCCAGGTAGCTCACTGGGGTAGGTGCAGCTCTGAGACCCAAATGGGAGGATGGAAACATAGCTGCAAACAGATCCCCCTCATCCCCCTCATCTGGGTAAAGTAGTTCTTCCCGCAGAGGTATTTGGGGGAAAGGAGCCGCTGGGAGGGAAGGCTGAGCGGTTCATGGCCTCCAGCGGTCCATGTTCAGGAGTCTTTTAGCCAGAGCGACCCCAGACCCCACCCACCAGGTCCTTGCGCAGTGCCTGGATCTGCCCTTATCGGCCGCAACAGCCGGGTCACCAGCTCCCACAGCCAAGCCGCAAGTTTCCGGTCAGGACCGGGCTGGGCTTGGGGAGTGGGGGTGGGGGATGGGGGATATACCCGCCCTCTCCTCCCTCTGCACCATTGAAGGGAGGGACTGAGGGCTGAGTCTGCAGTGGTGGTGGTGGACTTGGGGTGGCAGGTGGGGGCATTCCAAGGAATCACTGGGAGAAACCCGTTCAAGTGAGCACAGAAGGTGGGGGCTCCTTTGCCCACACTGGTCTATCCACTCAGCGGGGGGTGATCTGGACACACGGAAGAAACCCCCCTCCATAATACATTTAGGTTAGGGGGTGGGTGTTGCACTAGGGAACAAAAGTCTTGAATTCAAATAATGATAATAATAATCGAATTTGTTTTTTATCAAGTGCTTACTATATGCCAGGCACTGTTCTAAGCACTGGGGTAGATACAAGATAGTCGTGTTGGACACAGTCCCTGTCCCACATAGGGCTCAAAGTATTAATCCCCATTTTACAGAGGAGGGAACTCGGGCCCAGATAAGTGAAGTGACTTGCCCGAGGTCTCACGCAGAGAAGTGGCAGAACCAGGATTAGAACACATGACCTTCTGACTCCCAAGCCTGAGCTCTATCCACTAAGCCATGCTGCTTCCTGGAAGGTCATAGCAATAATAATAAAAATAGTGGTATTTGTTAAGTGCTTACTATGTGCAAAGCACTGTTCTAAGCGCTGGGGGGATACAAGGTGAATAGGTTGTCCCACGGGGGCTCACAGTTTTTAATCCCCATTTTACAGCTGAGGTAACTGAGGCACAGAGAAATGGAGTGACTTGCCCAAAGTCACCCAGCTGGCAAGCGGCGGAACCGGGATTAGAACCCATGACCTCCGACTCTCAAGCCCGGGCTCTTTCCACTGAACCACGCTGCTTCTCTAATAATTGCACTTGCCACTGGCTTTTAGAAAGGAGGACAGCAAGAGAGCGAGAGGGAGGGTAGACAGCCGGGAGGACTTCCTGGAGCCATGGCTGGGCTCCGCATCAGAACGAGGGAGGAAGCGGAGGACACCCCTTCTTCGGAGACATTCCAGGGAAAGCCCAGAGACAGGGCAGGGGCATCCTGACCCCTGTTCTGTTTTCTTCCATTGTTCCCCATCCAGGACGCCAGGGCATCTGGATCAGGCTCTGAGCCCCAGGGGCCCGGTCAGGACCATGGACGGTCCTTCGACGCTGAGTCCCGCATCTTGGGAGCGGCGTCGGGCTTGGCTGAGGCAGAGCCGACGCCGGCGGCCCCGGGGGCTGGAGGAGGAGGAGGAGGAGGAGGAAGAGGAAGAGGTGAGGGCAGCGGCAACTGCAGCGCTGCCCGGGGAGCCCGAAGAGGAACCCCCGCCCCTGGATGATGTCTTCGAGGAAGGTGATGGTGGCAACGAGGGGAGAAGTCGGGAGTGGTGTGGGGGGGAAGGTACGCGAGTGTAAAGGAGGGGACCAGTTTGCGGAGACAGGTCCTGGAGAGTAGAGGGCTGACAGCATCTTCCAGTTTGGGAGTGGGGAGACTGGCTGGGTGACCTTCAGGGGTCGCACCTGCCCTCCCGCCCCCTCAGAACCAGAGCTCGGTTGAAACGAGCGCCCCCTAGCGGGATCCTGTAAAAACTCGAATGCCATAACCTGGTTTCTGTTCCCCAGGGAGCCCCGCCCTCCAGATTGAGCACTGGCTGCGGGACTGCGGGTGAGACTCCAGCCCCACGGTCTAACCTCCATCCCCTCTGCTGCCGTTCTCGCGGTTTTGCCCCGGGTGGGGAGGAGAAGGAGAATTGCTGTTGTTGGGGCGGGCGGGGGGTCAGATATCTCGTCTGACCTGGAGTGTAGGAGGTTCTGTGGGATGGGAAGGAGGTGCTCTGAAACACACACACACCTCTGAAACACACACACACACCACACACTGCTTGTCCATGTGCCTCAGCCATTGCCTCTATGAGTCTCTGAGTCTCTGTCTCTCCGAGCCTTTGTCATTGTCTCTGTGTCTCTTTCTCTGCACTTCTGTCACTATGCCTCTAAGTCTCTGGGTTTTCTGGATCTCTGCATGTCTGGGCCTCTGTGTTTCTGCTACTGTGTCTCTGTCTCTCTGCGTCTCTGTCTCCCTCCCCCTCCTCCCCGCCCCCGGAACCTCTCTGTTCCCTCCCGCAACGCTGCAGAGCTGATGCAGCGGGAGTATCTCAATGACTCCCCCCCCCCCCCCGCCCCGGGGGCTGGGCAGAGGGGCTGAGCCTCCAGTCTGGGAAGGGAAATCCAGGGCTCTGATTGCCATCTGGGCACTCGCTCGCTGAGGGAGCTGGAGGCGGGCTATTGGCCTCTCTGGGCCTAAGCTTCCCCCCTCTTCTGGGGGCCGTTGGGCCAGGGGCGGCTTTCTAGGGCTGCGGAGGGAGGGCAGGGACAACGGGTCAGTGTTGTCGCTGTGACAGGTGCTCGGAGGAAGGGCCGGAGGAGGAGCCCAGCCTGTCAATCACCGACGGTGAGTTCTGAATCCGACCATGTCAACTCCGAAGAGGGTAGTGAGGGGAGAGCAGGAGTGTTTATTGTGAGTTAATGTGGAGGCACGTAAGCCTCTAGATATGGGTGGCTTGGGGAATGTGCACATATGGGTGTTTGGGAGATATGCATATTTACAGGCATGGATGTGTGCACGTGTTCATTTTTACAGAAGTGTGTCTATGTAGAAGATGGGTGTACTTCTGAGTATTCGTGCAATAGCAGTGTGTATCTTTGTGTTCGGTGTGTGTTTATATGCGCAGGATGATGAACACAAAGGTTTGTGTGTGTAAGATTGTGTGAGCGTGTTTTGTGTGGTTGCGATTGTGGGGTACGTCCTGTGTCTGTGCATTTGAATGTATTTGTGCGGGGGGGAGGTTTGTGTGTGAGATTAGTTTATATAGATAATAGTAATTTTGGTATTTGTTAAGTGCTTACTATATGCCATGCAATATGCTAAACTCTGGGGTAGGAACAGGATAATCAGATTGAATTTAATCCTGTAGCTAAGAGGTATCTACCTGTTCTTTGGCCCCTCTCTCAATGCTCCTGCGGCTGCACCCCTCAATCCCTCCCCTCATTTCACCCCTCACAACTTTAACCCCTCCACCTCTCTCTCCATCTATCCCTCTCTTTACCCTCATCCCTCCCTCTATCGTCCCTCTACCTATCCTTTCATTCCTTCCATCCCTCCCTCCATCCCCCTCTCTGTCTCCGGCATCACCTGCACCCTCCTTCCCGGCCTGAAGGGTTCTACAGCGGCGCGACCAGTTTGGACGATGACCTGACTCTGGGAGCTGAAGGTAAAGAGCAGGTCGGGCGCGAGGTTCGGGGGCAGAGTGTGGGGAGGGGGGAGAGATCCAAGGGGCAAGACTGGGAAGGGGGGGTACGATCGGAAAGGGGGGGTGAATGGGCAAAGCCGGGGAGTGAGACCCTGGCAGTGGTGGGAGGCAGCTTCTTCCAAGTCAACCTCTTCCCGCCCTCACTTCCCGGGAGGGGGGACGGGGCGAGAGCAGAAGGTCAGCCGCACCAGACCCCTCCTACCACAGCTTTTCTGGCCACTGGAGCTGTGGGAGCCAGTGGGCCGGCCTTATTGGAAGAGTGGAGAGTCAGATCTCCAAGGATCGGAGATTGGCAGAAAGTGTAATTTGCCTCTTGGGTTGCTGGGCATTGCCAACTGTGCCCTGGATGATCCAGTCATAGGCGAGGAGCGAAGGCGTGACCGTGGTAGCAATAGAACGTGAGGCGAGGGGATGAGGGAGGGGGGAAGAACATGAGAAGGGGAGTGGAAAGCGGAGAGCGGAGAGCGGGAGAGAGGGGGAAGAACAGGAGAAGAAGGATGGAGAAGTGGGGAGAGGGAGGCAAGGGGCTAGCGAAAGGAGATGGGAAAGGGGAAAACAGTAGGAAAGGGAATGGAGGGAGGGAAGGGGAGAGCAGGAGGGAAAGGAGTGGGAGAGAGAGTGGAAGGGAGTGAGAGGAGAAAACAGGAGAAGTAATGGGGCAGGAGAGTGGGGAGAGAGGCAGGAAGAAAGGGGAGGGAGGAGGGGGGAGCGATGGGAGAGCAGGTAGAGAGAGAATGTGGGAAGACAGCAGAAAAAGAGCTGGGAGCAAAACTTTGATTTGGGGAGATTGACAGACAAATCTTCCCTCCTCCTTCACTTTCTCTCTCCTTGGCTCCCAACGCCCCCGCCACCTCTGCGCCTCTGTAGCGATGCTGTTAGCAGCCAACGGGAAACTTTTCCCCAGGTGAGAAGCCGGCGTCCCCCTCGGGAGACGTGGTGGGTTTTGTCTTCCCCATGGCACGGACTTGGCAGGAGTTACGCTGCCCACCAGGCAACGTGCCACATTTCACGGAGGCGGGTGCCATTGTTGCTAGAGCCCTCTCTCAACCTTGCCAGAGCCCGAGGATGTGGGTGCAGGACCTGATATCTGGTATCGACCCCAGGGCTTAGCATGGTGCTTGGCATATAGTAAGCACAATTATTATTATTGGGCAGATAAAAGAGCTAAATGGCCAGTTGATTGCTTTCTGTGCCCACGGATTTGATTTCCCCCTTCCACCACCCCGCAGAAGTTTCCTGGGGTTGGCCCGGCCGGGCCAGGGCCTGCACCTCGGCTGCAGCCTGTCCAGTGCTATGACCAGTTTCACCAGTAAGACCAGCTCCAGGTAAGCCCAGTAAGGGGTTAAGGAGAGTAGGAGATGGCTCTAAACCGGTCTCCTGAGTGCTTGTGGGGATGGAGGGGGCGCTGCAACAGGAAATAATAAAGATGGTATTTATCAAGCGCTTACAGTGTGTCAAGCACTGTTCTAAGCGCTGGAAAGATGATGGAACTAGAGGAAGTAGCTTAAAACTGCAGTGAGAGGGAATCAAGTTAGACTCAAGATTTCTTGGTTCACGGGGGATTTAAACCCAGGGAAAGTGACCTGAGAGGGTGCAGAATTGCCCCTGCTCCTCTCCACCCCTCACTTTTAAATCCACACACTCTGCAAGCTACAAGGATCGATGAATATGCAGGCAGAGGGCTGGACCAGGTGACCTCTCCAGGTCTCTTGGTTCCGGAACTCCAAGGCACTTTGATGGGCTGGTAAGGGTTCGCCCATACCTTCAAGCCTGCTTTAACCGTGGAGTCATTCCGGCTCCGCTCTGTCCGCCGGTTGGCTCGGACGTGTCTCCAGCATCTCAGAAATCCTGGACAAGTGCCAGGAGGACGCGGAGGACGTTCTGTTCTGCCTCGGCTTCGCCCAGGATGAGCGCAAGGACACGACCCGGATCCCCGCCCGTTTCTTCGCCGCTCCGTCGCAGGCCAAAGGCATCGACTTTCGCCTGTTTCTGAAGGCGCAGGTGCGGCGCATCGAGATGGAGGACCCCTGCCTGATGCTGGCGAGTGAGTGACTGGGCTGGAGACCCCTCCCCCCGCCCAGGTCTGCCCCTCCGTCCCCGCTGACCCCGACCCGGCGCTATTCCCTCTCCTGCCTTGCTCCACAGAGGTCTCGCCTGGTCCAACCTCAACTACTCCCTGCAGTCTATCCTTCCTCACTCTGAGTGCTGTCAGCCCGTTCCCTCTAGTTCCGGCCTCGGTGGCCTCCTGGGGAATGACCCTTCCGAAGCTCTATAATAATAATTATTATTATGGTATTTGTTAAGCGCTTACTATGTGCCAAGCACTGTTCTCAGCGCTAGGGGAATTACAGGATAATCAGGTTGTCCCACGTAAAGATGAAAGTTTTAATCCCCATTTTACAGATGAGGTAAAAGTTACTGAGGCACAGGGAAGTTAAATGCCGTGCCCAAGGTCACAGAGCAGGCAAGTGGCGGGGCCGGGATTAGAACCCACGTCCTCTGACTTCCAAGCCCGTGTTCTTTCCACTAAGCCACACTGCTCTAGCCCTTCCCAGGCCCTCTGCCTTCTGTTCTCCAGGCGAATCATCCCAGCGCCCTCCCGTCGCGCCCTAAATCTTGGCTCCCCGCGAACAATTCCTTCCTCCCCCCGACAGGCCGCTTTAAGCAAGTCCAGACTCTGGCCGTCACCGCCGACGCCTTCTTCTGCCTCTACTCCTACGTGTCCAAGACGCCCGTGCAAAAGTTCACGCCGTCGCCGTCCATCTGGGCCTGCTCCTCGGGCCCTCCCCCGCGCATCTTGGCCCCGGAGCCTGAGGCCCGCTCACCCGTGGAGCGGCTGCAGAGGGCCGTTTCCCGGATGTGTTTGTACACGACTCCCCGGGGGGGACCCACGCCTCGCGTGGAATCCCGGGACGGTTCCCCCGGCGCCGCCCCAACCAGGGGTCGCCTGGCCCGCGTGGTGCGGGAGGTGATGGGCCGGGCTCGGGTGGAAGAGCTCTGTCCAGGGGTCGAGGTCAGGAACGACCCCGCGGAGGAGAGGGAGACAGCGAGCCCCCCTGCGTCGCCCCGGACCCCTGCGCTCCCGGACCCCTGCGCTCCGGGGTCCTCAATGCAACCCTGAGCGGCGTCCACTCCTTGCGGGTGGAAGGAGAGGCATGGGAACGGCTGGGTGTGGAGGGGCTGCGGGGATCTCCTAAGGCATGAGCTGCAGCAGCCTCAGTGACGCTCGTCCACTCACCCACGACGAGTCCCAAATTAACCCCGGGCGGGGGCGGAGACCACCAAGACCGGGCTGTCAGCCCTGGTGCCTGGGAAGTGGGGAAGGGGGAGGGCGGTTTTGCGCCCGTGGGAAAGGCGTGAAGATTGAATCCCACCCAGCACTGGATACGGAGAGGCTGAATAAGGCTGTATGCTGCGGAGGCGGGAACTAAGCTGGTCAACTGTCCGAGTCTCCTGTCTCTTCCCTGAGCTCTGCCGGGGCGTTTGCCTGCGGGAACTGGAACTCTGCGCTGCTGTTGGCAGGTCCAGATCGGTCGCCGCCGCGCGGTTGTGCTAGACATTCTGCGGCCTTTCCCTTGAGCTCTCTGGGCTTCTCCGCCCCAACACGGAATCCCGAGGCCAGGGAGGCCCGCGATTTACGCATCTCCACCCTCCTCTCTGCGTCCTTATTTATCCTAATCTCCGCCTCTGCTGCTCTCGGTCTCCGCAACTCTCCGGTATTCTCCCCCTCCGTTTAGGGCAGCGAAAAGTTTGAAATATGCCTTGAGATCCCTGGAGAACACCTGGATCGGAGGGGCTGCGGAAAGGGGACCGGGTCGTTATAAGGAGGATGGGGGCTGGGGGAGACAGGTGGGGAGTAACCCAATTGTAGACAAGGAAAGGTCCGGGCGAGGAATTGGTGCATGTTTCCCCTCCATTCCCGAGCCCTTCGCCCTACCTTCAGCACCATCTTTCATTCATTCATACATTCATTCATTCAGTTGTATTTATTGAGCTCTTACTGTGTTCAGAGCACTGTACTAAGCGCTTGGGAAAGTACAATACAACAATAAACAGTGACATTCCCTGCCCACAACGTGCTTAAAGTCTAGATGGGTGGAGAAAGACATCAATACAAACAAATAAAATTTCAGGTATGTACAGAAGTGTTGTGGGGCTGAGAGGGGGGAAGAGCAAAAGGAGCACGTTAGGGCGATACAGAAGGGAATGGGAGATAAGAAAAAGTGTAACTTAGTCTGGGAAGGCCTCTTGGAGGCGATGTGCCTTAATAAGGCTTTGAAGGTGCACGGGGAGAGAGTAATTGTCAGATTTGAGGAGAGGGGGTCTTCCAGGCCAGAGGCAGGACATGGGCTAGGGGTCAGCAGCGAGACAGGCGAGATGGAGACATAGTGAGAAGGTTAGCACTAGAGGTGAGAAGGTTAGCACTAGAGGAGCGAAGTGGGCTGCCTGGGTTGTAGGAGGAGAGGAGCGAGGTGAGGTAGGAGGGGGCAAGTCAATGGTGAGAAGTTTTTGATACAGAGGTGGACGGACAGCCACTGGAGTTTTTTGAGGAGGGGGTGACAATGTCCTAAACGTTTTATAGAAAAATGATCCCAGCAGTGGAGTAAAGTATGGACTGGAATGGGGAAAGACAGGTTGGGAGGTCAGCAAGGAGGTCAATGCAGTAATCTAGGAAGGATAGGATGAATGATTAAATTAGCATGGTAGCAGTTTGGATTGAGAGGAAAGGGTGGATTTTAGTGATTTTGTGAAGGTCGAACCAACAGGATTTAGTAATGGATTGAATATGTGGGTTGAGTGACAGAGAAGAGTCAAGGATAATATCAAGATTATGGGCCTGAGAGACTAAAAGGACGGTGATGCCGTCTACAGTGATGGGAAAGTCGGGGGGGTGGGGACAGGGTTTAGGTGGGAAGATAAGGAGCTCTATTTTGGAAATGCTAAATTTGAGGTGATGGGAGAGCATCCAAGTGGAGATGTTTTGAAGGCAGAAGGAGATGCGAGATTGTAGAGAGGGAGAGAGATGAGGGCTGGAGATGTAGATTTAGGTATCATCTGCATAGAGGTGGTAATTGAAGCCATGGGAGCGAGTGAGTGTAGATGGAGACTAGAAGGGGACCCAGAACCAAACCTTGAGGGACCCACAGAGTTAGAGGCTGAGAGGCAGAGGAGGAGCCTGAGAAGGAGACCGAGAATGAATGGACAGAGAGATAAAAGAACAAGAGAGGACAGAGTCAGTGAAGCCAAGGTTAGACAACGTTTTCAGGAGAAGGGGGTGGTCCACAGTGTTGAAGGCAGTTGAGAGTTCGTGGAGGATTAGGATCGAGTAGAGGCCATTGCATCTGGCAAGAAGGAGATCGATGGTGACCTTTGAGAGGGAGGTTTCTTTAGAGTGAAGGGGATGGAAGCCAGATTGGAGTGGGTCAAGGAGAGAATGGAGGAGAGGAATTTGAGATGGTGGGTGTAGATAACTCCCTCAAAGAGTTTAGAGAGGAATGGTAGGAGGGAGATGGGGAGATGACTGAGGGAGCCGTGGGGTCAGGGAGGGGTGTTTTTAGGATATGGGAGACCTGGGCATGTTCGAAAGCAGTGGGGAAGAAGCCATTTGAGAGCGAACGGTTGAAGATGGCTGTTAGGGAAGGAAGAACGGAGGGAGTGAGAGTTTTGATAAGGTGGGAAGGAATGCAGTCTGATGCTCAAGTGGAGGGGGTGACTTTTGAGAGGAGGCAGGAGATCTCTACAGATACTGCTGAGAAGAATGGGAGAGATGAAGAGGGGGCTGGAAGGGGGAAGGATTGAGGAGGTACAGGGCGATTTTAGGGAGCTCACACCTGATGGTGTCAATTTTCTTAATAAAGTAGGTGGACAGGTCAATGGGGGCAAGGGAGGGGGAAGGTGGAGGGGCAGGGGGTCTGAGGAGGAAGTTAAATGTCCGCTGCCCCATTGTTCCTCGCACCGACTTGTGGGCCGGCTGGAAGGGGTGGCCTGGTGTGGAGTGCCAGCTCTGCCCACTGCTCAGGTACCTGTGCCCTAGGTCTCCTGGATGACACCACACAGCAGCGCAGGACAGGACAAAGGAACATGAGGGAGGGAGACAGGTGGACCTCTGGGGTTTCTGGAGGTTATTGAAGGCCAGGAGGGGACAGAAGAAAAGTCTGACCCAGAGGCAGGAGGATGGAAGAGATGACCTCGGCCGCAGGGGCGGAGGGAAGACGAGGAAAAAACGGGCCGAGGGCGTCAGCCGGAGTGGGAGGTTCCCACCACAGTTCTATTTTTAGCTGCGAACAAAACCTCCGCCCCCACAACACCGCCTCCCCCTCTTCCCGCCAAACCGGAGCCGCTGCCGAATGCTCCCCGCCACCTTCACTCCTTAAATGATGAAATTTTTCCCCTTGCTCTGTGCTGCTGTCTGGTGCCGGGAGGTTTCGCGGTCCAGCGAAACGTTTGCAGTGTGCTTTGACATAACAATTATGGTACTGTTAAGCAGTTACTATTTGCCAGGCACTGTACTAAGCCCTGGAAACACCAGTGGGACGGAAGGGCTTAGCTTTGGTAACAGGAGGCCACGGGAGGGGAACCAGGTCGTCACGCAGCAACTTTCTCTCCGCCTGGGATTTTGCACAGGAAGCCTAAATCCTCTCACCTAGCTTCCTCTTCGACCTGTCAAGGGGTCCGAGGCCGGAGGATTCCCTTAGAGTGTGAGCCCCACGTGGGACAAGTACTGAGAAGCAGTGTGGCTTAGTGGAAAGAGCACGGGCTTGGGAGTCAAAGGACGGAGGTTCTAATCCCGGCTCTGCCACTTGTCTGCTGTGTGACTTTCGGCACGTTACTTAACTTCTCTGTGTCTCACTTATCTGTAAAATGGGGATTAAGACTGTGAGCCCCACATGGGACAACCTGATTACCTTGTATCTACCCCAGCGCTTAGAACAGTGTTTGGCACATGGTAAGCGCTTAACAAATAGCATTATTATTATTACTACACCTCACCTGATTGTCGTGAATCTACCCCAGGTTTTAGTACTGTGCTTGGCACACAATAAATGCATAATAATGATAATAATAATGGTATTTGATAAACGCTGACTATGTGCCAGGCACTCTACTAAGAACTGGAGGTGGATACAAGCAAATCAGGTTGGACACAATCCCTGTCCTGCAGAGGGCTCACAGGCTTGCATAGGTTTTAGGCCCCATTTTACAGATGAGGTAAATAAGGCACAGAGAATAATAAGCTCTTACTATGTGCCAAACACTGTTCTAAGCAGTGGGGTAGATACAAGGTAATCATATTGTCCCACGTGGGGCTCACAGTCTCAATCTCCATTTTACAGATGAGGTAACTGAGGCACAGAGAAATGAAGTGACTTCCCCCAGGCCACACAGCAGACAAGTGACAGAAACGGGATTAGAACCCACAACTTTCTTACTCTCAGGCTCGTGTACTAACCACTAGGCCATGCTGCTTCCCCAACAAATACCATAATTATCATTGTAACCCCGTTTGACCCTGATGGTGGTAGAAAAGATGGACCGCGCAGGCGGAATCAGTTCAGTTTTGAAGGACTAAAGAGCAGAGGCGGGAAGAAAGTGATGGAGACAAGAAGGAACTTGGGGTGGAGATGAACTCAAGGGAGAAGATTTTCTCTCTCACCCCTAAATGGAAGGTGCCCTGGGAGCTGCATGGTGATAGGAGGCTGCAGGGCCCACCAGGCCACTAGAGAGAGCCAAGGGGCTGGCGAAGCTCCCTCTGCTTTAATAATAGTAACAATTATTGTTATTATGATATTTGTTAAGCACTTACTATGTGCCAAGCACTGTACTAAGCGATAGGGTGGAAACATGCAAATCGGGTTAGACACAGTCCCTGTCCCACATGGGGGGGGTCAAAGTCTTAATCCCATTTTACAGATTATGTAACTGGGGCCCAGAGAAGTGAAGTGACTTGCCCAAGGTCACACAGCAGACAAGTGGCAGAGCTGGGATTAAAATCCATGACCCTCTGACTCCTTTCTGTGGGCGGTTGCTTTGGGAGAAAAGGGTGGGAGGACTTGGCAGGACCACTATTCGGCGGGAGCAGGGGTTGTTCTTTGATAGGAGAAGCAGTGAGGAGAACCCAGGCCCCACCTTGCCCCTTCCGCATGGCGGCAGTAGGTTGGGGTTAGGGAGCCCTGGGGGTGTCCAGGTGGGCGGATGGTTTGATTGGTTGGGTCGGCCGGAAAGTTTCGGACCATGGAACAGGACAACCCCGACCTTCTCTCCCACGGATCCCTGAGCCCATGTGCTGCGCGGAACAAGCTGAGACACTGACTGCGGGGGAGTTGCTGTCTGCTTTATTGAGCGACGGGACAGGGCGTCTCCATGGGCGTCTCCATGGGCGTCTCCATGGGCTTCTCGGCGGAAGACTCCAGCTTCAGGGTCTTTTGGGTAAGGAGTCCCGGTGTAACAATTTATCGAGTTTCTCCTTGACCTTGTCCCTCAAGGAATCTGCCCGGGAGAGGAGGTTGGTTGGATGGGAGTGGGACTGTGCTTGGAGATGGACTGGACTGATACTTCCCTCCCCAAACCCCTTGATTTTTCTCGTTCCCCAACAGGGACGTTTGCTCTTTGGATGTTTGAGCCATTCGATCCTGGAACCCGGTCCCTATCCCCAAAAACTGCTCAGGTGCTCCCGCAAATGAGGATCAAGGAGAAGGGTGGCGGGGGCGAGGGGGAGATTTTGACCTGAATCCCTGGCACCGCACATATCCTGGGGGTGGACAGGTGAGACAGTCACGCACACAAACACACGCACACTCACACGCACACACAGGTATGTACACCCATTGGTACACACACTTAGAGGCACACATACCCTTTGAGACAGGACTGATGGGTTCCCAGGTGACTCTATGTCTCAGGTCAGCCATGGGCTCGGTCACCGTCACGGGGACCCTCTCCTCGGAGACTGCAGATACCAGAAAAAGTTTAACCCGGTCGCCTCCTCCCTCCCTCCCTCTTCCTAGTTCCCCCCTTCCCCTTGACCACCACTAGTCTACAGCTGAGGAGGAGTCGGGTGGTCAATGAGTCCAGGTGTTGACACTACCACAGTTTCTAGTTGGACTGTTGGGTGGCGTGAGAGGGGAGGGGTGGGGAAAGCAGGACAGACACTGCTCCCAAGGGGCGCCCGCTGTGGCCACTCGAAGCCCCGGGACCTCCAGCTCCTGACGCGGCCCCCTTCACAGGGGAGGTCCCCAGGGTGGGTGAGAGCAGAGGTGTCTGTCAGTCAGTCCATCATATTTATTGAGCGCTTACTATGTGCAGAGCACTATATTAAGCGCTTGGGAAAGTACAATATAACAATAAACAGATACTTTCCCTGCCCACAACGAGTTTACAATCTAGAGTGGGAGACAGACACTAATATAAATAAATACATTACTGATATAATTTAAAAAATAGTGTCTGGGTGGTCGTCGGGTACAGACAGAACGGACTGTGAGGGGGCTGGGGGAGAGGAATAGGGAGAGGAGCAGGGCAGATACATACCTACTTCGGGCAACTCGCTGGTTTCCTCAGGGCCCGAGATTTTGGCTGTGGAGGAGGCAGGGAGAGCGTGAGGAGGCAGAGCTGGATGGGTCCTGGCCACGCCCCGTTCCCCGATCCCACCCTTTTCGGAGACCTCGAGGGGGAATGAGATGAAGATGCCAGCCGGAGGGAGGGTGAACGGAATCAGACCAGAGCGGAAAACCACAACGACACTTGTACCGTCCCCACAAACCTTCATCTTCGGCGTCCAGTTTACTTGGAGCGTGTCCCCATCTTCTAGGGTTCCCCTGAAGCTGGGGCCGAATCCCAGGGATGGAAAGGCTGAACTAGTCTCCCCACCGCCCCAGGGCGGGCCGCTTCAAACTGGATCCCCTTGGACATCAGCCCCAGGGCACCCCGACCGGGACCTGGAAGAAGCTGAGCCCTCCCGACCCTTCACCCCTCGCTGAACGAGGACCCCTTCTCACCACCCGAGGCCAGCAAGCAGGCGACTCCGGCCAGGACCAGGAAAGCGAAGAGTTTCATGGTGGTAGAGTTGGTGGAGGCGGCACAGGGCAGAGGCACGGTCCACGCTGGATGAGTCAAGGGATCACCTCCTGGACCTTTATAGGGGTAGGGGGCAAGGGGGCAGAGGCATGTGACTCTGGATTCTAGGAAGGGAATGGGGGGGGGGGCGCTGCCTGCGGGCAAGAGTAGAACGGGAACTAGGGGCAGTGCCAGCTGGACGGATCGGATGCCCTTCAGGGCGAAGGCGGGAACAGAAGAAGAAGAAGACCAAGTCTTTGCCTGCGGGGGGCTGCTAGTGACTACGTGGCGTTCATCTCAGCCCCTTCAAGCCAAGATTCCCTGCTCCTGGAGGTTCCCATTCCCTTGCCCATTCTAGGACCCTGCGGGATGGTGAGGTCTATGGAATTGTGGTCGGAATTCAGTACTCCATCTCTTTCCTGTTGTGTGACCATGGGCAAGTCACTTAACTCCATTATGCCTCAGTTTCCTCATCTGTAAACTTGGGAATTCCATACCCGTTTTACCTCCCCTTTAGACTGTGAACCTCCATGTGGGACAGGTATGACCTATTAACCATGTATTTACCCCAGTTCTTAGTACAGTATTTGGCATATTAGTAATCACTTAACACATATCACAGTTATATTTTTACTGTTACGTCCATGACCAGTTGTTCTTCGGCCATATCTTGAAATTACCCTCTCCACTTGAGCATCTGGCTGCATTCCTTTGCAAATTATTGAAACAATTGCCCCTTTCCTACTTCGTCTGACAGCCATTCAACTGCTCATTCTCCATGGCTCCTTCCCCTCTGCTTTCAAACATGCTCATGTTTCCCCTACCCTAAAACAACCTTCCCTTGACCCCAACGGCTCCTTCCAGTTATCACTCCATCTCTCTCCTATCATTTCTTTCCAAACTCCTTGAGTGAATTGTTTACACCGGCTGCCTCCACTTCCTCTCTTCCAAATCTCTCTTTGACCCCCTGCAATCTGGTTTCCGCCCCCTTCACTTCAAATAAACTGCCCTCTCTAAGGACATCAATGACTTCGCCAAATTCAACAGCCAAATTCCAACCCAATCTTCCTTGACATTTCAGCTCTCTTCGACACTGTGGACCGCCTCTTGTCCTAGAAACATGATCTTAGTTTCACTGACCCTGCTCTCTTCTGGTTCTCCTATCTCTGGCCTTTTCTTCTCAATCTCTTACGTGGCCTCCTCCTCTCCCTCTCACCTCCTAACTGTGGAAGTCCCTCAAGACTAAGTTCTGTATCCCCTTATATCTCCATCTAAACCCACTCCCTTGGATAACTCATTTTTCAAGCTTCAACTACCATCTCTGAGCAGATGATGCCTAAATCTACCACTCCAGCCTTTTTCCCTCTTCTTCTCTGTAGTCTCACATTTCTTCACGCCTTCAGGACATCTCGATGTCCCACCTGACACCTCTAACTTTAACATGTCCAAAATAGAACCCCTAATCTTCCCACCCAAATCCTGTCCTTGCGGCACTTTCCAGGCACTGTAAACATCACTCTCTTCTCTGTCTCACAAGCCTGTGACCTTAGCATTATTTTCTACTCATATCTTTCATTTGGCCTTCATATTCAGTTTCTTACCAGATCCTGTCACTTCTAATTTTATTAAATCTCTAGAATCCACCCCTTTCTCTCCGTCTAAACTGCTTCCATGCTGATTCAAGCATTTATCATACCCCACCACGAGTATTGTATCAGCCTCCTCTCTGACCTCCCTGCCGCCAATTTCTCCCCACTCCAGTCCACACTTTACTCTGTTGCCCGGATCATTTTTATACAAAAAGTTCAATCAATCAATCGTATTTATTCCCTGTAAACTGTAAGCTTGCTGTGGGCTGGGAACATGTCTATCAACTCTGTTATAATGTAGTCTTCCAAGTGCTCAGTACAGTGCTCTGCACACAGTAAGCACTCAAATTCGTTTGACTGGTCAATTGACTGAGCACTTACTGTGTGCAGAACACTGTACTAAGCACTTGGGAGAAAACAATAACAGAGTTGGTAGTCAGGTTCCCTGCCCACAGTGATCTTACAGTCTAGAGGGGGAGACAAATTTTAGTACAAATGAATAGATTAAATTATGGACATGTGCATTGGCTTTAAGGCACTCAACCCCTAATCAATCAATCAATCAATGGCATTTATTGAGCGCTTACAATGTGCAGAGCACTGTACCCAGCGCTTGCAATAGCTTAGTGGAAAGAGCACGGGCTTGGGAGTCAGAGGACGTGGGTTCTAATCCCAACTCTGTCACTTGTCTGCTGTGTGACCTCGGGCTAGTCACTTCACTTCTCTGGGCCTCAGTTACCTCTTGTGTAAAATGGGGATTAAAACTGTGAGCCCCACGTGGGACAACTTGATTACCTTGTATCTACCCCAGCGCTTAGAACAGTGTTTGGCACACAGTAAGCACTTAACTAATACCATAATTATTATTATTATTACAATATGACAGAATTAGCATACGTGCTCCCTGCCCATAACTAGCTTACAGTATAGAAGGGGAGACAGACACTACTATGAATAAATACATAATTAATGATGTATAATTTAAAGATATGTACATAAGTGATGTGAGGTTGGGAATGCGGATGGGGCGAATATCAAGTGACCAAAGGTCATAAATTGAAGTGCATAGGCTTCACAGAAGGGACAGAGTGGGGGGAAAGAGGGCTTAATCAGAGAAGACCGCTTGGAAGAGTTGTGACCTTATTGATACCGATTAGACTGTAAGCCCGTCAAACGGCAGGGACTGTCTCTATCTGTTGCCGACTTGTTCATCCCAAGCGCTTAGTACAGTGCTCTGCACATAGTAAGCGCTCAATAAATACTATTGAATGAATGAATGATACTTTGAAGGTGGAGAGAGTGGTGGTCTGGCGTAAAAGGGCAGAGAGGGAGTTCTAGGCTAGGGGGACGACATGGAAAAGGGGTCGGCCTGAAATAAACGAGATCGGGGCACAGTGAGTAAGATAGTACTATCTTCTCTTGCTGATTACCTATTACAAAGCAGCTCATACCCTTCTCTCCTCTAACCCCAACCTAGTCACTGGACTTTGATTTCATCTTTCCCACAGCCGACCCCTTACTCTGTCCACCCTCTATCCTGGAACTCTGTTTCACTTTATAACTGACAGACCATCACTCTCCCCATCTTCAAAACCTTACTAAAATTTTATCTCCAGTAAGCACCCTTCCCTGACTAGCCCCTCTTTTCCTCTTTCTGTTTCCCCTCCCTTCTATGTAACCTATGTACTTGGGACTGTACACCTGAAGCACTTTGAATTCATGACCCCATGGCACTTTTGTGCTTATCTTTATACACTTTGGTTTCCCCTGTCTGGAATTTATTTTATTGTCTGTCTCCCCCACTAGCCTGTAAGCTCCTTGAGGGCAGGGATTGTGTCTTCTAACTCTATTGTATTATACTCTCCTAAACGCTTAGTACAGAGCTCTACACCTACTAAGCGCGAGCATGGCTCAGTGGAAAGAGTCCGGGCTTGGGAGTCAGAGGTCATGGGTTCTAATTCCAGCTCCGCCGCTTGTCAGCTGTGTGACCCTGGGCAAGTCACTTCAGTTCTCTGTCCCTCAGTTCCCTCATCTGTAAAACGGGGATGAAGACTGTGAGCCCTACGTGGGACAACCTGATTACCTTGTATCTACCCCAGCGCTTAGAACAGTGCTTGGCACATAGTAAGCGCTTAACAATACCAACATTATTATTATTATTATTATAAATGCCATTGATTGATTGATTCACTGTTTTTCTAGGTTTCTCATCGCCTGTCATGGCAGAGGTGTCACAATGCGTCTGCCAGAGGGCGAAGGCCGGTACTCAAGGGGGAGCCCAATCCACTCGGACACCGCCTTGCAAAAAGGGAGCCGGGGTCGCTCACAGGCCGCCCCTGGATGGGGCATTGGCCGGAGGAAGATCGTGGCTCTGGGAGCCTGGAGACCCGGGCTCCTGTTCGGGCTCTGCCACCGGCCTGCTGGATGACCTCAGACCAGTCTTTTAACCAATCTCTTTCCCCTGGCTAGAAAATGGATTCAATTCAGGCGGCCTTTCCCTCCTTCCCTGTCAGGGCAGATGGAACGATGAAAGAGAAAGTGCCTGGACCCGGAATAACAATAGCAGTATCCCGCCCCGGGATCTGGACGGGACGAGGAGGCGGAAACACCCGGGGCGGGCCCCAGTGGCTCCCAGGAAGAGGAAACCCGCACAATGGCCATCTGTGAGGAGGGAGCCCCTCGGGGGAACGGGAAGGAATTTGTTGGGGGGGAGGCAGGAAGAATTGGCAGGGGGGGTAGGGAAGAGGGACAGGAATCCGGGTTGGGAAAAAGGTCGAGGCGAGTGTCCCGTGGCCTTGGACAACCCCCGCACCTCCTCCTCCAGAGCTAGGATGGGCTTTCCCACTCCCTCGGCCCCCAAGCTGCAGTCTGGCTGAGGTTCGATTTAAAGTCATCCAGTTGTGAGGGTGAGGGGAGAGACCCTCGGCTCCTCCTCAGTTCTCCCTGCTCAGGATTCATAGTCCCTGAACCAAGACTACTGGCATAGGGGTGTGGCCCTGTCTTTGCCCCCCCTCCGGAGCTCCTGACCCTTCCAGCTGGCACTGACCGTCCCACAAGCCCAACCCCTGCTTCCCGTTCCACTCCTGCCCACAGGCGGCACCCCGACCTCACGCCCTTCCTAGAATCCAGAGTCACATGCGGCTGCCCCCTCTCCCCCCACCCCTATAAAGGTCCAGTCGGCAATCCTTTGGGTCATCCAGCGTGAACCGTGCCCCAGTCCCGTGCCGCCTCCATCACCTCTGACACCATGAAACTCTTCACCTTCCTGGTTCTGGTTGGAGTCGCCTGCTTCCTGGCCTCGGGCGGTGAGAGAGGGCTCTCTTTTATTGAAGGGTGTGGCAGGGGGAGAGGGGGAAGAGGGAAGGCTTTGCTCCTTCCAGGTCCCCATCGGGGTCCCCAGGGGCCAATGTCCGAGGGGATCCGATCTGGGGCAGCCCGGCGGCTAGTGCAGTTTTCCCGCCCCTGGGACTCGGCCCCAGCTTCAGGGTAACCCTGGGAGGTGGGAACACGCTCCAAGTAAAGTGGACGCCGAGGTCGAAGGTTTGCGGGGACAGTGTAAGTGTCATGGTGGTTCTTCGTTCTGGTCTGATCCCGTTCACTCACCCTCCCCCAGGGGCATCTTCCTCTCCTTCCCTCTCGAGATCTCCGAAAAGGGTGGGGTAGGGGCGCCTGACGCTCTCTCTGGCCTCCTTCACAGCCAAAATCTCCGGCCCTGAAGAGACGAGCCAGTTGCCCGAAGAGGGTACGTGTCTGCCCTGCTCCTCGTGCTACTCCACTCCTCCGGCCCCCTCACAGTCCGTTTTGTCCCTCCCCAAAGTCTTCCCAGACACCCCTGCTCTCACCCACTGGTGGTCCTTGGGGTCATCCTAGGGGACTGGGCGCTGGAGCTCCTGGGGCTTCCAGCTGCCGCAGAGGGCCCCTTCTGGAGATAGTGTACATCCTGCCTCTTCCACCTCTTCCCTTCCAGCCAACGGCCCTCCCGCCCTGGTTTTGGTCCAGTTTGACATGTGTTGTGGAGGCAGGGGCCTGGACACGTTGACCTCCCGGTGTTCTATCCAGACTAGAATCCCCCTAACCCTAACCCTTGGTCACCCTTTGTGTCCTCTCCGACGCTCTTACCTAGGGAACAGTCTCCCTCCTTCGGCCCCCAGTGGCGTTCGGTGGCTGCTTGTCGGGGCAGGGCGCCTGAATAATTGGAAGGGGTCGGGGGGCGTTGGTGTTGCGTTTCAGAGAAAAGGATCCTCGAAGTTCCGAAGGAGCCTGTGACTGAGCCCGAGCTTGAGCCCGAGACCGAGCCTTGGATTGAAGCCAAGGACCGCACGAAAACGGAGGGTGAGTGTGGTCCCGCCTGCTCCCCTGCTGGCTGGACGCGTGTGCGCGGCACCATCTCTCCCTCCCGGTTCCTCCGCCCTCCCTCCGGGCCCTTAGTATTTCTTAAAACTCAGTATTTCCACCCGGGTGGCCTAACAGGGCCCGAGGACTGAGGGTGGAGAAAGGAGGACCAACCGCCCTGATTTAAAGGATTAATGCATCAGTGTTCAATCGTTCAGATATAGAAACCCTTCTGGACTGTGAACCTGTTGGGCAGAGATTGTCTCTGTTGCCGAATTGTACTTTCCAAGGGCTTAGTACAGTGCTCTGTACTAAGAAGCAGCGTGGTGCAGTGGAAAGAGCACGGGCTTTGGAGTCAGGGCTCATGAGTTCGAATCCCAGCTCTGCCACTTGTCAGCTGTGTGACTGTGGGCAAGTCACTTAACTTCTCTCTGCCTCAGTTCCCTCATCTGTAAAATGGGGATTAAGACTGTGAGCCCCATGTGGGACAGCCTGATTCCCCTGTGTTTACCCCAGCGCTTAGAACAGTGCTCTGCACATAGTAAGCGCTTAACAAATACCAACATTAAATGCTCTGCACACAGTAAGCGCTCAATAAATATGATTGAATGAATGAATGAGTGAAACGCCCCAGGCTGGGGAGAAGGGCAGGGAGGAGGAGGGGGAGAAGGGGGAAGAGGGCAGGGGGTAGGGAAAGGTCACTGTCCAGCCCCGACTCAGAGCGCCCAGCCCCCTCCCAAGCCATCCCTTCTCCACCTCCGGCCAGAGCCCCTCTGGGACGAGGACAAAGAGAGGGACGAGAAGATTCGCCGTCCCCTGGAAGTCATCTCCCCTCCTAGCCGAAGCTGAAGTCGGAGTCGCCCCGCGGACTCGCCCGTGGAGACAGGGCTACCGTCCGGCCCCTTCTGGACTCGTCCCGCCCCGCCAGGCCCCCCTCCGCCCCACTCGTCCCCGATCCGCTCCTCCTAATCCCGCTCCGCCGCTCAATAAAGCAGGAACTTCTGGCAATCAACGTCTCTGTTCTCTTCGCACAACCCGCGCTGCTGGGGAGAGGGGCGGCCAACCCGCCACCACCCCGACACCCCTGTTCCCCACGAACTGTCTTCCCCACCTCTCCTACCCCCATGACCGTGTCTCACCCCGGCGTGGACAGAGCCCCACGGATTCCTCAGCCCGTTCCCCGTTCCCTTCGGCTCTCCCCTCCATTTCTATCTCCTCCCACCACTAGCCTCCCCGCTCATTGCCTCCTACTGCCGCTGAGTGTTGGGGGCCCAACTCCGTTCCCCTGCTGAGCAAGCCACCGCCTGGCCTTTGATCTGATTAGCGGCCCCACCTCCCCCTTCCTCACTGATTGCTCCCATCACCAAACGCGGCCAAACCCACAACTCTCTCTGCAGCCCACAGGGCTCCCGCTCCCTCCTTTACTGACTCCCTTGTCCATCGCCCCACAGAGCAGCTAGACCTGCCTTTCCCCTTGCAGCCTCCAGGACTTCCTCCCTCACTGACTCCCTCGCCCACCACCCTACCACCCGGCCAGCTCTGCTACTCAAACGATCTATCGTTATAACGATCTATCGTTATATGAGGGCGTCCGAAGTTGGTAGGCACACTCCTTGCTCACAAGGAATTTACAGTCTAAAAAATAAATAAATAAATGTTGGTATTTGTTAAGCGCTTACTATGTGCAGACCACTGTTCTAAGCGCTGGGGTATACAGGGTAATCAGGTTGTCCCACATGAGGCTCACAGTCCTAATCCCCATTTTACAGATGAGGTAACTGAGGCTCAGAGAAGTTGTGACTTGCCCACAGTTACGCAGCTGACAAGTGGCAGAGCCGGGATTCGAACCCATGACCTCTGACTCCCAAGCCCATCCTCTTTCCACTGAGCCACGCTGCTTCTGAGTCTAGACGGGCTGCACATTGCCCGCTGCACATTGCCCGCTGACTGCTTCACCCATTAGACAGACATTCAAATAAATCACCGATCTGTACATAACTACTGTGGATCTGATAGTGGGACAAATAAAGGGTTCAAATCCAAGCATAAGGCAATGCAGAGGAAAAAACCCCAGGACCACTCCTCTCCTTTCTAACTGACTCCAAGAGGCCTAGTTTTGACTTCGCTAGGCAGATGGACGGCATCAAGGTGAACTCTTCTCAGAGCCACCCTCGCCACGTCCAGGACCACCCTCACTTTCCTTCTCTCCTCTCGCCCACCTGCACCAGTCCATAGTGTCCTATGAGGAGGAGTTCTCGGCTCTTCTCAAACTCGATCCACTCTCCCTACCCAGATCTTCTCCTTCTCCAGACTCTGAGAACTGTCACTGAGTCCTCCCTTCCTTCTCTGCCTCCTCCAGCCTCCCCGGCCCTAGCTTCTTCCCCTCGGCCTTCACACACGTCTGACCACCTCCTAGGTCTCTTTCTCCCCCACTCACTGGTCCCGTCATCCTCTGAATGGCGGGATAGGCTGCTGTTTTCAATTCATTCAATAGTACTTATTCAGCGCTTACTATGTGCAGAGCACTGTACTAAGCGCTTGGAATGTACAATTAGGCAACAGAGACAATCCCTGTCTATTGACGGGCTTACAGTCTAATTCCTCCCCAGGAGACGACCCTCCTTTCCTCCCAAGCCTCCGCCCTCAAGGACGCCACCCACTGACTTCCTAGGGTCACGGCCATTGGACTCTGTCTTTTTAGCTACTCTGGCCCTAGATACGCCTCCTTCCCTTCTCCCAGTCTCTGTCCACCCCTGCCCACCCTTCTCTCCTCCTCCTCCCCTTCTCCTCCTTTTCCTACTTCTCTTCCCCCCTTCCTCCTCCTCTTCTTTTTCTAATTCCTCCTCTGCTTTCTCCCCATTGGCACTCAACTTCCTCTCCTTGTTCTAGCTTTGCCCTCCCTCTCTCGGGGTGCTGAGCTGTACACGGAAGGACGGTTTCTGGTTCTACCTCATCAGACGAGACCTCATTATCTTCTCTGTCATTTCCTCTCGCCTCCCAGTCATCTCTCCTTGGATGTACTCCGGGCACTTCAAACCCACCCTGGCTAAAGCAGAACTCCCAAGCTACTCTCCCCTCTTTCTGTTTCCAGTAGCATCTTCGTTGCATTTTCCCTCTCCCTTGGCTGCACATTGCCCGCTGACTGCTTCACCCATTAGACTGTAAACTCCTCAAAGGTTGGGACTACACACTTTTGTTTACTGTTCTCTCGCCTGCTCCAATCCATACTTCACTCTGCTGCCTGGATCATTTTTCTATAAAAACGTACAGTCCATATCTTCCCAAGAACCTCCTCAAGAACTCCTCAAGAACCTCCAGTGGTTGCCCATCCACTTCCACATCAAACAGAATTGCCTTACCATCAGCTTTAAAACACTCAATCACCTTGCCCCCTCCTACCTTATCTGGCTGCTCTCCTACTACATTCCAGCCAGCATACTTCGCTCCTCTAAATGCCAACCAGAGAGCACTGGCAAGACGCGGAGGGCAGTCCCACGTCCTGGCTGGGAGTCGTCCTGGTCAGTCTTAATTGTCGTGCTGGTGAGGACTGACGGGGAGAGGAATCCTCCCTGCCGAGGTCCGGGGTAGGGTGAGGAAAGTAATAATAATAATAATGTTGGTAATAAGCGCTTACTATGTGCAGAGCACTCTTCTAAGCGCTGGGGTAAACACAGGGGAATCAGGTTGTCCCACGTGGGGCTCACAGTCTTAAACCCCATTTTACAGATAAGGTAACTGAAGCACAGAGAATTTAAGTGACTTGCCCACAGTCACACAGCTGACAAGTGGCAGAGCTGGGATTCGAACTCATGACCTCTGACTCCAGAGTCCGTGCTCTTTCCACTGAGCCACGCTGCTGAGTGCTCTGCACAAAATAAGCGCTCAAAATATATCATTGATTGATTGATTGATTAAAAGGAAGCCAGAGTATGGAGCCAGCAAGTGGAGGAGTCTGCTGGTGGCAGGGGAGACTTCATTTCAAAGCACCCTGACTGTACCCCGAGGCAGATCTTCATATGCCAAGCTTCACAACAGATGAAAAATGATGCCCCCCACCTGTCTTTCGGGATAAAATCCCGGTGAGCGATGGGTGAGCCTGTTGTTGGGCAGGGATTGTCTCTATCTGTTGACGAATTGTATATTCCAAGCACTTAGTAGAGTTCTGCATACAGCGCTCAATAAATACGATTGAATGAATGAAAGAGCGAGAAGTGCAGACCTGGCCATGTCCATAACCCCTTGCCCAGGGGTCTTCTTCGTCCTTCCTGTCAGTCAATTAAATAGCAGCAGCATCATATTATGCCCCATCTCTGTACTGTGTCTGGACTCGGGCTGGCATGAGGAGGTGGATGGGGTGGGTGAGAAAGAGGAGTGGGAGGGGATGTACACTGAGGGCAGACACAGTCCCTGGAAACCGGGCTTCCCAACGCCCCTCCCAGTCCCCTCCCAACCCCAAACCACTTATGTTCATATCTGTAATTTTATTTATCCCTTTGCTCTTCCCCCATCCCAGCCCCAAAGCACTTATGTACATATCTATAATTTTACTAATTTGTATTGATGTCTGTCTC
The DNA here is from genome assembly GCF_004115215.2 of Ornithorhynchus anatinus. NCBI lineage: Eukaryota > Metazoa > Chordata > Mammalia > Monotremata > Ornithorhynchidae > Ornithorhynchus > Ornithorhynchus anatinus. Next base: position 58,265,325 of record NC_041737.1, on the reverse strand, counting down.
CCCCACTCTAGATGGTGAGCTCATTGTGGACAGGGAATGTCCCTGTTTAATGCTATATTGTACTTTCCCAAGCGCTTAGTTCAGAGCACACTATAAGCGCTCAATAAATATGATTGAATGAATGAATGATTGATTTTAAAAAAATCATATGAATTTTACGGCAACAGTGATGGCAGTTTTCCAGCAACCTCCCCTCCCCTGCCACAGCCCTGAGAGCTGCAGTCATGGGTGCGGGTTCAGGAACAGTCGTTCTTTGCGACCAGCTGAGAGTACCGGGCTTCGAGCCTCGCCAGATTGTAAGCTCGTCGTGAACAGGTAATGTGCCTGTTTACTGTTGTACTGTACTCTCCCAAGCGTTTAGTACAGTTCGACTGTTAATCTTCTCACTGTGCCTCAATCTTGTCTATTTCTACCCCGACCACTCGATCACGTCCTGCCTCTGGCTTGGAGCAACCTCCCTCCTCAAATCAGACAGATAATTACTCTGCCCCCCTTCAAAGCCTTATTGAAGGCCCATCTCCTCCTAAAGGCCTTCCCTAAGCCCTCCTTTCCTCTTCTCCCACTCCCTTCTACACTGCCCTGAATTGCTCCCTTTGTTCTTCTCCTCTCCTTGTACATATCCATATTTTATTTATTTATATTAATGTCTGCCTCCCCAATGACTATAAGTTCATTGTGGGCAGGGAATGTATCTGTTTATTGTTATATTGTACTCTCCCAAGCACTTAGTACAGCGCTCTGCACACAGTAAGCTCTCAATAAATACGATTGAATGAATGAATAAAATATCTTCTCCAGGATGCTTTTTTTATTGTGTTCATTGAGTGCTGAGTGTTGAGTGCTTACTATGTGCCAAGCACTAAGTAAAGCACTGGAGTAGATGCAGCTCTGGGGTAATAAGGTTGGACACAGTTCATGCCCCACTTTGGGCTCATGGTCTTAATCTTCACTTTACAGATGAGGCAACTGAGACTCAGAGAAGTTATGTGACTTACCCAAGTTCACACAGCAGACAGGGAATCCAGTTCCTGCTGACTCTTAGGCTGTGCTCCATCCACTAAGCCACGCAGTTTCTACTAAGCCATGCTGCTTTCCCTGATTAGCCTCTCATCTCCCCATTCTATGTCATCTATGCACTTAGGGCTATACTCCCTAAGGACCTTAATACTCATCCCACCCTTACAGACATTTGTGTGCATATCCTTATACGCTGTTGTTTCCCGCAGATAGATTGAAAGCTCCTTAAGGGAAGTGATCCTGGCTAGAGAAGCAGCGTGGCTTGGTGGCTAGAGTACGGGCCTGGGCATCAGAAGGTCATGTGTTCTAATCCCGGCTCTGTCACTTGTCTGCTGTGTGACCTTGGGCAAGTCACTTAACTTCTCTGTGGGGATTAAGAGTGTGAACCCCATGTGGGACAGGGACCTGTTCAATCTGATTGACTTGCATTTACCCCAGTGCTTGGAACAGTGCTTAGCACATAGTAAGCGCTTAACAAGTACCATCATTATTATTATGATTACATTCACTGATTGATTGAGTCTCCTCTCACTCAGACAAGGTGTCATGGGTAGCGGCAGCTGACAGGATCCGAGGACAGACAGTCTGCAGGTCTAGGGGCCCAGAACATGATGCTATTGGCGTTGTTGATTTGGCCCTAGCGAGACAAAGGACAAGGCTCTTTTGGGGTCAAAGCAGTCCGGTGGGGCCGTGGGCTGTGGAGTGGAATCTTCCTGGGGTAGAACAAACCCCTTGGCTCTCTCACGAGTGTATGGGTGTGGGTGTATGTAGGTGTGGGTGTATGTGGGTGTGGGTGTCTGTGGGTGTGGGTGTCTGTGGGTGTGGGTGTGTATGCGTTCAGGCACGCATGCACCAACAAATCCACTGAACTCTGAATGCCGCCCACAAGTCCCGAGCCCACCTCTTCAGGCTCGGTCTTTCCAGGGGCACAAGACGCGGGAAGAACCGAAACTGAGTGTTGATCTCCTGCCGATGGCAGGATGGCAGAGACAGCACACACCCCTGACTGTCCTTCGGGACCAGGTCAAAGCCTCCAGTCTGTGAATCCGTCCAAACCCCCTCGCACTCCGCCGGCTGACCCACCGATGGGGTCGGACCACCCCCTCCCCATTCCCCCTCGATCTCCAGTCTGAGGCCGGAGCCCGATTCAAACTGCACCTTTAGCTCGGTTCTGTCCCTCCACCCTCTCACCAGCCAGAAAGTCAGAGACTCGAGCAGCGGGGTGCCCTCCCCCTCACCCCATACAAGTCCTACGAGCCAGAAAAGGAGAACGGACGAGCAGACAAAGTATGAGCAGATGGGGCTGGTTATGCTGTTGCTATTTTATTGATTGGCAGGGAGGTCGTTAGGGGCAGGTTCTCTGGTTCTCTGGTTTCTTTAGCCAATGATAATTTTCATGGTTGGAAGTGTTCCAAGTGTTGGAAGCGTTAGTAATGCTGAAAAAGAAACGCCGCATGGTCGGTGAACTGTTTCAATTACAGCCAGAAAGTTCCTCCTTATGTCTAATCCGAGTGCCTCCTGCTACAAGGGTGGTTCGTTTTCCCTTTTTCTGAAGAGGGCTCGGGAGTGGGGACTAAAAGGGGCTAATTCCTTTTCCATCCGGACTCAGGGAGCCACCATGGTGGGGGGGATTGGCAGGCGCGAGGCTTTGATGATGATGATGATAACATTTGTTAAGCACTTACTATGTGCCAGGCACTGTACTAAGTGCTGGGTTGGACTCAAGCAAATCTGGTTGGGCACAGTCCCTTGTCCTACTTGGGACTCACAAGCTCAATCCCCAATTTACAGATGAAGTAAATGAGGCACAGAGAAGTTAAGTGACTTGCCCAAGGTCACATAGCAGAGAAGTGGCAGAGTCAGGATTAGAACTCATGGCCTTCTGGCTCCCAGGCCCGGGCTCTGTTTACTACCCCATGTTGTTTCTCTTTGGTGAGAGTGAGGAGGGGAGGAAGAAGAAGAAGAAGCTATATGGCCTACTGGTTAGCACACGGGCTTGGGAGTCAAAGGATCTAGGTTCTAATCCCAGCTTCATCATTTATCTGCTGTGTGACTTGGGCAAGTCTCTGAGCCTCATTTTCCTCAACTGCAAAATGGGGATTCGATACCCGTTCTCCCTCCTACTTAGACTGTGAGCCCCCTGTGGGACAGGGACTGTGTCATACATAATTAATTTGAATCTTCACTTGTGCTTAGTACAGTGCTTGTCACATTGTATTCAATAAATACTATTGAATGAACATTGTAAGCACTTAACAAATACCTTAAGTAATTAATAACAAGGCCAAGTGAAAGGGGCCCGGGGCGAGGGGGTGGGTGAGACCTTGGTGAGGGGGAGGAGATAAGGGACTTCAAGAGAAGGGAGGTGTGGGAAAGGGGGTGTGAGGCCAAGAGCAGCCTCTAGCCCTCATGGGCCTGCGTGGAGGATCAGAGGGGAGAGGGTTTCTCCATCGGACAGTCCCATGGTCTGCCCATCCCACCCTTTTGTCTGTCCACCTGTCCTCTCCCCTGCAGGCAATCTTCTCTCTGTCTCTTTCTCCTCGGAGTCCCCCCTCTGGGCTCTAAGGGATGATCCTCTGGGCTGGGAACATGGTTATTGTTCCCATCACCCACACTTCCACCCAGAAATAGACACCACATTCTCCACCAAAATCCCTTAAAGGTCCAGCTTTCTGGTATACCACACTTTTGGTGTCACCACAGAAGGGCGAGGCCGCGTACTTACTCTTCGTCGTTTTAGCGGTAGTCGAGGTAGGCTCTACAGGGAAGAAAGATCAGGGGTTGGAAATGGGAAATCAGAGTTTCTCCCTCCCCATCTCTTCCTCTTTCTCCTTCTCCCTCCTCCCTCATTTCCCTGCCCCTTCATCCTTCTTCCCTACTTGATTCAGGTTTCAGTCTAGGTTATTTGCGTATTCATTTTCACGGAGTACATAAACGCCATTGGCCGGGCTCCGCTCTCACTTTCCCTGTTGTCCCACTTCACCAGCTTGTTGGCCGGCTCTGTCCCCGGAGGTACTTACTGGTGGTGGTCGTGGTGGTTGTGGTGGTCGTAGGCGTTGTGGTCGTGGTGGGCGTGGTGGTTGTGGTGGTCGTAGGCGTTGTGGTCGTGGTGGGCGTGGTGGTTGTGGTGGTCGTAGGCGTTGTGGTCGTGGTGGTCGTGGTGGTTGTGGTGGTCGTAGGCGTGGTGGGCATAGTGGGCGTTGTGGGTGTGGTGGGCGTTGTGGGCGTGGTGGGCGTGGTGGGCGTTGTGGGCGTTGTGGGCGTTGTGGGCGTTGTGGGCGTAGTTGCTGTCGTAGTGGTGGTTTTGGTAGGTGACGCAAGGGAGAAACCGGAGTTAGAGGGTTTTAGGACATTGATATGGGATTCTTAATCCTTAATCCTCTTCCCTGCAGGGTGCTAGCGTTATTCCCCCCATTTGCGTGCTCATTCGCATTGATTTACATAAAGTCCCTTCAGCTAATTCTCCAGACTCTGTAGTTAACTGCCACCAAGCGGGTGAGAGATGCCCTGGCCCCGCCTTCTCAGACCCGATCCTTCCCCCAACTCTGTCCACCTGCCTCTCTCCCCATGGGGAGTCTCCCTCTCTGTCTTTGCCGGTAAATTGGTCGCTGACTTTGTCCCTGCGCAACTGTAGACTTGCCTGACACTCCCTCTGCTTCCTCAGGCAAACCCTGTTCTCTTTCTTCCCCCACTGCCCTCTGTCCACCCACATCCTTGGAACCCGTCCCTGAGCTCAGACAGCGGATCCGGCTCTTGGGGCTGGGGCAAGACGCCAACCCTCGAAGGCCAGAATTACTGCGAGCCCTGACTGGTATTCCCTTCCAGCCCATGGATTGACTCCATGAGTGGAGATGCCCTGGAGAGGGGTTGCTGCTTAGTCGGTGTGGTGGGCATGGTGGCCGAGGTCATGGTTGGCCCCGTGGGCATAGTCATAGTCCACCACGGAGGAGGAGAAAAGGCAGTTAATCCCCGACAAAGCAACACCAATCTCCCCTGCCTTCTCACCCCCACTCCCTTACATGGAGTCCCTGTCTGTCTCTGTCCTATGGCCCCTTCAGTACCCCGGAGAGAGGGAGAATGAAGGGTCTACTGCTTTGGTGATAGAGGCTCCACCCTCGTGCAACTGGGAGGGGGGAACCCCATCTCGCTCGGGCCCTTCTGCTGGTCGAGCTGCCACGAAGAAACCACAAAGAGGGGCTGCCTACGTACTAGGAGTGGTGGTGGTTGGGGTTGTAGCAGTGGTGGTGTTCTCTGCGAGGGAAGGGGAGAGAAAAGAAATTAGCTGAGAAAGAGCCATCGACCCGGCCGATCCGCCCGGACCCCTTCCTGCCCTCCCTGGGCCTCCCAACTGCTCTCCCCACACAGATAGATGGGTTAACAATCAGCCCCCAGACTCACGGGCCGAGGCGAGGGCACCCAGGAGTCCAACCAAGATGAAGACAGCGAAGACCTTCATGGTGGCGGTAGTGGTAGCGGAGTGGGAGAGAAGTAGGATCAAGCCACGAAGTTCAAGAGCGAGAGGCTCAGAGGCTGGGGTTCTGGGGTGCCCAGTCGTGCTTTATAAAGGTAGAGCAGCCGGGGGAGCCGGGCGGGGCCTAGGGAGACGATCTGGAGGAGGAGGCTGAGGACCGAGGACAGGGCTGGGAGCGACGGTTGGAAACAAACAGCGGCCCCGGTGCCAGCTGGGCAGTGGCACCGTGGCAAGGAGCATCCGGGGTTGAAGCTGTGGTCTGGAGTCCGGAACCGGGGGTCAAGATAGACCTGCCCACTCTCTCAGTTCCCCCAGCCTGGACCACTGCCTTCCCCGCCCTTAATTCCGGTTCTGCCCGAGGTGGTCTCTCCAACCATGGCTCATGGCTTCGGCTTGTTGACACAGTAAGAGAAGCAGCGTGTCCTTGTGGCAAAATCTAGGGCTTAGGAGTCAGAAGAAGTGGGCTTTAATCCTGACTTCTCCACTTTTCTGCTGTGTGACCTTGAGCAAGTCACTTGACATCTCTGTGCCTCAGTTACCTCAGCTGTAAAATGGGGATTAAGACTGTGAGCTCCAAAGGGGACAGGGACTGTGTCCAACTTGATTACCGTGTAACTATCCCAGTGTTTTAGAACAGTGCTTGTCACGTAGTAAGTGCTTTAACAAATACTATTATTATTAGTAGTAGTAATAGTAAGCTGGACCTGGACACTTGTGTCCCTGCACAGTCCTGACTCTCCTGTCAAATCCTACAACCCCCAGAATGGATTAGGGGTCTTGGGCAGCGATGTGGCTATGGGCTGCTTCTGGGAGAGGATCCCCAGGAATCTCTCACTGCCTCCAGGCCACAGTGCCATCAGCAATGGGGATGGAAATGGGTGAAGGGGGAAAGCTTGAGCTACGACCCCCATATTCTGAACTGCAATCCCTGGAGCTGCTTCCTCCCTCCTTCCAACTGGGAGCTGGGTCTAAGGCCGGGCAGTACGAGGGGACAGGGGCTGGGGTGGAGGTGGAGGTGGTAATATATCCTGGAAGAGCTTCCTACTCCAGGCTGGGGTGCACAGGGGTAAACTGAGGTGGATTGGCACAGGGAGGGACAAGCCCAGAATGGAGAGGTGAAGGGGAGAGATTTAGATTCAGGTCCTGGCTCCACCTGGGAAGGAATCAGGTGAAATTGGCTTAGACAACTGCAGGCGTTTTCACTCTTTTGACCTGGTGCTCCTGCAACCGTTTTGTGTGCTGTGACCGTGTCCTCTTTGACTGCTGTGAACCATTCCTCTTGGAACCTGGATCTCCTGTTCTCTCAGTCCCTGGCTCTTCTTTACTCTCCGACCCTGGATCTACCTTCCACTCTCACCCTGGATCTTCTCCTTTGACCCTAGATCCACCTTCTCCTCTCACTGTGGACTCCTTTCCTGTCTCACTCTGGGTCTCCCTTCCACTGGCACCCTGGATTTCCTTTCACCCACAGACCCTGGGAGGGTCTGCAAGTCAGAAGATCTGAGTTCTAATCCTGACTCCGCCACTTAATTAATCAATTGCTGGTATTTATCAAGCACTTACTGTGGGCAGAGCATCATACTAGGCGCTTTGAAGAGTAAAATGTAGCAGGTTTTCTCCCCCACCCCTTTTTTAAAAATTGGTATTGTTCAAGCTCGTATTATGTGCTGGGTTCTGTTCCAAGCATTGGGGAAGATACAAGCTTTTTCAGATTAGACACTGTTCTTGTCTCGCTTGGAGCTCACAGTCTTAATTCCCATTACAGATGTCTTAACTGAGGCCCAGGAAGTCAAGTGACTTGCCCAAGGTCAAACAGCAGATAAGTGGCAGAGCTGGGATTAGAACCTGGTGTCCTGGACTCCTATGCCTGGGCTCTTTCCACTAGACCGCACTACTTCTCCAGGATTGGTAGACATGTTCCCTACCCACCAGGAGCTTACAGGCTAGAGCATAGTAGGCAAGTGCCCAGGTCACTTGCCTGCTATGTGACCTTGGGTAAATCACTTCATTTCTCTGGGCCTCAGTTTCCTCATTTATAAAAAAGGGATTCAGTACTTGTTCTCCTTCACCCTTGAATTGTGAGTCCCATGTGAGTCCCATGGGAGTGAGTGTGAGTCCCATGTGAGTCCCATGAGAAGCAGCGTGGCTCACTGGAAAGAGCACGGGCTTTGGAGTCAGAGGTCATGGGTTCAAACCCCGGCTCTGCCACTTGCCAGCTGTGTGACTTTGGGCAAGTCACTTAACTTCTCGGTGCCTCAGTTCCCTCATCTGTAAAATGGGGATTAAGACTGTGAGCCCCACGTGGGACAACCTGATTCCCCTGTGTCTACCCCAGCGCTTAGAACAGTGCTCGGCACATAGTAAGCGCTTAAGAAATACCAACATTATTATGTGGGGCAGGGACTGTTTCGATCTGATTATCTGGTTTCTACCACAGTGTTTAGTGCAATGGTTGGATTGCTACCTCCTCCAAGAAGCCTTGCTAGATTACTCCTATATTGTCCTGTTCTCTCCAGGTAAGCCCTGCCTTGCAGTCTTGCAGGCTGACTGTGACTTAGTATGCGTGTGTTTGCTGTAAATGATGGTGGGACTCTGGAATGGTCTCTTTCTCTGTCCCTGGTTGTGTGTGTGTGTGTGTGTGTGTGTGTGCGCGCGCGCGCACGTATAAGTATGTGCACTGCATGGCCTAATGGCAAGAGCACGAGCTGGGGAGTCAGAGGATGTGGGTTCTAATCCTGGCTCTGCCACTCATCTGCTATGTCACCTCAAGCTAGTCACTTCACTTCCCTGTGCCTCAGTTACCTCATCTGTAAAATGAGGATTAAGACAGTGAGCCTGTCAAAGGGGGACAGGGACTGTGACCAACCTGATTACCTTGCATCTACCTCTGCAATTAGAATAATGCTTGGCACATAATAAGTGCTTAACAAATACCATTATCATTATTATTACTGCTATTTCCCCAATTAGACTGGTAGCAACTTGAGGACAGGAACAGTTTTTCCCTCTTCCCTCTGTCCCATCTCTAGTGCCCTGCCCAATGCATATATGTATATCCCTTTTTGTCTTGTCTCTCCGTCAGACTGACATCTCCTCAAGGGCAGCAGCATACCTCCTCCCCACACCTCTGCCCCTGCCCTAACACCCAGCATAGTGTATGTGTGTGTGCACATGTATGTAAGTATCCTGGCTTTCTCATCAGACTGACAGCCCAGCAAGGGCACGGTACCTGTCTTCTCCCCCTTCTGCTCCTCCCCCAATACCCAGTGGTGTCTGTGGGGATGGACAGGCCCCTAATAGAGACCCCCGATTTCAGACCATAGGCTCTTCCCTCTCATTCAAAAACCTGTTTCAGCCACCCGGAGAGGCTCCCCTGGCCCCCTGCAGCTCTGTTGTGTTGTGTGCGTCTCCATGGAAGAGGGCAGAGCCAGAGCCCCCAGGCTCATCTGTCCTCCACCGGCTGCTGTGCAAACACTGGGCACATGGGGATGGGGCTGGAGGCCGGGCCAAGGGCTTGGGGGCAGAACGGGAACATGCATCGATGCCAGCAGGACTTTCACCCTTTCCCCACCGCATTCCTGCCCTGCGGTCAGTCAGGCCATTCCGTCCGACGTTATGAGAGGCCACCAGACACTCCTGTGCATCCAACTGCTTGGATGGAAGCAGGGGGAGGGATGGGATGACCCCGGAGATCCCTTCCTGAGGGGCAGAGTCTCCCGAAAGGGCAGTCCGTGGCTGGAGAAAGGTCAGGGGTGATTGGATAGGAATAGTGGAGCCATGTAGCTGAGGACAGTGTTTGTTGTCTGGATCCCTACCCCTGCATCCCCACCGTATCCTCCTGCCCGAGAATTTTGGGGGGCAATCTGGGTCATGCATCCCCTCTGTCCATCCTCAAGGTCTCTGAAACAGGTTGGGTCCAGGACTGAAGCTGGCCATCATCCAGTTTGGAGCCTACAGGTCACGTGCTCTGGGCCACTGAAGCTCTGACAGGTTCCCTCTCTGTCTCTGTCTCTCCTGTCACATTATCACTGTTATCATTATCATTATTATTATTAATAAAATTATACTTATTAACCACTTACTTTATGCTTGGCACTATTCTAAGCACTGAGGGAGTTACAAGTTAATCAGGTTGAATACAGTCCCTGTCCCACATGGGGTTCACAGTCAAAGTTTGCCCTGCCCCTCCATCTTTCCTGTGTTTGGGCCTCTCTGATAATAATAAATAATTACAGTATTTAAGAACTTACTCTATGTCAAACACTGTTCTAAGCCCTGGGATAGATGCAAGTTAATCACGTCAGATACAGTCTTTGCTCTCCATGGGCAGTCTAAGTAGGAGGGAGAACATGTTGAGTCCCCATTACAGTTGAGGGAACTAAGGCACAGAGAAGTTTTTGTTTTTGTTTTAATGGCATTGGTTGTCAGGTATTGTACTAAGTGCTGTGGTAGATGCAAGCTAATCAGATTGGTCAAAGTCCATGTCCACATGGGACTCACAGTCTTAATTCCCATTTTACAGATGCGGTAACTGAGGCACAGAGAAGTGAATTGACTTGTCTAAGATCACACAGCAGATCAGTGATGGAGGCAGGATTAGAACTCGGGGCCTCTGACTCCCAGGCCTGTGCTCCTTCTACTAGGCCACTCTGCTTCTAAGTTAAATGATTTGCCCAGGGTCACACAGCAGGCTCGTGACAGAGGCATAATTAGAACCCAGGTCTTTGGACTCCCAGGTCTGTGCTCTTTCTGCTAGTTTATGTTGCTCCTCCGATCTGTCTCTGGGATGACAGTTTGAATGGGGGTCCTGCTGAGTGGAGAATCAGAGGGCCAGAGACCTTTCTGAGCAGCCCCTTTGGGCAAGTTGGACATCCTAGGCTGGACAGGCCTGTTTCTGCCCTTGCAGGAAGTTCTTGGCCAGAGAAGCATGTGTTTGGAAGCAGAGGGAATGGGAGGGCTGCCATTTGGGTATTATTCAATAGTATTAGATGCTGTCCCACTGGATCAGTCTCTTTCTGTCCATCTCTGGCCTTATGTCTGTCTCTCTCTCTTCTCCTTCCCTCACGCTGATCCAAGCACTTATCACATCCCACCTTAATTACTGCATCGGTCTCCTCACTGACTTCCCTGCTTTCTACCTCTCCCCGTTAGTCCCTATTTCATTCTGCTTCCCGATTCATATTTTCTAAAAAAAACAAAAACGTTCAGTCAAACTCCCCATGCCACAGGAACATCCAGTGGTTGTCCATTCACCTCCATAGCAAACAGAAACTCTTTGCTATTGGCTTTAAAACACACAATCACCTCTCCCCTCTCCTACCATATCTCCCTGATTTCCTACTACAATTTAGGCAACACATCTCTCCTTTAACACCACCTTACACACTATACCTCAATCTTGTTTTCCTTGCCACTGACCCCTTGTCCACATCCTACCTCTGGCCTGGAACTCTCTCTCCCTTTGTATACTACAAACCACCACTTTCTCCACCTTCAAAACCTGACTACAACCACATATCCAAAAGGCTAGCCCCAACTTCCTCTCTCTTCTGATTTGATTATAGACTTGGATCCTTTTAAGCACTTGATACCTCTATGTTGATGACTGGCTGACACCTCAGATTTACCATGTCCAAAACAGAGCTTGTCTTCTCATGCTAACCCTGTTCTCCCCCTGACTTTCCTATCACTGTAGACAGGGTCACCATCCTCCCTGTCTCATAAGCATGTGACCTTGATGTTATCTTCGACTCACCCCTTTCATTCATCCACACATTCAATCTGTCACCATATCTTGTCTGTCCAACCTTCACAATATTGCTAAAATAATGATAATAATAATCGCTATTATCATTGTTATTACTAATAACTTATTGTGAATAAAACTGACCTTTACTCTCCATCCAAACTGCTACCATGCTAATCTAAGCACTTAGCCTTGTTGACGTCCTTCTGAACTCCCTCTTCATAGCCAACAGACCATCATTCTCTCCACCTTCAAAGCCTTATTGAAGGCACATCTCCTCCAAGAGGCCTTTGCCAACTAAACCCTCATTTCCTCTTCTCCCATTCCCTTCTGCATTGCTCTTGCACTTCGATATGCACCCTGTATTTACCCCTCCCTCAGCTCTATAGCACTTATCTACATATCCATAATTTATTTACATTAATGTCTGCATCCCCTTATAGACTCTAAGCTCACTGTAGGCAGGGAACATGTTTACCAACTCTCTAATACTGTGTTCTTCCAAGTGTTGAGTACAGTGTTCAATAAATATGATCGATTGATTGATTTATATTCACTTCACCTTCAGTCCCACAGCACTTATGTACATATCCATAATTCCTTTAATGTCTGTCTCCCTGCAGACTGAAATCACTTTGTGAGTAGGGAATGTGTCTACTTACTCTGTTGTATTCTCCCAAGTGCTAAGTGCAATGCTCTGTACACAGCAAGTGATCAATTGATATTGATTTAATGATAAATTGATTGACCTCTCTATCTCTATCTCTTCAACTCCATGACTCCTCTCTCCAACTCTGATCCTCTTTCTGCCTCTCTAGCTCTGTCCTTCTCTGTCTCTCAATCTCTGATTATATTTCCATCTCAGTCTTCACTTATTTTTCTCTCCCCATCTCTGACCCTTTCTAGTTCCTTCTCTGTATCCATATCTGATTGTCTCTTCCCCTTTGCCTCTCCATCTTTGTCTCTCTGCCCATCTCTGCTTTCTGTCTTTCTCTGACTGTTTTCATATCTTTCTGTCTGTCTCTGTCTCTCTCTCCATTTTCATCTTTTTGTCCTTCTCTGTCATTTTACTCATCTCCCCCCTTTCTCCTCTCTTTGCCCCAATCTCCTTCTTCTTCTTGTTTTTCATGGGTGTCCCGCCTCCCTTCCCTTCTCCAGGGACCCCAGCCCTGCCCCCCATCCCCCCTCTTCACTGGTCAGCTCTACACCCTGTCCCCCAGTTTCCAAATTCTCTTCTGTAACTCTGCAAGACACCCGACAATACACACACATACCAGGCAGCATACCAGGACTCTGCCGCAGTTTCTGTTCAATATCAGTCAATTGGTCACATTCATTTAGCACCTACTATGTGCAGAGCACTATATTGAGTACTTGCAGACTAGCAGGGAGCCCAGACATTAAAATGAATTTTAGCTGGGAGGAAGTAATAGAATACATAAAATGGGTCAGTAAATCCTACAGGGGTTGTGATTAATTATGTGCTGAACTGGCAGTTGCAGTGATATTCCCCAGGTGGGTGACCACTCCCTCACTTCTGTGCCCACCTGGCTCCTGACTGGGTCTATGCCTTTTCCACTCTCCACCTCCCTCCATCCTCCAGGCTTGTACCCCCCAACAGGACACCCCACCCTTCAGATCAGCATCTCAAGTCCAGCCCCAAGCCCATGTCCCCATCTTTGGCCCCTCCTCTCCCCCAGTCAGCAGGTGACTGACCATTCCCCTACTTCTATAGCCACCCGGCCCCTGGTTGGGCCCAGGCTTTCTCCACTCTCCACCTCCCCACCATCCTCCAGGAGCCCAAAGCCATTGGCTGGCAGAGAATCTTGGCTGTTTGCGCTGCTCAGCTTCAAGTGTTTGCCAGGATCCGGCTCCTCTCTGACTGCACGTGTCCATCCCCACAGCTGCCGCCACCACCACCACGTCTCTGCCTCTGACCTCCTCGCTGGGTTTCCGATGGTGGGCGTGACGGCAAATTGGGGATTGGACGGGTGTCCCCACAGTCCTCCGCATCTCTCCGACAGGAGCTGAGTCCTTCTGGAGCCAACCCCCAAACTCTGAGTTTGAATCTCTCCATCTCCCCCTGTATCTCAAGTCTTGTGGGCTCCATGTCCTCCTCAAAGGCGTAGAGAGAGGTTCTCAGCTTTTGATGACACTGGCTGAGTCTTTCTGGATTATCATCTCTATGGCTTCTATGTGGGCTCTACAAGTTGCAGGGCATAGAAAGAAGGTACAGGGAACCTCAAAGTGGGGACCTGGAGAGTTACCCATTAATAGTAGCTATTGAGCATTTTCTCTGTGCACAGCACTGTACTAAACATTTGGAAGAGTAGGTAGACAGGATCTGGGCCCCTGAGGATCTTTCGATATAGCAGGGGAGACATGTATTAAAATAAATTACAAGTAAGGAAAGCCACAGAATGTAAGGAAAGTACAGAAGTGCAGTGGGGGTGGGCTGAATATCAAAGTGCTTAAGGGGTACAGACCTAAGTGAGGAGGTAAGGAAGAATGGAGGGAGACCAGGGAGGGAGATGAGAGGCTAGTCAGGAAGGTTTCTTGAAGGAGATATGATTTTAAGAGGGTTTTTGTATAATAACCTATCCCGCCATCGACCCCTGGGCCACGTCCTCCCGCAGTCCTGGAACGCCCTCCCTCCTCACCTCCGCCAAACTGATTCCCTTCCCCTCTTCAAAACCCTACTTAAAACTCACCTCCTCCAAGAGGCCTTCCCAGACTGAGCTCCTCTTCTCCCTCTACTCCCTCTACCACCCCCCCTTCACCTCTCCGCAGCTAAACCCTCTTTTCCCCCTTTCCCTCTGCTCCTCCCCCCTCCCTTCCCATCCCCTCAGCACTGTACTCGTCCGCTCAACTGTATATATTTCCATTACTCTATTTATTTTGTTAATGAAATGTACATCGCCTTGATTGTATTTAGTTGCCATTGTTTTTACGAGATGTTCTTTCCCTTGACTCTATTTATTGCCATTGTTCTTGTCTGTCCATCTCCCCCGATTAGACTGTAAGCCCGTCAAATGGCAGGGACTGTCTCTATCTGTTGCCGACTTGTTCATTCCAAGCGCTTAGTACAGTGCTCTGCACATAGTAAGCGCTCAATAAATACTATTGAATGAATGAATTAATAATAATAATAATAATGGTATTTGTTAAGTGGTTAGTATGTGCCACACACTATAATAGGCACAAGGAAATCAGGTTGGCTACAGTCACTGTCCCACATGGGACTCTCCTTCCTACTTAGTAGGAAGGAGAATGGCTATTGAATTCCCATTTGCAGATGAGGAAACCTAGGCATAGAGTAGTAGCTTTTGTTTAATGGTATTTGTTAAGCACTTACTATGTGTCAGGCACTGCACTAATCTCTAGGAAATAGATACAAAATAATCAGATTGGACACAGTTCCTGTCCCACAAGTTTCTTACAGTCTGAATAGGAGGGAGAGCAAGTATATTACCTCCATTTTACACATGAGGGAACTGAGGCCCAGAGAAGTTAAGTAATTTACTCAAGGGCACACAGCAGACAAGTGGAGGACCTGAAATTAGAATCCAGTTCCTCTGACTTCCAGGACCATGTTCTTTCCACTAGACCATCATATAGGGAGAGAGGATGGGAGATTACTTGCCTGTTTGATGGATATGAAGGGGGAAGACATTCCGGGAAGGAGAGAAGACATAAACAAGGAATCAATGGTGGGAAAAAGGAGATTCAGACACAGTAATCATAAATTCTGCCATCTCTGTAGGGGGCTGTAGACCAAGATAGGCTTTCCTCTCCCCATTTGACTCCTAGGCCTTTTATTATTATTATTATTATTGTTATTATTACTACTAATAATAACAATAATAGTGTTTGTTGAGCACTTACATTGTGCCAGACTGTACTAAACGCTGGGTTGGATACATGATAACCAGAAGGGAAACAGTCCCTGTCCCACATGGGGCTCACAGTCTTAAACCCCATTTTACTGCTGAGGTAACTGAGGCACAGAGAGGTGAAGTGACTTTCCCAAGGTCACAGAGCAGATAAAATGGCAGAGGTGGGATTAGAACCCAGATCCTTCTTCACTCATATATTCAATTGTATTTATTGAGAA
The DNA here is from genome assembly GCF_004115215.2 of Ornithorhynchus anatinus. Taxonomy (NCBI): domain Eukaryota; kingdom Metazoa; phylum Chordata; class Mammalia; order Monotremata; family Ornithorhynchidae; genus Ornithorhynchus; species Ornithorhynchus anatinus. The sequence continues at coordinate 58,249,977 of NC_041737.1, read as the reverse complement.
CTTACTGTGTACAAAGCACTGTGCTATGCATTTGGGAAATTACAATGTCACAATAGACACATTCACTCACTGCCCACAACGAATTTAATTATTCTAAATTAAATAAGAAAAATTATTATTTCACACCTCATCAAGAAACTTCAAGGTGACAAAAAGCACAGCTTTCACCCACTGTGTGGGCTATTGCATTACTGTTAGTCAAGGGTTATTATTTTGCCAAAGAAATGAGATTAGAAACCGGAGATTTATCCCAATGACAGTTAACAAAAAAAAAAGTTGAAAAAATACACAACACAACAAAAAAAACTTCCCCACAAAAAAGTCAACTTTGTGTTCACTGAGGCAACTTTTTCCAATGTGGTCCCTGTTGTGAGCTTCACACATTTTGCATCCACTTCATATTTAGTAGTCAAATCACAGGTAACAAACCTACAGCCTCAGAATAATTTCTTCAATTATAGCAGCTAGGACTATAAAAAGAGGTGTCACCTAACCAGAGCAAGCCTGCCACTGGAAGGTGACTATGAATGCCACAGAGACCAGTCTATTTACTTTCTCCGCTTTGAAAAGGAGCTGCTTATCATGTAGAAGATGTTTCAGCAGAGTTAATTCCTAGGTTAAAAAAAACCTGCCACCCAGTGGCAATTTCAGAGAGTCCATGTGAGAAAATTCACACACTGTGGGAATCCATCGACCAGCCTGCTTTTTGGATTGGGGCACTTAATACTTGGAATTACATAGAACTTTCAAGATTTCCACTTCTTTGGAACTCTCAGGGGTAAGTGCGTGTATTCCCTTTTGGCAGTCAAGGGCAAAGACATAAAAAATGCTTTCAACTCTGGATCCTGGAGTTAAGAGATCAAACTTTGTACATCTGCCATGTAATAGATTAAACTCTACATACCTCCCTTTCTGAAACTGCTATCACTGCTTCTCCTGTGCATTGCTGTGTGCTTCTTTATGAGGGGGATATAAGAAGTCTCTCTTTATTGCTGTATTGTACTTTCCAAGTGCTCAGTACAGTGCTCTGCACAGAGTAAGCACTCAATAAATACAATTGAATGAATGAATGAAGAACCACCTCCTAAGAATAAGACTTCTTAATCATATATATTCTTATTCTAGTATATTCTTATTCTTATCAGAATAAGAATAATATTTATTAAGTGCTTATTATATTCCAAGCACTGTCCTAAGTGCTAGGGTAGATGTAAAATAATCACGCCCCATATGGGACTTGCAGTCCAAGTAGGAGGGAGACCAGGTATTGAATTTCCATTTTTTGCAAATGAGGCAACAGAGAAGTGAAGTAAATTGCCCAGGGCCACCCAGCAGCTACGTGGTGGAGTTTGAGTTAGGATCCAGGTCCCTGGCCTGAGTTCTTTCCATTAGGCTAAGCTCCTTCCCTGAGAGGAAAGGGAGGAGGCGTGGGAGAGAGAAGAATAGAAAGAAGATGGGGAGAAGGAGAAGAACGAGGATAAAGAGGGAGAGGAGGAGGAGGGGAAGAACAAGGACAAGTCCCGTGTTAGAAACACCCATCCTAGGGATCGGAAGTGAAGGGAGAACAGGACGTCCCTGACCCTGAGATTGTACTCCCGAGGGCAAGCGTCTTGGAGGGAGAATCTTCTGGCTGTGTCTCTGGAAACACAGCCGGCCATCTTCCTGGCGCCGGGGCATTCGGGCGACCATGGCTCAGACGCCAGTGGTGTAGAGAAGAAACGTGTGTCTCTCCCCTGCCAGCAGTCAGGGCTGCAGGAACTGAATTTGGGGCTCTAGGCTGCCCTGTCTAGTGGGGACCACCCCTGACGTGATGCTAGATGACATCATCGCAGAATTGACAACCGAAGTGGTGGCAGGGGAGTTGTGAGGGGCCTGGGTTAATATGCTGGGTTAGATACAAGGTAATTGGGTTGAACACAATCTCTGTCCCACATAGGGATCATGGTCTTAATCCCCATTTTCCAGATGAGGTAATTGAGGCACAAAGAAGCAAAGTGACCCGCCCAAGATCACACAGTAGACAAGTGGCAGAGTTGGGATTAGAATCCAGGTCCTTCTGTCTCCTAAGACCGTGCACTATCCACTAAGCCACACAGCTTCTCTATCCTTTCCAAACCCGAAAGTGAAGGTGATGATACCCTAATGAGTGAACTCATATGCTGCCGGTATACAAACGTCACCTCTACACCGCTTAAATATCAAGTCCCCTTTTTCCCCTTTCTATTCACTCTTAATCAATCAATCGAATTTATTGAGTGCTTACTATGTGCAGAGCACTATACTAAGCACCTGGGAGAGTACATTATATCAGACTTGGTAGACGTTCCCACAATGAGCTTACAGTCTAGAGAGGGAGACAACATTGATTTAAATGAATAAATTATGGACTCTGGGGCTGAGGGAGGATGCAAATATAAGAGCAAGGGTGAAGCAGGAAAGAGAGGGAGAAGAGGAAATGGAGACTTAGTCAGGGAAGGTCTCTTGGAGGAGATGTACTTTCAAAAAGGCTTTGAAGGTGGGAAGAGTGATCATCTGTCAGGTATGAAGAGGGAGGGCATTCCAGGAAGAAGGCAGGACGAGGGAGGGAGGTCGACGGCAAGATAGATGAGATTGGGGTGCAGTGTGAAGGTTAGCTTAAGAGGAGCGAAGTGTATGAGCTGGGTTGTAAAAGGAGAGTAACGAGGTGAGGTAGGAGGGGGTAAGGTGATTGACTGCTTGAAAGCCAATGTTATGGAGTTTCTGCTCGATATAAAGGTTGATGGGCAGCCACTGGAGTTTCTTGAGGAGAGGGGAAATTTGGACTGGACATTTTGGTAGAAAAATGATCTGTGCAGCAGAGTGAAGTATGGACTGGACTGGGGAGAGACAGGATGTTGGGAGGTCAGAAAGGAGGCTGATGGATTAATTAAGGCAGGATAAAATAAATGTTTGGATTAATGTGGTAGTAGTTTGGATGGAGAGGAAAGGGTGAATTTTAGCAGTGTTATGAAGGTTAGACTGTAAGCCCGTCAAACGGCAGGGACTGTCTCTATCTGTTGCCGACTTGTTCATCCCAAGCGCTTAGTACAGTGCTCTGCACATAGTAAGCGCTCAATAAATACTATTGAAATACTATTGAAGGTTGAGCCGATAGGATTTTGTGACCGACTATGTGGGTTGAATGACACAGATAATTTGAGGACTAACGCCAAGGTTACTAACTTGTGAGACAGGAAAGGTTTGGTGCTGCCTACAGTGATGGGAAAGTCAGGAGGAGGACAGGGTTTGAGTGGGAAGATAAGAAGTTCTTTTAGTGACCTTTTCCAACCACGGAATCAACCGTGTTCCTTCTGGATATGAAGAGCTGCGGGTGGGGCAGAGATTAGCTCCTGTGATTAGCACTTATTAGTGTTAATTATATCCCTTGCAGATGGGTTACCTGAGAAGAAAGGGGGAGGAGGCTGAATCTGCGAGGATTTTAAAGAAACTCCTGGAGATCTGCAGGCTCCTCATTCCTCTTTAAGAGATAGATGTGTTGGCATGGGTTGCCTTGCAGCAACCTATTAAAAACTAAACAAAACAAAAAAACACAATCTTCATCATGCCCCCAGGCTGCGACTATTTTGGTAAAGTCAAAAGTGGACACAATTTGGCAAGGTTGGATAGTCCCCTGTAAACTCAGGGTCTTGGGTTTAAGGCCAGTGAATGCCTGCATTAATCCTGTCCTGCCAGCAGGACTCGCCCTGAAATTGTGTTTGCTATAATGGTGACGGTTGGCGCTGAGCCATCCGCATTATCTCACCCACCTCCCTGTGCTCAGAGGCCGTCCCTGCAACCCAGGCAGGATAGAGGGATGGGAGAAGGCTGTGGCCACGGGTCAGAGTCTCTCTGAGACCTCAGCAAGAGCAGCAACATCGGACATCGTGCTGTCCCCTCACCGAACCAGCCTGTCCAGGGAATAAGTGGTGGCCGCTGTCTGAGTGCGAGACCACCGCCCGAAAGGAGGCCTATGCTCCAAGAAGAGACCCTTCCGAGAGAAGGGCCCGTCTCCAAAAACTGCCCTGCAACAGGAGGCCTAGCGGACTCGCCACTGCCTTGACATCTACTCCACTCCTGACCCGCTCAGGTGCTTCCAGTGGCCTCACCCATTCCAGGCGGTGATTGGTGTCAGCATTTCAGAGCCCCCATAAGAAGAGATGGGGAAGACATGGCAGGATAATGGATAGGGAGAGAAGGCAGAGGAGTGAGTCTTTTTTGGGGGAAGGGGCCCATCACGCTGCTAGCTCTTGGCTTGGTGCGGAGTGAGTTCACGCGGGAGGTCGAGGGGCATGGCACGCAGACAGAGCCAAGAGGGGGAGATCCGAGTCTGGACAGGTATGGTAGGGAAGAAGCCTCTGTCATGGCATGTGGCATTGGTTGTGCTATATAATAATAATAGTAATAATGTTGGTATTTGTTAAGCGCTTACTATGTGCAGAGCACTGTGCTAAGCGCTGGGGTAGATACAGGGAAATCAGGTTGTCGCACGTGAGGCTCACAGTTAATTCCCATTTTACAGATGAGGTAACTGAGGCACAGAGAAGTTAAGTGACTTGCCCACAGTCACACAGCTGACAAGTGGAAGAGCCATGATGGGGGCAAGGCCTCCAAGTGGAGGAGGAGGCTGGTGGGGTTGGTCCTGTTACAGCGACACCGAAGGGAGATAAAGGTGGGCCTGGGGCGAGGCTAAGGAGGTGCCACGTTGTGGTAGGGCTGAGACTGGAACTGGGACAGCGCCTCCTAGGGAGAAAGGGGCTAGGCTTTGATGGGCCTGAGGTAGGGTTAGAGAGATCAAGGGGAGAAAGGGGCAGGCCACTGACAAGCTATTCAGAAAACCTGTGTGAAAGCGTGAGTGTCTCCATCGTGGGAACATTTGAACTAACGAGTGTGTAACTGGGTATAATAATAATAATAATAATGGTATTTGTTAAGCGCTTACTATGTGGCAGGCACTGTACTAAACGCTGGAGTGAATACCAGCAAATCGTGTTGGACACTCCCTGTCCCACGTGGGACTCACAGTCTTAATCCCTGTTATACAGATGAGGTAACGGAGGTTCTGAGAAGTGAAGTGACTTGCCCAAGGACCCACAAGAGACAATTGGCGGAGCTGGGATTGAACCCATGACCTTCTGTCTCCCAGGGCCGAGGTCTATCCACTATGCCTTGCTGCTCCTCGACGAGTACAAGTATGAGTGTGTGTCAATGTCCCCATGTGTCTGGGTCTGGGTCTTTGCGTCAGAGGGTTGTTGTGAGATGTCTGAATATGGGTGCTCCTGTGAATGAGAGAGACAGAGTATTTTGTAAGAGAAGCAGCATAGATTTAGTAGAAAAAGCACGGGCTTGGGAGTCAGAGGTAGTGGGTTCTAATCCCGGCTCTGACACTTGTCACCTATATGATTTTGGGCAAGTCACAACTTCTCTGTGCCTCAGTCTGTAGAGGGGTGCAGTCTGTAGAGGGGTAGGGGGCTCCACATGAGGAAGGTGATCCCCAAGGGAGGATGGTTTATCGAGCCCCGGCACAGAGATGGGGGCATTGCTGAGAAGACCTTCATTTTCACACCTTCCCCCTTGCCCAACCTGACATGACTCCCCCACCCATCTTGGCTCCAGCCATGCACTGACACAACACAAACTTGGATGCTGATGGCTTATGTAGCCCGGGGGGAACAGAGTCAGCCCGGACCCAAGCCTGCCTCCCCAGGGACCCTACCCACCTTCACTGGCCCAGGGGTCTGCATCTCCTTCTCCATCCCTTAGCAGCCTTGAAGGAAGCAGCATGGCTCAGTGGAAAGAGCCCAGACTTGGGAGTCAAGGTTGTAGTTTCTAAACCCGGCTTTGACACTTGTCAGCTGTGTGACTTTGGGCAAGTCACTTAACTTCTCTGTGCCTCAGTTACCTCATCTGCAAAATGGGGATTAAGACTGTGAGCCCCACATGGGACAACCCGATCACCTTGTACCTATCGCAGCCCTTAGAACAGTGCTTGACACAGAGTAAGAGATTAACAAATAACAGCATTATTATTATGTTAGTGAGTTTGGCCAATTTGTCTTGAAATTTCTTCAGCAGTCTTTCAAACGATGGGATTTCATCACTCGCCAAGGGTTTTGCCATGGTGGAGGGTGAGCAAGAGGAGAAGAGGCAAAGGACAGGGTTGAGACCTGGACCACACTTTCCCTCCTCCCTTCCCAGACTCTGTCACACCAGGATATGCCCCACATCATCAGATGCACTGAAGACTAATGAATGTCAGTAACTGTGGGTAGAGCACTGTACCGGATGCCTATTAGGAATCAAAGTGTACTGGGTGCCTACTGTGTGCAGACAATTGATTTGGGGACCTAAGCATGTAGATTAGAAGAAGACCCTATCCCTGCCCTTAAAGGGTTCACAACCTATTGGACTGGGGAGTCATTTCTGGTCAGTTGCAGGCCCCTGTGTGAATCTGCCAGGTGAGAAATGGCTCAGCTAACGGTGGCGGGAAGAGATCACGGTGGGGCCCAAATTTGTGCTCATCTGGTTTCCACCTTCAAACTAGAAGCTCTTTGAGGGCAGGACCATGCGTCCACCTCTCCCCCTCAGTCATTCGGGGGGGAGGTGGGAGTGGTGGCTGAGGCTGAATCTATGGCTGGGGTGGTGGAGAGGGCAGAGTCAGTGGGTGGGGCTGGAGAGGTAGAGCAGAGCAAGGCAGGGAATTAGAGCAGCAGATGAGAGTGGGGAAAGGGGAATGGGAGGCAGACAATAAGCCAGATTCTTCACAAACAAGAATCTGTCCACACAGGTCATGATCATCACTCTTCAGAACTAAAAATTCTCTTGGGACCTGGGCCGGGAGCCTGCTTGTCCTGGATGCTGGGTGGGCAGAGCCCAGGCCCAGGGCAGTGCCCTGCGGGCCAGCCTTGGAAACTCCTCTGTGGGTTCAAATCAGTGGTATTTATCCCAGCTCTGCCACTTGTCAGCTGTGTGACTGTGGGCAAGTCATTTAACTTCTCTGTGCCTCAGTTACCTCATCTGTAAAATGGGGATTAAAACTGTGAGCCTCACGTGGGACAACCTGATTCCCCTGTGTCTATCCCAGCGCTTAGAACAGTGCTCTGCACATAGTAAGCGCTTAACAAATACCAACATTAATCCCCATTTTACAGATGAGGTACTTATGAGGTATTTATCGAGCACATACAGTGCTTTGGGAGAGAGTACAATACAATAGACTTGATAGACAGGATCCCTACCCTCTAGGAGATTAGCGTGGCCTAGTCCATAGAGCATGGGCCTGGTAGTCAGAAGAACCAGGGTTCTAATCCCAGCTTCACCACTTGTCTGCTGCTAGACCTTGGTCAAGTCACTTCCCTTCTCTGAAACTCAGACAAGTAGCAGAGAAGGAATTAGAACCCACGTCCTGCTAACTCCCAGGCCTGTGCTCTATCCCCTATGCTGCTTCCTTCCCCAGATCCCAACAAAACCAAGAGCATAAGAAGCAGTATGGGCTGGTGGAAGGAGCACAACATTGGAAGTCAAAGGATTTGGGGTCTAATCCCCATTCTGCCACTGCTTGCTGTGTAACCTGTGTAAGGGCAAGTCACTTAACTTATTTGTGCTTTGTTTACCTCAACTGTACAATGAGGTTTAAATCTTGGACTATGAGCCTCATGTAGGACAGGGACTATGTCCAAACAGATAAACTTGTATCTATCCCAGCACTTGGAACAGTACTTGAAATATAATAAGTGCTTAACCAATACCATTAAAAGCCCCCCAGAATCTCCATCCCCAAACCAGCATGACTCCTTTTCTTTTCCTAGAACCCCCAACCCCATCCAGATTCTCCAGCAAATCACCCCCATGACTTCTCTTCTTTCTCCAGCCCCTCTCAACCCTAGCCAGATCTCAAAGTCCCTCACCTTGCCAACTCTCCTTTCTTCCACAGACCCCTTAAACCAACCATGCCGCAATCATGTCTGTGCATGGGGGTGAAGAGAGGCATCCTGGAGCCGGCCTGCCAGTGTAGACCCTGGCGTATCTAGGTTATTCTGATTCACTTGGGTTTATCCACATGAGAGGGTGTAGACCAGGTCCACAGAGTACCGCAGAGCTGCTGAACCTCATAGACCAGCCATGCGGATGTCCATATCAATCAATCAATGGCATTTATTGAGCACTTACTGCATTTCAGTTAGATTTTCCCTATCAATCACTCCACTGTATTTATTGAGCATTTACTGTGCTTCAGTTACATTTTCCCTGTCAGTCAGTCAATGGTATTTATTGAGCACATACTGTGCTTTAAGAGGGAGGACATACATCAGACTTGGTAGGCAGGTTCTCTACCCTCTAGGAGACTAGCATGGCCTAGTTCATAGAGCATGAGCCTGGTAATCAGAAGGACCTGGGTTCTAATCTTGGCTTCACTACTTGTCTGCTGAGTGACCTTGGGCAAGTCACTTCACTTCTCTGTACCTCAGTGACCTCATCTGTAAAATGAGGATTAATGTACTTCCTATGTGAGACAGGGACTGTGCCTAACCTATTTTGCTTGTATTTACCACAATGTTTAGTACAGTGCCTAGTACATAGTACGTGCTTAACAAATACCACAGCTACTATTATCATGGTTATTATTATTATCTAGAAAGGGAGGGAGACCTTGAAATAAATTGCAGTTGGGGAGGGAGCAGAGTTTAAAGATATATAAAAAAAGGACTGGGGGTGAGGAGTGGGCTGAATATCAAGGTCCTTAAGGGGTACTGACCCAAGTGTATAGGTGACACAAGAGGCAGAGAGAATAGGATGACAAGCCGGGGGGCACCAATATGGGGAATTAAGGCAGTGGAGATAGCTCACCGGGAATTTTTTCGGAGACAGAGCCATGTATTGCCAGTTCCTAGTAGGATTATAGGGCTGGACCCAGGTTTTGCCAACACAGCCAGGGAGCCAAGGAGACATGGGCACTGGGGACAAAGGTGGGGAGACCGAGGGAGACCTGGCAGCTGGGCTTTCTGGCCCCCCAGCTGCATGACCAGTGCAGTTGAGGGGAGGTGTCACAGGGTTAATCAGATCTCCATCCAACCTGGCCTCCAGCCCTCCCTGACAGAGATGATGGAGAGGAGGTGTCTCGAGTTTAATCAGATCTCCATCCTCCTTGGCCCCAGGCTGGCTCCCGGGGCCTCACCCCAGGCCTGGTGGATGCACAGTCCTTCCCCTTCCTCAATCCGGTTCCCCAGGCTTGCCAGACCCCAGCCCAGTTTTCACTGGTCCCGGGGCCTTTATAAGGCCAGGCCAAGGGGCAGTTGCACACTCTGAGACTCCCTCCAGACCCTTGGAGAAGATACAGCTGCTACCAGAGCCCTTCCGCAGCCATCTCTGCCGTGCTCTCGGCTCCCTCGTTGACATGAAGCTACTGCTGATTCTGATTGTGGCCACTCTGGCCATCTCACTGACCTCTTCCCGTGAGTAGTCCAGCAGGTCCTAGTCTCCCCAGCTGCAGTCTCAGGCTCCTCAGTCCAATCCCGGGATGTGCAGAGGGGTCTGATGACTGTGCCGAAGATGCACAGGCCATCTAGGGGCTGAGCATAGACTCAAACCCAGGATTTGCAAGGACATCAGTTGTAAGTCACAGCCATCCATCCCCTTGCAGAAAGGACTCTGGCTCCAGAAAGTCCCATTGGCAGGGGTTTGACCTGCAACGAGAGCAGGGAAGGGCCCATGCATAGCCTGGATAGCCTGGCAATGCAAGACCAAATGCCCAGAGTTTGAATTTTTGGGGGTCCCAGCCTTCCTATACAGCCCTGAGCTGGGTCTCCACAGCTGGGCAAAGCGAGAGAGCTGCTATTGCTGGGGATCAGCAGGAAGGGATCAGGCTATGGGAAGTTATCGGGGGGAGGGACAGGAGAGGGGTCATGGCTGATCCAGGCCTGTGTGGGTCCCTACAGCTCCCATGGCCAACCCATGCCCTGAAGCCCCCACCCCTACATCCCTATTTGCCTGGCTACCTCCTCCCAGATGCCTCTCTGGCCCCCCTTTGCTGCCCTCCCCTGCTCTGAGCCCCAACCCCATCCTGTCTTTCCAGAGAGCATGCAGGGGACCTCAGCAGCTCAGAGCATGACCAGCGGAGGTAAGGGTCCTAGGATGGAGGTTGATGGGAGTTTGGGGGAGGACAGGGTCCTTGGGTAAGGAGGAAGGCAGAGTGTAGGGGTAATGGGTCCATGCCCCTAGATGTTGGGTTAGGATCTCCCCTCCCCCCGACACACACACACACACACACACACACACACACACACACACACACTCATTCTGGAGTAAGTTTGGAGCTTCCCTGGGCTCAGACTCTGCCCACCCAGTTTCCAGTCCAGGTTCCAAGTGAATTTTTGGTTCTGAAGAATGAAGATGATTATCCTTGTGGACGGATTCTTGTTTATCAAGAATCTAGCTTATTATCTGTCTCCCCTTTACCCACTCCTCACTCCCTCCTACCTCTCCAATCCCCTGCCTTGCTCTACTTTGCCTCTCCCTGACCTCTCCTCTCCCCAGCAAAGTTGTTTCTCCATTCTTATTGACACCCATGCCCATTGCCCTCTCCAGTTGCTCCAGAGAGTTAGTTCCTTCCTCTAACCTCCTGTGCCCTTGCCTTCCCCATTCCTTGTTCCTAATGACCTGGCCACCTACTTTTTTTGAGAAAATTAAAACTATCAGGAGTGATCTCCCTAAAATCTCCCCTGCCCTTCCCCAGTCCCTCCCTGTTCCTGCCACTTCTTCAACTTTCCCATCTTTTCCAGCAGTATCTCTAGAGAAGATCTTGTGCCTTCTTTCAAAATCCACCTCCTCCCCCAAGCATCCGACCCTATCCCTTTTCACCTTATCAAAGCACTTGCCCTCTCTCTTCTTCCCTCCCTAATCACCATCTTCAATTGTTCATCCTCCAGTGGCTTCTTCCCCACTGCTTTCAAGCATGTTGATCTCTCCCCTGTTCTAAAAAAAGCCCTCCCATGATCCCACGGTTCCCTCCATTTATCATCCTATCTCCCTTCTACCATTCCTCTCCAAACTCCTTGGTCAAATTTTCTACACCTGCTGGCTTAAGTTCCTCTCCTCCATTTCTCTCTTAGACTCCCTTTAATTTAGCTTCCCTTCCCTTTCACTCCAGAAAAACCGCCTTCTCAAAGGTCCCTGAGATCTCCTCTTGCAAAATCCAATGGCCTCTACTTCATCCTAATCCTCCTCAACTTCTCACCTGCCTTTGACACTGTCAACCAACCCCTTGACCAGGAAACATTATCCTACCTCAGTTTCACTGAAACTGTCCTCTCTTGGTTCTCCTCCTATCTCTCTGGCTGCTCATTCTCGGTCTCTTTTATGGGCTTCTTCTCTGCCTCCTACCCCCTAACTCTGGGAGTCCCTCAAGGTTCAGTTGACCTGCTGGAAGGGCAGGGAAGGGCCTTCGCACACCCTGGATTGCCTGGCAATGGAAATCCGAGAGCCCAGAGCTCGAATCTTACAGGTGCCCTGGCCTTCACATCCAGCCTAGAGCTGTGTCTCCACAGCTGGGCCTAACGGAACACACTGTTCTTCCTGGAGAGCGGCAGGCTAACAGGAGGGGTTAGGCCACAGAAGGCTGTTAGTGGAAGAAGCAGGAGAGGTTTGTGGCTGATCCAGGCCTGCGAGGGTCCCTACAGCCCTCATGATCATCCCTTGCCCCTGCCCGCCCTCATGCCCCACTCCTTTCTGCCCTGACATCTCCCAGCTGTGACCCCAGTCCCCCTCCAATACCTGGCCCAACCCTAAACCCCAACCCCATACTTTTTTTCCAGGGAACACGACAGCCATCTTGCAGGGGACCTCGGCAGCCCAGAACACATTCAGTCAAGGTAGAGGGCCCGGGATGGGGGTTGATGGTGGATACAGGGTCCCTGGGGCAGAGGAAAGCAGGATGTCTGGGTGATGGGTCCATGCCAAAGGATGTGGGGTTAGACAAACCCCTCCAAATACTACCCCCCCAACACACACAAACACATTCCAAACTGGGGGGTTCCTGAGGCTGTCTCACAGGTGCTGTGCCCTGGGCCCAGGTTCTGCCCATCCAGCATCCAGAACAAACAAGGTTCCGCCCAGGTCCCAAGAGAAGTTTTGGTTCTGAAGCATGGGAATCGTTACCTGTGTGAACAGATTCTCATTTGTGAAGAATGTGGATTATTATCTGCGTCCCTTTCCCGTCTCCCCACTTCCTCCTGTGGGTCCAGCCCCCTCTCTTGCTCTGCTCTGCCTCTCCAGCTCCTCATCGACCCCGCCCTCTCCACTGCCTCACCTACAGATTCTACCTCAGCCACCACTCCCCCAGCCCTCCTCCGAGTGACTGACCTGGGGAGGTGGACACATGGTCCTGCCCTCGAGGGGCTTCCAGTCTGAAGGTGGAGATCATAGCACATGAATTTGGTCTCAACTGCAGTCTCCCCCTTCCTTTGGTCCTGATCCCACCAACATAAACTGAGCCATTTCTCACTGGGCAGATTTACGTGAGGGCTCGTGATTGAACAGAAATGAGTCCCCCGCCCGATAGGTTGTGAGTCCCTTAAGGGCAGGGATAGGGTCTTCTTCTTCTAATCTACACGCTAGGTCCCCAGTTCAACAGTCTGCATACAGTAGGTGGTCAGTACACTGTTCGGTAAACTGTAGGCGCCCGGTACAATGCTCTGCCCACAATTGGCGTCGTCACTGGCGATGAGGCATACCCTGGAATGGAGGAAGTGGGGGTGGTCTGGAACCAGCCTCTGACCTCCGGTCTCCAACCATGGGACTCCTCCCACCACCTCTTTTCCTCTTCTTCAGCCTCCACCACGTTGAAACCCTTGGTGGTAGCGGGGAACAAACTGTTCAAAGCTGTGAAGAATGATGTAAAGAGTTTTAGAAACCTACTGGCCAAAATCTCTGACTTCTTCCTTTACGGCCACTGAGGGATGGAGAAGAAGCTGCAGAACCCAGGTCAGCAAGGGCGGGGAGGGTCCCCAGGGAGGCAGGCCTGGGTCTGGACCAAATAAATCTTCAGCATGCAGGTTTGGGTCATGTCAGTCAGTTCACGACCAGGGCTGAGGCCGGTATGGGGAGTCACCTCGGGCCAGTCAGGGGAAAAGGGTGGAAAATCAAGGTCTTCTCAGCCACACCACCGTCTCCGTGTCAGGGTTCGATAACCCATCCTCCTGTGTTCCTCATGTTCTCAAGGGGAAGGGAGGGTGAACCACACGGGTCCCAGAGTAGTAAACTGGGCAGGCAGACACGCCGATCATTCCCTCCGTTCGGACAACTTGGCTTAGCCTGGACAGCAGAGAGCGGCCAGGGACATGGTGGGATTGGAGGCCTTGAGAGAGGAGTGAGCAAATCCAGAGGGGCATCCTGGAGGAGGGGGAGGCTATGAGCTGCCGCGTCCTCAGGATAATGGGGATGAGAAGGGGCAGGAGACAGGGAGTGCAGGGGAGGGAGGAGCTGCCCCAGACCAGGGTTTTTCTGAGCCGGGGTCGTGCCTCCCTGCTTCCTGGTTGTCACAGCCACTCCGCCCCAGGCCCACTTCCCTCTCCCCACTCTTTCATCTGTAATGCAGTGTTCCCCGCCACCAGCCCCTAGCAATTACAATTATAATTATTATGGTACCTAAATGCTCACTATATGCTAAACACTGTTCTAAGCATTGGGGTAGATACAAGTTAATCATGTTGGACACAGTCCCTGTCCCACATGGGGCTCACACTCTTATCCCCATTTTACAGATGAGGTAACTGAGGCACAGAAAAGTTAAATGACTTACCCAAGGTCCTGCAGAAGACATGTGGTGAAGTTGGAATTAAAACCCAGCTCCTTTTGACTCCCAGGTCTCTGTGTTCTATGCACTGACACCTCCTTCATTTAACTGATCCGCTCAAGTGTGTGTGTGTGTGTGTGTGTGTGTGTATGAGAGTCTGACCCCCCTGTATTCACCACAAGGCACTGAGGGAGTTAAAGACCTCTCGCTGACAGCCCCCACCCCAATCCTGGTCTACCTTCTCCTGCTTCCAGTCCAGTTCCCCCAGGGCTGAATGCCCTCCCAGCTATTCCACTCTAGTCAATCAATCAGTGATATTTACTGAGGGCTTACTGTGTGCAGAACATTGTTCTAAGCACTTGGGAGAATACAATACAACAGATTTAGCAGACACATTCCCTGCCCATAACGACTTTATAGTCTAGCTTAGCTAAAGCCCACGGCCGGCCCTTCCAGGAAGCCTTCAGAGACTAGTCCCACTTACAGTTTCCCCCACTTTCCTGGGAGCTTCGACCCCTTGGGGAGATGGGGCCCTCAGAGGATCAGACCTCAAGGATATGGAAGGGTGGGTGCCTGTCTCGGTGAGTCTGTGTGTCATCTCCAGGGAACTCTCACTCCCTGAACCTTTCCCAGCAGTCTCCACGTTCCTGCTAGAGAAGCAGTGTGGCTTCGTGGAAAGAGCCCTGGCTTGGGAGTGAGAGGTCATGGGTTTGAATCCTGGCTCTGCCACTTGTCAGCTGTGTGACTGTGGGCAAGTCACTTAACTTCTCCATGCCTCAGTGACTTCATCTGTAAAATGGGGATTAACGGTGAACCTCACGTGGGACAACCTGATTACCCTGTATCTACCCCAGAGCTTAGAACAGTGCTCTGCACATAATAAGCACTCAACAAATACCAACATTATTATTATTATTATTATTGTTAGAGAAACAGCGTGGCTCAGTGGAAAGAGCCCGGGCTTGGGAGTCAGAGGTCATGGGTTGGCATCCCGGTTCTGCCACTTGGCAGCTGTGTGACTGTGGGCAAATCACTTCACTTCTCTATGCCTCAGTGACCTCATCTGTAAAAATGGGGATGAAGACTGTGAGCCTCACGTGGGACAACCTGATCACCCTGTATCTACCCCAGTGCTTAGAACAGTGCTCTGCACATAGTGAGTGCTTAACAAATACCAACATTATTATTATTATTCTGCTCAGAGTCTCTTGCAGCTCTTTCCCTCCCCCGACCAAGTCCCAGTTCTTCTGGCCTGGGTCAGCACATTCTTGGAAGTTGTTGTCCAGAGGCTCTTGCCATGCTCCACCCCTTTTTCGGTTTCCCCGGTCATAGCAGGATTCTGCCCAAGGCTTCACCCATGAGAGGCAGCACGAACAAGTGAGGGGCAGGATGCGGGAGATGCAACTGGGATCAACTGGGAGAGGGGAGAGGAGATCCAGGTGGGGACAAGGATGGGGCTGGGGGGTGGAGGGGAAGGAGAGGGGCTGCGCTACAGGGAGAGGCTACAGGAGGGACATCAGTTTAGAACAGTGCTTGGCACGTAGTAAGCACTTGAGTAATATTGTTATTATTATTATTATTATTCTTTAGGAGGCTGGTGGGAACGGCGGCTCCTTTGTGCCAGAATCCTTGCTATGATTCAGATCCAACAAACTCCACCTTTCCACGGCTTAGTGGACAGAGCAACGCCTTGGGAGTCAGAGGACATAGATTCGAATCCCAGCTCCGCCATTTGTCTGCTGTGTGACCTTGGGAAATCCACTTCACTTCCCTATCCTTCAGTTACCTCTGTGCTTCAGTAACAAATACCAACATTATTACCTCATCTGTAAAATGGGGATTAAAACCGTGAGCCCCAAGTGGGGCAACTTGATTACCTTGTATCTAGCCCAGTGCTTAGAACAGTGCTTGGTTTATAATAAGCGCTTAACAAATACCATTGCTATTATTATTATTATTGTTCCACTGT
Source organism: Ornithorhynchus anatinus (assembly GCF_004115215.2). NCBI lineage: Eukaryota > Metazoa > Chordata > Mammalia > Monotremata > Ornithorhynchidae > Ornithorhynchus > Ornithorhynchus anatinus. The sequence continues at coordinate 58,234,204 of NC_041737.1, read as the reverse complement.
AGCAGAAAGGGTGAAGGTCAGACTGGTAGCTGGACAGAACTAAGGCACAGGAGTGAGAGCAAGGCCCTAGAAAACCAAGCCATCTCTCGATAACATCCAAAAGCCCTTCCCCCTGACTAGTTGGGCTGAGGCCAGGGGTCTCTGGGGGAACTCTGGGGATTTCCAGGCTCTTCTGGAATCTCCCCTCAAGGTGATCTCAGAAGGAGGCCTCCCCAGCCTTTGTGCAGGCACCAGCCCCAATTCACCACCGGGACTGGGCTGCAACAGGCAGGATATAGGTTAGACAGGAAGTGGGGTCCCTGGTAACCTAGGGAGAGGGACACATCTCTCCTTCCCTCTTCCCCACTCCAACCTTTCCTTTCCCCACTTGCCTTCCCTCCGCCTTGACGTGGAGGCAGAGGATGGGATGGCTTGACCTTAGGGGAGGGGTCAATGACTTCCGTCCTAAGACAAACGACCCTCTCTTCTGTAGGGGACCCAGGCTGGGAGAGGGGCGGGCAGGGCCTTGCAATGAATAAAATCAGACGCGGAATCAGCCCCGGGTCGAATCGCTTTAATCTGGTTCTCGCCTCCGGTGGGACGCCAGCGAGTGACAAAATAGTTGGGGAGGGAGAAAGCTCCGAGGGGAGGGAATGTGGATGAGGGGCCCCGCCCCCTGCTCCCTGGGAGACCCCGCCCCTGTTTCTTAGCCTCTGAACCACAGCGCAGTTTCCTCCAGCCTGTTCACCACCTGGTCCTCCACAGTCTTCACTGAGTGGTCAACCCTCTCCCTGAGCTCGCGGATGAAACTCTGCGCTGTCACGGTAAGGGGGCGGGAGAGAGCCGCAGGGTAAGTGAAAAGACCGGCTCTCCACGCTCCCCTTTCCCGCCGTCCCTTCCCTCCCTTCCCCCAAAACCCACTACCCCTGCTCTCCCTTCGACCCCCGACCCCTGCAAGTCTCCCTAACCCCTTCCCTGCTGCTCCCCATCCCGGCACCCAAAGCCCAGCTCCCCTTTCTCCCTCTCTTCCCCCTTTCTTCCCGCCCTTTCCCCACCTTTCAAGGAAACTCACGTGTATTGCGAGGCTTGGGGTTGCGGCCCGACAGGTACACTACCCGGCCTCTTCCTGCGGGATGGGGCGAGGACATGCAAACTCTCTTTAAAGAGCAACGTTTAATCCTAACCTTGGCCCTGGGTCTCTGGGGTGTGTCTACACGGGAGGGTAGGGGGGAGAGGGGAGAACACCACCGTATTGCCTCTCCCCATAAACGAGTTACTATACAAACACGGTGTGGTGCTTAGAGAGCCTAAGCACTCATGTGGATTGGATTCCTTCGACTCTGAGTCTACATGGCAGGGCTCTATGTTGGAAGTGTTTCACGCTCTGTACCCTGATCCTTCCTCACCCTTCCAGGTGGACTGTCCCTCAGCTCTCACTTTCGAGTTCTAAGACTCCTAGACCTCCCTAGTGTCCTCCCCCGATCCCCACCCTACCCCCATTCTGGGTATCCTGCTCTGAGCTAAGCAGGCCAGGACAGAATTCAGGGAGGGACAACCCTCTTTCAACCCCAACCCCAATTCCAAGGAGGGAGGCAGGGGTAGGAGTCCTCAGATGCCCCTCGGACTCCTTGAGGACTGAGGAGGGGTACCCACCTCCCTCCTGCATCCTGAGGGGGACAGAATTCCCAGGAAAGCAGGGGGACTGCAATTGGAGAGGTGTGGGTTAGGCACCCAGCCCGTCATTTTTCCGTGGAGGGAAGGTCACCACTTACCTTTGTCATCATAGCTATCTTCTGTCCATTCCACGACCCCTTCTAGAAAGAGAAGGCCAATGAGTATCGCCAGTACCCTGACCCTCTCCCACACACACACCCGGGGAGGAGGGGCGGTCTCCAAGCCTCTGGACATAGGACTCTTTCACTTCCCGTGGGGTGGGTGAGCACTTTACGAACAGGGTCCAGGGCCCAGAGAGAAGCGATGTCTTAGCCGACATCACACAGCACGACCAATGACAGAGCCAGGATCAGACCTGGGGTCTGTCCCTCCACTGCCCTCTCCTCCAAGTTTGGATACCCTGACCTTCTCTAGCCTGGCTCTGGGCAAATGGGGATCAAATCCCTGCTCTTCCTTACCCTTATACTGGTAGCCCCTTGTGAGACATTGGCTGTGCCCCATCTAGTCATCTTGTATCTACCCCAGAGCTTGGCACAGAGCTTGGCACATAGTAAGTGCTGAATAAATTCCAGGTAGTCCAGCCCCCTGCCTTCAGGACAGCTTTGTCCTTAAAGATTCCCAGGGTCAAAGTCCTTAACTGTCTCTAGCAGAGTAGATGACTGGGTAAGGCCTTCTTTAAATCTAACTGTAATCCCTCTTGCTGTAAATGGCACCTTTCTCCTCCCCCACTCCTGCAATCTGGTGGGACGGGGCTTCCAGACTCACGGGCAGAGACTGAGATGGACAGGCAGGCCAGGCTGAGCAGGACCAGAGGGAAGAGGAGCTTCATGTATGTAGTTTGTGGAGTCCCAGGAAGAGCCTGTGGGTCCTAGTCAAAATAAAAATGGAAGAAGTTGATCTGGGCACCCAGTTGTCAGAGGGTTTATAAAGACGTCGGAGCCAGTTGGAAGCTACGGACACTTCAGAATAGGGGATGGAGTATGCCCCAGTCACGTCACCACGTTGCGCTCTCGAACCCTGCCTTCCCCGATCCGTATCTGCCCGGACAATGGCAGACCCCCAAGTTCCAGGAAATCCCCCTTCTCCGAAGTCTGGTTTCGAGAACAGCAGAGCTCCGGGGCTTGGGGTGGAGGAGAGCCCCCGGACATATCCGAGGCCCGCAGCTGTCCCCAGGGCAACGGTGGGGGCGTGGCTATGTCGGGGCACGGGCGGGGGTGGACTTGGGCTCGGGGCAGCCGTGGGGGTGAAAGCAAGGGCGAGGGCACGGGTGGTGGTGGAAGTGGGGGACGATTAGAGGAGGGGGAATGGGAGGAGTCGAGAAGCAGCGTGGCCTAGTGGATAGAGTTCGGTTTGGGGAGTCAGAGGGACCTGGGTTCTAATCCCGACTCAACCGTTTGTCTACTGTGTGATCTTGGGCAGGTCCTTTCACTTCTTTGTGCCTCAGTTACCTCATGTGTAAAACGAAGATTAAGACTGTGAGCCCCTTGTGGAACAGGGACTGTGTCCAACCCGATTTGCTTGTATCCACCCCAGCCCTTAGCACAGTGCTGGGAAAGTAGGTTTAACAAATACTATTATTCCTTCACGATCCCAGTCACCCCACAGTCTCTGATCTGAATGTGGGTGGAAAAACGGGCTGACAGGAGGTCGGGATGGTGTCACGGGGGAGAGTCAGGAGAGTGGAGGGAAAACCTCTCCCTGGCGGTGGGGACGGAGGGTCCAGAAGGACACAAGCCCACGGGTCCTCCCTGCGGCCTGGGGAGCCTGGGGAGACGGAACTCAGGTGGCACAGGCCCCGGATGGTCCCGCTGACTTGATTCTGGTCTTGTGTCTACACAGCGGTGAAAGGGGAGCAGGGGGAGGGGACTGGAGGGGAGAGCAGCCGTCCTCGGTGCGGACACTCGGCCCAGCTCCAGAGGACATGCTTGGTTCCTTCACGGACGGTTCCACGCGCTGCAGAAAGCTGCCCGGTGCTCCTCAGACAGGAGGCCCGGGAGGCCGTTAGCTCCCCAGTCCCGAGGCCGGACTCCCTTTCCCAGCTCCCCTGGGGGCACCGAAGGAGGAGAATGGATGGCGCCGGCCGGGGAAGGGCAAAGGTGGACGGATGCGAGCAGGGGGTCCAGGTATCCCCCTCGGATTGGGTGCCCAGCGGCCACAGAGTCAGGAGACGGCACTCAAGACGAGGTCAATCCTTCCTCCATCTCCACGACTGGGGTAACCCCTCTCTCCCTGCATCCCCTCTTGGGTAATGTCCCGTTTCTCCCCGCCCCCTCCCCCCATACATACACCCCGCGTCTTCCCACCTCCTCACCCCGGTTCAAGTGCCTGAGGGTGACTCCGAAACGAGGAGCTGGAGTGTGGGTTGAGGCTTTGTTCTGAAACAATTGTTTCTCACACAAAGCCTGCATTCTCCCCGGCCCCGGCCCCGGCCCCGCCCCGCTGCTTTCCTGGAGATGCTCATTTGGCGGAAGACGGAAGGAACCGGGTTATGGGATCCGGGAAAAGAAGTCTAAGGGCTCCTCGAAGCTCATTCCGGGGCCCTGAGGAAGCAGTACCTCTGTCTTGGATCCCGCTCCTTGGGGTCAACCTCTTGCCTCCCTCAGGCCCTCCTTCGCTCCATTCCTCCGGACTGCGGGTGAGGTTCAGGAGAGACAGACAACCAGCTCAGAAAAGAGATGGTCGAGTGAGGACTGAATTCTGAGTTGGGGCTCCTGAAGGGAAGACTTCTGAAGGGCGGTTCCCCTCCCCACTGGGAGGTAAAGCGATTTATCCCTCTTCTCACAGCCCCTCCTTCTGGATCCTGGGGTCTAATCCCAATCCCTCTCTCGGTCTGCCCCCGTGTAGGAGTGTGGTGCTCGCCGATAGGAGGAATTGGGGTTTTTTCCAAGCTCCAATCCACCGATTTGTCCTTCTGCGCCTCAGCCATGCCAAACTAGCCGGACTGGTTTAGGGCTGAGACGGGACCGAAGGGAAAAGGTAGGGGCAGAGGGAGCCGAGATCCAGACTTCTCCAGGGCGTTAGGTTACCCCTTTATGAAGACCTCCAAAGTAGCTCCCTGCTTCTCCCCGCCAGAAAGTGTTTTGGGGGATCGCGACCCCAGAATCCCAGACCCAGACAAGGTTGGGAAAGTAGTATTTGCGGGATTCTCCCGCAGAGGGCGAAGCTCTGGCGCCATCTCGTGGCCATTACCAGGCCTGTAGGCGGCTCCCGATCTCATCCTCCCGAGCTTCTCTGTCCAGGTTCCGCCTCCTTTTTTTTTTTTTAGATGTTATTTACTAAACGCTTACTATGTGCCAGGCATTGTACTAACTGCTAAGGTAGATATGACAATCAGGTTGGATGGACCCAATCCATCCTCCATATGGGGCTCACAGTGTTAATCACTATGAGAAGCAGCGTGGGCTGGAGGAGAGAGCCTAGGTCTGGGAGTCAGAAAGACCTGGTTTCCAATCCCAGTTCCTCTCCTTATCTGCTGTGTGATCTTGGGCAAGTCACTTAACTTCTCTGTGCATCAGTTACCTCATCTGTAAAAATGGGGATTAAGAGTCTGAGCTTCATATGGGACATGGACTGTGTCCAATCTAATTAGCTTCTATTTACCCTAGGGTTTAGTACAGTGTGCCTGGGACATAGTAAGCGATTAATAAATACCATAAAAAATTTGCACTGTCTATCCACTAGTCAAGGCTGCAGGATCCACACTTGCAAGACCCTCGGACTCAGAATCCAGGGCTTCTGTCCCTAAGTGGGCACCGCCGAGGCCCAGAGAGAGGGCCGCAGATCTGCTCTTTGTAGCTTTTAGCTGGTTCATGAGCTGGGTACAGTACTGTCCGGTGTAGCGGCTGCATCCCTGACCTTTCCCCACTAAGGCCAACCCATCCGGTGCAGGCCGGAGCGGAAGGTTCCAATAAACTGAGGATCCAGCAAAGGAGTAGGGCAAGAGAAGGGGCCCACCTACAAGTGGCATATATGTGGATCAATACTGCAGCTGGTTTTCCCAGGAGCAGGGTGGGGAGGAGCTTCTGGGGGTGAGATGAGAGAAATGAAAGTTGGGGGCTTCTCTCTGTGGCTGCTGGCTCAGCCCAAGAAAACACACACACACACACACACACACACACACACACACACACACACACACACACACACACACACACACACACACGCTTGTTCAGTCCTCACTGCAATCCCCGACCTAAAATCAACCCCACGCTTGGCCTTCCCCAGCCCCCTCCCCAACTCTCTGCCTGCTTTCCATCTTTCCATCTTTCCCTCATCTTTCCTATCTGCTCCTCTCTTCCAAACCCTCCCTGGTTCTCCACGTCCCTCCACATCAAGAAAAAAGTCCTCCAAGGAAGTTTGAAAACTGAAAATCTCTAATTCCCACTTTATAGATTAGCTCTCTTCTCCTGCTTCTCCCCAGTTCTCTCATTTCACTCCTTCCAAGTAGCATAGCCTAATGGAAAGAGTCCTGGCCTGGAAGTCAAAGGACCTTTTTTCTAATTCCCGCTCTGCCAGTTGCCTACAGTGTGATCTTGTGCAAGTCACTTAGCTTCTCTGTGCCTCATTTGTAACATGGGGATTCAATGCCTGTTCTCCTTCCTACTTAGACTGTCAGCTCCAGGTGAGCTCCATGTATCCCTTCTGATTAACTTGTATTTACTCCAGTGCTTACAGCAGTACTTGAGGCATAGTAAGCACTTAACCAAAATAATAACAATATTAATGATGACGATGACGAGGCAACTTTCCATCTGTACCTTGCTCTCACTTCTTCTGCCTCAGTCTGCCCTTCATTCCTGCTGTTCCACCAGCCTGAAGGTCCCTCCCTCCCAACATAAATCAGTCAATCAATCAGTGATATTTGTTGAGCACTTACTGCATGCAGCACACTGAACTCTGCACTTGGGAGGGTACAACAGAATAAGTAGGCCCAATCCCTGCTCTCAAGGAGTGTATAGACCTCCCATCTTCAAGGCCCTCTGGATTAACTCCCAGCAACCCAAATCATATAAACTCATCCTTAGTCACTTAAGTACCTATCTTTATTCACGCTCAGTGCTTACTGTTTATGCTTGTTCAACTGTCTTGTCTCGTCTATGCTGTCGAGTTGCCTCTGATCCATAGCGACGCCATGTACACATCTCTCCCAGAATGCCCCAGCTCTGTCTGCATCAGCGATTTATTTTGACTGCTCTGCTGGTAAATGTTTTTATGCCTGTCTGCCCTGTTAGAGTGGATGCATCTTGAGGGCAGGGAGCATAACACTTGCTTGTGTTGAACTTTCCCAAAGTGTTTAATATTATTTCGCCCAGCCAGTGATCAGTAAATGATAGTGCTACTATTACTGCTATTACTAAGTCTTATTATTATTTTTCGGTACCCAGGGAAGGCAGAAGGAAGGGTAGAATTGGAGGTGCAGAGGAGGCCTCTGTCCTCACCCCACCTCCCCTCCTTCCATTGCCTGGCCCAGTGGGAACTACACCGAGGTCTCGCTGCCATCCTTCCTGCTGCAATGGAGCAGGGCGAGGTGAAACTCAGATTACAGAGGTTGGAGGGAGACTTCCTAGTCCGGGGGAGGAGCGGGAGGGTTCTGGAGGAAAGGGAGAGGGTCATCTTGTAAATGATATCTTCCTCTCTAGACTATAAACTCGTTATGGGTAGGGAACATGCTGATAATTCTGTTGTACTCTCCCAAGTATTTACTACAGTGTTCGACGTATAGTAAGCACTCAATAAATACCATTAACTGATTGATTGATATGCAAATAAGTACGCAAATGAGTCACCCGACTACGCTAATTAAGGAGCTAAGTGGGAAGAGGAGGGAGGGGCGGGGGCAGCAGCGATCTTGACACCCATGCTCCCCCCGCGGTCTGTCGGCTGGGGGTGGGGGCTGAGGCTCTTTCGAGACGGGCTGGCGAGGCGCAGTTGACACCCTGCCGGTATGTGTAATGCGAGAGGAAGGGTGGGGGTAAGGAAGGGAAGAGGGCAGGCGAAAGGGAAGGAGGAGGGAACCAGGCTATTTACAGAGGCCCGGCGGGGGGCTGGGGAGGCGGAGGGAACTGGAATCCCGGCATAGGGAAAGGCTGAGGTGGGAAATCTAGGAAGGAGGTGGACATGGAGTGCTTCCCTCCGATCACAGCCCCTGCCCCCGCCCCTCTTCGCCCCCAGTATCCGACTCCCCCAACACCTCAATCATCGCCCGCAGCCCTCTGACCGCCCCCCAAATCTTTCTACCTCTTTCCCTCCGGCCCCTCATCTCCCCTAACATCCCTCCCCTCGCCCCTCCCCACCTCCGACCCCTCAACACCCCTACCCTTCTCCCCAAAGCCTCTGTCCCACTCTCAATCCCCTTAACCTTTGCACTCCAGCCCCTAATCCCTTCCCCCCAAATCCCTATTGCTTTCTTTCCGGCCTTTGATCTTCCCAACACCCCCTGCCTCCACCCCAACCTCTTCCATGGGACCTGTCCTTGACCCCTCCTCCTATTCCCGCTCAAGCCCTGACTTCCTCCTGCTCCCGCTGCCCCTTTCTCATCCCTCAGCCCCTCGCGGCCCATTCCCTGCCCTAGGGACTTTTGTCCAGATCCTAGCCACTCCTTTCCCTCTCCCCCAGTCCGCGAATCTCCCTCCCCCAGTGGTCCTCCACCTCTGTCTCTACCCAAGTCGGGCCGGGCCGGCCTGGTCCAGGGGTTGGGGAGAGGCCTGAAGGGGGAGAATTTGGCCTTCGCCCCCGCCTGGCTCCCTGCCCTCTGCCCTCTCACCCACTTTCCAGACCCCATAATTCAGCCGCGGGCTCGACATGGCAGTCCCGTTTCGCAACGCCGCAGCCGCCCTGGCGACCCGAGTCTCTCCCTCCCGCTTGGCCCCCCGACCCCATCGGGCTGACCGTCCGTCTGTCCGTCCCACCCCCACCATGTCTGCTTTTATCCGCATAGGATGGGTCGTTCCCTCAGAAATGCTCACCCCACCCCCACCCCCACCACCGTGCCCCACCGGCCCCAACAAGGCCATTCCCCTGCCTCCTCACCTCCAGCTCCAGGAATGGGAACGGCGGGGGGGAGGAGGGGGATCTATGAGGGGAAATTCCAGGAAAGAAGACTCCCCGAGAGGCTCCCTCCGCGCACTCCTGCCCCCACCTCCTCTCCTCTCCCCACTTCCTCGGGATGCCAGGAAGTGCTTCCTGATGTCTCAACTGAATCCCTCCTGCTGCAGGAGAAACCCCTGCTTGTTGTCTTCGATCCGGTGAAGCGAGAGAATAGGAGGGACCCGGCTCTCGGGAAAGAAACCTTTATAACCCACGAAAACCCCCGACCCCCAGCTCCGGCCCACATCAGGCGAACCGGGCCCCCAGGTCTCTCGGCCTCCCCGCACCCATTCAGTCAATCGTATTTACTGAGCACTTACAGTGTGCAGAATACTGTACTAAGAGCTTGGAAGCATACAGTAGAACAATAAACTGACACATTCCCTGCCCAAGATGAGCTTACAGTCCGGTCCCCAGGCGGAAAGAGGCAGGGCGAAGCGGCAGCCTCAGTGTGGCCTAGTGGAAAGAGTACAGGCCTGGGAGTCAAAGGACCTGGATTCTAATCCCAACTCTGCCAATTGCTTGCTGAGTGATCTTGGGAAAGTCACATCACTTCTCTGAAGCAGCTTGGCTTAGTGGTTAGAGCACGGGGCTGGGAGTCAGAAGGACCTAGATTCTAATCCTGGCTCCACCACCTATCTGCTTTGTGACCTTGGGCAAGTCACTTAACTTCTCTGGGTCTCAGTTACCTCATCTGTAAAATGGGGATTAAGAGTGTGAGCCTCATGCGAGACAGGAACTGTGTCCCACCCGATTAATTTGAATCTACTCCAGAGCTTAGAACAGTGTTTGGCACATAATAAGCACTCAATCAGCCCTACTATAATTATTATTGTTATTCATTCAATCGTATTTATTGAGTGCTTACTGTGTGCACAGCACTGTACTAAGTGCTTGGAAAATACAATTCAGCAACAAATAGAGACAATCCCTTCCCAACAATGGGCTCACAATCTAGAAGGGGGGAAATAGGCAACAAAACAAAACAAGTAGACATCAGTAGCGTCATTCTCTGTGCCTTAGTTTCCTCATCTGTAGAATGGAGATTCAATCCTACTCCTTTCTACATATACTGTAAATCCCAGGTGGGACAGGAACTATGTTCAACCTGATGAACTTGTATTCATTCAATCGTATTTATTGAGCGCTTACTATGGGCAGACCACTGTACTAAGCGCTTGGAATGTATCTACCCCAAGCGCTTAGAATGATGATGTTGGTATTTGTTAAGCGCTTACTATGTGCAGAGCACTGTGCTAAGCGCTAGGGCAGATACAGGGTAATCAGGTTGTCCCACGTGAGGCTCACAGTTAATGCCCATTTTACAGATAGAGAAGTTAAGTGACTTGCCCACAGTCACACAGCTGACAAGCAGCAGAGCTGGGATTCAAACCCATGACCTCTGACTCCCAAGCCCGGGCTCTTTCCACTGAGCCAAAGTGAGAGCTTAGTAAAGACTATTAAACCAAAAACTCAGGTCCGATTGGGAACTCCAGGGTGACAAACTCAGCGGGTCCCGGGTTTGGCGCCGGAGGGGTTAACCCCTACCCTCCCGGGCGGGGGGAAAACCGAGAGCCGGAGCCAATCGGAGCTGCCGAGGCGGCGGCGCTGGAGCCGGGAGGGGCGGGCAGGGAGAAGGGGAGACGGGGAGCGCGAGCGGGAGAGGCGGCGGCAACCGTGAGAACCCCGGGACCGTGTCCCCCTCCTCCCCCCCGCCAGGCCCAGCACGCTCGGCCTCAGGGACCCAGGGGTCCCACCGCCCCCTGCCCCCCCCCCACCCAAGTCATGGAGCCGGACGGCAGCCCCCGCCGCATCCAGTTCACCGTCCCCCTCCTGGAGCCTCATCTGGACCCCGAGGCGGCCGAGCAGGTGTGGGGGAGAAGGGGACGGGGAGAGTGGGAGGGGGTCACCCTGGCTAGGCCGGGACCTGGAAGGAGGGGGCTTGGGGGGGCAGAAAGGGGACCCCAGGGACCGGCACCTCCGCATCCAGAGGAGAGTCACCGCCGCCCCAAACTCGCTGCTTCTAAAGAACCCAACCTCCGCCCTCACCTCCCCCATCACCGGACCCATCCCCAGCGCTTAGAACAGTGCTTGGCACATAGTAAGCGCATAACAAATACCAACATTATTATCTCCCCAATACCCCCCTTTTCCCCCTCCCCTTCCCCAGCTATGGAGGGACCGGGGAGGGCTAGGGGAGGAGCAGCCGTTGCGCCTTCCCGGCCATTGTCGAGCTGTGGGTTCGGGGTTACAGTGAAATCGGGGCTGCGGGTCGAGGGCGGGGGGAGGGTGTCTTAGGGCAGGCAGGAGCGGAGCTGGTGTCGGGGGAGGGGGGTTCCCGTTGCGAAAGGGCCATCTGGGGAGTGGGGCGGAGGAGAGGATGGGGGCGGAGGCCCGGCTGCAGTTGGGGGGATTCGGGGGCAGTTGGGAAGGAGATAGCTCGGAGAGAGAGGGGTCGAGGTCCTGATTCCTGGGTCCTTCCGAGAAGCCTCTCCCCGGAGGGGTCGAGGTCCTCTGGAAGAGTGTTTGGGCGGGAGACGGGGGTCTCCTGGGTGCCTCAGCCTCCTGAGAGGGAGGGTGAGGGGCTTCAGGCTCCGTCCCCTCCCTCCCCGCCCCTGAGCTATTTTTAGCTCTGAGAAACCTGCCAGTCCAAGGACAGACGTCCCGCCCCCCTCTCCCTTCCCTCCACTCCCCAGCCCCCGGGTAGGGTGCGGTGTCGGTTGACAGTGGCAGAGGTCGGGGACCCGCGGGGTGTGGCATCTCCCGGCCCCTTCCCCATCTCCTCCAGAGGTCTCTGAATCAGGTCCCGAGGTCACGCCTGAATTTCCTCTCGGCAGAAGGATGGGGACGGAAGCAGGAGCAAAGTGGGGAATGGAGGACCAGCCCTGGGCCCGGCTGAGGACCGAGGCTCTGATTTCGTCGGGGCAGGAGGGCAGCAGGCAGGGGTGAGGGAAGGTGGGTGACCCAGATACCGACCTTGGAGTCGGGACCAGAGGACCAGAGGACCCCGGCTGCAAGGGGATGCCCGACCTCTTCCTTGCTCCCTCTCCCCTTTGTCCTCTAACTGGGCCTCAACTTCCCAGCCAAACCACCGTAAAGTCCTTCCTAGGTCTGCCCTCAATCCCTGCTTCTGCAGGAACTATCCAAGCACTTGGAGAAGAGGGAATCACTCCCTAACGATGGCCTGACATCACCTCAGACACCCCCCGCAACATATTCCAATATACGCACAATCACCTGTCTGTGCTCAAGTACTCCCTGACATACTATATCCTACATACACTAACCTGACTATACCAACATCCCCCCCGACATATGCACATACATCATACCCTAGCCTGCTTGCTCCCTCACACCCACACCCACACAGATACACATATACACGCAGATACCCTCACACCCATGCACACACATTCACCCACTTGAATACCCACACATGCCATCACATGGGCCTTCAGCGGGACACGCAAGCAGACCCACACTCACGTGTACATGCACACACGCATACCCCGCATCCCAACACCCTTGAGCGGTTGTGTCAGACAGATGGTGCTGCCATTCCGCCCGGGGAAAGGTCCTCGAATGAAGAGTTGCCCCCGGCCTCCCTCCCCATTCCCCTTTCCCCATCTCACCCTCGGCCTTCTTGCCATGACACTCTCCGCACCCTTCTACCACCCACTCTCCCCACTCCTGCGGAAGTGTCTCACCCCTGCCCAATCCAGAATCTAATAGTAGTTCATCTTGCTGCAGGGGCCCTGGAGCAAGTTCTCTAAAGGTATCGGAAAGCAACCCGTCTCCGTTGCCCGGGGAATGACCCTTCATAGAAACCTGATCAGTTTTCCTCCCTCTCTCAGCCTTCGCTTCTCCAGGCTGAAAAATACCAACTCCTTTTGCCTGTCCTCCCAACCTCCGCTACCTGCCCCTGATCGCTTGGGAGCTGGAGTGACCCAAACCTTTCTTGGGTACCCTGATCTCGGGGAAAGGGAATGAAGAAGTGAGGTTGGAGGCTGGAGAACTACGTTTCCCAGGAGGCCCTTCGGCATACTTTTACAACCCAAACTTTATCAACAGCTCGAAGGCGATGCCGCTTGCCCAGGACTCAGACAAAGGGGAGCTGCAGGGTGCATGTGCTAGAGTGGGGATGGTGGCCGCCAGTCGGCTACTTCATGAACATGAATGCAATTAAGAGGAGAGTAGTCATTACTAAAGCCAAACACCAGGGTTGATGAGGTCCACGCTGTGGTCGAACTCCTGAAGCCAAACTAACGGGTGAATTTGCCTGACAATTTGCATGTCATTTGCATGTTCGTGTCAAGCACCGGGAGCTCTCCATCGCCACGCCCATCGTTGCCTCTCCAGGAGGTTCAGTGGCAGGAGGCTGGACTGCGGTTCCCTTGGGAAGATTTGCGTCTAATTTTTTTTTACCGAAAATGATGCACGTTAAGCAAGGCTCTTCCTAGCCCTGAGCCCTCTCCCCGGAAGGGCCACCAGTTTTCGGGTCAGCGATCTGCAGGCAGAGACAGGGAGGGAGACCAGAGAAATCGAAGGGACTACAATCAAGGCAGCAGCTGGGCTGGACAGCGACGACTCAGAGCAGGGGTCAGGGCCGGAGAGGGGTCAGGTCGAAGGTCGGGAGGAGGATTGAGGGAGCTGAGCCTGGGGTCCGGAAGAGGTTTTGTAGCCAAGCCTGGACGGGAAGGAGGAGAAGTTGACTTATTTCATATCTCTGGAGAGGGAGGGGTAGGAGGTAGGAGGTGGGGGTAGGGTGTAGGTGGGGCAGAGGCCAAATGGGCTGGCAGAAGCCAGGACCAGAAGGCTTGGGACAGCTCTTGCAGCAGGAAGGATGTAGGTTAGATCTGCAGGAGGACTTTGTGGCCAGCAGGGGGCGGAGGAAGGATTCCCCCCGCGCCACACACACACACACACACACACACACACTCCCCCTCCCCACCCACCACCCCCCCAAGAGACTATGGATCTCCTCCAGAGGCAGGGAATGAATGGGATGAGCTCTGGAGATGGAGGGGACTGTGATAGAGGGGGTCTGGTGGCCCCGATTCTGAAGCTTCCCTGTCTTGTCCACAGGGCTAGATGAAGGCATTAAGGCCAACATCCCTTGGCCAGGAACATCCCTTGGCCAGGATGAAATAGACAAACCATCAGGCGAAAAGAGGAACTCTGGGTCAAAGTTGGAATAAAATCAGATGGGGCCTGAAAGAAACAATAGAAGAACAGTATGGCCTCCTAGAGAGAGCATGCTCGTGGGAGTCGAAGGAGCTGGATTCTAATACCGACCTTCTGGGTGACCTTGGGGAAGTCCCTTAACTTCTTTCTTTCTCAGTTTCCTCATCCGTAAAATAGAAATTCAATGTCTTTTCTCCCTGCTACATAGACTGTGAGCCCCATATGGGACAGGGGCTGTTTCCGACCTGATTAGTTTGTATTATTCCAGATGTAATAATAATACTGAGAGCTAGGGAGGAAAGGGGAAATAGCTGAAGTATTTCTTTCCATATCTAATATAGCCCATTACTTAAACACTAACTCATGTCGCTTAGTACAGTGTTTGGCTCATAGTAAAGACTTTACAAATACCACAATTATTATAATCATGTTCGTATCCCCTTCCCCCTCTTCCTTTCATCTGTAATTTATTTTAGTGTCGGTCTCCCCTACTAAACTGTAAACTCCTGGAAGGCAAGGATCATGTCTGCTAACTGTGCTGGTAGCCGGGGTGGGGCACGGAGCTGTGCAGATGGTATGGGGCGGGGGAGGAGCTGCGTCGTAAATATAGAAGGTGCTCTGTTCTGCTGCATAGGATAAGGTTGGGTCGGGTTGTGTGGACTGATGCCGCATTCAGAGGCCCAGGTGAGGGGTGGTCTCCATGTGAGGTGGGGGTGGGGGCAAGGGAGAGACCTCACTCTTGTGTCCCTGGGTTACTTCCAGCACCGCTGGGGTGACGGGGCCGGGAGAGTCACAGAGGAGCTTCCAACTGTCTCTCCTTCTTAGACTGTGAGTCCCTTGTGGGACAGGGACTGTGTCCAACCTAATTATCTTGTATCTACCCCAGAGTTTAGAACAGTGCTTGGCACCTAGTAAGCGCTTAAAAATACCATTACTATTATTGTAATTAAATATAATAATAATTAAAAAATTGGTAGGATTAAGACCGTGAACCCTACATGGGGCAACCTGCTTACCTTGTATTTACCCCAGCGCTTAAAATAGTGCTTGGCACATAGTAAGTGCTTAACAAATACCATCATTATTATTATTAATAAATATAATAATAATAAATAATTGTGGTATTTGTTGAGTGCTTACTATGTGCCAGATGCTGTTTTAAGCACTGGGGTAGATACAAGCTAATCAGTTTGGACACAGTTCATGTCCCACATGGGGCTCAGAGTAAATGTCAATATTATTATTAATGATAATAATAATTCCCATTTTACAGATGAGGTATCTGAGGCACAGAGAAGTTAAATGACTTACCCAAGGTCACACAGCAAACATGTGGCACAGCTGGGACTAAAACCCATAACCTACTGACTCCCAGGTTCATACTTTATCTACTAGATCAAGCTGCTTCTTTAGTAATAATAATAATTATGATGGTGATCAAGAAGTACCCGCTTCTTTCCGAGTTGTTAGATTTGGACACTCCTCCCCCTGACATACACACACCCTGCCTTGCTCACAGTCCCCCCGGCCAGGTCGGGTGGACCACAGAAACCATAAATCGGCTCTACTGGTCCAGTTAGCTCCGTGGGGCCTGCCAGCCTGCTCCCTTTCCCGCACCCCCATTCTCGGCCGTGATCCCCCTACCCCCACCCCTATTCCCAAAGAAACGTGGGTGCCTGAGTGTCACCGGGCCAAGGGGCTCATGCTTAGGGCATTGCTTTGTACTGTCGTTGCCGGCCACTCCCTCCCTCTCCTTCCCTCCCCACACTGCAGATCCGTAGGCGCCGGCCGACCCCAGCCACCCTGGTGCTGACCAGTGACCCCTCGTCTCCAGGTGAGCCCCTCCCCGGGTCTTCTCAGCCCTCTTCCCGCCCCTCTACCCCAGCCCCCTGACCTTCGCCTGGGCCTGGGCCAGGAATCTCCAAGTACCACCAGTGCTAAAAATCTCACCTCTTATTCCATCTCCCTCCTCTATACTTGGGGGGGGGGGGTCCTTCACGGCCCTAATCCCCCCATCACGCACCTTACCCCCCCAAGGAAAGCCCTTAAAGGGCCAGGGGCCTGGACTGGGGATGGGGGGAACGGGAGGCAGGAGAGGGGTTCTCTCCATTTGCGGGAGTCAAGATGCTCTGATCTCCTGGGTGGTGGGGAGCGGGGGATGGGGGGCGGGAGAGAGCGGGGCTCCAGGATACTGGTAAGGATGGGGAGAGCCCTCACTCGGGACCCTGGAGGACCGGGGTGGTCAACCGAGAGCTGGTTGTCCTGGCAACGACCTGTTAGTTTCCCCGGCAACAGAGACGCTCTCGGCATTTGGGAGGCGGTGGCAGCTGCAGTGAGCGGGCGGGGAGAGGCGGGGGTAGGGGAGGGAAGCTGGCTCAGTCCCCCTCCCACCTCCACAATTCTTCCCCTCGGCTCCCCAAACCCACTCCCCCACTCTCGTTGGCCCCGAGAGAGCCACGGCGCTCGAGATGGGGAGGGGGATTCGGGACGCTGGGGTTTCCAGCTCGTTGCCCTGGCGACCATACAAGATTAACCTGAACATCTGAATCCGGATTTTCTCCGGGCCTTGGGAGGCCCGAGAGGCAGGATTGGGGCTTGTGAAAGCGAAAGCCCTGAGTCTCCCTCTCCCTCTCTCTCTCCTTCTCACCCCTTCGCAGAAATCGATGAAGACCGCGTCGCCAACCCCCTGCTCAAGGTGAGCGGATGGAGACTGTGTCCTCCCCTTTCCTCCTTTTCTCTTCTTCTCATTTTCAATGTATAGTATTTACTGAGCACCTATTGCGTGCCAAGCACTGTTCTAAGCGCTTAGGGAGTGTAGTAGATCCAGTAGACACGAGTACTGCCTCCCAGGAGCTCACCTCCGACTCTTCTACGCCCCCTACTCCTGGATCATTTAGGGTGGTCGGGGAAATGTACCCGCCCACCGTCCCATCGTCGCAGCTCCACTCTGCAATGAGAGGGAGGGAAGGGTTGGGGTTCGTGAGAAGCTTCGGGGCCCAAATTCCGTCTCCTTCCAGTCGACTCTCACAATGTCCCCACGGCAGCGGAAGAAGGTCACGCGGACCACGCCCACCATGAAAGGTCGGTGATGCGTGGACTCCCCGTTTCCCCCACTCACCGCCACCCCCCCACACGGTCGACCCATCTTTTGGTGAGGGGAGGCCTTCACTGAGGCAGGGGGATGGACAGGACGGTCTCTTGATTCCTAGAAGGGACCGGACTGCCTTCCCCGCCTGCGAGAGGTGGAGTTCTGTTTGGACCTCAGGAATGGGAGACGGGGTGGGTCCAGGGGCCGCGGGCTCGGGGTGGGTGAGGAGCCCACCCTCCCTGTAACCCCCCCCCCCCCCCAGAGCTGCAGCTGATGGTCGAGCATCACCTGTGCCAGCAGCAGGATGAGCAAGAGGAGGGGGCGGCAGCAGGGGGAGCCACGGACCCAGGCAGTCGGGAACAGTGGGATCCAGCGGCCGTGGTCCCCGACCCCCCCGGCCAAGACACTTCCACGGACGCCGAGACGAGGCTCAGCCCCCCCGGGACGGCGGCCGGAGGTGGGGGCAACGCGAAGCCCCAGCTCGGGAGCGATGGACGGGCCGGAAAGGGCCGGATGGGCTGAGCGACAGAGGGGAGGGGGCGGAGGGCTACAAGGGGTACCTCCTCTTTGTGCCCCTCTCCCCTTTCCAGCCCCATGCCCTTCTCTCCTTCCCCTCCCTCTCTCCTTCCTCCTTGCCTCACGCTGCTGCCGTCTCTCTCTACGCCCCTTTCCCCATGGCACCCAACAGGGCCAGAAGGTCCAGTTGCTGACCTTACGGCTCCAGAGGCCGGCCGGGCGGAACCGTCCATGGAGCCGCCGACGCTGTATATACCACCGAGGGGGGACCCGGGGGGCCTGGGTCCTGCCTCCCACTAGGTACGGGGCCGGGTCTCTGCGCAGGGCATAGGGGTGACTGGGCTTAGTAAAGAGAAGGCTAAGGGCAGAAGGATGACCAAAAGGTCATCCTCAGGGGAGAGGACAGTGGGCAGAGAGAGAGAGGGACATGACCAGTGCTGCAGCGGGAGGGATGATAATAATTACAGTATTTGTTAAGTGCTTACCAGGCACTGTACTAAGCCCTGGGCTGGATTCAAGTAAATTGGGGTGGACACAGTTCCTGTCCCACAAGGGGCTCACAGTCTCAATCCCCATTTTAAAGATGTGGTAACTGAAACCCAGAGAAATGAAGTCACTTGCCCAAGGTCACAAAGCAGACAAGTGGTGAATCGGGATTAGAACCCATGACCTTCTGACTCCCAGGCCCATGCTCTATCCACTACCTCGGGCTGCTCCTAAGTCAACCTACAGGAGGAATGCAGGCGTCACAGCAGTGGGAGTTGGGGGGAGACCAGGGAATATCAGATTCCTTCGTTGGAACTTCGGATGGGGGTCAGAGACTTGGGCATTGACGCAATGACCCCCGATGACCCCGCTCTGACCGCTTCCATCTCTCTCTATCCGCAGGTCCGAGAAAGACGGGTCCAGAGCTGCCCGCGGCCGGAGCCTGGGTGGGGAGGAGGGGGCCAGTGGCATTCCCTGGCTGTTTCTTCACTTAGGGAAAAATTCTGGTTTTTAAAAAGGATAAATTTGGAGTAGGTGGCTGCAGCCTCCTTCTTATCCGGTTCCAACCCCTGTAGGGGAACCCGGGGTGCCCCCCACAGGCGTGTGTGTGTGTGTGTGTGTGTGTGTGTGTGTGTGTGTGTGTGTGTGACCCACCTTAGGAGTTTGGGGCAGGCTCGATATTGGGTGGCAGAGCCAGGGCCGAGGGGTGGGGGTAGGGGGGTAAGCGCGCCCTCTGCTGGTCTTTCGAGGGCCTTGCACCCCCGAGACCACACCAGCTTGGAGGTGGGACAAGTGATGTTGCACAGGAGAGAGGGCCTGGGCTGTGGAGAACTATAATAATAATAATCATTATTATTATGGTATTTGTTAAAGGGGCTCCGGAGGGGAGGTTCCGGATGGGGGAGAGGGTCGGTGCCTCCTCCCTTGACACACTGTGCAGTCACTGCAGGCCCGCGGGGTGGGGGTCTGGGGAAGTGGTGGGAGGGGGCGCCGCCTGAGCAAGGCAGGCCGGAAGACGGGGGCACAGAAGATTTGGAGAGCGGGGTGCCGGGGCACTGCATGGCAGATGGACTAGAGGTCTGCAGGGTGGGAAGTCGGGGGGCTGGTGGTGAATAAGTTGGGGGATTGGTGGACTGGGGTGCTGGCGGGTGGGGAGGCTGGGAACTGGCGGACTCAAAGTCTGGAGGGTGGGGGTTTTGGGGCGCTGGTGGACTGGGGGTTTGGAAGACACCCCCCCGGGGGGGGGGCTGTGGAGATGATAGCCCAGAGAGGTTGACTCGCTCTTTCAGGGTCACATAGTGCCGAGAGTCTCTGCTTCGAGGAAGAGAGCCTGGGCCCCGATGGACAGAGGGAGAGGTTAGCAGAAGGGGACCCTAAGACAGAAGTGCTGGGGGAAGACACAGGGGGAGGCGGGAGGATTCGAACTCAGAGCTTTGGAGTGGGCCTCGGAAAGACTCGATTCCTGTCGGAGGGATGCGGGAGATTCAGGAGGCGCAGGGGATTGGGGGAACACGGGCCCATCACCGAATCCGCCGTCGCCTCCCCCTCCCCGCGGAAATCCGGTAGAGTGATCGAAGGCAGAGACACTGCGGCGGCAGCCGTCGCGGGGACCGGTCCTCCCGGTCAGAAAGGAGTCAGGTCTCAGCAAACACCTGGAGCGGAGCTGCGCAAAACCGACGGAAGGGATTCTCTGCCGACCCCCGGAGGATGAGGGTGGGGAGGGGGGCGGGGAAGGCGGGGCTCAGAGAAGGGCTGCACTTAACCAGAGGTCAGGGAATTACGGAAATGGGGAGAGGCCACCCAGCCGGGGAGATTTGGACAGGCCAGCCCTGGAGGGGAGAAACGGGGCAGGGCTGGGGGGCGTGGGCTTGGATCTGGGGTTGGGGTGTTCTGAGAAGTGGGGTGTCCTGCTAGGGGGTGCAGGGCTGAAAGTGGGATGAGGGAGGGGTGGGGATACAGGCGGGTGGCCGGGAGCGGGGAGGGTCTCCAGCCCCTGGGCGTGGGTAGAGGAGGGATGGGGGGATGCAGAAGGGGGGCCAGGGGCAGGGAGGGTCTCTAGCCCCAGGGCGGGGGGCGGGGGGAGGGAGAGGAGGGCATTCTGAGAGACAAGAAGGGATTCAAAATCGGAGAGAAGAGAGAAAGCAAGAAGGAAGACGAAGAAGGAAGAGAGCTAGAGCTAGAGAGACGGGATGAAAGAAAGGGATCACTGGACAGAGACAGAGACCTGAAAACGTACAGAAAGAGAGAGAAAACACAAATAAAAACAGAAAGACCAAGAGAGGAGATAGACAAGGACAGAGACAGGATCGGACAGAGAGGTAGGGATAGACAGAGAGACAATAAAGAATAAAGAGAAAGGGTTGGATAGAGAGACAAAGACGGAGAGAGGGCTGGATAGGGAGACAGGAATGCAAACAGGAAAGGATAGAGAGACAGGGACGGACAGAGAGAGAGAGGCTGGATAGAGACAGGAATAGAGATAGGATCAGACAGAAAGACAGGAGTAGAAGCAGGGACAGACAGAGAGACAGGAATAGAGACAGAATAATAATAATAATGCTGGTATTTGTTAAGCGCTTACTATGTGCAGAACACTGTTCTAAGCGCTGGGGTAGATACAGGGTAATCAGGTTGTCCCACGTGAGGCTCACAGTCTTAATCCCCATTTTACAGATGAGGTAACTGAGGCACAGAGAAGTTAACTGACTTGCCCACAGTCATACAGCTGACAGAAAAGGATAGAGAAACAGGACTGGACGGAGAGACAGGGACAGAGAGATAGAAATAGAAACATTGAAAAGCAGCGTATAGAGTGGATAGAGCACCGGCCTGGAAGTCAGAAGGACCTCGGTTCTAATCCCAGATCCACCACTTATTTTCTGTGTAACCTTGAGCAAGTCACTTCACTTCTCTGTACCTCAGTTACCTCATCTGTAAAATGGGGATTGAAACTGGGACAGAAACTGATCCAACCCAATTTGCTTGTATCTATCCCAACGCGTAGTAAAGTGCCTGGCATATAGTAAGCGCTTAACAAATACCATAATTATAATAATAATAATTATTTCACTTCTTAGTGCCTCAGTTATCGCATCTGTAAAATGGAGATTAAGACAGTGAGCTCCAAGAGGAACAAGGACTGTGTCCAACCTGATTAGCTTGTATCTGCCTCAGCGATTAGTACCGTGCCTGGTACAGAGTAAGCGCTTAACAAATACCATTAAAAAACACAGGAAAGATAGAGAGATAGGAGTGGACGAAGAGATAGTAAAAAATAGAGAGACAGAGCTGGACAGAGAGACAGAGACAGGAAAAAAAAAACAGACATGCAGCCTTGGGCAGAAAGGAACAGAGGCAGAGAGGCAAAAAGATGGGGATGGTCAAGGACAGACAGAAAAATCCCGCGGCAGATTCGGGATTTCAAGAAGATATGTGGCTTTCCACTATTTGTCTCGCGTCAGACATAATACCAGGGGTTGTGGACTAGGAGAAAGGAAAGAGGCGAGAGCAGGGAGGAGGGAAGAGGGAGAATTGGCGCGGAGCAAGCACCCAGGCTACAAACACGGCACCCAGCCAAGTGGTTCTGTCCATCCGACCCAACCCCCCCTGACCTTTTCCTAGCCCCGCTTGCCCCTGCCTGGAGGGAGCCCCCGGATCACCCAGTCCTTCTCCCCTCCTCCATCCTGGTGACCGGACGCATAGGGGTGGCTGGTGAACCCCCATCCCGGAGTGGAGGAAAAGCCTGGCTAACATCAGAGACACAGCGTGACTCAGTGGAAAGAGCATGGGTTTGGGAGTCAGAGGTCATGGGTTCGAATCCCAGCTCCGTCACTCGTCAGCTGTGTGACTGTGGGCAAGTCATTTAACTTCTTTGGGCCTCAGTTCCCTTATCTGTAAAATGGGGATTAAGACTGTGAGCCTCATGTGGGACAACCTGATTACCCTGTATCCACCCCAGCGCTTAGAACAGTGCTCTGCATATCGTCAGCGTGGCTCAGTGGAAAGAGCACGGGCTTTGGAGTCAGAGGTCATGAGTTCGAATCCCAGCTCTGCCACTTGTCAGCTGTGTGACTGTGGGCAAATCACTTCACTTCTCTGTGCCTCAGTTACCTCATCTGTAAAATGGGGATTAAGACTGTGAGCCCCACGTGGGACAACCTGATTCCCCTATGTCTACCCCAGCGCTTAGAACAGTGCTCTGCACATAGTAAGCGCTTAACAAATACAACATTATTATATCGTAAGCGCTTAACAAATACCAATATTATTATTATTATTATCAGGGCAGGAACGGGGCGGGGAAAGGGTGAAAATCTCTCTGGCTTCGATGCATGTTCCCTCTCGGTCCCCGAGCCCCTGGCCCGGCCTCCAGCCCCATTCCCCTGTGCCCGGTATTTGCACAGCAAATGGCGGAGGACAGATGGGCCCGGAGGCGTTGACTCTGCCCACTGCCCAGAGAGCTGTGTTTGCCACCTTGGAGATGGGTGTTGTACTTCCACATAACTCACTTTATCCGTTCGCAACCCCTGGAGGTTCGCAGGTCCTTCCACATTTTCCAGAAAGGGAAAGGAGGTCCGGAGAGGTGACATGACTAGCCCCAGGTCACCCAGCAGCCCAGGTAATAAACTGAGGGACTGAGAGGTGAAGAGAGCTTCCTAAGGTCACAAAGAGGGCCAGAGGTTGAGCTGGGTTAAGAATCCCAGAATTGGGCTCTTTCCACTGCCCCGTACTGCTTTGCACCAAGATCACTTACCTCTTCCCACTGACAAAGGCTGTACTGAAACACCTTTTCTATTCGAAGACACCTCTTTCATCATCCTGATTATAATAATAATGATAACTGTGGTATTTGTTAAGCCCTTACTATGTGCCGGGCACTGTACTAAGCGCTGGGATGGATACAAGCAAATAAGTCCCTGTCCCATCTGGGGCTCATAGTCTCAATACCCATTTTATAGATGAGGTCCACCCTTCCCCATCGCACAGCACTTATATATATGTACATATTTATTATTCTATGTATTTTATTAGTGATGTGTATATATCTATAATTTTATTTATTTATATTGATGGTATTGAAGCCTATCTACTTGTCTTGTTTTTCTTTGTTGTCTGCCTCCCCCCTTCTAGACTTTGAGCCCTTTGTTGACTAGGAATTGTACGTTCCAAGCACTTAGATTAGTGCTCTGCACATAGTAAGCACTCAATAAATACGATTGAATGAATGAATGAATGAATGAATGAATGAATGCGGCACAGAGAAGTGAAGTAACTTGCCCAAGGTCACAAAGCAAACATGTGGCGGAGCCGGGACTAGAACTCATGTCCTCTGACTCTCAAGCCCGTGCTCTTTCCACTAGGCTATGCTGCTGCCCCGGCTTAATGATTTTCATCATTAATGGTATTTAATGAGTACTTACTGCATGCAGAGCACTGTCATAAGAGCTTGGAAGAGTATTCATTCAATAGTATTTATTGAGCGCTTACTATGTGCAGAGCACTGTACTAAGCGCTTGGGATGAACAAGTCGGCAACAGATAGAGACAGTCCCTGCCGTTTGACGGGCTTACAGTCTAATCGGGGGAGACGGACAGACAAGAACAATGGCACTAAACAGCGTCAAGGGGAAGAACATCTCGTAAAAACAATGGCAACTAAATAGAATCAAGGCGATGTACAATTCATTAACAAAATAAATAGGGTAACGAAAATATATACAGTTGAGCGGACGGGTACAGTGCTGTGGGGATGGGAAGGGAGAGGTGGAGGAGCAGAGGGAAAAGGGGAAAATGAGGCTTTAGCTGCGGAGAGGTAAAGGGGGGATGGCAGAGGGAGTAGAGGGGGAAGAGGAGCTCAGTCTGGGAAGGCCTCTTGGAGGAGGTGATTTTTAAGTAAGGTTTTGAAGAGGGAAAGAGAATCAGTTTGGCGGAGGTGAGGAGGGAGGGCGTTCCAGGACCGCGGGAGGACGTGACCCAGGGGTCGACGGCGGGATAGGCGAGACCGAGGGACGGCGAGGAGGTGGGCGGCAGAGGAGCGGAGCGTGCGGGGTGGGCGGTAGAAAGAGAGAAGGGAGGAGAGGTAGGAAGGGGCGAGGTGATGGAGAGCCTCGAAGCCTAGAGTGAGGAGTTTTTGTTTGGAGCGGAGGTCGATAGGCAACCACTGGAGTTGTTTAAGAAGGGGAGTGACATGCCCAGATCGTTTCTGCAGGAAGACAACAGAGTTGGTAGACGCATTCTCTTCCCACATTGAACTAACAGTCTAGCGGGAGACACATATTAATATAAATAAGTAATCTATAAATATGTACAGAAGTTCTGTGAGGAGAATAACAAAGCCCAAATGCCACAGATCCAAGTTCATAGACAACGCAGAAGGGGGAGAGGGAGCCGAGGAAAAGAGGGCTTAATCAGAGAAGACCTCTTGGAGGAGCTGTCACTTTTACTTTTTCTATTACTTCTGTCTATCCTCAGCACTTGCGCACATATATACATATATAGTCAATCTTCAACACCTTATTTACTATGACCATGTAATTTGTAAATATTGTCCTGTCTGTCTCTTCTGATACAATGTAAACCCCTTATGGACAGAGAATGCCTAGAACTTCCCATCCAGTGGGCAGCCAATGAATACCATTTCTGCAACAGAGAGAGAGAGTGTGTGTGTGTGTGTTTGTGTGTGTGTGTGTGTGTGTGTCTGTGTCCCCAGGATCTTCCATGGGACCGAAATCTTTTGGATACCAAGGATTGTGTGTGCATGTGCGTGTGCATTATCAGACAGATAAATGTTCTCTCCTACTTCAAAACCTTATTGAAGGCACATCTCCTCCAAGAAGCTTTCCCTGAATAGGCTCTCCTCTCCTCTTCTCCCATTCCCCTCTGGACTGCTCTTACTTGCTCCTTCATTCATTCTCCCTCCCATCCCCACAGCATACACGTATGTATCTGTAAAATGGGGATTAGGACTGTGAGCCCCAGGTGGGACAAGCTAATTACCTTATATCTACCCAGCGCTTAGAACGGTGTCTGGCACATAGTAAGCGCTTAACTAATACAAAAATTATTATTATAATGTATTTATTTATTTATATTAATGTCTGTCTTCCCCTCTAGATGGGCACCTCATTGTGGGCAGGAATGCGTCTCTTTGTTGTTATATTACACAGTGTCAAGCACTTAATACAGTGCTTTGCATACAGTAAGCACTCACTAAATAAATTGAATGAATGCATGCATGCATGCATGCATCTATGTGTGTGTGTGTGTTTCTGCTATCTCCCATCGGACCAGTAGCTCCTGGAGGGCAGGGACCCTGTGTAAGTGTGAATGTATGCATGCTTGTATGTGTGTCCTGTAGCTATCATCAGACTGGCAGCTCCTGAAGGGCAGAGATCATGTGTGTTTGTGTGTGTGTGTGTGTGTGTGTGTGTGTGCTTTGTCTCCTCCATCAAACTGGTGGTCTTCCGAGGGTAGGGCCCTTGTCTCCCCCTCCCTCTGCTTCCCGCCCCCACATTCTCCTCGGGGGAATGAGAAGAGCCGGCCACTCAGACCAGAGGCGGAGCGAATCCGGGGGAGGGCAAAGGGGCAGGTCCATCCAGAACCCCCAGCCTCAGGCCCCGGGGAGCCCTGCCAGCCTACCACTGCCCAGCGGGCACCCAGCCCATCTTTGCCCTGTTGGTTTTGAACCGTTGCTCCCGGCCCCCTCCCCTCCACCTGACCGCCCTCTTCCTCGCCTTCCACGATGCCTCCCGTCCCCCGCGGAGGAGCAGCTTCAATAAGGCCCTAGGAGCCCCCCAAGCCCCAGCCACTGCGCCCCCCGATCTGTTTGTCCGCCCACCCCGCTGCCGCCTCCAGGAGGGTCTTCGCCGTCCTCGTCCCGACCGGACTCCTGGGAGCCATCGCCTCAACCCGTGAGTCCGGGGGCTGACCGCCGTCCTGTCCATCCGTGCGGGGAGAGCGGGCCGGGCGGTCTGGGTGGGGAGGGGCAGGGCCGGGGTGGGGGGGCGAGGGTGGAGATGGGCCGAGTGGGGCGGCCATGGCCCCGACTCTTTCCCGGCTAATTCGCTTTTCTCTGTCGCTCCCCAGAAGAAAACGCCATGACGACGACGACGACTACATCTGGCACCACCACGACAGGTCGGGCCCGCTCCGCTTTGCCAGGCCCGGGGCTGGAGGAGGGAGCGGGGAGGGAAGGGGAGGAAAGGCCAGGCCCAGGACCCGGGAGGCCGGTCGGGGTTCAGGTCACTCTCAGTGGGAGGACCCGAGGATGAGCCGTGCATGCGGGATATTGGGGAGAGAGGGAGGAGGGTCTGGGGTGGTCCACCCAGGCCCGCGGGGGCGGTGTCCAGCGGGAGACCAGCTCCCTCCAGTCACCTGGTGCCGCTGGGGAGACCGAGCTCGGACGGGGAAGGAGGAAGGGAGAGAGGTGGCCATCAGTGTTATAGATGGAAGGAGGGGGGTGGACATTCCCGGCCCCCAGAGAGGGGCTTCCTGTCCCCCGTTTGAGAGTCCCCAGTCCTCCTTTCTCCATTGACTCTTTAATAATAACGATATTTGTTAAATAAACTGTGGTATTCGTTAAGCGCTTACTATGTGGAAAGCACTGTTCTAACCGCTGGGGCATACAAGGTGATCAGGTTGTCCCACGTGGGGCTCATAGTCTTAATCCCCATTTTACAGATGGGGTACCTGAGACACAGAGAACTTAAGTGACTTGCCCAAAGTCACACAGGTGACAAGCGGCTGAGCCTGGATTTGAACCCATGACCTCTGACTCGTAAGCCCGTGCTCTTTCCACTGAGCCCCGCTGCTGCTCTAAGCGTTTACTATGTGCCAAGCACTGTTCTAAGCCATACTCCTCACTCACCATCAGCACCACCGGTAAGGGCCCAGCGGCTCCAGGGGCTCCCGTGACCAGGGTCCACCAGCTGCTCGGACTGGGCTTGTGGGTGCATGGAAGTACAAAGAAATGGTGACAGAGGGATAGCGGAGTTGAGAGAAGCAGTGTGGCTTAGTGGAAAGAGCACGGGCTTGGGAGTCAGAGGTTGTGGGTTCTAATCCCAACTCTTCCACTTGTCAGCTGTGTGACTTTGGGCAAGTCGCTTAACTTCTCTGTGCCTCAGTTACCTCATCTGTAAAATGGGGATTGAGACTGTGAGCCCCACGTGGGACACCTGATTACCTTGTATCTACCCGAGAGCTTAGAACAGTGTTTGGCACATAGTAAGTGCTTAACAAATACCATTATTATTATTATTATTTTTAATCTCGCTGGAGATGGGGGCTTCGGGACTTGATGATTGGCTTTAAGCCAACCAGTCAGCATTCTCTCTCCCTTTTAACCTTTTACCTCTCCCAGTACACCTCAGCTCACACTCTACACACCCTACTTGTTGCGCTTCATTCTTCTCCTTCATGCAGCCAGCATTTGACTAATGCCCTCTCTTCTTCCTGGAAGCCCCCCACATTTCACATTCGACAGATCACAGCTCTCCCCATCTTTGTAGCCCACCTTAAACCCCATCCTCTTTAGAAGGTCTCACTTGATTAAGCCTTACTTTCCTAAGACGAGGTCTCTCCCTCAGAAGCCCATAACGCCTTTTTCAGCAGCTCCCCAAACCAATTACACAGTGTTTGACATAGATTTACTTACACTTATTTATCAACTTCTTCTATGGATCTGCTAGGGCCATAGCCCCAGCACCAAAGACTCCAGGGTGAGGTCCAAGCAACATCTGCCCCCCCTATGTCCCTGCCCCTGCCCCCAGACCTCACAGCCTCTGGATCACCCTGTACCCCTTCCCACCAACTCCAAAACACCTTCAGTCAGGCCCACCGCCTCCCCAGCTCTAATGCCCCCCCTGGGTCAGTAGTCCTCAAATATCCCCATTGCAGCTCCAACCCTACCTCTATCACCACCATGTCCCCTACAAGACCTGATATCCCCTGGTCAGTCCCAAGGGCACCCCCAACCCAACATCTTCTGCATCTGTCAATCAATCAATGGTATTTATTGAACACTTACTCTTTGCAGAGCACTCTACTAAGCACTTGGGAAGGTACAATACAATAGAGTTGGTATACATGTTCCTGACCACATGAGTTTACAGTGTAGAGGAAGACCGGCTTTAATATAAATGAATGATTAATGGATATATACATTAGTGTTGTGGGACTAAAGATGGGGTGAATTCCAAATGATCAAAGAGTACGGATCCAAATGCACAGATGATGCAGAAGGGAGAGGGAGTTGGGGGAAAGAGAGCTTAAATTGGGAAGGCCTCTTGGAGGAGATGAGACCTCAGTAAGGCTTTGAAGGTGGGGAGAGTGGTGGTCTGGTTTATATGGAAGGAGAGGTCATTCCAAGCCTGAAGCAGGTTGTGGGAAAGGGGTCGGTGGCAAGATAGACTAGGCGGGGAACAATCAATCCAACATTTTTTTTGAGTGCTTACTGTATGCAGAGGATTGTACTAAGTACTTGAGAAAATACAATATAACAGAGTTGGTGGACATGTTCCCTGCCCATGAGGAGCTTACAATCTAGCCAGGGAGTCTTATAGATATATGTAAGTGTTGTGGAGCTGAGGGTACAAATCCAAGCTCAAGGGTGATGCAGAAAGGAGAGAGAGAGTGAGGGTAGGGGAAATGAGGGCTTAGTCAGGGAAAACCTCCTGCAGGAGATGTAAATTTAATGTCTTTGAAGATGGGAAGAGTGATTCCCAGACTGAGCTTCCCCTTCTCCCAGACTGAGCTTCCCCTTTTCCCTCTGCTCCCTCTGCTCCCCCTCTATGCCCCCCTTCACCTTCCCTCAGCTAAGCCTTCTTTTCCCCCCTTTCCCTCTGCTCCTCCCCTCTCCCTTCCCCTCCCCTCAGCACTGTGCTCGTCCGCTCCACTGTATATATTTTCATTACCCTATTTATTTTGTAAATGAGATGTACATCACCTTGATTCTATTTATTGCTATTGTTTTAATGAGATGTTCATCCCCTTGATTCTATTTATTGCTACTGTTTTTGTCTGTCTGTCTCCACCGTTAAGACTGTAAGCCCGTCAAAGGGCAGGGACTGTATCTGTTACCGATTTGTACATTCCAAGCGCTTAGTACAGTGCTCTGCACATAGTAAGCGCTCAATAAATACTATTGAATGAATGAATGAATGAATGAATGAATGATTGTCAGATATGAAGGGGGAGGAGTCCAGGCCAGAAGTAGGACCTGGGCAAGGGGTCAGCATCGAGATAGACGAGCTCAAGGTACAATCAGTAGGCTAATGTTAGAGGAGTGAAATGAGTTGAACGTGCTGGGTTGTAGTAGGAAATCAACGAGGAAAGATAGGAGGGGGCAAGGTGACTGGGTGCTTTAAAGCCAGTGGTAAGGAGTTGCTTTTTAATGAGGTGGTAGATGGACAACTGTTGGAGTATTTTGAGGAGTGGGGAAGCATGGACTGAATGGTTTTGTAGAAAAATGATCCGGGCAAATGATCTGTGTCAGCACCATATCCTCCCCAGTCCTCACATTCTTTGGGTTAGCCCCCAGGCCCACACCCAGCCCCTTATGTCAGCACCGTGACCCCCTCCCCCGGTCCCCACATTCACTGAATCAGCCCCAAAGCCCACCCCCAAGCCCGCATCCCTTATGTCAGCTCCATGACCCCTCTCCCCAGTCCCAACATTCTCTGGGTCAGTCCCAAGGCCCACTCTCAGCCCCGACATTCTTAATGTCAGCACCATGACCCAGTCCCGACATCCTCTGTTTTAACTCCACGACTTTCCCAGAGCCACATCCCCTGAGTCAGGCCCAAATCCTTCTGCCCCCCCCCCCAATTCCAACATCCCCTGGGTTAATCCCAGCCTCCTCCCCTCCATTTCGGATGCTCCCTTGGATCCACCCTATGGACTCCTGGGCCAGATGGTTAATTGTAGAGGGTGGAGCTGGTCCCTCAGCCACCAAACATCTCCTGGGGGTCTGCTCCTCCTGCTCATTTCCTTATTTCCTAGCGAAAATTCTTCACCTTAGTACCTGGGTTGATTTATCACCCCCTCTTCTCCAGCCCACACCTGCTCTCCCACACATATGCACACACACACACACACACACAAGAGAAGCAGCTTGGTCTAGTGGATAGAGTAAGGCCTGGGTGTCAGAAGGACCTGGGTTCTAATGCTGGATCTGCCACCTGTCTGCTGTGTGGCTGTAGGCAATCACTTAGCATCTCTGTGCCTCAGTTACCTCATCTGTAAAATGGGGATTAAGACCGTGAGCCTTCTGTGGGTCAGGGACTGTGGCCAACCTCATTATCTTGTATCGACCCCAAAGCTTAATACAGTGCCTGGCACATTGTAAGAGCCTAAGGAATACCATTTAAAAATACCCAACAGCTGCCTCAAATACTTATTAAATTGTTTACATCCATCCTCAGCACTTCTGAAGCTTAGCACAGTTTTTGGCTACAAGGAAGTGCTTAATAAATATAGTACAATGCAATATGCTATAATTAACTAGTGTGTTTGTGGGGGGCGGTCAATCAATCTTTCAGCCAATAGTATTTATTGAACACTATCTTTACACAGAGCACTGTACTAAATGCTTGGGAGAGCACAAGACAATAGTTGGTAGACATGATCCCTACCCTAAATTTGGGGAGGAAGACAATAAAATAAATTACAGATAGGGGAAGTGATAGAGCATAATGACCTGCACAAATGTTTTGGACTGGGGGTGGGAAGAGTAATATAGTGCTAAAGAGGTACAGCCCCAAGAGCATAGGCAGAAGGGAGGATGAATAGGGTGGGAAAATGAAGGCTTAGGGAAGTCTTCTTGGAAGAGGCAATTAAGAAACAACATGGCCTAATATAAAGACTCCCTGCCTAAATATTTAGGTACTCATCCCTACCCCCAATCCCACAGCACTTAAGTGCCTGTGCTTAGGCTCAGTTGATTCCCTTATCTGCATTTTACCTTATTGTCTGGCCCCCACTGTAGAAGATAAATTCCTCCAGAGCAAGGATCATGTCGATTTATTCTTTTATACTCCCCAAGATAGATAGATAGATTGGTTGGTTGATTAGCCTGGGAGCCAGAGGACCTGGGCTCTAATCTCCTCTCAGCTACTTACTGGCTGTGAGACCTTGGGCAAGTCACTTAGCTTTTCTGTGCTTCAGTTTCCTCATGGCCGGGGCATGGAGGGAACGGGATGGGAGTCGCCAGGGGTGGGCTGGGGCCGTGGGGCGGCGGGACCCCGGAGGGGGGGAAGGCCTGGGGCCGGCGAGTTCCCCGTTGAATTCGGCAGCCCAGGGGCTTAGCCAGCAGGGGGCGCCTTGGGCTTGCCAGAGCCCTGCTGGACTCCGTGTTGATGGAAAGGACTAAACCCTTCTTTTCATTCATTCAGTAGAATTTATTGATCGCTTACTATGTGCAGAGCACTGTACTAAGCGCTTGGAATGTACAAATCGGTAATAGCGGGCTTACAGTCTAATCGGGGGAGACAGACAAGAACAATAGCAATAAATCTTTTCCTCTGCTCTCCCTCCCCTTCCCTCCCCATTGCCCCCACCCTCTCCCTTTGCTCTACTCCCTCATCCCTCCCCACAGCACTTGTGCATATATGGCAGGAATTGTCTCTATCTGTTGCCTAATTCTACATTCCAAGCGCTTAGTACAGTGCTCTGCACACCGTAAGCGCTCAATAAATACTACTGAATGAAAGTAAGCACTCAATCGATACGATTGATTGAATGAGTGAATGAATAATTATGATTCTATTTATTTTTATTAATGATGTGTCTATCTCTAACATTCTATTTATGCGGTGTGACCTTGGGAAAGTCAATACACTTGGATCAGTCCCAGCTCAGCCACTTG
This sequence comes from Ornithorhynchus anatinus, assembly GCF_004115215.2. NCBI lineage: Eukaryota > Metazoa > Chordata > Mammalia > Monotremata > Ornithorhynchidae > Ornithorhynchus > Ornithorhynchus anatinus. The sequence continues at coordinate 58,202,331 of NC_041737.1, read as the reverse complement.
TCAGCTGTGTGACTGTGGGCAAGTCACTTAACTTCTCTGTGCCTCAGATACCTCATCTGTAAAATGGGGATTAAGACTGTGAGCCCCACGTGGGACAACCTGATTCCCCTGTGTCTACCCCAGCGCTTAGAACAGTGCTCTGCACATAGTAAGCTCTTAACAAATACCGACATTATTTTACACACTTGACATTCACCCCAACCTCAGCCCCACAGCACTGAGGTCCATATCCGTAATTAATTTTTACATCTGTTCTCCCTCTAGACTGTAACCTCGTGGTGGGTAGAGAAGGGCAGAGTAGAGGACGTTGTATTTGGCAAGGAGATCAATGGTGACCTTTGCCAGGGCGGTTTCTGTGGAGTGAAGGGGCAGAAACCAGATTTGAGGCGGGGTGGGGTCAAGCAATGAGAAACAATGTGGCTTAGTGGATCGAGCACGGGTCTGGAAGTCAGAAGGAACTGGGTTCCAATCCTGGCTCTGCCACATGTTTGTTGTGTGACCCTAGGCAAGTTACTTTACTTCTCTCTGCCTCAGTTACCACCTCTGTAAAATGGGGATTAAGACTGTGAGCCCAGTGCGGGACATAGATTACCTTGTATCTACCCCAGCGTTTAGAACAGTGCCTGGCACATAGTAAGTGTTTAGCAAATATGACAAATACCACAATTATTGACAAGGAGAGAAATGAAGGAGAGGAACTCGAGACAGCTGCTGTAACTCGCTCAGGGACTTTAGAGAGGAAAGGTAGGAGGGAGATGGGGCAATAACCAGAGGGAGCTGGGTGGAGGTGGGGGAACAGTCAAGGGAAGGGCTTTTTTTAGGATAGGTGAGACACAAGCATATTTGAAACCAGTGGGGAAGAAGCCACTGGAGAGAGAACAATTGAAGGCGGTGGTTGGTGGGGGGAAGCAGGGTGGGCCGCATGTTTTGATAAAGTGTGAAAGTTTGGAGTTGGATACTCAGGTGGATGGGGTGAATTTGGAGAGAAGGCAGGAGATCTCCTTTTGAGATACTCGTGGGAAAGATGGGAGAGTTGGAAAAGGGACAGGAGGAGGGAGGGACTGAAGAGGAGCAAAGGTGACTTTAGGGAAGTAACATCTGATTGTTTCATTTTTAAGAAGTCATTTAACTGTTTCAGTTTCTTCATCTGTAAAATGGGGATTAAATCCTATTCCTTTCTCCCAGAAGAGTGAGCTCCCTGAGAGAAGCAGCATGGAGTAGTGGATAGAGGATGAGCCTGTGTGCAGAACACTGAACTAAGTGCTAGGGAGAATAGTATATAACAATAATCAGGTCCATTCTCTGCCCACAATGAGCTGACAGTCTAGAGGGGGAGGTAATAATTGCAGTATTTGTTAAGCACTTACTACATGCCAGGCAATGTACTAAGCACACCGGGTTGGATAGAAGCAAATCACGTTGGACACAGTCCCTATCTCACGTGGGGCTCACAGTCCAATCCCCCTTTTACAGATGAGGTAACTGAGGCACAGAGAAGTTACGTTATTTGCCCTAGATCACATAGCAGGCAAGTGGCAGAGTATGGATTAGAAGCCCAGGCCTCATTCCACTAGGCCATGTGCTTCCATGCTGCTTGGGGAATAGGACAACACTTCCCTCTCAATATGTTCAGTGCTCTGCATATAGTAGTCATTCAATAGTATTTATTGAGCGCTTACTATGTGCAGAGCACTGTACTAAGCGCTTGAAATGTACAAATGGGTAACAGATAGAGACAGTCCCTGCCCTTTGATGGGTTTACAGTCTAATCGGGGAAGACGGACAGACAAGAACAATAGCAATAAATAGATTGTGGTCAGAGAACGTGTCCACCAACTTTGTTGTATTGTACTCTCCCAAGCACTTAATACGGTGCTCTACAAGCAGTAAGCACTCAGTAAATACCCTGTTGATAACTATTAGAGAATCAGAGACAGGTCCAAAGGACAGACCCCACTCTGGGTCTGGGATTACCAGGAAACAGATTTGTGGTTTTCCATTTATTTGTTCCCTGTCTGAAACAAACAGGATGTCAGAGACTATAGGGGAGGAGGGAGGAGGAAGGAAGGCTTGGAATGAGGCAGAGACTTACCTAAATACTGCCACTGGCTACGTGGCTTCATCCATCACATCCAACTACCCCTGCCTTCTTCAGCTCCAGACTCCCTCATCAAGAGACATTTCCTCTGCCTGGATGGGCTCCCTGGAACCATCCCATTCCTCCCCCTGCCTCCAGCCTGGTGGTCCAGCACCCTTGGAAATCACTCATCCTCCTTCCCTCTCTTCAATCCCCTCTCAGCAGAGGGCCTTTCAGGAAGTCCTGCCTGTCGTAATAATAATAATGATGGTGATGGTACATGGTAAGCATTTACTATGTGCCAGGCACTGATCTAAGTGCTGGGGTACAAACAGGTTAATCAGGGTTGAACACAGTCCCTGTCCCATATAGTAATACTGTTGGTACTTGTTAAGCACTTACTATGTACAAAGCACTGTTCTAAGCGCTGGGGGGGATACAAGGTGATCAAGTTGTCCCACATGGGGCTTACAGTCTTCATCCCCATTTTACAGATGAGGGAACTGAGGCCCAGAGAAGTGAAGTGACTTGCCCAAAGTCCCATAGCTGACAAGCGGCAGAGCCGGGATTAGAACCCATGACCTCTGACTCTCAAGCCCGGGCTCTTTCCACTGAGCAACGCTGCTTCTCTGAAGCAGAGAAACGAAGCCACTGGTCCAAAGTCCCACAGCAGACAAGGGGTGGAGCGGGATGAGAACCCACGACCTTTGAGTCCCAAGGCCGGGCTCTTGCCACTGAGCCGTGCTGCTTCTCTTAGAGTGCCCGCTCCAGCGGCCTCCATATGGGACTCACACTCTTAATCCCCATTTTACAGATGAGGTACCTGAGGCCTAGAGAAGTTAAATGAATTGCCCAAGGACACACAGCAGATGGAGGTGGGATTAGAACACAAGTCCTTCTGATTCCTAGACCCAGGCTCTCTCCAGTACTCCATGCTGCTTCTCAGATGTCCAACCTCCTCTCTCCAATCCTCACCTCACTCTACTGCTTGGTTCATTTGCCTGAAGTCTTATCCTGCACCAATATCCTCAATCAGTCAACCATATTTATTGAGTGCTTACAGTGCGCAGAGCACTCTACTGAGTGCTTGGGAGAGTTGGCAGATATGTTCCCTGCCCACAAGGAGCTTGCATTCTAGGCTACAATCTAGTCCTCACTCCTCAAAATATTTCAGGTGTTACCCATTCCCCTCCGCATCAAGCAGGGATTCCTGACTCCCAGGCCTAGGGTTGTTCCACAAAGCCCTGCAGCATCTCGAGGGTGTCTAGGTCTCCCCGGCTGCCCCAGGAATGTGCAGCCCACTTGAAGGCAGGGGGATAGATGAGGCAACCTCTCATTCCCAGGACCCTCTCTTTCAGTTTTTGCAGCTCCCAGACAGAGACTGGACCCACAGAGAGGTCTGGTGGGCCCCCAGGCTCGAAGAGGAGCCATACTGATGAGGGACAGGGTCCAGGCCAAGTAAACAGTGGAAAAACTCTTGGTCATGACTTGTGTTCCTGCTCTGTATCCGGGCTGCATCTCCCCATTTCCCGCCTGGCTGGATGGGCTGGACCGGAACAGCCAGAAATGCTGGTTCTACCTGCAGCCCAGGCATAAGGTGGCAACCACCGATGGTGTGTGGCTTGGCGGGAGGGGAGAGGGGCAGAAAGCTGCCTGGGAGCTGGACCAGAGGGAACAGATACACCTGTTCTCCCTCCCACTTTAGACTTTGAGTCCCACAGATTTAATTATCAGATTTAATCATCTTGTATCCATCCCAGTGCTTAGTACAGTGCTTGGCACATAATACATGCTTAACAAATATCAGAATTTTTTTACTGGTATTTTTAAGCGCTTACTATGTGCTAAACACTGTTCTAAGCACTGGGGTAGGTACAAGTTAATTAGGTTTGACAGAGTTCCTGTGCCACATGGGTCTTGCAATCTAAGTAGAAGAGAGAACAGACACTTAATTCCCATTTATAGTTGAGGCACAGAGAAGTTAAGTGACTTACCCAAGGGCACAAAGCACACAATCGGCAGAGCCAGGATTAGAACCGAGGTCCTCTGACTCCCGGGCCCATGCTATTTCCACTAGGCCATGGCGCTTCTCTAGTTATTTCCCCATAGCACTTAGATACACTGTGGTGTTTTCCCTATCGGTAATTTATTTACTCTCTGTCTTCCCCTTTCTGTGCTCCTTCTGGGCAGGAAGCACATCTATCAACTCTAGGGTAACATCCTTTCCCAAGTGTTTAGTTCAATACTCCATTCAAGGTAAGTACTGAACAACTACCACTGATTTATTAATGATGATGGTTTTTGTTAAGTGTCCACTATGTGTCAAGCACTGTTCTAAGCGCTGACGCAGATACAAACTAGTCTGTTTGGACACTGTTCCTGTTCCATAAGATTTGCACAGTTTTAATCTCCATTTCACAGATGAGGGAAATGAGACCCAGAGAAGTGAAGTGACTTGCCCGAGATCCCACAGTAGACAAAAATCAGAGGCCGAATTAGAACCCAGGACTTTCTGAATCCCAGGCCCATGCTCTTTCCACGAGGCTATGCTGCCTGTCCTAAGTGATTAACTTTCGGGGGGTAAGGCGGGTGCTTAAGGAGAGGAGGGATAAGGTGGGTAGGGAGACCCTGATAAATGTGAAGTAGGCGGCTGGGGGGTTCTGAGTTTTTCACTTTGTTCCCAGAGAGACCACAGAGGTGACAGGAGAGTCCTGGTTTGGACCCGCTGAGCGTGTCCCTTCAGTCAAGAGGGCAGGCTGAATCAGGTCATGATCAGGAATGCAGTGTGGCCTAAGTGGAAAGACCCAGGCCTGGAAGTCAGAGGTACTGGGTTCTAATCCTGTCTCTGCCATTTGATTGCTGTGTGACCTTGAAGTCACTTCACTTCTCTGTGCCTCATCTGTAAAATGGGGATTAAAATCCTCCTCCCTCCAATTTAGACGGTGAGCCCCACGTGGGAAGAGACTGTCTACCTTGATTATCCTGTGTCTACCCTGGCATAACCTAGTACAGTGCCTGGCACAGAGTAAGAGTTTAACAAGAAGCATTAAAAAAAGAACAATGAAGGGAATGGCGACTGAGGATGAGGTGGGTGGTCAGAGTGGACATTGAGGGGAGGGGGTGGTAGCTCAATTCTGACCCTCAATCTGAGGGCCCAGGCCTCAGCCTCAGACCTGGGTTTGAGCGTTTGAGCCCTGCCAATCTGCCACAGCCTAGCTGACATTGGAGCCAGGTTTCTCCTGTTTGCTCTCAACCGTCTCTCCCGGCCCAGCCCCTGGCTCCTTCCTCTCCACCTGATGGCCTCTTCCGCGCCCTCCCACGATGCCTCCCGTCCCCCGCTGAGGGGCTGCCTTTATAAGGCCTGATGGTGCACCCCGAGTTCCAGCTGCCGTACCCCCAGATCCCACCATCATGAAGGTCTTCACCATCCTCATCCTGGCCGGACTCCTGTGCACCCTCGCCTCGGCCCGTGAGTCCAGGGGCTGACCGCTGTCCTGTCTGTCTGTGCGGTTGGAAGGGACCGGGTTGGGTGGCTGTGACCCCGGCTCTTTCCCCGCTCATTTTCTTTTCTATGTCACTCCCCCAAAGAAAACGCCACAACGACAGCTGCTGCCAACACCACGACAGGTCGGGCCTCCTCTGCTCTGCCAGGGCTGGGACCGGGGCCTGGAGGTGGGGGGTGGTGAGGAGGGTAGGGGAGGTGAGGAGAGGCCAGGCCCAGGGCCCAGGCGGCCAGTTGGAGTTCAGGCCCCTCTCAACAGGAGGACCAGAGGATGAGCCGTGCATATGGAATATTGGGGCGAGAGGGAGGAGGGTCAGGGTTGGTCCACCCCAGCCCACGAGGGGGGTGTCCAGCGAGAGACCAGCTCCCTCAAGTGTCCTGATGCCGCTGGGGAGACTGAGCTCGGACGGGGAAGGAGTCCAGCCGGGCCGGGGGCCGGGAGTGGGGAGAAATTAAGGACCTATGAATGTCCTGGACGGAAGATGGGGGGTGGACACTCCCCGCCCCCAAGAGAGGGGCTTCGTGGCGCCCGTTTGAGGGTCCTCGGTTCTCCTTCCTTCCTTGGCATTTTCCACCCGTACTGCAGAAGCTGCCAACCCAACCACCACCGGGGCCACGCCCACTAACACCGCAGAGGCCGTCACCCCCAGCACCACCCTAGACCGCCGCCACCATCACCACCACCACCCACGACCACCACCATCACGAAAGCCCAGGACCACCTCCAACACTACGAGTATGCATTGGGTCCTTTCGAGAGCTCCCGAGGACCGGGTCCTCGGCTAGATGGGGAATGGAGGAGGCTTGGGGAATGGAGGAGGCGGGGAGCTGGAGACAGGGGGATGGCGGGATTGACCTCACTGGAGACGGAGGCTTCGGGACCCTCGGGTTCATGGTTCCGGAGCTACGAAGACCAAGTGGCGGGAAGGGGAGGCGGGGGCTGCGGGGAAGCGGTTTAGGGTGGAGTCCGATCTCTCCCCCGTCCCACCAGATCTCACTCTGCTCTCACTCTGCCCTGCAGGAAGTGCCACCACCACCAAGAAGCCTAACGAAAGTAGGTGTTCTGGGGTGTCTCTGGGAACGGGGCTCCCCCGGCTGTTACGGGGGTTCGGTTCGGGAAGACTCGCTCTCTCCTCCCGGTTCCCCAATTCCCAGAGGAACAGGATCCGCCTGTTCTCCCGATAGCCCGACTCTTTCCTGGAGAGAGATTCAGAGAGGGCGCAGGGAGAGAGTGCCTGTGAAGACAGACGGACCGAAGAACAGACGGACGGAGGCTCGGGTCTCAGACCTCTCCCCTCTGTTCCCAGAAACAGGCCCCAGGCGGACTGGGGTCTCCGTTCGGGCCGCGCCTCTTGGCCAGCCCCTCCTCTCCCACCCCCACCACTTCATTGACTTTCTGGTCCCCTGGTTGTGGCAAGGGGATGACCGAGTTGGTGTTTCCTTTGATCTAAGAGTCCTCAGACCCAAGACCCCTTCACCCGGGGTCACTGGGTCACCTGGGCCGTAGGGTTGCAAGACGGTTGGAGACCTCCGGCTTGAGCTGGGTGGAGGGGGAAGGAGGCTGAGAACGGATTGGGGTCGGAGTGATGCGCCGCGCTTTCTCTTTCAGATCTGATACTTACTCTCTTCAACTTTTAATTTCGTGGCTAAAGAGCAGCGATGCAGCATGGAGACGGCCCGGCCCGGAGCTCCCTAACCCTCCCCATCACCCACCCTCCGCTAATCAATGAATAAAGTAGTAACAGCATAACCCGATCGGTCTGCGCGTGGTCTGTCCGCTCGCTCCCTTCCCCCGGCCCCCCCGCTCCCACCGGCTCCGGTGGCCCTGGAGGTTGGAGGAGGGGCCAGTTAACGGATCCAGATTTGGGGTCTGGGGTTGCGGCTCCTGGATTCGTCCCGCTCCACCCACGCCCTCTCTCAGAAAGGTCACGAATCTCGGGGGAAGCGGGCAGGGGGATTAAGAGGCAGGGAAAAGGATGTCGCGCATTGCCCCGAAGACACACAGCAAAGGTGGGGCCCGAGAGAGGTGTTGACCGGGCGCGCAGAGGGAACTCACTCTAAGTGAGAGGACGAAGAGAGTGCGGAGGAGCCGGGGTCCGGGCTGAGGGAGCGATAGAAAGCCTGGCCGGAGGAAGGAGGAGAAAGAATTCAGACAATCGGCCTGATTGACGGAGGATTCCCCTCCTCTCCGCTACCCCACCCCTTGGCACTTAATCAATCATCCACTCGCCAGGCATTAACCATGCTGACCCTCTCGGTGACCTACTCTCAGCTCTCTGACTAGTTATCCCTGCGATCTCCCCTTTTCTATCCCCGGTGGATACACGTCTCCGAACTCCCGCAGGGGACCCCGGAAAGAAGCACGGTCAGGACCCCCACACCCCGCCCCACCTGACTAGTTTTTTGGCGACCATGTGTCAGAAAATGGCACAGTGTCAGGGGGCCCATCTCCCCGCTCAAGTCCACACTTCACTCAGTCGCCTAAAGCGCTGTTGGGCACATTTAATAGTAATTATGGTATTTATTAAGTGCTTACTATGTGCCAGGCACTGTACTAAGCGCTAGGGGGGATACAAACATATCGGGTTGGACAGAGTCCCTGTTCCGCATAAGGCTCAGAGTCTTAGTCCCCGTTTTACAGATGCAGTAACTGAGGGACAGAGAAGTTAAGCGACTTGCCCAAGGCCTCAGAGCAGACAAGTGGTGGAGCCAGGATTAGAACCCATGACCTTCTGATTCCCAGGCTCATGCTCTATCCACTATGCAATGCTGCTTCCCATGTATCCTCACTCCTTAAATTATTTCAGTGACCACCTTTTCCTCTCCGCATCAAGCAGAGACTCCTGATTGCTGCTTTTAAAGCTTCCAGTCAGCACTCTCTCCCTCCCAGGAAACTACAGCTCACACTCCGCACAACCTACTCGTTGTGCCTTGTTCTTGTCCTTCATGCAGCCAGCATTTGGCTAATGCCCTCCCTTTCTTCCTGTAAACCCCTCCCGTTTCACATTTGACAGACCATAGCTCTCCCCATCTTCATAACCCACTTTAAACCCCACCCTCTTCAGGAGGCCTTGCTTGATTAAGCCCTACTTTCCTAAAATGAGGTCTCTCCCTCAGCAGCCTATAGCACCTATGCTTCACCACCTCCTCAAACTAATTACACGAGTGTTTGATACAGATTTATTTACACTTATTTAACGTTGGTATTTGTTAAGCGCTTACTATGTGCAAAGCATTGTTCTAAGCGCTGGGGTAGATACAGGGTAATCAAGTTGTCCCAAGTGAGGCTCACAATCTTAATCCCCGTTTTACAGATGAGGTAATTAAGGCACAGAGAAATTAAGTGATTTACCCATAGTCACACAGCTGGCAAGCGACGGAGCCAGGATTTGAACCCATGACCTCTGACTCCCAAACCCAGGCTCTTTCTACTGAGCCATGCTCTACCTACTACCTACTACCTACTTCTTCTTCTGTGGACCTGCTTGGGCCATAGGCTCAGCACCAACAACTCCAGTGTCAGCTCCTAGCAACCCCTCCCCTTAATTCTTCACAGACTCTGGGTCCCTCCGCCGCCCCACCCCGCTACATCCAGCTCCAAAACACCTTGATTCAGACCCACTGCCTTCCCAGTTCTAATGACCTCCTGCGTCAGCCGTCCTTAAATCTCCCCACTCCTGCTCCAACCCATCCTCTATCAGCACTATGTCCCCTAAAAGATCTGACATCCCTTGGGTCAGTCCCAAGGGCACCCCAAACCCAACATTCTCTTCATCAATCCATCAAGCATTGGTATTTATTAAGCACTTACTCTATTCAGAGCACTCTACTAAGCGCTTGGGAGAGTACAATGCAATAGAGTTGGTATACCTGTTCCTTGCCCACAGCGAGTTTACACTGTAGAGGAAGACAGACTTGAATATCAATAAATAATTAAATAAATAAATGAATAATGGATAAGTACATAAGTGCTGTGGGATTGAATGTGGTGTGAATACCAAGTATCCAAAGAGTACAGATCTAAATGTGTAGATAATGCAGAAGGGAAAGGGAGCTGGGGAAACAGGGAAAGCCTCTTGGAAGAGATGAGATCTCAATAAGGCTTTGAAGATGGGGCAATCATGGTCTGGTTTATATGGAGGGTGGCAGGGGAGATTTCCAAGCTTGAGGGAGATTGTGGGAAAAGGGTTGGTGGAAAGATGGAATCATGGATGGAGCAGAGGCCTTAAGTAGGAAGGTCATAGTTTCTAATCCCAGCCTCCCACTTGTCGGCTGTATGATTTTATGCGTCTCTTCATTTCTCTGTGCCTCAGTTATCTCATCTGTAAAATGGGGTTTGAGACTGTGGGCACTTGCTTGGAACAGGGATTATGTCCAATGTGATTAGCTTGTATCTACCCCAGTGCTTAGCCCAGTGCTCGTCTGGCACATAGTTAGCGCTTAACAAATACCATTATAATAATTATTATCACTAGAGGGCGATGCAGAAGGGAGAGGGGATAGAGGAAATGAGGGCTTAGTTGGGGAAAATCCCCTGGAGATTTGATTTTAATAAGGTTTTGAAGTGGGTGATTGTTTGTCGGTTATGAAGGGAGAGGGAGTCCAAGCCAGAGGCAGGACATGGGCAAGACGTCAGTAGCAAAACAGACGAGCTCAAGGTACAGTCAGTAGGTTGGTGAGAGTACAATGTAATGAAATGAACATGCTGAGTTTTAGTAGGAAATGGATGAGGAAAGATAGTAGGGGGTAAGGTGACTGAGTGCTTAAAAGCCAGTGGTAAGGAGTTTCTTTATGATGAGGTGGTGGATGGACGACTGCTGGAGATTCTTGAAAAATAAATACTATTGAATTCTTGAGGAGTGGGGAAACATGGATTGAATGGTTTTGTATTGTCAGCACCATTCCTGCCCAGTCCTGACAATCTCTGGATCAGCCCCAAGGCCCACCGCCAGACCCTGACATCCTTTACGTCAGCACCAGTCCAGACGTCCCTTTTGTCAACTCCATGAGTTTCCCAGTGCCATATCCCGAGTCAGCCCTAAATCCTCTTGCCCCCCAGTTCCAACATCCCCTAGGTCAATCCCAGCTGCCTTCCACAATTCCCGATGCTCCCCTGGGTCCAACCCATGGACTTCTGCCCCAAATGGCTAATTGGACAGAGTGAGGTTGGTCCCATAGGCACCAAACATCTCCTGGGGCTCTGTTTCTACTGTCATGGCCTCGGGGACAGGTATATTCACTTTCTCATTTCCTAGTGGAAATTCTCCATCTTAGTACCTGGGTTGGTTTATCACCCCCTGGGTGATAAACGGGCCTAGGAGTCAGAAGGTAATGGTTTCTAATCCTGATCCACTACTTGTCTGCTATATGCCTCAGTTACCTCATCTGTAAAATGACAGTTGAGACTGTGAGCCCATGTGGGACAGGGACGATTTCCAATCCAATTACCCAGTGCTTAGTACAGTGTCTGGAACATAGTAAGCGCTTAACAAATGCCAGAATTATTATTATCACCCCCTTTCCTCCATCCTAAACCTGCTCCCCATGCACACATGCACATTCACACAAATACACACACACTCACATCAACCCGTAAGAGAAGCAACGTGGTCTAGTGGATAGAGTACAGGTCTGGATGTCAGAGGACCTGGGTCCTAATCTTGGCTCTACCACTTGTCTACTGAGTGACCTGTGCCTCAGTTACCTGTGCCTGCGTCTCTGTGCTTCAATTACCTCATCTGTAAAATGGGGGTTAAGACTGTGAGCCTCGTGTGGGACAGGGACTGTGTCCAACCTCATTATCTTGTATCTACCTCAGACCTTACTACAGTGCCTGGCACATAGAGCTTAACAAATAGTTTAAAAAGTACCCAACAACTGCCTCAAATATTTGTAAAATTATTCACACCCATTACCAGCACTTCGCAACCTTAGCACAGTGCTTGCCTACTAGTAAGTGCTTAATAAATACAATGCAATGCGATTATTAACTAGTGGGGAGGGGCGGGGGTGTCCATGAATCAGTCAATGGCATTTATTGAATGCTTCCTATGTAATAATAATAATAATGATGGCACTTGTTAAGCACTTATTATGTGCCAAACACTGTTTTAAGCACTGGGATAGATACATGGTTATTGGGTTGCTCCCCTTCTCCCCCCTCCCCCCGCCATGGGGCTTACAGTCTTAATCCCTGGGTTAGGTAACTGAGGCACAGTGAAGTGAAGGGACTTGCCCAAAGTCACACAGCTGACAAGTGGGGGAGCTGGGATTAGAACCCACGACCTCTGACTCCCAAGCCTGTACTCTTTCCACAGACCACTGCAGTAAATGCTTGGGAGAGTACAATGCAATAGTTGGTAGACATGATCCCTGCCCTCAAGGAGCTCACAATTTAGTTGAGGAGGCAGACATTAAAATAAATTTCAGATAGGGGAAGGAGCAGAGTGTAAGGATCTGCACATATGGGCTGTGGACTGGGAGTAGGGAGAATAAGAAAATGCTTAAGAGGTACAGGCCCAAGTGCATAGACAGAAGGGAAGGAGAATAGGGTGGGAAACTTCAGGGAAGGCTTCTTGGAGGAGGAAATCAGAAACAGCATGGTCTAGTGGAAAGAGCCCCAGCCTAAATATTTAGGCACTCTTCCCTACCCGCAACCCCACAGCATTTATGTACATGGGCTTATACTCCACTGAATTCCTTATCTGTAATTATTTTAATGTCTGTCTCCCCCTGTAGACCATAAATTCCTCGAGAGCAGGGATCATCTCTACTTACTCTTTTGTACTCCCTAAGACTTTAGTCCACTGATTGATTGATAGATTAGCCTGGGAGCCTGAGGGCCTGAGCTCTAATCGCCTCTCAAACACCTTCTAATAATGTTAATAATGTTGGTATTTGTTAAGCGCTTACTACGTGCACTGTTCTAAGCGCTGGGGGGGATACAAGGTGATCAGGCTGTCCCTCATGGGGCTCACAGTCTTCATCCCCATTTTACAGATGGGGTAACTGAGGCCCAGAGAAGTGAAGTGACTTGCCCACAGTCACACAGCTGACAAGTGGCAGAGCTGGGATACGAACTCATGACCTCTGACTCCAAAGCCCGTGCTCTTTCCACTGAGCCATGCTACCTTCTGGCTGTGTGACCTTGGGCAAGTGACTTAGCTTCTCTGTGCTTCAGTTTCCTCATTTAATAATAATAATTGTAGTATTTGCTTATTACTGTAACAACGATAACGGAAGAACCATTAGAAAGTTTGTGGATTATGGCAGAAGACAGGACGTTCTGGAGAAAGAATATCCATGAAGTCTCTATGAATCGGAAACAACTCGAAGGCACTTAAGAATAATAATAATACTATGTACCGAATTCTGGGGCATATACAAAATAATTTCCTCTGTAAAATGGGGATTAAATACCTCTTTTCCCTTCCATTTAGAATGTGAGCTCCACCCGAGACAAGGAGTGTCTGGCTCTTAAAGGGGACGCAGCCCTAGAATTTGCAGCTATTAGAACCACCAGAAAGAGTAGCCCACATTCCCCAAACTCTCCTTTAACATCCTCGCAGGCTCAGCCTCCGCCCCCTTCTTCTCAATTAACCTATTCTTAGAGGATAGTGATTAACACTAATAGGTGCTAATCGCGAGACTTAATCACTGCCGCACCCCCAGATTTTCATATACGGAAGAACGCGGTTGATTCCGTGGTTGGGACAGGTCATTAAACTGAGAGTGCATTAGAAAGGGACGGAGGGGAAGAAGGGTGTTTGAAGCAACTTGGTCCAGTGGATTGAGCACGATTTGGGAGTCAGAGAACCTGGGATCCAATTCCCACTTTGCTACTAACCTGTGGTGTGACCTTGGGCAAGTCAATACGCTTAAAACTGTCCCTTTTACACACTTGACATTTACCCACCCTCATCCCCACAGCACTGAGGTCCACATCTGTAATTGACTTTTATGTCTGTAATCTCTCTAGACTTTAAACTCGTGGTGAGCAGGGAACGTGTCTACCAACGCAGTTGTATTGTGTTCTCCCAAGCACTTAGTACAATCAATCATATTTATTGAGCGCTTACTGAGTACCGAACACGGCACTAAGCACTTGGGAGAATACAATTTAGCGGAGTTAGGAGACATGTTCCCTTGACTTCAACGAGTTTACAGGGCTTGGGTGTCAGGGATCATGAGTTCTAATCCAGGATCTACCGTTTGTCAGCTGTGTGACCTCAGGCAAGTCACTTTACTTCTCTGTGCCTCAGTTACCTCCTCTGTAAAATGGGGATGAAGACTGTGAGCCCTACGTGGGACAACCTGATTACCTTGTATCTACCACAGCGCTTAGAACAGTGCTTGGCACATGGTAAGCGCTTAACAAATACCAACATTATTATTATTATAAATAAATTTATTTAGTACAAATAGATGAATTACAGATATGTACGTAAGTGCTATGGGGCTGGGTTGGGGTGAATAAAGGGAGCAAATCGGGATAAAGCAGAGGGAAAAGGGAGAAAGGGAAATGAGTGCTTAGTCAGGGAAGACGTCTTGGAGGAGATGTGCCTTCAATAAGACTTTGACGGTGGGGAAAGTAAATGTAAGATATGACAGGGAGAGCTTTCCAGGACAAAGACAGGACATGCGCGAGATAGCAGAGATCAAGGTGCAGAGGGTAGGTTGGCACCAGAGAAGCGAGGTGTGCGGGCTATGTTGTAATAGGTGACCAGCGAGGTGAGGTAGGAGAGGGCAAGGTGAATAAATGTTTTAAAGCCGATAATGGTACGGAGTTTCCGCTTGATGCGGAGGTGGATGGGGAACTACTGGAGGTTCTTGAGGAATGGGGAAGGCTGGACTGAACGTTTTTGTAAGAAAATGATCCGGGCAGCGGAGTGAAATATGAAATATGAGTGGGGAGAGACAGGAGGCAGCGAGGTCAGCAAAGAGACTGGTACAGTAATCAAAGTCGGATAGGATAACTGCTTGGATTATTATGATAGTAGTTTGGATGAGAGGAAAAGGTGGATTTTAGCGATGTTGTAAAGGATGAACCGACAGGATTTAGCAACAGATTGAATATGTGGGTTGAATGAAAGAGATGAATCAAGGATAACGCCAAAGTTGCCGGCTTGTGAGACAGGAAGGATGGTGGTGCCGTCTACAGTGTTGGGAAAATCAGAGGCGTAGGACAGGGTTTGGGTAAGAAGGTAGGGAGTTGTTTTGGACATGTTATGTTTGAGGTGTCAGCAGGACACCCAAATAGAGATGTCTTGAAGGCAGAAGGAGTTGCAAGACTGCAGAGAGGGAGAGGGATCAGGGCTGAAAATGTAGATTTGGAAACTATCCGCAGACGGGTGGTAGCTGAAACCATGGAAGCGAATGAGTTCTCCAAGGGAGTGGGTATAGGTGGAGAATAGAAGGGGACCCAGAACTGAACCTTGAGGGACCCGCCCCCCCCCCCCCAGTTAGGGAATGGGAGGCAGAGGAGGAGCCCATGAAAGAGATGGAGAATGAACGGCCAGAGAGATAGGAGGCGAACCAGGAGAGGACAGGGTCAGTGAAGCCGAGGTTGGATAACGTTTCCAGGTGAAAGGGATGGTCAACATGTCGAAGGCATCTGAAAGACCGAGGAGGATTAAGATGGAATAAAAACCGTTGGATTTGGCAAGAAGGAGATCAATGGTGACCTTTGCGAGGGCGTTTTCCGTGGAGTGAAGGGGGTAGAAGCCAAATTTGAGGGGAAGGTCAAGCAATGAGAAACAATGTGGCTTAATGAATACAGCAAGGGGCTGGGAGTCAGAAGGACCTGGGTTCTAATCCCGACTCCGCCACTTGTCAGTTGTGTGACCTTAGGCAAGGCACTTCACTTCTCTCTGCCTCAGTTACTTACTCGGAAAAATGGGGATTAAGACTTGAGTCCCATGTGGGACGTGAGCTGTGTCCAGCTGGATTACCTCAGATCTACTCTGGCGCTTAGAACAGTGCCTGGCACTTAGTAAGCGGTTAATGAATATTAGAAATTCCACAGCTATTGGCAAGGAGAGAACTGGAGGAGAGGAACTTGAGACAATGAGTGTAGACAACTCACTCAAGGAGTTTGGAGAGGAATGGTACGATAGGGATGAGGTGATAATTGGAGAGAGCCGTGGGGTCAGGGTAAGGATTTTTTTTAGATGGGAAGACATGAGCAAGACATGAGCAAGCAAAAGGGCGTAGCCCCCCTTTTCCTCTGATCCTCCTCCCCTCCTCATCGCCCGGACTCCCTTCTTCTAATCTAACCCCCTCCCTGCCCCACATCACTTGTGCATATATTTACATATTTATTATTCTATTAATTTTATTAATGAAGTGCATATATATCTATAACTTTACTTATATTAATGCTATTGATGCCGGTCTACTTGATTTGTTTTGTTGTCTGTCTTCCCCCTTCTAGGCTGTGAGCCCGTTGTTGGGTAGGAATTGTCTATTTGTTGCCGAATTGTACTTTCCAAGTGCTCAGTACAGTGCTCTGCACACAGTAAGCGCTCAGTAAATACGATTGAATGAATGAACGCAAGTTTGAAAACAGTGGGGAAGAAGTCACTGGAGAGAGACAGGTGAAGTTGGTGGTCAGGGAGGGAAGAAAGGTGGGGGCAAGAGCTTTGATAAGGTGTGAAGGGATGGGGTCGGAAGGTGCAGGTGGAAGGGGATGGATTTGGAGAAAAGGGAGATTTCCTCTTGAGTTACTCCCAGGAAAGGTGGGAGACTTGACGGGGAAGCAGGACGGTGAGCCTGAAGAGGAGCAAGGGAGATTTTAGGTAGATCATTCCTGATTGTATCAATTTAAGACGGCACAACTTCTCTGTGTCTGTTTCTTTATCTGTAAAATAGGGTTTAAATTCTACTTCCTTCTCCCTGGAGTGTCAGCCCCATGAGGGACAAAGACTGTGTCCTACTTGATAACCTTATATCTACCCAGATGCCCCCAATGCTTATAACAGCGCTTGGCACATAGTAAATGCTTAACAAATACCATTTTAAAAAGCACTTACAATGAATGTATCAAGCACTGTTCTAAGCGCTAGAGTAGATAGAAGATAATCAGGTCAGATAAAGTCCCTGTCCCACATGGGGCTTAGAGTCCAAATAGGAGGGAGAACTGGCTATGAATCCCCCATTTCATAGCTGAGGAAACTGAGGCACAGAGAAGTTAAGTGACTTGTCCAAGGTCACATAGCAGACCAGTGGCAGAGCCGGGATTAGAAGCCCAGGTCTGGGGCTCAGAGAACCTGGACTCTTTCCATTAGGTCATGCTGCTTCCACTCTGCTTGGGGAATGGGTCAATCAAATGGGTCAAACACTCCCTGCCCCATATGTACAGTGCTCTGCACATAGTATGTGTTCAATAAATGCCAATGATCAAGCAATTGTGTTCAAAGAACAGGTCCAACAACTCTGTTGTATTGTCCCAAGTAGTACAATGCCCAAAGCAGTGCAATGTCCTGCAAACATTAAGAGTTTAGTAAATACCACTGAAGGTGACTGTTAGAGAAACAGAAACAGGTACAAAGAGACAAGTCTGGGCAGAGAGATAGGGAAGACAGAATGTCCTCTGTGGATCTGGGATTCCCAGGAAACCGATTTGTGGTTTCCCATTTATTTGTTTCCTGTCTGAGACAGAAGGATGTCAGAGACTGTAGGGAAGGAGGGAGGAAGGCTTGGAACAAAGCAAAGACACAGTCTAAATACTGCCACAAACTACGTGGCTCCATCCACTGGATCCAGCCACCCTTCCCTTCCCCAGCTGCAGACTGCCCCACCAGAAGACACTGCCTCCAACTGGATGGGCTCCCTGAAACCACCCCATCCCTCCTCCAAGCACCATTGGAGATCACTCTTCCTCCTTCCTTCTCCTAAATCCTCGCTCAGCAGTGGGCCTTTTGGGAAGTCCTGCCTGCCACAATAATAGTAATTAAGGGACTTGTTAAGTGCTTACTATGTGCTAAACGCTGTTCTAACCTCTGGGGTAGATGCAAGTTAATCACGGTTGAACACAGTCCCTGTTCTATATGGGGCTCACACTCTTAGTCCCCATTTTGCAGATGAGGTAATTGAAGGCCAGAAAGTGACTTGCCCAAGATCACACAGCAAACATGTGGTGGAGGCAGAATTAGCACACAGGCCCTTTTGACTTCCAGACCCACGCTCTTTCCACTTGGCCATTCTGCTTCTCTAATTATTTCCCCATAGCACTTACATACACTGTGTTGTTTTCACTTATTTGCAATTTATTTTAACCTTTGTCTTCCCCTCTCTATGCTCCTTGTGTGCAGGGATTGTGTCTACCAACTTTAGCCTATTGTCCTCTCCCAATTGTTTAGTCCAGTGCTCCAAACATTCCATACATAGTAAGTATTTTACAGGTACCATTGATTTATGAACTGATTGACCTGAGGGTGAGGGTGTTGATGAAGTGTGAAAGGGGCACATGGGGTGAGGGTGAGCAGGGAGACTCTGGTAGAGGTGGGGCAGGAGGCTGGATAGGTCTGAGTTATAAATAATAATAATAGTGTTTGTTAAGCAAGAGAAGCAGAGTGGCTTAGTAGGAAAAGCACGGGCTTGGGAGTCAGAGGACGTGGGTTCTAATCCCAGCTCTGCCACTTGTCTGCTGTGCGACCTTGGGCAAGCCATTTAAATTCTCTATGCCTCAATTCCCTCATCTGTAAAATGGGGATTAAGACTGTGAGCCCGATGAGGGACAATCTGATTACCTTGTATCTACCCTAGTGCTTAGAACAGTGCTTGGCACATAGTAAGCGCTTAACAAATATAATAATGATAATAATAATTATGATTATTATTAAGCGCTTACAGTGTACCAGGCACTGTACTAAGGGCTGCGATGGATACAAGCAAATCGGGTTGGACACAGTCCCTGTCCCGCAGAGGGCTCACAGTCTTAATCCCTATTTTACAGATGAGGTAATCTTAATCTCTATTTTACAGATGAGGTAGCTGAGGTACAGAGAAGTGGAGGAACCAGGATTAGAACCCATGACCTTTTGACTCTCAGGCCCATGCCCTATCCAATTCACCATGCTGCTTCTCTTCTCTTTGTTCCCAGGGAGACCAGAGAGGCCACAGGAGAGCTCGGGCTTGGACATGCTGAGAATGTCCCTTCAGTCACAGGGGGAGAGTGGACATGTCACAAACAGGAAAGCAATGTGGTTTACTGAAAAGAGCCCAGGCTTGGAAGTCAGAGGTCCTAAATTCTAATCTTATCTCTGTCGTTTCACTGCTGTTCGATCTTGAAGAGTTCAGAGCTTAGAACAGTGCTCAGCGCTTAGAACAGTGTTTGGCACATAGTAAGCGCTTAACAAATACCATAATTGTTATTATTAAGTTACTTCACCGCTCTGTGCCTCATCTGAAAAATGGGGATTAATTCCTCCTCCCTCCAATATAGACTGTGAGCCCCTTGTGGGAAGAGACTGTCCAACCTGATTATCCTGTATCTAACCCAACTTAATAACAATGTTGGCAGAGCACTGTTCTAAGCGCTGGGGTAGGTACAGGGTAATTAGGTTGTCCCACATGAGGCTCACAGTTAATCCCCATTTTACAGATGAGGAAACTGAGGCACAGAGAAGTGAAGTGACTTGCCCACAGTCACACAGCTGACAAGTGGCAGAGCTGGGATTCAAACCCATGACCTCCGACTCCCAAGCCCGGGCTTTTTCCACTGAGCCACACTGCTTCTCTAACTTAACTTAGTAGAGGGCCTGGCACAAAGTAGGTGATTAACAAGTATTTAAAAAAAAAGAACACTGAAGGGAGACGGGAGTGAAAGTGGGGCGGGTGGACAGGACATTGAGGGGAGGGGATGCCAGCTCAATTCTGCCCCCCAGTCTGAGGACACAGGCCTCAGCCTCAGGCCCAGGTAAGCCCTGCCAGCCCATCATGGCCCAGCTGGCACCAGAGCAGGGATTGTCCTGTTTGCTCTCAACCTTCTCTCCCCGCTTGGCCTCCACCCCCCCTTCGCTCAACCTAATGCCTTCCTCCTCGCCCTCCCACAATGCCTCCTGTTCACCGCTGAGGCCCTGCCTTTATAAGGTCCGACGGTGCGCCCTGAGCCCCAGCCACTGCATCTCCTAGATCCATCAGATTGTCTGCCCACCCCACCACTGCCACCATGAAGGTCTTCCCTGTCCTTGTCCTGGCCGGACTTCTGTGTGTCCTTGCCTCGGCCCGTGAGTCCGGGGGCTGGTCGCCGTCCTGTCCATCCATGCGGGAAGAGCGGCCAGGAGGCCTGGGCGGGGAGGGCAGAGAGGGACCGGGTGGGGTGGCCTCGGCCCTGGCTCTTTCCCCGCTAATTCTCTTTTCTCTCTTGTTACCCAAAAGAAAACGACACGACCACGACGGCCACCACCACTACAGGTCGGGTTGGGATCTGGGCCTGCAGCTCCGCTCTGCCAGGGTCAGGGCCAGGGGATGGAGATGGGGTCAGGGGCGGGGAGGCGAGGAGAGGCCCGGCCCAGGACTGGGGAGGCCGGTCGGGGTTCGGGCCCCTCTCAGTGGGAGGACCCACGGATGAGTTGGATATGCGGGATACTGGGGAGAGAGGGAGGAGGGTCTGGGATCCGCAGGAACCGTGTCCAGTGGGAGACCAGCTCCCTCGAGTGACCTGATACCGCTGGGAAGACCGAGCCCGGATGGGGCGGGAGACAGGCTGGGCCGGGTTGGGGAAAGGCAGTTGCCTATCAGAGTCCTCAATGGCCACTTGTCTGCTGTGTGACCATGGGCAAGCCACTTAACTTCTCTGTGCCTCAGTTACCTCATCTGTAAAATGGGGATTAAGGCTGGGAGCCCCACGTGGGACAAACTGATTACCTTGTATCTACCCCAGGGCACAGAACAGTGCTTGGCACACAGAGCTTAAGAAATACCATTATTTATTATTATTATTATTAAGACAGGGTGCTCCCCACCACCAGAGAGGGGCTTCCTGTTTGAAGGTCCTCAGTTCTCTTTTCTCCACTGACTCTTTCCCCCCGTACTTTAGTTGCCGCCACTACCACCACCGGAGCCTCCGCCACTACCACCGGTACGGGCCCGACCGCTTCAGGGGCTCCCGAGGACACTATGGGCCAGTCGGCCGGACTGGACTAGTGGGGGAATGGAGGAGGCGGGGATCTGGAGACAGGAGTTGGTGGGGTGGAAGCTTCGGGACCCTCGGGTTCACGGTTCCGGAGCTACGAGGACCAAGGAGGCGGGGGCGGGAAGGGGTGCTGGGAGCTGCGGGGAAGCGGGTTGGAGTGGAGGCCGGTGGGGAGTGGGAAGTCCGATCTCTCTCCCGTCCCACCCGGTCTCATTCTGCGCTCTCTCTGTCCTGCAGGAGGCTCCTCCACCACGAAAGACAAAGATGGTAGGTGATTGGTCCCTCTCTGGGGGTGCAGGGCTCCTCCGGCTTGACCCGGGAGTTCGGGTCGGGAAGGCTCGCTCTCTCCTCCTGGTTCCCCAGTTCCCAGCGGAACCGGATCCGCCTGTTCTCCCTGCAGCCCGGCTCCTCCTGGGAGAAAGACTCAGAGAGGGCGCGGGGAGAGGGTCCCTGTGAAGGCAGACGGACAGACGGACAGATGGACAGAGGCTCGGGTCCCAGACCTCTCCCCTCTGTCCCCCGAGAAAGGCCCCAGGCGGTCTGGGGTCTCCATTCGGGCCTCGTCCCTTGGCCAGCCCCTCCTCTCCCACCCCCACCACCTCAGTGACTTTCTGGTCCCCTGGTTGTGGCAAGGGGATGATCGAGTTGGTGTTTCCATTGACCTAAGAGTCATCAGTCCCAAAAACCCTTCACTCGGGGTCACTGGGTCACCTGGGCCTTAGGGTTGCAAGAAGGTTGGAGACCTCCGGCGTGGGCTGGGTGGAGGGGGAAGGAGGCTGAGAACGGATTGGGGTCGGAGTGATGCGCCGTGCTTTCTCTTTCAGGTCTGCTATTTGCTCTCTTCAAGTTTTTATTACGTGGCTAAAGAGCAGCGATGCAGCATGGAGACGGCCCGGCCCGGAGCTCCCTAACCCTCCCCATCACCCACCCTCCGCTAGTCAATGAATAAAGTAGTAACAGCATAACCCGGTCGGTCTGCGCCTAGTCTGTCCGTTCGTTCCCTTCCCCCGATCCCCCGCTCGCACCGGCTCCGGTGAATCTGGAGATTGGAGGAGGGAGTAGTGAACGGATACAGATTTGGGATCTGGGGTTGCGGCTCCTGGATTAGTCCCGCCCTATCCCCGCCCTCTACCAGAGAGGTCACGGATCTCAGGGGAGGCGGGCAGGAGGAGTAAAAGGCAGCGGAAAGGACCAGAGAGGTCCAGCGTTGCCCCGAGGACACACAGTAAAGGCGGGGCCCGGGACAGGTGTTGACGGGGCTCGCAGAGGGAACACGCTCTAAGTGAGAGGACGAGGAGAAGGCGGAGGAGCTGGGGTCCAGGCTGGGGGATCGGCAGGAAGTCTGGCGGGGGAAAGGGGGAAAAAGGGTTTCCTAATCCATTTTACAGATTTAAATCTCCCTGATTTCGGGGAACCCGTCACCCACCCCACCCCCGGCATTCAATCAGTCAATCAAGCACCCGTCCCTCGCCGCCCCCTCCCCCTCCCCCCAAATCCGGGTACCTTCCCTCAGCTCTCTCTGACTCATTTTCCCTGCGTTTTCCTCTTTTCTGTCCCGGAATGTCTACTGGTCCCCTAACCCCCGCAGGGTACTCCGGAAAGACGCATGGTCATACCCACCTCCTCATACACTTGTTTATTGGCGACCAAGTGTCAGAAAATGGCACAGTGTCAGGGGGCCCATCTCCCCTCTCAAGTCCACACTTCACTCAGTCGCCTAAAGTTTTGTTCGGAACATGTAACCTCACTCAAAATATTTCAGTGATCAGACTTTCCTCTCTGCATCAAGCAGAGACTCCTGATTGTTGGCTTTAAGGCAGCCATTCAGTACCCTTCCACTTATCCTTGTTCTTCTCCCAGTACACCCCAGCTCACATTCTATACAACTTGCTCGTTGCGCCTCGTTCATGTCCTTCCTGCAGCCAATATTTGCCTAGTGCCCTCCGTTCTTCCTGGAAGCCCCCTACATTTCACATTCGACAGACCACAGCTCTCCCTATCTTCGTAACCCACCTTAAACCCCACCCCTTTTAGAAGGCCTTGCTTGATTAAGCCCTACTTTTCCAAGAGGTGGTCTCTTCCTCAGCAGCCCATAACATCTATGTTTCAGCACCTCCCCAGTTACACTAGTGATTGACATAGATTTATTTATATTTATTTATCTACTTCTTCTATGGATCTGCTAGGGCCATAACTCCAGTACAAACAACTCAAGTGTCAGCTCCAAGCAGCTCCTCCCATTAATTCCTCAAAGTCTTTGGGTCACCCCGGACGCCTTCTCCTGCCCTCCCCCCCCACTACTTCATCAATCCGTCATTTGATGGTACTTATTGAGCACTTATTCTATGAGGAGCACCCTACTAAGCGCTTGGGAGAGTACAATACAACAGAATTTGGTATAAAATGTTGTCCACAACCAGTTTACCGTCTAGAGGAAGACTGTCAGAAGCCGAGGTTATATAATGTTTCCAAGAGAAGGAGGTGGTCAAAAGTGTCGAAGGAGCTGAGAGGTCAAGGAGGATTAGGATGGAGTAGAAGCCGTTGGATTTGGCAAGGAGATCATTTGGGACGTTTGTGAGGGCAGTTTCTGTGGAGTGAAGGGGTCAGAACCCAGATTGGGAGGGGGGAGGTCAAGCAGTGAGAAACAATGTAGCTCAGGGGATAGAGCCCGGGTCTGGGAGTCAGAAGGAACTGGGTTCCAATCCTGGCTCCACTACATATCTGTTGTGTGACCTCGGGCAAGTCACTTCACTTCTCTTTGCCTCCATTATCCCCTCTGTAAAATGGGGATTTAGATTGGTAGCCTTAGGTGGGACATGGACTGTGTCCAACCTGATTACCTTGTATCTACCCAAGTGTTTAGAACAGTGCCTGGCACAGAGTAAGTGCTTAAAAAATATCACATTATTGTCAAGAGAGAATTGGAGGATAGGAATTTGGGGAAGCGGGTGAAAACTCACTCAAAGAGTTTGGAGAGGAGGTAGGAGGTAGGTGACATGAACTGCAGGGAGCTGGGGAGTCAAGGGAAGCAGTTTTTTTTTTTAGGATAGGGGAGAGATAAGCACATTTGAAAACACGGGGGAAGCAGCCATTGGAGAGAGAACAGGTGAAGATGGTGGACAGAGAGAGAAGAAGGGTGGGGGCAACTGCTTTGATAAGGTGAGAAGGAATGAGGTTAGATTCGCAGGTGGAGGGAGTGGATTTCCTCTTCAGATACTCCTAGGAAAGAAGGTAGAGATGAAGAAAGGGCAGGAGGAAGGAGGGACTAAAGAGGAGCAAGGATGATTTTAGGGAGACCACACCTGATTGTTTCAATTCTAAGAAGTCACTGAACTGAGTTTCAATTTCCTCATCTGTAAAATGGAGATTAAATCCTACTCCCTTCTCCCTGGAGGGAGAGCCCCCTGAGAGAGGCAGCATGGAGTAGTAGATAGAGCAGGAGCACTATCCACTAAGCGCTAAGGAGAGTACAATATAATAATAAACAGACACATTCCCTGCCCACGACGAACTGTCTAGAGGGGGAGATAATAATTGTGGCATTCCTTAAGTGCTTACTACATGCCAGGCAATGTACTAAGCGTTGAGTTGAATAGACTCAAATCAGGTTGAATACGGTCCCTGTCCCACGTGGGGCTCACAGTCTAAATTCCCATTTTGCAGTTGAGGTAACTGAAGCGCAGAGAAGTTTAGTGATTTGCCCAAGTTCACACTGCAGGCAAGGGGCAGAGGTGGGATTAGAAGTCTAGGCCTTGGGGTCAGGGGACCTTGCTTCTTTCCACTAGGTCTTGCTGTTTCCGAGCTGCTTGGGGGATTGGGCAACCCTCCCTCCCACCTCCCCCATATGTAAAGTGCCCTGCATATACCAAATGCTCAATAAATGAGAAGCAGCATGAGACGCAGCATGGCCTAGTGGAAAGAGCACGGGCCTTGGCGTCAGAAGTCATGGGTTCTAATCCCGACTCCGCCATTTGTCTGCTGTGTGACCTTAGGCAGGTCACTTCACTTCTCTGGGCCTCAGATCCTTCATCTGTAAAATGGGGTTTAAGACTGGGAGCCCTAGGCAGGCAGTCCAACCCAATTATCTTGTATCTACTCCAGGACTCAGAACAGTGCCTGGCACACAGTAAGTGCTTAACAGACAACATTACTATTAGTATGGTGCAATAAATACCATTGATTAATGGATTGTGGGAGAAAACATGACTACCAACTCTTATATTGTACTCTCCCAAGCGCTTAGTATTTAGTGGTCTGCACACACAGTTATATTGTACTTTCCCAAGTACTTAGTACTTAGTGGTCTGCACACAGCAAGTGCTTAATAAACACAATCGATTGATTGAGGACACACGTGCAGGACAAGGCTTTAAGTGAATGAACCGAGCAGTAGAATGAAATGTGGAATGGAGAGGGAGGTCAAGTGGCTGAAAGGTAGAGTGGCTTAGTGGATAGAACATGGGCCTGGAAGCCAGGTTCTAGTCTTGCCTCTGCCAGATGTCTGCTGTGTGACTTTGGGCAAGTCACTTAACTTCTCTGAGCCTCAGTTACCTCATCTCTAAAAGGGGAACTAAGACTGTGAGCCCTATATGGGACAGGGACTGTATCCTACCTGATTAACTTGTATCTAACCCAGCAGTTAGAACAGTGTTTGGTACAAAGTAAGTGCTTAACAAGTGATATAATAATAATCCTTTATTATTAGTAGTAGTAGTAATATGGCAGGCAGGACTTTCCTAAAGGTCCACTGCTGAGTGGGGACTTAGGAAAGGAGAAAGAGTGTTCTCCAAGGGAGCTGGATCACCAGAGTGGAGGCAGGGGGAGGGATGGGATGGTTCTAGGGACCCCATCCAGGTGGAAGCAATGTCTTCTGACAAGGCAGTCTGGAGCTGGGGAAAGCCAGGGTGGTTGGATCCAATCGTCAGAGCCACGTAGCCAGTGGCAGTATTTAAGTTGTGTCTCTGCTTCGTTCCAGGTCTTCCTCCCTCCTCCCTTACAGTGTCTGACGTCTTGTTTGACTCTGACAAGGAACAAATAAATGGAAAAGCACAAATCTGTTTCCTGGTAATCCCAGACCCAGAGCGGGGTCTCTCTGTCCCTATCTTTCTGCCCAGCCCTTTCTCTTTCTATCTGTTTCTGTTTCTCCAACGATCATCATCAGTGGTTTTTACTGAGCGCTTACTGTTTCCAGAGTACTGGACTAAGTTCTTGGGAGAGTACAATACAACAGAGTTGGTAGTCATGTTTTCTCCCACAATCCATTAATCAATGGTATTTATTGCACCATACTAATAGTAATGTTGTCTGTTAAGCACTTACTGTGTGCCAGGCACTGTTCTGAATGCTGGAGTAGATACAAGATAATTGGATTGGACTGTCCACCTAGGGCTCACAGTCTTAAACCCCATTTTACAGATGAAGGAACTGGGGCCCAGAGAAGTGAAGTGACCTGTGTCTCACCATTTCCTCTCTGCCCCCTCTGACTGAACGAGATAGACCTGAAGGGACCCGGAATGTTGGTTCTGGTTGCAGTCCAGGCATGAGACGGCAACCACCGGTAGTGTGGGGCTTGGCAGGAGGGAAGACGGCAGGAAGCAGCCTGGGAGCCAGGCCAGAGGGAACAGATACACCTGTTCTCCCTCCCCCTTAGACTGTGAGTCCCATGTGGAACAGGCACTCTGACAGATTTAATGATCTTAGCACATTAAGATCCACCCCCAGTGCTTAGCACAATGCTTGACACATAATGCAAGCTTAACAAATGCCAGGAGTATTTTAGTGGTATTTCTTAAGCGCTTACTATATGCCAAACACAGTTCTAAGCGCTGGTGTAGGAATAAGTTGATTAGGTTGGACAGAGTCCCTATCCCGCATGGATCTCACTGTCTAAGTAGGAGGAAAAATGAACATAGAAGCAGCGTGGCTCAATGGAAAGAGCACGGGCTTTGGAGTCAGAGGTCATGAGTTTGAATCCCGGCTCTGCCACTTGTCAGCTGTGTGACTGTGGGCAAGTCACTTCACTTCTCTGTGCCTCAGTTACCTCATCTGTAAAATGGAGATTAAGACTGTGAGCCCCACGTGGGACAACCTGATTCCCCTGTGTCTACCCCAGCGCTTAGAACAGTGCTCTGCACATAGTAAGCGCTTAACAAATACCAACATCATCATCAACATTTAAATCCCATTTTACAGCTGAGGGAATTGAGGCACAGAGAAGTTAAGTGACTTGCCCCAGGTCACAGAGCAAACAATCAGCAGAGCCAGGAATAGAACTGAGGTCCTCTGACTCCCAGGTCCATGCTCTTTCCACTAGGCCATGCTGCTTCTCTATTTCCCCATAGCACTTAGTTACACTGTGTTGTTTTCCCTATGAGTAATTTATATTCATCTCTGTCTTCACCCTTCTTTGCTCCTTGTGAGAAGGGATCATGTCTACCAACTCCCGTGTATTGTCCTCTCCCAAGTGATTAGTTTAGTGCTCCATACGCAGTGAGCATTTAACAAGGACCATTGATTTATTGATTGACTGTTCCAGGGGTGGGAGTGCCGATGAAATGCAAAAGGGGATGGGGGGGTAGGCAGGGAGACCCCTGATAGATGTGGGGTAGGAGGCTGTGGGGTCTGAGTTAATAACAATAATGGTATTGGTTAAACACTTACTACCTTCCAGACACTGTACTAAACATTAGCTTGTGGATACAAGCAAATTGGGTTTGGACCCAGTCCCGCCCCCCTTCCCTCATCCCGCCCCCCTTCCCTCAACCTAATGCCTTCCTCCTCACCCTCCCATGATGCCTCCTGTCCACTGCTGAGGTGCTGCCTTTATAAGGTGCCTCGGCATGCCCTTGGCCCCAGCAGTTGAGCATCTCTGATCAGGCTGTCTGCCCACCCTGCCACCGCCACCATGAAGGTCTTCCCAATCCTTGTCGTGGCTGGACTCCTGTGTGCCCTCGCCTCAGCCCGTGAGTGTGGGGGCTGACCACCATCCCATCTATCTGTGCAGGGAGAGACATAGGGTGGCCTGAGGAGGGTGATGAGGGGCCAGGTGAGGCAGCAGTGGTCCCAGCTCTTTCCTGGCTAATTTTCTTTTCTCTGTGGCTCCCCACAAGAAAACACCACGACGACTACAGCCGCCACCACCACGACAGGTAGGACCTGTCCACTTCGCTAGAGTCGGGGCTGAAGGAGGGGCCATGGAGGGGAGGCGAGGAGAGGCCAGGGCCTGGGCCGGGGAGGCTGGTCGGGGTTCGGACTACTCACATTGGGAGGAACCGAGGATGAGTCGTGCAAGCAGGATATTGGGGAGAGAGGGAAGAGGGTCTGGGCTGGTCCAACCCGGCCCACAGCGGGTGGGTGTTAAATGAAAAGAGAAGGGGTTTTCAGTTCTCTTTCTTCCGTTGACTCTTCCTCCCCGGACTTTAGGAGCCCCCACTACCACCACCACCGGAGCCTCCACCACTACCACCGGTACGGGCCCGGCCGCTTCGGGGCCTCCCGAGGGCACGATCAACCAGTCGACCGGACCGGGCCAGTGGGGGAATGGAGGAGGCAGGGATCTGGAGAGAGGGGGATGCGGCCTTGACCTCGTTGAAAGAGAAAGCTTCGGGACCCTCGGGATCACGGTTCCGGAGCTACGAGGACCAAGGAGGCGGGGGCGGGAAGGGGTGGTGGGAGCTGCGGGGAAGCGGGTTGGAGTGGAGGCCGGTGGGGAGTCTGATCTCTCTCCCATCCCACCCAATCTCATTCTGCGCTTTCTCTGTCCTGCAGGAGGCTCCTCCACCACGAAGGACAAAGATAGTAGGTGATCGGTCCATCCCTGGGGGCGCAGGGCTCCTCCGGCTTGACCCGGGAGTTCGGGTCGGGAAGGCTCGCTCTCTCCTCCCGGTTCCCCAGTTCCCAGAGGAACCGGATCCGCCTGTTCTCCCTGCAGCCCGGCTCCTCCTGGGAGAAAGACTCAGAGAGGGCGCGGGGAGAGGGTCCCTGTGAAGGCAGACGGACAGACGGACAGATGGACAGAGGCTCGGGTCCCAGACCTCTCCCCTCTGTCCCCCGAGAAAGGCCCCAGGCGGTCTGGGGTCTCCATTCGGGCCTCGTCCCTTGGCCAGCCCCTCCTCTCCCACCCCCACCACCTCAGTGACTTTCTGGTCCCCTGGTTGTGGCAAGGGGATGATCGAGTTGGTGTTTCCATTGACCTAAGAGTCATCAGTCCCAAAAACCCTTCACTCGGGGTCACTGGGTCACCTGGGCCTTAGGGTTGCAAGAAGGTTGGAGACCTCCGGCGTGGGCTGGGTGGAGGGGGAAGGAGGCTGAGAACGGATTGGGGTCGGAGTGATGCGCCGTGCTTTCTCTTTCAGGTCTGCTATTTGCTCTCTTCAAGTTTTTATTACGTGGCTAAAGAGCAGCGATGCAGCATGGAGACGGCCCGGCCCGGAGCTCCCTAACCCTCCCCATCACCCACCCTCCGCTAGTCAATGAATAAAGTAGTAACAGCATAACCCGGTCGGTCTGCGCGTAGTCTGTCCGTTCGTTCCCTTCCCCCGGCCCCCCGCTCCCAGCGGCTCCGGTGGATGTGGAGGTTGGAGGAGGGGGCATTGAACGGATACAGATTTGGGGTCTGGGGTTGCGGTTCCTGGATTCGTTAAGCCCCACCCCCGTCCTCTGCCATAGAAGTCATGGATCTCGGGGGAGGCGGGCAGGGGGAGTAAGAGGCAGCGGAAATGACCAGATATGTCTCGTGTCGTCCGGAGGATACACAAGGCTGAAGCCAGGGTCCAGGTGAGCGGCCTTACTGTGGAGCGATTCCTCAGCTCTCCCAGACAGCAGAGAGTGGCTCTGCCCGGAGCAGGTGTGGACAGGGGTCTCAGAGGGGGAAGACGTGGAGAGGGGAGAGCAGCTGGGGTCTGGGCTGCGGGACTACAGCACTTATGTCCATATCCGTAATTTTATTTGTATTAAGGTCTGTCTCTCCCTCTAGACTGTTAACTCCTTGTGGGCAGGAAACTTGTTTAGCAACTCTGATGTACCGTACTGGTCCAAGCGCTCTATTCAGTACTCTGCACAGAAAAAGCGCTCAATAAATATGATTGATTGGGAGCAGCAGGAAGCCTGGCGGGAGGAAGGGGGAGAAAGGATCCGGACAGTCAGCCGTTTGGCAGAGGACTCTCTTCCCCTCTCCCCAGGCACTCGCCGTTTATTAACACATATGTGCCCTCGAGTGATTTGGGGTGGTGAGTTGACCTGCCGGGCCTCATGACCCACTGTCAACTCTTTCTGGCTCGTTATCCCAGGGTGGCTTAGTGGAAAGAGCCCGGGTTTAGGAGTCAGAGGTCGTGGGTTCTAATCCCGTCCCTGCCACTTGTGAGGTGTGTAACTTTGAGCAAGTCACTTAACTTCTCTGTGCTTCAGTCACCTCATCTGTAAAATGGGGATTAAGACTGTGAGCCCCACGTGGGACAACCTGTTTACCTTGTATCTCCCCCAGCGCTTAGATCAGTGCACACGGTAAGCGCTTAACAAATACCATCATTATTATTATTGTTATCTCCCAGTCTCTGCCCCCCGGGGTGGGGGAGGGGTCTGTTGCGGGTCCCCGAACTCCTGCAGGGGGGCGTCGTAACGAGGCACAGTCACGACCGCTCTATCGCTCGCTCCTTTATTGGTGACCAAGTGTCGGATATAGCGCAATGACGATATGGAAGCTCTGACCGGGTGTACGGGTCATGACTTCCTGCCCCGCTCGGGGCCGGGGGTGGGGGTGGGGTGCATGTGTGTGTGTGTTTGTTGTGTGCGTGAATCAGTGCTTATTACAGTAAATAATAGCGTCGTTCTGGTCCGCAGCAGCGCGTTTAGAAAACTGTGGATTAAAGTCCAAACGGCACGGGCTTGCCCTGTAGAGTTGGGCCGTCTATTTACAAAGATTTATCCTCTAGCTCCCCTCGCTAAGCTGCTTCCGCGACATAGCGGGGCAAGGGTCCCCCTCCCTCTCTCCCGGACCTTTCCTTCCCAGGAACCCGCGAGTCCCGTCCCCCAGCTCTCTCGTACACCCGCGGAGAGCAAATTGCTACTGGGGATTGACCTCAGTGTCCGGCGCGTACTGGGCCCTCTCAAGAGATGTTGGGGGCGGGAAAGGGACATCACCATTGGAGGAAGGGGCGAGGGGGCGACATCTCTAGGAGTGAAAGCGTGTGGGGTCCCCTCCAGGTCCGCCCCCCTGGCCCCCGGGGAGCCCAGGAGGCGAGAGTTGTGCTCCTCAAGAGTCCTACTTGCGCGCTTTGCTTGGAGGGTCTCAAAGCACATTACAGACATTAGTCGGATGGGGGCGGGTCCACCTCTCTGGGAGATGGGGGGGGGGGCGGAGCGGGCAGAGGGGAGGAGAGGGCGATGTTTGGGGAAGGGGATCCTTCTTGGCTGACGAACCCCCTAAGGTGACTTCTCCTTATCTGCCCGACCATCCGACTGTCAGGAAGGTCATGACTACAAAAACTTTTACCACTTCAGTTGTTCTTTCCTTTAGGCTCCCAAGAGCAGGCCGGGCCCGGGGCGTCTGAGGAAGGGGGGCGTTGGTGGGTGGGCGATCAGAGATCCGGGTCCAGGTTCTCCTTGGGCAGAGCGACGCTTCCCCTCCTTCTCCACCCCCACAACAGGGAACCTCCCCCTCCTCCGACCCCCGTCTTCTGCTTGTGGTCCCAGGCGCTCTGCTTATCCCGCCCCCTAACCCCCCCCCCCCATCTCCTCGACCACCCGCTTCCCCTACTCCAGTCCCCTTCCAGCCGCCTCGAGGCCGGGAGAGACCAGGACCCTGGACTTGAACCAGCCAGCTGGGATCCGGGTTGGGGGGTGGGGCGACCCCCCGTTACGTATTGCTTAGAAACAGCAGGTGCAGAGGACGGTGGGCGGGAAAGGGGCTGATCGCAGAAGGAAGGGCCTAATTCTCACCCCATCCCGCCGATTCCCCGCCGGACGCCCCCTCCCACTCCCGGCCCTGGACGGATTTGGGGAGATAGGAGGGGCGGGAAGTGAGAGGCAGGGGTCTGGTCACAATGACTTTAGGAGACCCAAAATCGTAAATGTCTCAGACTCCTAGAGAATTGAGTCAGCCCTGAATTAGGGAGGGGTTCATCCTGGGAACCTTCGATTAAATTCTGCGGGCCAACGCCCTCCCTGTCCCCCACCCCTGATCTCTGACATTTGGTTTTGGGTTGGGGGGAGCAGCTCTGTGACTTCGGGGTTCCCTCCTTCCGACCCATGGGGGTCCGATCCATGTGAGTGGTTCTGAGTTCGATGATGTCAAATATTTCCGACAAAACTGGGGACCTGGGAGGAGCGACCAAGGAGTGAGAAAGGTAGAGGCTTCCGGGATTCATTCCCTCACATACCCACCCCAATTTTCCAACGAGGGAATCATCTCCCACTTTCTCTGCTCTCCATTTGTCTTGCCTTTTCTTGGGGTCCACTCTGACCCAGAAATCTTTTTCGGATGCTCCTGTCTTTCCCTGGTCACCACTGTTTTTTTGGGTAGGGGGAAATATGGCAGGAGGGTTTGATTCTCCTCCAGAAGTGGCTTCTCTCTTTCCCCAAACCCGATCTACTGTAGTCTTTTCTGCTGTCTAACCTCCATCCCTCCTGCTGTAGTCCTCTTTCTCCATTCCACCAAGTCCGCAGCCTCGGAGACCAGTCCGAATCTCCTCTCCTCCCACCTTCTCCCCTCTCCCTTCCTCGCCTCCCCCTCCCCTCTCACCTGGGGTCGGTCCTCCGGGGCCCGGGGGGGCTCGGGGCTAGTTCAGGTTGCCATTCTGGTTATGCCCATCGTCGGGGGCTGCGGCCTCATCATCGCAGAGAGACAGTTCATCGATGGAGGCCTGGTTGGTGATGCCTGTTAGGGATGGGGAGGCGGCAGGGGTCAAGGGGGCAGTCGTTTCTTCGGGGGTTCACCGCCCCGCCCTCCCTGATTGGGCCCTCTCACCTCTGAGCGTGACTCCCAGGCCAGTTTACTCCTGGCTATCCTCACCGCCCCCTCCCCTCCTGTCCACCTGTCGGTCAGGAATGGTCCACTCCTCACCTCCACCACCTGTGCAGCCCCCGTCTCCCGTAAGGCAGAAATATATCCGCCGAATGGACAGACTCTTCAAGCCACGTGGGCATCCTTCTGACCCCCTCCTCTCCCCGCACCTCAGGCCGGGGCTCCCCCCTTCAGGGTCCGGGTCTATTGTCAGTTTTGTCCTCTAACCGGGGCCCAAAGGTTGGCTCAGAGTAGCGCCCCCGGAGCTCCAAACAAATTGAGGTGCTGAGCTCCCCCCCCACCCACGGGGCCGGAGGGGACCGAGGGGACGCGAAGATTCGAAGACAGGACCGGAGCCTCACCACTGGCCGCCCGTTCCTTCCACTTCTGCTTATTCTCTTGGACGTAACGGCTCCAGGTGCTGCGGAAGCTGACGATGTCCGCGTTCACGTCCGTCTCGCCCTCTCCACGTTCGTCTAGGGACGGCTGGCGCCACTGGGGGCTGCGGGCGGGACCCCCGGACGGTGGGACCCCCGGACGGTGGACCCCCTCCCCTCCTATCCCCTCCACTGCACGCTGGGCCGGGCTTCTCCTTGGCCAGAGGAAGTTTCCACTGGACCAAGACCTGGGGACGGAGCCAGGTCAGGAAACTAGATGCGAGTGAGACTGGAGAGGGACGGTGAGCAGATGGACAGGTTAGGATAGCCGGGGTGAGGAAGGGGTCGGGGATGGGGGGAGGGTCTGCCTGCGTAGACTAGAGACGGGTCGGAGGTGGTCGGGGAAATCTAGGTGGTGTGGAGTGACTCCTCGGACCTGGTCTGCGTCTTAGGCTTGGTGCTTTCATCCACAAGCGGCTGGACGCTCTTGTCGGCCACGTCGGTCAGCACGGAGAAAGTGGGCTCCACAATGAAGTCAATGAAGCCTGGGGGGTGGGTTATGTCGGGAGCGAGGCGTGTGGGTATGTCCTTGTCCACCTCCCGCCCCTTCCCGCCTCGCCCCCGGCCCTGTCCACTCCCCCTTTCGCCCTTCCGGACCCTCACCGATCTGGGACTGGGCCACGAGGGTGGACGTTCGGTCACACAGTGGCGAGAACGGAAGACCCAACTCTGCCTCCTTATCTCCCTGACAGAGACGGAGAAATGAGGGGTTAGAATTAGGCAGGGACTGGGGGCCGGGAAGGAGGTAAGGGAGGGGAGGAACTGGGCACTCGAGGGAAAGGGCAGAGGCCCAGGCACAGGGGGAGAGGGCATGTGTCCAGTCAACACTCTGGAACCAATCCTGATGCTACAGCAGGAGGGGCGCAGGTTAGACAGCAGGGAGCAGTTCCCAAACGTTGGCAACAGGAGGACAAGGCTGGGGAGCAAGGGAAGTTAGGCAGTGCCGCTCCTTTCTAGGGGTCTCTGAGGAGAGGGAAGAGGTAGGTGGGGTGTGGTCGAGGCTGGGGGCCAGTGCGGATGAACCCCCACACACCCCTCAGGGGGGTTACCTGGCGGAAGAACTCCTCCATTAGGGCCTTGGTCCAGCGGCTGTGGACACTCCACTGCTTGGTGGGGTGACTTATGTCAGCAGCGTGGAGCAGCAGGGACAGAGCCTTGGACTTGTCGATCCTGTGGCCGGTGGGCAAGAAGGCAGGAGGGCGAAGGGGAGGTGGCCGAGGGAGGGGACAGACTGGGGTGAGAGAGGAGCCTACCGCCTCCGGAGCCCCATACCACTCTCAGTGGATGCAGACACGGGCACAGATGGAGACACGCAGGCAGACAGAGACAGACACAGTGACAGACACAAAGACAGCCAGAGTCAGAGCTACACAAACAGATAGACACACAGACAGCCAGAGATACACAAGCAGCCAGACAGACACAATGACAGTCAGAGAGAGATACACAAGCAGCCAGACAGTCACAGTGACAGGCAGGCACACAGCCAGAGATAGAGACACAGTGACAACGATATACAGGTAGCCAGAGAAAGAGATACACAAACAGCCAGAGACAGAGAAACAATGACACAGACATCCCCTTTCACAGATACAGACACAAAGACAGCCATAGACAAACACATTGACAGCAACAGACACAGTCCCTCTCACAGACACACAGACACAGACGCACGGAAACTCATAGACACATTCAGACAGGCAGAGACACAGACACACAGACAGCCCTCTCAAAGACACATAGACACACAGACATGGACATATAGAAAGCCATATATATAGATGCACAGACACAGGAAACACCTCTCAGACAGTCACACCTACAGCCATAGACACACAAGCAGCTTCTCTTACAGAGTACTTAACTCTAACCCCCTACTAGCCGCTCCAAGTTTTGGTGGTTGTATATTTTTATGCCATTTGCTAAGCACTTATTATGTGCCAGACACAGTACTAAGCACTGGTGTAGATACAAGCTAATCAGGTTGGACACAAGGGGTTGCGGTACTAATCCCTATTTTACAGATGAGGTAACTAAGGCACAGAGAAGTTAAGTGACTTGCCCAAGGTCTCACAGAGGACAAGTGGCAGATCTGGGATTAGAACCCAGGTCTTTCTGACTCCTAGGCCCATTCTCTATGCACTAGGCCATGCTATTCCCTCCACCCAGTCCTTTGTCCCTCTCCCAGCCTCCTGCTTCCCCATCCCTGACTCCTCCTTCTTCCATCTTCCTGCTCCTTCCCCCAGCTACTGGCTCCCTCCCCTCAGCCCTCTTCTCCTCCTCTCCATCCCCCTGCTTCCCCCATCCTCAGCCCCTTTCTCTCTTCCCCGGTCTCCACTCCCCACTCCTCACCCTGGGCAGCGTGTCTCCCTGCCCCAGCCCCCGGGGCCTGCCTCCCTGGCCCTGCCTCACCTCTCCAGCTGCTGCAGGGACGTCTTCATGGATTTGACTTGCTGGAAGTGGCAGGACATGTCTGTGGACAGCACCATCTCTATGACCAGCGAGCGCAGCTCTCTGTCTCCGCCAGAGAAAGACCCCAGCTCAGCCCTGCAGTCTCCTCCCAGGCTCTGAGTGCTGCCTGCCCCTCGGCTCCCCCACCCCTGCAACAACCTCCCAAATAACTGGTTCAATACAGGATTCATCACGGGCACCAATACAGGATACACTTGCTGCTTTCTTGCACTTGGATTTACACCCTTTATTCACCTCCTCCCTCAGCCCCAGAGCACTCATGTCCATATCCATAATTTATTTATTTATTTATATTAGTGTCTCTCTCCCCCTGTAGACTAAGCGAATTGTGGGCTGCCTACCAACGTGCCTACCAACACTGTTATACTGTTCTCATCCAAGCGCATAGTACAGTGCTCTGCACAAAGTAAGTGCTCAATAAATATGATTGATTGATCGATTCCTGGGTACTGGGATTACCCTCTACTACCCTTTCCTGGGGGGCCAAGCCCTCTGACCAAGCCTCTGATCCTCCATCCTATCCTCTAGTAGGGACCTCCTCTCCCATCAAGGAAGATAGGAAGCCAAAAGGTCAGAGGTCAGAGATCAGAGGTTGTGAGAACCAGGTTCCAGTTGACCAAGGGCTAATCTTGCAGGGAGAAGAAGGATCTTGAGCTAGACAGAGGGGAGCAGGGGTTCTCGGGTTGGAGGAAGTGGGCTGGGGGTCTTGAACTAGATGGGGGGTGGGGTGGGAAGGGTGTCAGACTGGACAGAGGAGGGAGAGTGGTTCTCGGGCTTGGCATAGGAAGGGTAGGAGGGGTGGGATGGAGCCTGCTCACGCGAATTCATCCTTGGCCAAGTTGGTAAAAATGTTCATCTCCTCATCCTGCATCAGGCGGAAGACGGAGCTGATGTGATGGTTCTCCAGCACTGAGCGGTCATTGTACAGGATGGCACATTCGGACCTGGACCAGGGTCTGGGCTCAGAGGGGTCTGCCTGGTGGGCTCATAGCTCCCCACCCAGGCTTCCTGACCCCTGTCCCCCCTGCTCCGCCCTGGCCTCTCACCACCAGCCCACTCCCCTAGCCCCATCCTCGCCCCCAGCCTCAGGCCCAGAACTCCCAATCACCCACCTCCACCCCCAGTCCCTTGTCCCCAGACCCTGATTCCTCACCCCTCACTCCTGGATCCCAGTCCTCTCTCTGATGTCATCCCTGACCCTGCCTTTAGACTCCCACCCTGGCTCCCGCCCCAACCCCCAAACGTCCCCCCTCCCCTAGACCCCAGACATCCCCTGGTGCCAACACCCTGCCCCTGGACACCCTCCACCCCCGGCCCCGATCCCCAGATGCTCTCTGCCCCTGGCCCCGACCTCTGACCCCTGATCCCAAGACCCTGCATACCTTCCACCCCAGGCCCCCTGCCCCTATCTCACTTGGTCTGGATGTGGAAGCTGTTGGTGGTGCCGGTGTGCTCGTAGTCATGGATGGCGGCCGCGAAGAGGATGGCCAGGACCTCTATCTCTGTCAGGCAGTGCTGGGCCCAAGAGGGAAAGGCACAGAGTTCGGGGTGGGGAATCTCAGAGACCTCAGGCAGGGCTGCCACCCATGAGGCTAGTTCATCTCCGGCCTAGTGAGGATGAGCTGGCCCAGCCACTTTCCCTTCCCCTCCCACGTGGGGCTGAGACTCTGCCTTTAAAGCCCCCTCCCAGTGCCCCAGCTCCCCAGCCAGGCACTCTATGACCCGATGGGAAGATCCAAAGGCTGGGTCCACATGCAAATTAGATGCAAATGTGCCTTTATTTTTATGCTTAGGGGCTTTTGGTCAGAAGTAGCTCTGCTACTTATCTACTGAGTGACTTCGGGAAAGTCACTTAACTCCTCTGCCCCTCAGTTACCTCAGCTGTAAAATGGGGAGCAAAACTGTGAGCCCCAAGTGGGACAGGGACTGTGCCCAACCCAATTTGCTTGTATCCACCCTAGTGCTTAGTAAAGTTCCTGGCAATAGTAAGCGCTTAACAAATACCATTCTTCTTCTTCTTCTTATTTGGTGGAGGGTCTTTGGTGGGAGGACATCATCCTTCCCCTAAATTCTGGGCTGGGTCCACTCAAATCCCAGGTGTGTCACTCTTCCCTTTCCCCTGGTCCTGAAGTGTGGCCCCTTAGTCTCCTCTCCTCCAGCCCCAGGTGTGCCCCATAGATAGGCAAGGTCTTTCAGGTGCCTTCAGATCCCTAGGCCATACCACCATGCCAGTCCGGAGCAGGAAGCAGTGGACGGTCTGTGTGACATCAGCTGCGTGGATCTGATTGTGGTAAGGATTTTTGTACTTTCCATAGCCAGCCTCCAGGGCATCCAGAAAAGTCATGAGGAACACAGTGGGGATCTGAGAATTGCAGTAGGAGGGATGGAAGTCAGACTGCAGGTAGTACAGCCAGAGTAGGGGAGAGGCAGGGAAATAGCTTTCAGCAGTCCCTTCTGGGCTGGGTCATTGCCTGCTGGGGACAAGCCAAGCCCAATATGGGTGGCAAACTCGGGGAGAAAGCCCTGGGAAGCACTGGCCCATCCACCCTGCAGCTTGCCAGAGGTAAGTGGGCCAGGAGGCCTTCCCTGCCTGTCCCCGCCCCCACCCTCACAGCCCGGCTCTCCAGTGCCCCAAATACGGGGAATGTAAAGGAACTGTTCCCATGGCAGCCATTTGCCTATTTTGGTGTTGTCATAGCACCTGCAGCTGGGTACCTGGGTATAGCCAGGAAGGGGCCGGCTGTGCCAAGGGCAGGGCCAGAGGACTGGACCTGAATCTGCAGCAGGAGGGATGGAGGCTAGGCTGTAGGAAGAAGCAGCCAGGAGTGTGAGCTTTATGAGTGAGGAAGGGAGGAGCGGTCTTGGCCTGGCATTTGTGGAGGGGCTGGTCGACCTGGACACAGGGGTGGGATGGCTGAGGTGGTTAGAGAGGATGTGGAGCCTTCCCCGCAACCTTGCCAAATTGGATGGTTTGGCGAGAGTGAGGCAGTGAGAGGGATGAGATGACCCCGGAGGAGGGGACGGTGTCTGACCTTGAAGCGGCTGTTGAGGTTGTGGCGGGTGAACAGCTCAAAGACAACGGTCCGCAGGGCGTGCTCTTCGGACACACGGTTCAGGGCGAAGACGTCAAAGCACCACAGATCCAGGGTCTGCAAGTGTCCCGATGGGCTGCTAACACTGCCTGGCCCACCCCTTCCCCTGTCTAGCCTGGACCCGGCCCCAGTCTGGCCCCAGTCCCTCCTGGAGCTCAGTCCTGGCCCTGGCCCTGATCCAAATTGGCCCTGCCCCGGCCCCACCCCCATCCTGAGTCCAGCCTGGCCCTGGCCCCTCTCCTTACCTTCAAGCAGTTGATGACGGCTGAGGAGTAGCTGGGACCCACGGCAGTGTAGGTTCTTCGAAACATGCTGGGGACCAGTGGGGCGTGAGCAGATTGGACACAGAACACTCCTCGGGGCCTGTGGGAGGACTCTGAGGGCTCTGAGGAATGGAGGGGGCTAGAAGGGGGCTCGGGGAGCTCAAGGGGCCGAGGAAGGGGCTCAGGCACATGGGGGCCCGAGTACAGGGGGTGGCCTCACCGCTCCACAAAGATGCCGGCTTGCACCGCGTGGACGATGCTGCGGAATTTGGGCTTCTCCTCCGAGCGGCGGCCCTTGGCCCGGGTCTGCTGGGTGAAGGTGGAGGCCAGCCAGTCCCGAACCTCCGAGGGCACCGCGTCTGAGCGGATCTCCTGAAGCTCGTCCTCTGTGTCCAAGATTTGCCTGGGACCAAGGGAGCCGCCGCAGACTGTTGACCTCTAATCCCCGCCCCACAGTTCCCAACCTGCCCCAGAGGCGACGTGGTACTGGGGCTTCTCATATCTGTGCTCCTTCCCCCTTCCTTTATCTCTGACCTCCGTCCTCTGTCTCTGTCCCTTTCTCCTCTGTTTCTGTCCACCCCTTCCTTCTCTGCCTCAGTTCTTCCCTCCTTTCTCTGTCTCTGCCCTATATTCTATGTCTCTATCCCTCCCTCTTCAGTCTCTGTTCCTCCCTCCTCTCCCTCTGCCCCTCTTTCCTTCTTCTGTCTCTGCCCCTCCCTCTCCTGTCTCTATCCTCCCTCTGTCTCTTCCCTTCCCTCAATCAATCATTATTTATTGAGTGCTTACTATGTGCATCATCCATATTTATTGGCAATTACTTTGTGCAGAGCACTGTACTATGCCCTTGGGAGAGGACAGTACAACAGAGTTGAGAGACACATTCCCTGACCACAAGGAGCTTACGGTCTAGAGGGGGAGACAGACATTAAATGCTCTGTGGTTGGGGATGGGGTGAATATCAAATAATTAATGGGTACACATCCAAGTGCAAGGACAGTGAAAAAGGGAGAGGGCATAGGGGTGATGACGTCTTAGTTGGGGAATGTCTCTTGGAGGAGATGTGATTTTAATAAGGCTTTGAAGGTGGGGAGAGTGGTGGACTTTCAGATATCAATCTATGGTATTTATTGAATGCTTGCTGTGTGCAGATCACTGTATTAAGTACTTGGCAGAGTTGTATATGAGGTGGGAGGGAGTTCCAGGCCAGAGGGAGTATGTGGGCAAGGGGTCAGTGGTGAGATAGACAAGACTGAGGTACAGTGAATAGATTGTTGTTAGAGGAGCCAAATGTGTGGGTTGGATTGTAGCTGCAGTGAGGTAAGGTGGGACGGGGAAAGCTGATTGAGTGCTTTAAAACCGATGGTAAGCAGTTTATGTTTGATGCAGAAGTGTGGGGCAATCACTGGAAGCAGAGTCTTGAGGAGTGGGGAGACGTGGACTGAACTTTTTTTAGAAAAATAATCTGGGTAACAGAGTGAAATATGACCTGGAGTGGGGAGAGCCAGGAGGCAGGGCGGTCAGCAAGGAGGCTGATGAAGTAATCAAAGTGGAATAGGAAAAGTGCTTGGAGCAGAATAGTAGCAGTTTGGGTGGAGAGGGAAGGGCAGATTTTAGCAATGTTATGAAGGTAGAATCGACAGGATTCGGTGACAGATTGAATATGTGTGCTGAATGAGAGAGATGAGTTAAAAATAATGCCAAGGTTACTTGGTTGGCATGACAGGGAGGATAACGTGTTGTGATGAGTGATGAGAAAGGGAGAGGACAGGTTTTGAGTAGAAAGATGAGGAGTTCTGTCTTGGATATATTAACTTTGAGATGTGGGCGGAACATCCGAACTGTGGTCCTCCCTCCCTACCTCTCCCTCCCCATCTCTTCCCCTCCATCTCTCTTTTCCAGAACAGTGCTTGGCACATAATAAGCACTTAACAAATGCCATAATTATTATTATTATTATGAATAATAATAATTGTGGTATTAGTTAAGTGCTTACTATGTGTCAAGCACCGTTCTAAGTGCTGGGGTAGATACAAGGTAATCAGGTTGTCCCACATGGGGCTTACAGTCTTAATCCCCAATTTCCATTTGAGGTAACTGAGGCCCAGAGAAGTTAAGTGACTTGCCCAAAGTCACACAGCAGATAAGTGGCGGAGCTGGCATTAGAACCCTTGACCTTCTGACTCGCAGGACCATGCTCTATCCACTACACCACACTGCTTCTCATTATTATGCTTCTTATTATTATCTCTCCCTCCCCATCTCTTCTCCTTCATCTCTCCCTCCTCATCTCTCCCTCTTCATCTCTCCCTTGTAAGCCTGTCAATGGGCAGGGACTGTCTCTATCTGTTGCCGATTTGTACATTCCAAGCGCTTAGTACAATGCTCTGCACATAGTAAGCGCTCAATAAATACTATTGAATGAATGAATCTCTCCATCTCTCCCTCCTCTTTATCTCTGATTCTCCATCCCCATCTCTCCCTCCTTTCCATCCCTATCTCTGAGTCTGCATCTCTATATCTCTCTGCCCCGTCTCTCTTTAGGATTCAGTCTCTTCTCTATTCGTGTTCTCCCTCTCCAGACCATCCCCACCAACCCCCTGTCCCTGTCCCCTTCTCCTGCTCTGCCCCAGTCAACAAAGCAGCCCTGCAGGGCCCGGCCTACCTGGTCTCGTCGATGTAGACGGCCTCCAGCAGGGATGCTGTGTACTCGAGGTTCTTCTTCAGATCCTCGATGTTCACCTCACCGTTGTCTAGCTGCTTCACCATGTATCGCAGCCTGGGGGTCATAGGTCAGGAATCAGGGACAACACAGAGACATCACCTGCTCCCCTAACCCCTCCAGCTCTGATGGGGATGATATGAATACCGTAACTCCCAGGAAAGCACTCCCTGGGGCTTTGCATTAATAATCAATCAATTATATTTATCAAGCTATTACTGTGTGCAGAGCATTGTACTACGCGTTTAGGAGAGCACAGTGTAATAGAGTTGGTAGACATGTCCCCTACCCACAGTGATCTAACAGTCTAGAGGGGGAGATAGACATTAATATAAATACATAAATAAAACTGTAGATATGACAGTGCTATTATGTGAATTAAAGATATGTACATAATAGTAGCATTAATAGTTACAGTGATTATTAAGGACTTCTCTAAACACTATGCTGATCACTGGTGTAGATACCAGAAAATCAGATGTGATCCAGCCCCTGTCTCACACAGGGCTTGCAATCTAAGTCCTCATTTTACAGAGGTGGACACTGAAGTCCAGAGAGGTTAACTGACTTGCTCAAGGCCACAAATCAGGCCAAGGGCCCAACTGGGACTAGAACCAGGTTTCCTGACTGCAGGCCCCATACTCTTCTTTCCCCAGCCACTGGGGAGGCCATGGACCAAAGAGCCACAACCCCTGACATCCTTCCCAAGGGGATGATCCCAAGAGATGTCCCCTGGAGATAACAGAGAGGGGGTGAGGTAGAGCTCTTTCCCAGTCCCTTCCCCCCAGCTTTCCAGGAACCTAGAAAAAGCAGGGAGGGCGGAAAATCTCCAAAAAGAGTAGAG
Source organism: Ornithorhynchus anatinus (assembly GCF_004115215.2). Lineage (NCBI taxonomy): Eukaryota > Metazoa > Chordata > Mammalia > Monotremata > Ornithorhynchidae > Ornithorhynchus > Ornithorhynchus anatinus. The sequence continues at coordinate 58,159,791 of NC_041737.1, read as the reverse complement.
AGCGGGTAGTGGAACTCAAACTCAATTTTCACCCTCTCCTGAAGGTTAATGGGGTTTGGATTCTGATATCTGTCAGTGAGGAGAGGGGTAGAGCAAAGACAGGGGAGAGAGGGAAGGGGAAAGGAATCAGAGGGCAAGGGTAGAGACCAGGGGCCCTGGAGGGAGTAACAGGGACTGATGGGGTACTGATGATGGCGGGGGGCAGGAGAGGGGCAAAGGGTCATGGGTGATTGAAGTGAGGGCCAAGGATGCTCAAGACAGTAGGGCAGGGGCAGGGTCTCTGAAGCAAGAGACAGGGGGCTGGGGGGCAGGAGGACCCATAGGTGGAATCCAGGCCCAGAGAGATGCTCAAGATGACCCTGTGATTCAGAGGTAGCTCAGGGGAGAGGGATGACTCAGGACCCCACTTTGGAGACCAAATTAGCCATGCCACTTTCCCAGAGGCTCCAGGGAGGCTGGAGTGCCAGGATTTCAGCTGGGTTCCCCCTCTGACTGGGAAGGGCAGGGTCTGGCGTCCAACCAAAGGTCATTCTGCTCTGTTCCTTGCCCCTGTATGGGAGGTTCTTCTGATCTAGTTCCCCTAAGTCTCCAGGGAAAACAACGCCAGCATCAACCACGACTCTCCAGCTCCCCTTCAGCCCTGAATGCCAGTAAGTCCTTCCTGATGTCTATTCTAAAATCCTGCTGGAACGAGCACCAGCTGTGTCTGCCCGGGAATGGGAGAGCTGCTGGACATGGGAACAGTGCTCCTAGGATCCGGTGGGCTCCCCCCTACCCAGCTCAGACAATCCTCTTGGTCTCCAGGCATCTAACTGCTACAGTGCTCTGCACACTGTAAGCGCTCAATAAATACAATTGAATGAATGAATGAATCTAACCAAGCAGCTGGTTAGGTGGCGGTTAGACATCAGATGGGACATACCTTTAGGAGACACAGGACCAGGGAATGGAAGAGTTTTAGGGCACCTCTTCTCTTCTGCAGCTGCTCCCACCCTTTCTGTGCCCCCTCGCATCATTCCAGCCCCTTCTTCTAGCACCTCCTGTCTCCTCCTCCAGGCACCCTCCTCCCTCTCCCTGGGCTTCCATCCTGGGAGGGGAATTAATTTCTTCTTATCTCTTGAAGCCTCCAAGAGGAGTTGGAGGGCGGGAGGGGAACGGCCAGACGGGTGGAGAGCTGTCTGGTGATTAGTATAAATATTAACACCAGTTTTAATAAGGCTGATTACCGCCAGGATTAACAAGGAGAAGATGAATCACCCCCCTGCCCAGAGTCCCGCTGGGCTGCCAACGATCTCCTTCTATGGCCCCAATTTTACATGGCCGGGGGTGGGAGGGGATGAAGTGGGAGGGAACAACCGAAGGGGAAGCCAGTAGAGTGGGGGGTGCAGAGGCTAGCCAGGGGCAGGGGCTGGAGCAGAGGATTTCCCCCAGAAAGGTCCCTCAGATCACCCTTGGGAGGGCGGAATGGCTGCAGCAGGAAGCTTCAAGGGGAGAGAGTGGAAATAATAATACTAATTATAACACTTAAGTGCTTACTATGTGCCCTACTCCAACCAGTGTCACCCACACTTCTGCCTATGGTCCATCCCCCGACCCCATTCCCACTGCCACAACTCTTCCTCCTCCTTACAAACTTAACCAAAACCCCATCTCCTCCAGGAAGTCTCCCCACATTGACCACCTCCTCTACACCCAGCTCCGGTGAGGAGCGGAGCACCATTCTAAGCGCTGGTGGATACAAGATAATCAGATTGGAACAGTCCCTGTCCCACAGAGGGCTCACAGTCTAAATTGAGGACACTGAGGCACAGAGAAGTTAAGTGCCCAAGGTCTAGAGTAGATCAGTGGTGGAGGCAGGATTAGAACCCAGAGCCTCTGACTCCCAGGCCCAAGCTCTTTTCGATAGGCCACATGGGCGGGACTGGCATCCGGGTCCTGGAGGTTGGGGGATCTTGAGGACTGGGGTGCCAGAATGAGAGACAGAATTAACCCAAGAGCCTGTGACTCCTCTCTTACTGATGGAGGGTGAAACACCCCACAGGATGGATGGATCAGAGCAGCTAGGGAGAAAGTATAGAGTCAGTACCCCACTTTACCCAACCCCCTGCCTCTCACCAGCCCAGCCCTACACTGGGAATGTTCTGCAGGGAAAGGGACCACCCTGCCCCCTCACCATCCCACCATCCTCATCCATCCCCTCCCCTGGATGGATGGAGTTGGGGGAGGGAATGACTGTTAGATTGCTCCTTGAATGTTTTACTCCCTGTGTTCCCTTCCAGGCTCTTAGTATTCATTCATTCATTCAGTTGTATTTAGTAAGCACTTTCTGTGTGCAGAGCACTGTACTAAGTACTTGGGAAAGTACAATACCACAATAAACAGTGACAATCCCTGCCCACAGTGAGCTCAGAGTCTAGAGGGAGGAGACAGACATCAATACAAATAAATAAAATTACAGATGTATAAAGTGCTATGGAGCGGGTAGATGGGAGAACAAAGGGAGCAAGTCAGGGTGATGGGAAGGGAGTGGGAGATGAGGGAAAATAGGGTTTAGTCTAGGAAGGCCTCTTGGAGGAGATGTGCCTTCAGTAAGGTTTTGTAGGTGGGGAGAGTAATTGTCTGTCGGACAGCACTTCACAATCAGCCAGCACTCAATTAATATCACTGATGGATTAAACAAGCATCACAAGAACCCAGTGCAGTCTGTGCATCATCTTGCTGCCTCCTGCCATCCTCCAGGATATGCTGGTTTCCAGGCCCCCAGGGAGGAAAACAGGGTGTGAGGCTGGAGAGACTCAGGAGGAGTTGAGTAGCTCAGTAGGTCTCAAAGGGAGAGAGGGGAGAAGCAGCATGGTCTAGTGGATAGAGCACAGGCCTAGAAGTCAGAAGGACCTGGATTGTAATCCTGGCTCTACCACTTGCCTGCTATGTGACCTTGGGCAAGTCATTTCACTTCTCTGTGCCTCAGTTGCCTCACATGTAAAATGGGGATTAAGAGTGTGAGCTCCATGTGGGACAGGGATTGTGTCCAACCTGACTAATTTTTATCTACCCTAGCACTTCAAACAGTGCCTGGAACCTAGGAAGTGCTTAACAAATACCACAAAAAAAGAAAAAAAAGAAAGAAGGGGAGGGGGGTCTGGGCGCTGGGGCCTCCTGAGGCCAGCAGCAAGGTCAATATTAACTGGGTTCTCTGCCCAGTCCAGCCACTGCCTGCTCTGACCCACCCAACATGCATGGCGGTGGAACTTATAGCCGGACTCTGTAGGCAGGACCCAGCCAGCCCCTCCCTCTCTCAGTCTTCTGAATCCTCCACCCCAGCCTCCTCCAATGCCCTCCCTCCCTTTCCCCGGCCTGGGCTCCTGCCCCAGCCTCAGTCCCAACTAGGCAACCCACCCAGGGTCCCTGACACTTCTGCCTGCGGTCCATTCTCCTTCACTATTCCCACTGCCACAACCCTCCCTCCTCCTTTCAAACTCAACCAAAAACCCACCTCCTCCAGAAAGGCTCCCCACATTGGCTACCCCCTCCACACCCAGCTCTGGTGCAGTGCGGCCTGGTCCCTCCACCCTCCCTCTCCCACCAAGCACGGGGGTCTTTCTATGAAGTCCCTCAAGGGCTGGGATCATGTCTCCTCCCTCTAACCCCCAGTGACCATCACAGAGTGTGTGTGTGTGTGTGGGTGCATGCACATGCGTGCATGTGCACATGTGGGTCAGTCCTATCCTCCCCCACCAGACTGGAAGCCCCACAAGGCAAAGTCTGTGACTCCCCTCTCCTGCCCTTCCCCCTGTTTCTAGTGCAGAGCTCAATACAGTCTAGGGACTGACCAATCCCCCAGTTGAGAACTCACTTCCTGGACAGACTGTCCGCAGGGGAGGATGGGGGGAGGGGCGGGGTGGACAAGAGGAAGGGAGGAGGAGGAGGGAGGAGGCTCCGGAGTCTTTGGATGCTTCTCACCGCCCTGTTTTCCACAGAATTCTCCTCCGACGCCTGGCACTCTGGGACGAAAAAAAGTCTCTGAGCCGGGCCAGCAGGCCTCTGGGCACCCCCACCCCGGCTCTTTGAGCAACCTCCACCCTCCTCACGTTCCCTGCTGCACCCTTGCTCCCAGGCCAGGGGCCATGAGTTCATCCCCAAGTTCCCAGCCATTTATCTCTAGGGTCCCCCTTTTTTAATGTTATTTGTTAAGCACTTACTATGTTCCAGGCACTGTACTAAGTTCTGGGGTAAATACAAGATAATCAGGTTGGACACCGTTCATGTCCCATTTTGGGGTCACAGTCTCAATCCACATTTTATAGAAGAGGTAACAGAGGCACAGAGAAGTGAGGTGACTTGTCCAAAGTCACAGAACAGATAAGTGGTGGAGCCAAAGTTAGAATCCAGGTCCTTGTCTCCCAGGCCCCATACTCTTTCCACTAGGCCATGCTGCTTCTCTCCACCCCTCCTTCCTTTCTGCTCCTGGAATGAATATTCTCCACACTGACGATGTCGTGACCAGCTCTGGAGAGGAGAGGATGAGCAGCACCCTGCTGCCATGGTCCCACAGGAACATCACCTCCCCCTCCCTGGTCCGGCATCCGCAGGAGTCAGCATCTCAAGGTTCTACCCCCAATGCCCCCTGGTTCCCAACCTTTTTCCCCCATTCCCCCCACCACACCTTGCTGCAGGTCCTCTAGGCTCATGGCCCATCTGGGCTTCAGAATGGGGGTTCCTTACTCAGATACCCTGACCCCACACTGGGGAAAGAGGGGAGAAGCAGGAAGACCAAGGGAGTCCAGAGAATTCTAGGAGAGATTCCACTCCCCTTTAGGGAGCAACTGGGGCCAGTGGGGCCCAGAGTAGAAAGATGGGGGACTCTTGGGTCCCCCAGAGAATCCTGGGGCCTTCCCCAAGGTCCAGCAGGGCCACCAAAAACCTAGGGGAGAGAGGATGGGGAGCTGGGAGGGATGGGGCAAGGCTAAGGGAAGGAGAAATGTGGGGAAGAGGAGTGGGAGAAGTGGGGAAGGAGATTGGATGGAAAGTGGGGAGCAGTGGGAAGGATTTAATTCCCAGGTGTACAGAGGCAGAGGGTTATGTGTCTTGAAGTCCACCCTCCCTCTGCAACTCAAGTCTCCCCAGTCCCCCGAGGGGGTCCAGTCTCCCCAACCCCAGGGGAGGGGGGGTCTGGTCTCCCTAATCCCTTAGGGGCGAGGGGTCCGATCTCCCCAACCCCTCTGGACGAAGGCCCTACCTGAGGACAGGGTTCTGCAGGTGGCGCTGTTGAATTTTCACCAGCCCGGCCATGGGGTCCCGATTCGCTGGCCAGCCGGTCCCCCGCCCCGCAGGACGAGACCGGACCCCTGTCCTCTGGCCCCTGCCCTCTGCCCACGCAGGCCAGGACCGGGAGAGCCGGGGCTGAGGCTCTGGGGCCGGGCGGATGAGGGGCGCGGGCGGTGGGAGACGCCACCCGCCGCCGCTGAAGAATTGAGGACCCGGGGGAAAGTTTCTTGTTTTTACAAGCCCGAAGGAAAGAGTCAGTTCGAAGAACCGTCCCTCTGCGCGACAAAAATAGCTGCTCAGTCGCTTCCGGAGCCTGCCCTTCTCCCCGGGGCGACCCCGCCCCTACCTCCTTTGCCCTCCACCCTGCCCCTTCCTTTCCTCTCCAAAGTGCCCCCAAATCCTAACCTCTCCTTAAAAGTGACGTCCCCCCCTTAATGCCCCCTACTCCGCCCCTCTCCCATGGTGATTCCCCCCCCCCCCGAAAAAACTTCCCCATCCCTAACTCTCCTCCCTCCAGTTCTCTGTGCAGCGGAAATAATAAAAATAATAATATTTGTTAAGGGCATACTATGTTGTGAGTCCCATGTGGGACATGGACTCTGTCCAACCTGATTGGCTTGTATCTACCCCAGGGCCTGGCACATAGTAAGCACTTAAAAGCAGCGTGGTTTAGTGGAAAGAGCACAGGCTTGGGAATCAGAGGACATGAGTTCTAATCCCAGCTCCTCCACTTCTCAGCTGTGTGACCTTGGGCAAGTCACTTAATAATAATGTTGGTATTTAATATACCAACAATACTTAACTTCTCTGTGCCTCAGTAACCTCATCTGTAAAGTGAGGATTAAGACTGTGAGCCCCATGTGGGACAACCTGATTACCCTGTTTCTACCCCAGCATTTAGAAAAGTGCTTGGTACATAGTAAGACCTCAGCATATACCATAATAGTAATTATTAATATTATTATTATTAAGAGCAGTTGGGGATAGGCTAGAACAGACAGTGGAGGAAGGAGAGTAGGTGCGGGGAGAGGGAGGGAGGCAGATGGGGCAGGTTGGGGTAGACAGGGGAGGGAGTAAGGCAGGTGGGGGATAGGGAGGGAAGAAGGGGGGCATGCTGGGGTGGACAGGAGAGGGGGGTAAGTGGGGACAGGGAGGAAAGCAGGGTAGGGGCAGGCTGGGGCAGGCTGGCTGTTTCCTGTAGCCCTGACTTGCTCCCTTTCCTCTTCTCCCTCTCCCCATCCCACAGCACTTATGTATATATCTGTCATTTTATTTATTTATATTGATATGTGTTTATTTGTATTGTTGTCTATCTTCCCTCCCACCCCACCCCCTGGACTGTATGCTCACTGTGGGCAGGAATTGTCACTCTTTATGGCCATATTGTACTTTCTCAGGCGTTTAGTACAGTCTTGACATAGTGGATAGCGCATGGGCCTGGGAGTCAGAAGGTATGGGTACCAAGCCCGGCTCTGCCACTTGACTGCTGTGTGACTTGTATCCACCCCAGTACTTAGTACAGTGTGTGGCACATAGTAAGCACTTAACAAATATCATAATTATTAATTATTACTCTGAACCTTCCTGTCTTCTTCTAAAGCCTCTGAGGCCCAAATAAGTGAAGTGACTTGCCCAGGGCCACACAACAGACTAGTGGCAGAATGGGATTAGAATGCATGACCTTCTGACTCCCAGGCTCATACTCTATCCACTAGGCCAGGCTGCTTCCCTTGGCAGGCTAGCAGGGTAGCAGGATCAGGGACCTCGTGGGGTTAGCTACAACCTGACCCGTTCCCTGTTCAAAGCCATGGCTGGGGTTGGGGCAGGAGGGATATTTAGTTAGTGAGCACCATGCGATACAGGGGCTGTGTCCAATCTAATTAATTTGTATCTCCTCCAGCTCTTAGAACAGTATTTGACACATAGTAAGTGCTTAACAAATACCATTTTAAAAAGGGGGGTAGGGGAGGAAAAGGTAAAAAAGAGAAGAGGAAATAAAAGGTGGGGAGGGCAAAAGGAAATGGGTAGGGAGAGAGGGAACCTATTCCGACTCTGCCACTTGTCTGCTGTGTGACCTTGGGTAAATCACTTCTCCGTGCTTCAATTACCTCATCTGAGCGGTTGAGACTGTGAGTCCCACATGGGACAGGGACTGTCCCCAACCCGATTTGCTTGTAACCACTCGAGCGCTTGATGCAGTGCTTGGCACATAGTAAGTGTTTAACAAATACCATTATTATTCTTATGATCATCAGAATTTGACTCCCTTTACCCCGGCCCCTCCCACCGCCCTCCCAGGCTGCGACCCTGGCCCCTCCCACACCCCCTCCCAGCCTTTGGCTCCGGCCCCGGCCCATTCGAGCCGCCGGCAGCTGGCGGGGCAGAGCGGCGGGGGCGGGAGGAGGCGGGGAGAGTTAAAAATATTTCACCAACTGGTGGCAGCCCTAGGGGAGCCAACATGCCAGGCTACGGGCCCCCCGGAAACACCGCGTCCCCCGCCCCGCAACTCCCCGGCCCCCAGGCCTTAGCGCCCGAGGCCACGGTCACACTGGAGCTGGGGGACACGGACTGTGTCCCACCTGGTTATCTTGTATCTACCCCAGCGCTTAATACAGTGCCTGGCACGTAGTAAGCGCTTAACAAAGCACTTAGAAAAACGGCGTGGTTTAGTGGAAAGAGGACGGGCTTGGGACTCAGAGGTCGTGGTTTCTAATCCAGACTCCACCACTTGTCAGCTGTGTGACTTTGGGGAAGTCACTTAACTTCTCTGCGCCTCAGTTCCCTTATCTGTAAAACGGGGATTAAGGCTGTGAGCCCCACATGGAACAACCTGATAACCTTGTATTTACTTAGAAGAGTGTTGGCACATAGTAGGCGCTTAACAAATACCACTATTATTATTATATTACTATTATTGTTATCACGGGCTCCTCCCAAGGCACCCCCAGGCCCTCACCCTTTCCTTCCTCCCTCCACCCCGGGTCTCCGCCGATTTCAGGGGGCAGCAAGACTGAAGGGGGGGGTGGGAAGGGTCAGGGTCTACCAGTGCCAGAGCTGATTGGCTTTGATGGCGAAGGGGCGGTGTTGTGATAAGTACTCTCCCTCTCCACCTTTCCCAGATGTTGTCCGTCCCAGCTGCCCAGCCTCAGAGGCCGGCAAGGGTCGCCAAGACTGGTCGATGCCAGGGGGCAACCGGTGTCGCCGGGCAGCGCAGGGCGAGAGGGAGGGGCGTCTCTTGGCATGGCTCCAGGAGGTGGCCCGAGACCCCGGCGTTGGGCCATCGCCCCATCGAAACCCAGAGCTCAAAAGGAAACTGAGGCCCACAGCGAGGCACGGAGAGCCCAGATCCATAGGAAAGGTGGTGCCTCACGGTGGGAGGTGGGCTCAGAGCTGGAAGAAATTGGGGTCGTAGGGCAGGAGAGATGGGTGGGTGGGAGGCCTGGAGGGGGCAGGAGAGGTTTCCCATGGGAATTCTAGGAGGGAGACCATTCTCCTTCCTTCTTTTCCTCTTCCCTTCTGGCATCATGTTCCACGTCCCCCAAAATTATGGAACCCAAGGCTACCCAGCTCCAGCTACAGGGTTAAGCAGAGGGGAGGTTGTTCGGCATAAGCTCTTTTTTGTGGCGGAGATAGCGAGGAGGGGGAGGGGGGAGAGAGAGAGAGAAAGGAGGAGAGAGAGGGAGAGCGAGGGAGAGGGAGCAGAGAGAGAAAAAGAGAGCAGAGATGGGGAGATCGAGAGGGAGAGACAGGAGCAGAGACAGGGAGAGAGGGAGAGCGAGGGAGAGACAGGAGCAGAGAGAGAAAAAGAGAGCAGAGATGGGGAGATCGAGAGGGAGAGACAGGAGCAGAGACAGGGAGAGAGGGAGAACTAGGGAGAGGGAGCAGAGAGAGAAAAAGAGAGCTAGCGAGACAGAGACAAAGACAGGGAGGAAGAGTCAAAGAGGAAGAGAAGAGGTAAAACAGGAGGGAGGCAATGGGAGGAGGAGAAATTGTGGGAGGAGAAATGTGGGAGGCAGGGAAGAGAAGGGGGGAGAAGTGGAGCAGAACAGAAAGGTAGGGAAAGGGGGAGGGAGTTGGAGGGGGGGGAAGGGAAATAGGAGAGGGGAAAGGATAAAGGGAGAGGCTCCAGAGAGAGAGAGAGAGAGAGACAATAGCTACATATTAACTCCGGGAAACCATGACAACGCCTAGCATCCCTCCGGGGACGAAGGCGGCCGGGGCCCTGGACCGTGCGAGGAGGGACATTGCCGTTTGTCGGAGAGAGGAGGGTGAGGGCCTCTGGGGTCCGCCCCACGGCAGGGGAAGTTCACAATGGTTTATGCGGGGTGGGATGGGGCGAGATAAAGAGGCACAGAGAGGTCAAGCAACACGCTCACGATCACACAGCACCGAGAAGAGGGGCTGGAAACCGAGCTCTCAGGGTCCTGTGGGAGGGACTTGAAGAGGTCATTTTCTTCATCACCCTGCCTCTCCCTTTCTCTCTCGCTCCCCTTCTCTGAAGAGGTGGCATAGATTCGCTTGGCTGGCCAGCCTGGCACTATGTGCCAAGCACCTGGCTAAGCTTTGGAGTAAATACAGTACAGTCAGGTCAGACACGGACCCAGAGGCAGCATGCTTTAGTGGATAGATCTTGGACCTGGGAGTTAGAAGGAGCTGGGTTCCAATCCCAGCTCTGCCACCTGTCTGCTATATGACCTCGGTTAAGTCACTTAATTTCTCTGTGCCTCAGTTATCTCATCTGTAAAAAAGGGGTTAAGACTTTGAGCCCCACTTGGGGCATGGACTGTGTCCAACCCAATTAGCTTGTATCTACCCCAGAACTTAGTACAGTGCCTGCTACATAGTAAGCTTTTAACAAATGCCATTTAAAAAATGGGATTTCCACTGTGAGGGGGAAGGAACATAGTTTTTTAGTTCCCATTTTATAGATGAGGAAAGTAAGGTGCAGACATACCAAGCATCTTCCCCCCAGTCACAAAGCAGGCAAGTGGCAGAACCGGGATCAGAAACCACGTCTTCTGATGCTCTTTCCACTAGGCCATGCTGCGTCCATTCTACTCCTAGGGTCGCAGTTTGCGGGAGGTTCGGCTCCCTCCAGATATGTCCTCCTCCTGCCCTGCCCAGCTCCACATGCTGAGCAGAAGGAGGGAGGAAGGAGGGGAGAAAAGTGTGAGGGTGAGAGGAGGGGAGAGGGGAGAGGAGGAAAGAGGGGACAGGAGGGAGCCCCAGGTGAATTCCAAGTCTGCCTGCTGCGGGAGCCTTTCATTCATTCAGTTGTATTTATTAAGTGCTTACTGTGTGCAGAGCACTCTACTAAGCGCTTGGAAGAGTACAATACAACAATAAACGATCAAATTCCCTGCCCACTACGAGTTTACAGTCTAGAGTGGGGGAGACAGACATCAATAAGTGGAGGTGTGGGGCACTGTATTGTCCCTTTGGGACAATTGAGGTACTCTCCACCCAACTTGCCTTTCTCAATGGCCCAGACCTGCCTCCCTCTGGCTGCCCTTCCCTGTCCTCCAGGGAGTGCCGTGTCTGACGTCAGGAGCACTATTACCCCCCCGCATTGCACCCCTCCCAAATAGACCCTCTCCCAAACACTTAATTATTATTATTATTATGGTGCTTGTTAAACGCTTACTATGTGCTCAGCACTGCTCTAAGCACTGGGGTAGATACAAGGTCATCAGGTTGTGCTACATAGGGCTCACAGTCTCAATCCCCATTTTACAGATGAGGGAACTGAGGCCCAGAGAAGTGAAGTGATTGGCCCAAGGTCACACACAGCAGATAAGTGGCAGAGCCGGAATTAGAACTCACGACCTCTGACTTCCAAGTCTGTGCTCTTACCACTAAGCCAAGCTGCTTAATAAAGTGCTCTGCCCACAGTAAGCGCTCAATAAATATGATCGAATGAGTGAACAACCGACGCTCCCCTTGTCCAGGGAAGGGGGCCAGGAAGCAGTAAGTTTATCCTGCATGGTCACTCGAACAAAGCAGCAGAGGGGAAAGGAGAGGAGAGGAGGGAAAGGAAGAGACCAAGGGACACCCCCCCCCAAGGGGAGGAGCTTCCAATTTGCAGCTCTCAGCCCCTACCCCAACCCCTAAAACCCCATCCTCAGCCCCTAGTGCCCCACCCCTAATCCCACCCTCAGAGCCTTTGTGTGTATTAATTAGCAGGTGGAAGACACTGTCTTGAAAACATCTGCTCTGTCCTTGTCTCGAGAGTTGCCAGTCGGCACACCCACTCACACACGGGCACACTCAAATAGGTACCATCACACACAGAGATTCACACTAACACAGGCACACTTAAACGTATACATATGTATGCACATGCAAGCACATAGACTCACACCGACAGCCAATGTCTCACAAGGACTCGTGCACAACTATAGGGATGCACACAGTCACATACAGAAGACAAACACGCAATCACACATATACACAGATATAAATGTGCACACCATCACACAATCACACACAAAAACCCACATCAATCACACCCAGATTCCCATACAAGAGGACTCACATAATCACAAACATAAAGGCAATCATGTGGTCACACACCTGCCCAGAGACATACACACACATGCTTTCAAGAACACCCTCCTGCCGTCACACAAGCAGAAGGATAAACAGGTACACACATATTCACAGAGACAGGCCCTGCAGATAAACACACATATACACAGACTCACAAATAGACAGTCACACAAGGGAAGTCACATATACTCCCTCTGGGAAACACATAAACTTGAAGACCATACACACTATTTCACACTTGCAAATACATGTACACAACTGCATAGGCACCCTCACATGATGGTTTTGCACATATGCACCCATTTACCCATACAGATGCACATGGATCATATCTTCCCTAAATATGCACACAGAAACGTACACTCAGGGTCTCACCTTTATGCTTTCACATACACATGCACACAGTCTCAGTTACTACCAGACACAAACATATCCAGAAACACACAAGCAGATTCATAGCTCCCCAGTTGCCCAGCCCTCTCCAGATCAAAGAAAGAACTTAATCTCCCTTCCACACACACACCACCAGCTCTATTCCCTTCCCTTTCCAATGATTTTCAACAATTCCAGGCCCATCCTACCCTCATTGCCCCCCGATCTACCCACCTAATAATAAATGTCATACTTGTTAAGTAGTTAATACTTGCCAAGCATTGTGGTAGATATACAATAATCAGATTGGACACATTCTCTATCTTACACGGAGCTCAGAGAGAGGGAGAGCAGGTATGGGATCACCATTTTGCAGGTGGGGAAACTAAGGCCCAGAGAAGTTAAGTGACTTGCTCAAGGTCACAGAGCAGGCAAGTGTCCACCATCAGAAATAGGACCCAGGTCTTCTGACCCAGGCTCAGGCTCTTTCCACTAGGCCTCCACCGAGTCTGTGGCTCCTACCCTTATCAGCAGGCCCAGGGTTAGGCCTTGGGGTACCCTCCCTGGACCCGTTGTCCTGAGGGTCCTAGCCCCCCAGAACCCCAAGCCCCTGCCTTCTTTCCAATCCTCAGTGAATGCCCAAAGAGGTCTTTCCTAAGAAGCATCATGGCATAGTGGATAGAGCACGGGCCTGGGAGTCAGAAAGTCATGGGTTCTAATCCCAGCTCCACCCTTTTTCTGCTGTGTGACCTTGGGCAAGTCACTTCACTTCACCATGCCTCAGTGACCTCATCGGGAAGATGGGGATTGAGACTGTAAGCCCCATGTGGGACAGGGTCTGTGCCCAACTGGATTTGTTTGTAATCACCCCAGTGCTTAGTACAGTGCCTGGCACAGAGTAAGTACTCAACAAACAGGAGGAGCAGGACATTGGCCCATTGTTCTCGTGTCCACCCCTGCTCTACCTCAGCCATAATGACACTGAGGTGGGATTTTGCTTCTCTACCTATTCCCTGGGCTTTGTCCTTGGGAGTAAGGTAGGGGAAAGGCACCAGGAACAGTCCAGAGAAATCTATGCCACCACTGGGAAGGTCCTGATGGGCAGAGGGGAGGTCTTGCAGGGGGCAGGGGCATGGTTGGCTGGGGAAGACCCTGCTGAGAAAACTGCCTTGGTCTCTCTGGAGAATTCTGGGGTGGGAGAGGGTCCACAGGGGAGGGGCCAAGAGTGACCCCTCAGGCCAGATGGCTGCCTTGAGGTGAACAGGACCTGAGCTGTGGACTCATTCATTCAATCGTATTTATTGAGCCCTTACTGTGTGCAGAGCACTGTACTAAGCACTTGGGAGAGTACAATACAACAATAAGTAGATACAACCCCTTCCCTCAATGAGCTTACAATCTAGAGGGGTTGGAGACAGGCATTAATATAAAAAAATTAGAGATCTGAACAAAAGTGTTGTGGGGCTGGGAGCGGGAAAGAACAAAGGGAACAAGTCAGTGATGCAAAAGGGGTGGAAGAGGAAAACGGGGGCTTAGTCAGAGAAGGCCTCCTGGAGGAGATGTACCTTCTGGACTCAAGGGCCGAACCTAAGCCACAGGTTTGAAAGAAGCGATTGAGTTGGGGGATTTGAAACCAGCACCTGTGATTTTTTTTAATGGTACTGTGCACTAAAAACTAGTGCCAGCGCTATGGACTAGAAACCAGCACCTGAGTTGTGGGACTTGAGACCAGCGAGGTATTGGTGAAATGCTTCCAGTGTGCCAAGCACTGTACTGAGCACCGGTGGAAAGAACAAGATAATCAGGTCAGATCCAGTCCCTGAGTCTCACAGTTTCTTATCCTCATTTTACAGATGAGGAAACTGAGGCACAGAGAATTTAAAATGATCTGCCCAAGTCACACAGCAGACAAGTGGAGGAGCCTGAATTAGAACCCATGTCCTCAGACTCCCAGGCCATGTTGCTTCTCCCTAGACCATGGGTCTAGGGTTGGGTTACAGTAGAAAGAAGGACCTCCCACTCCTGTTTCCTCTTTGCTCTACTCAACCGAGCTGCTCCCTGAACCACAGGGCAATGGAACTGAGCAAAGCTAGACTTGGAGTCCACTCTGACCCAGAGATTTGTTTCCTCCTTCCACCGTACATCCAAAAACTGAAAAAGAAGCTCAAGGGGGGTGCATTTTCTCTCTCTTTCTTTCTTTTCTCTGTGTCTGTCTCTCTGTGTTTCTCTTCTCTTCTTCTCTTCCCCCGCCACCCCCATGCCAACACACACACATACACATTGGAGAAATGCCCAAGCTGTAGTCTCAGAAATGTAAAATCTCATTGGCCAATTACTTTGCAACACGATTGCCCAGGCTCTAGCCCTAGCGTCTAGTCATCTCCTGGCTACTGCCTCCTTTTCTCCCCTCCCTGGACCTTCTATGTTATTCTAAAGAGTATGGCCACAAGCAGATCCTCCTCAACTTAGGGTAGAACAAGAGGGAGAAGGGACTGAAGCTGTAGCAGGAGGGATGGTGGTTAGACTTCAGGTGGAAGGTCCCAGCTCCAGGTATTGAGTACCATAGGTTCAGGGGGAAAAGGGAAGAGATAGGATCTCTCCGTCATCTGTCAGCCAGGAGAGACTACCCTCTTGCTATCCCGCGCCTGGGTTGGGGAAGGGGCTAGCTGAAATGGAGGCAGGGGGATGGCTGGCAGGGCCTCCAGAGAGCCTGTACATCCCAGAATTCTCTGGCCCATGATCCCCCTAGCTTTCGCCTTATCCTTGGCTGATTTGAATTTTCCATTAAGGATGGTCGGGCATGATCCCAAAAAATTCAAATGCATCCCATTTCCCTTTTTCCTCCCCGACCTTGCTCCGGAGGGCCAAAGGGGCCTGTGGGGGCCCCAGGGTTTCCAGTCCATTTTGTTGTCAAGCTGTAGTGGCCCTGGGAGACCTCGGAGGGTGGGCTGGGCGCCCAGAGCATTCCATATATTTCCCTTTATTCACCCTCACTCCCAGCCCCACAACATTTATGTACATATTATATTAATGTCGGTCTCCTCCTCTAGACAGTAAACTCACTGTATGCCGGGTACCTGTCTGTTATATTGTTATATTGTACTCTCCCAAGCGTAGTACAGTGCTGTGTACACAGTAAGTGCTCAATAAGTATGACTGACTGGACCTGCTTTCAAATCATTATCTCAGTTTCCCTCTCTGAGACATAGGGACTGCCCCCTCCTAGCACCCCTAACCCACGTCCCCCTCACCCCTCACCAGCCACAGTCACCTCCTAGCCCAAGTGGTGCAAATCAGGATCCCTCTGGCTCTTAGGTGGTGGCTGTAACCCCATAGTTCCCACACCACTGAGCAAAAGGCAAAGGTAGTAATACTTTTGGTATTTGTTAAGCGCTTAACTACATGCCAGGCACTGTACTAAGCCCTGGGGAGGGCACGGGCAGATCCGGTTGGACACAGTCCCTGTCCTGCATGGAGCTCACAGTCTTAATCCCCTTTTTACAGATGAGGTAACTGAGGCCCAGAGAAGTGAAGTGACTTGCCCAAGGCCAAACATTAGTTAAGTGGCAGAGGTGGACTTAGAACCATGACCTTCTGACTCCCAGGCCCACGCGCTAGCCACTACTCCATGCTTGGCCAGCAGAGAGTGGGAAGTTGCCTTCACTCCTGTCCACCTCTGGGCAGGAGCCCTGGGGGTCCTGAGAGGAACAAACCCTTATGCCCCCTGGGACTCCAAGACGGGCTGGGTGGCAGAGGGCAAGCTGGCCAATCTCATCACTGGCTCAGTCTGGGTATCCCTCCCCAACTTCCCATTGCACCAGAGTCTGAGAGGCAGGACTGAATGCTCTGTCCAGTCTCCCCACACACACCCCAACACCCTCTACCCAGAGTACCCCGTACCTGAGATCCCCCCCAAAACCTCGAAGTCCCCTGTTCCACTGGGGACTTTTCATGCCCTGAAAAGATGAACCTGAGCTCTCTCCCCCAGGCTCTCTTCCTGGACCCTCTCTCTGCCCCCTCCCCTGGCCCTCTTGCAGCCCCTCAATCCCTGGTCCCCCATTACTCCTCCCCCTTCGTTCTTAGTGCCCCCCGATATTCACAGCGTCTCCCTGATGCAATGGCCATTGGTACACAGTCGCCCCCCCCAGAACTTACTGCCCCTTGGTTCACAGAGCTCCCTGGCACACAGAACCACCCTCATACCCACTGCCCCCTGTTGCCCAGTGAACCCCATTAAACATTGACCCCCAATGCCCACTGCCACCCTAGTATATACTCCTGCCTAGTACTCAGTCCTCCCTGTACCCACTACCCCTCTAGCACATAGTGCCCGATACTGCCATCCTTGAACTTAATGCCCCCATGATGCTCACAGTGACCCCCTAGAACCTAGTGCCCACAGTACACAGTTGTCCTCAGAACTCTGAGCGCCACTCCAGTACACAATGCCCCCCAGTATTCACAGTGCAGCCAGCACTCACAGTGTCCCTCCAATACATAGTGGCCCCCAGATATTTACAGTGCACCCCAGCACTCACAGTGCCCCTCCAGTTCACAGTGCCCTCCCAAAACTCACTGTGCCCCCAGCACTCATAGTGACCCATGGTACCCAAGGCTCACAGTATCCCGCAGCACTCACAGTGCACCCTGATACTCATAATGACCCAGCATTCACAGAGCACACCAATACTCACAGTGCCCCCAGTACTCAGTGTTCCCAATACTCAGTGGCTCCCAGCACTCACAGTACCCCAATACTCACAATGCCCCCCAAACTCACAGTGCCCCCCAATACCCACAGTGACTCCCACCACTCACAGTACCCCCATATTCACAGTGCCCCCAGATAACCACAGTGCCCCCCGATACCCACAATGACTCCTAGCACAAACAGTGCCCCAATACTCACAGTGCCCCATGATACCCACAGTGCCCCCAATACCCACAGTGACTCCCAGCACTCACAGTACCCCGATTGTCACAGTTCCCCCCGATATTCACAGTGACTCCCAGCACTCCCTATACCCCAGTACTCACAGTACCCCCCCGATACTCGCAGTGACTCCCAGCATTCTCAGCACCCCAGTAGTCACAGTGTCCCCCGATACTCACAGTGCACCCCAACACCCACAGTGACTCCCAACACTCACAGTATCCCAGCACTCACAGAGACCCCCGATACTCACAGTGCTCCCTGATACCCACAGTGTCTCTCAGCCCTCACCGTACCCCACCCCTCACGGTACCCCAATATCCACAGTACCCCGATACTCTCAGTGGCCCCAGCATTCACAGCTCCCCCCATCACTCAAGTGATTCCCAGTACTCACAGTCCCCCCCGATACTCACCGTGCCTTCCGGAACTCACAGGATCCCCTCCACCCGATACTCAGTGCCCCCCAAATACCCCTAGTGGCCCCCCAACCCAGAGCGCCCCCCGGCGACCCCTCGGGGTACTCACAGAGTCCTCAGTTTAATCCACATCTTCTTGCTGGGGGCGGATTTCAGCTCCAGGGGAGACGGGCAGCCCCCGGGCTCCAGCATCTCGGGCTCCAGCATCTCGGGCTCCAGCATCTCGGGCTCCGCGGGGGGCTGGGCCGTCAGCTCCATCGGCGCCTGCGGGAGGAGGAAAGGAGCCGGGAAAGGGGGCGGGGGGGATGCAGAGGGTAGAGACCCCGGGCTCAGCCGACCCCTGCAGGTGAACCCCAACAGGTGACCCCCCTTCCCCCCATGCGCACACACAAACACACACACACCCCGCGCTTCCCCTCTACATGCTCCCACCTGCAGCCCCGGGCGGGGTGAGGGGCGGCGGGGTCCCCGGGGATGGGTGGGTGGGTGTGGGGTGCTGTCTCCGAGCTGGGGGAGCCTCCCCCCCGAGCTCCCAGCTCCAGGCGGCGGCTGTGGCGTCTCCCGCACTCTCTCCCGCTCTCCGGCTCCCTGCGCCCTCTGTCTCTCTCTGTCTCTGTCGTCTCTGTCTCTCTCCCCGGCGGCTGTCTCTCTGCTTCAACGCCGCCGCCGCCTCTTCCCCCCACTGCCCGGCCTCGATCCCCTCCCTCCCTCAGCCCCCTCCCCTTTTCCTCCTCCTCCTCCCCCCTCCGGGAAGGGGGCCCACCAGGAGCTGGAGGGAGAGCAGCACACACACACACACACGCACCCCCGCACCCTCTACCGCACGCTGCTGCGGTCTGTGGGTCCGCCCTATGCCCTCCGGGTGGGAGGGCGGGAGATGCGGTTGGTGGGTGCGGGGGCGGGGGGGGGGAGTGGAGGAGAGGGAAGGGGAGAGAGCAGGGGAGAGGGTGGGGGGAAGGGAGAGGGAAGGGGAGAGGGAAGAGGAGAGGGAAGGGAAGAGGGAAGGGGAGAGGGAAGGGGAGAGGGTGGGGGGAAGGAAGAGGAGAGGGAAGGGGAAAGAGAAGGGGAGGGGTGGGGGGGGAAGAGGAGAGGGAAGGGGAGAAGGAAGAGGAGAGGGAAGGGGAGAGGGAAGAGGAGAGGGAAGGGGAGAGGAGGGTAGGGGAGAGGAGGGTAGGGGAGAGGAGGGACGGGCCCTGCCGTGGTGCTGGTAGGGGTCCTGAGGGGTGTGTGTGCGCGTGTATGTGTGTGTGTTGGAGGGGATGGGGTCGGGGAGGGGAGGATAGCTGTATGTGTGTGTTTGTGTGGATTAGTGAGCGTGCCTGGGGTCATGAATGGGCAAATGCGGGCTTCTGTGTCTGTGTGTTTGTGTGTGATTGAGCAAGCGTGACTGAGGGCATGAATGGGTAAATGCATGTGTCTGTGAGTGTGTGTGTTTGCGTGTGTCTGTGTATGTATGAGCAAGCGTGACTGGGGACATGAATGGGTAAATGCGTGTGTCTGTGAGTGTGTATGTGTGTATGAGTGAGCATGCCTGGGGTCATGAATGGGCAAATAAGTATGTGTATGAGTGTGAATGTGTGTGCATGTGTGTGTGTGTGAATGGGCAAATAAGAGTGTTTGTGAGTGTGTTTGTGTGTTTGAAAAAGTGAGAATAACTGCGAGCATGAATAGGCAAATGAGTGTGTTTGTGAGTGTGTGTGCATGAGTGGGACTGGATGTATAAGTGCAAATGGATGTGTGAGTGGGGGAGTAGGAATGAGTGTGCATGAATGTGTGTGACTGGGTATCTGAGTGTGTGCGTATGAATGAGTGTGAATGGATGTATGTGTAAACTCACTAAGTGAAAGAAACGTGTCTGCTTATTCTCTTGTACTCTCCCAAGTGCTTAGAACAGTGTTCTGCTCATAACATTATGGGCTCAAAAAATATGATTGATTGAGTGTGAATTAATGTGTGAGTGTGCATAAGAGTGAGTGTGAGTATGAATGAGTTTGTGTGTATGAGTATATGTATGAGTGTGTCTGAATGTTTGAGTATGTTTGCATGAGTGTGTTTATGAATGAGTGTGAGCCCATCATTGGGCAGGGATTGTCCCCATCTGCTGCCAAATTGTACAATCCAAGAGCTTAGTACAGTGTCCTGCACATAGTAAGCTCTCAATAAATACTATTGAATGAATAAATGAATGAGTGTATGGCTGAGTATGTGTGTGAGTGTATGTGTGTGACTTTGTGTGTCAGCATATAAGTGTGTATTTGGAGTGAGCGTATGAGTGTGTAAATCTAGTGTATGAGTGTGTGTATATAGTATATGTGTGTGTATACAGACTGTGTATGAGTGTGCTTTTGAGCATAAGTGTGTGTGTGATGGTGGCAGAGTCAATCAGTCAGTCATCTATATTTATTGAACGCTTACTGTGTGCAGAGCACTTTACTAAACACTTGGGAGAGTACAGTATAGCAATAAAACAGACACATTCGCTGACCACATTGAGTTTACAGTATAGAGAGAA
The DNA here is from genome assembly GCF_004115215.2 of Ornithorhynchus anatinus. NCBI lineage: Eukaryota > Metazoa > Chordata > Mammalia > Monotremata > Ornithorhynchidae > Ornithorhynchus > Ornithorhynchus anatinus. The sequence continues at coordinate 58,139,741 of NC_041737.1, read as the reverse complement.
GAGGGAAGGGCTGGGGCCAGAGGGAGTGGGCGTCAGCCAGCCACTGTGCAGGTTTTGCGGTGGTCCTTGTCTCTCCCCAGATGCCTTTCTGGGTGTCCCTCGGGGCTCTGGTCCCCAGGCCTGCATGGAAGGAGCTAAATGGCAGTTGCAGTCTGTCAGTCAGTCAGTCATATTTATTGAGTGTTTATTGTGTGCAGAGGACTGTACTTAGCCCTTGGAGAAGGCGTGGGGAGGATTTCGTAGGTGGGGAGAGGTGGGGTGGGCCCTCTCCCCCTCTAGACTGTATGTTCATTTTGATCAGGGAATGTGTCTGTTATATTGTTCTACTGTAGTAGTAGTTTCCTCCTCTGCCTCGGTTTTTCATCTGTAAAATAATAATGATGATATTTGTTAAGCGCTTACTAGGTGTCAAGCACTGTACTAAGAGCCGGAGAAGATACAAGCTAATCAGGTTGGACACAGTCCCTGACTCATATGGGGCTCACATAGACCAAAGGATTACTTATCATCATCACCAATGGCATTTATTGAGTGATTACTATGAGCAGAGCACTGCGCTACATGTTTGGGAGAGTACAATATAACAGAATTGGTATACATGTTCCCTGCAAGTTTACACTCTAGAGACTGCTAGGGGGAGGTGGAGAAAGAGCTATGGAAGGACAGAGTGAGAGACAGAGATGGAGAGGGACAGGGTAAGAGTCAGAGATGGGGAGACAGAAAAACCAAAGAGACAGTCACAGAGATAGGGAGACAGCAAGATCAATCATCAATTGTTTGAATTAACTATTTATTGAGTGCTTACTGTGTGCAGAAAACTGTACTAAGCATTTGGGAGAGTATAATATAACAGCTGGTTGGTGTTCATTCCTCAAAATTAGCTTACAGTCTAGAGGGGAAATAGGGAGTGCAGGGGAAACGTGAGAGACAGAAATGGAGAGAGGCAGAGTGAGAAACAGGAACGGAGAGACAGGGAGACAAAAGAAGAGACACAGATAATAATAATAATGGCATTTGTTAAGCGCTTACTATGTACCAGGCACTGTACTAAGCACTGGGGTGGTTACAAGCAAATCAAGTTAGACACAGTCCCTGTTCCATGTGGGGCTCACAGTCTCAATCCCCATTTTACAGATGAGGTAAGCGAGTGAAGTGACTTGCCCAAGGTCACGAAGCAGACATGTGATGGAACCGGTGGGGAGACAGCAAGAGACAGAGGGAGGGAAGTTGTGAGAGATGGAGAGTGGAAGAGACAAGATAGAGCTGGAGACAGAGATGAAGTAAATGAGACAGCTATCATTCATTCAATCGTATTTATTGAGCGCTTACTATGTGAAGGGCTCTGTACTAAGCGCTGGGGGGAGTACAATACAACAGTAAGCAAACACATTCCCTGTCAATATTGAGCTTACAGTCTGGCGAGGGGGAGACAGACATTAATATAAATAAACGACAGATATGTACATAAGTGCTGTGGGGCTGGGAGGGGGAAAACAAAGGGAGCCAGTCACAGCAACGGAGAAGTGAGTGGGAGAAGAGAAAAGGAGGGGGCTTAGTCAGGCAAGAGGGGACTTAGGGAGAGACAGAGCAAGAAACAGAGATGGAGCAAGAGTAGTGAGAGGCAGATCAAAAGACAGAGGCAGAGATAAAGAGAACCCCATGTGGGACAGGGATGAAGTCCAACCTGAGTATCTTGTATCTACCAAGGACAGTTCTTGGCATATAATTAAGTGCTTAACACTTTCTGTGGTATGTGTTAAGCCCTTACTACTGCCAAGAACTGTTCTAAGTGCTGGGGTAAATACAAACTTATCAGGTTATTATCATTATAGTATCAGTAATACAATAGTAATCATAATAATAATGACAGATATTGAAACGGAACAAAAGGCAGAGATAGAGAGATGCTAAGCGAGAGAGACAAAACCAGAGAGTCAGAAGAGATAGAGGAAAGATACCGTGGATGACACAGAGGGAAAAATAGAGATAGAGAGACAGAGATGGAGAGAGGCAGAGATGGAAAAACAAAACGAGACAAGAATCAGTGACAGAGAGAACGAATGAGCAACGGAGACTGAGAAACAGAGGAAGAGATGGTAAAAGACAATGAAAGCTGGTGCTGGGGTTTGGAGGAGTAATTGAATTGGGTCAATTAAGTGTCTGTCTTTGTTCTTCATTTCTCCCATCCACCCCACCACCACCACCACCACCACCACCACCACCAGAGAGGGGCCCTGGCCACAACCCCAACCCCAAACCTCATCCTCTGCTTCCAGAGAGCCAACCCCAACCCAGCCCAGACAAATGTGGGGAGGAAGGCCAGCGGCCTCTAGGTCTTTGGAGCTAAGGGCGAGAGGGACAAGGCCCAGAACTGCAGCTGAAGGGATGGTGATTAGACCATCCCAGGAACTTTTCTGGTGGTGTGATGAGGCACTGGAATGGAGTGAGGGTTCAGGGTCCCCTCTGAAGCATCTGCCTGGCCGGAGTTGGGCTAGGGGTGGGCCTGAGCTGGGTTGGGGGGTGGTCGAGATGACTTCCTCCCCCTGAACGAAGCATTAGCAGATCGTGCTAGTGGATCTCTCTCAGCACACTTGGATCTGACCACATGGCTTGCCCAAAGAGAGAGCGCTTTGGCAATCGGGAAGGGCTGGGTGGGAGTTGCCCTCTATAGTGGGATGGGCGAAGGGTAGATTTCCAGAAGGATTTCCTTCCAGGTTGGGTGCATGAGGATGAAAAACTTCACTGAGAGTTTCCAGGAGAGCATTCTCCTCCAATCCCAACTCACCCTGACCCACCAGGAGGCAGGGGGAATGGAAGGGATGAACCCATTCATTCATTCAATCACATTTATTGAGCCCTTACTGTGTGCAGAGCACTGTACTAAGTGCTTGGGAGAGGACAATACAGCAATAAACAGTCCCTTTCCAGCCCACGAAGGGCTTACAGTCTAGACTGGGGAAGACAGACATTGATACAAATAAGCAGTGTGGTTTAGTGGAAAGAGCACAGGCTTGGGATTCAGAGGTCGAGAGTTCTAATCCCAGTTCTGCCACTTGTCAGCTGTGTGACTTTGGGGAAATCACTTTATTTCTCTGGGCCTCAGCAACCTCATCTGTAAAATGGGGATTAAGACTGTGAGCCCCTCGTGGGACAAACTGATTACCTTGTAACTACCCAAGCGCTTAGAACAGTGCTTGGCACATAGTAAGCACTTAACAAATGCTTTATTATTATTATTTTTATAAATAACCTGTTGAGCCCCCATCTCAAGGACCACCCAAGCCCCTCCCCTTCCCCCCTCAGTGCCCCTGCCCCTTCCTCTTCAGTACCTCCAGGGACTCCCTCTCTCCCCTTCAGAACCCCCAGCCCCTATCCCTCTCCCCTCAGTGCTCTTGCCCCCTCTCCTTCTAGTTCCCCTTCTACACACACCCCTGCCCCCATCACCCTGCCCGCCGTCAGGAAGCCATTCCTTCAGTCCAACCTCACTCCCTCCTGCTGCAGCTTCAGGCCCTCTGGTTCGTCCAGTCCCCAGCTGGTCCTAGAGTCCAGCCTCCAGCCCCCATCCCTCTCCCGACAGACCTCCCGCCATCAGGAGGCCCTGCTCGCCCCTCCGGGAGCCTCTCCGAACCTCCCGGAGCCCCCCAACCGTGACCCTTCAGATCCCCATCTCCGTCCCCTCAAGCCCCTGCTTCGCTCCCTCCCCAAGAGGAGCTGGGTAAATCGACTTGAAATGATGTTCTGTCAGCGGCTGACGGCGAGAGCTGACGGGCCGCCCACGGGGAGAGCTATTTAAAGGGGAAGCCGCTCGTTGCCTCCTCCCCGTTGACAGGAGCGAGGGGACTTTCCCGATCCAGCGCCCAACTACTAACTCGATTCACTTTTGACACCCCAAACTTTCGGGCTGCACCCGCTCCCGCTTCCCGCTCCTCCACCAGACAATTCCCCATCCCCAAGGTGTGTGGGATGTGGGTTCTATTTTTCCTCGGATGACAGGCGCTGCACGAGGAGGAGGAAGGGGGGGTGTGGGGGAAGCAGCCCCCGACTCTCCTCCCCACACGTCCCCGCCTGCTCCTGTTGCCTGGAAGTTTCGGGGAGCGGGCACGTGCCAGCCGGGGTTGGCCAGGAGGAGAGGGAGCTGGGAGAACGGGGAAGCATCCACTTCCACATCTCCAATTCTCTCCTTGACCCCCTCCAATCTAATAACACTGGTGATGGTTACTTGTTAAGTGCTTACAATGTGCCAAGCAATGTTCTCAGCACTGGGGTAGATGCAAGGTAATCAAGTTGTCCCACGTGGGCTCACAGTCTTAATCCCCATTTTACAGATGAGGTAACTGAGGTTTAGAGAAGCGAAGTGATTTTTCCAAAGTCACACAGTTGCCAAGTGGCGGAGCCAGGATTAGAACCCACGACATCTGACTCCCAAGCCCGTGCTCTTGCCACTAAGCCACTCTGCCTCTTGCAGTCTGCCCTCTTCACTCCACAGAAACTGCTCTCTTTAAGATCACCAATGAAGCAGCACTCCCAGGTCTGGGAGTCAGAAGGTCGTGGGTTCTAAACCCAGCTCCACTATTTGTCTGCTTTGTGACCTTGGGCAAGTCACTTCTCTTCTCTGTGCCTCCGTTCCCTCATCTAAAATGGGGATTAAGACTGTGGGACTGGGACTGTGTCCAACCCAGTTTGTTTGTAACAACCCCTGTGCTTAGTACAGTGTCTGGCACATAGTAAGCGCTTAATAAATACCAGAATTATTATTAACTCCTTCTTGCCTAATCCAACAGCCTCTACTCCAAACTAATCCTTCTCGACACCGTGGACCACCTCCTTCTCCTGGAAACATCATCTCACCTTGGCTTCGCTGACTCTGTCCTTTCTTGTTCTAAATCTGGCAGCTCATTTTCAGTCTCTTTCGCCGGCTCCTCCTCTGCCTCCCACCTTCTAACTGTGGGAGACCCTCAAGGCTCAGTTCTGGGTCCCTTTCTATTCTCCATCTGCAGTCACTACCTTAGTGAACTCATTCACTCTCAATGGTTTCAACTACCATCTCTATGCAGATGATTTCCAAGACTCCCTCTCCAGCCCCGATCTCTCTCCTTCTCTGCAGCCTTGCATTTCCTCCTGCCTTCAGGACAATTCTACTTGGTTGCCTGGCCCACACCTCAAATTTAACATGTCCTAAAGAAAACTCCGCATCTAACCACCCAAACTCTGTCCTCCCCGTGACTTTTCCAGGACTGTAGACAACACCATCACACCCTCCCTATCTCACAAGCCCATAACTTTGGCATTATCCTCAACTCATCTCTCTCCTTCAACTCAAATATTCAATCTGTTAGCCAGTCCTGTAGGTTCTATCTTGACAACATCACTAAAATCCACTCTTTCCTCTCCATCCAAACTGCTATGCTGACCCAAGCAATTATCACATGCCACCTCAACTACTGCATCAGCCTCCTCTCAGACCTCCCTTGCCTCCTGTCTCTCCCCACTCCAGTCCAAACTTCAGCCTGCCACCCAGATTATTTTTCTAAAAAAAGTTCAGTCCACATCTCCCCACTCTGCAAGAACTTTCAGTGTTTGCCCATCCACCTCCGCATCAAACGGAAACTTTTTACCGTTAACTTTAAAGCACTCGATCAGCTCGCCCCCTCCTACCTAACCTCGCGATTTCCTACTACAACCCAGCCCGCACACTTCACTCTTTTAATGCTAACTTACTCACTGTACCTGGATCTTGTCTATCTCACTGCCAACATCTCACCCACATCCTCCCTCCCTTTGGCCCGGAACTCTGTCCTCTTTCATATCCTTGCACTTGCACTTGGGTCTGTGATCCTTGGGCACTTGGCATTTACCCCACCCTCAAACCCACACATTCATGTGCATGTCTATTAAGTATATATTATAAATTATTTATTTATATTCATACCTGTCTCCTCCTCCAGACTGTGAGCTTGTTGTGTGTGGGGAATGTATCTACCAACTCTGTTGCATTGTACTCTCCCAAGTGCTTAGTACAGTGCTCTGCATACACTAAGCGATCAATAAATAGTGTTTCACACACTCTAAGCACTTAACACATGCCTTCGTTATTATAAATATCAATGAGGAGGAGGAGGAGAAGGATGATATTCAACAGACCACCAGTCTCCCCACCTTCAAGTGCTTTAGGGATGAGGGCGAAGTATTGAGTGAGTGCCTAAGGGGTATAGACTTAAGTGCATAAGTGACACAGAAGGGAGGGTGAATAGGGTGGGGAAACGAGGAGTTAGAGGGTGGCAAAGCTAGGGTTTGGGGAGCAGCAGCACAGCCAATTGGGTCGGGGGGTGCTCCCAAGGTCCAACCTCCAAGCCATTGATTGGAAACAGACCAACACATCTTCTAGAGAGGCAGAATCAGGGGATCCCTTGGCTCAAGACAGGAAAGGATTTGGGGGTCTCAGGAGAACCCAAAATGAAGACGAGGACAGTAAGGTGGACCGGACTGAGTACTGCAGTTCTTGAGAAAGCTGAGGCTGGCCGGGAGCTTGTCAGTGAGGGTGGGCCACTGCGAGAAGGGGCAGAAGTGGGGAGGGGCTCAGCTGCTGCCCAGATGCTGCTGCCCCAGGTGAGAGGTGACCCCTCTCCCTTCCCTTCTGCCAGCCCCCACCTCTGTTGTCCTCCCATTGGCCTCGGGTTCCCGGCGATGGGGCAGGGGGTGCCAGAAGGGCAACATTGTAGTTCTCTGCTGACTGGGGGTAGGGAGGAAGGGAGACAAGGCTGCATTCATTGCAGCAGCAAACTAATTAAAACGTAAATGAAAACTCAGCAGGGAAGAAGGTGTCTCAGGAGCACCACAGAACACTTCCCGCCTGGTTCCTCAGCTCATCCAGCTAGGGCAGACCCCTTCCTCATCTGGCCACCCAGCTCCCGCCTCTTCTCAGGACCAGTCAGGGTGACTCACCCCTCCCTCTGCATCCAAGTGGCCTAGATCCCTCCACCAGAGCCCAACCGCACCTCATCTTTAAGACCTGTGCCAGGACAGTGAGGCTTTGGGAGCTGCACTCCAATCCTGCCCCAGGCAGGAAGTTCTTCTTGAGGTCTAACTTCCATCCCTCCTGATGTAGTTCCAGCCCACTCTTCTGATGGGATGCAGTCTGTGGGTTCCCATCCCTTAAAATGCTTCCTCTTACCACCCTCAGACCCCTCCTGAGAAGCAGCATGGAATAGTGGATAGAACATGGGGCTTGGAGTCAGGACCTGGATTCCAATCCTAACTCTGCCATATGTCTGTTGTAAGACCTTGGGCAAGTCACTTCTCTGGGGCTGAGTTACCTCTTCTGTAAAATGGGGATAAGAGTGTGAGCCCCATGTGGGACAGGGACTGTGTCCAACCTAACTTGTATCTACCCCAGCACTTAGAACAGTTCTTAGCACATAGTGAGCGCTTAAGTGCTTATGAGAAGCAGCGTGGCTCAGTGGAAAAGAGCCTGGGCTTTGGAGTCAGAGGTCATGAGTTCAAATCCCAGCTCTGCCACTTGTCGGCTGTGTGACTGTGGGCAAGTCACTTAACTTTTCTGTGCCTCAGTTACCTCATCTGTAAAATGGGGATTAAGACTGTGAGCCCCATGAGGGACAACCCGATTCCCCTGTGTCTACCCCAGCGCTTAGAACAGTGCTCTGCACATAGTAAGCGCTTAACAAATACCAACATTATTATTATTATTATTATTATTATTAAGTTTATGTTAAGTTTATGTTTCTATCTCCCTCCTCCCTTAGCCCCAGAGGATGTTTATAAACAGTGGCTCTGCTCTTCCTCAGTCGAAGGTGCAGAGAGGGAAGGGTAAGGCAGATAAGTTCTAGTTGGCTGTGCTTAGCTGAGCAGTGCTAACGAAGTCGGCCATTTCTCTACAACAATTAAAATTTCAATTATAGCCAAGACGATGGTGGTGGTGGCTTGTGTGTGCCACCCTCAGAACCTGGCACGTCCGACCACGACATGCATCACGGACACAGAGCCTCGGCCCATCACCCAGACGGTGAAGGTCCTCCTCAACTTTGGCCTCCCCCGTTTATTGTGTGACCCAAGGCAACTGTCACAGCCTCTCTGGGCTACCAAGGTAGCCACTCCATACAGGGGCAGGTCCTAGCCACAGTAGGGTCCAGGGTTGGAACACAAGGTAGAGCTGATGAACGGGAAACTAATAATAATAACAATACTAATAGTAATAATAGTAAATACTGGGGTAAATACAGTGCAATCAGATCAGATATCATCCCTGTCCCACACAGGGCTCACAGCTTAATCAATCAATCACATTTATTGAGCACTTCTTGTGTGCAGAGCACTGTGAGCACGGACTTTGGAGACAGAGGTCGTGAGTTCTAATCCTGGCTCTGCCACTTGTCAGCTGTGTGACTGTGGGCAAGTCACTTAACTTCTCTGTGCCTCAGTTACCTCATCTGTAAAATGGGGATTAAGACTGTGAGCCCCACGTGGGACAACCTGATTCCCCTGTGTCTATCCCAGTGCTTAGAACAGTGCTCTGCACATAGTAAGTGCTTAACAAATACCAACATTATTATTATTATTATTATTGTTACTAAGCACTTGGGAGAATACGATATAACAAGACACATTTCCTGCCTACAGCAAGTTTACAGTCTAGGGGACTGTCAAGCACTGTTCTAAATACTGAAGTAGATGTGGGTCAATCAACCCACATGGGGATCAAAGTCAAAGTAAGAGGGAGATCAGGTATTGAGTGTCCATTTTACAGATGAGGAAACTGAGGCCCAGAGAAGTGAAGCTACTTGCCCAAGGTTACACAGCAGACAAGCGCCAGAGCTGGGATTAGAACCCAGGTCCTGACTCCAAGGCCTGTGCTCTTTCCACTAGGTCAGGGCTGCTTCCTCGGGTGCAGGCACAGTAGAATGGAGTGAAGCAAAGCAGGAGGTACTGGGGTATGATCTAAAGGAGAACTTCCCGATAGAGAAAGGAGATGGGATGACTTTTCTGTGTGACTCACTCTCCAGGAACTACTCCACCCCTCGGGGCTTCCTTCCCCCAACTCTGTGGCAGGATCAGAGTCCCATAAGGGCAGGACCCTGGACGACATGACCCAAGGGCTCATCTGCTGGCAGGACTCACAGGCTGGGGCTCTGAGACTGCAGCCTCAAGCTTGCATATAGCTCAGGGAGCTGGCTGGGAGGGTGAGGAGGGCCCCCCCTGAGATCCCACCCCCACCCCGGGGAGACAGGGCTCCACCAGCGAGGCTACAACATGATGATTGATGATGGCAGTGGCCACATCTCCTCTCTGGAATTGTGGGGAAGCGTGGGTGGGTGAGCGGGGAGGGGCCAGTGCCACCGGTCCGTGACACAGAGTGCTGAGCTATGGACTCAGGAAGGACGTGATGCCGAAGAACCTCAGACCAAGTCCAGGAATGCAGGTTATCAATCAGTCAATCAACGTATTTATTGAGTGCTTATTGTGTGCAGAGCATTGTACTAAGAGTTTGGGAGAATACAATATAATAATATAACAAGGTGATATTCCTTTAATGCCAACTTTGCTATTTGGGCACCTGGCATCCCCATAATCCCCCTTCCTTTCTTTCCTAGCCTGCTTTCTAAGTGGTTCCCACCCCCATCTCCTCTCCCCCTGACGCTCCCAGCCTTCCAGAACAGGGGCAAAGGGAGAGACCCCTACAGTTTTCTGAGTGGGACTCCCAAGACTTACCCATTCTGGGCCTCTGATGAGACCAGAGCATTTACAATCAGGTCTGGAAAGATGTCAGCTTTCCAGCCTGTCGCTTTTTGAAATCTTTTCCTCCCCAGTCCAACCCCCAGTCCCATGGCTAAAATCCCAGCCCTCTTTTTAGCCCCCGTGACCCAAAATGTAATCTTGGTCCAACTGGTCCTCCAGCCCCCTCGGCCCCCTCTTCCCCGGCTCCTCCCCGGGCTGTCAGGTCATGCCCGGGGAAAAGCCTGGCTGTCTCTCCTGGCCCCAGCAGCAGGGGCACAGTGGGGGCACAGCAGGAGACTGGGGAGGATAGAGGAGGAGGAGGAGGAGGGAGGAGGGGGCTCCTGGCCTTCGGCAGGGCCCCAGGCAGACATGGGCACCATGGGCCTCTCAGTGGGCAGCAGGCACACGGCTCAGTTGGTAGACCCGGGAGACCTCTCGGTAGGCATTGCGCAGCAGGACGTAGGGGAAGCAGGACTCCAGCATGTCCAGGGTGAGGAATGGGGATTCTTCCACCACCTATGAGAGACAGCCAGGGGACAGTTGGGTGAGTCTGGGTGAGGGACAGACCGGCGACCAGGGGGGTGAGGCTGGGTGAGAGACAGGCTGGGGACCAGGCCGGTGAGGTTGGGCAGGGACAGTCACAGACTGGAAGAAGGTTCAATTGAGGATTGGGTGGGTAAGGTTTGGGAAGGGACAGCCTGGGGACAGGGCAGGTGAGGCTGAGAGAGGGACAGACCGGGGACCAGGTGAGAAACGGACTGAGGACTGGGCAAGGGACAGACCAGGGCCTGGTCAAGTGAGGCTGGGGGAGGGATGGACCAGGGATCAGGAAGGTGAGTCCAACGAGAGACAAATGGGGACTGGGGACTGGGGGAGGGACAGACCTGGTGCTGGGTGAGTGAGGCTGAAGGAGGGACGCTGAGCCATTGAGGCTGGGGGAGGAATAAATCAGGGACTGGGAGGGTGAGGCTGGACAAGGGAAGACAGGGAGCAGACAAGTGAGGCTGGGGAGGGATGGACCAAGAACTGGAAGGGTGAGCCTGGACATGGTACAGACTGGAGATCAGGTGAGAGACTGACTGGCCAGGCCCACCCCAGAAACATGCTTGGCACCAGGGTCCAGCTGGTGCCTTCCTGCCTGGAAGCAGGGGGAGGAATGCAATGACCAGGCACAGAGGTTAGTCTGAGGGCAGGGGAGTGCAGGAGGTTGAAGGAAGTTGAGGCTGAGCAAGGGGATGGGGTGGGGTGGGGGAAACTTCTGTTAATATCTATGTCTGTCTCCTCTGCTAGGCTGTAAACTCCTTGAGGGCAGGGTTCATATCGTCCAACTACTGTACTTTCCCAGGAGCTTCTGGCATTATTCAGGACCCAGCAGGCATTTAGTAAATACCATTGGTTACATAAAGATGCTGAGGAGACTTCTGATCCTGTGTTACCTCAACAATGCTCAACCCTCTCTGTGTTTCAGTGTCCTCCCCTTCTCCCCCACCAAACTTATACGGGCATTGGGTTCTTGAGGAGAGGACCACAGATCCAGAGAGGATGAAATATTTGGAGAAGAGAGGGTAGAGGTAGGGTGGAGTTTTGGGATCGTACATCACTAAGAGAGCACCGCCTTCCTCTAGCAATGGGTCTAAATTGCAGTAGGAGGGATGGAGGTTGGACAAAGAGCTGAAGAGGAGAACTAGATAGAAGAAGAGACGTGGGACCTGGGAGGGGTTAGGAAGTCTCTGGAAATCTAGGAAAGGGTCTCGTTTGGTGGACCTGTGAGCTTGTTGCAGGCAGGAATGTGTCTGTTGTTATATTATACCCTCCCAAGCGCTTAGTACAGTGCTTTGCACACAGTAAGCACTCATAAATACGATTGAATGAATGAATGAATGAGGAAAAGCTCTGCACCCAGCCAGAGGGATGGATGAGGTGATCGCCCTGCTTTACTTCCAGGCCCAAGAGTCTTCGGAGGGAGCGGGTTCTCCGGTGGGCTGGAGGAAGATGCAGGGAGGGAGGTCGAGGCTGAGGAGGGCTTGTAGGCCAGAAAAGCCTACAACCCCCCAGCCCCCGCGGACCCAAGCCCCCAAACCCTGCCCCCTGGCTCTGATGGGCAGCTGAGGGGGCTTAGCCCACCACCCGCCCCCACTGCTGCCTTGTGCCGAGTCGCTTGGGAACCCTCCGGAGAGGCTGCGGGAAGCCCGGGATGTGATTAATTAGTCCAATTAGCAGCCGGAGTGCTGCAGCCATCTCCGCAGCCCCCCTTCCCCCCCACCCTGCCTCCAGGACGGGTGCGGTGGATCAACTGTCCCGGAGAGGTCTACGCCCCCGGAACCGCGAGGGTAGGGGGATGTAGACAGGGGCTTGGAGAAAAACCAACAGCGTGGTTAATGGAAAGAGCACGGGCTTGGGAGTCAGAGGACATGGGTTCTAATCCTCCTCTGCCATTAGCTTGCTGTGTGACCTTGGGCACTCCACTTAACTTCTCTGTACCTCAGTTACCTCATCTGTAAAATGGGGATTGACTGTGAGCCCCAAATGAGACAACCTGATTACCTTGTTTTTATCCCAGCGCTTAGAACAATTCTTGGCATATAGTAAGCACTTAACAAATACTATTATTATAAAAACCACAGTCTGTCCCAGTCCTGCCATCACCCAGCTCCCTGAGGACCCCCCAAGAGGAAACACCCAACTCCTTTGGTGTTTTTTTTTTTATTGGCCAGGGGTCGCAGTGGTCATCTTGCCATTCCCCTGCCTCCGTGCCACCCCCCGCCACACACACACACACACACGCCTTCCCCTGCGAGGTGGGGGACGGGGGGTGGGGGGAATAGACTGGGGCTAGAACAAGAGGAAAAAGACCTGAAACAACAGGAGAAGGGATGTAAGTCAGACAACAGGAAGAACTTCCCAATGGGGTATTGGCAGGCAGGAAAACGAATGAACAAGAAGACAAAGATCTCTCGGCCCAAGAGAGGTATCTCTCCCCTCTCCATCGCTCCCCCGCCTCACCCCTTTCAACTGGACAATCTTTGTAGTCTGGGGAATGGATCTGTCTCGAGTCAGGGGGATGGCCCGGATGTCCTCAGCATGGGGTCTGGTCCTAAGATGCAGTAGAAAGGTGACCCCGAGCTGGAGAGGAGAGAGCCAGGGGCTCTGCGGATGTATGTGGTGGGAGGGAGCTCCCTCTTTTACCAACCTCCGTAGCCCCCCTGTGTGGGAGCTGGGCCAGACTGGCACAAGAGCTCAGAGGCAAAGCCCGGGCTTGGCACCCCCGACCAGGGTGCGGGAGGGAGAGCTCCGATCTCAGGCAGACGGAACCGCTTCCTGGATGCGAGCCTCCAGTCTCGGCCGCCCTCTTTTGCGGCTTCTTTCTCCGTGGATACATTTGCATTTAAATTGGTTTGCAGCAGCCCGCGAAGTAGCCAGAGAATATAAAATCTGCAGGTCTGCGATCCGCTCCACCTCCCATGGCCCCCTGGCCCTCTGACCCCGTACCCCCTGACCCCACGCCCTCCCTGGCCCTAAGCCCCCCGAACCCCGGCCCCTACCCCTCTCTGGCTTCGTCCTTCAGGGGACCAAGGAGGTCCAGCGGGGTGCAGACCAGCCAGTCAAGGTCAGCAGGAAGAGGGGGCCCCCTGCCCCCCGAAGGGGATCTCCCTCTTCACTCCCAAACTGGGCCTTCTGCAGGGGAGACCGAGATGGGGAAGGGGCCTGGACTGGGGGCGACTCTAGACTGTAAGCTCACTGTGGGCAGGGAGCGTGGCTACCAACTCTGTTATAGTGCACTCTCCCAAGAGCTTAGCACTGTGCTCTGCACAAAGTAAGCGTTCAATAAATATGATTGACTGACTGATTGCCTCCTCCCTGGATTGGGTCCCCGGTCACTTCTGCCCTGAGAGCTGCCCCATCGTCCCCGTCCCGGAAGGCGGGACTGCCAACCAGGGCCGAGAGTAAGGATGTAGCCCAGGTAGTGTCTGCCCTGTGGTCCCTGTTGTCCCCGAGGGCCCTCGGGGAGGGGAGGGGCCCAAAGGGTGTTAGCCCGTTGTGGGGAGGGATTGTCTCCATTTGTTGCTGAACTGTGGTAAGGGATTGTCTCCATTTGTTGCTAAATTGTACTTTCCAAGTGCTCAGTACAGTGCTCTGCACACACGATTGAATGAATTAAAATGAGCTTGGCCCCGGCCCTAAGCCACGCCTCCCTATGATCAGGCCATGCCATCCATCCAGGATCCTCCCCATGCCAGCAAACACTGACCAGGCGCATGAGCAGGGAGATGGACTCTCGGTTCCTCGATTTCAGCTTGTCCGTCTCCTGGCCCAGCTGCAGGAGGCTGATGGACGCCACCTAGGGGGAAGGAGCAAGGAGGGAGAGATCCGGATTCAAATCCAGAGGCTAGTGTAGACACCCACCCGGCCGAGGACCTGGATTCAAATCCAATGGCTAGCGTAACAGTAATAATAGTAACAATTGTGATATTTGTTAAGCACTCATTATGTGTCAAGCACTGTACTAAGCCCTGAGGTGGATACAAGATAATCAGGTTGGACACAGTCTCTGTCCCATATGGAGCTCACGTTATTTCTGTCAATCTCTCCATTTTGGTCTCTCCCTTAATTTCCCATCTCTTTTCTGCCTCGATCTCTGTCTCTGTCTTTCTTGCTCCATCTCTGCCCTTCTTCTGACTCTCTTTCTCTGCTTCTCTCCATCTGTCTCTCACTCTTCCCCACAATGTCTCTTGCTCTGCCCTCCACATCTGTGGGTCTTCACCTCCCCACCTCAGTCTCTTGCTCTGCCTCTCTCCATCTCTGCCTCTCACTCCATTTCTCTATACCTCTATCTCCACCTCCCCCTAACAATCTCCTCCACCTCTGAGTTGTTTTCTGGCCCTCTTTTGGAATGTCTCTCCCTCCTATCACCCAGTTTTGGACTCTTGCCAGCTGCCTCACCTGTACGATGCAGCTTGGGGATGTCTGTCTGGGCCACACCTTGGAGGGACCTGGTCTTAGGAACCTCTGGAGGCCTGGGCTTGAAAGCTATTTTTTGTGTGTGTGTGTGTGTGTGTGTGTGTGTGTGTAGGGGAGTAATCCATCAGTGATATTACACTGTGCTAACTGCTGGAGTAGATACCAAATAATAAGGTTGGACATGCACCTGTCCCACATGCGGCTCACAGTTTATGTTGGAGGGAAAACAGATACTGAATCCCCATTTTACATATCAGGAAATTGTGAAGTTAAGTGACTTGCCCAAGGTCACACAGCAGGTAAATGGCAGAGCCAGGATTAGAGCCCAGGACCTCTGACTCCCAGGCCAGTGCTCTTTACATTAGGCCCCACTGCTACCCAGATTCAAAACCAGAAGCTAGCATAGACACCCACCCAGCTGGGGAACTGGATTCAAACTCATCAGGATCCCATGGGGGTGTAGATGGCCAAGCACAGAAGCTGAGGAGACAGTGCTGTGCTGGTGGGATTGGACCTTGACTCCGGGGGTCTCTGTAGATCAGGACTGGGTGAGAAGAGGGGACACCTTGGAAGATACCGAGGAGGTGATGCAGAAGAAAAGGGGAGCATGAGCCAGGAATGGGGCTGGACCAGGTAGTAAAAAAGAAAAGAAAGGAGAAGCGGCATGGCCTATATTCTTTATTCTTCTCCTCTCCCAGCCCCACAGCACATATGTACATATGTATACAAGTACTTATGTACATATCTGTTATTTATTTATTACATAAGTACTTAAGCATATATTTGTAATTCATTTTATATTAATGTCTGTCTCCCCCTCTCTAGACTGTATACTCTTTGTGGGCAGAGAATGTTTCTGTTATATTGTTATAGTGTAATAACAATAACAGTGGTCCCCCATAGGGCTGACAATATTAAAATCCATTTTCAAGATGAGGGAACTGAGGCACAGAGAAGTGAAGTGACTTGCCCAAGGTCACCCAGCAGACAAATGACTAAAGTGGGATTAGAACCCATGACCTTCTGACTCCCAGACTCGTGCTCTATCCACTAAGACATGCTGCTTGCACTCTCCCAAGTGCTTAGTACAGTGCTCTTCATACAGTAAGTGCTCAATACAATTGCCTGACTGAGCCCCATTTCAAGATTCCTGAAAGTTGACTAACTGATTGACAACCAGGAAGCTCTTCCCGTGCTGCTTTGATCTAAGTTGAGTGGGCTGTGGCCATCTTGAGGAACAAGCAGGGCTTAGCCCAATGCTTTGCACACAGTAGGCGTGCAATCAGTACAATTGATTTACTGATTAAGGTTGCCAGCCCAGAGGGAGAGAAGTCAGAGCTGAGAGCCTGAGACCACCAGCCTGTCCATCCCCCTGTGCCCAGATGCCCAGGAGCTCCTGTTGAGTCAGTCGATCATATTTTTTGCGCACTTATTGTGCATAGAGCACTGAACTAAGCACTTGGGATAGTACAATGTAACAATATGACAGACACATCCCCTGCCCATAAAGAGCTTACAATCTAGAGGGTGGACACCCGGGCAGGAGGATACCCTACTGACACCCCCTAGCACACACACTGGCTCCCCAAAGGGGCACACTCACCACCAGGAACTCCTTGAGGTGGGTCTCGATATTCTTGTTGTGGAGAGTGAAGAGGGCGGCAGCCACCTGGATGATGGCCTTGGTCAGGCAGTGGATGTTGTTGCTGAAGCCTGAGTGGACAGGGACCGGGGGAGACCATGGCGGGCTCTGCTCACAAGGCTGGGCATGCCCCAGCCGAGCCCAACCAGGGGGGTTTCCCAGACTGTGCTGGCCAGACAACCAGGGCTCAGGGGCCAGAAGGAAGGAGCAGAAAACACTGAGGGTGTGGTGGGGGTTCTAGGGACACTGAAGGGGAGAGGGGCAGAGGCTGGAACTAGGAACATTGGAGGGAGGGAGTGGTAGGGCTGGAGACATTGGAGGAGGAGTTCCAGGGTCTGGAAGTGGGGACATTGGAAGGGGAGGGGGGAAGGGACTGGGCCTGGGGACATAATATTTATTGAGCGCTTACTATGTGCAGAGTACTATGTACTAAAGCGCTTGGGAGAATACAATTTAAAGAGAAGAGGGGCAGGGGTTGAGGACATTGGAGGGGGAGAGGGGCATCTTGGGAGACTGGTTGGATTTCTGAGCCCTGGGGCAGACCCTGGTTTTCTTGTATGTGAGTTTCAAATGAACAAATTTCTACTCGAGTCCTTAGCCCCAGCAAGTTTGGGATTGTGTTTACAGACCCAACTCCAGTTTTCCAACAGCAAAGGAGAGCAGAGAAGCAGCTGGGAGTGACTCGGGTTTCCAGGGACCCCCACCCCAGCTAACTCCAGGCCCTCAAGCTCCTCAAACTCACTCCTGGACACCCCCCCTCCCAAGGCCCTCAACCCCGACTCTCACCGTCAGTTTCGATGTTGAAGAAGGAGGAGGGGTCGGTTGCCAGGAATGGGATGGAGACTGCGATGAAGATGAGAAGGAGGCAGGCCACTTTGTACTCTTCCTCGGGGGAGGAGCCATCTGGGGAGTGAGGGCAGAGAAAGGGGGGAGGTCCAGCAAGATGGGGATGGGGCCCGAGCTGGGACTGAGTTTGGGAGAGAATGGGTCCCAGGGGTGAGGGGTGAAACTGCTTGAATCGAAGCAGGGGTGGGAGGTGGGGGGGGGAGGCCTAGTCAGAGAGGTGGGATGAGTGAAGCGGGAGTGTTAGCTGACAGAATTTACCTGGAAAGGGCTGGGAGAGAAAGGTAGAGCTAGAGGTAGAGAAGCAACATGGCCTAGTGAATACAGCACGGGCTTGGGAGTCAGCAGAATGTGCGTTCTAATCCCAGCTGTCACTTGTCTGCTGTGTAACCTTGGACAAGTGTTAAGTATGTAGCCACTTAATTTCGCTGTGCCTCAGTTACCTCATCAGTAAAATGGGGATTAAGACTGTGAGCTTCATGTAGGTCGTGGGCTGTGTCCAACCTAATTAGCTTGTATCTATCCCAGCGTTTAGTACAGTGCCCAACACATAGTAAGTTCTTAAATACCATAAAATAGAGCTAGAGATAGAAAGAAAGTGTATTTTTGCATGCTCCTGGGAGTGTATATGGACTCACAAGATGGCCAGGCTTGTGGGAGTTGGGAGGGGCGGGGGGATGAGGGTTTGTCCTTGCTTGTAGGACTTCAGACCCCAAGCTGCCAGCCCTCTACTGTCATGCCATGCCACCCTCAGCCAAGTTCTGCCCATCTGGCCTGGGATCTCAATCTCACCTGCCTCCCCACATCCCACCCGGTTCTGCCTATCCGGATTCAGATCTCACCTGCCTTCAGGTTGGCTATGGCGGCCACCAGGGCTGGGTCAATGTCGCAGCCCACACCCGCCGCTGCCGCCAGCTCGAAGATGCTCAGGGTCACCTGGGGAGAGGAGAAGTCCAGGCTGGGGAAGAGAAGGTCAGATCCTCCGGTCCGGGGGTGGAGGCAGATGGGGGACAATAGACCGGCTCCTGGGATGGGGGAGTGAAGGAGGTGGGGGGGGACACAATAGGCCATATCCCGGGGTGGGGGAGTAAAAGCAGGTGGAAGACAGTAGGCCAGATCCTGGTGCGGGGGAGTGGAGTCAGGCTGGAGAGAATAAGCAGGAAGGCCACAGAGAATGGGCCAGATCTCCGAACGGAGGTGGAGGCAGGCCGGAGAGAAGAGGGCAGATCACGGGGTGAGTAAGGACAACACCTCTAGTCAGAGATTGTGGGAGTTGACAGGAGGGACAGAGTGGATGGAGAAATCTGCCAGACAAGTGTGTGGCTAGGAGCGTGGAGAGGGTGCAGGGCAGGCTGAACGGCGTAAGGGGAGCACATGCCTCCTGCTCCAGCCTTAGCTGATTGCCCCTGCTCCCTCGGTCCCCGCTCCCTTGGCCCATGCTCCCCGAGCCTCGGCTCCCCCGGTTCCCCTAGCTGCTCAGCAAGGCTCAGAGACAGGTGGTGAGAGCCACCAGGGGCAAACCAATCTGGGGGCACTCCCTCCTTCAGCTAACGCCGGTGCCACTCCTGCCATAACCTCAGGTTCCCTGCTGGGTTCTGCCCCACTGGCACTGGGTCCTGCCCCTTCGCACCAGCTGACCCAACAAGTCAACCCTGGCAGCGTCCCACTGTTGGCAGGCATGCGTGGCCTCCACCCTGGCCAGGCTGAAGGGTTTCCCTCTTCCCCACGGGCAATTCCCCCACCTGGAGGTCACCCTGTGTCCCTCCTCACCCAGAAATCCAATCCAAATCCCTCTTGTTGTAATTTGAGTCCTCTGACTCTCCTGCTCTGGCCTAGCCCAGGCCCAAGAACACCTGCCCTGAGCAAAGTTCCTTCAGACACTGGGTTCCCAGGATCTCTGGGGTCTCTGGGGTTCCAAATTATCTTGCCATCTGCCTCGACAGGCCAGGCCTGGGTTTCTCCCCAGCCCTCCCACCTGCTCCAGGGACTCTGGGGGACCCTAGAGACTTGACTGGGAAATGCCAGGAGCTCTGATGAAGGGCAGAACCCATGGAGGTGGTGTAGAGCAGTGGAGGGGGGCAGCGGGTGGAGTGGACAGAGAACAGCAGAGGAGACAGTGAGGGACGGGGTGAGCATCGGGATGGGCAGGAGAGTGGAGGGGGGAGCAGAATGGCAGAGTCTGAGAGAGGGCAGGGTCAAGATGGGGGAGAAGAAGAGGGGAAGGGTCTGGGTCAAGGCAGGGAGACACAAGAACCATCCCAGATACAGCATGAGCCTGGAAGTCAGAAGGAGCTGAGTTCTAATCCCGGTTCTGCCACTTGTCTGCTGTGTGACCTTGGGCAAGTCATTTCACTTGTCTGTAAAATGGGGATTAAGACTATGAGTCCTCTGTGGGACAGGGACTGTGTCCAACCTGATTAACTTGTATCTACCTCACAGAGTAAGCATTTAGCAAATACCACAGAGGAAAAAAAAGAGAAAGATGGGAGAGGGGGCGGAAGGGGTGAGAAGAGAGCCTGGCCTGTTTGCCTGGCCAGGGGGAGGAGGATAACCAGCTGAATGACCATCAGATCGCTGCCAGAGGCTGATGAAGAGTTCAGAAGAGGGCGGGTGGTAGGGGTAGGAGCTGGAGGAGGTGGAGAGAAGAGGGAGGGAAAGGGAAGGAAGGTGGGGGAGATAAGGGGGAAGAAGGGGGCAGGGAGGAGGAGGAGGCAGTTCTATTCTAAAACCAAAAAGTGCCAGAGCTCTTGCCTCAAAAAACAGCAGGGAGGGGAGGGGGGCCTATTTGCATACTGATTGGATCAAATGTGCATATTACTCATTTCTCATAAAAATTCATAGAAATCCCCCAGCCCTCCTCCCCCCAGGGCCCCCTCCCCTCAACACCCCCCCCCACCCATCCGCCCACCAGCTCCTTACCTTGATGTCGGTGTCTGGGGTGACAAACTCCTTCAGACACTCAATGGGGCCCATGAGGAAGGGGCAATGAGATGAAAACACCTGGAATCAAGAGCCCAGAGCCATCAGGATCCTGGGGGGCCAGGGAGGGGCCTCCCCCTACCCTTCAACTTCTTTTCAGTGGCACCCAGCTCCTAACCCTCTTCCTGGCCCCTCCCCCTCTCCTCCAATGGCCCCAGACCCTGCTCTGACATTCCCTGACATCCACCTCCCACTGCCCCTCCGGCCCCACTCGCCTCCCGCAACCCCTCCTGGGCCATGGAGCGGAAGGTGAGGATGACTCCGATGATGGTCATACGTTTCAGCACGTTCTCTGCCGCTGTGGAGAAGCAGAGGAGGGGGGCTCTGTGTGAGAGCAGGGATCCCTTCACACAGCCCCTCCCCAGGACCCTTCCCCACCCCCAACTCTAGTCCAGCTCGAGTCCTCTGCCACCCTGATTCCTCACTGCCAGGTCATCTCCAGCCATGGGGCTCGGGGCTTCTAGACCACCCTACCCCCATCCCCAAGGCCCCCAGGACCCCAGGAAGCAGGGCAGCTGACCATTGAGGCGGGGCAGCAGAGAGGACATCAGCTCTGGCTTGCTGAAGTTGGACCGGATCTGGACGAGCACATCCATGTTCTCCACCACCAACTTCTGCAGCGGGGACCGCAGAGGGACCCACCAGGAATCACAGGGGACTGAGTTTGTGTCTGGGGTCTGCTTCCCTGCCCCCTTCCCTCCCCAGGACCCTCCACCCCCCTTCCCTACTCTCTGCCAACCTTATCCCACCTCCTCCTGCCCTGCTTCCTCCCCATCTGGGGCTCACGGTAGTCCCAGCCTCTTTCACCCCCACCCCTGCCCTGGCTCCCCAGCCCCAGGCCCGGTACCTTCAGCTCCACGATCTGTGAGGTGACGTGCCACATCAGGTTTTCACTGAGGAACTTCATGCCATAGGGACCCAGGAGCTCAGCCAGGGCCCGCATCTCTGGGGGTGAGTGAATGGTGTGGAAGAGGCAAAGGGGGAGGGAGAGAAGGGACAGGTGCCTTCTCCTCGTGTGCTTGAAGGGAAGCTGGGCAGGTGCTGGGACCCCTGGCTGGGTCACCCTTGTACTGCCTACCTGGCTGGAGCCAGAGATCCTTAGCCTCCCCTCAGCCTTTCTGGGGGTTGTCAAGCTCTCTTTGGCCCCTCAGCCTCCTCTTGGCTTCCTGGCCTCCTCTCAGCTTCCTTTGGGCCATACAGTCTCCCTGGAGTTCCTCAGCCTTCCTGAGGCCTCTTGACCTCCCCTCTGACTCCCTGGGGTTGGACACCCAAGACTCTGTCCAGGCCCTAAGGTCCTCAATATCCCTGAGCTTGGAAAAGGTCAACACACCCCTCCTTCCCTCCAATCAAAACCGGCTTTGGAACTCACCACTAGGTTCAGGGGATGGGGGTTGGGACCAGCCTGCTGCCTGTCCTTACCCCCTCACCCCAGTACTCCCTCCTGAGTCTTGGAGGACATCACATCCACCCCCCTGCCTCTGAGCAGGACACCCCAAACACAGCTAAGGTAGGGGAAGTGCCCTTGTAGGGGTAGACACTCAGAGGGGAGGAGACAGCCATAGACCTCCCCGCCCGGTGGTCAGAAAGTCATTCTTTCAGGCTAAATTCACCAATGACCTCCTACTTGCCAAATCCAATGGCCTCTACTCTATCCCAATCCTCCTCAACTTCTCAGCTGCCTTGATCACTGCAGACCACTCCTTTCTCCCGGAAATAAGATCTAACCCTGACTTCATTTACACTGTCCTCTCCTGGTTCTCCTTCTATCTCTCTGGCCACTCCTTCTCAGTCTTTTTCACAGGCTCCTCTGACTCCCACCCTCTAACTCTGGGAGTCCCTCAAGGCTCAGTTCTGTGTATCTTGATGCTCCCATAGCTTCAACTACCACCTCTTTGTGAATGATTCCCCAAACTCTCTCTCCAGCCCAGACCTCTCTCCTTTGCAGTCTCATATTTCCTCCTGCCTTCAGGACATCTCTACTTGGATGCCCTGACAACACTTCACACTTAACATGTCCGAAATAGAATTGCTCATCTTTCCACCCAAACCTTGTCCTTCCGCTGTCTTTCCCGTCACTCTAGACAACACCACCAGCCTCCCTGTCTCACAAGCCCATAACCCTGGCATTATCAAGTCATCTCACTCATTCAACCCACCTATTCAGTCTGTCACCAAATCCTGTCAGTTTTACCTTCACAACATCTCTAAAATCCACCCTCTCCTCTCCATCCAAACTGTTACCACGCTGAGCCAAGTATTTGTTATATCCCACCTTAACTACTGTATCAGTCACCTTGCTGACCTCCCTGCATCCCGACTCTCGCCACTTCAGTCCTTACTTCACTCTGCTGCCCAGATCATTTTCCTAAAAAAAAATTCAGTCTATGTCTCTGCTCTCCTCAAGAACCTCCAGTGGTTGCCCACCCACCTCTGCATCAAGCATAAACTGCTTCCCACGGGTTTTAAAGCACTTAATCAGTTCTCCCCCTCCTACCTTACTTACTTTGCTGATCTCCTACTACAACCCAGCCCACACACTTCGCTCCTCTAACTTCAGCCTACTCACTGTAACTCAAACTTGTCTCTCACCACTAGCTCTTGCCCAGGTTCTCCCTCTAGCCTGGAACTCCATTCCCCTTAATATTTAACAGTTCACTACCTTCCTCACCCTCAAAGCCCTCCTAAGAAGACATCTCCTCCAAGAGGCCTTCCCTGACTTAGCCCTCATTTTCCCTACACCCTCTCCCTTCTGCATCACCTATGCACTTGGATCTGTACCCTTTAAACCCTGGATTTTCACCCCATCCTCAGCCCCCATCACTCATCCTATTCCGGCTAGATTCCTGCATCAGGCTCCTTGCTGATCTCCCATTCTCCTGTCTCTCCCCACTCCAGTCCTTACTTATTAACAATAATAACAATAATAATAATAATAATAATATTTATTAAGTGCTTACTATGTGCCAAGCACTGTCATAAGCACTGGGATAGATTCAAGGTAATCAGGTTGGACACAGTCCCTGTCTCACATGGGGCTAACAGTTTTAAACCCCATTTTACAGAGGAGGTAACTGAGACCCAGAAAAGGGAAGTGACTTGCCCAAGGTCACACAGCAGATTAGAGGCAGAGCTAGGATTAGAATCCACATCCTCTGACTCCCAAGCCTGTGTTCTTGCCACTAGGCCGTGCTGCATACTTCACTCTGCTGCCCAGATCATTTTTTTTTTTACAAAAACGCTCAGGCCACATTTCTCTGCTCCTCAAGAAACTCCAGTGGTTGCCCATCCACTTCCACATCAAACAAAAACTTCTCAACATTGGCTTTAAAGCACTCAAGCACCTTGCCCCCTCTTACCTCACCTTACTACTCCCCTACTACAACTTGGCCCACACGCTTTACTCCTCTAATGCTAACCTTCTCACTGTGCCTCGATCTCGTCTATCTCACTGCCGACCCCTCATCCATGTCCTACCTGCGGCCTGGAACACCCTCCCTCCTGAAATCCGACAATTACTCTCCCCTCTTCAAAGCCTTAGTGAGGGCACATCTCCTCCAAGAGGCCTTCCCTGATTAAGCTCCCCTTTCCTCTTCTCCCACTCCCTTCTGCATCACTCTAACTTGCTCTTTTTGTTCACCCTCCTCCCAGTCCCATAGCACTTATGTACATATCTGTAATTTATATATTTATATTAACATGTCTCCCCCCACTAGACTGTAAGCTCATTGTGGGCAGGAAATGTCTGTTTTTTGTTGTATTGTACTCCCCCAAGCGCTTAGTACAGTGCTCTGCACACAGTAAGCACTCAATAAATACAGTTGAATGAAGGAATGCATATCAATAATTTCTTTTAATGTCTGGCTCCCCTTCTAGACTTCATGTTTCTTGGGGGCAGGAACGTGCCTACAATTCTACTGAGCTCTCCCAAGCACTTAGTAGAGTGATCTGCACACAGTAAGCACTCAAATACCATTGATTGATTGATGAAAAGGAGAAATATGAAGGGGATGGAGGGAAAGAGGAAAGAGGAGGAGTAACAGCAGCAGTAAGCTGTACTAGTAATAATAATAATAATGGTATTTGTTTTAAGTGCTTTCTATGTGCTAGGCACTGTACTAAGCACTAGGGTGGGTATAAGCAAATTGGGTTGGACACGGTCCTTGCCCCACGTGGGGCTCACAGTCTCCAACCTCATTTTACAGATGAGGTAACTGAGGCACAGAGAAGTGAAGTAACATGCCCAAGGTCACACAGCAGACAAGTGGCAGAGCTGGGATTAGAATCCATGACCTTCTGACTCTCAGGCCTGTGCTCTATCCACAGTGCTGTGCTGCTTCCCTAATAGTAGCAGTAGTAACTGCTCTTAGATTGTGAGCTCCCAGAAGGACAGAAACCATTCTAATTCCCAAATGTGTATTCTCCCTTAGTGCTTAGTATAGGGCTCTACATACAGTCAGTTCTTAACAAACACTTTTCTACTTACTACTACTAGCAGCAGTAGCATTTACTGAACAGCCACTTGGTGCTTGAGAAGTAGAGGACCATGAAATGACTCGTTCCCTGCCCACAAGGAACTTATACTCCAATCGGGGAGACAGACATAAAAAAGCAGGGAAGAAGGAAAGGCCATCAACTGTCCATGCTTCATCTTCATCTGTCACTCCCATCCCACTGCTTCATCCAGCAGACCACCATTCTACCCATCTTCAAAGTTCTTCTGGAATCCCACCTCCTCCAGGAGGTCTTCCCTGATTAACTCTCATCTCCCCTCCATATGACCACCCTCCAATCACTTCAGCACTTCCTTATCAACTAAGAACTTGGATTTTCACTCCGCACACATACCCTGTAGTACTCCTGTACATATCTTTCAACTCGGTTGCTTCTTCCTGAATGCAATTCCTTTTAGCGACCATCTCCCCCTTTAGACCGTAAGCTCCTTGAGGGCAGGGATTGTGTCTTCTAACTGGGGTCCTCTCTCACCTCAGTGGGGAGGGAGGGGACAGGGGTCTCACCGGAGACGTCGGAGAACTCCTCGGCGCTGAAGGTGGACTCGCCCTCACGCGGAGGGATGCTCATGAAGGCCTGAATAGCCGGGGAGAGGATGATGGTCCCGCCGCTCGCCTGTCTCAGCAAGCTCTCCAGGTACCTGGGAATCGGCAGGGAGCTGTTATCTCTCCACCCTTCCCACCCCCTGCCCTCGGTGGGCACTGGGGAGCCTTGGGCATGCCCAAATGCACAGGCATCTTCTGGCCCCAACCCTGGTCCCCCTACCCTTAGAGAAGCAGCGTGGCTCAGTGGAAAGAGCACGGGCTTTGGAGTCAGGGCTCATGAGTTCGAATCCCAGCTCTGCCACTTGTCAGCTGTGTGACTGTGGGCAAGTCACTTAACTTCTCTGTGCCTCAGTTCCCTCATCTGTAAAATGGGGGTTAAGACTGTGAGCCCCACGTGGGACAGCCTGATTCCCCTATGTCTACCCCAGCGCTTAGAACAGTGCTCGGCACATAGTAAGCGCTTAACAAATACCAACATTAACATTACCCTGGCTCCCTGGCCCCAGACCCTCTCTTCCAACCCCTTTGCCTCAACCCCGCCTAGTACAGTGCTTTGCTCACAGTAAGCGCTCAATAAGTACAATTAATAAATAAAATAAACCCCTCTCTACCCCGGGTTCCCTGGCTGTTGCCCCAGCTCCAGCTCCTCCAACTCTGCTCTTCCCCCACCCACCCCTCTTCTTCCCCGGATCCCACCCAGGAGGGCTGGCGAGAAGCTTTGCTGCATTTTACTGCTGCTGCATGGCCGAGTGGATGGAGCACGGCCTGGGAGAAGGTCATAGGTTCTAACTTGTCTGCTGTGTGACCTTGGGCAAATCACTGTACTTCTCTGTGCCTGTTACCTCATTTGTAAAATGGGGATTGAGACTGTGAGCCCCACGTGGGACAGGGGCTGTGTCCAACCTGGTTTGTTTGGGTCCACCCCAGAGCTTAGTACAGTGCCCGGCACATAGTAAGTGCTTAACAAATACCAGCATCATCATTATTATTATATTATTACCAGGGGGTCTCCTGCTGCCCCGCCCACCTCAGCCCCTCGCCGGAGCATCGGGCTCCCACTGTGCTAACGCTGGACCACGAGCGCCACCCAGTGGGCTGGGGAGGTAGGGAACCTTGTCCCCTTTTCTCTCTCTGGCTGGCCCTGTATCGCCCCATCCTCACTTCCCACTTCTTAGACGCCCCCATCCCCAGTCCTGGGGGCGATCCGAGGTCCGGCCTGGGGTGGACTGAGGACGAAGGCGAGGGGAGGGCGTGGGAAGGGGAAAGGAGCAGGAGGATGAAGGGGGAAGAGAGGGGAAGGGGTGGGGGGGATAAAGAGAAGAGAGGAGAGGAGAGAGGACAGAAGGACCAGTGCCCCTAGAGCCAACCCTTGGGTGTGTGACCAGTTGCGAAAGCGAGGCTTCGCCTTGTAAGGGTCCCAGATTAGTCTCGAGGGCCTCCTGAGAGTTTAAGAGACCCCCAAATTGGAGCGTTATGCTTTGTCAGGTCGCCGACGCCTGCCCTGCAGGCCTCGCCCCTCCCGCCCCAGCCCCAGCCAAGGTCTGGCACGGACCAGTTGGTGTAGAGCGTGGTGATGGTCTGCTCGCCGGCCGAGTCCAGCGGCTGGGTCTGCTGCAGGAGGGCACTGCGGATGACCCGGGTGGCGTCCGCCCCCAGGAACTGGGCCAGAGACTGGATGAAGCCCACGTAGGCCTTGACTCCGGCCAGCACCTCCGAGGGCCGCGCGATCTCCTGGGTGGTGGCATTGTAGCCGGCCAGCCACACGATGGCCCTGCGGAATCAGGCCGAGGGGATGGACGGGGCTGGGGCGGGGCCTGGACCCCGACCCCTAGCCGCCCAGCCCCTGGACAATGGGGAGACTGGCTGAGGAGATGGGCGAGGTCAGGAATCCCGGGCCACAACCCCAGCTGGCCCGCCCCTGTGCTCTGGGGACTAATCATGTTGGTATTTACTATGTGCCAAGCACTGTTCTAAGCGCTGGGGTAGATACAAGGGAATTGGGTTGTCCCACGTGGGGCTCACAGTCTTCATCTCCATTTTACAGATGAGGGACCTGAGGCCCAGAGAAGTTAAGGGACTTGCCCAAGGTCACCCAGCTGACAAGTGGCGGGGCCGGGATTAGAACCCATGACCTTACTCCCAAGTCAAGCTCTTTCCTCTAAGCCGCTAAACCACGCTGCTTCCCAGATCTGGGCAACTGGCTAAGGAGATGGCCAAGGGAACTGGCCCAGGCTTCCAGGCCCCGCCTCCAGTTAGAGACGACCAGTCACAGGATGGCCCTGCAGAGACGGATTTAGAGACTGGGGAGGGGCCGGGTTTGACTCTGGCCACGCCTCCTATTCGTCTATCCCCTGGGGCTCTGAGGGCACAGACCGAGGGACTGGGCGGGGCTTGGGCGGACCCTAGAAACGTGGGCCCCACCCCCTACCCAGCCTACCCCCAACCCCCATCCCCATGGGTCTGGGGAACACAGGCCGGGGGGCTGGGTGGGTCTGGGGTCCCTCCTTCCCGCCGTGGGGGCTGTTCCCACCCTCTTCCTGACCCTCATCCTTCCCCCGCTTGACCCTGGGACCGGACATCAACGCATGGACAGGGGAGGGGGGCAGGGCCGGGGACCTGTACCTGTTGAGCCGGCTCTCCAGGTGACTGCTCAGGTACTCTGACGGGTAGATCGTGTGCTCAAACACGGTGAAGCTGGTGGCGTGGTTCATGGACTGGGACAACTCCGTCAGAGTCTGGTGCAGTTTGTCCATCCTAGGGCAGAGGAGCAGAGAGGGAAGGGCCAGGGCAGGGGAAGTCAAGGGTCAGGTGCCTAGGGGGCTCTTCTCAGCACTGGATGCCCGGCGTGTGCCCCTGCTGGCTCTGGGCACAATCTGTAGAGGGACCACGGATCTCCTGTCCCCAGCCCTTTCCGTATAGGAACCACCCACTCTGGCCCCAGCCCCATCCCCTACCCGGACCACCCATCCCGGTCCCGTCCCTGAGCCCCTTACGTGGTGACGATGCTTCGGTTCTTCCTGTGGCTCTCAGCCCCAGGCTTGTCCCTCTCAGGCTCCCCCTTCTTTGGCATCTGCTTCTGTTTGCTCGCCTTCTTGTTCTTGGCCTTACTGATGGTGGTAGCACAGTGTTTGGGCAGCAGCTTTGAAGACACACACACACACAAAGTGTGTCAGTCAGGCCCCCAGTCTTTACCGGCCACCTGAAGTCCCTGCAACCCCTGTATCCCTCCCCCCCTCACACACACACCCCAGCCCCGGGGTCCTCTGGGGTGAGTTCACGGGGCTGCCAATCTGGAGGGAACAGGGCAAGTTGATAAATCAGGGCCCAAATTCTGAGCAATTACTGCAGACTCAGGTGGCCTCTGCTCCTCGGCCACCCCGACCCTGAGATTTCTTATTGGCTGGGGGAAAGGGTGCGTGTGGGCCTCTGTGTGTATGTGGTGGTGCGGGGGGGAGAGGGTGTATGTGTGTATACACGGTTGCCTGCATGTCTCTACATGCCTGAGTAGGTCTGCATGTGTGTCTGTGTGCATGGGTGTACGAACACATGGATGGGCAGGTCTGGGCATGCCTGTGTGGAAAAATGGGGACCCAGGAGGATGGGTGGCTTGTGGGAGGCAGACGGGGACAAGCTGGGAGGGTCTGAGCTCTCTGCAGAGGGCTGGGGCAGTGGTGGGTGGGGAGGGGATGGAGGGTGGGGAAGGGATGGAGTGAGGCAAGACCTGGCCACCGGAAGGCAGGGGGTGGCTGGGCAGGCCAGAGAAGGTTGGGGGGTGCCCCTCTTCCGCACAGAGGTACCTGCTCACTGAGTTTGCGTTGCTCTGCACAGATCTCCAAGACACAGTCGCTGGTCAGCTTTGCCAGCTCCTCCAGGAAGGAGTTACAGAAGTGGAGGGCATGGTTCCTCAGGTGGGGGTACTGGTTGGGGTAAGGGGGGCAACACAAGGACAAATGTGTGTCACTGAGCCCGCCTCAGCCTCTCCCTCCCCACAGGGATGCCTGGGGCAGTAGTCCTTGGGCCAGTCCAGAGCACCCTAGGGATATCTGCAATTTAGGATCTGGGCATCTGGGATTTGGGGGTTGGGATCTGGTGGCTGGATGCTTGGACTTGCTAGTTAGTAGCAAGGGGGTAGGGTACTGCTGGAGGTTGGGGCCCTCAGGGTAGGCATCCCAAGGAACCCTCCAGACCCAGGAGCTCAAGTGGACCTGTACTGTCCTCACAGCAGGGGGACCACAAGTCCTTGAATCACTTGGGGTGAGGGGTGTCAACCCCCGGAGTGTTGCCCCAGGTGGCCTCCAGACCCTGCCATTGAGCAGTCCGCCAATGTGGGGGGGGGGAGGGCCAGCAGATGGCGGTGATGGGGAGGGAAGTAGGGTAGGGGAGGGGTCCCTCACCTCCTCCGGACACATGTCGTGGGAGCAGTTAGCAAAGTGGGAGCAGATCAGGGGGAAGGCGATGACCCGGCACAGCATGGAGGGCTCCTCCAGTGTCAGCGCAAACATCTTCTCCAAGACGCGGGGGTGAAAGCTGAGGCCAAGGGGCAGGAGGGGAATGTCACGGCCACCCCTCTCCACGCCCACCTCCCCTTTGGCACCCCCCATCCCTAGCCCACACCCACATCTCCCAGGCCTGACTGCGAGCACCCGGGGGGTGGGGGGATCCCCTGCCCCAGGACCTCTGGCTGGACGCACCAGAAGGTGGACAGGTCAGATGTCTCCACCAGGATCTCCTCCACCGAGTCCAGCATGCGGGAGTGGAACACGATGAGGTTCATGATTTTGGCCAAGTCAGGGTTCTCATGGAGGTGCAGCGGTGCCTTGGCCACACTGGTATATGCCTAGAGGGGGAAGGGAACAGGAAAGGTCTAGGGGGGCACCAGGAGGAGAGAGGCAGAGGGCAGTAGAGGGAAAAGGGCAGGGGAAGCCAGGGGGAGAGGGGCAGAGGGCACCGAGGGCAAGGGGGAGAGGCAAGAGGAACTGGGGGCGTTGAAGGGGCAGAAGCCAGGGGATCAGAAACAGGGATCGGAACCAGGGATTTGGAACCGGGTAAGAGAGGCCTACTCACCTGTAGCCGGAACCAGTCCAGCCTCAGCCCTGAGAAATCAAACTTCTCCCCAGCCTCGACTGTGCAGAGAAGAGGAGGGGAGATGAGGCTACCTCACTAAGAGGCCAATCCCAAGCCGCAGCTCCAAGTCCTAAAGGTCATCCGGTCCCTCCCCCTGCTTTGGGGCAGGATCCTTTTCAGGTCCCCCCACCCCCACAGACAAGACCCTTGTTGACCCCCAGGAACCCCAGCCTCCAGGCTCCCGCGCCCGCTCACTCTGCTTGGGGTTCAGTGAGGACAAAGTGCTGACGAATGACGACATGATGACTGATTCCTCCTCGGGGCACACGGTCAGGTTCTGGAAGCAGGATCGGAGGTCAGGGGGCTGGGGTTGGCCAGCCCTGGTCACACCAGGAAAAGACGCTAGTAGTTGGGGGTTGGGGGCGGGGGGGGGGGGGGGCGATGAACTAGAGAGAAAAGCTTGTCAGCAGGTCCCTTTCCCCTACCCTAGAACCACCTCAATTAATGTTTTAGCCTCTGTCTTAACATTTCTTTCTCTCAGCCTGTCTCTCAGCCTCTCTCAGCATTTCTGTCTCTCAGCATTTCTGTCTCTCAGCAATTCTGTCTCTCAACTCCTCTCTCTGCCTCTGTACTCTTTGTCTCTGACTCTCCCTCCAGTCTGATGAGTTTGGGATGATTTGCAGTGGGGGTGGGGGTAGGGATAGGAGGGAAAGAGCTCTCACTCAAGGATTTAGTTACTGAGTATGGCCTAGTGGCAAGAGCATGGGCTCGCGAGTCAGAGGACCTGCATTCTAATTCTGGCTCTGCCATTTGTCTGTTATGAAAATTTGAGCAAGACACTTCACTTCCCTGGCCTCAGTTTCCTCATACTCTGGGAACCCCAAATGGGACAGGGACTGTGTCTGACCAAATGATTTTGCATCTACCCCAGCACTTAGCACAGTGTTTGGTACATAGTAAGTGCTTAAGGGATGAGGAGCCGTGTGGTCTAGAGGAAAGAACACGGGCCTGAGAATCAAAGGATCTGGATTTTTTTATGGTATTTGTTAAGCACTTAGTAATGTGCCGGGCACTGTACTAAGTGCTGAACAATGTACTAAGTGCTCGCAGAGTGGCCTAGTGGATAGGGCACAGGCCTGGGAGTCACTAGGACCTGGGTTCTAATCCTGACTCTGCTACTTGTCTGCTATGTGACCTTGGGCAAGTCATTTCACTTCTCTGTGGCTCAGTTTCCCCATCCGTTAAATGGGGATTAAGAGCCTCATATGGCACAGAGACTGTGTCCAACCTGATTAGCTTGTATCTACCTCAGCTCTTAGTTCAGTGCCTGGCAGATAGTAAACACTTAACAAAAACCTTAAAATAATTTTTAAAACCCCTCTGTGCCTCAGTTACCTCATCTGTAAAATGGGGATTCAATACTGAGTCTCTCTTCTACTTAGATTGTGAGCCTTGTGTGGGACATGGATTGTGTCTGACCTGATTATCTTGTAATTTCCCCAGTGCTTAGATCAGTGCTTGACACAGGGTGCTTAACAAATACCACTCCTATCATTATTAATATTGTTATTATCACTGATACCACCATTATTCATTATTATTATGCCCCTTCCCTCCCCACCACTGTTTTCCCTCATCCTTCGCCACCCGCCCCCAGCCCAATCCTGGGCATACCTGGATGATGTCACTAAGCACAAGGGCATCGAACCTGGACAGGTACTGAAGGTGGTAACGCTGGATCACGTTAGCGTATCTCCGGACAAGGCTCCTTATCTCCTCCAGTAACAACAACAGCTCCGCTATGTGCCTGCTTGAACAGGGTTGGGGTGTGACAGGGTAGAGGGACGGGTGAGGGACGAGGGACAGAGCAGGGGTGGGGTCAAGTGTGTGGCATTTTTTTTTAAATGGCATTTGTTAAGCGCTTATTATGTGTCAGGCACTGTACTAAGCATTAGGGTAGATACAAGACAATCAAGTTATCCCCCTCTAGACTGTAAGCTCGTTGTGGGCAGGGAACATATCTACCAATTCTGTTATATTGTACTCTCCTAAACGCTTAGTATGGTGCTCTGCACACACTAAGTTCTCAATAAATATGATTGATTGACACAGACCCTGTCCCATAAAGGGCTCGAAGTCTTAGTCCCCGTTTTAAGGATGAGGGAACTGAGCAGAAAGAAGTTAAGAGATTTGTCCAGTGTCGCACAGCAAACGAGAGCCAGTATTAGAACCCGGGTCTTCTGACTCCCAGACCCGTGTTGTTTCTACTAGGCCTTGCTGCTTCTCCACGCCGGTTGGACCCTTGAGGGATCAAATAGTCCCTTCCCCTGCCTCAACATCCAGTCAAGACTGTTTGATGCTTCTTTTATTCATTCATTCAATTATATTTATTGAGCACTTACTGTGTGAAAAGCACTGTACTAAGCACTTGGGCGAGTACAATATAACAATAAACAGGCATATTCCCTGCCACAATAAGCTAACAGTCTAGGGTCTTTTATATGGAGAAATCTCTAGGAACAGAGACCCCCTCCCAACTCCCCCAGCCTCACGTATCTCCCCGATCCCTCAGATCCCCACCCCACCCCTGGCACTCACGGATCCACGAAATCCTCCGGTGTCTTGGTTTTGGTGACGTTCTCAGCGTGGCGGACCAGCCAGTTGACTTCATCGCGGATGAAGGACAGAGCCAGGAAGGCAAAGAGGGCCTGGGGAACGATGGGATGGGAGGCGGCAGAGGCGGGGAGATTAGCTGCTGCCGGCAAACAGCTCACGCACCCTGGCCGACCCCCTGACATCTACAGCCTCGGATCACCCCACCCTGAAATAATCATCCAGCCGCACAGAGACCATCACACACAGGCAGGCAAACACAGAAGCGCATACACACACACGCTTGCCTTAGGACCCAAGAGTCCAGGCTCGTCGGTGAACACCATCTCCAGCTCCTTGACGGCACTGCGCAGGAAGTTCCGCCGTTGCCGGTGAAACTGGCCGCTGGGGGAGAGGGATAATGAGGGTGTCAGAGAGATTGAGGCCATGCCAGCCCCCCCAAATCCCACCCCCAAACAGCCAGCCCGGGGAGCCAGAACCAGCCCCTCCATTGCAGGGTTTGGGGGGCCAATGGCAAAGCTGGGAAGGAGTCAGTGGGCGTGGAGAGCACTGGTGTGGGGCACCAGGCTGTGCCAGGACTGGGGTCCCAAGCTCACCATCCCCCCCTCAGCAGGGGGCACCCAGGGGACACCCACCTGTTGATGGTTGCCTGCTCCTTGCATTCCTTTATATCCGACACCCGCTTCCCATACCTGCGGACCGATACACAGCTGGTCACCGGAGTAGGGGTGTTTTGGTCGGGGCAGGGTGGGAGGAGAGGGGGCCGCTTCCTCCAAGGAGCCTCCTGTCTTGTCCTGTCCTCCCCACTCCTGCCAATAAGGGTCCTGGCACTTGAGAAGCAGAGTGGCTTAATGAAAGAGCCCAGGCTTGGGAGGCAGAGGACATGGGTTCCAATGCTGCCACCACCACTTGTCTGCTGTGTGACCTTGGACAAGCCACTTAACTTCTCTGTGCCTCAGTTACCTCATTTGTAAAATGGGGATTAAGACTGTGAGCCCCACGTGGAACAATCTGATTACCTTGTATCTACCCCAGAGCTTAGAACAGTGCTTGGCACAGAGTAAGTGCTTAACAAATACTATAATAATATTATTATTATTATTCACTGCAGGGAAGCATTGCCAGGGATATTTACTGACCATCTCCTGCCCTCCAAACCCTCTGGGGGTCTAAATTTCATCCTGCTGGGGAGACTTGCTGACCACCCCCTGCCCCTAACCCAGAGGGGTTCCAAGGGTCTGAGCTCCATCCTTCAAGGGAGACTGGCTGACCACTCTTTTTCCCCAACCCTGAGGGGAGGCCCCAGGGTCTGAGCTCTGTACTGCCAGGGAGACTCACTGACCACCCCCTGCTCCCCAGTCCCAAGGGGCCACAAGGGACTGACTCTCTCTGACCTCACTTTGCCTTCTCCAATCCCTAGGAACTCTGGGGGTCTGAGCTCTGGGCACTGGAGAGACTCACAGACCACCCCCTCCCCCCTAACCCCAACTGGCCAGCAGAGAGGCTCTGGGGCTGGAGATGGGGAAGTGAGACCCATGGGAACCCAAGGTTACCATTAACTACTGCACCACCACAACCTCCACTGCACCGCAACAACCACTACAGCACTGCAGCCACCCCCATGGCACACCAGCAATCTCCATGGCACCACAACCTCCCCTGTACTGCAACAACCACCGTGGCATCACAATAACCTCCACAGCAACACAACCTCCCCTGAACCACAACCACCTTGGTATCACAACAGGTACCACAACATCCCCTATATCGCAACAACCACCAGGGCATCACTGCAACTTCCACGGCACCACAACCTCCTCTGTACAGCAACAAGCACCCCAGCACCACAACCACAACAATGGCACCACGACAACCAGGATACATTTTGGCCTAGTGGAAAGAGCTCAGGGCTGGGAGTCAGAAGCACTGAGGTCCTAGTTCTGGCTCTGCTCCTGGCCTATTGTGTGACTTTGGGCAAGTCACTGCATCTCTCTAGGCTTCAGTTATCTCATCTGAAATGGAGATCAGATCTCTGCTCTCCCTCCCTTTAGACTGAGAGTCCTGGGTGAGTCCACTGATCATATTGTACCTACCTCAGCATCAGACGCACAGCGAGCCCTTAATAAATACCCTAATAATGAATCATCAGGAAAAGTTCAGAGAAGGTGAAGTAGACACAACCCCCAGGACCCCTTCCGTTGCCCTGCACCCTCTTGCTCTCACCCTTGTCCTCTGCTTTTGTCTCTTATCCCCACCTCCAGGAAGCCTTCCCTAACACAACCAGCCCCCTCTCACCCATAGCTGCCCCTACCTGTCTGGACAGGTATGTTTGAGCATTGGCCGGGTAGTCCCCCAGTGCTGACTGGCACCCCAAGGGCCGGCCAGAGGGTCCTCTTGCTCTCAGAGAGGTCCTGTCACCTGACTCTACAGTCCTCCCCTTTTTACACCTGAGATGGGATGAGCAAAACACCTGCAGTGTGAGGTCGCCACAAACCCTCAAGCAGACTTTTGGCCACAGTAGCTGCTGCAGTGGCTATGGACTTCCTTACTCTGAGCCATGAAGAGCCTGAAATTCTGCTCCTCTAGCCACAGCACCCTACTGACTTTTGTTTTTACTTTGCGTTTCGTGTACCTGTCCTTGTCTTTGATCCTGTCTCATTGCTTCTGATGTGACTGTCTCTAATACTCATAGTTTGTGAGGCCCTCCAGGGACAGAGTCTGTGTCTAATTCCCCCTGTTTATTTTCTCATTGCTCAGTATAATGCTCTGCACATAATAAGTGCTTAATAAGAGAAGCAGTGTGGCCTAGTGGATAGAAATGGATCTGGGAGTCAGAGGACCTGGGTACTAATCCCAGGGTCTGCCACTTGTCTGCTGTGTGGCCTTGGGTAAGTCGCTTCATTTCTCTGGGCTTCAGTTTCTTCATCTGTAAAATTGGGATTAAGATGTACAGTGCTAAGCATTTAGTACAGTGCTCTGCACACAGTAAACCCTCAATAAATATGACTGAATGAAAGATATGAGCCCCGTTTGGGACATGGACTGTGTCCAACCTGATTAGCCTGTGTCTACCCCAGTGCTTAGTACAGTGCCTGGAATATAGTAAGAGAGAGAGGGAAAGAGAAAGAGAGAAAAAGAGAGTGAAAGAGAAAGAAAAGACTATTCAATTCAATTGTATTTACTGAGCACTTACTGTGTGTGGAGTACTGTATTAAGTGCTTGGGAGAGTACAGAATTACATTCCCTGCCCACGACGAGGGTGTCTGCAGCCAGCCCCCTTCAGGTAGGGCCCCAGGTGGTGAGGGGGTGGCTGTCCAGGTTGGGCCCACATCCCTTACCCTTTCAGGCCGCTGAACAGCTCCTCCATGACCTTGTGCACTTGCAGCCCGTCTTCACGGATGAGGGTGATGAACAGTGATCCCTGCAGCCCCAGCTTCCACAACTCCTGGCACTGTGGGTTCGAGTTGAGGCAGCCATGGCACAGGAGGAACCCGACTGTCAGGGAGAGACAGGGGGCCGGGAAAGGTGTGGGGGGTAGTCCTATGAATCTCACCCTGGGCCACCCCTCAATCCTACCTCCTCTCCCTGTTCCACCCTCCCTCCTTGTCCCACTCCCAACGCAGAGCACTGCTGGGGAGAGACAGGGGGTGGAGGCCAGGAATTCTACCCTGGACCACCCCCAGCCTCCCGCCCCCAGGATGGGCCCCTTGCCCTTTCTGCCCTCCCTGCCCTGCTCCCTGCACAGAGCAGGGAAGTGGGAGGGAGTCAGAATTCCAGGGGAAGGGGGAAACATGGGATCTCTGTCCCCTGTGACGTCCTGCCCCCTGCCCCAGAGCCCAGCCCAGTGCCACCTCCACCCAGACCTTGTGGCCAAGGTGCGGGGTCTTTAGCACTTACTGATGATCCAGCGCTCCATCACCTCCACGGATAGGTACTCACAGGCTATCTGCAAGGTGGGGAGGGGGCTCAGGGGTCTGGTCAAAGCCAGGCCGCACCCGCAGACAGCTCCATCCGGGGGTGGGGGAGAGGGGCAACAGCCTTGGCCACTCTGTCTGCTTCCCCCAGGCCGGGAGAGTTTGTTTCCAGTGAGGGGGACCTCAACCTCCCCATCCCACCAATGGAGGCCCTACCCCCACATGCCTCTCCCACCTCCTCTCTGGAGCCCACTCCCATGCCCACCCATACTTTTGCAGATGAGGCAACTGAGGCACAGAGAAGTGAAGTGACTTGCCCAACATCACACAGCAGATAAGAGATTAGGACCCATGACCTTCTGACTTGCAGGCTCATGCTTTATCCACTCTGCCATGCTACTTGTGGTTCTAAGCAAGGTATTCTGGGACTTGTAGTTCTGAGTCCACTTTCCCCTCTGCCCCCCCAAGTCCCCCTCCCCTCCCAGTCCCCTCACCCCAGCCTTGGGGTGGCCTCACCGTATCTGAGTTTTCAGGGTTGATCATAGTCGGTGGGGCACTGATGAGGCTCAGGAGCTGGGCACTGCGCCACTGCTCTGCCCCCTGGTTCCTGCGGACGAACAGGAAGTGCAGGGAGAGGAGAGCGCTGCTCACAGCCTGTGGCAGGGAATGGAGAGTGGGGTCATCAGGGGTCCTCCCTGTCCATCCCTGCCCTGCCCTCCCCTCCCCATCCTGCCCCACAAGGGTCAGGCACCCAGGCCGGGGGAGCTCACTTTAGTGTGGGGTCCAAATTCCTCTGTCAGCTTCTTCAGTGGGTGATCATATTCCAGGATCATCTGGCCCAGACGGGCAAAGCTGGGGTCACTGGAGGCAACAGGGAGGTCGAGGGGTGGAGGGAAGGGATGGGCGTTGGGAGAGGAAGAGGGTTGGAGAGACGAGAGGAAGATGAGAGGGGAGGCCAAGGAGGGAGAAAGTTACAAATCAGCCTCCCTGCAAACTGGGATTGTCAGGACACTGGGGCCCCTGACAGGGAGGGGTGTGAGCCCGGTGTGGGCAGGGATTGTCTCTTTATTGCTGAATTGTACTTTTCAAGCACTTGGTACAGTGCTCTGCATACAGTAGGAAGCGCTCAATAAATACAATTGGAATGAATTAATGAATGAGCGGATGAGGCCTTTTGGAGTAAGGATGGGAGTACCACAGTACAGTCACAGCAGTGCAGGATGGAGAAGGCCGCAGAACGCTTCATGCAACATGGATGTGTGATCACACATATGTGATCTCAGTAATAATAATAATATCTATAGTCTGCTATGTGCCAAACATTGTACTAAGCACTGAGGTAGATATAAAATAATAATGCCTCACATGGGCCTCATAGTCTAAGTAAGAGGGAGCATGAGTGTGGAATCCCCATTTTGCAGATGAAGAAACTGAGGCCCAGAGAAGTGAAGGGACTTGCCTAAGTTCATACAGCAGACCTGGGGTGGAGCTGGAATTAGAACCCAGGTCTTCCTGACTCCCAGGCCCATGGTCTATCCACTAATAATAATAATAACTGTGGTATTTGTTAAGCACTTACTATATACCAGGCACTGTATTAAGCATGAGGTGGATAAAAGCAAATTGGGTTACAAATGAGGTAACTGAGGCACAGAGAAGTAAGTGATTTGCCCAAGGTCATACAGCAGACAAGAGGCTGAGCCAGGATTAGAACCCATGACCTTCTGACTCCGAGGTCCGTGCTCTATCCAATAACCCACGCTGCTTCTCCGCAGGGGTTGCCCAGGTGGACGAGCTAATGGAGCCCAGTCTGACCCACCCTGCCCCTCCTATGTCCCATGGGGACTTCTGCCACTCCCCGGGCCCCACCTGTGCCCCTGCAGCATCTCAAGGGCACAGTTGTAGGCTCCAATGAGGATACGGCGGTCGTCGATTCGCGACAGCAGCAGGATCACGGAGGTGTAGGTCACAATCAGGTCCAGGTAACTCCGAGTCAAGTCGAAGTTAAGGTTCTGGGATGGAGGGAGAGATAGGGTGGGGTCACCATGGAGATCAGTCCTGTCCACTGGCTCCTTCCTCCCCAGATAATAATAATAAATGTGGTATTTGTTCAGTGCTTACTATGTGCCAAGCATTGTACTAAAGCACTGGGGGGAATACAAGCAAATCAGGTTGGACACAGTCCCTGTCCCACATGGGGCTCAGAGTCTCAATCTCCATTTTACAGAGGATGGAACTGAGGCATAGAGGAGTGAAGTAATTTGCTCAAGGTCACACAGCAGACATGTGGCAGAGGTGGGATTAGAACCCATGACCTTTTGACTTCCAGTCTCATGCCCTATTCACTATGCCATACTGCTTCCCAGAGCCCCATTATTTTCCACTTTTAACCTCCAAGCACCACATTCCTTCCTGTTCACCCAACACTCCTATCTTTCCCCGTTACCATGAGAGATTCCATTTCTCTGGTCCCCCCCCGAGGGCCCCATCCCATCTACCCCATTCCTCCCTGCCTCTGGTCCCAGTGGCCCTGAAGCCCCCCAGAGTGGGGCAGGAGCCCCGAGGTGGGGAAGAATTGGGGAGGGTCTTTGGGAAGACACATGACTGCTAGAAGGACCAGTGCTGGCCAGCGTCCTCCTGTGAGTTAACAACTCCGGCTTCTTCAGAAATAGGCTTGAGCTGAGGTGTTCAACTTCTGTTCCCCATCAACCCCCAGCCAGATGCTCTTCCAGCCCAACCCCTCCCAGGGCAGAGGGCCTTACGATGTCAAAGTGACACTGGCAGGCGTCAATGGTGTTGAGAAGCTCATATACGTGGTCCTGAGGGCAAACAGAGGCAGAGTTGGCCAGGAGTGGGAACAGTAGAAGCATCCCAATCTCTCACCGGACCCCCCCAAAACAGAGGACGGGGGTCTCTGATCTTTCCCCCGACCAGTGGACGGGGCAAATGGCCATTCACTGTGGTCCCTAGGTCAAGGGAAAACTGTGCTATAGAAATCAAGCGCTCTGTGGGCACAGAAAATGTCACCGTTTATTGTTGTATTGTACTTTCCCAAGTGCTTAGTATGGTGCTCTGCACACAGTAAGCGCTCAATAAATATGATTGAATCACCCATTCAACAGGAACAAATGAACTCGGGAGTACCTAGCTCAAAGATGTTATGTCTATTTCAGCCTCTATCCATCTCCCCAGCTAGATTATCCACTCCTGGAGGGCAAGGATCATGTCTACTAACACTACTGAACTCCCCCAAGTGTTCATTCATTCAATCATATTTATTGAGTGCTTACTGTGTGCAGAGCACTGTACTAAGTGCTTGGGAAAGTATAACACAACAATAAGGTGCTCTGCACCTAGTAGACTGTTAAATCCTTGAGAACAGGGTTCACATCTACTAACTCTAGTGTACTCTCCCAAGTGCTCAGTACAGTGCTTTGCACACAGACTGTAAGCTTCTTGAGGGAGGGATCAAATCTACTCATTCCATTGCACTTTCTCCCAAGTGCTCATTACAGTGCTCTGCACACGGTAGACTGTAAACTCTTTGAGAGCAGGAATCATATATTCTAACTCTATCATAATCTC
Organism: Ornithorhynchus anatinus; assembly: GCF_004115215.2. Taxonomy (NCBI): domain Eukaryota; kingdom Metazoa; phylum Chordata; class Mammalia; order Monotremata; family Ornithorhynchidae; genus Ornithorhynchus; species Ornithorhynchus anatinus. Next base: position 58,099,359 of record NC_041737.1, on the reverse strand, counting down.
CCAAGCACTCAGTATAGTGCACTGCACATTGTAGTGTGGAAGACAGACACTAAAATAAATTCCAAGTAGTGGAGGTGGTAGTTTCTCTCCAAAGCTTGAAATTAAAACCTGTTTTAGCAGAGTTGGGTGTCCTCGGGTTTTGTCGGGAGAAGGAAGGGTCGGGGCTCAGGAGGCTGGGAAAAGGGTAAGTCCCCTTTCCAGACCCCAACCACAGAATACAGGGGATGATGGCGGGCTGGGGGCAGCTCACCCGGAACTCCATAACGTCCACAAATGACTGGTAGTAGTTAGTGAGGTATTTGATGATCTCTGCTTTCTCCCGGTGCACAGGGCCCAAGTGTTGCTGGGGAAGAGCACAGAACAGTTCAACTGAAGAGCAAAGGGGCTTAGGCTGCAGCAAGATGGATTTAGGTTAGACTCACATAAGGACTTCCTGGAGGTGAATCTGGGAGGGTCCTTGGGAAGAATCCAGAATACTAACGATGATATTGATTAACCACTTATTAGGTGCCAAGCCCCACACAAAGTGTCAAGGCAGATACAAGTTCCTGCCCAAATGGGACTCACAGTGGAAGGAGGGAGAATGAGGATCTTCTCCCTAATTTACAAATGGTCCAGAAAGGTTAAGTGACTTGCCTGAGGTCATACAGCAGGCAAGGGAAGGAACCAAAACTAATCGTCATCATGATAATAATAGTGATATTTGCTGACTCTGCTCTGCACATAGGAAGCACTCAATAAATAGCACTGATGGATTGATTAGGCACCTACTATGTATCAGCATGCACTGAATTAAGCATTGAGGTAGATAGTGTACAGTCTGAGCCAACACAGATCCTGTCCCACATGGAACTCACAGTCTAAGCTAGAGAGAGAACAGGTATTGAATCCCCATTTTACAGAGGAAGAAGCTGAAGCCTAGAGAAGTTAAGCAACTTACCCAAGGTCACACAGCAGACAGGTAGCAGAGCCAAGATTAAAAAACAGATTTCCTGATCCCAATTCCATGCTTTTCTCACTCAGTCAACTCGCAGTGGGGGCAGCGTCTCCCGCTGTGCCCAGCCCCACCTCTCCAAACCCCCCTGAAATTCCCCACTCCCAACTTCAGTCCATGGACAGGGAGTTGGTTTCGGGCCTGCAGAGCCCATGCTACAGAGCGGCCCTGAAGCAGTCCAGATGACCCTTGACCTCCTAACCTCTGTTCTGTTGGGGTGCAGATCCTACCTTCCTTGTGGGGACTCATGAGGACTGGGAGGTGGGGGTTGGGGAAGGGAGCGGGGCTCACCGTGCTGCCTCTGACATCGATGGTGGGAAACTTCTTGTTGATGTATTTGAGCGACGACTCCATGGATTTCTCCAAGAAGAAGGGCGGCTTCCCTTTGGGGTCTGAGCATGTCTGAGTGGATCACAGAGCCACCCCCCATCAAACTCCTGCCCCTCACAAAAATACCCTTTCTAGGCTTGAGGATCGCAAAGCACTTAACAGTCACTCCCAGCTGCACCCCAGGGGATAAGAGCAGGGCGGTCTGGGTCCCTGGGCTCTCTGCAGCTTCCTCTTTCTGCCTTCCCTTCTCTCCCCTCCCCCCCACCCCCTGACAAGCAGGGAGGGGGCTCTGATGAACATGTTTAACACCCACCCTCACAACACAGTCCTACCCCAATTTCCCCCAGACTCCCTAACTGCCCCAGGGGAGACCGGGAAGAGAGCCAGAGGCCAAGATCGAGGCTCCACACAATCCCCTTTGTGTGAGGGGCTGGTGTACTCAATATGGACAAGAGCACTAAAATTCCTCAGCCTCCTCCCACCTCCTCCTCCTCCTCTTCTAGGTCTCTGGCCCTCTTCCTCCATGGATGCCAATAGTCCTCCAGCACCTAACCCCTTCCCCTCTCCGAAGAGTCTCTGAAGCCTCCCTAGGGTCCTTCCCCAGAGCTTTAGAGGTTTGGCTCCATCTGGGTGGAGTTGAGCTTGTTCAGTATGAACTCTAAAGGCCTAAAAATAAATCAGCCTTAGGCCCCTCCCCCAGCCCTCACCCCCTCCCGCAGACTCCTCACCTCCCCAAGAAGCTGTTCCAAACTATTTCGGCCTTAGGGCCTTGGCTTCTAATTCAAACAGCCCCTCAAACAGCCCCTCGGGGTCTCCTGCCAGGGGCCCCATCTCCAAGCAGTGGCAGACCTGTCAGTCAGCGGCCTTCTCTATGGACCTCTGTCCATTCCTTGACCCTGGCCGCTGACAACAGGGGTGGGTTTCACTCTACTCAGGTCCCAGGGGTCCCCAGCCTCATGACCCGGCCCCTCCCCCCAGCTTCCCCTTCCCAGCAGTCCCTTTGAGGCGGCCCCTCCCCAACGACCTCTCCCCAACGGCCCCTTGCCTCAGGACCCTTCCAGAGAAGCCTCTCCCGGGGCCGATCTCAGGACCCCCTCCCAACCGCCCTCCCCAGCAGTCCTTCCCCAAAGGTCCCACGTCTCAGGACCCCTCCCCAACAGCCACGTAGCCCCAGGCCCCACTCCAGTGGCTCCTCCTGGGGAGGTCCTCCCAACCAGCCACCTCCCCGCCCCACCTACCTTTTTGATGTTGTATATCCGGATGAGGACTCCCCGACCCCGGTCATTCAGGATGGTCAGTTTCTCTGCCAGTTTGTGCTGGTACGCGGAGGCCAGCGACATGGTGCCCACCAGTGGCCCTCTGCCACTCTGTGATAACACCCAAGTCTCCAGAGGCCCAAGGGACTGGGCCCACTTCCTGCCCAAGTCAGGCAGCCAGCGGGAGGCTGTCCCGGGCGGGCACATCAGTTCTCTGATTGGCCCCCCGGGAGGTGGAGCAGACGCAACAACGACTAGCAAGTTCTCTTCTCGAACTTCCTCCCGGCAACTCCGCCAAGGCCGGACTTCCTCTTTCGGGCAGTGGGGCAGTTGGGGGTGGGGAGAAGGCATACACAGGGTGAAAGTTGATATGGGGATGGTCCCGGCCCATCTGCTGAATCCGGGTGGGGTGAGGGGATTAGATGGCCACCAGCCCACCTCTTGGGGGAGAAGCCAGCGAGGGCCAGGAAGATGGAGGAGGGGGCCCAAGGGAGGCAGAGTCGAAGAAGCTAAGGGCGAGGAAGGCTGAGGAGGTGTCTGACTTGACTTCGGAGGGATCCCCTAGATTGTAAACTCCAAGAGGGTAGAGGTGGCATCTGTAAGCTCTGTTGTACTCTTCCAAGCACTCCGTACAGTAGATTGTAAATCTCCTAAAGGCAGGGATCATATCTACTAACTTTACTGCGCTCTCAAACAATGGAATTGGGCATTTGGTCTCCACCCCACCCTCAGCCCTAGAGCACTTACGTACCTCTCTCTATATTTTATATTATAAATTTATTTATACTAATGTCTGTCTCCACATATAGACTGTAAACTCGTTGTGGGCCAGCAATATGTCTACCAACTCTTTTGCAGTATACGCCTTTCCAAATGCTTAGTACAGAGCTCTACACACACGTAAGGATTTAGTAAATATCATTGATTTATTGAGCGCTTTCTGTGTACAGAACAGTACACTATATGCTTGGGAGACTAAATAAAGTAGAGTTGGTGGACATTATCCCTGCCCTCACAGAATTTACAGTCTCCAAAACATTCAGAACTGTGGTCTGCACATGGTAGTTTGTAAAATCCTTGAGGATAGGAATTATGTCTACCGAATTTTTTTATGGTGTTTGTTAGGCACTTGCCTTGTGCCAGACACTGCTCTAAATACTGGGGTAAATATCAGTTAATCAGTTTGGACACAGTTCCTATCCATGGGTCTCACTGTCTTAATTCCCATTTTACTGAGGTAATTATTACACAGAGAAGTTAAGTGTTTTGCCAAGGTCATGCAGCAGACAATCAATCAATTATATTTATTAAGCACTTACCGTGAGCAGAGCACTGTACTAAGCTCCGGGAGAGTTGGTAGACAAGTGGTGGAACCAAGATTAGGACTCAAGTCTCTGGCTCCCAGGCCTGTGCTCTTCTCTCTAGATCATGCTGTTTCTCACTGTATTGTACTCCCAAAGTACTAGTACAGTTCTTTGCACAGGGTAAGCGCTCAACAATAATAATAATAATTGTGGTATTTGTTAAGCGCTTACTATGTTTCAGGTACTGTTTGACTGATGGGATTGTGGTCTCTTTGGCAGGAGGGAAAAGATTCCTTCCACTGAGAAGGGAGGTGGAGAGGCAAGGGTTTGGGGGTTTTTTTATGGCATTTGTGAAGTGCTTACTATGTGCCAGGCACAGTTCTAAGTGCTGGGGTAGATACAAAGTAATCAGTTTGTACACAGTCCATGTCCCACGTGGAGTTCACAGTCTTAACCCCATTTTACAAATGAGGTACTGAGATAGTTAATTTCCCATCTGTGGGGTTAGGGGCAGTCAACCCAGGAGAAGCCCCTATCTGAAGGGGATTTTGAGGGCAGAGAGGGTGAGCCTAAGGGAATCTTCCCAACCACCCTCTGACCCTAGTAGTTAAATTCCAAGCTCCCATCCCAGGAGGGACCCATTCCCCTTTCTCAGCTCCTCAGATTCTCAGCTCTGGGATTTGGTCGGAGGGGAGAGAGGGTACAGCTGAGAGCACTTTGAGATCACAGGCCTGTGGGAGAGGCAGCAGGACTCTCATTGGCCAGGCACCAAGGGGGTAAGGTCATAAAAGGGCAGGAGCCAGCAGGCAAAGGACTGGAAGTTGGTAGCAGTGTGGGTGTAGCCTGTGATCTTTTAAGGTGTTTATGAACAGGTGAGTGATGTATAACCCTGTGCTGTTTCTAGGTGTTGGGAGAGTAAGCCTCCATGGGAGGGGAGTGAGACAGTCAGGCAACTATTACTGAGTGCTTACTGTGTGCAGAGCACTGTACTAAGTGCTTGGGAGAATACATTACAACAATATTTTATATAAGGGATTGATGACTGGGAGTGGGGAGCAAGAGGTGGTCCTATGGGCCTCCTGAGAGGGAGAGTGTGTTCTGCCCTGTGATGTGCCCTTTGTTTCAAAACAGTGAGTACTCAGAAAGGGAGTTCAGGCAGACAATGCAGCATCAAGTTGGCACCACTGTGGAGAAGGCTGAGGAATAGAGGGCAGGGGTTGGAGTTGAGTTGGACTGGTCATTTGGGCCTCGTCAAGACTGTTTGAGCTGAGTGAAGGGGCTGGGGCCTGTCCTTGTTGTGAAGCCTGGCTCAAGGAAATAGCTAAAACAGGTTCCTGACAGGGCTGGTCTAAGGTGGAGGGGAGTGGGGCTGCTTGAAGATGGCTTCCCTGTTTGTGAGGTGGTGCTGATGGAGGGGGAGCCCTGAGGAGTACAACCCCCTAACTGGGCTAGGGGGTGGGGGGGAAACAGCATGGTAGAAGGGGCTTTGGGTGGGTTTTCCTCTGACAGTACTGTATTCCCTTGAAGGATTTCTCTCCTGAGTGCCACTTCTCCCTAGTCCTGATCTGGAACAGCTGCTACTCCTGCTTATTTGACCTGGTAAGTGACTGTTATGTGAGAGGAATAGAGGGGGCCTCCCCACAAATGAAGGGGACCCCTAACCTGGTTGTCCAAACACAGGCTTGCTGTGCTAATTTAGGACCTGCCCTTGAAGGCCAGGCTGAAATGCTCTTGGCTCTTCTTGGCGTCTTCTTGCCCATCTGAGTCCTCTGTCTACCCATCCTATCCCTGGGTTCTTCAGTCTTCTGGTGGGAGGGAGCCTGGAAAGTCAGCCGGGAAGCAGTGTGACCTAGTAGAAAGAGCATGGGCCTGAAAGGGGATCTAGGTTTTAATCCTGCCTCTGCCACTTATTTGCTGTGTGACCTCAGCCAAGTCATCTGGCTTATGTGTGCCTGTTATCTTGTGGAAATTAATAATAAAACAATAATTGTGGTATTAAGTGCTTACTAAGTGCCAGGCAGTATACTAAGCACTGGAGATGGTGAGCCCCATGTGGGTGAGGGACTGTGTTCAACCTGATTATCTTCTATCTACCCCCATGACTAGTATAGAGCCTGACACATAATATGTGCTTAAAGAATATTTCAAAAATGCAGGGAAGGTAGTGTTATCAGTCAATTGTATTTGAGTGCTTACTGTGTGCTCAGCACTGTACTAACTATTGAGAGAATAAAATAATACAAAATTGGTTGACATTCCCTGCCTACAGTGAGTTTATAATCTAGAGGTTCATTCAATCAATTGTATTTCATTGCCTATTGTGTGCCAAGTACTGTACTAAATGCTTGGGAGAGAGTACAGCAAAAGAGTTTAGACACTATCCTTGCCTACAAGGGGCTTTCATTCTAGAGGAGGGAGACAAAATAATTTCCAGATAGGGAAAATGTGGGCATATGAGGATATGTATATAAGTAGTGTAGCAAGCACCATCCTCCCTGCTTCACAAGCCTGTAACTTTAGCATTATCCTCAGCTCATCTCTCGTTCACTCTCACTAAATCTTGTCAGTTCAACCTTCACAGCATTGCTGAAATCTGCCCTTTTCCTCTCCACCCAATCCACTACTATACTAATCCAAGCACTTGTATTTGTTTGACCACTGCATCTACCTCCTCAATGAGCTTCCTGCCTCTTGTCTCTCCCCACGCTGTCCATATTTCACTGTGCTGCTTGGATCATTTTTCTAAAAAAAAAAAAAAAGTCAGTCCACCTTTTCCCACTCCTCAAGAACCTCCTCCAGTGGTTGCCTATCCCTCTCTGCATCAAACAGAAAATCCTTACTATTAGCTTTAAAGCACTAGATCAGTTTCTCACTCCTACCTTACCTTGCTGACTTCTTACTACAACCCAGCTGGCACACTCTTCTCCCCTGCTGCCAACTCTCTGTACCTCGATCTTGTCTATCTCACTCCCGACCATTCGGCTATGTCCTCCCTCTGGCCTGGAACTGCCCTCCCTCTTTGTATATGGTAGACCACTGTCCTCCCCACTTTCAAAGACTTATTAAAATCACATCTCTGAATGGCCTTTCAATCCATCATATTTACTGTTTGCAGAACACAGTTCTAAGCACTTGAGAGAGTACAGTATAAGAGATTTGGTAGACATGTTCCCTGACCACAGTGAGTTTACATTCTAGAGGAGGAGACAGACACTAATATTTGGATGGAGAGGAAAGGGCAGATTCTGGAAATGAGGGCAGAATGGAAGGAAGGTGTTGTACTAAGTGTGTGGAGGATGGGAGCTGTAATCTACATGGATGTCCCACTGACGCTTCAAATTAAACATCCAAACCAAACTTCTTATCTTCCCACCCAAACCCTGTCCTCCCCCGTTTTTCCCATAACTGTAGACACCACTATCCTAACTCTCAAACCTGTAACCTTAGCATTATCCTCACCTCATCGCTCATTCCACCCACATATTCAATCTGTCACCAAATCCTGTCAGTTCTACCTTCACAACATTGCTAAAATCCGCCTTTTCCTCTCCATCCAGACTGCTATTACGCCAATCCAAGCACTTATCCAATTCTGCCTTGACTACTGCATCTGCCTTCTGTCTCCCTCCATTCAATCCATACTTCACTCTGATGCATGGATCACTTATCAACCAAAACTTTCACTCCATGTCCTTCTCACCACCCCCCCACGCCCCCTCCCCCCCACCCCCAAAAACCTCAAGTTAGCCTCTGCATCTAACAAATGCCTTACAGTTGGCTTTAAAGCACTCAATCGGTTCACCCCATCTTACCTTACCTCACAGATCTTACTACAGCCCTGGCCACACACTCTGTTCCTCTAACGCCATCTTACTCACTGTGCCCAGATCTCATCTATCTCACTACTGACATCCCACATCCTGCCCCTATCCTAGAACTCCCTCCCCCTCCATATATACCAGAGCACCATTCTCTCCGCCTTCAAAGCATTATTAAGGTCCCATTTCCTCCAAGAGGCCTTCCCAGATTAAGTACTCTTTTTTTTCCCTGGCTTACTCTGCTGTGTCTGGGTACTGTGATCTGTGACCTTGGGACATCTGAAACACACCCCATCACCATAGCAGTTATGTATATATCTTTAAATTATATATTATAAATTATTCATATTATTGTCTGTCTTTCCCTTTAGACTGTAAGCTCATTATGGGCAGGGAAATCGCTAAATCTGTTTTATTGTATTCCTCTAATGCTTAATACAGTGCCCTGCATGTAAATGTTCAATAAATACAATTGATCAATTCATGGTTTTTTATTCATCACTATTAAGTAGATTGGAACTATTCTGTCCTGCCTCTGGCTGGATAGGTGCAAGCAAACACACACACACACACTCTCTCTCTCTCTCTCTCTCTCTCTGTATATGGGGGTTCTTGGTCTTCCCCCATCTCCCTCCTGGGAGGGTTCAATCCCTTGGCCTCAGAATTCCCTAAGAATGGGAAAGAACACTTGTCTCACAGGGGGAATGGGGGGTAGTGGGTAAAACTAGTTGTGTAGTGAGATCTCTGAACCTAAAATTGCCTTTCCTACCCCCTCCTCCTCCCACCACTTTCCAGTGGCTTGACTGGCAGGTAGATAACTTCATATTGGGTGAGTCAGTGTCCCCAAAAAGTCAGGGTCTCCCAACCAATTGAGCCCCTGGCTGGTAGAGAAGCAGCGTGGCTCAGTGGAAAGAGCATGGGCTTTGGAGTCGGGGGTCATGAGTTCGAATCCCAGCTCTGCCACTTGTCGGCTGTGTGACTGTGGACAAGTCACTTAACTTCTCTGTGCCTCAGTTCCCTCATCTGTAAAATGGGGATTAAGACTGTGAGCCCCACGTGGGACAACCTGATTCCCCTATGTCTACCCCAGCGCTTAGAACAGTGCTCGGCACATAGTAAGCGCTTAACAAATACCAACATCCCAGCTCTGTCACTTGTCAGCTGTGTGACTGTGGGCAAGTCACTTAACTTCTCTGTGCCTTAGTTCCCTCATCTGTAAAATGGGGATTAAGACTGTGAGCCCCAAGTGGGACAACCTGATTCCCCTGTGTCTACCCCAGTGCTTAGAACAGTGCTCTGCACATAGTAAGCGCTTAACAAATACCAACATAATTCCCTCTTTTCCCCCTTCCCCCCCCCACTACTTCCCTCTCTCCCCCCACCCCCCCCAACCTGTCCACTTGAAGCTGCTGCTTGGCTATAGCCGTTACCTGGGTAACAAGGGAGTCTTTGAAACAGAACCAGGCTCCTTAGAAGGTTGGCAGCCTCCACTCCCCCCGCCCCACCCTACCTAATCTCCATCTCGATTTGATCTGGGTCCGGTGGAATGATGCTCTAGGCTCTGACTCATGAGATGCCACTGTCCATCAGACTGTCCCTGAGAAGCAGAGTGGCCTGCAGGAAAGAGCCCAGGTTTGGGAGACAGAGGACCTGTGTTCTAGTCCCAGCTCTGCAACTTGCCTGCTTTGTGATCTTGGACAAGTCATTTAACATCTGTAAAATGAGGATTTGATGCTTAGTCTTCCCGTGTTAGACTGTGAGCCCTAGGTAGGAGAGGGACTTTGTCTCATCTGAATATCCTGGATCTACCCCAGGGCTTAGCATGATGTCTGTCACATAGGTGCTTAATAATTATTACATATTATTCACTTAGTCTTGCTGCTGCCTGGCACATCTTTCCTACCTAGTCTTGCTGTATTTTAATATCTATCTCCCCCTTTAGACTGTAAGCACCATGTGGGCAGGAGTTGTTTAATTCTATTGTTATGCTTTCCCAGGTGCTTAGTTCAGTGCTTTGCACGCAATAAATGCTTAAGTGACAAGCAGCGTGGCCTAGTGGATAGAGCACAGGCCTGGGAGTCCACTTATCTGCTGTGTGACCTTGGACAAGTCAAGTAACTTCTCTGTTTCTCAGTTCCCTCATCTGTAAAATGGGGATTAAAACTGTGAGCCCTCTGAGGATAGGGACTGTGTCCAATACGATTATCTTGTATCTACCCCAGCAAAGGGCACATAGTAAGTGCTTAACAAATACCGTAATTATTATTATTATTATACCATTGTGTTTCAAACAAGGGTAGAGCTGCCTTGAGCTCAGACAGATTAATCAAAACTTTTGATTGGACATCTGTCTGCGGAACGCCCCTAAGCACTTAAAAGAAGAAAATAGAATTAGTAGATGTGATCCCTGCCCTCATAGATCTTATGGCCTAAGTGGGAGAGACCAACTCCAACATGAATTACAGGACAAAAGGAAGAAGGGGGAGTGGACATGAGTTAAGTGCTTGTGTAATGGAGTATGTAAGATGTGGACTGAAACACTTTATCAGTTGGGAATACTCAAATGCTTATGTAGCACAGAAGTTCTGAAGTGGCAGTCAGAAATATAGGATAGGGAAATGACTAGCTGGGGAAGGCCACCTGGACATGGGAAAGACAGGATTCAAGAGAGAGTTCCAGTCAGAGAAAGCTCTGGCACCGTCTCTCTGCCACTCCCAGAAACAAGTCACTGGAACCATTGTGACGTTCAGATGTGAGCCCTGGCCCCCTCCCGAGGTCAGGGGAGGGAATCTGGCTATGTCATAATAATGATTGTGATACGTAAGGGTTCACTGTATGCCAAGCACTGTGCTAGAACCAGGATAATAGGACTGACCCAGCCCCTGTCCCATAAGGGGTTCACAGTCTAAGAGGAAGGGGGACCAGGTATTTACTCCCCCATTTTAATCAATCAGTGTTAGTTGAATGCTTACTTTGGGACCCTGCACTAAATACTTGGGAGAGTACAGTAGAGATGGTGGAAATGATCCAGCCCTTGAGGGGCTTACAATTTTAAGATTTAACATGTCTTTACAGATGAGAAAACTGAAGCACAGGAGTCAAGTGACTTGCTCAAAGTCACCCAGTAGGCAAGTGGCAGAGCTGAGTCCAGGCCTCCCGGCTCACAGTACTGCACTCTAGCCACTAGACCATGCTGCTCCACTGGTCTCTCTGAAGTAGCCCTCTTGGCCCAGCAGAAACAGAAGTGTGAAGGCTATGAGCCTGGGGCCTGGGGCCAGCTGCCCAATGGCCCATGCCCAGATTATGCCAATCCAGCAGCAGTACTCAATGAGCACCTATTGTGAGCAAAGCACTGCACTGAGGCTCTTGGGAGCGTGCAATGTCATTAGTAGACATAAGCGCTTACTCAGTAGTGGTTTGAGCTGCTATCCTGAGGCGGAGGAGGAGGGTTGGGGGTGGCAGGGAGCATGGAGGCATTCAGGTCTGCATCTTACTAAGCCTCCCTTGGTGACTCTTCCCACCAGTCGTCATGGAACAGATGCTGCAGTGCCCCTATGACAAAAACCACAAAATCCGTGCTAGTCGCATGCAGTACCATCTGGCCAAATGCAGAGAGGTAAGTGCTATATCGTGGTCTTTGGTATAGGGTGGGGGTGTGTCTTGAGAGTGGGGAGGAGACTCTGGCAATCAGGGTTCATCCATGTCCAGCCATTCCATGCAACAGGCTCAAAGGCTCCCCCTAACATCATTACATCACACTAGCATGTGGTATCCATCTGTTAATTCTGGATCAGCAAAAGGAGTCATCCTGGCCCCGGGGTTCTGAAGGTTTTCCCCAGTCCCCCTGACCTGGAGACCAGGATTAAGTTGCCAGTCCCCCATTTAATACCCTACAGCTCCAGAACTACCCTACCACCTTAGCAGGCTTGGATCCCCGATGTTGATGGCAGGCAAAGAGTCCAGTCTACTTGTGGGCCTCCTGCCTGCAGAGGCCAGCTCCACTACTGGCTTCTTGGCCTCAGTTTCCCCTCTGTAAAATGGGTGTGCAGTACTCCTCCCTTTCACACAGGTGGAGAGACTGGTGTTGAAGATAGGGGAAAGGATTTTGTGACCTTTGACCACCAGGGGCAGGCACTGTACTTAAGCTCTGGGGTAGATATAAGCTAATCAGGTTGGACACAGTACCTGTCCCACCTGGGGCGCGTGGTCTTAATCCCCTTTTTACAGATGAAGGGAACTGAGGCATAGAGCAGTTAAGTGACTTGTCCAACATCACCCAGCAGACAAGCGGCGGAGTCAGGATTAAAACTTAGGTCCTTCTGACTCCCACACACCCATGCTCTATCCACTAGGCCATGCCGTTTCTCGCTTGCCTGCTAGGAAACCTTCAGCAAGTTGCTTCACTCTCTGTTGCCTACATTTCCTCATGTGTAAAATGGGGATTCAATACCTGTTTTCCTCCTACTTAGGCTGTGAGCCCTGTGTGGGACCTGATTATCTTGTATCCACCCCAGGACTTAATACAGTGTTTGGCCCAAATGTTTAACAAATACTATTATTATTACTATTACAATTATCATCTACTTCAATGCTTGGCCTATAGCAAGCACTTATATACCATTATAAATAGTAGATGTGATCTCTACCCTCAGAGTTTACGAGTATTATTATTACTATATTATGTAATGGGGCCTGTAAGATGCAGTCAGTTTAGTCTGCAACCTAATAACTTTGACAGTTTCTGTCCTGTCCCATCAGAACAATCCGGACATGGCAAGAGGAAAGCTGCCATGTCCTTTTAACGCATGCCATGTAACCTATAGAGCAGAGATGGAGCGGCATATGTGTGAGTGTCCGGACAGGAGCAGAGATTTGGGGCACAATGGTAAGGCTAAAGCCTGAGACCCAGATGGGGCTGGACATCTGAGGGCAGGGGGCAGGGAGGGAGTCCTGGAAGGGTTCCATCGTAGACTGGGGAGCCTGAAAAGGTCAGCTACTTCCCTGGTATACTGCTCAGTGCCCCTCTCTGGGTGTGCGGGTGGTCCCCCAAAGGTGACAGGAATGGCAGGTCCCCTTGCAAGAGGTCTGGAGGCTGACCTTCAGGTTGTCTTTGGTGCTTCTAGAGTCCTTCCTTACCAGCGAGGAGAACAAAGCGCTCAGCTCCTGGCAGGCCCCCCCTCCGAAAGAGAACTGGGAACCAGGTAAGTGCTTTGAGCACTTGTGTGCAGAGAAGCAGTGTGGCCTAGTGGATACAGCACAGTCCTTGCTGTCAGAAGAACCTGGATTCTAATCCTGGCTCTGCCTCTTGCCTTCTGTGTGACCTTGGGCGCAAGTCACTCAACATCTCTGTGCCTCACTTACCTTATCTGTAAAATGGAGATTAAGACTGCAAGCCCCATGTGGGACAGGAACTGTGTCTTATCTGAGTAACTTGAATCTACCCCAGTGCTTAGAACAGTGCTTGACATATAGTAAGGACTTAACAAATACCATCATTACTATTACTAAGTGGTTCCTTCTAGTCTGTAAGCTCACTGTGGGCAGGTAATCAATCAGTCATATTTACTGAGCGCTTACTGTGTGCAGGGCACTATATTAAGCACTAGGGAGAGTACAACAAAAGCTATCTTCCCTGACCAAAACAAGCTTACAGTCTAGATGGAGAGACAGACATTAATATAAATAAATTACAAATATGTACATATGTGCTGTGGGAGTGGAGGTAGTGAATAAAGGATGATGCAGAAGGAGTGGGAAAAGAGCAAAGGAGGGCTCTTGGAACAGATGTGTCTTCAATAAGGCTTTAAAGGTGGGGAGAGTAATTGTCGGATAAGAAAAGGTATTGTCTTCCAACTGTGGTGCAGTCTCCTAAGCACTCGGTACTGTGTTCTGTACCAGTAAGTGCCCAAATACCATTGATGACTAAGAGAATTCAATACAATGGAAATGGAAAACACAATCCCAGCCCTCAAGAAGCCTCCAGTTTACTGGGAGCCGACACACATTAAATTACAAGTAGGGACATCAGTGAAGTATAAAGATATGTACAAAAGTGCTATGGGGATGGGGTGAACAACAAAGAGTTTGAGGTAAAGGCCTTAGTGGAAAGGTAATGCAGATGGGGGAAAGGAAAGGTTAGTCAGGGAAGGTGATTGTGGAGATACAATTTGATATTACTGGTATGATAATATATTACTGGTATGGTAATATCTTGTGCCTTCTGGCTACAAAGCACTGAACAGACTACTTAGAAGAGTTCAGTTGAAAGACGGATTCTTGACCTCAATGAGCTTACAATATAGCAATGATTTATTTAATCCACCTCCAGGCTTTCTGAGCTTCAGTGTCTGAGAGTCCCTTCTCTTTTGGGGGGAAGCCTGAAGCCGAGGAAGGCAGCTGTTTTCACCTGGTGATGGGTGGGTCTATGGGGAGGGGGTCCCAGCAAGTCTCCACATAAAGTGGTTGAGCCTACCCACTCCCTCTTCCCTGCCTCGACTGACCCTCTCTTCCTCTCTTCCCCCACTTTCTCCTAGATGAAGCTGAAGAATCTACAGCAGCTCCTTTTGTGTTTGGTGCCTGGGCACCCAAGGCTCTGACCTGCCAGAGGTGAGATTCCTCTCAGACCTAGAAAGACTTCATAAGGAGCACTGTGGCCTAGAGGAAAGTGCATGGACCTGGCAGGACACATGGGTTTAACCCCAACTCCGCCACTCAACTTCTTTCATTTCTCTTTAGGAAGCAGCATGGTGTAGTGGATAGAGCATGGGCCTGGGAGTCAGAAGCTCATGGATTCTAATCCCAGCTTCACCACTAGTCTGCTGTGTGACCTTGAGCAAGTCAATTCACTTCTCTGTGCCTGTTACCTCATCTGTAAAATGGGGATTGAGACTGTGAGCCCCACGTGGGACAGGGACTGTGTCTAACCCGATATGCTTGTATCCATCCCAGTGCTTAGTACAGTGCCTGGCACAGAGTAAGTTTTTAACAAATAGCATCATTATTACAGTTGTTATTATGCTTCTTTCCTCCTCTGTAAAATGGGTATCCAATACCTGTCTTCCCTCCAACTTGACTGTGAGCCCCATGAGGGACAGGGACTGTCAGATCTTGATTATCTTGTACCTACCTCATTACTTGGCACATAGTGATCCCTTAACAAATATGAGTACTAGATGCGATCCCTGCCTTCAGTTTACTGTAGCCAAAGACAAATCCTTAGAGCAAATTACAGTTTGGGGATGAAGGTTAGGGGGGAGTGATGAAATGTACAAGACGTGTATGTAACTGCCCAGGGGATTGTGGGAAATTAAGGGCTGAGATGACAGTTGGTTCTAGGTTCTCCTGCTTCTGAATCTCTGTAGGACTCCCACCCCTTACAACTCCACACCAAAAGTCATGAGTTCCTTAGGGGAAAACAAGTCTGCTTCAAACATGCCCCCTCTCTTCCCAGCCCCTGAAAGGCCTTCTGGGGTGGAATCACTTACTGTGTGTACAGCACTGTACTGTGCCCCTCCCTAGACTGCAAGCCTATTGTGTGCAGGGAACATGCCTATCAACTCTGTTATTTTGAACTCTCCCAAGTGCTTAGTACAGTGCTGCACACAGTAAGCACTCAATAAATAAAATTGATTCATTGTACTAAGTGGCTTGGGAAAGAACAATATAACAAAGTTGGAAGGCATGTTCCCTGCCCACAATAAGTTTAGTGGGGAAGACAGACATGAACATAACTTAGGTACATATCCTTAATTTTAGTGTTATGGGGCTGAGGGAGGGGTAATTAAGGGAGCAAATCCAAATGCAAGGGTGATGCAGAAGGAGATAGTAGAGGAAATGAGAGCTTAGTCAGGGAAAACCTCTTGGAGGAGATGTGCCGTTAAGGTTTGGAATCATCAAGCTCTTTAGGGCCAGGGCAGGGGAAGCTAGTCCCTAAGTGGCTGCTTGTGGTTAAAAACCCATAATATCCAGCAGCAAAACAAACCCTGTGAAGAAAATGTCCTTAACCCTTGACCTCTCCACCTGCTTAAGCTCTCTCCATTCATTCAACCCATTTGAAAGCTTACTGTGTGCACAGCATTGTACTAAGTGCTTGGGAGAGTACAATATAATACTAGACAGACACATTCCCTGCCCACAGTAAGCTTACAGTCTGGAGTGGGAGGAGGACACTAATACAAATAAATTAAAGATATGTACATGAGTGCTGAGAGGACTGGAAAAGGGAGAGATGAATAAAGGGAGCTTCTCTAAGATGGTCTTCTGACCCAATCACCTAGCTCTCCTCCAGAGAAGGCTAGAGGGAGACTGGCCCAGCTCCAGCCCTTCTCAGGCTGCAGTGATTTGGCAAATTCACTCCTAGGACCTGGATTAAAGGCCAAGTGGGTGGTGGGCTTGGGAACTAATGCACCGATTGATCTCCTCCTTCCTAGCGACGACAACCCAGAGAAGAAAAAGGACCCCCAGAAGGGCCGTCGAAACCGGCGCAAGAAAGGCAAGCAGGAGAAGAACTTGTGACTGCCCAACCAGCGATTGGTGAGTCATCCCTGCGGAAATTTGGGGCAGAGCGGGTCACTGAGGCAGAGATGAGAGAGTCAGCTCACCAGGCCATTCTCAAACTGGCTCAGTTCCATAAAGAGGTAGCAAGCCCTAGTGGAAAGAGAACCTGGGCTCTAATCCTTGCTCTGACACTTGCCTGCTGGGTGACCTTGGGCAAGTTGCTTGACTTCTGTGGGCCTCAGTCTCCATTTCTATAAAATGGGAATTAAATTTGTTCTCCCTCAAATTGTGGAACCGGGACTGACCTAGTCTTTTATCTTACTTCAACTCTTAAGTCAGTGCTAGGCATGTAGTAAGTGCTTAACAAATACCATTTTATGTTTTATTTTAAAAGCCAAACATGCATCCTCCACCTCTCCCTTCTCATCCCCACAGCACTGTACTCGTCCGCTCAACTGTATATATTTTCGTTACCCTATTTATTTTGTTAATGAATTGTACATCGCCTTGATTCTATTTAGTTGCCATTGTTTTTATGAGATGTTCTTCCCCTTGACTCTGTTTATTGCCATTGTTCTCGTCTGTCCGTCTCCCCCGATTAGACTGTAAGCCCGTCAAACGGCAGGGACTGTCTCTATCTGTTGCCGACTTGTTCATCCCAAGCGCTTAGTACAGTGCTCTGCACATAGTAAGCGCTCAATAAATACGAATGAATGAATGAATAAACAATACCTAAACATGAAGCCTGTGTTGCTTAAGTAGCAAACGCAGCATTCTTTCAAAGGTATCAGTCAATAGTACTGATGGAGCATTTGAGAGAATACTCCATCATGATCCCTGCCCTTGACCTTGCAGCTAGTGAAGGAGACATAGGTATTCAAAGAGGAGAAAGTGCAAAAATGTTATAGGTGTCTGGGGAGAGGAAAAGTCAGGGAAGGCCTTCTGGGGGAAGTAGGATTTCAGAAGGAATTTGAAGATCAGGAAGAACTGATGTCTTATGGTTAATTCATTTAATTGTATTGAGTGTTTACTGGGTGCAGGGCACTGTACTAAGTGCTTCAGAGAGTACAATACAATAGACACCTTCCCTGCCCACAAGTTTATATCTATAGGGTAATGGGAAGAGGAATAGGTCAAATGGTTAGTATGCAAACTAACAGGTAAAGTATGTATATGTTCCTAATTTTAATTATATTAATGTATACCTCCCCCTCTAGATTGGGCTCCTTTTTTATGGTATTTAAGTAGTTACAGTGTTTCAAGCACTGAAGAAGACACAAGTTAATCAGGTGGGTATAGGCCCCATCCCACATGGTGCTCATAATCAAGTAGGAGGGAAAAAAAGTATTGAATCCCCATTTTATAGTTAAGGAAACTGAAGCACAGAGAAGTGAAGTGACTAAGGGCACACAGCAGTCAGAGCTAGGATTAGAATCCAAGTCCTCTGGCACCCAGGCTTTATCAACTAGGCCAAACTGCTTCTTGTGGGCAGGAATGTCTACCAACTCCATACTGTAATAATAGTAAAAATAGTAATTGTGGGATTTAAGTGCTTACTATATGCGAAGGACTGTTCTAAGCACTGGTGTAGGTACAAGGTAGGCGAGTTGGTTACAGTCCCTATCCCACATGGGTGCTTAGTCTTAATCCCCATTTTACAGATGAGGTAACTGAGGCCTAGCAAAGTGACTTGCCCACAGCCACACAGAAGTCATCTGGTAGAGCTGGGATTAAAACCCATGTCCTCTGATTCCCAGGCCTGTGAACTTTCCACTAGGCCAAGCTGCTTGCACTCTTCAAAGTGCTTAGTGCTGTGCTCTGTACATAGTAAACACTCAAATACCACTGACTAAAAATGCCAGAGGAGGTTTATAAGACTGAGATGATGATCTGGAAGGAAGAATCTGTAGCCTAGTTAATCTCTGAGGGGCTCACCCAAATGTCTACCCTCAATTCTCACTTTTTTTTTTTTTTTACAGTTTTTGTGAAGCATTATTCTAAGCACTGGGATAGATACAAGTTTATCAGGTTGGACACAGTCTAAATTGGAGGAAGGAATTTTTTTCTGTGATATTGGTTAAGCACTTAGTATATACCAGGCATTGAACTAAGCATCAAGGTAGAGTCAAGCTAATCAAGATGGATTTAGTCCATGTCTCACAGAGGGCTCAGTCTTAATCCCCACTTGACAGATGAGGTAACTGAAGCACAGTGAAATGACTTGCTCAAGATCTCACAGCAGACAAGTAGCAGAGCAGGATTAGAACCCAGGTCCTTCTGACTCTCAAGCCCATGCTCTATCAACTAGGCCATGCTGCTTCTCCTATAAAATGAAAATTTAGTGTTACAGGTGAGGTAAATGAGGCATTACAGGTGAGGTAAATGAGGCACAGAGACGTTGAGACTTGCCCAAGATTACCCAGCAATCAATTAGCAGACCTGGGATTTAGGACCTAAGTCCTCTAACTCCCAGGCCTGTGCTCTTTCCATTAGGTCACACTGTTTTTCTTCCTGCCATTCAAGAAGCCTTGCAATGAAAGAACTCTCAGGACCTCTGACTACAGCATTATTCTCAATCCCCTTACACACTTGCTGTAACACTTGACAAGGCGGGATTTTAAAAAACTGCCTCATCTTCTATTCTTTCTGTTTTCCTCTCTCCCTTAGGTTCTTCTGAGGATATGACCAGAAACCACCAACTGGGAACAAGCCAGAAGAGAAGGAAATGTTTTAAACTCTCAATTCTTTTCTTTCTTTTTTTTTTTCCTTTTTTCCCCCCAACAAGCCTTTTTTTAAATCTACTTCTGAAGGAATTTTTTGTAGCCTCCCAATGGTTACATTTTAGGTATTGTTAACCATTTTAATTCTTGCCACTCTTGGCATCTTATGGCTTTTTTAAGTGTGGTTCTAATAATAAAGCTTGTTTTCCCCATGACACACAAATTTGCATATTTTGGGCTTTTTTTGCCTGTGCTGGGGGAGGCAGGCTGGACTCCTGCTAGTCTGAATAGTGAAGATGTAGAAAAGCCACAACTTCTGTTACTGAAGTAGACAGGCAGGCCAGCTCAGGTTGCTATTAGATCCTAGTAGGGGCCCTGGGTTCTAATTCCTGTTCCATCACTTGCCTGCTGGGAGACCTTGGGCAAGTCATTCATCTCTGTGCCAGATGCTTCATTGGTATTTGTTAAGCACTTACTATGTGCAAAGCACTGTTCTAAGCGCTGGGGGGATACAAGGTGATCAGGTAGTCCCATGTGGGGCTTACAGTTTTTATCCCCATTTTACAGATGAGGTAACTGAGGCACAGAGAAGTCAAATGACTTGTCCAAAGTCACACAGCTGGCAAGCGGCAGAGATGGGATTAGGACCCACGACATCTGACTCCCAAGCCCAGGCCCTTTCCACTGAGCCACGCTGCTTGTTCTCCTTCCTGCTTAGACCTTGAGCCCCATGTGGAATAGGGGTTTTTTATGGTATTTAAGTGTTTACTATGAGTCAAGCACTGTTCTAAGTGCTGGGGTAGATACAAGTTAATTAGGACAGAGACCCTGTCCCACATAGGGCTCAATCTAAGTGGAAGGAAAAACAGATGTCGAATCCCCATTTTTCAGCTGAGAAAACTGAAGCACCGAAAGACTTGCCCAAGGTCACACAGCAGGCAATTGGCAGAGGCAGGATTAGAACTCAGGTCCTCTGACTCCCAGGCCCTTGCTCTTTCCACTAGGCCATGCTGCTTCTGACCTGATTACCTCTCCCAGTGCTTAGTACTGTATTAAGCACTTAACACTATTAGCTCACAGCTAATAAGTTGAATTTGTACTCTTTGAGCACTTGATATTCATCCTACCCTCAGTCCCACAGGCTTTAGGTATGTGGCTGTAATTTATTTATATTTGTGTCCCCCTGTAGGCCATAAGCTCCTTGTGGGCAGGGAATGTCTACTAAATCTGTTGTACTGTACTTTCCCAGGAATTTAGCATAATGCTCTGCTCACAGTAAGCACTCAATACTATTGATGAGGTTCCCCAACAGGAATGAGACTGTCTTCAACATCTTTTCTGGTCTAGTCCCTCTATACTGTAAGCTCCCTGTGGGCAAAGAATGTGGCTACCAACTCTGTTATAGTGTAATCTCCCGAATGTTCCATATACAGTAAATACTCAATAAATATAATTGACTGATTGGTCATCCTCTGCATTCACTGAGACTTGAGTAAATAATAATTATGGTATTTGTTAAGCACTTACTTTATGCCAGGCACTGTACTAAGCACTGGGGTAGAGGTTGAAGTTTATATGCTGGCCATGCCAAACAACTGACTGGGCAATCTGGACTCATGCAAACTGACTAGAAGTCTGGTTTGAGGGACCAGATTTCCAGCTCTTGTTAAAATTTTTGCTATGATTCCAACTAGTAACTTGCCACCACTTGTCTATTGTGTGGCCTTAGGCAAGTCACTTATCTTTTCTGTACCTCAGTTACCTCATTTGTAAAAGGGAGATTAAGACTGTGGGCTCCATGTGGGACATAGATTGTGTCCAACTTGATTAACTTAGATCTACCCCAGTGCTTAGTATAGTGCCTGGCACATAGTAAGCACTTGACAAATACCAAAAGAGAGCACTAATAGCTCCTGAGCACGTACTAGGGGCAAGAAAACTGAACTAAATTCTTATTCTATTGTATGTATCGAACATTTACTGTGTGCAGAGCACTGTACTAAGTGCTCGGAAAGTACAATTCAGCAATAAAGAGAGATAATCCCTGCCCACACTGGGCTTATAGTCTAGAAGGGGGAGACAGACATCAAAACAAGTAAATAGTCATTGATATAAATAAATAGAATTAGAGCTAGGAGGGTGCAATACAATTAGTAGAAGCAGCACAGCTGAATGAAAAGAAAATGGGCCTGGAAGTCAGAACTTGGGTTCTAAACCCACCTATACCAAGTAACTGCTGCGTGACTTTCATCAAATCACTTAACTTCTCTGTGCCTTGGTTCCCTCATCAGCAAAAATGGGGACTCAATACCTATTCTCCCTCCTACTTAGAGTGGGAATGCCATGTGGCACCTGGTTATCTTGTATCTACCCCACTGTTAGTACAGTGCATGACACACAGTAAGTGCTTAAATACCACATTTTTTTTTACTTTCTATATGGCATTAAGTGTTTACTATGTGCCAGGCACTGGGGAAGATACAAGGTAATCAGGTTGGACACAGCCCAAGTCCCAAATGGGACTCACAGTCTTAATCCCCATTTTACAGATGAGGTAACAGAGGCACAGAGAAGTGAAGTGACTTGCCCAGAGTCACTATTAGTACACATGACCCTCAAGGAGCTTATGTTCTAGTGGGGGAGACTTTAATTAAACATAATTAAACTACAAACAGGAGAAAGTAATAGAGGATCATACAATATGTAAATTAGAGCTGTGGGGGGGTGTCAGAACTTGATATTTATCAGTAGTGTGTGCAGGGTACTGTTCTAAGTCCCTGGGAGAGTTCAGTATGGTTAGTGGGAATGAGTCCTCCTCTATCTGTTGCCGACTTGTTCATTCCAAGCGCTTAGTACAGTGCTCTGCACATAGTAAGCGCTCAATAAATACTATTGAATGAATCAAGAATCTTACAGTCTTCCTAGGGAGTGGAACACTTAAAGAAATTTAGATGTAAGGGGAACTATCAGGTATAACGGTATGAACATAAGCACCCTGAGGACAGGGGACAGAATTCAAGTGTTTGTCATTTGGACAGACTGAAGGGAAGACATGTGGTGTTTGGCTTGGCAATTCTCTTCAGACTCTGCTATCTTGTCTGCCTCCAACAACAAACTCTGATTGCCAAATTAAAGTAGAGAGGTCGGGACTGAAGGGAAGGCTCTTCCCCCACCACTCCCCAATCCAAGTCCTGGCAAGGACATCGGTGTCACCTCGGGCTCTTGAGAAAGCAATCTCTTCTAGAATCCAGCTATCGTTACGGTCACTCTTCGGCCTCCATCTTCACTGAGACTTGCTTGCATCCTTCTCTCAGCCTCGATGTTTTGAAACTACACCAAATGCCCCCAAGACTGTATACTCCTTGTGGGTCAGGATCGTGTCTGCCAACTTTGTTGTACTGAACTCACCCAAGAGTTTTGTGCGGCACTCTGCACAAAAGCAAGTGCTCAGTAAATACCACTCATTGATTGATTTGGTAACTTGAGTAGGTCAGGTCCCGATCTGACTATCCCATTGTCGACACGGCTCTCGGCGTTCCGCTTCCTTCCGAAAAGTCACATCAAGAGCACCTGAGAAGACTGTGAGTAGAGAAGCAGTGTGGCTTAGTGGATAAAGCAAGGTCCTTAGAGTCAGAAGGGCCTGGGTTCTAATCCCAGCTTTGCACATATCTGCTCTGTGATCTTGAGCAAGTCACTTCAATTCTCTGGCTCAGTTACCTCCTCTGTAAAATGGAGATTAGGAGTGCGAGCCCCACATGGGAGAGGGACTGTGTCCAACCTGCTTAACTTGTATCTACCCCAGTGCTTAGAACAGTGTTTAGCACATAGTAAGTGCTTAACAAATAGCATAATTATTATTATTATTATTAGGAAACCACTCCCGGGCCTGCCTTCCTTCCCCCACTGTGGGCTTGTTTGCTGGAAACAAAATGAAGAGCCTGTGGTTTCCATCCCCCATCCACAGTGGGTGAGCGGGATAGAGAATCGTTTAGTGTCGGAGGCGAACCAACATTTAATCCATTGGTTCCGGAGCTTTAGCCAGGCTGCGGTTTGCTCTCTGCCTCCGGAAGGCCTTTTGTGTGAGTAGTCCCCAGGCAGCTGTGAGGCCCCAACGGGAGTCGAGAAGAGGGGAGGTCACAGTCATCCCAAGAGTCTCTTAATTGCTCCTGGCCACGTATCCCCTTGTAGGACCCTTCATGATGGGTTTTGCATCTGCTCTGCTCTTTGGGAAAACACACCTGAACTCTGAGCAGGGCAGAAGCACTCCCTCCCTGCCTCAGAGAGGAGGGAGTCATGATGGTATTTGTTAAATGCTTACTACGGCTAAGAACTGGAGTAGATATAAGATTCTCTGATTGGACCCAGTCCTTGTCTCTCATGGGCTCCCAATCAGAGAGGGAGGAAGAATAGGTATTGAATCCCACAGTTGAGGAATCAGGAACAGAGAGGTCACCTGCCCTAGGTCACACAGCGGGCAAGTGGTGGATCCAGAATGAGAAGCCAGATCTTTTGATTTCCAGTCCCAAACTCTTTCCAATAGGCCACATTGTCTCCCATATCAGTCAATGTACTTACTGAGCACTTACTGTGTACAGAGCACTGTACTAAGTGCTTGGGAGAGTACAATACATTAGAGTCGGTTGAAGCCAACCCTGCCCACAAGAGTCTGGAAGTGTCTGGAGTCTGTAGTATGGTTGCTACCTCAGAAGCAGTGTGGCCTAGTGGATAGACCACGAGCCTGAGAGCCAAAAGGACCTGTGTTCTAATCCCGGCTCTGCCACTTGTCTGCTGTGTAACCTTGGGCAAATCACCTAACTTCTCTGTGCCTTAGTTACCTTAGCTGTAAAACAGGGATTAAGACTGTGAACCCTATGTGGGACATGGACTGTACCCACATGATTAGCTCATATCTACCCCAGTGCTTAGTATGGCATCTGGTACATAGTAAGTGCTTAACAAGTACCATGAAAAAAATAAATAAAACTGCTTAAAATAAATAAAACTGCTTCCTCAGATGCTGCATTCGTGAGAAATCAGATCTCTTCATGACGGCATTTTAAAAACGCTTGCTAGGTGCCAGAGCACTGAGCTAAGCAGTGGGGCTGATGCCAGACAATCAGAGCTTTTCCCATTTGGCTTTGGGATTCAGTTGCAGAGCTGAATCCCTCTCCAGGTTTATCTCCTAGTTTGAAGTGGAAAAACTGGCTTTGCCAGAGTTTCCCTCTCTCTGGCTGCAGCTGCAGCAGCTCAGCACAACCTTTAATGTTCAAGCTCCCTTGGAATCTGTTCAGAGAGTAGGTGAATGGGCCCAGTGGGAAGGAAGGGAGGGAGATCAGGGATCAAGAATTTGGAGTTGGAAGTGCAAATATAGAACTCGGAGCTGGTGTTGGTACAGTTTCAAAAAGATGGACTGTATCCTGGACTCTGGGCCCACCCGGCCCTTCAGTCCCAAGATCCAGATGGCTTCCTAACCTATTGGAGAGTCCCTCTAGACTGTAAGCTCGCTGTGGGCAGGGAAAGTGTCTATCAATTCTGGTATACTGTACTTGTCCAGGCGCTCAGTACAGTGGTCTGCACACAGTAAGCACTCAATAAATACGATTGATTCACTCAATTGAAACCAGGGGACTGAGGCAGTCAGGGGTGGTGGCGAAAGCACCTGTCGTGCCCACTTTCAGGTACGTTAATGAATTCCAAAGCCAGGACTTTCAATTTGCAGGCAAACCCGAGTGGAGCCTGAGGCAAGAATAATCAGCTTGGGTTTAGGACCTAATACCAGTTACTCTGCTAGCTTCCGAATGACCTGCATAGAAGTCAGTGGCCCTCTTCTCCCCCGCCCCCACCTCCCTTTTTCTTTTTAACCCATTCTTCAATCTAGCTGGCAAACCAGTCTGAAAGCTAGCTCAGCGGGGACATAAGATCCACCAGGCATCCAGCTTTCTGGAGATGAAGAAGGCAGACAATGATAGAAACACTCAGCATTTTTATTTTTAAAAAACCCAACAAAACCTGCAGAAAGACAGGC
The DNA here is from genome assembly GCF_004115215.2 of Ornithorhynchus anatinus. NCBI lineage: Eukaryota > Metazoa > Chordata > Mammalia > Monotremata > Ornithorhynchidae > Ornithorhynchus > Ornithorhynchus anatinus. The sequence continues at coordinate 58,074,416 of NC_041737.1, read as the reverse complement.
CCAGTGGTTTCTGAAAGAGGGTGATGCTTAATGCTGTAGCTTTATCGGCTGACAATTGCTGTCACCCTGACAGGACATTACTGAATTCAATGAAGCCTATTGAGGGATTTTGTTTTGGTGATTTTTTTTTCTCCTTCGGCTCTCCTTTCTCGAGAAATTTCAATCTGCAGGGAGCTGAATAAATAGCACTTGTGGGTCACCGAGTAGCAACGTCAACAATTTCAAAAAGATTATTGCTGTTTAAACCCTGACAACGTCTGGAAAACCTTAAGTATTTGGAGGTGATTAGCATGGGGGAACAAGCCCCAGCCCCTTCCCGCTCCCCTCTACCCTCCCTACCCCCACCAGCCACTCGACTGGCTCAGCCCTGATGGAGTGGTGATAAACTGAGAGGCTTGAGTTTGGAGAGGGCTTGTCGGTTTCTATTTCCAGTTTTCTTTTGTTTGGGGTTTTTTGTGGGGGGTTTTGTTTTGTTGTATTTCATCTGTCATTTTAAATACCCAATGACCTCAAAGAAACAATGCTAGGCACTTCCCAGACTCCAGGGGAAAGCCACAGTGGCGCAGTGTTATTGTCTTCTCAGTAACAGCATGCATCGAGACTGGAAAGCCTCCCTCTCTTCCCGGAGCATCGTCCAGATTGGGCAGCTCAGGCCCAAATTCATTCCTTCCTCTCTCCTCTTCTAGACAATTACTGTCTCCCCCTTCAAAGCCTTATTGAAGGCACATCCTTCCCAAGACTTGAAGACACATCCTCTCCAAGAGGCCTTCCCTGACTAGGTCCTCATTTTCTCTTCTCCCACTCCCTTCTGTGTTACCCTGATTTGCTCCCTTTATTCACTCCCCCAACCTGACCCCAAAGCACTTATGTACATAACTGTATTTATATTAATGTCTGTCCCCTCCACTAGACTGTAAACACACTGTGGGGAGGGAATTTGTCTACCAACTCTGTTGTATTGTTGTATTTTACTCTCCCAAGTGCTTAGTACAGTGCTCCACACAGAGTAAGTGCACAGTAAATATGGATTGATCGATTGATCTTCCTGAGACATTCTCTCAGAATATACACACTCCTGGATGTTCTCTGACAAAAAATGCCTGAGCTGTGGGTTCAGCAGCAAGCTGTGCCCAGGAACATGTTGGATGCCCACATAGAACCAAAATGTGGTCCAAACAGCCCCACCCTAAAGCTCTCTTCCTAGTGTTTTGGCACCATCCAAACACAGGTTGGGGGGACCAGCAGGCTGGCACTGGGTGGGGGAGGAGAGTCCCTTCACATTCTCTGGCCCCCTTCCCTCCAGGCTACCCAAACAATAGCCCCATTCTCCCTTCCTCCCCCTCAGGCCTGAATTTCAGGAGGACTGCCCATTTTAATGAATTTTAGTCATAAATAAATGGGGGGCCTAAGCTCACTGTGGACAGGGAACATGGTGGCTTAGTGAAGAAAACATAGCTTGGGAGTCAGAGGTCATAGGTTCTAATCCCAGCTCCGTCACTTGTCAGCTGTGTGACTTTGGGCAAGTCACAACTTCTCTGTGCCTCAGTTACCTCATCTGTAAAATGGGGATTAAGACTGTGAGCCCCACGTGGGACAACCTGATTACCTTGTATGTACCCTGGCACTTAGAACAGTGCTTGGCACATAGTAAATACTTAACAAATACCATCATTATCATTTGTGGTATTTTTACGGTATTTCTTAAGCACTTACTATGTGTCAAGTGCTATTCTAAGTGCCAGGGTAGCTATATGTTAATCAGGTGGAACACAGTCCCTGTCCCACGTAGGACTCACTGTCTAAATTGGTGGGAGAACGATTTAATCCCCATTTTACAGATGAGGTAACCGAGGCATAGAGAAGTTAAGTGATTTGCCCAAGTTCAAACCACATGCAAGAAACAGAGCAGGCTAGAACCCATGTCTGTGCTTTTTCCACTAGTCCACACCATTTCCCTATTGGACGATTAGACTGTGAGCCCCTCATTGGGCAGGGATTGTCTTTATCTGTTGCCAAATTGTACATTCCAAGGGCTTAGTACAGTGCTCTGCACATTGTATGAAAGAGCCCGGCCTTGGGAGTCAGAGGTCGGGGGTTCGAGTCCCTGCTCTGCCACTTGTCAACTGTGTGACTGTAGACAAGTCACTTAACTTCTCTGTGCCTCAGTTACCTCATCTGTAAAAAGGGGATTAACTGTGAGTCTCATGTGGGACAACCTGATTACCCTGTATCTACCCAAGTGCTTAGAACAGTGCTCTGCACATCGTAAATGCTCAATAAATACTATTGAATGAATTATTAGTAAGCGCTCAATAGATACTATTGAATGAATTATTAGTAAGCGCTCAATAGATACTATTGAATGAATTATTAGTAAGTGCTCAATAGATACTATTGAATGAATCATTAGTAAGCGCTCAATAGATACTATTGAATGAATCCATTAGTAAGCGCTCAATAGATACTATTGAATGAATCATTAGTAAGCGTTCAATAGATACTATTGAATGAATCATTAGTAAGCGCTCAATAGATACTATTGAATGAATCATTAGTAAGCACTCAATAGATACTATTGAATGAATTATTAGTAAGTGCTCAATAGATACTATTGAATGAATCATTAGTAAGCACTCAATAGATACTATTGAATGAATTATTAGTAAGTGCTCAATAGATACTATTGAATGAATTATTAGTAAGCGCTCAATAAATACTATCGAATACTCTCCGAAGCGCTTGGTACAGTGCTCAGCACCCAGTGAAGCTTCGATACATAGCACTGGGGATGCCCTTCCCTCCCTCCCTGAGGAGGCCTGCCCCACTCGACGCCGACCTTCCCCGCCCAGACGAAGGTGAGGAAAGCAGGGCGGAGCCTCGTTCTCGCTCCGCTAGGAGGGCGGGGGAGGGAGGACGCATGCGCGTTGCCCCCCCAACTGGTGACCGGAAGTGGGCGTTGCTAGGGAGCCACTAGCGGGAGCTCGAGGCCGAGGCGGGAAAATCGTCCTCGGGGCTGTGGGGGGGGCGGAGGGGGCAGGTCGCCCCCAATGCCTCTCACGGGCCCCCCATTTTCCTGAGGACCCGACCCCCATCTCGGAGCAGGCAATCTGTGTCTCATTCTCCTCAGGTTGTCCTCCCTTCTCCTCTGAAAAGACCTACCCATTGAGTGTCTCCCCCGCCCAAGCCAAAATGGGGGACCAAGGGCAGGCCCTCGTTCAATCCAGAAGGGGTGGACGGGATGCGATGGCGTTGGGAGAAGGGCTGAGGGGGATTTTGGAAAAGGCCGGCCCCTCGCTGTTAAAGGAGAGGGTGTCACGCCCGACGGCCGTTAGGGGACAATACCAGGGTGTTGGGCAGCGGGAACCTGAGGCAAAGGTGGCAGAGTCGCCAAATTAATAATAATGTTGGTATTTGTTAAGTGCTTACTATGTGTAGAGCACTGTTCTAAGCGCTGGGGTGGATACGGGGTAATCAGATTGTCCCACGTGAGGCGCACAGTCTTCACCTCCATTTTACAGATGAGGTCACTGAGGTGAAGTGAAGTGACTTGCCCACAGTCACCCAGCTGAAAAGTGGCAGAGTGGGGATTCGAACCCATGACCTCTGACTCCCCAGCTCGGGCTCTTTCCCCGGAGCCACGCTGCTTCCCTACCTGCTGAGGGATAATCCGCCCCCCTTTCCCCAGAGACGCCCCCACCTCCTACTTGGGACGGACAGTCCGTCCCTCATTTCCCTCAGGCCGCCCGTCCTTTGAGGAGACCCCGGGCCTCGAGTTTCCCACCCAAACGAGAAAAAGTGGCTAAGGGCGGAAACTCCTTCTCCATGGGGAGGTGGGGGGGGGGGGAGATGGGGGAGAAAAGGCCATTTGGGGGGGGGTGGGGGGTCGACTTAGAATCATTGCTGAGCAAGAGGGGAGGGGGTCTAGTTATGCTCAATGTTAGGCAAGAGGGGTTGGCCAAGGCCGGCGACCGGAAGTGAGCGTTTCCAAGGAGCCGACAGCAGCGCTCACGACGAGCCAGGCGGGAACGGCCATCGCATCCCCCCTAGGCCTCGACCCCGACCCCAGGACCGACCCCTGGCTCTTTCCCTCAAGGCACCGTCTCCCACCCCTTCCTGGGTGCCCCCAGGAGGCCCTGCAACCTCTTTCTCCTTCTCCACAGCCCGACCCCCGCTGCCTTCGTTTCCTCCGGCCTCGTCTTCCTGCCAAACCGCCCCCGCTGCAATAAGGAGATCGCGGGCAACGATTTGTCCACCCGAGTCGGGGGGCGTGGATGAGGGCGGAGCCTCGTTCTCCCCCGCGGAGGGTACGAGGAGGCCGATCCTCCAGCTCGCTGGCGCCTGGCTCCTTTCCCTCCTCCTCCTTGTCCACCCGACTCCCTCCCGCCGCCTTCATCCTCGTCCCCATCTTCGCCTCCCTCCCCGCCCCCGTCTCCTTATCCACTTTAACTAGCCACTTCCCGGGGCCGCTGGCCGACTTGGAGGCTGCAGCCGATTCCCTTACTTGGTGGATGTTCACCACAAAGAAGCCCCTAGCTTTTTCTGCCCTAGGCTATTTCATGGCTAATTAGGGACCTCCTCCGGGGAGCAGAAAGAAAATTAAGGTCAAAACCAGACAGGATTTCTTTGTTCCCTCTGGTAAATGCTCTTTTTAGCTCAGAAGGAAACTGAAACTATTGGCTAAAAGATTTTTTTTTAAAACATTTAGATTATCTTTGCGTTTTGATTATCTGTGAACCACCTGGCCTTCATTGTCTTTGTTCATTTGCTCCCAAGCTTCAGGTAGCTGACTTGCAGGTTGGGCTGATGCCAGGCTCCAACTGCTGATCCTTCCAGGTACTGTCCTGATAGTAGTTGTTTGGGTTTGTTTGGGTTTTGTTTTTTTTTGATATGTTAAATGACGTTTCAGAGGACCCGTTAACTACTACTTGAGAAAATGGGATTGACTCCAGCCCTAAGCAAAGGGGATATTGATCTTTAGAGGCAGCTGGTTTATCATGAGTAATTAACAGATGAGCCTCCAAGGACTATGTCCTTTAGCCTAAACTGATTGTTCACTTTCCCATCACATAAGACTCAAAAGGCCTGGGGCTCTTCATCTAGCCCCACCCCCTTTTCTCTGAGAGGCTCTTCCCCAGCTGGGCCAGGAAGACCTGATTCTGTTGCTTAGAGTCCCTTTCCGTTAAACAGTTCTTACTCATCAGCTCTCCAGAGGGAAGGGGGACCAGACCTCAGTGGCATCCTGAGCACCGGGCCCCATGAGGCCTGAGCAGACCATCCACGGTCTCACATCTGGTAATATGACTTTGAAACCTGGAGTGTGGCCAGGCCCACTGTCCCAAAGCATCCCATATGACACTGAGAGAGTCGGAACAGTTGTTACCTGAGCAAATCTTAAGAAACAGGTTGGGCCTTCAATGCTAAGCCTTGCTGGAGCCCAGGGAAAAGGCCATAGAGGGGCTGGCTGCTTGACACTGACTAAGAAAGGGCACACCACTCCCTGGAAATATCAGCTACACCCTTAATTCTCCCCACCTCAGCCCTCATCCAACCCCCCGGGAAAGTACGGCAGTCCTACCAGCTTGCCTCTCCCTAGGAGTGGACCTGCAGTGCGGGATGGTTCTTTGGGCCTTAATGACGTAGAGCTCCTACTTCTCCCTGGTGCCCCCACTCCATTAAGGAGTACATCCAAACACGAGTGGTGGCAAACTGTGAAAGGTAGGTGAACTAGCTGCTCAGAAATGTCAGTCGGTTTGTCACCAGCACACAACCTGAGGTGACTTTGTTCTCTTTCCCCACCCCTCTATTGGCTCTGTTGACTTGTAGGAGCCTCTGCCGACTGCAGAAGGAAGTCACTGGGGAGGCATATGGTGGGGAAGGTTTGGTGCTGGGTTTTCCAAACCGTTATTGGATCTCTCATTCCATTCGGGCCCTGTTTTTGCAGGGCTGGAAACCACTGTTTGTGGCTCTGGTCACTGAGCTTCCCAACGACGCCCCGCTCCACCTGCTAACTTCTGCTTCCTGTTGCCAACATGAATTCATACGGTAGGTAGGCACGGGCCAGGAGGGCCAGCTTTGCCTGCTCCATCAAGAATCCCAGATGGCGAAAAAGAAGGAGGGCATCCCCCACCACCACCACTGGCTCAAGTTCTCCCTCAGACTCAGGAGACAGAGGGCCCATAGTGGCTGGAAGCATTCAAGCAGGGAAATGCTCTGTGCTTGCATTGTAGTCACCATCCTGGCCGCAGGAACATCAAAGGGAAGGGGCACTCCTCCAGAATCCCCACAAAGTGGCCTTTTGGAGTCCCGGGGGCCCGTGATCATTGGTCAATCTCAGAGGCTCGCTGAGATCATTGAATTAAGGCATTTCAGGAGAGCTTGACATGTGCCAGGTACTGAGAGTGAGACGTGATTATCAGATTGGGCATGGTCTCTATCTTATGCCTCTTTTACAGAGGAGGTAACTGAGGCACAGGGAGGTGAAGCTACTTGTCCACGGTCACCCAGTGGGTTGAGCCGGGGCTCCTGTCTCCCAGGCACGCGCTCTCTTCCCTAGGCCGTTGTTTATTGCCATTGTTCTTGTTTTATTGCCATTGTTCTTGTCTGTCCATCTCCCCCGATTAGACTGTAAGCCCCTCAAACGGCAGGGACTGTCTCTGTCTGTTGCCGACTTGTTCATCCCAAGCGCTTAGTACAGTGCTCTGCACATAGTAAGCGCTCAATAAATACTATTGAATGAATGAATGAATGAAAGGCCAAGCCTCCTCCCTTCGTGTTTTGAGAAGGAAGAGCCTGCGCTGGCAGGGGCATCCCAGCCATCCTCTCCCTCGTGGTATGGGAGCAGGCTAGTGGAAGGCTAGAGAAAAGCCCTCCAAACCTGCCCTTACAGAGCTCCCCACAGACAAGCCGAGCCAAGGAACGCAGGCAGATGGGTGCAGACGTGGTAGAAGGCATGGGTCCCACTGGGTCAGGGAAGCTGGAAAGACTTCCTGGAGGAGGAGGAGGCTCTGCAAAGGCCAGGGATGGGGAAGGCTGCAGAGATTGAAGGGGCAGTTTGGCCAACAGGGTGGTGGCAGGAGAAGAACAGCCGTATGGAAGGGGTAATAGACCTTGGTCCAGGCAGGGTCAGAGGGGGCAAGTTGGGAGCCAGGCATGGGGGTGGCTGAGCAGGAACCAAGGTGGCAGGGGGTCTTGGCTACTAAAGTAATGCGGATGATGATAATGATGGCTTTGAGTCTGGAGATGCCACCCCCAGGGGTTGGTGACATGGTTGTCCCTCTGGTAGGGATGGGGCAGTGCCAAGGAGGAGGATGAGGAAATTCACCCCCACATAATCCCCACGGTGACCTTGGACAATGCTGGCCAGGGAGAATCCTGGCAGATTCGGCCCACCTCCCCAATTTCCAGCTCTCTCGCTCTCTGCTTGCTGTGTCCTTCAAGTCTCCTCTCTGGCTCATTTGCATCACGCTCATGGTTAGCAATTTATTCCATGTTTACCACTCTTCGAGGGAACTGTCGGCTTCAATTCCCCACCGTCTCCTGATTTTCATTGCGCGTCCCCTGGCGAATAAGCCTCTTATGGATGTGAGTGGTTTCATCTCATTTGGCTTTGATCGGAGGGACATTTTGCTCGGTGATGTGGGGTTGTGGGGGTCCCTTCCTGGGACAACTCACCTAGCCCTTTGCAGGCTGCAGAGATTTGGGGGGGAGGAGGGAAAGCGGGTGCCTCTCTGTAAACAAATGATTTCCAACCATGTGCAGAAGCTCTTGGGCTTTTTCTGAGGCCCCGGGGTTTTGTTGGGGGCTGGAGATCCAGCCAAAACAGCCAGAACTTTGAGTCTGATTCTCCCCTACACTATACTCTAAGTTCCTGGAGGGCAGAGCTTGTGTCTAAAAATAACTGTGGGGTTTGTTGACTCTGTATTTTACACAAAGCACTGGGGTAGATACAATACAATCAGATCACAGTCTCTGTCCCATTTGGGCCTCACAGTCTAAGGGGGAGAAAGAACAGGTGTGTAGTCCCCATTTTACAATTGAAAAATCAGGCACAGAGAAGTTGTGACTTGCCCAAGGTCATTTAGCAGGCAAGTGGTGGAGCCAGGGTTAGAATCCAGATCCCCTGCTTTTTGTGAGTAGGTAACATGTCTGCCAATTCTGTTGTGTTGTACTCTCCCTAGAGCTTAGTATAATGCTCTGCACATAGTAAGCGCTCAATAAATGCTGTTGATAATGATCCCCTGACTTCCAGTCGGTTGCTCTCCCTTTACACGAGGACATGCAAGCACTTAGCACAGGGCTATGCCCACAGTAAGTGGTCAATCCATGCGGTTGGCTGGTTGATTGAGGGCAACCAGGCAGGGGGAGCCTTTGCTCCCCGGCCTTTGTCCACAGAGTGGCCGGCCTGGGCTAGGCCTCGGGGAATCCCCTTGAATTCTGGCTATGAGGAAGAAGGCCAGAGAAACTGTTTCCTATTTCCATCTGTTTGAGCCGAGTCCAGATATGTGACAGCTGGAGATGAGCCAAAAGCCAACAGTGCAGCCCAACCCTGCCGGGGCCCCACCCTCAAGGGACTGGGCTCCATCAGTGTCCCCACATTCCCCTGCCGTCCCAAGCTTGAAGCCGTGGAGAAGCCTGGGCGTTCACTGGGTCCCCCACAGAGCTTCCTGGTTCCCGGTGGATACTGGATGGACCCACCTGGCGGGGGACCCTTCAACTGGGGTCAGAGAGCCAGGGGTGGGGAGAGTGGCCTCTGAGCATGTGTGCCTCTTCTCTGTTCCAGGGGACTCTCTGGATCCCGAAAAACTAGTGCAGTGCCCCTACGACAAGAGCCACCAGATCCGGGCATGCCGCTTCCCGTACCACCTAATCAAATGCAGAAAGGTAGGGGGTCCCCAGCCAGAGGAGTCGGTCCGCCTGTGGGTTTGCCAACTCTGATTGTCTGGAAAGCTGCCTCGCTTCTGATTAGTCCCCTCACTGCAGGGAAGGGCTTGCACTCGGGTCCCATCCCTGGACCTGGGCCCTGCCAGTTTGGTCTAAGACACATGCCCACCTTTGGAGGGGGTGTGGGCCCGAGCCGTTCTGTGGGTGATTATCTGCCACAAATGCTTGCGTCTCCTGGATCCTGGCCAGCCCTCAGCGGCTACCATCTCCCTTCCTGGGAAACCTCCCCGCCCAGCTCCCTCCAAGTTCTCTCTTGGCCCCCAAGATTGGGTCTGACCAGGCTGCTCTGTCCCAAATCCGATGCTGGCCCGCACAGAGTGTGTGCTCATGCTCCCGGTTAGTTGCCCAGGCCCCAAGTGAGCCCACGTAGTGACTCCAGCCTTGAAAAAGGCGTTTTGTCATCTCATCTTTTCCCCCTCCCCCTGACCTTTGCTCCCATCTTATTTAGCCCTGGATCAGGGGCTGAGCCCTGTGCTACATGCTGGGGTGGATATAAGAAGATCTGACAGTACACTGTCCCTTGCAGGGCTCCCCCTCATCTTCCCCTGGGCTCCCCATCTCTCCTACCCCTGGAAAAGCATTGGGAGAAAGGCCAACCTGATCTGGGCCCTCCCTGTACCCAGGCGGCAGATCGTGACTTGGTACACCCTCTCCAGGAGTGGCACTTGGGCTTTGGCTCCTGGAAGTAGTGTGGATTCCTGGCTGTGGCCACTCCTGGGTAGCCAGGCTTCAGTCGGACTGGAGATTTGACCATAGGTATGGGCCAGGGTCTCCATTCTGGCCAGGGACTTGCCCATAGGTACAAATCAGTGCCTGCAAAATCTGCCAACCCGATGGCTTGCATCCAGCCTCCCTTTGAGCAGGTGGTGGAAGCCCCTCTGGGGGCTGGTGGTCTCACTGATTTTGGTGTCCCCGCAGAATCACCCGAGCATTGCCAATCAGATGGCTACTTGCCCCTTCAATGCCCGGCACCAGGTGCCCCAGGCAGAGATCAGTCACCACATCTCCAACTGTGACGACAAGAGCTGCATCGAGCAGGATGTGGGTAAGGGGCCCTGGTGGTCTGCAGGAGCCAGCTGGGGATGGACAGGGGCCTGGGATGGCCCCAGATGGGTGGAACACAGGAGCCAGGCACCTACTGCCCTGACCAGGAAACTGGAACTCCCAGGATTCTCAGAGAACTTCCCTCCCGATTACTGATTTCTTTCCCCAATTTAGGGCATCCATCCCGAGTTCCTGTGTAAAAAGAACTTTTCCTTTCCTCTTCTCTTCCCATCTCCCCTTCCCCACTTCCCACTTCTGCAGCTTTGTCTCATTATGAGCCAGAGGAGGGCTTTCCGGTCCCCTCCCCACTGCGCCCACCTGGCTCGGTTTTATACCCAGCCCAATCCACAAGTCATCCACCCACCCCCCTGTTCGTTTGTACATCCAATTGTATTTATTGAAAGCTTACTGTGTGCAAAGCACTGTATTAAGCGCTTGGAAGAGTACAGTAAATGACATACATTCCCTGCCCACAACGAGCTCACAGTTTTTGAGCTGAGACTGGGACTGAAACTGTGGTACTCAGGGGAATCTTCCAGATGTCCCTTGCTGTCTGCTTACCCCACTAGGTGCCAGGGGACAGTGGGGGCACGGAGGTGGGAGGGCCCCCTTCAGCCCCACCATGTACTCAGGAGGAATAGGGGTATGGAGGCAAGCCACTACCAGCTACCGATGACTACCACCCCACAGTATTCCCCAGTGGGCCCCTGCCTTTGTCTTCCAGCTAGCCAATCGTGGAACTACCAGGGCAAAGCCCAGCCTGTAAGCAGCTGGCAGTGCCCACCATGCAATGAGGACTGGGATCAAGGTAAGACTCCCTCCCGCACATGCACCCCCTGTGTGCCCCCCAACACCTACCCTCCTGGGTCCAGAGGTGCTTGCCTCTGCTATGCGTGTTTGCTCCAGGTATGGGGACACATGCCATCTCGGACCCATTGGCGAGTGGTGACACATTGGAACGGAAGGGTCTAGGTGTGCAGGGCGTAAATAATGGCAATCCCCACTCCACTGAGGCAGGCACAGCTGCCAGAGGGGACTCTGGGGGCCCATGGATAAGCTGTCATCGTCTCTTCTGGTTATTGTCCCCTTCCTCCTCCCCCCAACCCCCCGATTCGGGTCACAGACACGCTTGCTTTCCTTCAGCAGACTTGTGGGAATCAAATAATTTCATATTTGTCTGGGGCGGCGCCAGCACCAGTACTGACAGCAATTTAAGGTAACTGGGCGAGGGGGCACCTTCCCATCCCTTACCTCCGGGACCACCCCTCCCACCCGTGAGAGTCGGGACCCAGTGGACCATGGCTGCAAGCATCCCCCGAGGGTTCCGGGCTGGAGGCCTCAGCCTGCCCAGCCCCCGCTGCATCTCCACCCCGTGGGTGCCCGCTGTTCTTCCCGCTCAGGAGGCTCCCCCAGCTGCGGTGCCAGCAGTGGGTGCCAAAACTGAGTGATCGACCCCCAGCCTATCGTCACCAGTGGGGAGGGCTGGGATGGTTTTTTTTCTAAAATACCTGTTCTTGGGGCTGAGTGGAGTCGGGGAAAATTAAAAGAAGGAAGTGCATCACCCCAATATTTCACCCTCCTTCCTTCCTCCTCTAGCTCCCAAGTAGCCCAGAAGTCTCCTCTAACTGGAAACATGACCTATGGCACCGGGAGGTGAGAAAACAGGGTCTCAGGGAAGCTGTCTGAGACCCTCAACTGATCAGGGCCTGGCTGTGGCCCCTAGGGTTTCGGCCTCTGGACCGTAGGATGGTTACCCCCTCCACCCACTATTCCCAGTCCACCCCTTAGGGTCTGCCCACAGCTCTGTTGCCTCGCCTTCTGCTCTGACTTATGCCTACTAGGCTATCGGATGACCCGTGGTATCTCTGTCGATCTCTGTGTGGCTAGCATGTGGGCAACTGAAAACTGCGAGCTGGATCCGAGGGCCGGACCAGAAGCGTGAGCCCCTCGGAGAGCCCCTCTGGTGGCCAGGAATTTCAGGGGGCTCCTTCCCCTCTCCCCTCTTTCTAATCCCCCTCTGGGTTAGCAGCGTCTTGGGTGGGTGTCGGGGGGTGTGCATGTGTGTGCCCTCCTCTATAGTGGGCAGCCAGACTCTGGCTCAGTGGAAAGAGCACAGGCTTGGGAGTCAGAGTTCATGGGTTTGAATCCGACTCTGACACTTGTCAGCTGTGACTGTGGGCGAGTCACTTCACTTCTCTGTGCCTCAGTTCCCTCATCTGTAAAATGGGGATTAAAAGACTGTGAGCCTCACGTGGGACAACCTGATTCCCCTGTGTCTCCCCCAACGCTTAGAACAGTGCTCTGCACATAGTAAGCGCTTAACAAATACCAACATTAGTATTATTATTAGTGGATAGGGCATGGGCTTGGGAGTCACGAGGTCCTGGATTTGAATCTTGGCTTCCGCCATTTGTCTGCTGAACGACCTTGGGCAAGTCACCCTTCTGAGCCTCAGTTCCCTCATCTGTAAAATGGGGACTAAGACTGGGAGCCCCTTGCGGGACGTGGCCCGTGTCCAACCCAGTTACCTTGTATCTACCCCAGTGCTTAGAACAGTGCCTGGTACATAGTGCTTAAGTATCATAATAATTATTATTATTGTTCCCTTTGTTATTGCAGAGGTGGTGGTGGTGCCGGCGGTGCCAGCGGCGGTGGTGCCAGCGGCGGCAGCGGTGGCACCAGGGGTGGCGGTCGTGGCACCAGGGGTGGCGGCCGGGGTGCCGGCAGTAGCGCCAGTGGTGCCAGCGGCGGTGGCAGCAGCAGCGGCATGGGTGGCAGCAGTGCCAGCGGCAGCGATGGCAACGACGGCGACCCTAGAAGTAACCTGGCATCAGGGATGCGGGTGCCCAAATCTCTTCCTTATGCGCTGCCTTGGAAGACCCGTAAGTGAAAAGTGGGGGTTGATACATCCGCTTGCCCTACCCAGCCCTTTCCCTCTCCATAACGCTGGACATCCGGGATCCACCCACAGTTGGAGGTTCGTTCTTTCCCAAACAGCTCCAGACAGGCCCAAGACAGTGTGGCCAGCTGTGGTTTCCTCTCCTCCCCCGGCCCTGGTCCAGGTGTTAAGGTTTTTCTCCCACTCTCCCCCTCTGCTCTCCTTCCCCCCCCCCCCCCCCAAGCCCCCCAATACCAGATTCCTCCCCAGCTCCTGATTAGGTGTGGGAGCAGGAGAGTGTGGGAGCAAGTCAGTGGAGTCCTTAAACTGCTCTGAATTGAGTGGATCCCGGCAGGGGGCTGATGGTGTGAGGGTGGTTGTTTTTCAGGCCGCGCTGAGTCGGTGTATATTTATTTTGAAACACTCCTCCTCCCTAGGTGGCAAAACACAGTAATGGGCCGCCCATCCATCTCGCCAAGTGACTGCCTCAGCATCGTTCCCCTCTCTTCAGACGGCAGCCAGATCTAACTGGACCAAAAGCAATTTCACTTCCATTTTCTTTCAGATTATGGGACCAAATTAAAGCTTTGTGTCTTCCCTTAGACTTTTTTTTTCCTTCTTTCGGTTTAAAAAAAAAAAAGTCGCCTTGGTTATGGCTGTAGACGCTAATGAATAGGCAGTTGTCAGGGAAATTGGAATTCTGTGGCGTGCCAAGTCGTTTTCCTTAACGTCAGCCACACGGCCCGCTTTTTATTTTTATCCAAGTTGCATTCTAAATGGATCGCTCGCTCGCCTCTAATGTCCTGAGAGGCATCAGCCAGCTGTGCTCCTCCCCAAGAGCTGTTCCTCCAGAGCAGTCCCTCTGCCGGCGGTGGCCAGTGGTCTGTTCCCCCAGGGTTTCATTCAATCCATCCCCCTGTGGTAGCCGCTTGTTTCTAAGCCCTCCATGTGGTCCAAATGGGAGCAGGGACCACCCCCACCCCCCACCACACTGACCAGCGGCAGACATGAAAGAGTGGAGTCTGCGGGCCTTGGTCAGTCAGCTGTATTTATTGAGTGCTTACTGTGTGCAGAGCACTGTACTAAACTCTTGCAAGAGTAACAGTGTAACAGACTCCTTCCCTGCCCACAGCGAGCCACCAGCTACCCCGGGCACTATGGGCCCCGGCGCAGCCTTTTCCAGACACAAATCCTAGATGAGACCAATTGAGATGCAGCGTGACACAGGGGAAAGAGCACGGACCTGAGTGCCACAGGACCTGGGTTCTAAACCCAGCTCTGCCCCTTGTCTGCTGTGTGACCTTGGACAAGTCACTTCACTTCTTTGGGCCTCAGTTACCTCATCTGCAAAATGGGGATTAAGACCATGAGTCCAATGTGGGACAGGGACTGTGTCCAACCCGAATACCCTGTATCCCAGTGCTTAGAACAGTGCCTGGCACATAGTGAACTCTTAAAATACCATAAAAAAGAAATCCCTCAGGAGCTAGGACCTGCCCCTTCAATCCACCCTCCCCCCCACCCACCTGGATCCCTCAAGGTGCCAAAGCAAATGAGGAAGGGCAGGCGCAAGAGAGCATATCATAGTCTAGCTGGCCCTCTCCTAGTAGTGATATAGTACTGTTCCAGTGCTTAGAACAGTGTAACAAATGCCGTAATTATTATTATTACTAATTCACCACTTGGACCGTGTTACTCGCCCCGGGGGTTTAAACAAGATCGTACGTCGGACACGGTCCCAGATGGATTCCCAAGTCTAAGAGGGAATACAGGTATCCCCCCTGCACGGTGGAAGGAACGGAGGCTCAAAGAGTTGCGCTGTCCCCAGCGCTTAGCACAGTGCTCTGCGAACCCTCAAAAAGTACGGTTGTTAGTTGAGCCCAGCGTGCTCACCGATTTTCAGTTCCGCGCTCTCTCCGCCAGGGGGCGCTGCTCCCTTCCGAAGCTTTGGGGCGGGGGATGGGCGCGGCGGTTAGGCCCGACCGTTCAATTCAATCCAATCGAATTTATTGACCGCTTACTGTGTGCAAAGCGTTGTACGAAGCGCTTGGGAGAGTACAGTATAACAACAAATAGACACATTCCTGCCCGCAATGAGCTCACAGTGGTCTGGGCGCCCCTGTCCCCGAAAGGGAGAGGATCCCTCTCCCAGAGCAGGCCGGCCCCTCCCCAGGTGCAGCTGGGCCCAGGGGCCTGCGGGAGGAGGCTTGCGGTCACCAGGGATCCGCGGGGATTGCAAGCTGGTTGTGCAAAGGGCAGGAAGCGGCCCCGTGCACAATGTAACCATTCATTCACTCTTGCAATTGTATTTATTGGCCAATTACTGCGTGCAGAACGCTGTTCTAAGGGCTTGGGAGAGTACAATATAACAATAAACACATCCCCTGCCCACAGCAAGTTTACAGTCTAGAGGGGAGAGCACTGCTATCCCAAGAGCAACTACTCTGGAGAGCAGTGCTCACTGCACCAGGACCCGAGGACCGCCCCCCCCCAACCTCCACCCCACGATTCCCCCCACAGCTCGGTGCACCCCCTCGGCCTGGGAGATCTCTCTTGCCACCCCCTTTCTCTTTGCCTCATATCTCCTATCAGTGGTATTTACTGAATGCTTACAGTTTGCAGAGCACCTTCTACTGGTTGGAAAAGTGCAATAGAGTTGGTAAACACGAATCCGGTCCAGGAGGAGCTTGTATTCTAGAGGGGAAGACCGACTTTAAAATTCATTATTGATGTATATATTGGAGCTGTGGGGTGAACGTCGAGTTTAAAGTGCTCTCTGCCTCTCTCCACTCCAGCGGAGCAAATGGAGGTCGGTGGGGAGAGGTGTGGATTGTGGGCACGCCCAGTGGCTTCTATAGCCTGTGAAAATCGATTAAAGCTTCAAAGCAAGAGGGTGGGGGCAGTCGGCCCCGTCCGGCCCCGTCCGACCACCGCCTGTCACCATCCACCCCCAGGTTTTTCTAGCCCCGGCCCAGCTCCCAGTAGGCCGCTCTGAGAAGTGCCCCTCAGCACCGCAGCCCCAAGACCCATCCATCCGGTCTGGAGGTTAGGGTGGAGTAGGGGGTCTCAGGGGAGGGGCCCGGATCCCTGCGGCTGTGACCAATCTCGGTGAGAATAAACTGGTTTGGGATCCTGGGCTGCTGTTTACCAGCGGCAGATAACGGGGAGGGGGAACGGGGCCTCCACTATCTGCCTACCAGTATGTTATGCAACAGCAGAACTCCTCCATCTCCCCTCCCCGTGGGGTCTGAGAGCAGGGGAGAATAACTTCCGCTCCCCCCATCCCACCCAGGGAATTTTTTGTTGTTGTCTTTGTGGTATTTATCTTGTGCCCGGCACTCTACTGGGTTAGATACAAGCTAATCAGGTTGGTTGGACACAGTGGATGTCAACAGTAGTAATATTAATTATGGTATTTGTTAAGCCCTATATGCCAAGCACTGTTCTAAGCCTGGGGCTCACACTCATCCCCATTTTACAGATGAGGTAACTGAGGCACAGAGAAGTAAAGTGACTTGCCCAAGGTCACACAGCAAAGATGTGAGTGAGGATTAGAACCCAGGTCATGCTGACTCCCAGGCCCATGCTCTTATCCACTAAGCCATGTTGTTTGTCTCTACCCCAACACTTGTACAGTGTTTGGCACATGGTAAACGCTTAACAAATAGTAAATTATTATAATTTCTCTGGGCCAGTAAACTAAGACAATGCAGGAGGGTTGTGTTGTAGTTAAGCGTTTAGGCGTTTTTAACTGGAGGTGTAGGAGTAGGGGCAGGATGGAGGAAGTGAATAGGAAACTTCAGAAAACCAGAAGCACGGCCCTCAGTGCCCAAGGATGCTGGCACAGGAACTGAGAGGTGAGTCCAACTTCTGATCTTGTCCTAATAATAATAATAATAGTGTTTCAAGTGTTTGCTATGTGCCAAGCACTGAACTAGGCTCTGGGGGAGACCTAAGATAATCAGGTCAGGCACAATCCCTGTGCCATATGGGGTTCCCAGTCTAAGAGGGATAGCCGGTACTTATTTAATCCTCATTTTACAGATGATGATAATAATTGTGGTATTTGTTAAGCGGATACCGTGTGCCAGACGCTATACTAAGCACTGGCGTGGATACAAGCAAATCGGGTTGGACGCAGTCCCTGTCCCACGTGGGGCTCACAGGCAAGTGATCATAGGCCTTCTCCCACCCTTTGCTGCACTGTGGGGAGGGGTGGTGGTCTGCACAGGCCCTGGCTCCTGTGTAACCCCCCCTCCCCCAGTCAGGAAACAGCTGGTTTGGGGAGGGGCCTGCACGGGGTTGGGGTAGGGGTGGCTTAGAGGCCTACAAGCCAGGAGGCCTAGATCACAGGTCCAGCCCAGTGGTCCTGCCCACTTTAGAGCACTTCCCTCCCTCAGCTGGCTAACTGCGGGAGGTGGAGGGTGGATACATATGTATCCCCCACACAGTTCCGGTGAGGAGGGTGAAGACAGCAATCTCTTTGGCCCAGCCTTGCTCCTCCTCCCTGTTTGATTTCTTACTTCAAAGGCTGTTAATGCATCTTATCGCCAACAGCATTGTGCTGTGCTGGCTTTTGGGGGGAGCTGTTCTGCTATCTTTCTACCTCTCCTTCCTTCCTCCCTCAACCCTCATCCCCAAAGCAAGCGGCCCATATCATTATTAGCAGCAGCTGCCAACCATGGGGACCCACTATATGCAAAGCGTCGGTCGCTTGACCATCTACACTAGAACTGAAAGAGACGTATCTGTAATTTTATTTCATTTAATCGTATTTATTGAGCACTTACTGTGTGTAGAGCACTGTATTCAGCGCTTGGAACGTACAATTCGGCAACAGAGACATCCCTGCCCAACAATGGGTTCTCAGTCTAAAAATGTATTTGCATTGATGTCTGCCTTGCCCCCTCTACTCGGTAAGCTCATCGTGGGCAGGGAATGTCACTATCTGTTGTTGTATTGTACTTTCCCAAGCGCTTAGTACAGTGCTCTGCATACAGTAAGCGCTCGATAAATATGATTGAATGAATAAAAGACCCTGCCCTTGAGGAGTTTATCAACCAATCAATTAATAGTATTTATTGAGTGCTTAGACAGTAAGCTCCCTCTAGACTGAAAGCTTGTTATGGGCAGGGAACGGGTCCACTAATTCTGTTGTAATTTCCCAAGCGTTTAGTACAGTGCTCTGCACATAGTAAGTGCTCAGTAAATACCATTGATTGCTTATTACATGCAGAACATTGTTCTAAGCTCTTGGGAAAGTGAAATGCAACAGAGTGGGTAGACATAATCTCTGCCTGCAAGGAGTTTACAGTTAGAGGGGGAGGCAGACATTACAGTAAATTACAGCTACATTCCTAAATCCAGTGGGACTGTGTGGGGTGGCTATCAAGTTGCTCACAGGGTACAAATTAGAGTGCATAGGTACCACAAAAGCGAGTCGGGGAAATGAAGGCTTTAGTAGGGGAAGATCTTTTGGTAAATGTGATTTTTAGGAAGACTCTGAAGATGGAGGGAGTGGTGATCTGTCGGATGTGAAGGGGGAGGGAGTTCCAGGCCAGAGGGAGGATGTGGGCAAAGGGTCCGGGCCATGATAGGAAAGATTGACGAACATCGGAGGATAGAAATGTGTGGGATGGGTTGCACTATGAAATCAGGGAGATAGAGTAGGAGGGGAAAATCTAAGAGCTTTAGAGCCGATGGTAAGGAGTTTCTGTTTGATGCTGAGGTGCTTAGGCAACCACTGGTGGTTCTTGAGTGGGAAGAAGATAGAATGTCCCAATCAATTAAAATACCACTAATTAGTGACCCACCAATGTCCCATCCCCACCCCTCACCCCCCAAGTCAGTTACCCAGGCTCCCTGCACAGCCTACCCTTTTCTGCCCCTGCAGCAGGAGGGAGGGAAATTAGGTTCCTACCTTGGATTTAGGACAGTGCTCGGCACATAGTAAGTGCTTAACAAATACCATTATTATTATTAATATTATGGACATCTTCTTGTTTGAATATTTCTCTCTGTTCCTGCTCTTCTTGACTTAGCTAGCTTGGCAATAGGAAGGGGACGAGATGGAGAAGAAGAACCAGGGAAGGTAGTGGGAAAAAAAAAGATCAAAGGAGTCCTGTAGGTCCTGAGAGGTTTCTTGATTTTTCATTCATGATCCCTTACTCTGCCTATTAGCAAACAGAGCTGCAACCTCCTGGGCAGGGAAAGTGTCTGCTAATTCTGTTGTACTCCCCCAAGTGCTTAATACAGCATGGTTTACTGGCTAGAGTATGGCCTAGGAGTCAGAAAGACCTGGGTTCTAATCCCAGCTCCATCACTTATCTGCTGTGTGAACTAGGGCACATCATTTAACTTCTGTGGGCCTAAGTTACCTCAACTGAAAAATAGGCATGAATAAGAAGAATAAAATAATAATGTGCGGTATTTTTAAGCACTTGGTGTATGCTGGGGACTCTACTAAGCACTGGGGTGGATTGAGTAAGCGTTCAATAAATACTATTGAATGAATGAATACAAGCAAATCAGGTTGGACACAGTCCCTGTTGCCCATGGGGCTCCCAGTCTCAATCCCTATATTACAGATGAGGTAACTGAGGCTCAGAGAAGTGAAGTAATTTGCCCAAGGCCACACAGCCAGAGGAGTGACAGTGTTAAGATTAGAACCAACATCCTTTTGACTCCCAGGCTTGTGTTCTCTCCACTAGGTCATGCTGCTTCTCACGACACCACGCTGTGAGCCCCAGGTGGGGCAGGGACTGTCCGATCTGATTAACTTGTAGAACAGTGCTTGGCACATAGCATAAGCGCTTGACAAGTGCTATTACTAGTAGTATTATTATTACAGTGCTCTGCACATAGTAAGCGCTCAATAAACAACCTTGACTGATTGACTAGAGGTGAAAGTCCCCAGGTGGGCGGTAGGAAACGGGGTGGGACACTTTGACCTCCGGAACCCCTTCCTGAGACCGGGGTTCACAAAGAGGGACGAAGTGATAAATAGGTTAAGCAAATCCGGGTGGGCGGTGAGAGGTGTGAAGGACCCTGGCGGGGGAGGGGCTGGAGATGAAGAGGAAATCCGGGGCGGGGGCGAGGCAGGGTGGGGAGGAGAGGGAGCTGTCTGCGGTGCTGGCAGCCGGGGGCGGGGAGGGTAGGGAGGGGGTGTCCAAGGTCCTCCAGGCCCCCCTTTAACCTTGGACCCAACCAGTTTATTATTATTATGGTATTTGTTAAGCGCTTACTATGTGTCACGCACCGTACTAAGCGCTGGAGTGGTTACAAGCAAATTGGGTTGGACACAGTCCCTGTCCCACGTAGGGCTCACATTCGTAATCCCCATTTTCTAGATGAGGAACTGAGGCCCAGAGAATTTCATTCATTCAATCGTATTTACTGAGAGTTTACTGGGTGCAGAACACTGTACTAAGCGCTTGGAAATTACAGTTCGGCCACAAATAGAAACAATCCCTACCAACAATGGGCTCACAGTCTAGAAGACTGTGATTTGAGAAGTGAATCGACTTGCCTAAGGTCACACAGCAGACAAGTGGCAGAGGCGGAATTAGAACCCATGACCTTCTGATTCCTCTGAGGGGGGGGGCCCTCGCAGCCAACCCCCTCCCCCCGACACCCACCTGCAGCTCGTTTTGGGCAGGGAAAGTATCTACCAACTCTGTCGTCTTGTACTCTCTCAAGCGCTTAGTACAGTGCTCTGCACATAGTAAGCGCTCAATAAATACTACTGAATGAACAATACAGTGCTCTGCACAAGGTAAGCGCCCAATAAATACGATTGAATGATTGATTGCAGAGGATGAAACCCTGAGTTTATGGGGACAGGGGCCTGGATTTTGGTGCTTCGAACAGTGTTTGGCACCTAGTAAGCCATTAACAAATGCCATCATTATCATTATTTTGTTTTATTAAGATGATTAAACGGGAAGGGAGGGGGCGTCGAGCCGAGCAGAGGGTGCCAACTCCCGGGGCTGTAGATGCCCCGGTAACCAGCAGGTGGCGATGATGGCCCGGGCTCTGCCTGGATTGGGGCTGGGGGCGAGGGGACCAGTGAGGCTTCTCAGAGGGTTGGGGGGCTCGTTGCCCCCTCATCCGCTCAGAAACCCCGGCCGAGACCCAGGTAGCGTGGCTCAGTGGAAAGAGCACGGGCTTGGGATTCAGAGGTCATGGGTTCCAATCCCACCTCTGTCACTTGTCAGCTGTGTGACTGGGCAAGTCGCTTCACTTCTCTGGGCCTCAGTTCCTTCACCTGTAAAATGGGGATTAAGATTGTGAGCTTCATGTGGGACAGCCTGATGACCCTGTATCTACCCCAGCGCTTAGAACAGTGCTCTGCACTTAGTAAGCGCTTAACAAATACCAACATCATTATTATAATTATTATTACCCAGGTGGGAGGAGAGAGCAGGGTGTGGGCGATGCTTCTGGCCAATGCCAAAGACCCTCTCCTTTGCAGAGGTGTGAGGACTGTCACCCCAACTCGGCCCCTGACCAGGTGGTCTCCATGACTAGGCCATTTGGCTACCGCAACCTCCTCCACCTCCTCTGCCTCCCCCCTCCTCCTTCTTCCCTCTTCTCTTTTCCTCCTCCTTCTCCTCTTCTTCCATGAGAAGCAGAGTGGTCTAGTGGCAAGAGTTGACTCTTGGGAATCAGAGGGTGTGGGTTCTAAACCTGGTTCTGCCACTTGTCTGCTGTGTGATCTTGGGTGAGTTACTTAACCTCTCTGGGCCTCAGTTACGTCATCTGTAAAATGGGGATGAAGACTGGGAGCCCCACATGGGACAACCTGATGACCTTGTATCTATCTCAGCGCTTAGAACAGTGCTTGGCACATAGTCAGCACTTAACAAATACCATTATTATTATTATTCCTCCTCCTCCTACATTCATTCAGTAGTATTTATTGAGCACTTATGGTGTGCAGAACACTGTACTAAGCACTTGTGAGCCTTCTCCTCCTCCTCTTTCTTCACCCCGGAGAGGCAACGCAACATAGCTTAGTGGAAAGAGCACGGGCCTGCAAATTAGAGGACCTAGGTTCCCTTCCCCACTCCACCACTTGCCTGCTGGGTCACCTTGGCCAAGTCACTTAACTTCTCTATGCCTCAGTTTCCTCATCTATGAAATGGGGATTCAATACAGAAGCAGCGTGGCTCAGTGGAAAGTGCACGGGCTTTGGAGTCAGGACTCATGAGTTCGAATCCCAGCTCTGCCACTCGTCAGCTGTGTGACTGTGGGCAAGTCACTTCACTTCTCGGTGCCTCAGTTATCTCATCTGTAAAATGGGGATTAAGACTGTGAGCCCCACGTGGGACAACCTGATTCCCCTGTGTCTACCCCAGCGCTTAGAACAGTGCTCGGCACATAGTAAGCGCTTAACAAATACCAATATTATTATTATTATTATTATTATTATTCTTTTTCTTACTTAGGCTGTGAGTCCCATATGGGACAAGGAATGTATCTGACCCAATTATCTACCCCAGTGCTTGGCACATTGAGGATACAAACACCACAATAATACCATAGCATTTAAAACCCAGAACACCTATGTACATATACACAATTTATTTATATTAATGTCTCTCTCCCCCTCTAGACTGTAAGCTCGCTGTGGGCAGGGATTGTGTCTGTTATATTGTTGTACTGTTCTCTTCCAAGCACTTAGTACAGTGCCTTGCTTACAGTAAGCTCTCAATAATGCAACTGATTGATTGATGGCTCCTCCTCATCTTTTCTCCCTCTTCCTTTTTCCTTCTTTGTCATTCTCCTCCTCCCCTCCTCAATCCATCAGTTGCACTTATTGCACACTCACTGTGTGCAGAGCACTGTACCAAGCACTTGGGAGAGTGCAGTATAACAGAATTGGTAGACACGTCACGCTTACAGTCTAGAGGGGGAGAGAGACATTAGAGATGTCTCTAGACACTGAGCTTGTTGTGGGCAGGGAATATCACTGTTTATTGTTGTATTGTACTTTCCCAAGCACTTAGTAGGGTGCTCTGCACACAGTAAATGCTCATAAATACAACTGAATGAGTGAATTAGAGATGGCAGGGATGGAGTAAACTGAGGCCCAGAGAGAGGAGGTGACTTGTCCAACTTGTCTAAGGTCACTCAGAAGGTCCAAATAGAGGGGAACTAGAGGCCTGCCTGCTTTCCCGACTCCCAGTCTGAGTGCCCTCCACCAATCTGAGGGACACCCAAATATTGGGGCTCCCACTGGCTATGGGGATGGGAATAGGCCTCCCTGGGCCAGAGCTACCCACCCCCCTGACCGCAGCTTGATCCCACTGTGACCCCAGCCCCTGTTGAGGTTAGGGAAGTTGCCTGGATCTGTGGTCTGGGGTTTGGATGGGGAAGGGCGTAGCCTGAAAAGTGAGTTTCTCCACAGCCCTCAGATGGGCAAAAACAGCCCCATGGGTGGAGGCATGGTCTGGAGGGGCATGATCTGGTCTGGAGGGGTGGGTCTGATCGGGGATGAGTCCTGACCCCTTCACCACCTGACTTGGGGTCTGAGGTTAGTGCTGGTGGGGGACAGGGAGAAGGAGAGGCGGAATGGAGCAGGGCTTGAAGCCCAGACCGTAGCCAGAGATGGGGAAGCACTTGGAGCTCAGTGTAATAATAATAACAACAATAATAATTGTGGTATTTGTTAAACACTTAATATGTGCCAAGCACTGTACTAAGTGCTGGGGTGGATACAAGTAAATTGGATGCCCCCCTGCCACCTTTCCTCTTTTCCCACTCCCTTGTGTGGTGCCCTGATTTGCTCCCCCTGTTCATCCCTACCATCTTCCAGCCCCACAGCACTTGTGTACACAGTTGTAATTTATTTATTTCTATTAATGTCTATCTCTCCTGCTCCAGACTGTAAGCTCGTAATGGGCAGGGAATGTGAATGTTTATTGTTGTATTGTACTCTCCCAAGTGCTTAGTACAGTGCTCTGCATACAGTAAGTGCTCAATAAATATGATTGAATGAAAGAATGAATAATGACAAGGAGAGGAGGAAGAGCAGAGGAGGCCCTGGATGGCTTCAGTGCTTCCCCTTCTTTCCCACACCTTTCAACCTATCCCCCATGTCACCCTAGTCCCCCCCCCCCCAATCCCTCTCCTGGCCCCCAACCTCAAACCCAGGGGGTCTGACCTCAGTCAAGTGCTTGATGAATACAATTGAATGAATGAATCAATCAGTC
This sequence comes from Ornithorhynchus anatinus, assembly GCF_004115215.2. NCBI lineage: Eukaryota > Metazoa > Chordata > Mammalia > Monotremata > Ornithorhynchidae > Ornithorhynchus > Ornithorhynchus anatinus. The sequence continues at coordinate 58,050,338 of NC_041737.1, read as the reverse complement.
AATTAGTGGTATTTATTGAGTGCTTACTGTGTTCAGAGCACTTGTACTAAGCTCTCAGGAGAGTAATGATGATGATGGTATTTGTTAAGCACTTACTATGTGCCAAGCTCTGTTCTAAGAGCTGGGGAGGATACAAGGTAATCAGGTTGTCCCACGTGGGGCTCACGGTCTTAATCCCCATTTCACAGATGAGGGAACTGAGGCACAGAGAAGTTAAGTACAGATCCAAGTGCATAGATGACCCGGAGGGCAGGGAGGGGAAATGAAGGTTTAGATAGGGAAAGCCTCTTGGAGGAGATGTGTTTTAGGAGGGCTTTGAAGATAGGGCAAGTGGTAGTCTGGCAAATCTGAAGTACGGTGGTGGGGAGTTCCGCATCAGAGTCAGGACTTGAGCAAGGAGGTGGAGATAGAGAAGCAATGTAGCCTTGTAGATAGAGCCCAATGGCCTGGGAGTTAGGAGGACCTGGATTCTAACCCTGGCTCTGTCACTTATCTGCTGTGGGACCTTAGGCAAGCCACTTCACTTCTCTGTGCCTCAGGTACCTCATTTAATAATAATTATGGTATTTGTTAAGCATTTACTATGTGGCAAGCACTGTTCTAAGCGCTGGGGTAGTCAGGTTGTCCCACGTGGGGCTCGCACTTTCAATCCTCATTTTCCACATGAGGTAAGTGAGGCACAGAGAAGTGAAGTGGCCTGCCCAAGGTCACACAGGATACAAGTGGCAGAGCCGGGTTTAGAACCCATGTCCTCTGACTCCCAAGCCCGTGCTCTTTCCATTAAGCCACGCTGCTTCTGAGCCCCATGTGGGTCATGGACTGTGTCCAACCACTTCTCCTCATCTCTCACTCCCTTCTGGGTCGCCCTGACTTTTTCCCTTGCTCTTCCCCCCTCTCCCCACCCCCACAGCATTTATGAATAGATCTGTAATTTTATTTTTTATGTGGATGTCTGTTTATTTGAATTGATGTCTGTCTCCACCCCCCTAGACTGTGAGCTCGTTGTGGGCAGGGATTGTCACTCTTTATTGCTATACTGTACTTTCCCAAGTATAGTGCTCTGCAGTCGGTAAGCACTTAATAAATATGATTGAATGAATGAATGAATGAATTTGTATCTACCCCAGAGTTTAATACAGTTCCTGGGAAGCGGCATGGCATAGTGGATAGACCATGGGCTCGGGAGTCAGAAGGTCATGCATTCTAATCCCTGTTTTGCCTCCTGTCTGCTGTGTGACCTTAGGCAAGTCACTTAACTTCTCTGTGCCTCAGTTCCCTCAACTGTAAAATGGGGATTAATACTGTAAACCTTGTGTGGGACAGGGACAGTGTCTAATCTGACTATCTTGTATCGACTCCAGCACTTAGAACAGTGCGTGGCACATAGTAAGTGTTTAACAAATGCCATAATTAGTAGTAGTAGTAAGCACTTAACAAATACCATAAAAATAGATGAGATCAAGATATTTGAGATCAGAATAATAATAAACATTATTATTATGTGATAATAATAATAATAACATGAAGCCCTGGTTTTCTGGCTCAGGACCCTGCCTGGTGCAGGCCTTGCTTCCTGCCCTCCCCTGGGGTCACCAAATCCACCCAGCTTGTCCAGCCCCAACCCCTGTGCTTGCCCTAATCTCTGCCCCATCTTTTACTCTGTCCTTAGCCTGACCCCTCTCTCTGCACCCACCCCTTCCCCTTTACCATCCCTTCATCCCTGTTCCTTTGAGAAGCAGCATGGCCTAGTGTATAGAACATGAGCCTGGGAGTCAGAAGAACCTTGGTTCTAATGTGGTGGAGTCAGGATTAGAACCCATGTCCCTCTGACTCCCAGGTCCGTGCTTTATCCACTAAGCCACCCTTGCTCCTCTAACAGTAGTCTCCCCACACTTTAGATGGTGAGTTTGCTGTGGGCAGGGAATGTGACTGTTTATTGTTGTACTGTACTTTCCCAAGTGCTCTGCGTACAGTGAGCGCTCAATAAATATGATTGAATTAATAGTAGCCGCAGCCTTCATTATTTATGAAGCCGCAGCACTGTACAGGATTAAGGAAGTGATCCTTTCCCTGTCCATGGGGAATTTTCTCTCTGAAGAGCACATAGACACTGGCCCACTCTATGTTTTTCATGACCCACTCTCCATCCAGCCAGGAGGATTGGAAGAGAAGCAGCGTGGCTCCGTGGAAAGAGCCTGGACTTGGGAGTCAGAGGTCATGGGTTCGAATCCCGGCTCTGCCACTTGTCAGCTGTGTGACTGTGGGCAAGTCACTTCACTTCTCTGTGCCTCAGTTACCTCATCTGCCAAATGGGGATGAAGACTGTGAGCCTCACGTGGGACAACCCGATGACCCTGTATCTGCCCCAGCTCTTAGAACAGTGCTCTGCACAGAGTAAGCGCTTAACAAATACCAACATTATTAGGAAGAGGCTGATTCCTTCCCCTCACCCTTTTGGCCTCTCCCTCATCCAGCCCGCCCAACCCCCAACCCTGAGCTAGGGAAAGAGAGGGGAGGGAAAAGGGGAAGCAGGGCCCCAGGAGGGGTCCTCCAGCAGAGGAAATGGCTATTGTCTGAGTGTTTTCCCTGTTTCCTGCCCCCCTTGGCCTCAGCCCTAAGCCCTCTGCAGCTCCCCTGCTTGCAACTCCCCAGTCTCCAGACTGGCTGCCCTCCCTGACCTCTGGCCCACCTGCAGCCCCCCATTTCCCAGCCCACCTGCACCTCCCCTGTGCTCCACACATAGTAAGTGTTTAACAAATACCATAAAAAAGAGCTTACCATCTAGAGAGGGAGTGACTGCCTGTGAGTCAGTCAGTCAATCGTATTTATTGGCCACTGTACTAAGCATTTGGAAGAGTGCAATATAATAGACACATTCCCTGCCTACAATGAGCTTACAGGTTAGATGGGGGGCAAGGGGGAGACAGGCATTAATATAAATAAATTAATGATATGTACATAAGTGCTGTGGGGCTGGAAGTGGAGATGAATAAAGGGAGTAAGAGCGTTGCAGAAGAGAGTGGGAGAAAAGGAAGGAGGGCTTACTCAGGGAAGCCGTCTTGGTGGAGATGTGCCTTCAGTAAGGTTTTGAAGGTGGGGAGAATAATCGTCTGTCGGATCTGAGGACAGAGGGCATTCCAGGGCAGAGGCAGGATGTGGGCAAGGTTGGCGGTGAGATAGATGAGATAGAAAAATAGGCAGTGGAGATGTGGTCTGAGTAATTAGCAAGCCTCATATGGGCCCCAGACACCTGAGTTCTGGAGGGAAAGAAGCATGCTGGGAGAGGGTTGTTGGAGTTTTTTTAATGGCATTTGTTAAGCACTTAATAATAATAATAATAATAATGATGAGGGCTTTTGTTAAGCACTATGTGCCAAGCACTGTTCTAAGCACTAGGGTAGATACAAAGTAATCCATTTGTCCCACATGGGGCTCACAGTCTTAATCCCCATTTTACAGATGAGGTAACTAAGACACAGAGAAGTTAAGTGACTTGCCTAAGATCACACATCAGACAAGTGGTGGATCTGGAATTAGAACTCAGGTCCTCCTGACTCCCAGACCCATGCTCTATGAGTGTGTGTGAGCCTGAGTGTCTAGATGATTGTAATAATAATTGTGGGATTTGTTAAGTGCTTACTATATGCCAAGCACTGTACTAAGTGCTGAAATAGATACATGATAATTGCGTTGGACGAAGGCACAGTTCCTCATGGTGCTCACAGTCTAAGTAGGAGGGAGAACAGGTATTGAATTCCCATTTAAAGATGAGGAAACTGAAACACAGAGAAGTTAAATGATTTGTCCAAGGTCCCTCAACAGGCAGGCGACAGAGCAGGATGAGACTACAGGTCTCTGGACTACCAGTCCCGTGGTCTTTCTTCTTGTTCCTGTACCTAAGTGATTATGAGTGTGTGTCGGGGGGATAAAGTGTCTGCGTATTTGGTGAGCAGGTGCCTGGGGATACCTATAGAACCAGTATGGCCTAGTGGAAGGAGTTCAGGCCTGGGAGTCAGAGGACTTGGGTGGCAATCCTGGCTCTGCCACTTACCTGCCGTATGACGTTGTTCTCTGTGCCTCAGTGACCTCATCTGTAAAATGGGGATTCAATACCTGTTCTCCCTGCTTCTTAGACTGCAAGCCCCATGTAGTACCTAATTATCCTGTATCTACCCCCAAAGCATAGTGCAGTGCTTGGCACATAATAAATACTTAACCAATGCCTCTTTTATTACTGTTGTAATAATGTTGGTATTTGTTAAGCGCTTACTATGTGCAGAGCACTGTTCTAAGCGCTGGGGTAGACACAGGGGAATCAGGTTGTCCCACGTGGGGCTCACACTCTTATTTCCCATTTTACAGATGAGGGAACTGAGGCACAGAGAAGTTAAGTGACTTGCCCACAGTCACAGAACTGACAAGTGGCAGAGCTGGGATTCGAACTCATGAGTCCTGACTCCAAAGCCCGTGCACTTTCCACTGAGCCACGCTGCTTCACTGTTGTGTGTGTGTGTGTGTGTGTGTGTCTGTGGCTGAGGGATTGAAGTCTGGAATCCAGCCTCCCTCTTCATCCTCGGATTCCTCAGCCCTGCATCTGAGAGGAGAAGATGGGAGGGGAGGGGAGGGAAGAAGAGGAGAGGGGAGGGAAGGAGAGGAAAGGAGAGGTGAGGAGGGGAGAGGAGAGAAGAGATGAGAAAGGGAGAGGAGAGGAAGGGAGAGGAGAGGGAAGGAGAAGAGAGATAAGGAGGGGAGAGGAGAGAGAAGGAGAGGAGAAAGGAGATGGAAGTAGAGGAGAGGAAAAGGAAGGAGAGGAGAGGAGAGATGAGCGGAGAGGAGAGGGAAGGAGAGGAGAGAAGAGAGGAGAGGAGGGAGGAGGAAAGGAGAGGGTGCTTTCCACCAACATACGTCACCCTGACTTGCACCCTTTATTCATCCCCCTTCCACCCCCACAGCACTTATGTCCATATCCCTAATTTATTTCTGTTAATGTGTGCCTCCCCTTCTAGGTCTGTAAACTCTTTGTGGGCAGGGAATTTGTCTGTTTATTGTTCTACTGGACTCTCCCACGCGCTTAGTACAGTACTCCGCACACAATAAGCACTCAATAAATCCATTCATTCATATTTATTAAGCACTTACTGTGTGCGGAACCCTGTACTAAGCACTTGGGAAAGTACCATGCAACAATAATGAGTGAAAATCCCTACCCACATTGAACTCACAGACTGGGGGGCAGGGGATGACACAGACATCAATACAAATAAACAGACATCAATACAAATAAATAAAATTACAGATATACATAAGTGCTGTGGGGCTGGGAGGGGGGAAGAACCAAGGAAGTCAGTGCAATGCTAAAGGGAGTGGGAGATGAGGACAAGTGGGGCTTAGTCAAGGAAGGCCTTTTGGAGGAAATGGGCCTTCAATAAGGCTTTGAAGTCGGGGGGGGGGGGAGAGTCATCGTCTGTGGGATTTGAGTAGAGAGGGTGGTCCAGGACAGAGGCAGGATGTGGGCCAGTTATCGGTGTCAAAATGGAGGCCCACTGAGAAGATGAATGAATGAACGTGCCTTAGTGGCTAGAGTACGGGCCTGGGAGGCAGACGGCCATGTGTTCTAATCCCGACTCTGCCACTTGTCTGCTGTGTGACTTTGGTCAAATCACTTAACTTCTCTGCGGGGAATAAGAGTGTGACCCCCATGTGGGACAGGGACCTGATCAACCTGATTGACTTGCATCTACGCCAACGCTTAGCACAGAGTAAGTGCTTAACAAGTACCATTATGATCAGCACTTAGAACAGTGTTTCGCGCAGAGTAAGTGCTTAACAAATACCATTATTATTATTATTATGAATGAATGAATGAACCCTGAGGGAGCCACTGTGGGAGGTGAGGGGAGGTGCCTGAGCCCGGCCCCGCCATCCCATGACCCCGCCCCCGGCCTTTTCATTCAATAGTAAAGCTCAATTGAGCGCTTACTATGTGCAGAACACTGTACTAAGCACCTGGAATGTACAATTCGGCAAAAGATAGAGAAAATCCCTGCCCAATGATGGGCTCACAGTCTACGGGGAAGCAGACAGCAAAGCAAAACAGAACAAAACAAAACAAGACAGCATCATCAAGATAAATAGAATCATGGAGATATACATCTCATTAACAAAATAAATAGGGTAATAAATAATATATTCAAATAAGCACGGTGCTGAGGGGAGGGGAAGGGGGGAGAGCAGAGGGCGGGAGAAGGGGGAAGGGGAGGGGAGGAGGAGCAGAGGGAAAGGGGGGCTCAGTCTGGGAAGGCCTCCTGGAGGAGGTGAGCTCTCAGTAGGGGTTCTTTGTTAGCGCTTACTATGTGCTGAGCACTGTTCTAAGCGCTGGGGTAGATACAGGATAATCAGATTGTCCCCCGTGGGGCTCACATTTTTTTAATCCCCATTTTTACAGATGAGGTAACTGAGGCACAGAGAAGTTAGGTGACTTGCCCAAGTTCACACTTGCAGATAAGTGGCGGAGCCGGGATTAGAACCCACGACCTCTGACCCCCAAGCCCGGGCTCTTTCCACTAAGCCACGGTGCTTTATTGCTGAACTGTACTTTCCAAGCGCTTGGTACAGTACTCTGCACCCAAAAAATACCACTGAATGAATTGAATGAATGAATGAATGAATGAATGAATGAATGAATGAATGAACGAACGAACGAACGAACGAACGAACGAACGAAGGAAGATCCTGCTCCCGTCCTCCCCTGGTCCCGCCGCCGGCTTCCCTGGCCCAGCCCCTGTCCCGGCCCTCCCTGGCCCCGCCCCACTTCTGCCGGCCGCGATTCCCAGCTCCGACGGAGTCCGGAAGTAGCCGTTTGGGAAGTGTGATTTATGACTCTGATTTCACCCGCCGCTGCAGAGAAAAGACACGTGGGCCTCCCTGACCCGCTCCCGGGATCATCTCATCCATCCCCCCCCCCCCCCCCCCGCCTCGGCCATTACCTAGGCTGCCACGGCCTTTCCTGAGATGTCCCCAGAAGGGGCCTGGGCCCTACTGAGCCCCAGAGCCCGGGGGTCCCGGCTTGCGTCTGACCTGTATCCCTCCTGCTGCAGTTTCAGTGCGTTCCTCCCCTCCTGCCCCCCTGCTCCTAGCATATCCCGCCACAAACTCCTCTGGGAATCCAGGCCACCGGGCACCTCCCTTTTTTCTCTCCCTTGCCTCCCCCGCCCCAGCCCCTCGCCGGCTGGGTTGGGCTGGCCCACGCCTGGAAAACTCGCTGGGATGGGCTCCTCTCCAGAAGCAGCCGCAAGGTTACTCCAGGGGCCAAAGGGTGGGTACGGGAATCCGGCACAGGACGGCCAGCTCCACCCTCACCCCTACCGGGCCCAGTCCCACCCCCGCCCTCCCGCCGGAGGGTGGGCTGCAGGCCAGAAGGCCCTAGGGTCCAACGGAGCCCTTTCTGCCCCGCCCCACCCCTGGATCCCAAATTCCCAATTCTCTCCGCTGCCTGGACTGAGTCATGGGAGAGTTGGAGCTCCTGGAGAGGCGGGACCCCGAGAGGATGGCTGGACATCAGGACCCCTGGGTCCGTTTCCGCTCCCGGCGGCAGGGCAGTCTATCCTCGCTCCAGCCCAGGCCTCCCGGGTGGAGGGCGGGCGGGGGGGGGGGGGGGCGTGTTCTGGGGGAAGGCGGTAGTTTGGAAGGAGAGAAGGAACTGATCCCGAAGTCTCAGCCTGGAGGGGAGGAAGGGGAGACCGACCCCCCTTGGGTGTGATGGAGGGAGGAAACCGGAATCCAAGTCCCCAGCTCTTCCTCTCCAGGCGCAGCAGTAATGGAAGCGAGTGCCAGTGCCCCCACCCCCAATTCCTGGGCTTTTAGTACCGCACGGCTGCCCTTCCTTCCCCAGATTTCCTGGCTTTAGGGGCCTGGAAGGTAGAACCTTCCCCGTCAAACACACACACACAAACGCACAAACACAAATAAACACACACACTCAGATACAAACAGTTTCTCTCCCGAGGGCCCGAGTTTACTTGGTTACCGCTGTTTGTTTACCCGGCGCTCGGGTCGGTAGCTCGGAGCTCAGCCCCACTCCGGGCTCCAGCTGGGCTGGGGTCCGCTTCCCTGGGTCCCCTACCCCTGCTCCCCCAGACTTGGTGAGAAGCCGAGGGTCGTGGAGGTGCCCCCTGCACGGTGGTCTCCTGTGTGGGGGGTTGTAAAACCCAGCCAGCTGGGGAGGGAGATGGGGTAATCTCTGGAGATGGTGGGGTCACAAGAGGGGGTGGGGGAGAGGGATCGGCTTTGGGTGCAGAGACCCCCTCACAGGCAGAGGCATGAAGGGAGAAAGTGGGGAGACGCCTTTAGGATCTGTCAACCCAAATTTCTTTGGGGGCCCCCGACCCGCCCCCACCACTCCAGCCTAAAGTCGCCAGTGTCCCCATCTCAGGGAGGGACACCTTTGCCCACTGGGGTAATAATAATAATAATGATGGTATTTGTTAATGGCTTACCATGTGCCAGGCACTGTACTAAGTGCTGGGGTGGATAGAAGCAAATCGGTTTGGATGCAGTCCCTGTCCCAGGTGGGGCTCACAGTCTCAATCCTCATTTTATAGATGCAACTGAGGCACTGAGAAGGGAAGTGACTTTCCCAAGGTCACACAGCAGACAAGTGGCAGAGTTGGGATTAGGGAATGGGCGCTCAATCCCTCCTCGTGAGAGGAGGCGTACAGAGACACTGTTATTTTAGCCTGGCACAAACTGACAGCCCCCAGGCCCTCCTTTAGCTGGGGGGCCAGCATAACTGGAATCTGCCCTGCCACCCCAGTTTTCCCTCTGGGGTCAGGTGAGGGCACGCTTCGGAAGCAACTCGGCCGGGTCCGGCTCAGGCTCGCAGGGGGAGGGGAGGCCCGGGTGACCATTTTAGGGAAGCAGAGCCGTTGGGGAAGGTGGAGGAGGTGGGGAGGTGGATGGAGGGAGGGAAGAAGGGAGCGGGTGGGGGTACGGGCAGGGAGGACCGACAGGGAGGCTGAGTGGAGAAGGCTAAGCCGGGGCTGGGAGCTCCTTTTTGGGAAAAGACCTTGTCCCGGGGGAGGCAAAGGCAGTAGAGGAGAGCCAGAACCAGTCCCGGGGAAAGCCCCGCCCTTGGGAGAGTCCCTCCTCCCCAGCCCCCAGCCCCAGGGAGAGCCCCTCGCCGTTCCCCCAGGCCCAGTAAGAATCCAGCCCCAAGGAGAGCCCCTCCCTGCTCCCCCCAACCCCCAGGCCAGGGAAAGCCCCTCCCCCAGCCCCAGGAGAGGCCCCCCCCCCCGCTCCCCCCAGCCCTAGGGAGAGCCCCTCCCCCAACCCCAGAAGAGTCCCTTCCCCTAGCCTCCAGACCTAGGGAGAGTCCCCTCCCTCCAGCCCCCAGCCCCAGGAGAGCCTTTCTCCCCCTACCCCCAACCCAAGGAGCACCCCTCTTCCCTCCCCCCCATCCCCGGAGTGCCCCCTACCCTAATCCCATGGCTTTCATAGTCTCCTTCCCCAACCCCACTCGCCCCAAAATGGCCCCCTCCAGTTTCCCTTCCTTCCAGTCCCACCACTCTCTCCTGGACTCCCTCCCCAGCAGCCTTAGAGTCCCCCATCCTGCCCTAATCCTTCCCCCACCCCCCTTGGCCTGCCTTTCAAAGATCCCAAAGCCTTTTAGAGACTACTCCCCCACCATCTTCCCCTTCCCATTTCCCAGAACTAGAATTTTTCCCATTTACAACTCAGAGTAACAGAAAATGCTACTGCGCCACCCCCCACCCACCTCCCCTGTCCTCCAACATGCCTCCACACCCCCTGTTCCCCTCTGCCCCACTAGACTCTCCCCTTCCCTTTTCTGAGTCTAGACTGTCAGCTCATCGTGGGCAGGAATATTGTTGTATTGTACTCTCCCCAAGTGCTTAGTACAGTGCTCTGCACACAGTCAGCCACTCAATAAATAGGATTGACTGACTGAATCCTCTTTCCTCCCCTCTCCTGCCCCCAGCAACCCACCCTGTCCCAAACAGAGCCTAAGCAGAGTGGAAGCTGGAGGAAGAGACTGAAGGGTGACTGACCTAGGACTGTCTCAGTCTGGAAAAGAGGGCAGACAGTCACTGACTCAAAGGTCAGGCTGGGCCTGCAATGGGAGCAATAGAGGGTAGTCAAGAGGAAGTGAGATTTGACCTCCTAGGGCCACTGGGACCATACCCCTCACTCCTCCCCAGACTTCACGAGGAGCTTGGCTTACTGGAGAGAGCTTGGGTCTGGGAGTCAGAGGACCCTGGTTCTAATCCAGACTCTGCCACTTGTCTGCTTTGTGGCCTATGCAAGTCACTTAACTTCTCTCTGTTGCCTCAGTTTCCCTTCTGGGGTTAGGTGCTAAAACTACCCTACCCTGGTCCAGGCCAGATTCGGTTTCCTCATCTGTAAAATGGGGATGAGGTACCTGTCCTCCCTGAACACACACACCCACTCCTTAGACCGTGAGTCCCATATGGGACAAGGACTGTGTCCACCCTGATGATCTTGTATCTATGCCAGTGCTTAGCACATAAGTGCTTATCAAATACCACCCAAAAGAGCCCCCACCTCTCCCCAGTCCCCCCTGCCCATACCATGGAGCCTGGGAATGGAGGGGAGAAGAGTCTGCTCTGGGGAGGGAGGTGTGGGCACTATGGCAGGGAGAGATGTGGGTCGGGATGGGGCAGCTCCAGTGACTGAGCAATAGGTCAAGGGGCACAGAGGGAGCTCACAGGGTGTGCCCAGGGAGCAGACATTCCTGCACTTGTATGGTATTGGGAGAGACCAGGCCGCCCATGGGCCCAGAACTGGGGCTGGGGTCAGGGAACCAGAAGGAGCCTCTGTGACTGATAGATGGGCCAAGAAGCACGGAGGGGAGGGAGCACACACAGAGCACCCAGGGAGAGCACACAAGGAGTGCCCAGGGAGCACCGAGGGAATGCACAGGGAACAGACATTCCTGCACTTGTATGGTATCGGGAGAGCTGAAGCCGTCTGTGAGTCCAGGAACGGGGTGAGAGACTGTGTGACTAATGGGCCGGGAAGCACATGGACCGCATAGGGAGCACCCAAGGAGTGCACAGGGAACACATAGGGTATACACTTTTCTGCACTTTTATGGAATTGAGAGAGAGAGAGCAGAAGCTGCCTGTGGGCCCAGGAACCAGGCCAGGAGACCTCCAGAGGAGGGAAGGGGGGCTTCTGTTTCTGCTCACAGGATTGCCTTGAGTCCTTCAGCACCCCCATCCCTATCCTCCCTCCCTTGTACCCCTCTTCCCTACCCCTTTCCCCCAGTACCCTGGCCCCTCTCCACCCCCATCCAGTGCCCCCAGGCTCTGCCCCTCTCCCCTCAGTGCCCCAATCTCTGCTCCTCTCCCCCGGCACCCCCAGACTCTTTTCACAAAGCCTCTACTTCCCCCCCCACTTAGCTGTGTTCAGCTCAGTGGGTAGAGGGGAGAGGAGAGGGAGGGGGCAGGGAGAATTGGGGTGAGAAGAAAACATTGCAAACGGAGAGAGGCAGGGAAGGAGGAAGGAAACTGGGGGAGACGGAGCCGCCGGGATCAGGAAAGGGAGGGGACCCATGGCTTCCTGCCCCCACTGCCGGTACCCAGAACCTCCTTGCCAGACGGGCAGGGAGGGCAGGGAGGCCAGCGAGGAGAAGGGAGCCTGCCAGGGACAGGGAGGCTGGGGAACATAAGGGATCCTGGAAGGGCAGGGAGGCCAGGCAGGAGAAGGGAGACTGTTAGGGCCAGAGATCCTGGGGAGAAAAATAAAAATAAAATAAATTACAGTATTTGTTAAGCACTTACTATGCACCAAGCACTGTACTAAGTGCTGGGGGTGGATACAAGCAAATTGGGTTGGACACGATCCCTGTTCCATGTGGGGCTTACAGTCTCAATCCTCATTTGATAGATGAGGCAACTGAGGGGCAGAGAAGTGACATAACTTGCCCAAGGCCACACAGCAGACACACAGCAGAGCCAGAATTAGAACCTATGACCTTCTGATTTCCAGGCCCATGCTCAGACTGGTAGAGGCAGGGAAGCTGGGGAGGACAAGGGAGCTCTGAGGGGCAGGGAGGCAGGGGAGGTGAAGAGAGGCTGTTAGGGGCAGGGAGATGAGAGGGAAGAGAAGGGAGGCTGGCAGGGGCAGGGAGGCCAGGGACGGTGGGGAGCCTGATGACAGCGGGAAACCCAGGGGTACAGGAAGCCTGAGGAGGTAGGGAACCTAGGGTGGGGCAGGGGCTGGGGAGAGGGAACCCAGAGGGGATGGTGCCAGGAGTCCCCGGTTGAGGGAGAGGCAGAGAGCCCAGGGGCCACAGAGACCCAGCGAGATCAAGGAGGCTCTGACTCGTTTAGGGGAGCCTCCTCTCCTGAAAGAGGGAAGGCTTCCTGAGGTCTTGTACCCATCCCCCTGTCTTTTGGACAGGAGTTGGTCTTTTCTTCAAGTTCTGTCTTCATTAGAAGCAGCATGGCATAGTGGAGAGAGCGCAGGCCTGGGAGTCAGAAGGTCATGGGTTCTAATCCCAGCTCTGCCACTTGTCTGCTATGTGATCTTGGGCAAGTCACTTCACTTCTCTGTGCCTCAGTTACTTCATCTGTATATTGGTTTGAGGCTGTGAGCCCCACGTGGGAAAGGGACTGTGTCCAAACTGATTTACCTGTATTCACCCCAGTGCTTAGTACAGTGCCCGGTACATAATAATAATAATGTTGGTATTTGTTAAGCACTTACTATGTGCCAAGCACTGTTCTAAGCGCTGGGGTAGATACAGGGTAATCAGGTTGTCCCACGTGAGGCTCACAGTTTATCCCCATTTTACAGATGAGGTAACTGAGGCAGGTAACTGAGGCACAGAGAAGTTGTGACTTGCCCACAGTCACACAGCTGACAAGTGGCAGAGCTAGGATTCGAACTCATGACCTCTGACTTCCAAGCACAGGCTCTTTCCACTGAGCCACGCTGCTTCTCTTAGTAAGTAAGTTCTCTTAGTACATAGTAAGGGCTTAACAAATGCCATTTAAACAATAATTATTAAAATTTTTATGTGACCCTTGAGCCACCTTTCCAGTGGTCTAGCTTCAATCCAGCAGGTTGCAATCTCCCCCCATTTCCTCTAATAAGAGAGCTTTCTAGGGATCTTAGGCAGGGCTTGGGGAGTGGGAGTTGGGGGCAGGGAGAGGGCTGGGGGAGCAAGCGTCCTATAGAGCCAAGGGCACCATAATGTAGCCGAGGCTGGGGTGTGTGCCTGTTTGCGGAGCAGCCCTGCCCTGCTCTCCCTGGGGTTGGGGTGGGGGCAGGAAGTCAAATCCAACAGAAACACAAGGCCCCTTCCCCAACAAGGTTCATTGCACCTTCCTCCTGCCACCCTCTGCCTTCCTCCTCCTGCCCTCTCCTACCTAGGACTCTGCTCTCCTCAGGGCCAGGCTGAAGCGGACCCTGGGAATTGGGCTCAGACTACTTGTTTTGTTTTGTTCTGTTTTGCTTTGCTGTCTGTCTCCCCCGTTTAGGCTGTGAGCCCATTACTGGGTAGGGATTGTCTCTATCTGTTGCCGAATTGTACATTCCAAGCACTTAGTACAGTGCTCTGCACATAGTAGTGCTCAATAAATACGATTGACTGAATGAACACACACACACACACACACACTCACAAACACATCCAGACACATGCACATACAATCACACACACACTTTCACAAACACACACACATAAACCATCCACATTCATAAACACACAGACACACCCTCATCCACACTTACAAACCCACCCAGATAAACCCAAATACACACGTAGGCACGGTTACAAATACACGCAGTTACAAACATACAGACACAAGTTTATACAAAAACACATTCTCTCCCAATGCACTCAGTCACAGACACTCAAAAACACCTCTCTCACACACACGTGCCCACATTCTCACAAAACACCCACAGAGTTACACTCCTTCACCCACATGGAGATTCACACACCCTCCCTCCTGAACCCACCCCCAGCCTCGGTTTCCCCTTCTGCCAACAGGACTGTGGGAGGCAGGGGATCAGACCCAGGGGTCTGGGCAACACCCTCCAGCTGGTGAAAGGGCCCAAGCTTTTGTTAAATTGCGCATACACACATACACACATACACACACCCCCCCACACACACACACACCCCCACAGCTAGAGCTGAACACATGGAAAATGTCCAGAGATGACCTCAGCGGGTTTGAGCCTGGGGCTGGGGGTTGGGGGTCCAAGGGCTCTGGGCTCCCTCCCTCGTCAAACTTTCCACCTTGGGCCCCCTGGGGGCAGCAGGGACTGGCCAGGGGCCAGTGAGAGGCCAGGACCATGACTCAGGGTCCCGTTGACGTGTGAGGGAACATGGACTAGCGCCGGGGTGGGGGGTGGGGGGACCGGAGAAGGAGGGGGCCGGAACCATGGAAGAAGGAGAGGAGGGTGCAGGAGGAGGCTGCCAGGGAGGGAGGGGCATGGGCTGGTGTTGCTTGTCCACTCTCTGCAACTGCCACTGCAGGGAAGATCCTGGTTCTAGCCCTGCAGGGCAGCACAAGGGATGGAGATTAGACCTAGGAAAGATCTAGCCGGCCAGAGGGGTGTGGGAGACGTTGGGGGGGACCAGCCAGGAAAACAGCAGGGGGCGAGGGGAATGGGGGGGGTCTCATCCTGCGAATTCCGTCTCAGAGACACCATCTCCCTCCATCTCTCGCCTACTTCACGCCCCTTGGAAGTCTAACCGCCAACCCTCCTGCTGCAGAGGAACCTGGGTTCAGGGGTTGGGTTTCCATAAAAGTCTCAGATGTGGAGGAGTGGAGTGGAGGGGAGTGGGAGAGATTGAAATCTGAGGGAGGAGAGTCTCTACCCATACTCTAATACTAATAATAATAGTAATAGTAATAATACTAATAATGATGATGGTATTTGTTAAGCACTAACTATGTGCCAGGCCTGAAATAAGTGCTGGCTGGAGTGGATACCAGCCAATCAGATTGGACATAGTCCCTCTCCCATGTGGCCTTCACTATCTCAATCTCCATTTTAGAGAAGTGAAGTGACTTGCCCAAGGTCAAACAGCTGAAGAGTGGCAGAGCTGGGATTAGAACCCATGACCTTCTGACTCCGAGGCCCATGCTCTATCCACTACATCATGCTGCTTCTCTAATCCCCATCCCCAGCCCCACCACCGACCCTTCCTGTCTCTCTCCATCCCTGACTCTCTCCCTACTTCAGATCTCCTCTCCCTCTCTCTCTCTCTGTCTGTATGTCTCTAATTCTTTTCCTTCCTTTTTTTTTTAAAGTAAGTTTGTCAAGCACTTACTATGTGCCAGGCACTGTACTAAGTGTTGGGGTAGATACAAAATAATCCAGTGGGACACAGTCCCTGTCCCACATGGGGCTCACAGGCTAACTAGGAGGGAGAACAATCCCATTTTATAGATGAGGAAACTGAGACACTACAAGGGTAACAGCCAGCTATGGAGGGGTGTCGGGGGCTGGGGCTACTAATAATAATGATGGTATTTGTTAAGTGCTTATTATGTGCTAAGCACTGTTCTAAGCACTGAACAGTGGCTCAGAAACTAAGAGCTAAGTAGCTAAGAGCTACTACCCCCCACCCCCACCATTTCAGGCACCCCCAAAGGCCCCAGAGCTCACAGTTAAGTAGGAGGGAGAACATAGAACATGGGTCTGGGAATCAGAAGGTCATGGGTTCTAATCCTGACTCCGCCACTTGTCTGCTGGGGGGGGTCTTGGGTAAATCACCTCACTTCTCTAGGTCTCAGTTACCTCATCTGTAAAATGGGGATTAAGACTGTAAACCCCATGTGGGGCAGTCCCTCTGTCCAACCCAATTTGCTTGCATCTACCCAAGATCTTAGTACAGTGACCGGCACAAGTACCTTAACAAATACCACAATTATCAATTATTATTATTATTTGACAAATGAGGAAATTGAGTCACAATGAGGATGACAGCCAGCTGGCCTGAAAACACTATTTCTCCTGTTCCCTCCCTTTATGAGTCTCTCCATGGCTTCCTCCTCCTTAGAGTGGAAACTCTGTGAGGGCACAGAACATGACTTTAAAGTACTTAATCACCTTGCCTTGTCAGTCAGTGGGTCAATCCTACTTACTGAGTGCTTACTGTGGGCAGAGCACGGTATTAAGTGCTTGAGAGACTACAATACAACAATAAACAGACACATTCTCTGCCCATAACGAGCTCACAGTTTAGAAGGGGAGTCAGACATTAACATAAATAAATAAAATTACCGATCTGTATGCAAGTACTGTGGGGCTGAGGGTGGGGGGTTGATGAATAAAGGGAGCACGTCAGGGTGACGCAGAAGGCAGTGGGGGAAGAGGAAAGGAGGGCTTAGTCAGGGAAGGTTTCTTGGAAGAGATGTGCCTTCAATAAGGTTTTGAAGATGGGGAGAGTAATTGCCTGTCCATCCTATCTTACCTCCCAGATTTCCTACCAAGGCCCACTCCACACACTTCCCTCCTCTAGTGCCGGTCGGCTCACTGTACCATGATCTTGGCTATCTCATCACTGACCTCTGGCCCACGTCCTCCCTCTGGCCTGGAACACCCTACCTCTTCCCACCTTCGAAGCCTTATTTGAAGGCACATTTCATTCATTCATTCATTCAATCGTATTTATTGAGCGGTTTACTGTGTGTGGAGCACTATGCTAAGTGCTTGGAAAGTACAATTCAGCAATAAAGAGGGAGAATCCCTGCCCACACAAGGCTTACAGTCTAGAAGGGGAACAGTCTGCTCCAAGAGGCCTTCCCCAACTAAGACCTCTTTTCCTCTTGTCCTACTCCCTTCTGTGTTGCCCTTGTGCAAGGATTTGCACTCTTTATTCACCCCTCCTTGAGCCCCTCTGGACTTATGTCCATATCCATAATTGATTTATTTAAATTATTGACTGCCTCTCCCTCTAGAGTGTTAGCTTGTTGTGGGCAGGAAGCATCTACCAACTCTTTTATATTGTACTCTCCCAGGTGCTTAGTACAGAGCTCTGCATACAGTAACCACTCAATAAATATTAATGATTGATTGATTAATGTCTTGTGTCTTCATCGGACTTTCCTAAATGCTCAGTACAGGATACCATTTAATAGTATTTATTGAGCGCTTACTATGTGCAGAGCACTGTACTAAACGCTTGGAATGAACAAGTCGGCAATGGAATTTACAGAGTGCTTACTGAGAGCAGAGCACTGTGAATGAATTAAAGAAGCAGCGTGGCTCAGTGGAAAGAGCTCGGGCTTGGGAGTCAGAGGTCATGGGTTCGATTCCCAGCTCTGCCACTTGTCAGCTGTGTGACTGTGGGCAAGTCACTTAACTTCTCTGTGCCTCAGTTACCTCATCTGTAAAATGAGGATTAAGATTGTGAGCCTCACGTGGGACAACCTGATTACTCTGTATCTACTCCAGCGCTTAGAACAGTGCTCTACACATAGTAAGCACTTAACAAATAGCAATATTATTATTATTATTAAATGCTTCAGAGAATATTCATTCAATAGTATTTATTGAGCACTTACTATGTGCAAAGCACTGTACTAAGCGCTTGGAAAGCACAAATCGGTAACAGATAGAGACAGTCCCTGCCCTTTGACGGCTTACAGTCTAATCAGGGGAGACAGACAGACAAAAATAATAGCAATAAATAGAATCAAGAGGATGAACATCTCATTAAAACAATAGCAAATAAACAGAATCAAGATAAATAGAATCAAGGCAGCGGAATTGGTAGACGGATACTGTGCCTTCAATGAGCTTATAGTCTAGAAAGGGAGACACACATTAATATAAATAAATGTATTACAGATATGTATGTAAATGCTGTGGGGCTGAGGGTGGGGTGAGTATAGGGTGTAAATCGGAAAAGGGAGTGGGAGAAGAAAAAATGAGAACTTAATTGAGGAAGGCCTCTTAGAGGAGATGAGCTTTTAATAGTGCCTACCAGCGTAGGCAGCTAGTGAGCACTCAGGACTTATTGCTACATCTGTCACTACCTACTAAGCGCTAATTTGAGTAAAATCGAAGGTCTCACCCCTGCAGCCCCCCTTTTTTTTATGGTATCTGTTAAGCCCTTACTATGTTCCAGGCACTGAACTAAATGATGGGGTAGATGAAAGATAGTCGGGTTGGACACAGTCCATGGCTCTCACAGGACTCAGTCTTAATCCCCATTTTACATATGAAGTAACATATGAGGTAAGTGGCGGAGCCACTGTTAGAAACCATGCCCTAAGAAGCCGCTTGGTCTAGTAGAACAAGCATGGGCCTGGAAGTCAGATCCCACCTATCCCTGGCTCCTCCAGCAGCATGGCGTAGTGGAAAGTGACCGGCTTGGGAGTCAGAGGACATGGGTTCTAATCTTGGCTCTGGCACTCTTCTGCTGTGTGACCTTGGGCAAGTCACTTAACTTCTCCGTGCCTCAGTTACCTCATCTGGAAAATGGGGATTAAAAGTGCGAGCCCCACGTGGGACAACCTGTTTATCCTATATCTACCCAGTGCTTAGAATAGTGCTTGACACATAGTAAGAGCTTAACAAAGACCATAATTACTATCATTATTATTGTCTGCTGTGTGATCTTGGGCAAATCACCTCACTTTTCTGTGCCTCAGTTACCTCATCTGTAAAATGGGGATTAAGACTGTGAGCCCCAAGTGGGACATGGTTAACTTGTATCTACCCCACTGCCTGGCACATAGTAAGTGCTTAACAAAATCAGTAAAAAAGGTCCTCTGACGCCCAGGCCCATGCCCATTCCACTACGCCCCTCTGCTTCTCTAAACCAAGCTGCTTCTCTTCCCTTCCTCAATGCTGTCTCCCTCCCCCAACGACTCCCTCTTTCTCAATCTCTTGGTCCCTTGGGCCTCTCACTTGTGAAGAGGTCCAAGTTGATGGGAGTGGTGGAGGCCTGGGTCCTGGGAGTCCAGAGAGGATGGGGGTCTGAAAGGAAGAGGCAGGGAGGAGACTGAGGCAGAGCCAGATCTGAGGCAGGGGCAGGGACGGGGGCACGATGGGGGCTGAGCAGGCCAGAGGGAGGGGGCTGTGCAGGGGCAGGGGCAGGGGCAGGATCCCGACCCCTCCGCGCTGCGGTTCTTCAAAAAGACCGCGGCCGCTCACGCCACCTCTTCTGCCCGGCCACCCGAGTCTTTGAAGTGGGGCTGGGGGCCGGAAAGTGCCTTATGGGCGGAGGGGAGGAGGGCTGGTTGGAAAGCTGGACCAGGCTGGGTAGGCCCCCCTCCTTCCTCCCAGGGAACTGGCTGGGTCGGGGCTGGGAATAGTCGAGGGGAGCAGGGGCATGCCTGGTCACGGGGCTGGGAACAGCCCCCATTCCCTCTGGGGACCCTCAACACACTTTCTGGCCCCTGACTTTGAGGGTCCTGCGGAGGAGGTTGTCCTCCTGGCTCCTGGCCTGCCCCAGAATCTCCTCAATCCCTCCTCAAACTCTGGCTGCTTCCTCAGGCCTGGGACTCCCCCCGCCACCCCAACCGCCACCAAAAAAAAAGGCAGGAGAGAGCATGTCTGCTCTCCCTGTCCACACTGTGAGGTTGTATTCCTGGGAACCCCCAGCCCAGTCCGGCCAGAGGTGTTGACGGACAAGAGGAATCCAGCCGCTGGGCAGAGCGAGGCCCGGGAGGGGAGTCAGAGCCCAGGGCCAAAGCACCCGGCCCTCAACTGACTCCCCCCCTCCCCCTACCCCAATCACCCCCCTCAGGGCTCTGCCCCTCTCCCCACTCCCAGCCACCAGCCCCGTCTCACTCTTTCCCTGGAGAAAGGTTTCTCACCCCTCCTCCCCAAAGTGCACAAGGAGTAGGGTGTGTATTAATGTCTGTCTCCCCCACTAGACTATAAGCTTGTTGTGGACAGGGAATATGTTTGCTTATTGTTCTATTATACTCTCCCACACACTTAGTACAGTGCTCTGCACACAGTAAGTGCTCAGTAAGTACAATCGAAAGAATTGAATGAATGAAAGGCTGGGAGCCCAGATGCCGGACTGCCCCCACTTCCACTCCCACTGCGCCACAGGCCTCAGTTTCCCCTCTTAGGCCAGATCCCCCCAAGCCTGAGCAGGAGGCCGTGGGAGGTGTCATGAACTGGCCCTTCCTCAGCTCCCCAGAGCCCCGGGGTGGAGGTGGGAAGGCTTGCTTCCTTGTCCCTCCCTGATGGGCTCCAGATGTGCAGACATCTGGGAAGACTGTCCCAGGAAATCACGCTGCCCCCCCACCCCAGGCCCCACCCGGGGCGCATCCTGCCCCCTCCCCTCCTCGTTGCCCAGCCCCTGGCTCAGCTATGCCCAGCTCCACCCCAGAGCCAGATGCACGGCAGACCCCCATAGCTGGGGGACACCAGGGTGGAGGGAGCATTGGGAGGGAGAGGGGTTGAGTCGGACTCTGGGCCAGAAGTCAGAGGTGGTGGGAAAGGAAAGCACCATAGCATATGCCAACAATCAATCAATCAACCAATCGTAGTTATTGAGCACTTTCTGTGTGCAGAGCACTGTATTAAGTGCCTGGGAAAGTAAGTTTTAACAATACAGCAGAGTTGGTAGACATTCCCTGCCCACAAAGAGCTTAGTCTAGCAGAACATGGTCCTGGGAGCTGGAGGACCTGGGTTCTAATCACAGCTCAGCCACGTGCCTGTGACCTTGGGCAAGTTATTTAACTTCTCTGTGCCTCAGTTTCTTCATCTGCAAAATGGGGATTGAGACTGTGAGCCCCACGTGGAACAGGGATTGTGTCCAACCCGATTTGCTTGAATCCACCTCAGTGCTTAGTACAGTGTCTGGCACATAGTAAGTGCTTAACAAATACCATAATAATAATAATAACTTCTTTTTGCCTCATTTTCCTTATCTGTAAAATGGGGATGAATGAAATACCTGTTTTCCGTCCCTCAGACTGTGAGCCCCTTGTGGACAAGGCTCTGGTCCCACCTGATTATCTTGTATCCATCTCAGAGCTCAGTTGGTGGCTTGGCATATTGTAAGCACTCAATAAAACCCACAGATGGCCCTCCCTCCGTGCCCCCAGACTCCATGGGGAGGGGCAGACCCGGTCTAGAAGCTCCCAAAGCCCATTCGCAGACCTTGGGAATGTCAAAAGGGGCTTCTTCCAAAGGAGCTAGTTTCGCCCCCTCCCCATGAAAACCCATGAAAACCCCTCTTCCTCAGTCTTCTTTGTGACAACCGGGTCCATGGGTGAGGGGTGCTCAGGCAGAGCCCGGCTGGGCGGGGGCTATTTTTAGGTTTTAGCCTGAGGCTGGGGGTGCTGCTGAGGTCAGCGGGAGGGCGGACTGGGAGCGGAAGGGGGGGTGGATGGGGAGGAGGGGGGAGAAATGACTCAGATGACAGATCTGTCGGCTCCCCACTCCAGAGGCCAGAACCAGCGGTGGGGGGAAGGGGACGAAACACCTAGGCTGCCGTGGGACGCCCCCCATCCCTCTCCCAGCCCCCAACCTCAAACCCAGAGGGTGGGAGGTGGGAGGGGTTGACCTTCTCAGTCAATCAATCAGTGGTATTTATTGAGTGCTTACTGTGTGCAGAGCACTTACACTAAGCTCTCTGGAGAGTACTGATGATGATGGTATTTGCTATGCGCTTATTATGGACCAAACATTCATTCAATCGTATTTATTGAGCACTTACTGTGTGCAGAGCAAGCACTGATCTAAGCACTGGGGGGTAGATACAAGGTAATCAGGTTGTCCCACGTGGGGCTCACACTCTTAATCCCCATTTTACAGATGAGGTAACTGAGGTACAGAGAAGTAAAGTGACCTGCCCACAGAACCCAAGACCTCTGACTCCCAAGCCCATGCCTTTTCCAGTAAGCCACGCTGCTTCACATACATACCTTAGTACATACATAAGAGTTGGTTCCCCCTCCCCAGCTGCACCCCTGGGTCCCCAACCTCAAATCCAGGTGGCCAGGGTTCCAGCCTCCTCCTCACCCTACCGGTACCCCTCCCCCCAAACTCATCAATAGCTTCTTTTTCATCTGCCTCCCACAACCTCCCGGCTTTATAGTGCAGTGCTCTGCACATAGTAAGCACTCAATAAATACTATTGAATGAATGAATGAATCTGAGGATTCCGGAGGAGCCTCGGCTTGCAGGGCCGGGACGTCCCAGAGGGATGAAAGTGGGAATGGGGGTCGAGGGAAGATGCGGGAGGGGCTCGGGTCCCAAGGGAGCAGGGAGTTCCTTCCTCCTCCCGCCTCCCAAGTCGCCTGTTATACCACTCACATCTTGCCAGAATGACCGAGGGAGGCAGAGAATAATAATAATGATGGTATTTGGTAAGCACTTACTATGTGCCAAGCACTGTTCTAAGTGCTAGGGTAGACACAAAGTAATCAGGTTGTCCCACATGAGGCTCACAGTCTTCATCCCCATTTTCCAGATGAGGTAATTGAGGCAGGGAGAAGTTTAGTGGCTTGCCCAAGGTCACACAGCAGACGAGTGGCGGAGAAGGGATTAGAACCCAAGTTCTCTGACTCCCAAGCCCGTGCTCTTTCCACTAAGCCACGCTGCTTCTGAAAAGAAAAAGAGAGGGGGGGAAACTAAGGTTGGCATATGGGGGGAGGGAGTCTGCCAAGGTCTCTCGGGGAGGAAACTGAGTCAGCAGCCTATGTGAAATGTACCCTGCCCTAGCCCAGCCCCCACCCCAGTGAAGGCCGCCCAGAAGCAGCAGGGGTAGAGGAGGAAACCTGGTATGTGTAGGGGGAGGGGGCAGAAGGGGGTTCGGGCCTCAGGACATATAAGGGCAGAGGGAGCGGAGGCCGGGTAATTGCACAGTAGGTCCGAGAACAGCAGGAGGGGGGCAGGGTGGATTTGGGGTAGGGGGGAGAGATAGGACCCTGTGCTTTCCCTCCTGCTCCTAGGAGCCCCAAACCTCCTGCTCAGCCAACCAATTAATTGTGTTTATT
Organism: Ornithorhynchus anatinus; assembly: GCF_004115215.2. Lineage (NCBI taxonomy): Eukaryota > Metazoa > Chordata > Mammalia > Monotremata > Ornithorhynchidae > Ornithorhynchus > Ornithorhynchus anatinus. The sequence continues at coordinate 58,027,361 of NC_041737.1, read as the reverse complement.
GGATTTGCTCCCTTAATTCGCCCTCCCTCAGCCCCACAACACTTAGGTATATAAGTGGTATTTGTTAAGCGCTTATTGTGTGCCAGACACTGTACTAAGTGCTGGGGTGGATACAAGCAAATCGGGCTGGACACAGTCTCTGTCCCACATTGGGTTCACAGTCTCGATCCCTATTTTAGGGATGAGGTAACTGAGGCATGGAGAAATGAATCGATTTGCCCAGGGTCACACAGCAAAAACGAAGCCGAGCTGGAATTAGAATCCACGACTTTCTGACTCCCGGACCCGTGCTCTATCCCCTAGGCTAATTTCTTTGTTTAAGTGCTTGTGAACATCCCACAGCACTTATGTCCATATTTGTAATTTATTTATTTATATTAATGCCTATCTCCCCCTCCAGAATGTAAGCTCATTTTGGGCAGGGAATATGTCTGTATAATGTCTAGTGTACTCTCCCAAGCACTTAGTCACAATGCTCTGCACACAGTAAGTGCTCAATAAATACAATCGAATGAATGAATAATATCTGTCTCGCTCTCTAGACAGTAAGTTAGCTGTGGGCAGGGGACCTGTCTACCAAACTCTTTTCTATTGCAGTCTCCTAAGTGCTTAGTACAGTGCTCTGCATGCACACACACACACAGTGAGTGCTCAGTAAATATGGCTGATGGATTGGTTATGGAGTGCTTACTGAGTGCAGAGCATTGTACCAAGTGCTTAGAGAAGCAGCGTGGCTTAGTGGAAAAGAGCATGGGCTTGGGAGTCAGGGGACCTAGGTTCTCATCCCGGTTCTGCCACCTGTCTATTGTGTGACCTTGGACAAGCCACTTCACTTCTCTGTGCCTCAGTTACCTCATCTGGAAAATGGGGATGAAGACTGTGAGCCCCACGTGGGACAAGCTGATTATCTTGTATCTACCCCAGTGCTTAGAACAGTGCTTGGCACATAGTAAGCGCTTAACAAATACCATAATTATCATCCAGAGTTTAGAACAGTGCTTGGCACATAGTAAGTGCTTAATAAATACCATAATTATCATCCAGAGCTTAGGACAGTGCTTGGAACATAGTAAGCGCTTAACAAATGCCATAATTATTATCCAGCGCTTAGAACAGTTCTTGGCACAAAGTAACAGCTTAACAAACACCAATATTATTATTATTATTACTATTATTATGAGAACAATATGACAGAGATGCTCATTTGCCTCTTATTTGCATAATAGTAAGCAGCCGCTTCTGCTTTGCCCCGGAGCCCCCTGAATCCCCCACTCCCCCTGCCCCTAGCCTAACCCCAAGCCACCCCCCTGGACCCTGCCCCTCCATCCCCATGGCCTTCTCTTCAGTGCTCCAGCCTCCGTTTCCCGGAGGGCGGCCTGGACGGGCTTTTCTTGTGCCCCCTGGCTCAGGACAGACAGCAGCTGTGTGAAACTTCTGGGAGGATTTGGAACGGAAGTGGCCCTGCAGGGGTGGGGGGCAGGGAGAGGGACTATCTCACAGCGAGAGGGGCTAGTCCAGGTAGGGCAAGGGGAGGGAGGGGCTCCTGGCCACCTCCTACATCCCTGGAGATTCGGGGATGGTGAGGTTAGGGGGAGCAGTCGACCCCCTTCCCCCTCTCCCAGGATCTGTTTTGTCACATCTTTCAGGGTCTCTCTCCCTCGTTCTCTGCGTACCTGTCTCTCCACCTCTCTCAGTGTCTCTCTGTATCTCTATGTCTTTCCATGTCCCTGTCCCTTGAGACTTCAAGCTTCTTGTGGGCACCGATCGTGCCAACCGACTCTGTTACATTGTTCTTTCCCAAGTCTTTAGTACAATGATCTGCAAGTAATAAGTGCCCAATAAACACTGTGAATTGATCTGTCTCTGTGCTATCTCTTTATCTCCAGGTCTCTCTGTTTCTCACATCTCTGTCTGTGAGGATCTCATTATCTTCTTGTCTCTCTGTTTCTCACATTTGGGTCTGGGTGTCATTATCTTCATGTCTCTGCTTCTCAAACCTCTCTGTCTTAGCTTTCTCTCCGTGTCTGTCTCTCCACATCTGTGTCTATCTCAATATGTCTTTCAACATCTGTGTGTCTCTCTTCATGTGTCTCTTTCTCTCGCTATTGATTGGTCTGTTCGTGTCTATCTCTTTCTGTCTCTGTCTCTCTAAATCTCTACATCTCTATCTCTGTTTCACATCCCTCCCTGTGTGTCTCTGTCTCTCCATCTCTGCTTCCCTGTCTCTTCACATCTCTATATTTCTTTCTAAATCTCTGTGTATATACCCACTGCTCAGTACAGTGCCCAGCGCTTAGTACAGTGCCTGGCACATAGTAAGCGCTTAACAAATGCCATGATTATTATTATTACCTATGTCTTCCTCCTTATGTCTGTCTCTGTATCCCTGTCTCTCTACACGTCTGTTTCTAACTTTTTCTGTCCACCTCTCTGTGTCCATCTCTTTCTCCCCGAGTTTGTCTCTCATAACTCTGTCTTGTCTCCCTTTATCTTCATGTCTCCACACCTGTCCGTGTCTTTCTCTTCGTCTCCGTGTCTCTTTCACTCCATGTCTCCGCCTCTCTTACTCTCTACATCTATCTCTGCCACTCCACAGCTGTCTGCATCTTTCTATTTCTGTCTCTCCACATCTCTCTGTGTCTCAATGTCTCCACCTCTGTTTCTCTGTTTCACCACAAATCTGTCTATTTTTTCTTTATGCCTCTCTTCCTCTCTATCTCTGTGCCTCTGCCTCTCCACATCTCTCTGTGTCTCCACCACTCCATCTCTGCTTCTCTGTCCCTCCACTTTTCTACTTCTTTTTCGGTATGCCTCTCTTCTTCTTTATCTCTGTGCCTGTCTCCCCACATCTCTGTCCGTGTCTGTCTCTGCCTCTCCACGCTGTATATGTCTCCCTATCTCTGTGTCTCCACATGGCTTAGTGGAAAGAGTACGGGCTTGGGAATCAGAGGTCGTGGGTTCTAATTCCGGCTCTGTCACATCAGCTGTGTGACTTTGGGCAAGTTACTTAATAATAATAATAACGTTGGTATTTGTTAAGCGCTTTACTATGTGCAGAGCACTGTTCTAAGCGCTGGGGAAGACACAGGGGAATCAGGTTGTCCCACGTGGGGCTCACAGTCTTAATCCCCATTTTACAGATGAGGTAACTGAGGCACCGAGAAGTTAAGTGACTTTCCCACAGTCACACAGCTGACCAGTGGCAGAGCTGGGATCACTTCACTTCTCTGTGATTCAGTTACCTCATCTGTAAAATGGGGATTAAGACTGTTAGCCCCACATGGGACAACCTGATTACCTTGTAATAATAATCATAATGATGGCATTTGTTAAGCGCTTACTATGTGCAAAGCACTGTTCTAAGCACTGAGCACTGTTCTAAGCTTCGGATCTACCCCAGCTTTTAGAACAGTGCTTGGCACATAGTAAGAGCTTAACAAATACCTTCATCATCATCTGTCTCTGGGTTTCTCCACATTTTCCCCTCTCTTTCTGCCGACATATGTCTCTCTATATCCCTGTCTTTCCATATCTCTGTGGCCGTGTTTATCTCTTCCTCTCCACAGCTGTCTGTGTCTCTCTACCTCCACATCTCCACATCTGTCTCTGGGTGTCTCGAAGTCTTTCTCCATCTGTCTCTCAACGCTGTCTCTATGTGTCTCCGTCTATCCACATTTCTCCCGGTGGAGGGGGGCAGGGGGATCGTCACCCAGGGGTTCCCCCACCCACCCCGAGTTTGGAGTCAAAATTCCCTGGGCCCAAGATGGGCCGGTTTGGCTCCTTTAGGGAACCGGTCTCAGGGGAGCTCGTTGTGAGGAAAGATTGTCTCTTTTCATCGCCAAGAATAATAATAACGGTGGTATTTGTTAAGGGTTTACTATGTGCCAAGCACTGTTCTAAACGCTGGGGTAGATACAAGGTCATCAGCTTGTCTAACGTGGGGCTCCCAGTCTTAATCCCCATTTTACAAGATGAGGAAACTGAGGCACAAAGAGGTGCAGTGACTTGCCCAAAGCCACTCAACGGACAAGTGGCGGAGCTGGGATTAGAATCCACGATTTCTGAATCCTAAAACCGTGCCCTTTCCACTGAGCCGCCTGATGTATGGTACTTTCCTAAGCGCTTAGTGCAGTGCTCTGCCACAAATACGATCGAATGAATGAAACCGAGTTAGAGGGGCGTCTAAATCCAAGCCGCCGAGGGGGGAAGGGCCCCGGGGGAGCCAGTAGACGACCCCCACCGCCCCCAACCCCCTTCCCGCGCCCTGTCCCGGGCCCCGACCCCTCCCCAAGGCGGTCCCTCCCCCAGGAGGCCCCTCCCCCGGGTTCCCCCTCCCCCTCCAGCGGGGATCCCTTACCTCATCGCCGTTCCTCCCGCCCCCCTCCCCTTTTCCTGCTGTTTTACGTTGTACATCTGGACGGGGGGAAGCGCGGGGGGAGGGGAGGGGAGGGGGACTAGAGCTCTGCCCGGCCCAGCCCGGCCCGGTCCGGCCCGGTGCCACCAGTGCCACCCAGTCCGCTGCCCTGCGGTCCTAGGGACGGGGAGCCGGGCCACCGGGGGAGGAGCGGGACCCCCAGGAATACCCCCCCCGCAGTCTCCCCCAGCCCCCTCTCGTCCGGGCGGGGGGCGGGGGAGGAGGGGAGGGGTCCTGCTGAAGTTGGCAAACTCCGCCCAGCGCTGACTCAGTCGCCTCCCGGAGGCTTCGGGGAAAGAGTCCGGCTTCTCCGGCCCCGGGACCGTGCGGGACAGGACGAGCCTCGGTCTCCTGGGTCCCCCGTGCCCGGGTGCAAGCCATGCCCCTGCCCCCGCCGCCCCTGCTGCTGCTGCTGCTGCTGCTGCTGCCCCCGGCCGGGGGCTTCAATCTGGACGACGAGGTGCCCGCCGTGCTGGCCGGGCCTCCGGGTTCCTTCTTCGGCTTCTCCGTGGAGTTTTACCGGCCCGGAGCCGCGGGGTGAGCGGGACTGCGCGGCCGGAGGAGGGGAGGGGGCTGCAGGCTCGGGGGGAGGGGATCAGTCCGGTCTGGGAGGCCGAGGGGGGCTGGGGTTGGGGGATGCGGGGGGGAGGGGAGGCCCGGGTTGAGGGTCTTTGGAGGCTGAGGGTCCCGCAGGGGCTGGGGCTTGGGGAGGGGGCAGGGGTCCCCGTTTGGGGAGAGTTGGCGTCCGGGAGTCGGGAGGGGATCTGAGGGGGCCGGGGGTTCGTTGAAAAAAAGGTGGGGGGCGCCGGGACGCCGCGCCCCGCACACGGAGGACAGAATTGGGAACGGCGCCGACGAGAGGGGGAGGGGCCGGGGGGCGACGAGGCAATACGGGTGGGGCCTGGGGGGTTGAATAGGGCCTGGGGGCGGCTCAGGCCCCTTTCTCCCCCTCCCCGCCTAAACGGAGGGACGACTCGGGGGCCAGAGCCCCCTCCCACCCTCGACACCCGCCTCGGTGTGCTGGCCATAAAGTAGCCCCGGGGAGCTGGACGGTCGGGACGACCCTGCCTGGCGGGGGGTGGGAAGGGGCCGGGGGGCGGGGGGGGGGAGTTTCGGGAGGAAGAGAGGAGACAATTTCCTGTAGTGGGAACTACTGGGCAGGGGGCGGGGTGGGGAGGGGGCTGGGGCTCTTGGATTCTCAGCCTAGAGTTGGAGACACGTAGAAACTGGGGTTCGGCGGGCCTAGCGCCCTGGGGTCTGGCTCTTCCTGGGGAACGAACAGGCCCCTTCTTTTGGGGGGATCCCTCGGGGACCCCAAGAGCTCTGAGGCTGGAGCTTGTGCGAGAAGGAGCAGGACACGAGCAGAGGAAGGCTGGAGTCCCGGGGTCCCGTCCCGAGTTGGGGTGGAGAGGGGGAGGATGATGGTCAGACAGTCCTTATCCCCCCGACCCAACTCCGAGTTCTCACGGGACCAGTTTAATGGGGCCGGAGCCCCCAGGTGGGGGGTCCTGGGGGGCGAGGGCCGAGAGGGGTGGGGTTTAGGGGCCAGCTGTTGGGCTCTGGACTGACTGAGGTCCCGCCTCCCCCCGCCCCCCGCCCCCCTCCCCATCTCTCGCCCCATTGCATCACTCCGATCGCGCTGCCTGCCAAGGCCGGCGGCTTCCCCAAGCCAGGCCGCCCGCCGCGGGGGGAAGGGAGGGAAGGGAAGAGGCTCACTCCAGGGCAGGCCACCGGATCCCGCTCCCCTCCGCCAAGACCCAGGCATCCGGCCTTCCCGCCCCTCACCCCTCAACCCCCGACCAACCCCGGCCTCCCCCGGGTCGGTTCCTCGACGGTGATGATAGTACTCGTTAAGCGCTGTCAGGCACTGGGCTGTGCCCTGGGGTAGATAGAAAGATCATCAAGTTGGACGCAGTCCCCGACCCAACGGAGGGGTTTAAGACCTCAATTCCCGTTTGAGACGAGGGAACTGAGGCACCGAGAAGTTAAGTGACCTGCCCAAGGTCCCAAAGCAGACAAGTGGGCGGAGCTGAAATTAAAACCCAGATCCTTCTGACGCCCAAACCCGGGTTCTCAGAGAAGCAGCGTGGCTCGGTGGAAAGATCCCGGACTTGGGAGTCAGAGGTCATGAGTTCTAATCCCGGCTCTGCCATTTTCAGCTGTATGACTTCGGGCAAGTCACTTAACTTCTCTGTGCCTCAGTTACCTCATCTGTAAAATGGGGATTAAGACTGTGAGCCCCATGTGGGACAACCTGATTGTGCTTGGCAGATAGTAAGCGCTTAACAAAAAACATTACTAGGCCGCACCCCTTCCCCTTCCTGCCTCCACGCTCTAGCCGCAGGACTCCTGGGTCCGGTTTGAAGGGAGGGGGGTTCTCCGAGGGGAAGGGGGTTAGGGGAAATCAAACCACGGTGTGCAGAAGGCCACCCCGGGTCTCTGGAGCCCCCTGGGATTTTGGTACGGACCTCCTCACCCCAGACATCAGGGCCCGGACCCCCGGGTCCCGCCCCCGACCTTGCTCAGACCGTCTGGTCAAACAGTAACCGGATATCGATCGGCCAGTTAATGTCCAGCCACGCGGGGCAGAGGGCGTGCTCAGCTCCCTCAGGATGTGGCGGGAGCGAGGGAACCGGCATGGCAGGGCTCACACGTATGTGATACGCATGTTCCATGGACATGCTGCTTAGAACAGTGCTTGGCACATAGTAAGCGCTTAACAATTACCATTATTTATTGTTATTATGCTGTTTAGCCAGCGCCCCTGATCCGGCCTGCTCAGCTGGTATGTCTGTGAGCAAGTTGGGGGGGAGGCTGCTGCCCATCCTCTAGACTCTTGAAGGCAGGGAATGTGTCTGTTGTATTGTTATGGTCTACTCTCCCAAGCGCTTAATACAACGCACACAGTAAGCGTTCAGTAAATATGATTGGCTGACTGTCCAGAGGGGAGGCCGCTTGCCTCTAGCCTGGCCCCGGGGGGCACCCCGTGGGGAAAGGGCAGGGGGCGGAGTTCCTGGACTCCCCCATAAGGTGCCCCACACAATATACTCACCCGCCCCCCCGCCCCCAAACAGGAGGCCACGCAAACAGAGAAGCAGAGCCTGGAGCTTCAGGAAGCGTGAACAGTAAACACTTCCTGCCCAACCTCCACCCACCCCCCCACCCGCACCCCGCCCACCCTCCTCCCAGGATTGGGGGCTTGGCAGGACCTGGAGGGACCCAGGGGTCCAAGGAAGGGCGAGGCGGGGGCAGAGAGGGTCTGGATGGAGACACCGAGGCAAGAGACACAGAAGTGGTGGGGAGGGAGAGACACGGGAGCAGAGACGACCTGGGGGGGGGGGGACGGGATGGAAAAGTGTGGGGGGGTGATGGAGAGAGAGGGAGGGGGCTACGGGGAAGGGATGATGGGGAGAGTTGGGGCAGCAGATCCTAAATTGGGTGCTGACCCCCCCGGTTGAAGGTCTGGGTGATCTCACCCCCCCCCCCAGCCTCAGGTCGCCCCTTCCTTCATTCATTCAATGGTACTGATTGAGCGCCTACTGTGTGCATAGCACTGTACTAAGCGCTTGGAAAGTACAATACAGCAACAAAGAGATACAATCCCTGCCCACACCGGGCTTACAGTCGAGGGGGGAGACAGACATCAGAACAAGTACTCAGGCATCAATATATATCAGTGGAATTATAGATATATAGATATATACAAAAGTGCTTCTCTCTGTCAGAGAAGCAGCATGGCTCAGTGGACAGAGCACGGGCTGGGGAGCCAGAGATCATGGGTTCAAATCCCAGCTCTGCCGCTTGTCAGCTGTATGACTTTGGGCAAGTCACTTAACTTCTGTGCCTCAGTTCCCTCATCTGTAAAATGGGCATCGAGACTGTGAGTCCCACGTGGGTCAACCTGATCACCTTGTAGCCTCCCCAGTGCTTAGAACAAAAAAAAGTGCAGTGGGGCGGGGAGAGGCAGAAGAGCAAAGGGAGCGAGTCGAGGCGACGTGGAAGGGAGGGGAACCTGACCAAAGGGGGGCTTAGTCTGGGAAGGCCTCTTGGAGGAGGTGCGCCTTCAGAAGGGCTTTGACGGGGGGAAGAGTGTTTATTTGGTGGATTTGAAGAGGGAGGGCGGGGACTCACTGGCGGATTGGGAGGAGTGTGAGGGAGCTGGGGGGTTGGGGAGAGCTGGGGGCCGGACCCCTGGGTCCCGCGGGCTCTGCCGTCCTGAGCCAGGACTTCCTCCCAGTCCCCGTTGATCCCCTGGCCCGGACGGCTGTGGGGGTCGGGGGTCGCAGAGAGGCGTTAGTGACAGCGGCACGTGGGGTCTGGCTGGGCTCCAGGTATCTCCGGCATTTATCCCGCAGATAAAAATACCCCGCTTCGCGCCGGGGCCTGTCTGGGGGCGAGGCTGGGGACCTCAGGGGAGACCTCAGGGAAGACGCCACCCCCTCCGTTCCCCCTCCGCTCAGTTAATCAATCAATCAATGGTATTTACTGAACTTTCTGTGCAGCATGGCCTAATGGCTAGAGCATGAGCCTGCAAGTCGGTCATGGGTTCTAGTCCTGGCTCCCCGGGTCAGCTGTGTGACTTTGGGGAAGTCACTTCACTACTCTGTGCCTCAGTTACCTAATCTGTAAAAAAGGGATTAAGACTGAGCCCTATGTGGGACAAGGACTGCCCACATAGCTCAGTGGAAAGAACCCGGGTTTGGGAGTCAGAGGTCATGGGTTCAAGTCCCAGCTCTGGCACTTGTCAGCTCTGTGACTGTGGGAAAGTCAGTTAACTTCTCTGTGACTCAGTTACCTCATCTGTAAAATGGAGATGAAGACTGTGAGCCTCACTTGGGACAACCTGATTACCCTGTATCTACCCCAGTGTGTAGAACAGTGCGCTGCACATAGTAAGCGTTTAACAAATGCCATAATTATTATTATTACTAAGACCCCAGGGGAGACGCCACCACCTCCCTAGTTTCCTCCTCCCCCTGATGCCTCAATCAATCAATGGTGTTTATTGAGCACTTACTATGTGCAGAGCCCTGTACTAAGCACTCGGGAGAGTACAAGCGGACACATTCCCTACCCATAATGAGCTGACAGTCTAGAGGGATGAGTTCATAGAGGGAAAATAATGGTGTTTGTTAATGCTCTTTGCCCTTCTGCATCACCTTGTCTCACTCCCTTTGCTCTTCCCCTCCTCCCCACCCCACACCACATATATATCTGTCTGTCATATATCTATATATATATAATCTGTCATTTTATTTATTTATATTGATGCCTGTTTACTTGTGTTGATGTCTTAATGCCTGTTTACTTGTACTGATGTCTGTCTCCCCTGCTCTAGACTGTGAGCTTATTGTGGGCAGGGATTGTCTCTCATTATTGCTGTAGTGTACTTTCCCAAGCACTTAGGACAGTGCTCTGCCCTCAGTAAGATCTCAATAAATATGACTGACAGAATGAATGAATGAAAGAATGCCCCGGCACTGTACTAAGCCTCCTTCCTCGCCCCCTTCCGACAGGGTGAGCATCCTGGTGGGGGCCCCCAAGGCCAACACCAGCCAGCCGGGCGTCCTGCAGGGAGGGGCCGTCTACCTCTGCCCCTGGGGGCATCCGCCCCCCGCCGCCTGCCACCCCATTGAGTTTGACAGCAAAGGTAATAATAATAATGGTATTTGTTAAGCGCTTACTATGTGCCAAGCACTGTCCTAAGCGCTGAGCACGCGAGGGGGCGCTAGGGTGGAGGAGCTCGGGACTGGGGCGGGGCTGGGGACGTCTGGGCTGCGTGTCCTGGGGCAAAGTGGGGAATCCCTCTCCTCCTCCTCCTCCTCCTCCTCTTTCCACTCCTCCTTCTCTCGGGGACTCCCGCGGACAACGCATTCCCAGGCCGGGGCGGGGCGAGGGGGCGGTGGATGATTCAGACCCACGTGGAACCGATTCTTCTTGAATCACCCACCGCCTAGGCCACCGGGTCGGAGATGGAGAAAGGAGATCCGGGAGAAGAAGGAATGGGGGAATGTGCAGGAGACAGGAAGAGACCGAGACGCAGAGGGCCCGGGCAGACGCAGGATCTGAGTCAGACATTCAGACAGACAGTCCCCAAACTATTACATCCTCCACTTCCCTCAGGACCCCGGCATCCCGGCCCCCTGCGCTGGGGGGAAGGGATGGACGCTGGAAATTCTAGGGGGGTTGGGGGGGGGTCTAAGTCTTGGAGATCCCCTACATCAGTCTGCCCAAGTAATTCAACTGCCAGCAGGCCCGGGACCAAAAAGGCCGTGGGGATCTCCGGACTGAAGGGGGGCCGAAGGACAACCGACCCTGGGAGGGGGAAGCAGCATGGTCTGCTGGAAAGAGCACAGCCCTGGGAGTCAGAGGGTGTGGGTTCTAACCCCAGCTCTGCCATAGGTCTGCTGTGTGAACTTGGACAAGTCATTTAACTCCTCTGAGCCTCAGTTTCCTCATCTGTAAAATGGGGATTAAGACTGTGAGCCCCATGTGGGTCAGGGACTGTGTCCAACCTGATTTACCTCGCATACCCCAGCACTTAGAACAGTGCTTGGCACATCGAAAGCGCTTAACAAATACCACAGTTATCATTATTATGATCATGTGTCTGTCCACCCCTCCCCCAGCCCTCTCTCACCCCTCCAGGGCCCCCAGCCAGCACCAAGCATCCCACCTCCTTCCCCACATTTCCCCTTCCTTTACCCCCTCTCCTCACCCCAGCTCTTTTTTTAATGGTATTTGTTAAACGTTTACTATGTGCCGAGCACTGTTCCAAGTACTGGGGTGGGTATAAGGTAATCGAGCTGGACACAGTCCCTGTCCCTCGTGGGGCTCACAGTCTTAATCCCCATTTTACAGATGAGGGAATTGAGGCATAGAGATGTTAAGTGACTTTCCCGAGGTCAAAAAGCGGCAGAGCGGGATTAGAACTCAGGTCCTCTGTCTTCCAGGCCCGTGCTTGCTTTATCCCCTGGGCCACTCTGCTTCTCTCCTTCAATCAATGAATCAGTGGGCTCCCCCCCCCCCCAGCCTCCCCCATCCATTCCCCCTCCTCACTCCATCTCCCCATCCCGGCAGGCTCTCGACCCCTGGATTCCCAGGCCCCCAGTCCAGAGGGCGGAAAAGAGCCGGTTGAGTACAAGTCTCTGCAGTGGTTCGGGGCGACCGTGCGGGCTCATGGGGCTTCCATCCTGGTGAGCAGCTCGCCCCGGGGAGAAGGGGAGATGGGAGGGCGAGCCGGGGGTGGGGGGAAGGGGGGCGCGGGCTCCGTGGGCACGGCGAGGAAGAGGTGCGTGTGGGCTGTTACCGATTTGTACATTCCAAGCGTTTAGTACAGTGCTCTGCACATAGTAAGCACTCAATAAATACTATTGAATGAATGAACATGTGGCACCCCCCGCAGGCCTGCGCACCACTGTACAGCTGGCGCACAGAGAAGGAGCCCCTGAGCGACCCCGTGGGCACGTGCTACCTCTCCCTCAGCAACTTCACCCGCTTCGTGGAGTATTCACCCTGCCGCTCGGGTATGGGGCTGGGGCTGAGGGTCTCTCCTGAAACGATGCCCCTCAAGTCCATCCTCCCTTGGCCCCTCCATTCCACCCCCCTCCCTCCCACCTTCCTCTCCCTTCTCTTGCCCTCCCCCTGGGGCCCCTGCCCTCCTACACCCACTCCCTCTCCGCTTCTCCCCACAGATTTCCACTCTGCCGAGGGGCAGGGCTACTGCCAGGGCGGTTTCAGTGCCGAGTTCACCAAGGTGAGAGGGCAGTGCCCCGGGGGAGGGTGGCTAGGCCTGGGTGGGCAGGGGGTGGGCGGGAGAGGGAGGGTCCTAACTGATACAGTCCCACCGTCTCCACAGACTGGCCGGGTGCTGCTGGGGGGACCCGGAAGCTACTTCTGGCAAGGTAACCACCCCCCCAACCCATTGCCACCTGGACTTGATCTCCTGCCCTCTTTTCCAGCCACCACCCAACTCAGCCTCTTTCCCTCCTCCACCCACAAGCATCCTACTCCCAAATTCCCCGGACCCTTACTGCCCCCCTCTCATCTTCTCCCCTGGCACCTCCCCACCCCAGGCCAGATCCTGTCGGCGACATTGGAACAGATTGAGGAATCTTACTATCCAGACTACCTCATCACCGAGGTGCGAGGGCAGCTGCAGACCAGACAGGCCAGCTCCTCCTATGACGACAGCTACCTGGGTGAGTCCGCCCCACCCCACAGCCCCCTGGTCCCCTTTCCTGATCGATCAATAATCAATCAATCCTATTGACTGAGTGCTTGCTGTTTGCAGAGCACTACAGAACAACACAGTTGGTAGACACCTCTCCGGCCCACAAGGAGCTTAAAATCTACAGGGGAAGACAGACATTAAAATAAATTATGGGCCTGGGTGGAAGTGCTGTGGGACCTAGGACGGGGTGACTATCAAGTGCTTAAAGGGGACAGACCCAAGCGCAAAGGTGATGCAGAAGGGAGTAGGAGTAAGGGAAATGAGGGGCTCAGCTGGGGAAGGCCTCTTGGAGCAGATGTGACCTTAAAAAGACCCTGAAGGTGGGGAGAGTGGTGGTCGGTTGGATGAAAATGGGGAGGGAGTTCAGGGCATGGGGAGGATGGAGGCGAAATGTTGGTGGCTAAATCAACGAGACTGAGATACATTGAGCAGGTTGGGGTTAGAGGAGTGAAGTGTGAGGCTAGGTTGCATAGAAATCAGTGAGATAAAGTAGGGCGGGGCGTGTTGATTGAAAATTTTAAAGATGATGGTGTTTGATGTGGAGGTACATGGGCAACTAATGAAGGTTCTTGAGGTGTGGGGAGACAGAGAATGAATGCCAACTGAGCCCTCATTTCCTCTACTCCCTCTCCCATCTGTGGTCCCCTTGTACTTGGATCTATACAGCACTTGATATTCACCCCACCCTCAGCCCCACACAGCACTTATGTACATAAGTGTGATGGGACTGAGGGTGGGGTGAATATTAAATGCCCAGGGGTCACAGATCCAAATGCCTAGATGACACAAGAGGGAGAGGAAGCTGAGGAAAAGAGGGGTCAGTTGTTTACGTTGTTGTCCATGCACCTCCACATCAAACAGAAACGCCTTACCTTAATAATGCTTTGAAGGTGAGGAGAGTGGTGGTCTGGCATCTATGGATGGGGTGGGAGCTCTAGGCAAGGGGGAGGATGTGGGAAAGGGCTTGATGGTGAGATAGATGAGATTGGGGCACAGTGAGCAAGGTAGAGGAGGTGCTAGAGGAGTGAAATGTGTGGGCTGGGCTGTAGTAAGAGTTCAGTGAAGAGGGGTAGGAGGGGGTGAGCTGATTGAGTGCTTTAAAGTCAAGGATAAGGCGTTTCTGTTTGATGCAGAGATGAATGGGCAACTACTGGAGGTGCTTGAAGAGTGGGAAGACATGATGACATGGATCAAACTTTTTTTGGAAAAATTCATTCAATCGTATTAATTGAGTGCTTACTGTGTGCTTACTAAGCACTTGGAAAGTACTGTTCAGCAACAAATAGAGACAATCCCTACCCAACAACGGGCTCACAGTCTAAAATGGGGGAGACAGACAACAAAACAAAACAAGTAGACAGGCATCAATAGCATCAAAATAGATAAATCGAATTATAGATATATATATATACAACTTTAATAAAATAAATAGAATAATAAATATGTACAAATATACACAAGTGCTGTGGGGCAAGGAAGGGGGTAGAGCAGAGGGAAGGAGTAGGGGCAATGGGTAGGGGAGGAGGAGCAGAGGAAAAGGAGGGCTCAATCTAGGAAGGCCTCCTGGAGGAGGTGAGCTCTCAGGGCTTTGAAGGGAGGAAGAGAGCTAGTTTGGCGGATATGAGGAGGGAGGGCATTCCAGGTCAGCGGTAGGACGTGGGCTGGGGTAGATGGCGGGACAGGCAAGAATGAGGCCCAGTGAGGAGGTTAGTGGCAGAGGAGCAGAATGTGTGGCCTGGGCTGGAGAAGGAGAGAAGGGAGGTGAGGTAGGAGGGGGCAAGGTAATGGAGTGCTTTGAAGCCAAGAGTGAGGAGTTTTTGCTTCATGCGAAAGTTGATAGGCAACCACTGGAGGGTTTTGAGGAAGGGTGGTGACATGCCCGGAGCGTTTCTGTAGAAAGATAATCCGGGTAGCAGAGTGAAGTATAGACTGAAACAGGGAGAGACAGGAGGTTGGGAGATCAGAAAGGATGCTGATGCAATAATCGAGTCGGGATATGATGAGAGAAATGATCCAGGCAGAAGAGTGAAGTATGAACCGGAGTGGGGAGAGACAGGAGGCAGGGCGGTCAGCGAGGAGGCTGATGCAGTAATCAAGGTTGGAGAGGATAAATGCTTGGATCATTGTGGCAGCAGTTTGGTTGTAGAGGAAAGGGCAGATTTTGGAGATGTTGTGAGGTAGAACCAACAGCATTTGGTGGCAGATTGAATTGAATTCAATTCCTACCCCCCCTCCTACTTAGACTATGAGCCCCACGTGGGACAGGGACTGTGTTGAACATGATTATCTTGTATCTACCCCAATGCTTAGGTCAGTGCTTGGCACATAGAAAGTGCTTAACAAATGCCAAAATTTTTAATTAGAAGTTATTAATGAATGAGAGAGAAGTCAAGGACGGGAGGATAGTGGTGTTGTCTACAGTGTTGCGGAAGGCAAGGGGAGGGCAGGATTTGTGCATGTTAAGTTTGAGGTGTCAACAGGACATCCGAGTAGAAAAATCCTGAAGGCAGAGGAAATGCAATACAGCAGAGAAGGGGAGAGGTCAGAGCTGGAGAAGTAGATTTGAGAATCATCCATACACAGATGGTAGTTGAATGAGTTTTCCAGGGGGGAGGGTGTAGATGGAGAATAGAAGGAAAATCAGAATTGAGCCTTGAGGGACTCCCAAAATTAGAGGGTGGGAGACAGAGGAGGAACCTGCAAAAGAAACTAAGAAGGAGTAGCCAGAGAAATAGGAGAACCAGGAGAGGACAGAGTCAGTGAAGCCAAGGTAGGATAATGTTTCCAGGAGAAGGGGTTGGTTCATAGCATCAAAGGCAGCAGACGAGGGGCCAAAGAGGATTGGGATGGAGTAGAACCCGTTGGATTTGGCAAGGGGGTCATTGGTGACTTTGTGAGGGCAATTTCCATGTAATGAAGGGGACGGAAGCCAGACTGGAGGAAGTCCAGGAGAGAATCGGAGGAGAGGAAGTAGAGGGACTGAGTGTAGACAACTCGCTCAAAGACTTTGGAAAGGAATGGCAGGAGGGAGATGCTAATAATTGAGGGAGTCGTGGGATCAAGGGATGGTATTTTTAGGTTAGGGTTAGGGGAAAAGCCTCCGTTGGCAAGTGAACTGTTGAAGACACCGGTCAGGGAGGGAAGAAGGAGGGGGGCAAGTGTTTTGTTAGGCAGAGGCAGAGGGGGTGGATTTTGAAAAGAGATGTGGGATCTCCTCTTGAGATACTGCTGGGGGAAGAGGGGGCAGGGGGGACTGGAGAAGAGTAGAGGAGATTTAAGGGAGATAATAATGCTATTTTTTTAAGGGCTTAACTCTATGCCAGGCACTGTACTAAGTGCTAAGATCACACATGATGGTTTCAATTTTAATCAGTAAAGTACACGGCCTGACAAGAGATGAGGGGACTGAGGGACAGGGGATTTGAGAAGAGAGTTAAAAGCCAGAAACAGCTCATGTGAAAGATGGGCATAGGAGTCAATAAGGATAGAGAAAGATTGTCACTAGGCAGAGGAGAGGGTAGCTTTAAAGCAGGTAAGGATGAATCAGCATGGCATAGTGAATAGAGCACGGGCCTGGGAGTCAGAAGGTCATGGGTTCTATTACCAGCTCTGCTACTTGTCTGCTGTGTAACCTTGGGTAAATCACTTCACTTCTCTGGGTCTTGGTTACCTCATCTGTAAAATGGGGATTAAGACTGTGAGCCCCACATGGGACAACCTGACTACCTTGTATCTACCCCAGTGTTTAGAACAGTGCCTGGCATATAGTAAGCACTTAACCAGTACCATAGTTATTATTATTATTATGAACGTGAGATGGTCGACTCCCAGAACCTAGTCTCCCCCAAGCTACCCCATCAGTGCCATATTGGCTCTGCTCAGCACCAAGGAAGTGGGTCATGGTGGGGCGGGAGGTGGCATGAGAGGGTTCTGGTGACAAGGTCTTGGTCTCCCCACAGGGTATGCTGTGGCCGTGGGTGAGTTCAGTGGAGACAACACTGAAGGTGAGTGGGGTGGGACCAGGCCTGGGTTGGAAATGGGGTCCACAGTGGGGAGGGGACACCACTCTCAACCCCCCACCACTTCCCCCACCCCTCTTCTCTTTCAGACTTTGTTGCTGGTGTCCCCAAGGGGAATCTCACCTATGGCTATGTAAGTACCACCCCACCATCCCATCCTATGTTTTCCCATCTCCCCTTCTCCCCTCTGACCCCCTGGGACTCCCATATGCCCCCTCCACATTTCTGACTATGAGTTGGGACACCAGGGTTGAGTCCCCACACTGACCATTAGGGATCTTCCCCTTGGTTCCTGCAGGTCACCATCCTCAATGGCTCTGATGTCCGGTCTCTGTACAACTTCTCAGGGGAGCAGGTGAGCCCCATTGGAGTAGGGGAATAGGACTTCCATCAGGGGACCACTGAGGCCGAGCCAGGGAGGGGGAGCGGGACTTCCAGTGGGAGAGCACCCAGCTAGGGTGGGGGACAGGGACTTCCAGTGGGGGGATCACTGAGCCCCAGCCAGGGGAGGAGTGAGAATTCCAGCAGTGGGGAAGGACGGGGACAGAGAGCTGTCCCCCACCTGCTCTTCTGACCCCGTTTGTCCTTCTGGCCTGCAGATGGCATCCTACTTTGGCTACGCAGTGGCTGCCACTGACATCAATGGAGATGGGTGAGTGAGAGGTAGAGAATGCTTGGGTGGGACAGAGGCCTGCGGTCTCCCGGCCCGTGGGGACCACGTTGGATGAGGTGGGTGGGATTGGGCAAGGCTGGGGGGGGGCAAGATTGACTGGGCACCTCCTCCAGGCTGGATGACATGCTGGCGGGGGCCCCGCTGCTGATGGAGCGGACGGCGGACGGGCGGCTGCAGGAAGTGGGCAGGGTCTACGTGTACCTACAGGGCCCGGAGGGCATGCGGCCCAGGCCCAGCCAAACGCTCACCGGGCGCCAGGAGTTCGGGCGCTTTGGCAGCTCCCTCGCCCCTCTGGGGGACCTGGACCAGGACGGCTATAACGGTGAGAGCGGCCACAGACCCAGGCCCGATGGAGAGGGGTGGCAGGGATGGGGAGGGGGTGAGGATGGAGAAATCTAGGCTGGTTGGGGGGAATCATTCAACTGGGAAGCAGCATGGCGTAGCGGATAGACCCCAGGCCTGGGATTCATAAGGTCATGTGTTCTAATCCTGACTCCCTCATTAGTCTGCTGGGTATCCTTGGGTAAGTCACCATTTCTCTGTGCCTCAGTAACCTAATCTGTAAAATGATGAGGTAAGTGAGGCACAGAGAAATGAAGTGACTTACCTGTAAGGGGCCTGTAAAATGGGGATTGAGACCGTGAGTGCCATGTGAGACAGGGACTGTGTCCAATCCTACTTGCTTGTGTCCACCCCACTGTTTAGTACACTGACTGGTACATAGTAAGCACTTAACCAATACCACAATTATTATAATTATTGATATATTATATTGATATATAATATTATATTGTTAAAATATCAATTGGTGGTATTCACTAAGTACCTACTCTGGGCAGGGCAATGCATGAAGAATTTGGTTGACTACAATAGTAAGTAGACACGATCCCTACCCTCAATTAATCAGTCATATTTATTGATTTTTTAAACGTTTTTTGTTAAGCGCTTACTATGTGCAAGGCACTGTACTAAGTTTTGGGGTAGATACAAGTTAATATGGTTGGACACAGTCCCTGTCTCACTTAGGGCTCACAGTCTTAACCCCCAATGTATAGATGAGGTAACTGAGGCACAGAGAAGTAAAGTGACTTGCCCAAGGTCTCACAGCAGATAAATGACAGAGCCGGGATTAGAACCCAGGTCCTCCTGACTCAAGGCCTGTGCTCTATCCACTAGGCCATGCTGCTTCTCTCGATTCTGCCTTCCAGAAAATTACAGTCTAAGGTGTGCAGAGCATAGATCTAAGAGCTTGGTGGAGTATGATAGTCAATTATATTTACTGAACGCTTACTGTGTGCAGAACAGTACTAAATGCTTGGGAGAGTACAATATAGCAGTAAACAGACACACTCCCTGCCCACAACGAGCTTGCATTCCAGAGAATGAGCGCACAGTCTAGAGCTAGTAGATGCGATCCTTACCTTCAAGATATTTACAGTTGCAGACCTCTGTACTGAGCGCCTGGGAAAGTACAACAGAGTTGGTCAGCATGATCCCTAATGTCAAGGAGTTTACAGACTAGGGGAAGACAGACATTGAAATGAACTGCCTACAGGAGGAAGCAATAGAGCATGAATATATGTGCTCCGTGGATGTGTTTGGGGAATTGGAAGGGCTAGAGCAGCAAGGGTGGGGTTCGAAGGTGGGAGATGAGTTGGGAAAGGCCTGAGGAGGGAGTAGTGGGGCTGAGACTCCCCTGCCGGTGGAACTCCCCCAACCTCCGCTCTGGGACTTGTGTCTTGCAGACGTGGCTGTGGGTGCACCATTTGGAGGCGAGACGCAACAGGGGGCCGTGTTTGTCTACCTGGGAGGGCCGCAGGGGCTGAGTCTGGAGCCCTCCCAGGTGCTGCTGCCCCTCTGGGGCCCCAGCCAGACCCCGGGTTTCTTCGGCTTTGCCCTGCGTGGAGCCCGTGATCTGGACAGCAACGGCTACCCAGGTGGGTCACTCGTGGTGGGGGGCGGTCCCTTCCCCCTGTCTTGTCCTCCCCTTGGGATTGTCTCCCCCTCTCCTGTTTTGTCCTCCCTTGGGGGTGGGGGTGGAGATCTCTTCCTTTTTTTATGGTATTTGTTAAGTGCTTACTATGTGCCAGGCACTGTACTAAATGCTGGAGTAGATAACACGCTAATCAGAATGGACACAGTCCATGTCCCACAAAAGGCTCACAGTCTTAATCCCCGTTTTGCAGATGAGGTAAGTGAGCACAGAGAAGTTAAATGACCTGCCCAAGGTCACAGAGTAAGCAAACGGAGAATCCGGGATTAGAACTCAGGTCCTTCTGACTCCGAGGCCCACGTTCTATCCACTAGGGCTTGCTGCTTCTCCTTCCTTCTTTCCCCCATCCTTTCAATCAGTCAATTGAACAGTCAGTGTCATTTATTGAGCGTTTACTGTATACAAAGCACCATGTACATTACAACAGAGCTGACAGATATGTTCTCTGCCCTGGGGGTCCCTCCCCACTGTTGGTCCACTTGGAGAAGCAGCATGGTGTAGTGGATAGAGCACGGGCCTGGGAGTCAGAAGGTCATGGTTTCTAATACTGACTCTGCCACTTGTCTGCTGTGTGACCTTGCGCAAGTCACTTCACTTCTCTGGGCCTCAGTTACCTCATTTGTAATGTGGGCATTGAGAATGTGAGTCCCATGTGGGACATGGACCGTATCCAACTCAATTTGCTTGTATTCACCCCAGCGCATACAACAGTGCCTGGCACATAGTAAACAGTTTACAAATACCATAATTATTATTATTATTATCTGTCCTCTCCCAGGGGCCCCTTCTCCTGGTCCATATCACAATCCTCTTCTCCCCACCATTTTCTCTACCTACATTCTCTCCCTTCAATCAAACAGTGGTATTTATTGAGCGCTTTACTTGTGTGGAGAAGCATTTTATTAAGTGCCTGGGAGAGTACAAAACAGTAGAGTAAGAAGAAAAAAAAATCACTGTCCTCAAGGAGCTAGACATTTAGCACCGGGAAACAGACTCTAGAAGCAATGACAAGTAGGGGAAGCGGTGGACAATAAAGTGCTCTCATGGAGGGGCGTTAGTATTGAAGTGGTCAGAGAGTACTGACCCAAGTGCATCAGACGGTGTTGAAGGGAGGGGGACCAGGGTAGGCAGATGAGAGGTTACTCAGGGAAAGCCTCTTGGAGATGTGATTTTAGTAGAGTTTAGAAGATGAAGTAAACGCCGGTCTGCCAGATATGAAGAGGGAGAGAGAGCCAGGCAGGGGGCAGGGCAGGAGCAAGGGGTCAAAGGTGAGATGAGATCGAGGTTCAGGGAGTAGGTTGGTGCTGGGGGAGCAAACCGTGCGAGCTGGGGGGTAGTGGAAGAGGAGCGGGGAGAGGTAGCAGGGAAAAAGCCAACTGAGGATTTTGAGGCCTGATGGTGAAAGTGAAAGCATGACTCTCCTTCCCCTTCCCCTCTCCAGCCCTGAGAGTCAGGGATAATAACAATAATAATAATAATAATATTGGTATTTGTTAATTGCTTACTTTGTGCCAGGCACTGTACTTAGCGCTGGGAGAGACTGAGGGGGCTGGGTGAGGGAGGCAAAGGGGAGAGAGAGAGTGCCAGGCGAGCTTTTGACGGTGGGGTTTTTATTTCCAGATCTGATCGTCGGGGCCTTCGGGGTGGACAAAGCCATGGTGTACAGGTAGGGGAGGACAGGCCGCTGGCCAGGAGTGGGGGCTGAGGGCCTGATGGGGCAGCGGGGGGAGGAGGGCAGGGTGGACGCACCTGAGTGACACCCCCATCCCTCAGGGGCCGTCCCATCGTCGCGGTCAGTGCCTCACTGACCATCTTCCCTACCATGTTCAACCCGGAGGAGAGAAGTTGCAGTCTGGAGGGGCAGCCTGTTGCCTGGTAGGGGGTCAGGGAAAGGGAACTGGGCTGGGGGTAGGGGGCAGGGAGACTCCGGGAACCTGGGGTGGGAGCTGAACTCTGGGGGATCTGACTCCAATCTCCCTCACTGACTCCCCCCAGTATCAACCTCAGCTTCTGCCTCAATGCTTCTGGCAAACACGTCCCAGACTCCATTGGTAAAGTGGGGCCGGCCGGGTGGCAGGGAGGTGGTGGGCCGGGTGGGCCGGGGAAGGGGTCAGGGAGAAGGACCCATCCCCTTGCCAATCCCCCCACTGTCTGGCAGGCTTTGCAGTGGAGCTGCAGCTGGACTGGCAGAAGCAGAAGGGGGCAACAAGAAGGGCATTGTTTCTGGCCTCGCGGCAGGCGACTCTGACCCAGCCCCTGGTCCTGAACAATGGAGGCCGTGAGGAGTGTCGGGAGATGAAGGTCTTCCTGCGGGTGGGTCTCCTGCATAGTGGAGGCTGGTGGGGGCGGGGGGAGGCTGATGGCAGAGGCTGGGAAGGGGGGCTGGTGATTGGGGTGGATGCTAGGGGACGAGGCTGGTGGTGAAGGCTGGCAGGAGGGTGGAGGCTGGTGGCAGAGGTGGTGGGGCACAGGAAGATGGCAGAGGCTGGCAATAGAGACTGGTGATGGAGGCTGGGGCTGAGCTGGAAGCTGGTTATGGAGGCTGGGGCAGAGGTGGGGGTTGGTGATAGAAGGTGTGGGTGGAGGCTTGCAGGAGGTGGGTGGAGGCTGGTGGCAGAGGCTGATGATAGAGGCTGCCGATAGGGACTGGTGATGGAGGCTGGGGAGGAGGCTAGCAGAGGAGGCTGGTGGCAGAGGTAGGAGAGGTGAAGGCTGATGGAAGAGGCTGGGAATAAATAGAGCCTAGGAGCGGAGACTAATAGTGGGGGCTGGTGAAGAAAACTAGGGGCAGAGATAGGGGGTGGAGGCCGGTGGAGGAGTCTGGTGGCAGAAATAGGCCAGTAGAGGTTGGTCGCAGAAGTGGGGGAAAGACATTAACAGGGGCCTGGGCTCCATGGGGACAGAGAAAGGAGGCTGTACCAGGATGCCACGACCCCTGACCTCTGATCATGATCTCATCCCTTTAGAACGAGTCTGAGTTCCGGGACAAGTTGTCCCCAATCCATATCGCCCTCAACTTCTCCCTGGACCCCCAGGCCCTGGCTGACCAGCACGGCCTCCGGCCTGTCCTTCACTATCAGAGCCGCAGCCGCATCGAGGAGAAGGTGGGAGCGGGCCCCGGAGAGGAGCATGGGCAGGGCCGGTGAGGGGCTGGGTCCACTGAGAAACAGCGTGGTGTAGTGGTTGGGAGTCTGAAGGACCTGGTTCTAATCCCAGCTCTGCCACACATCTGTTGTGTGACCTTGGGCAAGTCATTTCACTTCTCTGGGCCTCAGTCCACTCATGTGTAAAAATGGGGATTAAGACTGTGAGCCTCACGTGGGACAGGGACTGTGTCCAACCCGATTAGCTTCTATCTACCCCAGTGCTTAGAACAGTGCTTGGCACATAGTAAGCGCTTAACAAATACTACGGTTATTATTATTATTATTCTCTGTGGGCAGGGAATTCTGTTTATTGTTAATTATACTCTAATTAACAATGATTTATTGTTAATTGTACTCTCCCAAGCACTTAGAACAGTGCTTTGCACACAGTAAGCGCTCAATAAATACGATTGAATGAATGAATTATTATTACTGAGGGTCAGAGCAGTGCCTGGAATCAGACTCTCTCCTCCCTGCATTCTCTCCTCTCCCATGTCCCCTCCCCACCACTTCGCCCACTCCTTCCTCAGGCTCACATCCTGCTAGACTGCGGTGAGGACAACGTGTGTGTCCCGGACCTGCAGCTGGAGGTGTTTGGGTGAGTTGGGTAGCAGCAGGGAGGTGTTGCTGACCGAGCGATGGACCCTGGGCGTGAGGGGAGGCGGGGTCCCGGGGACCTCGGTCATCCCTGTTCTCGAGCCCCATCCGGTCCCGGTCCTGACCCCCGTACCACTCTGATCGCAGAGAGACGACGGCCGTGTTCCTGGGCGACAAGAACGCTCTGAACCTGACCTTCCATGCGCAGAACCTGGGCGAGGGCGGGGCCTACGAGGCCGAGCTCCACGTCACAGCCCCACCTGAGGCCGAGTATTCCGGCCTTGTGCGCCGCCCTGGAGTGAGTGGGGGCTGGCGGACACTCTGAGGGTCTGCCGGGGATGGGGGCTGGGTGGCGAGCGGGCAAAGAGGGTCTATGGGGCTGGCACCACCACCCTTTTGACCCCCCCCGGCCCCCGTAACCATCTGTTCTCCCATTTATCTATCCATCTGGCCACCCACCTGTTCATCCATTTGACCATCGGTCCATCCCCCTGAATTTCCACTTGTCCATCCACTTGTCCCCCGTCCACCCCCAAAATCCACTTGTCCGTCCTCCCAAACCCCTACCTGTCCATCTCTCCAAACCCCCACCTGTCCATCCTTCTGTCCATCATTCCAAGCCCCTACCTGTCCTTCCCCCTCAAACTTCCACCTGTCCATCCATCTATCCATCTGTCCAACCCACCAGAACTTCTCCATCCTGAGCTGTGAATACTCCTCCGTGAACCAAAGCCGCCTGCTCATCTGCGATCTGGGCAACCCCATGAAGGCCGGGGCCAGTGTAAGTCTGGGGGTGGGGCCAGAGAGGGGAGGGACCAGCGTGAGCCCAAGCGAGCTAGAGAGTCGGATCAGGGAGGAGTCAAGCCCAATGTCTATCAAAAGATGGGGCTAGGGCAGCAGTGGGGGCAGGAGGAGGAGCTATGCATTGGGGATGGGGCTAATCTGACCCTTGCTTCCCTCTTTCCCCCTCAGATGTGGGGAGGTCTCCGCTTCACTGTCCCCCATCTCCGTGACACAAAGAAAACCGTGCAATTTGACTTCCAGATCCATAGGTACTGGGGAGTGGGAGGGTTAGCTGGGGTGAGTGGGGCTGGGAAAGAGGGAGAAGGTGAGGGAGGAAAGCGAGGGGGTGGTCCGGCCAACTGTGGAGGATTGGGTGGGGTGAGAAGAATGGAGCCTGTCTTCTCAACCCATCGCCCCATTCTCCTCTCTCCCATCTGTCCACCCACCGTCTGTCTCTCCTCTCCCCATTTTTTCTCTCCCCATCTTTCCTCTCCTCATCTCTACTCTCCCTTTCTCTCCTCTCCCCCTCTCTCCTTTCCTGACTCTCCTCTCCACACCTCTCCTCCCCCAACTCTCCTCTTCCCTTCCCATCTGTCCCCCCACAGTAAGAACCTGAATAACTCTCAGAGTGAAGTCGTCCCTTACCGGCTGCAGGTGGAGGCTCGGGCCCAGGTCTCCCTCAACGGGTCAGTCCCGGGGCCGGTGGGTGGGGAGGGAAGGGACTGGATCGGTCAGTCTCTGCTGGGGGTGTGGATATGACCACCGCCCAGGCCAGTCTCCTCCTGACCGCCCCTCTATCTGCCCATCCCATTAGGGTGTCCAAGCCAGAGGCAGTGCTGTTTCCAGTCAGCGGCTGGCAGGCCAGGGACAGGCCCCAGGAGGAGGAAGATGCAGGGCCTGGGGCCCACCACGTCTACGAGGTGAGAAGGGAACAGGGGAGGCAGTCTGAGGGGAGTTGAGGGGTGTTTCCTGGGCATCTGAGCCATGCCCTCTCACTCTTGCCCACTCCCAGCTCATCAACATGGGTCCCAGCTCCATCAGCCGCAGTGTCCTGGAGCTCAGCTGCCCCCAGGCCCTGGATGGTCAGCTCCTCATGTACATCACCCGCTTCTCCGGGCTCAGCAACTGCACCGCCAACTACCCGCTCAACCGGCAGAACTTGCAGGTAAGAGCCTGGGGGTGGGGCTTCAGCTGAGGGGAGAGGGGTGGGGCCTCAAAGAGGGGAAGGCAAAGGAGCGGCTTGGCCTAGCGGATGGAGCACAGGATTGGGAGTCAGAAGGACCTGGGTTCTGATTCCGGCTCCGCCACTTGTCTGTTGTGTGATTTGGGGCAAGTCGCTACACTTCTCTCATCTGTACAATTACAGTTATCTCGTTTGTAAAATGGGGATTAAGACTGTGAGCCCCGTGTGGGACAGGGACGGTGTCCAACCTGATTAACTTGTGTCTAATCCAGTGCTTAGAAAAGTGCTTGACACATAATAAGCATTTAACAAATACCCTCATTATTATTTATTATTAGCCAGGCCTGGGGGCGGGGCCTCAGATTGGGGCCTCCTCCTCACTCTGCTCTTCTATGTCCTTTACGAGGTCAGTCTTCCCCTACTTCTGCTCTGGGCTGGTAACTCTGTGTCTTTATTTGCAAGGCTGGTTTACAACTCTTTCCTGCTGGGAAGAGAAGAATGGGCAGGAAGGATTAGGGCAGATAAGTGGCAGATCCAGGATTAGAACCCATGGCCTTCTGACTCCCAAACCTGTGTTCTATCCACTATGCTATGCTTACCCATCCTGACATCTGTCCCTCGGTCTTCATGTCTCCCTCAGCTGGATCCCACTCGAACCCCGGGCCCCCAGCACCAGCTTCAGAAGCGGGACGCCCCTGGCCGGGGGTCCACAGCCCCCAGCCCCTTCATCCTGGTGAGTTGGAGTCTCAAAGGGGGCTGGGCAGGGGCTGGGAGGCTGAACCACAGTGGGGAACTAGGGATCTGGATGCCCGGGACCCAGTTCCATCACCTCCCTGCCTTTTTTCCACCCCACACTGGCATCCGGCTCCTTGCAGAGGTGCCCAGAGGCCGAATGTTTCCAGCTACGCTGTGAGCTGGGTACCCTACACCGGCAGGAGAGCCGCAGCCTCCAGCTTCACTTCCGTGTCTGGGCCTCGACCTTCCTGCAGGTGAGAGACCCTGTCACTTCAGTGTGGCTCAGTGGAAAGAGGACGGGTTTGGGAGTCCGAGGTCATGAGTTCGAATCCCCGCTCTGCCACTTGTCAGCTCTGTGACCGTGGGCAAGTCACTTCACTTCTCTGTGCCTCAGTTACCTCATCTGTAAAATGGGGATTAAGACTGTGAGCCTCACGTGGGACAACCTGATTACCTTGTAAATCTCCCCCAGCGCTTAGAACAGTGCTTTGCACATAGTAAGGGCTTAACAAATACCAACATAATTACTATTATTACCAGGCTCCAAGACCGGTCCCTTTCCCCCTACCCCTGCCGCGAATGGACGAGCCCATCCCGTGTCTCTCTCTCTCTCTCCCCCCCCCGCCACTCCTAATGGACGATTCCGCTCCAGCCTCCCGCTCTTTGAACTCCGCTGCGGGACCAGCGCGCCACCTGGTGGCCTTATCGGGGATGACCGCCCCTCCTTCCCTTCCCCTCTTCCATTCATTCAATCGTACTTATTGAGCGCTTACTGGGTGCAGAGCACTGTACTAAGCGCTTGGCAAAGCACCATACAGCAATATAGACGTTCCCTTCCCACAACGAACTCACAGTCTAGACGGGGGGAGACAGACGTCAGTACCATGGGGAGACTGGAGGGTCACCCACGGAGGAATGATTCCTGGGGCTGAGGGGCGTTGACCTGTGACCTCTGACCTCTGACTCCCCAGCGGGAACACCAACCCCACAGCCTGCAGTGTGAGGCCGTGTACGAGGCCCTGGCCATGCCTTATCGCATTCAACCCCTCCAGCTGCCCTGGCGGAAACTCCAGGTGAGTGTGAGATAGAGAGTGAGACAGCGTGTGAATGAGTGTGAACCACAGTGAGAGGGTGAGAGCATGTGAGCGGCTGTAGGAGCGAGTATGTGTGCATGAATGAGAGTGACTGTGTGAGCTCATATGAGACTGTATAAGAATAGGGAATGTATCGTTTTGTTTTACTCTCCCGAGTGTTTAGTACAGTGCTGTGCACACAGTAAGGGCTCAATAAATATGATTGAATGAAAGAATAAATGAATGAAGAGTATGTATAAGAGCATATGAATGTGCATATGGGCAATTGCTTGACTGGAGTGTGGGGGTGGTGGGGGGTGGACAGGATGCGAGGCGAGTGAGGGGTGTGTGCGCCTAATTCTAAAAGTTAGGTGGGGATGGTGAGTGGAGGGGAGGAAGGGAGGGGTCCAAGCAGCGTCGGTGCCCTCTGACCCCCCCCCCCTCAGGTGGCCACGACCGTGCAGTGGACCAAGGCAGAGGGGAGCCACGGTGTCCCCCTCTGGATCATCATTCTGGCTATCCTCATCGGCCTGCTCCTTCTCGCCCTGCTCATCTATGTCCTTTACAAGGTCAGCCTCCCCCCTGGGCTAGTAACTCTGTGTTCTTACTTGCAAGGCTGCTTTACAGCCTTTTCCTGCTGGGAAGAGGAGAGTGGGTGGGAAGGACTAGGGAAGGAGGGGTATCTGGGTCCAGGGCCCAGTGGGACTGGGGTGGGAGGGAACAGAGGGGACATACACAAGGACCAAAAGACTGGCATAAAAAGTGCCTGTCCCAATCCACCCCCAGAGTGGGAAGGTGTTAGGGAGATGCAGGTCTCCCCCGGCTCACCCCGCTCTGCCCTCTCCCCCTCCACAGCTTGGATTCTTCAAACGCTCCCTCCCCTATGGAACGGCCATGGAAAAAGCACAGCTGAAGCCCCCAGCCACCTCAGATGCTTGAGTGCCTGTCCACCCTGGCCCCCCGGCCCACCCTGGCCCGCCCTAGGCCCCCCAGCCTCCCAAGCAAGGCTGGGGCTGGGGAGGGGCTTCCTGGGGGGCTTTCAGTCTCTGAAGGTGCTGAGCGCCGGGGAGGGGGGAGCAGCCCCCCCCCCAACCCGGTTCAGGGACATACTTGAAGGGGGAGTTGGAGAGAGGGGCTGGGTGGGGGGAAAAAACCCCCAATGCACTGAGAACCCTGGTTTACACCCCCGCCCCCAGACCGAGAGACTTTTTCACCCAGAACATGGACACTGGCTCTAGCCACCCCTCCGGGTGGGACCTCGAGGGGCCAGAGAGACCCCCCTCCCACCCATGGACAGATCCCTCCACAGGCGTGCCCATGGCCACCCCCTCCTTCTGGGGCCTCCCAGTTCCAGAGGCAGGCTTCCCCTTCGCTGACTCGAAGACCCAGACCGGACTCGGAACGGGAACCCGGAACCAAGGCCGAGGAGCAAGGCTGGGAGGAGACCTGGACTCTCGATCAGGGCGGATCCAGACCGAGGCCGGCACTGTGGCGGGGGAGTCTTCCCCATCCCTCCTGGGTCCGACCCGTCCCGGATCCATCCCCCCGCTCTCCCCGGCCCGGCCGCACTGACGCTGACCCTGACCCCCCAGTCCCCCCCCCCCCCGGAAGACTCCGGGAACTTATTTAAACTCTGTTGCAAGTGCAATAAACCTGCCCTCACCCCCCAACACCACCCCGAGCTGGGTTCCATTCCCCCATTCCAGACCCAACTAAGCCGGACCCCTAGGGGCAGGGATAGGGCAGAGAGAAGTCTCTGTTCTCGGAGGGCACTGGCCTCTGGGCTGGGATGAAAGATTTGGCAGGGCCGGGGCCTCTTGAAGGGTCGCTGTGTCGGGGAGGGGGGAATGAGCGGTGAATATCAGAGATTTCTCCATGGAGAGCCCTGTGTGCAAGGGAGACGTGGCCTGGGCAGGGACAGGATGACCCCAGAGGCCACGGGCCAGAGCCTGGCCACGAGGAGACAGCACCAGGGGAAGTGTAGAGAAGTGGGATTGAGCATGAAGTAGAGGGGGGTTGCGTGCCAATGACCCAGCGCTTTCTGGTTCACTGGTCTGAGCCCCCCCAGTGTCGGCCCAGCAAAGATGGCCAGTGGCCCTGGCTCCCCCTCTTCATGCCCTCCTCCTCTTCCTCTTCCTTCTCCTCCTCACTGCACTATCTCCTCTGGATGCTGGGCCCTCCTGGATCTGGGCCTTTCCTGCATCTGGGGTCCCATGGGTCCCCATTCCCGCTCCAGAGCCAGACCAGAGGCAGAGCTCGTGCCAGCCCGGTGCTGCCACCCGCCTGGGCCAATCCCGTGGGGCCCCTCCCTCCCCCACCTCCCCCCCACCCCGGCCTCGCCGGCTGCTCTGAGCCAGGGAAGTCCCGAGCCGGAATCCCAAGCCTCGGATCAGAAATTCTCCGGAAAACCCACTCGGCTGGCCGCTCTGCTGCTCTGCACCCCCCAAGAAGCCAGCGTTGAACCAGGGACTCGCCTGTCCCCTCGGCTGTCCCACCCTGTGCCCCCACCCCCGCTGACTCCCATGTGGGCACCAGGTAACACCCTCCCGGCCCCCCCTTCTGACCCACCACTGCCTGGGGCTCCCAGGTGCCTGGGTCCCTGAAGGCAGTGGGAGGGAGTGCACAGGTGGAGGGTGCTGGGGTGAAGGAGGAGGGGGGATTTCCGCTGTAATTGTAGGTGGGAGGGCACAAGTATTCCCGGGGCCAGGCCATGTGGGCTCCCGGGGTTGGTTCCGGCCGTCTGGAACCTCTGTCTGGCTCGGTGTCCCTGAGGGGCCAGAGAGGGCAGGGGCGACTCCTGGGGACACACGACACCCAGGACCTGACTCCTTTATGCCCCTCGCATACCTGGGCCCCTCCCGTCATCAGGTGGGGAGGGTGGGGAGAGGGGCTTCCTCTCTAATTGCACGTGTGTTTCCAGCTTCCGGCCCCTCATACGCACGTGTTCTCGGACCCCACTTCTTTCCCATGTGGGCTCTTGGGGTTGGGCCCAGCCTTCCAGAACCTCTGATTTGGTGCTCCTCGAGGGAGCAGGGGTGGAGAGGGCAGGGGTGGAGAGGGCAAGGGTGTCTCCTCAAGACACACAGACACAAGACATGACACAAGACATGACCTGGCTCCTCCAAACTCCTCTCTTACCTCCACTCCACCAGTTCGGACATCCTGGCTCAAGGCCAGCAGTGTGTCCCATGGTCTTGGAGGAGACGGAGGCACCAAATGGATTGGCAGGAGGGGGGACTTGGGGTGAAGAGGCTCCGGTCGTGGCTGGGGAGGGGGCAGCTTCAGGGAAGCGGGAGCGGGGTCGGGGGAGAAGGGAGAGGTGAAGACGGAGTGGGTGGAAAGGAAGGCAGAGTGGAGGAGGGGAGAGGGAGCGGGGAAGGGTGGGAGGCAGCTGACGGTGGGGAGGGAAGGGGGGAAATCGATCCGGGCTCTAGGGTTTCCCAACATCAATTAGAGCAGGGAAAGTTGGTTCATTAGCAGTGCAGGGCGCTGAGCCTCATTAATAATGGAACCACCACCCCTCCCCCATCCCTCCCTCCCAACCCTCCAGCTCCATCTTCCCCGGCCCAGACCCCAGGGTCACCCCCACCTTGCAGTCCAGGGCAGCGCCGTCCCCCAAACCCCCGGTAGCTCCAGCCCATCCCCACCCCACCCGTTTCCTGGGGCCAGACCCTTCTCCCATGCAGCCACCCAGATTGACAGAACTGGAGCGGGGGCCTTCTTTTCCTGCAGGGCGAGCCGATGGAGCAGGGGCCCGGGGGTGCTGGGGAGAGGGGGAATGGTAGTGGGGGTTTTCCTTGGGGAGAGGCAAAAGGAGCAGCTGGAAACAGTCCCCACCTTCACCCCCCAAAATTGACGGGGAAGGAACAGGGGAAGGAGGTGAGAACCGCAGGGAATTAGAGAGGCGCCGGCCTCCAGCGCAACCCCTCCCCTGGCAGGCCTCGGAGGCCGGGGGGGCCGGCGCAGGGCATTCTGGGAGAGTGAGCCTCACCCCCTTCACCAGCCCGGGACAGGCCCTGGCACATCCTGTAACGAGTAGTTCTCCACGGAGACAGGCCGCCTGCCCCACCCTCCCCCTCCCCCCCTACCTGTCCCCTCCCCTTGTCTGCTCACCCCCTCCCCATGCTTGCCCCCCACTCCTATCCCTTCCCCACTGCCAGCCTCACACACCTATCCTCTCCCCAAGCCTGGCCCTCCACACCTATCCCCTCCCCATGCCTGCTCCTTCCCCATCTAGCATCTCCCCCCCACCCCTAGGTCAATCAAATGGTATTTTCTGTGTGAAGAGCACTGTACGAAGAAGAGGAGCTTCCTGTAGTCTAGCAGGGGAGGCAGACACTAAAATAAATTACAGGAGAGCAGCATAGGAAACAGCATGGTGTAATGGATAGAGCACAGGCCTGGGAGTCAGAAGGTACCGGTTCTAATCCTGGCTCCGCCACTCGTCTGCTGGGTGACCTTGGGGAAGTCACTTTACTTCTCTGTGCCTCAGTTACCTCATCTGTAAGATGGGAATTTAGAGTGTGAGCCCCAGGTGGGACAGGGACTGTGCCCAACCCGTTTTGCTTGTAACCATCTCAGTACTTAGTACGGTTCCTGGTGCACAGTAAGCACTTTACAAATACCTCAGTTATGAGAGTATAAAGATATGGCAAGAGGGGGAATATGAGGGCCTAAGCAGTTGGGTGACATGGACTGAAATGGCAGGTCGGGGCAGGAGATAGTGGGGAGATGAGAAACCATGGACGGCCTCCTGGAGGAGATGGGATTTCAGACGGGCCGTAAAGAGGGGGAGAGCGGTGGTCTTCCGGATGTGAAGGGGAAGGCATGAGCAAGAAGTCAGCCGTGTGAGAGTCGAGAACGAGGCCCAGGGAGTAAGTTGGCTTGAAAGGAGCCAAGTGGGCAAGCTGGAGTCAAGTGGGAGAGGGTTGAGAATATAGAGCAGGGAGAGATCCGTGGGTGGGGGTTACTGCTGGATGTGGAGAGGAATGGATGGGTGCCTGTTAGGAGAGTTTGAGAAGCGGGAAGAAGCAGCGTGACCTAGTGGGAAGATCCTGGGGCCTGGGAGTTGGAGGACCTGGATTCTAATCCTGAGTCTGCCAATTGCTTGTTGTATGACTTTGGGCAAGTCACTTAACTTCCCTGTGCCTCAGTTTCCTCAGCTGTAAAATGGAGATTAAATACCTGTTCTCCCTCCTACTTAGATTGTGAGCCCTGGGCGGGACAGGGACTGTGTCTGACCTAATTAATTTGTACCTACCTCAGCGCTTAGAACAGTGTTTGACGCATAGTAAGCGTTTAACAAATACCCTCAAAATTAAAAGAAAAAAAAAGAGCGGGAAGGCACGGGCAAAACAGTGTTCTAGCATCTTGTGCCCGTCTGGGCCCCAGCCCTCTCTGCCCCTCCTGCTTCCTCCCGCCCCACCCGAACGTTGAACCCAACCCTCGTTCCCTTTCCAGCCAGTGTCAATCAGTGGCTCCAGCAAGGTCACCCTAGCCCCATCCCCCGGATTCGGGACAGTTCCTTTCATCCAGGCTTCTGAGATGCTCCCCCACCGCCCCCGCTCCAGCCCGGCTCAGCCGGATAGATAACCCCACAGTGTTTCTTCTCCCAGCTGAGCACTGACCCCCGACCCCAGCCAGGACCCCTGCCCCACTGCCCCCGGCGTTCTAGCCTCGGGAAGCAGGTCCGGGGGTCGAGGGGACAGAGACAAGGCGTTGTGGGGGTCGGTGGATGTGAGATGGGGACAGAGACGGGGGTGGGAGTCGGGGACAGAGACAGGGCGCTGTGCGGGGATGGGAGGGGGCAGAGACAAGGTGCTCTGGAGGAGATGATGGGGACAGAGACAGGGAGCTGTGCGCGATGGGAGGGGACAAAGACAGGGTGCTTTGGAGGGGCAGAGGCAGAGCGCTGTGCGGGGACAGAGACAGGACTCTGTAGGGGAGGGTGGGGACAGAAAAAGGGCACGGGGGGGAAGATGGGGGAGGGGGCTGAGACAGGGCGCTTTGCGAGGATGGAGAGGGACAGAGACAAGGTGCACTGGTGTGTGTTGGGGGGAGATGGTGGGGCAGAGACAGAGCCCTATGGGACCCGGGAAGTGGGGGTGAGGGGCGAAACCAGAGACAAACATCCATCCCCCGACTTCGTCCCTTCCCGACTTCACCTCTCCTCCTCTTCCTCCTCCTCCTCTTTCCCCTTCTTCCCTCCCTCCCTCACCTGCTGGCCGCCCCGCCCTCGCCCCGGCTCCGCCCCGGCCCCCCCCTCCCACCACATACACACACACCTCCCTCCCCTGCCAGATCGGCCCCCGGGACAGAGCGGCGTGGAGCCCCGGACACCTGGGTCCCCAAAATGATTCTCGGTGAGTGGCCACCGCAGCCTCCGCCTCCCCGGCCCCCCTCCCAACCCCACCGCCACAGCTCCCCCCTCTTCCCCGTTCTCGAAGCCGTCCTCCCCCACAAAAAATCTGGTCGCTCCTCTGCCCCCCCAATCTGGTTGCACATCTACCCCTCAAAAATCTGGTTGCACATCTGCCCCCACCAAATCTGGTTGCATATCTTGACTCCGGAAAGCAGCGAACCCCCGAAATTCCAGGGAGTTCAAAGGACGGGACGGGGGAGGGGGTCGAGATGGAGCGCGCCCCTTTCCCGGAACGGGATAATGAGGTCGTTATAGAGTGCTAGGACTCCTCCATATTACACGGGGTTACAGAGGTTGAGGGTCTCAGGCCTGGCTGGGGTGGGAGATGGGGGGGGGCAGGTGTTTCCCGACCACAGAAGGAAGTGTGGGGAGGGTTGGGGGCTGGGAATGGGGGGACGGGGGCGCTCGGCTGGAGGGGTTCAGGGAGGTGGTGAGCCGGGGGGATCCTCGTGGGAGGATCAGGAAGGTGGGGGTTGGAGTCAGAAGGGGGAAACAGAGTCTGGGGGGAGAGGGTTATCGGGAGCTAGATGAGGGATGGGAGACTAAGAAGCAGGGGGCGGGGGGACTAAGGGAGAAGGGTTGGGGGGCCCGGGAAGCTGAGAAGGCCGGGCAGCTCCAAACCTGTCTGGGGTGGGGCCTAGGGGCCGACACGCTGAGGCCTGCCCCGGCCCCAGTCCCGCCCCCCTCTGCGGGCCGGGAAGTTTAGGAGAGGAGCCCCTTCCTCTCCCCAGTCCCTTCCCCTTCGTCTCCCACCCCCCGGTCGGGCTAATCTCCCCTCTCTCCGGTGCCCCCGCTCCCGCAGGCCCCAACCAGCCCCTCTTGTCCCCTGGCTTCTGTCCCTTCAGGCTGGTTCCTGGGCCCCTATTAGGGCGGAGAGAGACCCCCCCCCCCCCCGCTCGACCACCTGTGCCACCCTGCTCGCCCCCTCCCCCCGCCGCTCGCGCGCGCGCGCGCACACACACACACTCACTCACACATACGCGCGCGCACACACAAATATACATCCACCCTGCACACCTGGCTCAGCCTTGCCTCCGGGCCCCTGCTCAGCCTGGCCTTCCCCTCTCGCTCCTCGCCCTGCCTGTCTCCTGCTGTCTGTCTCCGGTTGTCCCTGTCACCGTCTCTTTGTTTCTCTCCCCGCTGCGGGCTCCACTGCCCTGGAGCTGGGGGCCAATTCGGCTCCACATTCCCCATCGTGCTGTGACACCCTCCCCTAGGTGTAATTCCCCCCCCCCCACCCTTTTCCACTCTCGACCCTGAATTCCACAGCCTCGTGCGACCTCCCTCCTCGTCCAACCCGATTTGCTTGTATCTACCCCAACGCTTCGTACAGTGCCCGGCCCATAGTAAGCGCTTATCAAATGCCGTGATTGTTATTATCATTACCCCGCTACCCGGGGACCGAGAGGAGCAGACCCCTGGCCTGGCCCCGGACATAGAGGAAGGGGAGAGAGGGGCCGTAGTCCGATCCGAGAGAAGGCCCGGAGGCAGGACTCCTGGGTCTTCCCCTCTCCCCCGCCACCCCTCCTCGGAGGGGAGAGTTCCCGACGCGAATAATTACCCCTTGCCCTGTACCGCCGCAGGAGGAGACAGGGCTGGGCAGTGGCGCCCCACCACCCAGAGAGGGAGGAAGGCGGGGGAGACGCCCAGTGTCTGAGCCCCCCCCCCCAACCCAACGCCCGGAGTTTGGGGTTCGGATTCCGCCCCGCGTTCCAAGTTCCTGACTCTGGGTTCTGAGTTAGAAGCACTGGGTTCCATAGTTTAGGATCTCAGTTCATCTCCCCGATCTTGACTTCCCGACCTCTCCAGGACTGCTCGGGGAATTTCGGAATTTGACTCCAGGTTGGGGGTCCAGGGAACAGTCCTGGAGTCTAGACCAGGGCCAGGGGGAGGTGGGGGAGAAGGGGGGCGTTGGTGGGAGGAAGGGTCCGAAGTCCCCTGTATCTCCCAGCTTCAGACCCAAGAACCAATCCCCCCAGCTGCCCCTCCCCCGTTTTTCCTTCCCAAGGCTCCTAGGCCCGGACCCTGACACTGCCCCCCCGCCCCCGACATCATCTTTCATCTCCCGACTTCGATCAATAGCATTTACTGAGCGCTTACTGTGTGCGGAGCACTGTACTCAGTGCTTGAAAAAGATTGATATAACAGAGTTGGTAGGTGCATTCCTAACCAAAATAAGCTCGTAGTCAAGAAGGGGAGACACCATTAATATATTGAAGCAGCGTGGCCTACTGGATAAGAGCCCGGGCCTGTGAGTCAGAAGGACCTGGGTTCTAATCCCGACTCTGTCGCCTGTCTGCTCTGTGATCTTGGGCAAGTCATTTAACTTCTCCGTGCCACAGTTATCTCAGCTGAAAATGGGGGTTGAGACTGTGAACTCCTTGTGGGACAGGGATTGCATCCTATCCGGTTTTCTTGTATCCACCCCGGCGCTTAGAACAGTGCCTGGCCCATAGTAAGTGCTTAACAAATACCACAACTGTTATTATTATAAGTAAATTACGGGTATGGATATAAGTGCTGAATAAAGGGTGCAA
Organism: Ornithorhynchus anatinus; assembly: GCF_004115215.2. Classification (NCBI taxonomy): domain Eukaryota; kingdom Metazoa; phylum Chordata; class Mammalia; order Monotremata; family Ornithorhynchidae; genus Ornithorhynchus; species Ornithorhynchus anatinus. The sequence continues at coordinate 57,991,554 of NC_041737.1, read as the reverse complement.
ATCTAAATGCAAGGGTGAGAGGGAACCGGAGAAGACCCTCTGATGCTTGTTTACTTGTATTGATGTGTGTCCATCTCCCAATGTCCCTTTCTCCTCCCCCCCCACCAGACTTTGAGTCCGTTGTGGGCAGGGATTGTCCCTCTATTGCTGTATTGTAATTTCCAAGAACTTAGTACAGTGCTCTGCACGCAGTAAACGCTCAATAAATATGACTGAATAAATGAATGAACAATCTGCCCCTCCCTGGGGAGGGGAACACCAAGACAGGCCCAGGCGGGCCGCAGGGCTCTAACTGTGCAGTTCCTAAGGTAGGTTGGGGTGGTCGGTGGGGGGCGGGGGAAGGGGCAGAGTGAAGACCCCCGCCCCCACCCCAGTCCAGACCGGTTGAGGAGTCCGAAGCTGCCGGGAGAGGTCCGAGTCGCGGACCGCCCGTAGCGATACTAAATGTGTCCTGTGGGCTTAGGACCGAGGGAAATTGGAGCCTGCCCTGGAACTATTAATGTTCAAAGTGTGGGGGAGGGCGGGGGGGCTGTAGTGGCAAGGAGGGCGCTGGGAGCTCGGATGCCGGAGGTCTAACCTCTGCTGGCCTCCTGGGGACGGGGGCGGGGGTTAGGGGACGGAGGGTCTCTGAGGGGGGCAGCAGACAGCCGGGCTCAGGGTTAGGAAGTCCTGACCCTAGGTGTGCCCGGAGAAGGCCGGACGGGCTCTCCCAAGCAGGTAATTAGGATAATGAGCGTCCCCGCCCTCTCCACGCAGCCTACTAGGCGTTGAGACGCTTAATTCTCCCATCTCTGTCATTCATTCGTTCGTTCATTCATTCAATCGTTTTTATTGAGCGCTTACTATGGGCAGAGCACTGTACTAAGCGCTTCGAAAGAAAAATAGAGAAATAAAAAGGGACAATCCCTGCCCACAACGGGCTCACAGTATGGATCCCTCCCACCCCCATATCTCGGGCCTCTCCCGGCCCCAAGAGTCCAATCCCCCAGTCTGGCTTATAATAATGATAATAATAGTATTTGTTAAGCGCTTACTAGGTACCAAGCACTGTACTAAGCGCTGCGCTCCTCTGGTTCCGGCAAACTGAATGGATCGGGGAGAACACCCCGTCCTGACCTCCATCCCCTCCTCCTCCCCCTGAGGCCCCCCGGCTCCGGTTCAGCAGAGCAGAACCGAGAGACAGAGAAGGGGTAAGGGGGGTGGGGAAGGGGAGGCTGGGGGAGGGGGTCGGGGCGACCTGGGAGATGGGAGGGGACCAGAGACCGGGGCACCGCTCTGGGCAGGGGGCGGAGCGGGCAAGGAAAAAGGGCTGGGGGACGAGGCCAGGATGCCAGCGTGGGGGCGGGGCGGGGGGCTCGGGTGTCTCTCACCATTCCCGGGACAGCTCAGGGCTCGTTAAGGTTTGGCCCCCCGTGCCAACTCCGGGGCGCTGGCCGGGGAGGAAGCAGGCTAGTGTCCCCCGAGGCCCTCTGTCCCCTTCCCCCGCGTCTCCCCGTCTGAATGAATGAATGTTTGCCCCATCCTGGGTCCTCTATCCGCCCCTCCCCTCCCCGGAAGCCCCCCACCCTCCACGCTGTTTGCGGATGATGGGGGGTGGGGGGCTTCCAGTTAAACCCCCAGACCCAGGCCGGGCCCCTCCCCCTCCTTCCTCGCCGGGAGCCCCGTCCTTCCAGCTGGAAGAGGGTTAGGGGGTACAGCCTCCCCCAGGCCTGACCCTCCCCCATCCTCTCCCTCCACCCCCTGTCCTCCTCCTCCTCCTCCTCTTCCTCCGCCTCCCCTAATCCCTGCTCCCCCGCCCTCCCCTCTGCCCCACTTTCCCGGGGCCCTGATTGGCTGTTTCTCCCTGGCCGGCTTGAGGAGGTTGGGGGGGAAGGGGGGCAGGGGGCAGGACCAGGGACAGGGCACTGCCAGGCTGGGCAGCCCTGCTAGGGGGGGCGGGGGCAGTTTTCCGGGGCACGTGGGCATCGACCAACTCCAGGTACTGGGTCCTAGAGGTGGGGGGCAGGGGTCGGGGCAGGAGGGAACTAGGGGGTCCTTCTTTCCTAGCTGGGCCTGAGGGGGGGGACGAGGGGGCACCTGGGCAGCTCGGTCTCCTGTGTCCTTTGTTCGTGAAGTGGGGAGAGGCCTGGGCGCGGGGCGACAGGCCTGGGATGTTTTGCCTACTCCCCCCTCGACCTCCAGATTGCTACAGGAGTCTGGGGGTGACGGACTGAGGCGGGGGGAGGGAGGCAAGAGGGGGCTGGGGCGGAGGGAAAGGATTTTCGATTCCTCTTTCGGGTCGGTCCCACAAGCTCCTGGGCCTTGTCTAGGGAGCAAGGCTTCCTGCCGCAAAGGAGAAGCAGAGAAGGCCGAGCTGGGGAAACTCCGGGAGCTGGGGTGGGGGGTGGGGGCAGTGGGAGTCTCAGGACCCCGGCCTCCCCAGCTCCCGCTTTGGCTCGCGGGGGAGAGGGTGGTCATGAGAGGCCCTCGCCGGCTCCCAACAACCTCCCGTCCGACCCTAGCCTCGGCCTCAGTTTCCCCTCTAGGGATCCTGGGGGGTATGGACAGCAGAGCTGGGAGTTATGATAATAATGATCTTTGTTAAGCCCTTACTATTTGCCGAGCACTGTTGTAATCGCTGGGGTAGATACGAGGTAATCAGGTTGTCCCATGCGGGGCCCACAGTCTTAATCCCCATTTTACACATGAGGTCACTGAGGCACAGAGAAGTAAAGTGACTTGCTCCAGGTCACCCAGCAGACAAGTGGCGGAGCCGGGATGACAACCCAGGTCCTCTGACTCCCAAACCCGTGCTCTTTCCACTGAGCCACGCTGCTTCTTATAGGACTCCCGGGTTCAAGGCCCACCCCTGTCTGCACGCCCACAGATCCGCCCCGACCCCTGAGGTGGGGAAGCTCCCGGAAGCCCGATGAGAGAGGGTGGGTGCGGGGTCAGAGCAGAGGTTGGGTCCAGTTTGAACCCCATCCCCTGACCCCAGAGGGTGGTACGGACCCGGACCCCTTCCCCACTCCCTTGGGCGATCCCCTACCCTCTGAGTGACCCCCGGTGAGGTCCTTTCCCCCCCCCCACCCCACCGTGACCCCTTCAGGCCGAGCTCTGACCCATTCCTCGTCCTGCCGCAGGCGGCCTGAGCCGGGCAGGACCCCTCCCCGTGTTCCATTCTCCGGTCATGGCGCCCCCGGCCCCGCCGCCCCTGGACATAAAGCGACTTCTGCCCTTCGCTCTGGAGCCGGCGACTCCGCTCGGCCTCTTCGGCGGCTTCGGAACGGTAAGACGGACCCCGGCCCACCCCAGGCCCAGACCCAGGCCCAGCTCAGGACCAGCCCAGGCCCAGCCCCCGGCCCATCCACATCCCCCCTCCTCGTTCGCCCCGGATCCCCTTTTCGGACCCGAGCTGGGATGGAGAGGCGCTGTCCGGGGGTGGAGGGGGAGGTCCTCAGGGGTGACCCTTTCCCTCCTCGACGCCGCGACCCTCGGGATCAACTTAGACCGACGCCTCCCGCCTTGTGCGGACCACCCCCCGGGGGGTCAAAGGGCAGAAGACAGGCGGGGCGGGGAGGGGAGAGCCTCCTCCTCCCCGGGCCCCGGAGTCCGAGCCCCCAGCCCCACCCCCGGCTCCGTCGGCCCCTCCCCCGGGGCGGGACTCCGTCCTGACCGGCGCCGCCTCCCTCCCGCCTCCCTCCCGCCTCCCCCGTCCCCGGGCCGGGCCGGCCGCACAACCGAGGCACCCGGGCAGCCAACACCGCCTCCCCCAGCCCCCCTCGCCCCCCGGCCCGGCCCCCACCTGCCCCGGACCCCCTCGGCCCTCCCCCTCCCCCCCCCCGCGCCATGGAGCCGCGGACGCCGGGGTCCCGCAGGGTAAGCCACCCGCCCCCGCCTTTCTCGACCGCTGCCGCAGCGCTCCCCCCTCCCCCCACCCCCGCAAATCCCCCCCATCCCCGCTCCCCCCCCAGCACTGCCCTCCGACCCCACATTTCTTCATCTCCCCTTCGCCCTCCACCCCGGGTCGCCCCTCTTTCTGGACTGCTGGGTTTGGGGGGAGCTGAAGGTCCCGGGCTCCATCCGCAGAAGAAGGGGATAGGACTGCCCCTCGCCGCCCCCTCCCCTTTCTCCCTGGTTCTGGTCCTTGATTTCTGAGCCCTGAGCTCTCCCCCTCCACCCACGGGCAGCCCTGGCGGTGCAGAGGGCTGGCCTGGGGGAGACGGAACTGCCCCACCCCAACGCCGGACACCTGGGGGTCCATCTTGCATGGCCGGTCCTCCCCCCTCCCCTCTTCATGTCCCCCATCGCCTCTGCGGCCACCCCAGAGGGCACCCAAGGTGTGAGGGCCCTGAGTGAATGGAGGAGGGGGGCTGCAAGGGGAAGGCTCTCCCACTCTTGCAGGGTTCCTGGCAGGAGCAGGAACAGGACGCCTGGGTCTTTCCTGAGCCTAGGATCGGAGGAGATGGGGGATAAGGAAACAGTGGGGTTTTTTGGAGGGGGGAACATAGTTCCAAGGCCTCAGCTCCCGGGAGAGAAGGGCCTTGGGATCGGGGGTGATTGGGGGCCAAGACCCCCCCCCCAGCCCATCCCCCGCCCCCGGCTGCGGGCTGTTGGCGGGTCAGGTTTCCTGGCTGGTTATAGGGTTTCAGGTTGGGCAACATTCCACCCCCCTACCACCGCCCGCTTCCCCCCCAACCCGCATACTCTCTGCAGGGGCAGGGAGGAGGGACTGGGGGGTCAGGCCGCGGTGGGGCAAGGGGTGCGGAAAGACACCCCTGCTTGACCCTGGGACACAGGACAGGCAGATGGACACACACACAGATCAGAGAGACAGGCAGGTGGATGCACACGTACATTGGAGATGGACAGACAGATGGACACATGGGGCAGAGGGAGGCAGTCAGAGGGATACACAAAGACTGATGAAAGATGGAGAGACATACATATGTCAGAGAGAGACAGACACGTGGACCAGAGAGACGGATGCACACATGGGTCAGAGACAGACAGATGGACACTTGGGCCAGGGACAGGCAGATGGATAAGCACACAGGTCAGAGAGACAGACAGTTGGACACCGAAGTTAGAGAGAGAGAGATCAACAGAAAAATGGACACACAGGATGGTGTAATGGATAGAGCATGGGCCTGGAAGTCAGAAGGTCATGGGTTCTAATCCTAGCTCTGCCACGTGACTGCTGTGTGACCTTGGTCATGTCACTTCTCTTCTCTGGGCCTCAGTTACCTCATCTGTAAAATGGGGATTGAGACTGTGAACCCCATGTGGGACAAGGACTGTGTCCAACCCAATTTGCTTGTATCCACCCCAGCACTTAGTAGAGTGCCTGGCACATAGTAAGTGCTTAACAAATGCCATAATTATTATTACAGGACAGACAGATGGAAACACATAGAGGTCAGAGAGACAGATGGGAAGACGGAAACATGGACCAGAGAGAGACAGCACACAAATTCCAGAGAGAGGTGGACACATGGGCCAGAGAGCGACGCATAGACACACAGGTCAGAGACACAGACAGATGGACACATGGGCCAGGGAGAGACCGACAGTTGGGCAAACATCAGAGAGACAGACAGATGAACACCCAGTCTGAGAGACAGACAGATGCCCATACCCCTACACATAGACAGATGGAAACACACAGGTCAGAGAGATAGACAGACAGATGTATACCCAATCAGAGAGAGAAAGATTATTACACACAAAGGACAGACAGATGGAAAAACACAGTTCCGAGACAGACTGATGGACACACAGAGAGACAGTTAGATACACACACACACACAGGTCAGAGAGACAGTTGGACACCCAAGTCAGAGAGAGACAAACAGACGGACAGCCAGTCAGAGAGAGACAGACAGACACAGGTCAAAGAGACAGGCAGATGGACACACGGGCCAGAGAGAGACAGGCAGAGGGACACACAGAGACAGGCAGGCAGAAAGATGGACACACGGGCCTGAAAGAGACAGTTGGGTGGACACATAAAGGCAGATGGACAGACATAGGTCAGAGAGAAACAGGCAGGTAGACACACAGCAGACAGAGAGAGACAGGCAGGTGTACACATAGGCCAGAAAGAGATCAGTGGACAGGTCAAAGATAGAAGACATAACCAGGGGACCCAGAGACCCAGGTTTTCTTTCTCTCTGTCCGTCTCTGTGTCTCTCTCATGGCCAACCGGACATCTTCCATAACTGACCTGAAGCCTTGGAGATGGAAAAAGAAGAGAATAGGAGGGACTGGAGCAGAGAAGGGCAGAGAGATTGGCACCTGTTAAACCATAAACCCGAACCAGCCAAAGCAAAAGAGGGATAATTGGTGGGGAAGGGGACACAGAGAATCTCTTTCTCATCCCAAGCTTCTCCCTCTCTTCCCTGCTGCCCCCTCCCCAGGGAAACTGAAGGTTACTCCCACCTCATCCCTCTTTAATGATGGTGTTTATCAAGTGCTTACTTTGTGTCAAACAATGAGTCAAGCGCTGGAGGAGGTTCCAGAATCATCAGATGGGACACAGTCTTTGTCCTACACAGGGCTCATAGAGAGGGAGGGAGAGCAGGAATCTTCTGCCCATTTCACAGAGGAGGAAACTGAGACGCAGGGAGGTGAAGTGACTTGCCCAAGGCCACACAGTAGGCCAGGTAGTGACAAATACCCCAGTCTCCTGACAGCCGGGCCTTTTCTCTTTCTGCTGGCCACCCCCACCTCCTTCCCCTTTGCTCCCAACTCTTCCCCTCCAGCCCCTTGCTCGGGGAACCCCCGGTTCCCACATTCCAGAGGCCCAAGGCCCCAGATCAGACACTGCAGTTCTCTCTCCACAGCCCCGTTGTTCTTGTGGGCCTCCCACCTCCCCCATGACCCGCTTCCCCCCAGCCCCAGCCGCATTCCACTCTGGCCACTCCCCCGGACCCCTGAGGGGGTTCTTTTCCGGCTCAGGCTCAGACCCCAGGCAGCAGCCCTCATCCCACTCCCCGGAGAAGCCTAAGTCACAGCCCTCTCCTTCCCCTACCCCCGCCCCTTGGCCAGCGCCTGGAGACACATCTGCTGATCTGCCTGAAGGGTGGAGGGATGGGGAGGGGGTGAGATTTCCCAACCCCGCCCGCCACCCCCCCCCCCCTCCCGGCTCTGGGAGGGGACGTTTAGAAGTCCTGGGCCCTCAGATTCCCACCGTGTCCTCCACCGACCTGAATCCAGCACAGCCTCCTTGCTCCTCCCCAGAAGCAGACGCATCTTCGGGAGCGGAGGTGGCTGAGGACGTGGAAGGGATGGGAACCGGGAGGCTGGTTGGAGCTGGAATTTCAGGATTTGATCCCCGTCCCCCTCCCACCCCTTCCACCAGGTCCAGCCCCACAGCTGCCTATGTGGGCTGTGGGATTCCTTGGAGGAGGAACAGGGGTTGGGCAGGTTGGAAACACTGGGGTCGGTCAGGAAGGTGCAGGGATGGAGGGGAGGAAAGGATGGGATCTCCAGGCTCCTGACCCATTGCCCACTCCCCACCTGGCAGACCGGTGACCTCCGGGGTCAGTGTGGGGCTGGGGGTCACCAGCTCCCTGTCTCCCAGATGGACCCCGTGCAGAAGGCCGTGCTGGCCCACACCTTCGGGGGACCCCTGCTCCGGACCAAGCGGCCTGTCATTTCCTGTAACGTCTGTCAGATCCGCTTCAACTCCCAGGTAATAACAAGCGTAATTTATTGTGGTATTTGTTAAGCGCTTTCTATGTGCCAGGCACTGCCCAGAGCACTGAGGTGGCTACAACGAAATCGGGTTGGACACCGTCCCTGTCCCTCATGGGGCTCACAGTCTCAAACCCCCTTTTACAGATGAGGGAACTGAAGCACAGAACAGTGAAGTGACTTGCCCAGGGTCACACAGCGGACACGTGGTGGAGTCAGGATTAGGACCCATGATCTTCTGACTCCCAAGCCCGTGCTCTATCCACTACACTATGCTGCTTCTCTAGTGAGGGTGGGTGACAGGGCAGAAGGACGGGGGACCGGGGTCTGTTGGAGTGGAAGAGGGGGTGGTTTCTGGGCCATTTGATGGGAAATAGGCACAAAGTCATTAATATGTAATGATAGTAACTGTGGCATTTGTTAATAATAATAATAATAATGTTGGTATTTGTTAAGCGCTTACTATGTGCCAAGCACTGTTCTAAGCGCTGGGGTAGACACAGGGGAATCAGGTTGTCCCACGTGGGGCTCACAGTCTTAATTCCCATTTTACAGATGAGGTAACTGAGGCACCGAGAAGTTAAGTGACTTGCCCAAAGTCACACAGCTGCCTAGTGGCCGAGCCGGGATTCGAACCCATGACCTCTGACTCCAAAGCCCGTGCTCTTTCCACTGAGCCACGCTGCTTCTCTAAGCGCTTACTATGTGTCAAGGAGTGGGGTAAATATAAGATAAACAGTTGGGGCACAGTCTCTGCCTCTCATCTGGGCCAGCAGACTGGAATATGTCTGTTATTCTATTGTACTCACCCAAGCACTTAGTACAGGACTTTGCACAAAGTAAGTGCTCAATAAGTACGATTAAATGAATGAATCCTGGCCGGACTCTCTGAGGTCATCACAGCCTGCCCTTGCTTCCACGCAGGAAGGCCAGTGCTTGGTCAGAGTGACCCCTGGAAGGCTTTGGCCCACCCCTATCTCTGGACTGTAGACCCTATGGAGGCTGAGAACCCAGGTGTCCTGGACCTCTCCCCCATCCTGCCTCCCCCCCTGCTAAATTCCTCCCCTGAGCGGAATCCAGGTCTCCCCTGCCCCACCTCGTCCCCAGATGCACCTTTAAGCCTGATGGGGGAGAAGAAAGGGGCAGAGAGAAATGCTTTGAGATCTTCCTGTTAATAGAGGAGGGGCTGAGGACAGGGTCTTTTGGACGGGGAGGGGGAGATAACCCTCCTCGGTGGGTCAACACCAAGGTTCATCACAGGAGGCACAGCAGGTCACCAGGACTGGAGCAGACCCCACAGCCCTGTCCAGTCCCTATCAGCTTCCTCTTCCTCCCCTTCTTCACCAATATCATCACCCTCACCTTCAACCCTTCCTCCTCCTTCTCCCCTTCTTCCTCTTAATAATAATAATGATATTAATAATTGCGGTATTTGTTAAGCACTTACTATGGGCCGGGCACTGGTACTAAGCCCTGGGGTAGATACAAGATAATTGGGTTGGACACAGACCCTGTCCCACATAGGGCTCATGGTCTTAATCTCCACTTTACAGATGAGGTAACTGAGGCACAGAGAAGCCAGGTGACTTGCCCAAGGTCACACAACAGACAAGTGGCGGAGCCGGGATTAGAGGCTAGGTTCTCTTACTCCCAGGTCCACTAGGCCATGCTGCTCCTCTTCCTCCCCCCCCCCACACTCCTCATCACCACCCACCCCCTCCTCCTCCTCCTCCTCATTATCCCCCTCCACAGCATGTGTCGGTCACCTGCTGTGTAGGGACACACTGTCCTGGGCCTCCGGCCCCGCCTGGGTCTGGCCTTGGCCCCCAGCACCACCGGGCTGGTCAGCGAGACAGCGGGCTGGGCGTGCGGACGGACGCTGGGTCTGGATGTGACTCAGGCAGGAGGGCGGCGGCAGTGGAGCGGCTTGGCCTCTCCTAAGAGGGGATCAGGGTTTTGGCCGGGGCTGGTGGGTGGGGTCCCCTGGGCAGGCGGGGGTCTGAGTCAGCTGCCTGGGCTAGGCCAGAGCCCTGGCTCTCTGCCACTCAGCCCAAAAGCACCAGATTCAAAAGCCCCGGCGGCTCTTGGTGGGTCCGCTTGGGGTCTCGACTCTTCCTGCCCCTCCTTCACTCATTCATTCATTCAATCGTATTTCATTCATTCAGTCGTAATTATCAAGAGCTTACTGTGTGCAGAGCACTGTACTAAGCACTTGGAAAGTTCAGTACAGCAAATAAAGAGAGACAATCCCTGCCCACAGCTGGCTCACAGTTTAGAGCACTTACCGTGTGCATAACACTGTACTAAGTGCTTGGGAGAGTAAGCCCCACTTTTCCTCATCTCCCACTCCCTTCTGGGTCGCCCAGACTCACTCCCTTTGCTCTTCCCCCTTGCCAGCCCCACAACACTTATATGTAGATCTGTTATTTTATTTATTTATATTGATGTCTATTTGTATTGATGTCTGTCTCCCTCTTGTAGACTGTCAGCTCATTGTGGGCAGGGATTGTCACTCAATCATCCTACTGTACTTTCCCAAGCACTTAGTATAGTGCTCTGCACACAGTAAGCACTTAATATATATGATTGAATAAATACAATGAAACAAATGACATATTGCCTGCCCACAATGCTCAGCACCCCTGGGGCTCCCCCTCCCCCAAAGCCTCCCTCCTCCAGCACCCCTGATCTGACCCCTCTCCTATGCAGACACCCCTACTCCCCCAGTGCCCTCGTATGGCCCGGGGCCCCACCCACACAGGGGGTTTATTCATTCGTTCCTCTATTCATTCATTCAATCAATCATATTTAGTAAGGGCTTACTGTGCAAAGCACTGAACTAAGTGCTTGGGAAAATACAATACAACAATAAACAGTGATATTTCCTACTCACAACGAGCTCACATTCTTTGTCATATTTATTGAGTGCGCTTACTGTGTGCAGAGCACTGTACTGAGTGCCTGGGAGAGTACAACAATAAACAGGCACAATCCCTGTCCACAGAGAGCTTACAGGCTTGGCGAGGAGATAGACATTAATATAAATAAATTACAGAAGTGTACATAATAATAATGTTGGTATTTGTTAAGCGCTTACTATGTGCCGAGCACTGTTCTAAGCGCTGGGGTAGACACAGGGGAATCAGGTTGTCCCACATGGGGCTCACAGTCTTAATCCCCATTTTACAGACGAGGTAACTGAGGCACCGAGAAGTCAAGTGACTTGCCCAAAGTCACACAGCTAAGTGGCCGAGTGCTATGGGGCTGGGAGGGGGGGTGAACACAGGGAGCAAGGCAGCATGATGCAGAAGGGAGTGGGAGAAGAGGAAAGGGGGGCTTAGGGAAGACTTCTTAGAGGAGATGTGCCTTAAATAAGGCTTTGAAGGGAGAGAAATTGTCTGTGGGATCTGAGGAGGGAGGGCGTTCCAGACCAGAGGCCCTGCAGACACAGGTGCTGCTAAGGCCTGCTGAGCACTGTGAGGGTTTGGAGGGGGTTGGGGGGCTGCCCTTGGGTGAAACCCCTCTGCTCTGAGGAGGTTGTGGGCTGGGGAGACAGAACCCACTGCGCTCTCTTCCAGGTCTTCCTGACCGGACACTTCCCTTGGAACATTGTGCTTTGAGATCCCTGGACAGGGTTGCTGGTATTCTTCCACCCCTGGATCAGATTTTCTTGTGGACACAAAGTAGTCCCTGGAGCAGATGTGGGGGTAAGGGGAGGTGTCCTGGGGGGAGTGTCTAGGTGGGGGCATCCTCCTCACCACCTGCTTCCTCTCCACACAGAGCCAGGCGGAGGCTCACTACAAAGGCAACAGACACGCGCGGAGAGTCAAGGGCATCGAAGCTGCCAAGGGTCGGGGGCGAGAGCCGGGCTCCCGGGAGGCCGGGGACGGGGTCCCGGTTGCCAGCAGCCCCGGTGGCGGAGATGGCGGCGGGGGCCCTGGCCCAGGTGAGTCTCCTCCTCGGGTCTCTGTGCTGGTAGGTGGAGATGCCTACATGGGAGAGGGGTCTTGGGGAAGATGGGGTGGTCTCTGAGTGAATGGGGGGATGTTGGGTGTGGAAGGGGTCTCTGGGTGGATGGGGGACTCTTCCTGTGGGGGTCTCTGTGCAGGTGGTTGGGGGCTTTATCTTTGCCAGTGGGGGATTCTGAGGGGGAGGTGTTTCTGTGTGCCTGGAGGACTCTGGGCAGAGGTCTCTGTGTGGATGGAGGACTTTGGGTGGGTGGGAATCTCTGTGTGGATGGGGACTCTTTGCCGGTAATGGGCTTTCTGTGAATGGTGGGGACTACTTACCAGAATGGGACTCTGGGTGGGGGGGAGGCTTTAGGTGGGGGGAGGGGGCCTCTGTGTGGGTGGTGGAGGTCTCTAGGTGGATGGGGCTATCTCTATGAGAGAAAGGTGTAGTTGTGTCTCTGTCTTGCCACCTGGAGGGATCCCCATGAACCCAGGGTTACCAAGCCGCTGACAGGGACCGGGCTGGTGGCTCTGGGCAGGCCAGGGGTCTAGAGTAGCCCTGGGCCCAGGCAGGATGGGCCTGAAGAATCTGTAAACTTCCAGCCTTGATCTGGGGTCAGGGGAGGGGTGTGAAGGGACTACAGGAGCCTGGGACCCTTCTCCTAGAGGAGGCCACTGGAGGGGATGAGGCCTCCCTTCCACCCAGAGGCCCCAGGGGTCCAGCTGCACCAAAAGCAAGGACTGGCAAGATTCACTCCTCTCCACCCCCGTCCTCCCTGTGACCTGGACATCGGATCGGCCGTACATCTTTGATGGCCATAAATTATGGAGCAGCGGCCCAGCCTCTGGCGTCTCCTCCAACCCTCACTGTCTGCCTGCCTCTTGGCCTAGCTGGCTGCCTCGCTAGGCCGTGTGTGTGTGTGTGTGTGTGTGTGTGTGTGTGTGTGTGTGCGCGCGTCCATCCATCCATCCGTGTTTTGGTATCTGTCTTTCTCTGTTCCTCTAGGTATCTCTATTAATTTCAATCTCTGTGTGTGTGGTCTGAGTGTGTGTCTCTGTCTCTCTGGGTGCCTCTGAGAGTCTATCTCTGTGTGTCTCTGTGAGTGTCTCTATCTCTGTGGTTGCCTGTGTCTCTGTCTATCTCTGTGGGTATCTCTGGGTCTACCTCCTTGGTTGTCTTTGGGTCTGTGTCTTTCTGTGTCTATTTCTGTGGGTGTCTCTGTGGTTACCTCTGTGAGTGTCTGTATCTGTGGGTATCTCTGTGCCTAGCTCCATGGGTGTCTCTGGGTATGGGTCTCTCTGTGTCTATTCCTGTGAGTGTCTCTCTGGTTAAATCTCTGGGTGTCTGGGTCTCTGTGGTTATCTCTGTGTGTGTCTCTGTGGCTGTGGCTGTGTCTCTCTCTCTCTCTGGGTGTCTCTGTGTCTAGGTCCGTGGATGTCTCTTGTTCTCTGTTTCTGTGGGTGTCTCTAGTTATCTCTGGACCTGTCTCTGCGTCTACCTCTGTTGGTGTTTTCAGTCTCTGTTTGTGGGTGTCTCTGGGTTGTGTTTGTCTCTGGGTCTGTGGGTGTCTCTGTGCCTGTGTCTATCTCTGCGGGTGTCCCTGAATGTCTCTGTGTTTATCTCTGGGCAGGCGGCCGAGGGGGCGGAAGGGTCTCTCCCAGCCACTTCCCAGCCTGGGCTCCCGGCCAAGATCTGAGCTAAGCAGGGAGGACCAGTCTGCTTCTGGGAAGGGAGACTGCTAGGGACCGGGGGTGGAGGCCCCCTCCCCAGCCCCATGGCGGGCTTGGGGTCTCCCAGGACCCTACCGCAACAGGGTTGGATGGGAGGAGGCGCATCTGGGGGGCGGGAAGGACATAGGAATTTCTGGGATCTCTCTGGAGCAGTCTGCTAGTGCGAGCCTCCTCCTCCACAGCCGTATCTTCCTGACGCTCTTCTTCCCATCTGCAGGAGCAGAGAACGGCCTGGGCCCGGCCCCGGTCCCGGCCCCCAGCTCCCCACTCCCACGGCCCAGTCCCCCTTCACCCCAGGGCTTCCAGGAGCCGGGTCGGGCCGGGGCGCAGGCTGGGACTGGGGCGCAGGCCGAGGGCGGAGCCAGCCGGGAGGAGGAGGAGAAAGCCAAGCGCCTGCTGTACTGTGCGCTATGCAAAGTCGCCGTTAACTCTCTGTCGCAGTTGGAGGCACATAATAAAGGTAGTAGACCCCAACCCGAACCCTCCACCCCCCAAATTTCCCCCCTCAACTCTCCTCAGCTCCCCAGACCTCTGCCCCACCTACTAGGCTGCAACCTTCCCCTTTCCCATGACATTCCCCCACCCCAGCCCCCAATAATAATAATTGGAGCATTTATTAAGTCCCTCTGGACTGTAAACTCATTGTGGGCAGAGAATGTGTCTGTTGCTATATTGTACTCTCCCAAGCACTTAGTACAGTGCTCTGTACCCAGTAAGCACTCAATAAATACGACTGATTGATTGACTGCTTTCTATGTATCAGGGACTATATCTTGTCCCTCTGGGGTAGGTACAAGATAATCAGGTCAGACAGAGTCCCTGTCCCACATGGGGCTCAAGTCTAAGTAGGAGGGATTAAAATAGCATTTAATTCCCATTTTACAGATTAATTGATAAATGATGGTATTTATTAAGTGCTAGAGAGAATACAGTACAACAGATATGATAGACATGTTTTCTACCCACAACGAGTTTATAATCTAGAGAGGGAGACAGACATTAATATAAATAAATTATGGATTACATAAATGCTGGAGTGGATATCAAGTGCTTAAATGGTACAGGTCCAAGTGCATAGACTACACAGAAGGGAAGGAGGGAATGGGAAAGAGAGAGATGTGAAGAAAGGAATGAGTAGGGAAAAATGCTGATTTCAATCGGAGGTATTTATTGAGCGCTTATTGTGCACTAAGCATCTGGAAGAGTACAATATAACAGAGTTGGTAGAAACGTTCCCTGCCAGCAATGAGGTTACAGTCTAGAGGATTAAGTGCCCTGAATTTGATGGGGGGGAGTTTCTGCTTGATGTGGTGATAGATGGGTATCTACTGGAGGCACTTGAGGAGTGAGAAGACATGTGCAGAACAATTTTTTAGACAAATAATCTTGGCCACAGAGTAAAATATGGACAGGAAAGGGGAGAGGACGAAGGCAGGGAGGTTAGCAAGGGGGTTGATGCAGTGGTTGGGGCGGTGTAACAAGTGCCTAGCTCAGCATGGTAGAAGTTTGGATGGAGAGAATTCGGGAGATGTGGAAACAGAATTGATTGAATATGTGGGGTGACGGAGACAGATGATGAGTCAAGGATAATGCCAAGTTTGCAAGCTTGGGGGCCGGGAATGGTGGTGATTTCTACAGTGATGGGAAAGACCGGGGGAGGAGACACTTTGAGAGGGAAGATGAGAAGCAGCATGGCCTATTGACAAGAGCGCAGGCTTGGAAAGCAGGGGAAGTGGGTTTTAATCCCAGGTCTGCCACTTGTCTGCTGTGTGATCTTGGGCAAGTCACTTAACTTCTCTGTGCCTCAGTTACCTCATCTGTAAAACGGGGATTAAGACTGTGAGCCCCATGTGGGACAGGGACCGTGTCCAGCCTGATTACCCTGTAATCTACCCCAGTGCTTAGAGGAGTGCTTGGCACATAGTAAGCACCTAACAAATGCCATTACTATTATTACTATTATTAGTTCAGTTCTGGACATGTAGAGTTTGAGTTGATGGAGGATCACCCAAGTAACGGTGTCCTGAATCAATCGATAAATAAATCATATTTATTGAGCGCTTACTGTGTGTTGTTGTAGTGTACTCTCCCAAGTGCTTAATATAGTGCTTTGCACACAGTAAGCACTTAATAAATACGATTGAATGAATGAATGCATAACACTGTACTGGGTACTTGGGAGAGTACACCACCACAATATAACAGACACTTTCCCTGCCCCCCTGAAGGTAGAAGGAAAGAGAGACAGTGGAGAAGTCTGTCCTGGAGATGTAGATTTGGAAGCCATTAGTGAAGAGATGGTAGTTGAAACTGAGAGTTTCAAGGCTGTAGATGGTGAATAGGAGGGGACCCAGAACTGAGCCTTGAGGGATTTCCACAGTAAGATGGTGGGAGGCAGAAGAGGAGCCCGTGAAAAAGACTGAGAATGAGTGGCCAGAAAGATAGAAAACCAGCAGAGGACAGTATCAGTGAAGCCAAAGTTTAATAGTGTTTTCAGGAGTTGGGTGGGGTTCCCAGTGCCCAAGACAGCTAAGAGGTCAGGGATGATTAGGGTGAGGTGGAGTCCATTGGATCTGGAAAAGAGGAAGTCGTTGGTGACTTTAGAGAGAGTGGTTTCAGTGAAGCAGCTGGACGCCAGATTACAAGGAGTCTAGAAGGGAGTCGGAGGGGAGGAAGTGGAAGCAGCAGATGTAGACAACTCAAAGAGTTTGGAGAGGAATAGGAAGAGAGGGATGAGGCCATAGCTGGAAACGAAAGAGAGGTCAAGGGAGGGGTTTTTAGGATAGGAAATACGTGGATGTGTGTGAAAGCTGAGGGAAAGGAGCCATTGGAGAATGAGCAATTAAAGATTCATCCATTCATTCAATCGTTCATATTTATTGAGTGCTTACTGTGTGCCAAGCACTGTACTCAACCCTTGGGAGAGTACACTATAACAACAAACACATTCCTGCCCACAACAAGCTCACCGTCTAGAGGGGGAGATAGGCATTAATATAAAATGGCAGGGAGGAAGGGAAGAAGGCTGAACACAAGTGTTTTAATAAGGCGTGAAGGGATGGGGATGGAAGTGCAAGTGGAGGGGGTAGATTTTGAAAGGAGATGGGCCCTCTCTTGGAAGATGGCTGGGTAAGCTTCCCCTCTAGACTGTAAGCTCGTTGTGGGCAGGGAATATGTCTGTTTATTGTATTGTACTTTTCTAAGTGCTTAGTAAAGTGCTCAGCATACAGTAAGCGCTCAATAAATAATGACTGAATAATAATGTAATATTTGCTAAGTGCTTACTGTGTGCCTTGCACTGCACTAAACGCTGGGATATTCATTCATTTATTCTATCAGTCGTATTTATTAAGCACTTGGGAAAGTACAATACAACAATAAACAGTGATCTTCCCTGCCCACAACTAGCTCACAGTCTAGAAGGGTAGATAAATGCTGAATGAGTGACAGATAACTGAGGCACAAAGAAGTTAAGTGACTTGCTCAAGGTCACATGGCATACAAGAAGTGAAGCTGGGATCAGAAAACAGGTCAATCAATTAATAAATGGTATTTACTGCGCACTTACTGTGTGCGGAGCACTGTAGTAATCCGTAACCTTTCTAACGGTTCTTCTGTTATCATTGTTATGGTCTCTATCCATCTAGCTGCTGGTCTGCCTTTTCCGTGTTTTCCCTGGACTATTCCTAGCATTAGTGTCTTCTCCAGAGAATTAATCCTCCTGATTGCGTGTCCAAAATATGCTAATCTAAGTTGAGTCATTTGGCCTTCCAAAGACCACTTTGGCTTAGTTTGCTCAACTCTATGGATACACTTACCCAGACCCATATTCTTGCCAATAATAATAATAATAATTATGGTATTTGTTAAACGTTTACTATGTGCCAAGCACTGTTCTAAGCACTGGAGTAGATACAAGGCAATCAAGTTGTCTCATGTGGGGCTAACATCTTAATCCCCATTTTATAGATGAGGTAACTGAGACACAGAGAAGTGAAGTGACTTGCCCAAGGTCACACAGCAGACAAGTGGTGGAGGCGGGATGAGAACCCATGTCCTCTGACTCCTAAGTCCGTCCTCTTTCCACTAAATCACGCTGCTTCTCTAATAAGCCTTGCTGGTTTTCAGCCCCAGATCTCGGACCCCCAAACCTCCCCCTCTCCTGGTTGGAAGGCATGCGGGGCAATGGGTTAGGAGGTAGGGCAGTGACCTCTAGCCTTCTCCTCCCCTGACCTCCCTTCTCAGGCACAAAGCACAAGACGATCTTGGAGGCCCGGAGCGGACTTGGACCCATCAAGGCCTACCCCCGGCTGGGGCCCCCCGCCCCCGGGGATCCCGACCCCCCCTCCCAGGATCGCACCTTCCACTGTGAGATTTGCAACGTCAAGGTCAACTCCGAGACTCAACTCAAACAGGTGGGACCTGCCCCCAGCCCCAGCTTCCCTTTGGGGGAAAGGGGAACCTGTGGAAACTGAGAAAAATTAGGCGTGTCTACCCCAGATCCCCAAACCCCCAAGTGCGGACTGATCCCCCGTTGACCACACTGACCTTCCCTCCAGCCCATCCTTTCCCTGACTCTGGGCCTCTTCCTTCAGACCCCACCCTGACCGAGCCCCTTCTCTACTCCAGTCACCTCCCCAAACCTGACCACGCTACTTGGTCTTGCCCTGCCTCTGACCCCATCCTCTTCACTGGTCCTGCCCCTGTCCCTACCCCACCCAGATCACGCCCCTTTCCTTTGCCCCTCCCCAACAACCCTTCTCCCTATCCCTAACCATGCTCCCTAACCCAGTCTGCCCTCCAGATCATACCCATTCCTCACCATGCCCCTTTTCTGCCCCTAGCCATGCCCTCTTTCCCAACCCGCCCTCTTGACCATGCCCATTTTGTGCCCCACCCCTTACCCACTGACCGTGCCCCTTATCCTACCCGTCTTCCGGACCGCCCCCATTCCCTACTCTGCCCCTGACCATGCCACCCCCTCCTCCTCCTCCTCAGCACATCTCGAGTCGACGGCACCGGGATGGAGTGGCCGGGAAGCCCAACCCCCTGCTCAGCCGCCACAAGAAGCCGCGGGGACCCGGGGAGCTGGCGGTAAGTGCGGGAGGAGGCTGGGGAGGCCGGAGAGGTAGAGGCCTGCAGCTGGGGGAGAGGGTGGGGGTTGGTAGGCTGGGGAAGTCGAGGCCTGCGGCTGTGGGAGGGGGTGGGGGCAGGGGTTGGATGACCGGGGAGATTGAGGCCTGCACCTGTGGGAGGCTGGGAGGTTGGGGAGGTCGAGGCCTGCACCTTTGTGAGGGGGCGGAGTGTTGGAGTCCTGGAGCTCAGGTGCCTGGGTCCCTGACCGCCCACCTCTCCCTGCCCAGGGGGCCTTCGCCTTCGCCAAGGAGCTGCCCAAGTCTCTGGCCGCCGGCCTGCTGCCCAGCCCCCTGGCCGTGGCGGCGGTGATGGCGGCGGCCGCCAGCTCCCCGCTGTCCCTGCGTGGCCCGGCCGCGCCCCCCCTCCTCCAGGGACCTCCCCTCGCCCACCCGCTCCTGCACCCCGCCCCCGGCCCCATCCGGACAGCCCACGGCCCCATCCTCTTCTCCCCCTACTGACCCACCTCCTCGGAACCCAGGCGCCGGGCTCTTCGTCTTAGAACCCAGGCGGCCGGGCCCCCCAGCCTGCCCCCTGCTTCTACCTGGGGAGTGGGCTGACTCTCTTCCTACCTCCCTCCCCCCCTGTAAAAGGGACAGGGAGCTCGGGAGGACCCCCTCCCCCAAGTTTATTCCAGCACCTCAGGGAACCCCATCCCTTCACCCCCATCCTTTCCCCTTGGGGACCCCCTCCTCTCTCCAAAGCCTTGCCCGTCCACCTCACCTTCAGCCCAGTCCAGACTGGGCCACAAGCCATTCCGGGGGGAGGGGGAGGGCCGTGGGGGGGGCGGGAGCCGGCTCCTCCAGGCAATAATTGGACCTTGGGCCGCCCTCTCCCCGCTTCTGCACCCCCTTTCTCTCCCCCTCCCCCAGACCTGAGTGCTTCCGCGGGGAGGGATGGGGGGGCGGCACCCCAGAGCACTTTTGGTGACTGCACACCGTGAGGTCACCGTGTCTGCCTCCCCCCTCCCCACAACCCGGGTTCAACCTTACACACCAGCCCCGGGGGGCGGCCCTCCCCCCAACTCCAGCCCCCTCCAATTCCGCAAAACTGTGAGCAAAGAGCAATAGCCCCCCACCCCACCTCGCCCTCTCCCCCCCCAGCGCTCTCAACTGCACAACTCCAGCTGGGGGTGGGGAGACACCCCCCCCCCGCCCTTCTCCCTTTATTGCGTTGTCTCCGTCCTACCCCTCATGCCCTCTTTTCCGGATTCTGCTTGACAATGTAGCATCTCTGACCACCAATAAAATTCCGCCCCCCACCTCTGGATCTCCTCCGCCTGCCGTGCGTCTGCTTCTGGGGATGGAGAAGACCGGGGGAGCTGCCTCACTGGCCACTTAAATGGCCGAAAATCGGGGCGTCGGGGTCCGCAGCGGTTAACACAGAGCTGGGAAAGGGCCTAAGTGGGGCGACTGGGGGAAGGGGCGAGGAGCTTCCTGCTTGCGACCACGAGAGGGCGCCCGAGACGAACATCCAATAGGTCCATACGGAGGAGTCGCGCTCTTTATTAATAATAATAATATTATTAATATTTGTTAAGTGCTTACTATGTGCCAGGCACTGTTGTAAGCACTGGGGTAGATACAAGATAATCGGGTTGGACACAGTCCCTGTCCCACAGACGGCTCACAGTCTTATTCCCCATTTTACAAATGAGGTAACAGAGGACCGGTGAAGTGACTTGCCCAGGATAACACAGCAGGCAAGTGGCGGACCCGGGTTGCCCAATTGTACATTCCAAGCGCTTAGTACATTGCCCTGCACAAAGTATGTGCTCAATAAATACGATTGAATGAATGAATGATTAGAATCCAGGTCCTTTGACTCCCAAGCCCGTGCTCTTGCCAGTAGGCAGTGTTATGGCATTTGTTAAGTACTTACAATGGGCCGGGCACTGTACTAAGCGGGTTGGACACAATACCTGTCCCGTGTGGGGCTCACAGCCTCAATCCCCATTTTACAGATATGGGTACTGAGGCCCAGGGAAGTAAAGTGACTTGCTCAAGGCCACACAGCAGACAAGTGGCGGAGCTGGGATTAGAACCCATAACCTTCTGACTCCCAGGACGGAGCTCTCTCCACTACGCCACGCTGCTTCTCCCATAATAATAATGATGGTATTTGTTAAGCACTTACTACTTGTCAAGCACTATTCTAAGCGCAGGAGTAGATACAAGCTAATCAGGTCGGACACCTTCTCTGTCTTACTTGGGGCTCACCATCTTAATCCCCATTTATTCATTCAATTGTATTTATTAAGCACCTCTGTGTGCATACCACTGTACTGTTTGGGAAAGTACAATACAGGAAAAAAGAGTGACAATCCCTGCCCACCATGAGCTCACAATCTGGGGGGTGGGGGTGGGGGTGGGGCGGAAAGACGGACATCAATATAAATAAATAAAATGACAGATATATACATAAGTGCTGTGGAGTAGGGGGTGGGGAGAGCTAAAGGAGCAAGTCAGGATGACGCAGAAGGGAGTGAGAGATGAGGTAAGTGAAGCACGGAGAAATTAAGTGACTTGCCCAAGGTCACAGACAAGTTGGGGAGCCAAGATTAGAACCCAGGTCCTTCTGACTCCCAGGCCTGGGCTCTATGCAGTAGGCCATGCGGCTTTCCACACTTCTCTCGCTTAAACAGATTCAGCACCAATAGTCTGGAGTTTGCCCCTGATGTGGAGAGGAATGGGCAACCAGTTGGAAGTTTATGAGGAGTGGGGAGATGGGTCAGGCAATCCAGGTAGCAGAACAAAGCCTGGTCAGGAGAAGCCGGAGGCAGGGAGGTCTTGAATGAAGCCGCTGCTGTAGTCGAATCGGGATAGGACAAGTGCCTGGACCAATCCATCAGTTATATCTATTGAGCATTTATTGTGTGCAGAGTGCTGTACTGGTGCTTGGGAGAGTACAATGCAACAGAGTTGGTGGGCGCATTCCCTGTCCACAATGAAGTTACAGTCAAGAGGGTGTTTACAGTCCAGAAGGGTGGCCATTTGGATGGAGAGGAAGGGGTGGATTCTGGAGATGTCGTGAAGGAGGAACCGATGGGATTTGGTGACTGAAAATGGGGTGGAAAGACAGGGAGGAGGTGAGAATAATGGCGCGGTGGCAGGCTTGAGAGATGAGGAGGATGGTGGTGTCGCCAACAGTGATGGGAAAATGAGGTGGAGGCAAGGAGATGGGGAGGAGGTGAGGAGTTCGATCTTGAGGTGCCGGCAGGACAGCCATGTAGCTCATCTGAAGGCAGGAGGAGACGTGAGATTGCAAAGAAAGAGAGGTGCTGGGGCTGGACAGGTAGACTAGTCAGCCGTTTAGAGGTGGTAGTTGAAGCTGTGGGAGCCAGTTAGCTCCCCAAGGGAAGCGCAGGGAAGAATGTGCACCATCGGAAGGATTTGAGGAGAGAAATGACTGATCTGGACAGCAGAGGGGGGAGGGGAGTGGCTGGAGGCAGGGAGATCAGCACGGAGGCTGATGCAGTAATCTGGACGGCCAGTGACAGAGTTTGGACTAGTGTGGGGACCATATGCAGAGAGGGAGGGGCAGATCCGGGAGACGTGGAGAAATCAGACTGAGGCAGAGAGGGCCGAAGAGGACACCGAGTTGGTGGGTTTCTAGGACGGGGAAGGAAGGGTGACGTGGACTGGGAGAAGGAGCGGGGTTGTGGGAGGGAGTCCAGCTTTTGCCTGGGTGGGTTTGAGGTGCTGGCCGGACATTCAAGAGGAGAGGCCTTGGAGGTGGGAGGAGATGGTGGAGAGCTTAGTGAGGTTGGGGTTGGTGAGGCGGATCTGGGAGCCTCCTGTCTGAATATGTTTATATTCTATAACTCTATTTATATTGATGTCTGTTTACTTGTATTGCTGTCTGTCTCCCCCACCCCTAGACTGTGAGCCCGTTGTGGGCAGAGATTGTCTCTCTTCATTGCTGTATTGTACTTTCCAAGCATTTAGTACAGTGGTCTGCAGACAGTAAGCGCTCAGAAAATACAATTGAATGAATGGAGGGGGAGAGGGAGGGGAAAGTGAGAACAGGCAGGAGACAGTGGAGAGCCGGTGGAGGAGGAGGAGACGGAGAGGAGGAAGAGGAGCCTCCAGAGCAGCAGGTAAGAAGCAGCAGGAGGCCAAGAGCCGAACCGGCCACAGACCCCAAGAAGGATGGTGTCTGGGGATGGGGACGAGGATGGGGGGGTGGGAACCCGGGGCCAAAGGACCTGAGAGGCCCGGGCAAGCTAAAACAGAAAAGTCCACTAGCCGTGGCCGCGAGGACGCTGGGGGAGACTTCTGTGACGAATGTGGACGAGATCCAGGTCGCAGGGTCAAGGGGAGGAAGTGGAGTCTGGGGGTGTGGGGCGGTCTAGAGGTTGAGGCTTAACTGCCCCAGGTTTCACAGACCTGTGGGAAGACTGAGGGGAGGGAGTCAGGGTGGGGGAGGAGGCTAGACGCAGCATGGAGGGTCTCTCATCCCCACCCATCGTCCCTGCTGGGGCATTTGCAGGACCCATGACCAGCTGCAGAGTCGGTGTCGGTAATCACCACCCATGTTAGCCAGCCATGTTTCACTCAGTCAGTCAGTCATGCATACTGACTGTGGTATTTGTCAAGTGCTTACTGTGTACGAGACACTGTACTGGGTGCTGGGATGGATACAAGCAAATTGGATTGGACACAGTCCCTGTCCCCATGAGGCTCCCAGTCTCGATCCCCTTTTATAAAGAGGGAACTGAGACACAGAGATGTGAAGTGACTTGCCCAGGGTTACACAACAGAAAAGTGGCAAAGCCAGGAATAGAACTCACGACCTTCTGACTCCCAGGTCTGTGCTCTATTCACTATGCCATGCTGCTTGTGCTTACTGTGTACAGAGCACTATTCTAAGAGCTTGGGATACTACAATATAACAATAAACAGACACATTCCCCACCCACAACAAGCTCACAGTCTAGAGAGAGAGACAGACATTAATATAAATAAAATAAATTACAGATATGGACATACGTGCTGTGGGATTGGGAGGAGGGATGAATAATAGTAATTATGGTACTTGTTAAGCACTTACTATGTGCCAGGCACTGTACTAAGCACTGGGGTAGATGCAAGATCATCAGGTTGGACACAGACCATGTCCCACCTGGGGCTCCCAGTCTTAATCCTTAAAAGAGAAGCAGCGTGGCTCAGTGGAAAGAGCTCGGGCTTGGGAGTCAGAGGTCATGAGTTCGAATCCTGGCTCTACCACTTGTCAGCTGTGTGACTGTGGGCAAGTCACTTAACTTCTCTGGGCCTCAGTTACCTCATTTGTAAAATGGGGATTAACTGTGAGCCTCAAGTGGGACAACCTGATTACCCTGTATCTACCCCAGCGCTTAGAACAGTGCTCGGCACATAGTAAGCGCTTAACAAATACCAACATTATTATTAATCCCCATTTTACAGATGAGGTAACTGAAGCCCAGAGAACTGAAGTGACTTGCCCAAGGTCACACAGCAGACGAGGGGCAGAGCCAGAATTAGAAACCATTAACTTCTGATTCCTAGGCCCGATCTCTATGCACAATGCCATACTGCTTCTCATAAAGGGAGCAAGTCAGGGCGACACAGAAGGGAGTGGGAGGAGAGGAAAGTGGGGGCTTAGTCAGGGAAGGCCTCTTGGAGGAGATGGGCTTTCAGTAAGGCTTTGAAGGAGGGGAAAGTGATGGTCTGGGGAACATGAGGAGGGAGGGTGTTCTGGGCCAGAGGCAGGATGAGGGCGAGAGGTCTGCGGTGAGGTGGGAGATGGAGGTTCAGTGAGAAGCTTGGCATGAGAGGAGTGAAGTGTGTGGGCTGGTTTGTAGTAAGGGAGTACAGTTTCAGGATTCCTGCCGGGTTTGGAGCCTTCGGGGGATGCCCTGGGTGATCCTCCGGCCAAAAACCTCCATCCCAGTGGCACAACCCCTGGAGACAAAGCCAGGAGCGGGACCGGAACCCAGGAATCCAAGCTCCTAGAGCCTCACGCTCTCTCCGTGAACACAGCACACCACACACAGTAGGCACTCGACCGTTCGACTGATCGTCTGGAGGCACTGTGTTGGCTGATGGGGGATGGGTGGCCAGACTGGGGAGGTGGGAACAAACCAGATGGGCTTCCCAAAGGAGGTGTCTGGGGTCAAGAAATAATAATAATTATGGTATTTGTTACACGCTTACTATGTGCCAAGCACTGTTCTAAGCACTGGGGTAGATACAAGGTAATCAGGTTGGTCACAGTCCCTGTCCCACAAGAGGCTCACAGACTCAATCCCCATTTTACAGATGAGGTAACTGAGGCACAGAGAAGTGAAGTGACTTGTCCAAGGTCACACAGCAGACAAATGGCAGAGCTGGGATTAGAAGGCTCAGGCATACACGAACAGATATAGACAGTCCAGGTACACATTAACTCATCTCAGACCCACGTCACTCTCTTCCCAGTTCTATGGGGGCGGAAGTAATAACAGTAATAATAATAATTGTGATATCAGTTAAGTGCTTAATGATGGGATCTGTTAAGTGCTCATTCGGTGCCAGGCACTGTACTAAGCACTGGGGTGGATACAAGCAAATCAAATTGGACAAGTCCCTGTACCAGCTGGGGCTCATGGTCTCAATCCCCATTTTCCAGGTGAGGTAATTGAAGCACAGAGAAGTTGAAACGACTTGCCCAAGATCACACAGCATACAAATGGCAGAGTTGTGATTAGAACCCAGGTCCTTCTGACTCCCAGGCCTGGACTCTATCCACTAGACTTCGCTACTCCTCAGCTTGGAGGTGGCAGGTCCGGGCTGCTGCCCTCTCTACTGATGCCTGTCCCCTTCCCCTCTCCAGGGCCCCAGGGATGGGGCAGTCACCCTGGGGGCTGGGAGATTCCCCAGTGTGATGTCAGAGCTTGAATTGAGGATGGGGAACCCCCCACACACACAACTTCCTGGCCACCCTGTTCAGGGAAGGAAGAGAAAGGAGGAAGGGGAGACTTCCTGTGGCCCCATCCTCAGCCTCTCTCAGACTTTGTCAGCAGATCTCCTTCCCCGAGTCTAACTGGAGCCCAGAAAGCGGGCTGGGGTCAAGGATGGGGGGCGCGGCAGGGCTGGGACAGAGGAGTTCCTCAGGGGATGGGCGCTGGACCGAGAAGAGGGGCATGGGAGAGGGCTGGGGTCCCAGGATAATAATGATTCTGGTATTTGTCAAGCGCTTACTATGTGCCAGGCACTGTACTAAGCACTGGGGTGGATACAAGCAAAATGGGTTGGACATAGTCCCTGTCCCAGATGGGGCTCACAGTTTCAATCTCCATTTTACAGGTGAGGTAACTGAGGCCCAGAGAAGTGAAGTGACTTGCCCAAGGTCACAAAGCAGACAAGTGGCAGAGCGGGGATTAGAACCCATGACCTTCTGACATCAGGCTTGTGCTCCATCCATTCCGCCATGCTGCTTGTTTAAGCAGGAGACTGGGGGGACAGGAGAGATGGATGGCAGAGGCTGGGGCCTGAGGTCCCCCACTACAATTCGTGAAGTGTTCCATCTTTTTTCTCACCCACATCCTGCCTCTGGCCTCTGAAGACTCTCCCTCTTCATATCCAACAGACTCTCCCCCTCTTCAAAACCTTAACGAAGACCCATCTCCTCCAAGAGACCTTCCCTGATAAAGCCCTCCTTTCCTCTTCTCCCTCTCCCTTCTCTGTCACTCTGACTCGCTCTCTTCATTCATCTCCCCCCTCCAGCCTCACAGCACTTATGTCCATTTCTGTCATTTATTTATTTATATTAATATCTGTCTCCCCTTCTAGACCATAAGCTTGTTGGGGGCAAGGAAGGTGTCTGTTATATTCTTCTATTGTATTCACCCAAGTGTGCTCTGCACACTGTAAGCGGTCAATAAATACGATTGACAGACTGACTACACAAGTCCCTCTGTCTCTCTGTAGCGGTGTCCACCTCCTCTCCCAGGGAGGGGTCCCGGTTACCCTCCACCCAAAATCTTGATGGGTCATTCACACACCCAACTGTCCCCTCCCTCTCCCCCGACCTGGCCGGCGTCGCTGGGCTGGAGAGACCCAGGCCCGGGGCGCCAGGCAGGAGAGGGAGATGTCGAAATAATGTCTAGGGTGGCCGGAGGTGGTGGTAGGGATAGGGAAGGAAATGGGGGGCCTTGGGTAATTCAGTGCTTTCTCCAATACTCTCCCAGTTATAAAAGCAGGCACGGACATTGGGAACTGGACCCAGAGGGCAGTCAGACATCCAGGAGCTGGGTGAGTTGGGGATCTGGAGCGGGGGGAGCTGGGGGTTTGGGGGTGCCTGGGTCCCATGCGCCGGGGCTGGAAGGGGAGCAGGGCGGCTAGAGGGTCCGGAACCTCCAGACGGGCCTGGGGGTAGGGGCTGGGGGAAGGGGCCGGCTCCCAATCTTTCTCAATGTCCTGGTTCCAGTCCAAAGAGAGGGTGTGGGAAATGGAGACGTCCCTAGGGGAGAGATTAACAATTAATCAATTAACCAAGAGCACGGTTCAAGCACCTTCCGTGGGCACAGCACTGTACTCAGAACCACAGAGGCCATAGTAGAGTGGTGGACATCATCATCCCTGGGTGTTTATTGAGCACTTACTGGGTGCAGAGCACTGTCCTAAGCGCTCGAGAGAGCACAACACAACAGAGCTCTAGACACGTCCTCTGCCGACAACGAGCTTACAGTCGAAAGGACAAGATCCTTTCCTGTAATTTAATAATAATAATTATTATTATGGTATTTATTAAGCGCTTACTATGTGCCAAGCACTGTTCTAAGCACTGGGGGGTAGATACAAGGTAATCATCTTGTCCCATGTGGGGCTCACAGTCTTAATCCCCATTTTACAGATGAAATCACTGAGGCACAGAGAAGTGAAGTGACTTGCCCAAAATCACACAGCAGACAAGTGACGGAGCCTGAATTAGAACCCATGACCTCTGCCTCCCAAGCCCATGCTCTTGCCACTAGGCCATGCTGCTGCTCTTATGCTTTTGCAAGGACTTGTGCTTTTAATAGGACTTTGCAGGTGGGGAGAGTCAAGGTCTGTCAGATATGAAAGGGGAGGGAGTTCCAGGCCTGAAGCAGGATGTGGCCGAGGGGTCGGCAGTGTAATAGATGAGATGGAGCTACAGGAGCAAAGTGTGCTGGCTGGGCTCTGGCAAGAAATCCGAGAGGTAAACCTGTTATGGGCAGAGAACATTTGATGTGAATATATCAATAATTCCATTTATTTTTACTGATGTCTGTTTACTTGTTTTGATGTCTGTCTCCCTGCTTCTAGACTCTAAGCCCAGTGTGGGTAGGGATTGTCCCTCTTTATTGCTGAATTGTACTTTCCAAGCGCTTAGGACAGTACTCTGCACACAGTAAGCACTCAATAAATATTATTAAATGAATGGGTGCTACTAATTCTACTGTATCATACTCTCTGAAGCACTTAGTACAGCGCTCTGCACATAGAGAACCCTCAATAGATACCATTGATTGTAAGGTAGGAGGGGGCAAGGTGATTGAGAGCTTTAAAGACTATGGTACAGAAATGGTAAAGGAATAAAACCCAGTGATCAATTTTTTTTTATAGTATCGGTTGGTCACTCAATCAGCCAGTCAATCATATTTATTGAGCGCTTTCCATGTGCAAAGCATTATACTAAGCCCTTGGGAGAGTACAGTATAATAATAAACAGACCCATTCCCTGCCCACAATGAGTTTACATTCTAGAGGGGGAACGCTTACTAAAGCATGGCCTAGTGGCAAGAGAATAATAATAATAATAATGTTGGCATTTGGGGCTTGGAAATCAGTGGACATGGGTTCGAATCCCTGATCCGCCACTTGGCTATGTGATTTTGGGCAAGTCACTTCACTTCTCTGTGCCTCAGTTACCTCATCTGTAAAATGGGGATTAAGACTGTGGGCCCCATGTGGGACAGGGACTGTGTCCACCTGGATTTGTTCGAATCCACCCCAACACGTAGAACAGTGCCTGGCACATAGTAAGCGCTTAACAAAGAGAAGCAGCGTGGCTCAGTGGAAAGAGCCTGGGCTTGGGAGTCAGAGGTCGAGGGTTTGAATCCCGACTCTGCCACTTGTCGGCTGTGTGACTGTGGGCAAGTCCCTTAACTTCTCTGTGCCTCAGGTACCTGTAAAATGGAGATTAAGACTGTGAGCCTCACGTGGGACAACCTGATGACCCTGTATCTACCCTAGTGCTTAGAACAGTGCTCTGCACATAGTTAGCACTTAACAAATACTAACATTATTATTAACAAATGCCAATATTATTATGTGTTAAACGCTGTTCTAACTGCTGAGGTAGGTCAATTGGTGGACTAAAGGAACTGAAGGTTTAGTGAGGTTGGCCATATCGGGGCTCCCACTACCCCGACCCCTGATCCCCCAATTCTCTCCGCAGCCACTCCCCGGTCTCCCACCTACCATGTTCAACGACTCCAGTTTCTCCTGCGCCCACCCCTCCGTGCTGGGCTACCGCTACGTGGCGGTGAGCTGGGGGGTGGTGGTGGCGGTGGCGGGCACGGTGGGCAACGCGCTGACCCTGCTGGCCTTCTGGGCCGAGCCCAAGCTGCGCACCCGCTTCAACGCGCTCATCGCCAACCTGACCCTGGCCGACCTGCTCTACTGCACCGTGCTGCAGCCCTTCTCGGTGGACACCTACCTCCACCTGCGCTGGCGGACCGGGGGCACCTTCTGCCGGACCTTCGGCCTCCTGCTCTTCGCCTCCAACTCCGTCTCCATCCTCACCCTGTGCCTGATCGCGCTGGGCCGCTTCCTCCTGGTGGCCCGGCCGGCGCTCTTCGGCCGCATCTTCTCGCGTCGCGGGGTGGCGCTGGCCGTGGCGAGCACGTGGGTGGCCGGGCTGGCCAGCTTTGCCCCGCTCTGGCGCGTGTTTGTGCTGGTCCCCGCCGTCTGCACCTGCAGCTTCGACCGCCAGCGCGGCCGCCCCTACACCACCATCCTCATGGGCTTCTACTTCGTGGTAGGCCTCAGCTGCATTGGCGTCTTCTACTGCCTCATCTACCAGCGAGTCCGCGGGGCCGCCCGGGCCCTCCGGCGCTACAGACTGTCCCGGCGCGGGCCCCCGACCCAGCCAGAGAATGCTCCCCCCGGCCACTACCGGGAGCTGGACAGTGGCCTGGCCTCTGGGGAACCATCGTCGGAGCAGTCCACCGGGCAGACGCAGGACGGGGAACGGGCCTCGGGGGACGGGGAGCCAGGGAAGGCCGTGGGGCCCGAGCCCTGGCGGGGGGCACCTCCCCGCGCGACGGCGCACACGACCACCGAGGGCCCTTCGGAGACCGGGAAGGTGACCCGCATGTGCTTCGTTGTCTTTCTCTTCTTCGTGCTCAGCTACATCCCCTTCCTGCTGCTCAACATCATCGACATGCGGGGCCGGGCGCCACGGGTCTTGCATATGATCTCCGCCAATCTGACCTGGCTCAACAGTTGCATCAACCCGGTGCTCTACGCAGCCATGAACCGCCAGTTCCGCCAGGCCTATGGTGCCGTGCTGCTCCGGGGTCGCCACAGCTTCGTCAGGCTGCGTTGAGACCCGCAGGAACCCCGGCATCCAAGCCCGCGGAGGCCACCCGATGCCGTTCCTTCCAGCTCCCAGGACTCACGCTGACCCGCAGGGCGGCCTGGGCAACCCAAGCCGCCTCGCTGGGCCTCATGGAGAGGAGAAATTCCCCACTCTCCCTCCCTCTCAAACTGTGTCCTGCAGCCGAGGAGCTCAACACTGGGGTTTGGCACAGAGTAGGCATTTAATACATTCCCTAATCATTAATTGGGGGCTGGGGGTGACAGTATTTATTATTGGTAATAAATCACTGACCCTCAGCTACTTCTCCCCGAGAGATCCTTCGCGGGGATGGAGCGGAGCAGGGTGCGAGGCGGATCCGAGGACAGGGTTGGAAAAAAAAATAGCAGCAGTGGACAGAGATTTTCGCTGCACCAAAAATTGTAACTAGGTGACCTCCGGGACCCCCAAGACCGCCACCCTTCCCGTCGGCCTCCAATGCCTCCCGTCCATGGCCCCCCCACCCCCTTTCCCTCTTCCTCTGTCACCATCCCTGGCTTGTGAAATAGGAAGGGGAAGGCTGTAGAGAGGCTGGGTGGGGGTGGGGATGTGGCCTCGGGAAGAATTATCCCCCCTAAAAGACCCCCTAGTCTGAGGGTGGGGGTGAAGGGGGAGGTCATGGGTTCTAATCCCGACTCTGCCACTTATCTGCTGTGTGGCCTTTGGCAAGTCATTTCACTTCTCTGGACCTCAGTTCCCTCATCTGTCAAATGGGGATTGAGACTGTGAGCCCCATGTGAGACAACCTGCTTACCTTGCATCCCCCCAGTGCTTAGAGAAGCAGTGTGACTCAGTGCAAAAATCACGGGCTTAGGAGTCAGAGGTCTTGGGTTCTAATCCCGGATCCACCACCTGTCAGCTGTGTGACTTTGGGCACTTAACTTCTCGGTGCCTCAGTTCCCTCATCTGTAAGATGGGGATGAAGACTGTGAGCCTCACGTGGGACAAACTGATGACCCTGTATCTACCCCAGCGCCTGGAACAGTGCTCGGCACATAGTAAGCGCTTAACAAATACCAACATAATTATTATTATAAGGACTGAGTCCAACCTGATTTGCTTGTCTCCACCCCAGCGCTTATTACAGTGCCTGGAACATAGTAAGCGCTCAACAAATACCATTATTATTATTATTATTATTATTATCATCATCATTATTATTATTACTCGCCCCCTCCCCTAAGAGCGCAGGGAGCTGCGACGAGGTCATGCACACAGATGGTCACCAGATGGCGCCACTTCCCTACAGTTTTCTCCAATTTGGACCGTTTTTCCGCCCCCCCCCCCACCTTGCACCCCCATCCTTAACATTCATTCATTCAATAGCATTTATTGAGGACTTACTATGTGCAGAGCACTGTACTAAGCGCTTGGAATGTACAATTCGGCAACAGATAGAGACCATCCCTGCCCATCGAAGGGCTCACAGTCTAATCGGGGGAGACAGACGGACAAAAACAAGACAACTTAATCATGATAAATAGAATCAAGGGGATGGGCACCTCATTAACAAAATAACACAAGACAACTTAATCACGATAAATAGAATCAAGGGGATGGACATCTCATTAACAAAATAACACGGGGCTGAGCCCAAGGGACCCCGGAATCCGGGCCTCCCCCACGGGTTGGGATGACCGTCGGGGACAATGGTCGGGGATCCTAGGACGTAGACCCAGAAAGGGCAGGGACTGTCTCTATCTGTTACCGATTTGTACATTCCAAGCGCTTAGTACAGTGCTCTGCACATAGTAAGCGCTCAATAAATACGATTGAATGAGTGAATTGAACAGAGTCATAGAGAGCGGCAGGAAAATGGATGAGACAAGGAAAGGAAGCAGGCTAAGAGACAGAGAGAGAGAGTGAGCCGCAGAGATGCAGGAAAATCTGAGAGATGGAAAGAATAGAGACAAAGGTACAGTACCAGAGACGGAGTGAGACTTGGAGGGAGGCACCATGATGTGTGAAAATCAGAGACAGAAAGGGCCAGAGACAAGTGGGGAACCAGAGACAGGGCAAGAGATAGGGTGGGGGATGGCACAGAGAGGGAAAAAGTCTCCCCTTTCCAGTTCTTACTTCACTCTGTTGCCCAGACCATCTTTCTAAAATATCAATCAACATACAAAGCAGTGCGGCTCAGTGGAAAGAGCACGGGCTTGGGAGTCCAAGGACGTGGGTTCTAATCCCCACACTGCCGCTTGTCTGCTGGGTGACCGTAGCCAAGCCACTTAACCTCTCTGTGCCTCAGTCACCTCATCTGTAAAATGGGGATTAAAACTGTGAGCCCCACATGGAACAACTTGATTACCCTGTATCTACCCCAGTGCTTAGAACAGTGTTTGGCACATAGTAAACACTTAATAATTACGATAATTATTATTATTAGCTACTCAAAATCCTCCAATCCTTGCTCATTCCTCTCCTCAGCAAGCAGAAACTCTTGCACTTCCACTCTCAAAGCACTTGATTAGCTTTCTCCCCCCACTACTTATCTTCACTCTTCTACCACTACAACCCAGCTCACGCTCGTCACTTTTTTTTCTGTTTTCATGGTATTTGTTAAGTGCTTACTACGCACCATGCACTGTACTGAATGTTAGAGTAGATGTAAAATAACCAGATTGGACACAGTCTCTGCCACATGGGGCTCACAATCCTAATCGACATTTTACAAATGAGGAACCTGGGGCACAGAGAGGTTAAGTGACTTCAGCAGATAGGTGGTGGAGCTGGGATTAAAAACCAGGTCCTCTGACTCCCAGGCTCATGTTCTTTCCATTAGACCACTAGATTTGGGTTCCAACCCCAGCTTTGCCCCTGAGCTGCTCTGTGACCTTGATCAAGTCGCTTGGCCTCTCCGGGCCTCAATTTCCTCATCCATAAAGTAGGGATCAGCTCCCTCTTAGAGTATGACTCCATGTGGGACAGGGGTAGATCCAATCTGATTATCCAGGATCTGCCCCAGAGCTTGATGCAATGCTTGGCCTGGAGTAATCAATCAATCAATTAATCAATTAATTGTTTTTATTGAGTTATTATTGTATTAAGCACTGTTCTAAGTATTGCATTAAGTGCTTGGGGGATTACAATATAACAGAGTTGGTAGGTTCTCTGTCCACAAAGAGCTTACAGTCTAGAGGGGGAGAGAGACATTAATATAAATAAATAAATTACAAATATGTACATAAGTGCTGCGGGGCTGGGGAAGGGGTGAATAAAGGGTGCAAATCCAACTTCACTTAATTCACACTATTATTAACTCAATAGAGATAGAATAAGACACAGAGAGACACAGAACTAGGCACAGAGACAGATGAGATACAGAGATGGATAGAAATAGAGGCAGAGAGACCCAGAATTAGAATCAGAGATGAAAAGAGCCACAAAGAGAAAAAGAGAGAGACACAAAAACCGAGACAAACCAGGGGATGGATTTGTGGAAACACAGAGAAGTGAAGACAGAGACTCAGAACCAGAGTAAAAGATGGAGGGAGATCCCAAGAGACATAGAAGTCGAGACAGATTGAGAGGGATGGAGGCAGACTGAGAGGTAGAGATGGAGAAACAGAAGAAGCAGAGATGGAAAGAGACGCAGAGGAACGGAGGGAAGCACAAGTGTATGTTCATTCGATCATATTTACTGAGCACTACGGTATGCACAGCACTGTACTAAATGCTTGGGAGAGTACAATATAACAATAAATGACATATTCCCTACCCACAACGAGCTTACGTCGAGACTATGTGTGTGAGGGGGTGGATTGTATGGCTTGGTGTGGGTGAGACCATGTCTTTGGTGTGACTGGAGTGAGTGTGAGGGTGTGGTGTAATGTATGGATTGGTTTGTGAGGCAGAATGTCTGTTGGTGTAACTAGCATGGGGGGGGGGGAGGGGGTGGATTATATGAATTGATTGTTATGAGCAGGGAATGTGTCTTTTTATTGTTGTGTATTGTACTCTCCCAAGGGCTTAGTACACTGTTCTGCACTAAGTAAGCACTCAATAAATACAACTGAATGAATTGATGCGTGTGTGAGACGGTGCGTTTTGGTGTGACTTGAGTGTGGGTAGTGTGTGTGGATTGTATGAATTGGTTTGTGTGTGTGCATACAAGAGACAAGAGTGCCTGTTGGTGCGACTTGAGTGTGTAGGGGGTGTGAATTGGTCTATGTGTGTGTGAGACAGTGTCTGTTAGGGTGACTTGCTTTGTTTTGTTATCTGTCTCCCCCGCTTCTAGAGCCTGTTGTTGGATAGGGATTGTCTATTTGTTACCGAATTGTACGCTCCAAGTGATTAGTACAGTGCTCTGCACACAGTAAGCGCTCAATAAATATGACTGAATGAAGTAACTTGAGTATGTGTATTGTATGGATTGGTTTATGTGTGCATGAGATACAGTGTCTGTTGGTGTGACTGTGTGGGGAGGAAAAGTATTTACGGTTGTGCGGCTGTTTACTTCCACGTGCCTGGAATTATTCTTGTGTTATTGGTGAGCACAAGTATCTGAGGATGTGCATGTGTGTCTGGGAGAGAGCATGTGTGTGATGTGTGACCTTGTGAGTGAATGTGAGAGTAGATGGGTGGGTGTGTAGGGGCAGGAGAGGAAGTAGGGAAGGGAGGGAAGAAGAAGGAGAGGGAATGGGAAGGGGGGAAAAGGAGAAGGGAAGAAGGAGAAAAAACACAATTTCCTAGTGGAAAGTCCATGGGTCTAAGGGTCTGAAAATGCAGGTTTCTGTGTGACGGTGAGCAAGACCTTTAATCTCTCTGGATCTTTGTTTCCTCATCGGTAAAAGAGGGATAATTATACCTCCTTTCCACGGATATTGGGAGAAGAAAAATGAGATAAGTAATTGGGAATAAAAGCACTATATAAAATCAAGGTATTGAATGCAATTGGATCCGTTCCCTTCAAGCACATGATAATCACCCCACCCTTATCCCCACAGCATTTATGTCCATGTCCTTATACACTGCCATTTCCACATTAATGTGTATCAATGCCTGTCTCCCCCCTAGACTGTAAACTCCTTGTAATAGCGGTATTTATTAAGCCCTTACAGTGTGCAGAGCACTCTACTAAACGCTGGGAAAGAGTGCACAGGTGGGAATTAGACACGGACCTGTCCCTCAAGTGCCTCACCATTTAACAATCTGTTCCTTGTGGCAGGGACGAGTGACTACTCTGTTATATTGTCCTCGCCAAAGCGCTCAGTACAGTGCCCTGCACACAGTAAGTGAGGAACAGAATGGCCTAGTGGAAAGAGCATGGGCCCGGAAGTCAGAGGACCTGGGTTCTATTTCCCATTCCTCCTCTTGTCTTCTGTGTGACCTTGGGCAAGTCACTTCGCTTCTCTGTGCCTCAGTTCCCTCATCTGTAAAATGGGGATTAAGACTGTGGGTCCCATGTGGGATAAGGACTGTGTCCAACCCAATTTGCTTGTATACACCCCAGCGCTCAGAACAGTGCCCGGCACATGGCAAGCCCTTAAATACCATTTAAAAAAATGCTTAGTAAATTCAATTGGCTCATTGATTGATTATCCGTGTGGATCTACGGGTGACTGGGCCACTGTCTCTGTATGGTTGCCTCGCTATGGCTGTGTATGATGTGTGTTTATGTTTGTGGAGGGGAGGTGTGTGCTTGTGTCTCACAGTGTATGTGAAAATGTCTATGTAAACGCAGAGGGGAGGAGGGTGAGAGACAGGTAAGAGAAGGTAGAGATTTATTACTCTATTTTATTAATGATATGCAAAGAGAAGCAGCGTGGCTCAGTGGAAAGAGCCCAGGCTTGGGAGTCAGAGCTCATGGGTTCTAATCCCAGCCCTGCCGCTTGTCAGCTGTGTGGCTTCGGGTAAGTCACTTGACTTCTCTGTGCCTCAGTTACCTCATCTGTCAAATGGGGATGAAGACCGTGAGCCCCACGTGGGACAACCTGATGACCTTGTATCCGCCCCCGAGCGCTTAGAACAGCACATAGTAAAGCGCTTAACAAATAGCATCATCATTATTATTATATATCTACGATTCTGTTTATCTATTCTGATGGCACTGATGACTGTCCACTCCTTTTGTTTTGCTGTCTCCCCCTTTTAGACTGAGCCTGTCGTTGGGCGGGGATGGTCTGTGTACATTCCAAGCGCTTAGTACAGTGCTCTGCATAGAGTAAGCGCTCAATAAATATGGTTGAATGAAAGATAGAGAAGGAGAAAAGGAGAAAAAAGAGAGGGAGAGAGTGTGTGTGAATGTGTTTTCTTTTTTCTTTTTTTTGGTCTTTTTTTTTTTTTCCTTTCTCTCCCTGGGTCCCCGCGTCTCCGTCTCCCGCGGGCAGATTTACGGCAGGGCCGAAGCCCTCCATTGGCTGACCGCTGACAGGAGCTGATTTAACGCCGCATCCCATTGGCTGTTCCCGACAGGTCGATTTACGAGCTTCCTTGCGATTGGTTGGGCCGTCGACGCCTTGATTTACAGTCCCGAGGATGGCGGGAGGGGGGAGAAAAAGAGAAGGGAGCTAAGCCAGCCCCCTCCCCTTACCCTTCCCTTCCCCCTCCTCCTTTCCAGCCTCCTCCTCCCTCCGGGCCTCTGCCCCTCTTTCTTTCTTTCTTTCTGCCTCCATCTCCTGGGTCTCTGGGCTGGAAGAGGGGAGGGGGCTTGAGGGGAGGGGGCTTGAGGGGAGGGGGCTGTAGCTGAGCCCTGCTCCCCCCTCCCCCCATCTCCAGCCCCATCAAATGCAGAATCCCGTAGCCTGGGGAGACCCCCCCCTCCTTCCCCCCTCTTTCCGAGAAATTGAGGAGAGGGAGGGCCCTGCGACCCCCGACCCAGAACCCCTGGCCTGCTCCCACCCCTGGGAGGCTATGGGGGTGGGGGGAGACAGCTAGAACGCGAAGAAGAAGAATAATGATAATGGTGGCTCCGCTTCCGGAAGGAAGCAGAGGCGGTCCTGCAGCTGGAGGGAGGAAGGTTAGACTGGAGGGAGGGTTCCCAGCAACCACCCTCTCCCCCACCCCCGGAGGGCCGCCCTCCAGGCCTCGCGGGGGGAGGGGGCGGCAGGATGACCAGCCTGGACTTTCCCCGACACCCTCTTCGGGGGTTGGAGAGAGACAGAGGGAAAAGCTTGAAATAATAATAATGATGGCGTTTGTTAAGCCCTTACGACGTGCCCAGCACTGTTCCAAGAGCTGGGGTGGATACGAGGTCACTAGGTTGTCCCGCGTGGGGCTCACGGTCTTCATCCCCATTTTCCAGATGAGGTCACTGAGGCCCAGTGATGTTGTGACTTGCCCCAAGTTCATTCATTCATTCAATAGTATTTATTGAGCGCTTACTATGTGCAGAGCACTGTACTAAGCGCTTGGAATGTACAAATCGGTAACCAGCCGACAAGTGGCGGAGTCGGGATTAGAACCCACGCCCTCTGACTCCCAAGACGGTGCTCTCTCCCCCCCGGATAATTGAAAAAAAACCCCAAACCCCAGACCAACCCCCACTCCTCCGGGAGGGGGAGGAAGGAGGAGGGTCGTTGGTTCTGGAGGGGAGGGTCAGCTTTTCCCCCGTCTCAAAGGGAGGACCCCCTGGGAGGAGCTGGGACGCCTGGGACCCCGGGCCTTCCCTCTGGGGGACCCCCGGAGAATCGAGGGGGAGAGAGGGCCGAGGGCTGGCCCTTTAAGAGTCGATTTCGGGGTCAGGGAGCCGGGGGGAAGGAGTGATGTAAGAAGGCGGGCGAGCCGGGAGCCGGAGATTGATGCTAATGGCCGGAGGTGCCTAAGTAGCCGTCTCTTTAAAAGTCATTTTCCGATCCGTCTTCCCCTCCCCCAGCCGCCTTACCCGTTAAATCTAGCTTCTGGGGCGGGATGGGGGGGAGGGGAGGGGGCTCGCCTCCGCCCCTCCCCCCACCCCGGGTCCTTTGTTCTCTCCCCGTCGCCGCCCGGAGCCCCCGCAGCAGGCCGGATGGAAGTTAGACTGCTGGAAGGACGGAGGTCAGCCGAGAAGCCTCAGTTCCCTCCCCCAGCAGGCGGTGTTGGGCCTGGAAGGGACACCGGATTTCATTCGTTCATTCAATAGTATTTATTGAGCGCTTACTATGTGCACAGCACTGTACTAAACGCTTGGAATGGACTTCGAAGGCCCAAAGTGCCCTGCCTCCCGGGGGTGGGGGAGGCTGGGGGTCAGGGTGGTCGCCCCATCTCCTTTCCTGCCCCTTGGGGGCCTGGAACCATTACCCACTCGCCCCCAGGCGAGTCGCGCCCATGGGCGAAGGGCAGGAATAATTAGGGTATTTGTTAAGCGCTTCCTATGTGCCAGGCACTGTTCTAAACGCTGGGGTACAAAGAAGGTAATCAGGTTGTCTCACGTGGGGCTCACAGTCTTCATCCCTGCTTGCCAGATGAGAGAACTGAGGCACGGAGCCGTGAAGTGGCTGGCCCAGGGTCGCACACCGGACAAGTGGCGGAGCCGGGATTAGAACCCACGGCCTCTGACTCCCAAGCCCGTGCCCTTTCCACTAAACCACGCTGCTTCTCAACCTTCTGGGAAACAGCCGCCCCCGGCCCCCGCTGGCACCGAAGGCACCGAGCCAACGACGGGAGTTACGGTAACTCTCCTCCCAGCGCGATCCGGGGACAAAGGGCGAGGGTCACGCCAGTCATCCCCCGGCCTCCGGATGAGACCCCTGGCTCCCCTCCTTTTCCCCCACATGAGGCCCTCAGGATTTCCCGGGAAATCGCAGTCTTTGCCCCTTCCTCCTCTTAACCTTCCCCCCAGTCGGGAAATCCTTTCTACTGTCTAATCTTCATCCCTCTTACTGCTGCTGCTTCTGATTCTGCCTCCGGGGCAGTCGGTCGTCACTGCCCTCAGGCTAATCTTCACCAGGGTTTAGTACAGTGGCTGGCATAGAGTAAGCGTTTAACAAATGCCCCTCCCACCGCCAAAAGGAACAAGCCCAATTCCCCTCCCGTAGGACGCCAGGGGTCCCAGCCCTCAGGGCCCTAAGCCCCCAGCCCCACTTCCCCACCCTCAGCCATAAATCCTGAGTCTCTCCCGCGCTCTCCGAGGGCCCCTGGCCGGACCAGGGGTCGGGGGTCACCGTGCTGAAGACTGGGGGAGGGGTTGTTGGAAGCATTCCTGGAGGAGGATTCGCTGGAGAGGACGGGGTTGGGAGTGAGATCCCCTTCCCCTCTTGGGGCGAGATTGCCTGCAATCAGTCAATCAATCAGCCGTATTTATTGTGTGTACTTTGTGCAGAACAGTGTACTAAGCGTTTTGAGAGAATACACTAGAACAGTTGGTAGATATGTCCCCCCGCTGTGTCATTTGGGCCGCCAGATTCACTCTCAGTCCCGACTCCTTCTCCTCGGGCCTCTGTCTCTCCTTTGTCTGCCAACCTCTTTCTGTTCCCTGGCCTAGACCCCACGATGGGAGGGGGTTTCCTGCCGGGTCCTGGAGGGGGCTGGGGCGGGAGGAGGCCGGGGTCGGGGTGCGGAACAGCCTCGCCAGGAGACTGGGGAATGGAGGGAGGGAGAAGGGGGGTATGGGGAAGTTGGGGTTCTCTGGGGTCAGCAGACAGGGCAAGTGGGGTCACGGATAGACAGAACACAACAGAAGTGGGGGCCCCGGAGGAGAGTTTGGCCGGTGGTGGCCTGAGTCGAAGGAGGGAGCCTCCCCTTCCCAGGAGGATGAGCTAAGCCCTTGCCCCCTGCCCGCTTGTCACTGATGTAACTGCGCAACGCAGTGTCTAAAATACTAGCCTGCCCTCCCCGCCCTCTGTCCTCTCCTGGGGGACCCGCCAGGGAGAGAAGGGAGGGAGAGACAGGAGATCGTGGGGTGAGGGGGCGGCTGGAGGGAGGCAGGGGTCGGGTTCCTTCTCCAGCCCTTTATCGACCCCGAGGGGACTAACTCTACCCCGGCGGAGGAGGGAGGGGGAGAAACGTCCACATCTGGAGGGCAGCTGTGGGGCCGGGCCTCCCTCCTTCCCAAATCCAGCAGGCTCCAGCCCTCCACATATCTACAGCCTCCTGCAACCCCGCCTTCTCCAGGAAGCCCTCCCCGACTAGCTCCTCGCACCCAGACTTTTAAAACCATCGGCCACCGCGGACCCTTAATGCGGTATTTGGGTCTGTCTACGTGTTGATTCAGTCACACATTCAGTATCTATTGTGAATTCTATTAGTGAATAATTTTATGTCCAGCTTCCCGGATAGAGTGGAAGCCTCCTGTGAGCGAGGAAATGCACGTGTCACTTCTTTGGGTTGTACTGTGCCCTCGGTGCCTAGTACATTGAACTGCATCCAGCGGGCATTCCATAAATAGCTTTTTTTGGTAATATTTAAGTGCTTACTAAGTGCCGGGCTCTCTATTAAGTGCTGGGGTTGGGCACAGTCCCTGTCCTACATGGGATTCACATTCTTGGTTGCTGCTATTTCCAGGCAGGGACCCAGAGCCGGAACTGCCCGGGGTCTTCCAAAGGGTGGAAAGAAGGAGCGATACAGAGATCTTGGACACAGACGCCACAGGACATCAAGTCCACAGGAATCAAACCCGATCGCCGGTCAGAATTCTGGTCCGTGGGGCCCGATGTGCAGGTTTTATTAGAGGTAAGAGGTGGATGGAAGTAAGGAGAGCTAGCAGAGGGGTGCAGACCATAGGAACACTCTCCCCTGACCCTGACTCAGTTTCCCCCTCCTCTCCAATGGTCAGAGGTAGGCTGGAGACTGGGGAAGGATCACCCTCTGGAGTGGAGGCAGCTAGCCTGCCTGCGGCGATGGGGAAGAGGCAGATAGCCCGTGCCGTGCCCGTGCCCGTGTCTAGGGTTGTGGGGAGGGGGAGGTGGTGGCTAGCCGGCATGCAGGGGGATGTGGGGAGGGGGAGGAGGCTGGCTATCTTAAATGGGGGGAGGGGAAGAGGCAACTAGCCAGCTTGTGGGGCTGTGGGGAGGGAGAGGAGGTGGCTAGTCCATGTCCGGGGGAAAGGGAGGAGGCGATTAGCTGGTATGCAGAGGGGTTTATGGGGAGAGGGAGGAGGTGTCTAGCTGGCATGTGGGATGGGGAAGAGATGGCTAGCCTGTGTTTGGGGGGAGGAGGTGGCTACCTAGTGTGTGGGGTTGTGGAGAGGGGGAGGCGGCGACTACCTGGCGTGAGGGGTTGCGGGGAGGAGGCGGAGAGTCCAATGGGGCGTGTTTGGTGGTGGGGAGCAGGGATTGTCATAGCGAGGACGTGCGCTGGGCAGCTAAATAGATAAATCTCCTGAGCTCCGACCATATGGGGGCCCAAATCCGGCAACCGCTCTGGCTCGCTCGATTGTGCCCGATAAAGGTGGGGCGGGGGCACGGGGGGCTTCTTTAAGCCACTCTTACGGTCTTCTGGAGCAGAGCTGGGGGCTGCTCTGACTAGCTCTGGAGCCGAGCGGAGCGCCGGGGCCCGGGCTGGGGGCTTCAAATCCTCACACGCGCGCAGGTGTGCGTTTCCTGGATACTAATGGCCCAGGCGGGGGAGGAGGCAGCCCCCATCCCCATTTGCTGAGCGAGGGAATGGCGGCGGTACATTAAGGTGGGGGGTGGGGAGGAGGTGAGAGAGAAATGATACCAGGTTGGGAAGGGGGGGCAGCTGGGAAAAGGAGGGGAGGGGCCGCCTCACCACACAAAGGCAGTTAGAGTGGAAAGGGAGTTTTATTCTCCTCTTGCTGGACTGCACCGCCGCCCCCTCCCCCAGCCCAGCGTTGGAGGCAGGGTGGAGGGGAGCCTGCCGCCTCACGGGTCCCCAACCCTGCCAACCCAGACCCCACCGGCTCCCCCAGAGGAGGGGAGGGTTAAGGTGGGGCTGCGGAGTGCAGGACGCATAGGGGGAGGGGGCTTCTGGGGAGGAGGGGACCCCCCCCCCAAGCCTGGGCTGAGATTGAGTAGGGACCTTGAGCTCGTCCCGGTCAGGCCCTGGCTGGGGCCAGGCAAGCGCCCCTCCTCCCTCCTCTGGGGGATGTGCAGCGGATGAGGGGTGGGGGCGGCACACAGTGAGCCTAAGGGCAACAGAAGGGGTGAGGGGAGTGGATGAGGGCCCCCCTCCACCCCGGGATCCCTGGGCTCCCGGACAAGGGAGGAGCGGGCGTCTGGCTGGAACTTCACCGCAGCAGGGACCACTTGATCTGCTCCTTCGCTGACTGCAGCACCTGGGGAGACAGGTCAGGGGTCAGAGAGGGTGAGGGAGGGCTCAGGGTGGGCTTCACCTGGGAGTCCCCGTGGCAACCCGCAACCCCGCAGTTGTGGAACGGAACTGACAATCTTGGACTGGGTAAAGCCGGGCACGGGCAGATGGCGGCAGGGCCACGAGCCCGGCTGCCACAGGCAGGAGGCTGGCTGGGTTGGGTCCAGGGCGTGGTGGGGTCCACCCAGAGGGGCCTGGACGGAGCTGCCCGTTGGGGTACTGACCTGAGACACAGTCTGCTCTGTGAGGGGGACATCTTCACCCTGCAATAGAGGGACGGTCCGTGGGGGCGGGGCCGGAGACAGAGGACAGGAATGCTGTCCCTCCCCCCTTGGCTTAAGCGGCCTGGCCCTTTCTGACCCTGGGAGGTGACGGGCTGGCCAATGGGCCCCCTCAACCCACCCTCCCTTCCGAGTTACCCTGAAACCCCCAGCCCGGTTTGCCCGTCCATCCTCTCTCCGGCCCTGGGGTCAGAGCAGACTCTCTAAATCCCGGCTCCCTGAGCTGGGGGGAGAGGGGTACGGGGGTGGCTTGCGGTGGGGAGGGAGGTTTTTGCAGGATTGGCTGGGCAGCGGCAGCAACAGCGGCATGTTAATTCCGGGATGTAAAGTGCTGCGACTGCAGCTGGGGAGGGGAAGGAGGCGGAGGGGAGGGGGAGAAGGAAGGAGGGAGAGAGGGGGGTGTTCTGTATGCGGGGAGACATATGTTCGAGAAGATTAAACCAAGCTAACAGCCCCATGGTGGGGATGGCGGTAGTCCAGGGGAGAAGGTGTTCGCCTGCTAAGCAGCTTGGCCCTGTACCCGCCTGGCAAAGGTCAGAAGCGGGACACGCTGAGACACGCCGGACCCAGGGGTATAACTCCTCCCCCTCAGAGGGTCTGCATCTCCCCAGGCTCCCTTAACTTCCCCCCATGCCGCCTCTGGCAGGGGGGTACTCAGCTCAAAGGTCTTCACCTCAGCTGCTTTGGCAGCAAAGGGGACTGAATTTAGAGCTGAGAAAGGGGTGCCGAGGGGTTGGCACTTGGTGAGCGGGGAGGCCAGACCCCTGCCCCTCAGCGGGGCGGATGGGGCACCCCTTACCCGTAGAGCCACTCTGTGTACCACCTGCTGCGGATCACTCTCCAGGACGACTCTGTCGAGACCAAGTGGAAACGTTGCGGTGTGGAGTCGGGGGGTGGGCCGGAGGCTAGGGCAGTCCGTACCCTGCCCCACACGTCCCCACCTCCCTGGAAGATGGAAGTTGGGGCAGCAGAGGGAGCCGCGGGGTGAGACGCCGGCTGGCCTGGGACTCACCCCCCATCCACGATTTCATCCACGGCCAGGAATAGCCCCTCCATGTTCTCCAGCAGCGCCCGCTTCTCCACGTTCTTCCTGGGGGAGCCGGGGTGGGAGGGGGGAGTCGGGTTAGTCGGATGAGATGGAAGTACCTGGCCCTCAAGCGTCACCTTTGATTCCCTCCCCAGAT
This sequence comes from Ornithorhynchus anatinus, assembly GCF_004115215.2. Classification (NCBI taxonomy): domain Eukaryota; kingdom Metazoa; phylum Chordata; class Mammalia; order Monotremata; family Ornithorhynchidae; genus Ornithorhynchus; species Ornithorhynchus anatinus. The sequence continues at coordinate 57,947,805 of NC_041737.1, read as the reverse complement.
CCTACGCAGATGCTGCCGCGACTCCTGCCCGTCGGCCCCTCAGTCTTCTCCTGCTTAGAGATGCTGAAAGGGGCCCGGGAGTCGGACCACCAGGAGCCCATGCTGGGAGCCGGAGGTTTGCGGAGGTGAAGGCACTTGGGGTGATGGTCCGGACCTCTCTTCGCTGGCGGGAGGTAGAAAACCCCAATCCAGCTCAGCCCCAGCCCCTGATCCCCGCCCGCGCTCGGCCCTGCTCACCTCAGCATCTGGCTCAGCGAGTCAAAGAGGCAGTTCAGGACGGCCATGAGCATCAGCTGGGGACCGGGAGGGGGTGGTGTGAGCAGGAGGGTAGCCGCAGTTGCCCCACGCCCGCCCATCCATCCCCAAGGGATCCAGGCGACCCCGGCAGCCTCGCTGCTCTCCCTCCCTCCCTCCATCCCTCCCGGCCACTTCCCCGAGGAGCGGAGCAGGCCTGCGACAAAGCAAGGGATGGGGTCGGGGAGACGCTGGCCGGGGCTAGGCTGGGGCTGGGGAGGTGGGGTCAGGCCAGGCCTGGTACCCGCCCCGTGAAGCCAGGAAGCATCCAGGGGTTGCAGGCCCCGGACCGGGCAGGCCGCCCCATCTCTGGGGGAGGGAGGAGCCAAACCCGTGGGGCTGGACCAGGTGGGTCAGGCCTTAAACCTGAGGTGCCCCTGGGTGTTGGGCTGAGACCTGTTGGCCTTAAACCTGAGGCTGAGCTGGTGCACACCTAGCCCAGCAGAGGATGTGGGGAGACAGGAGTGGTTAATAGTAATAATTAATGATGCTATTTGTTAAGCGTTTATTACACGCCAGGCACTATACTAAGCGCTGGGATGGGCACATGCAAATCGAGTTGGACACAGTCCTTGTCCCACGTGGGGCTCACAGTCTGTCCCCATTTTACAGATGAGGTAACTGAGGCACAGAGGAAGTGAAGTGACTTGCCCAAGGTCACACAGATAAGTGGCGGAGCTGGGATCAGAACCCATGACCTTCTGCCTCCCACGCCTGCTCTCTTCCACCAGGCCATACTGTTTCTCCTTTTGACCACTCCAGGGCCTCTAAAGGTGGGGGTGGGGGGAAAACACCGGTGGGCAACCCCTAGCCAGCTCTCTGGGATGGATCCGGGGTAAAGTGGGGGTGGGAGCCAATCCCGTTGTGGAGGTGGGGTCCGGCAGGCAACCATCACACGACTCCGAGCGTCCTGGGGTCTCATGGGACCCTGAGTGTGGGTTGGGGTGAGGGGTTGGACCAGGGGAGACACTGGAGGCGGAGGCCAACCCCCAGATGTGGAGGTCAGGGTCCGGCAGGTGGCCAACACACGGCTCCTCTGAGTGTCCTGAGGACTCGTGGGAGCCCGAGTGCGTGAGGGGCAGGTATTTTCGGGGAGGGGGCCTCACCTCATTCTCGAAGGAGCTGCCAATGACGTAAAAGTACAGGTCAATGCTGCTCTTGTAAACCACCGTCAGGCCTTCCAGCAGCGCAATCTCGCCTGGGGGTAGGGGCCGGTGAGCCCAGGGGGGCTGGCGAGCCCGGGGAGGGTGCCCGCTGGCCCCCCCACTTCCTCACCCCCAACCCCCTCCACGGGGCTGGGCGGGGCCTCCTCCGGAGGTGAGGAACGGCAGCAGCTGCCAGCCTGCCCGCCCGCCCGCCCGGTCACCTTTCCGGGCGCTGTCATTCACCTGCCTTAATGGATGCGGTACGCTAAATGGAGCCGCAGTTAAACCCGTCAGGCGAGGCCCATAAATCCCGGGCCCAGACAGCCCACCCGCGGCCCGCCCCCACCGCCACCCTATTCCCTCTCTCACGCTCTCCCCTCCTCATTACGCTTCTGAAGAGTTTATCGCGGGGAGTCACAGTCGCCCCCTCCCCGCCCCACAGGGACCCCCGAAGGGTGGAGAGGGGAGGGAAAGGGGTGGCGGAGGAGGCGGGACATACTGTCTGTCCGGTGCGTCTTGTTGAAAATGTTTTTCTCGAAGGCTTTCTGCTCCTTGACGCTGGGGTACGTGTCGTCGTAGTACTGAGGTGGGGGAGAGGAAAGGGGTGTCAGCGGATGTGGGGGGGAGCTGGTGTGGGTTGGGGGGGCACAGGGATGGTCCTTTTCCACCACTTCCTCTCCCTCTCCACCCTCGGGGTCGGCAGCTCCCCCAGATGAGGGGGCGTGGGCGTGGGATGGCTGTTTCCGAAGGGCCTGGTTACAACCAATTACGGGGGATTGGTGGTGGGGGGGTGGTTTGGGTGGGGGATGCAGAGGGGGCATCTGGTGCATTCCACACTAATCTGTACCTGCTGATTGATTTATGCTGTGCTTGGTCCCCTGGAGCCGGAGGAATTTTGCAGAGAGGGAGAGGGCGAGGGAGGGGGCGGGCAGGAGGCCCCCAGGGGTGAGGGGGAGAAGAGGGGAGACTCGGACCCCTGGGGGCGGGGGGGCCAAGGGGTACCTCACCTTGGCGAAGAGGCGTTCCCCGTCGTTATCCAGGATCAGGATGGCCTTGACCGTGTACAGGGAGGGTTCCTGGAGAGACATGGACCCTGCCCATTAGAAGCACCTCAATCTTGGACTTTGGGATACTCGATATGTGCCCCACCCTTAACCCCACAGCACTTACGTACATATCGCTAAATTACAGATTACAAATTACATCTTCATTCCAATTAACGTCTGTCTCCCCCTCTGGACTATAAGATCGTTAAGGGCAGAATTACCGCTAATTCTTTTGGAGCATACTCACCGTAGCGCTTAGCTCAGTGCTCTGCACATAGTAGTAATAATAATAATGATTATTTGTTAAGCACTTACTATGTGTCAAGCACTGTTCTGAACGCTGGGGTAGATACAAGGTAATCGGGTTATCTCACATGGGGCTCACAGCCTTAATCCCCATTTTACAGATGAGGTCACTGAGGCACAGAGAAGTTAAGTGACTCGCTCAAAGTCACAGAGCTGATAAGTGATGGAGCCGGGATTAGAACCCACAACCTCTAACTCCCAAGCCCGGGCTCTTTCCACTAAACCAAGCGCTCGATAAATAACACTGATTGGTTATTATCGACAGCCCCTGCCTTTCCCCTCCGCAACATTCGGCAGTCCATCTCCTTCCAGATCCAGTTGGGAGTGGGGGAAACGGGGATTCGAACGAACCCTGGATGGGTGGCGATGGGAAAGGTGGAAGGGCCTGGACCCCAGGGGTCTCAGGCTTGATGGGAGTGGGCGGCTGCTCGATCCTGGAGCTGGGGAGGGGGTCGTCCACGACGAGGGAGACGAGGGGCCAGGAGGGAACCCCTGCAGCGCAGTGTGGAGACCCCGAGCTGGAGGGGGCCTAGAATGGGCCGCCACACCCCCTCCCCTGCCCCCACTGCTCCCCATCCTTCCCCCCAGGCCCGAGGCAGTGGCAGGGGGTGGGTGAACCCCCTCTTCTGTGTGTGGGGATGCTGGCCGCCAGGGTCCCCCCCACCAACTGCTCCCCATCCCTCCCCAGAGGCCTGAGGTGGTGGCAGGGGGTGGGCGAACCCTCTCCAGGGTTTGTGGGAACCCTGGCCATGGCAGGCCATCCCCCCCAATCCCAACTGCTTCCCAGGCCTGAAGCAGGGGGTGGGCAAATTCTCTCCTGTGTGTGTTTGGAGATGCTGGCTGCCAGGCTTCCCCGGCAGCCCCCAACCGCTCCCCGTCCCTCCCCAAAGGCCCGAGGCAGCGGCAGGGGGTTGGGGAACCCTCTCCTGTGCACCGCCCCCAACCCTGTTCCCCATCCCCACCTGAAGGCCCGAGGCGGCAGCAGGGGAAAGGCAAACCCTCTCCTGTGTGCGGATGGACACTGGTCGCCCAAAACACACCCCAACTGCTCCTCATCCCTCCCCAAAGGCCGGAGGCGGTGGCAAGGGGGTGGGCGAACCCTCTCCTGTGTGTGTTGGCCGCCCAGTGGCTCCTTTGTGGCTCCTTTGTGCCGAGCAGTCGCTGGGGAGACACAAAGGGATCCTTTTTCCCTCAGGCTGCAGCGGGAGGGGGAGGGGATTGGGAAGGGGGCCGTCCAGCCTCTCACACCTTTGCTGTCTAAGCACAATATCCGTCAGTCGATTATAATAATAATAATAATTGTGGTATTTGTTAAGCACTTACTATGTGCCAGGCACTGTAGTAAGCACTGGGGTGGAGACAAGCAAATCGGTTTGGTTACAGTCCCTGTCCCACATGGGGCTCACAGTCTTAATCCCCGTTTTACAGTTGAGGTAACTGAGGCATGGAGAAGCCAAGTGACTTGCCCAAGGTCACACAGCAGACAAGTGGCAGAGCCGGTGGATACAAGCTAATCGGGCTGGACACAGTCCATGTCCCACATGGGGCTCACAGTCTCAATCCCCATTGTTTTACAGTTGAGGTAACTGAGGCACGGAGAAGTGAAATGACTTGCCCAAGACCACGCAGCAGACAACTGGCAGAGTAGAGATTAGAACTCAGGTCTTCTGACTCCCAGTCCCGTGCTCTATCCAGTAGGCCACGCTGCTTCTGCAAATTAATCAGGTTGGACGCGGTCCCTGCCCAAAATGGGGTTCACAGTCTAAATAGGAGGGAGAAAAGGACACTTGGGTTCTAATCGTGGCTCTGCCATTTGCCTTCTGTGCAGACTTCTTTGGGCCTCAGTTTCCTCATCTGTAAAATGGGGGTGAAGTTACTTGTTCTGCTTCTCATTTACACTATGAGCCCCGTGCAGTACTGGGACAGTTGTCCAGTCTACTTACATGACATCTAATAAGTACAGAGCTAGGCACGAGGCGCTTAGCAAATATCGCGACTGTTTGTATTATTGGCAAAAGACAGGGGTTGGTGATGGAGTGAGGAGCGGGCCTGCAACACGGCCTAGTGGTAACAGTGTGGGCCTGGGAGTCAGAATAATAATAATACTGGTGGTATTTGTTAAGCGCTCACTATGTGCCAAGCACTGTTCTAAGCGCTGGGGGGGATACAAGGTAATCGGGTTGTCCCCCGTGGGGCTCACAGTCTTAATCCCCATTTTACAGATGAGGAAACTGAGGCCCAGAGAAGTTAAGTGACTTGCCTAAAGTCCCACAGCTGACATGTAGCAGAGCCAGGATTAGAACCCATGACCTCTGACTCCCAAGCCCGTGCTCTTTCCATTGAGCCACGCTGCTTCTCCTAAGGACCTGGGTTTGAATCCCAACTTTGCCACACATGTGCTGTGCGACTTTGGACAAGTCGTTTAACTTTCCTGTGCCTCAGTTCCCTCATCTGTAAAATGGGGATGAAGACTGTGACCCCCATGCGGGACAGGGAAAGTGTCCAACCTGATCAGCTTGCATCCGCCCCGGCTCGTAGAACAGTGCTTGACACAAAGTAAGCGCTTAACGAATAACCATCATCATCATCAGACCTTGGGGGACTGGGCAGCCCCCTCCATCACTCCCACTCTATCCTGAAACAAAGCAGCATGGCTTAGTGGCAAGAGCCCGGGCTTGGGAGTCAGAGGTTGTGGGTTCTAATCCCGCTCCACCGCTTATCTGCTGTGTGACCTCAGGCAAGCCACTTCACTTCTCTGGGCCTCAGTTACCTCTTCTGCAAAATGGGGATTAAAACCACAAGCCCCACGAGGGACGACCTGATTACCCTGTGCTTAGAACAGTGCTTGGCACGCAGTCGTCATTATTATTATTATTATCCCACGCTAGCTGGGCATCATTCTCCACTGGGCTCAAGGACGGGTGACCACCTCTCTCTCTTTCTCTCTCTCCCTCCTTCTGTTGCCAACTCCCTCCTGCTTCCTTCCCACCCCCACGGTGGCCCGTGGCCGGCCTCTGGAGAGGTAGGGGCCTGGCCGCCGGCCATAAAGCAGACCTGGTTCAAGGCTCCGGAAGCCATTACTGATAATGCTGTTCCCGTTAGAAGTTTTCGCCGAGAGGCCGGTTTATAAATAACGGCGGCGCCAGCTCCGGGCCCAAGCCCGCGGTGGCCGGGCGGGTGGGCCGTCTTTCTGCAGCCCCGGAGACCCAGTTCTGGAACGCGCTGACACCCTCGTTTCATTTCTCATTCAGTCGTATTTATTGAGCGCTTACTGTGTGCAGAGCACTGTATCAAGCGCTTGGGAAGAATATCATAGAACAATAAGCAGACACAGTCCCTGCCCACAGCGAGTTTACAGTTTAAAAGGGGAGAGGGACATTTAAGAGAAATCAATAAATGACATATATGGACATAAGTGGTGTGGGGCTGGGAGGAGGGATGAACAAAGGGAGCAAGTCAGAGTGACACAGAAGGGAATGGGAGAAGAGGAGAGGAGGGCTTAGTCAGGGAAGGCTTCTTGGAGGAGCCAGGAGTAGAACCCATGACCTTCTGACTCCCAGGCCCGTGTTCTATCCACTATGCCACCCCTTAATAATAATAATTGTGGTATTCTGTTAAACACTTACTATGTGCTAGGCACTGCACTAAACACAGGGGTGGAACACAAGCAAATTACTTTGGGCACAGTCCCTGTCCCACATTGGGCTTACAGTCTTAACCCCCATTTTAGAGATGAGGGTACTAAGGCCCAGAGAATAATAGTAATAATAATTATGGTATTTGTTAAGTGCTTACTATGTGCCAAGCACTATTCTAAGCCCTGGGGTAGATACAAGGTAAGCAGGTTGTCGCATGTGGGGCTCACAGTCTTCATCCCCATTTTACAGATGGGGTAACTGAGGCACAGAGAAGTGGCCTGCCCCAGGTCACACAGCAGACAAGTGGCGGAGCCAGGATTAGAACCCATGTCCTCTGACTCCCAAGCCCGTCCTCTTTCCACTAAGTCACACTGCTTCGTGACTTGCCCGAGATCAGTGCTTGGCACAAAGTAAGCGCTTAATAAGTTTATTATTATTGTCATCGAAGCGACTCCATGGATCAACTTTCTCCACAACGTCCTGTCCTCTGCCATAATCCACAACCTTCCTAATGGTTCTTCTGTTATCATCGTTATGGTCTCTATCCATCTAGCTGCCCGTCAGCCTCTTCCACATTTTCCCTGGAATTTTCCTAGCATTAGTGTCTTCTCCAGAGAATCAGTTCTCCTGACGATGTGTCCAAAATCCACTAATCTAAGTCGAGTCACTTGGCCTTCCAAAGCCCTCTTTGGTTTATAATTTGCTCTATAATCCATTTGTTTGTCTTTCGGGCAGCTCGTGGTATTCGCAAAAGCCTTCTCCAACACCACATTTCAAAAGAATCGATGTTCTTTCTATCCTGTTTTCTCACCGTCCAGCTTTCGGATCCATACGTGGTCACTGGAAACACCACAGAGTTGACAATTTGTATTTTTGTACCATAATTGTTACGATAAGCGTTCGGTAGTGCTCTGCACAGAATCTGAGCAGGGAATGTGGCTGCTTATTGTTGTATTGACCTCTCCCAAGCACTGACTTAGCACAGTGCTCTGTACACAGTAAACGCTCAATAAATTCGACTGAATGAACGAATGAACGAATGAAGAGCTCAGTGAATACAACCGAATGAATGATATTATGATAAGCGTTCGGTAGTGCTCTGCACAGACTATGAGCAGGCAATGTGGCTGCTTATTGCTGTATTCTCCCAAACGCTGACTTAGCACAGTGCTCTCCACGCAGTCAGAGCTCAATAAATTCAATTGAATGAATGAATGAACAAACAAATGAAGAGTGCATTGAATACGGCTGCATGAATGAAGAGTTCGAGAAACGATTGACTAGAGAAGCAGCATGGCTCAGTGGAAAGAGACCGGGCTTGGGAGCCAGAGGTCATGGGTTCGAATCCCGCCTCTGCCCCTGGTCAGCTGGGTGACTGGGGGCGAGTCACTTCACTTCTCTGGGCCTCAGTGACCTCATCTGTCAAATGGGGATGAAGACCATGAGCCTCACGTGGGACAACCTGATGACCCTGTATCTCCCCCGGCACTTGGAATGGTGCTCTGCACATAGTAAGCGCTTAACAAATACCAACATTATTATTATTAACAAATACCAACATTATTATTATTCCCCCTCCCCCCACCTTTCCCTCTCCTCCTCCCCCTCTCCCGTCCCACCCCCTCAGCACTGTATTCGCTCAACTGTATATATCTTTATCACCCTATTTAATTTGTTTAATGAGATGTACATCACCCTGATTCTATTTATTTGCCATTGTTTTTATGAGATGTTCTCCCCCTTGACTCTATTTACTGCCATTGTTCTTGTCTGCCTGTCTCCCCCGATTAGACTGTAAGCCCGTCAAAGGGCAGGGACTGTCTCTATCTGTTGCCCATTTGTCTATTCCAAGCGCTTAGTCCACTGCTCTGCACATAGTAAGCGCTCAATAAATACTATTGAATGAATGAATGAATATTATTCTTAACAAATACCATTATTATTATTAACAAATACCAACATTATTGTTTTTGTCTGTCTCCCCTGATTAGACTGTCAATGGGCAGGGATTGTCTGTTATCGAATTGTCCATTCCAAGTGCTAAGTACAGTGCTCTGCACATATAGTAAGCGCTCAATAAATACTATCGAATGAATGGGGATTAACAAATACCACCATTATTATGATTATTATTAACAAATACCCACATGATGATAATGATGGCGGGGCAAGAGTTTCCAATGCGTGACGCCGGGCCGGCCCTCACTGCCGCCACTTCCCCCCTCGGCCGAGAGGTGGCAGGCGCGAGGCGGCTCCCCTGCTGCGCATGCGTAGTGGCAGGCTATAAAAGGGCGGGCGTCCCCTCAGCGAGGCGGACCGGTCCCGTCGCCATTAAGGCCTGCGCGGGGCCCTGCGAGGGGCGGGCGCTTCGCCCTTTCTAACGATCCTTTCGCTCGCAGTGTCAATAAATTAAAGTCCAATCAATTAAAGGAGGTGTGCGCTAAGGCGGATGGACGGGTCGCCATCACAATAAAAAGTTTTATGGCCGCCGGGGCCCCTGGAGCAGGGGGGCACGTCGAGGCTTGGCAGCCCGCTCGGGCCGCGGCCGGGAAATTGATGCGGGCGGGTGGGCGAGCGGGCGGGCGGGTGGGCGAGCTCCTTCCCGACGAGATGGACGTGGGGGCCGCAGCTGGCCCCGGGCCTGCCCGGCGACCAGATGGGAGGGAGCCGGGGGCTTAATGGAATTGCAGCGCCCGCCACCTCCGAGCCCGGTGCCAAAGGAATTAAGCAAAAACCCCATTAAGTTGATAAAGGAGCCATGGGGCAAGGGGCGGCGCTGACCCTCCGGAAGCATCTAAATCCTGCCCCCTCCTCCCACCGGAGTCCTCTGCCCCTGGCTGATGCCATCGGTTCCCCTGCCCCTGGCTGATGCCATCGGCTCCCCTGCACCTGGCTGATGCCATTGGCTCCCCTGCCCCTGGCTGACGGCATCGGTTCCCCTGCCCCTGGCTGACGGCATCGGTTCCTCTGCCCCTGGCTGACGGCATCGGCTCCTCTGCCCCTGGCTGATGGCATCGGTTCCCCCGCCCCTGGCTGATGGCATCGGCCCTCCCCCAGCTCTGGGTGGTCAGGCCTCTCCCGGGCCCGGGTCGGCTCGATGATGAGAAGCAGCGTGGCTCAGTGGAAAGAGCATGGGCTTTGGAGTCAGAGGTCATGAGTTCGAATCCCAGCTCTGCCACTTGTCAGCTGTGTGACTGTGGGCAAGTCACTTAACTTCTCTGGGCCTCAGTTACCTCATCTGTAAAATGGGGATGAAGACTGTGAGCCCCACGTGGGACAACCTGATTCCCCTGTGTCTACCCCAGCGCTTAGAACAGTGCTCGGCACATAGTAAGCGCTTAACAAATACCAACATTATTATGATAATTATAATAGTTATTATGGGCTCTGCCAAGCACTTACTACGGGCAGGGCACTTGTCGTGGCTCAATGGAAAGAGTCCGGGTCTGGGAGTCAGAGGTCATGAGTTCTAATCCCAGCTCTGCCACTTGTCAGCTGGGTGACTGTGGGCAAGTCACTTCACTTCTCTGGGACTCAACTGTCAAATGGGGATTAAGATTGTGAGCCTCATGTGGGGCAACCTGATTACCTATACCTACCCCAGCGCTTAGAACAGTGCTCTGCACGTAGTAAGCGCTTAACAAATACCAACATTATTATTATTATTATTATTGTGGATCCCAGCAAGTCGCGTTGGACGCAGTCCCTCTCCCACAGTCTCAAACCCCGTTTTACAGATGACATAAGTGAGGCACAGAGAATTTAAGTGACTTAATAATAATAATGTTTGCATTTGTTAAGCGCTTACTATGTGCACAGCACTGTTCTAAGCTCTGGGGTGGATTTACAGGGCAATCAGGTTGTCCCACGTGAGGCTCACAGTCTTTATCCCCATTTTACAGATGAGGTCACTGAGGCACAGAGAAGTGAAGTGACTTGCCCAAGGTCACACAGCGGACAAGCGGCGGAGCAGGGATTAGAACCCATGACCTCTGACTCCTAAGCCCGTGCTCTTTCCACTGAGCCACGCTGCTTACTCTAGGGTCAGAGCGGAGGTTAGAACCCATGCCCTTCCGACTGCCGGGCCCACACTCTATCTGCTACGCCCTGCTGCTTCCCAATCAACAAACACCCCCTTGTCTCACAGCAGACAAGTGGAGGGGCTGGGATTAGAACCCAGGTCCTTCTGACTCCCAGGCCCGGCTCTATCCGCTAGGCCATGCTGCTTCTCTCTGGGCGGGTGCCCGGCTGCTGACCGAGGGTGGAAGATGGGGAGGACCTCAGGGGAAAGATACCAGATGCCCGGTGGCTTCGGGCTGAAGGCTGGAAAGTAGGGTGTGGGGGGCTGGGGGGAAAAAGCCAAGAGAGGAGGTTGCAGGGAAAAAAGCCCGGGGAGCTGGGGGGCTCGAGGAAAGAAGGCCAAGGTGGGTGCTGGAGGACTTGAATGGCTTTCTGATTCTCAGAGAAAGATTCTCCTCTGGAGGAGAAACCCTCACTAGTTACCCTTTCCCCGCTCAGGACCGGGGGCCAGATTTGGGGGAAGTAGAGAGGACTTTCCTACTCTCTAGTAAGAGGTTTCCACCACAATCAATCATATTTATTGAGCACTTTCTGTGTGCAGAGCACTGTACTATGAGCTTGGGACCTTATAACAGAGTTGGTAAACCCGTTCCCTGCCCATGAGAAGCATTGTGGCATAGTGGACTGTTCCCGGCCATCAGAAGGACTGGGGTTCTAATCCTGCTTCGTCACTTGTCTGCTGTGTGACCTCAGTCAAGTCACTTCAATTCCCTGTGCCTCAGTTGCCTCATCTGTATAATGGCAAGACTGTAGAATGGACAGTGTCCAACCTGTTTAGCTTATATCTACCTCAGAGCCAAGCAGCGTGGCTCAATGGAAAGAGCCCGGGCTTTGGAGTCAGAGGTCATGGGCTCGAATCCCAGCTCTGCCACTTGTCAGCTGCGTGACTGTGGGCAAGTCACTTAACTTCTCTGTGCCTCAGTTACCTCATCTGTAAAATGGGGATTAACTGTGAGCCTCACGTGGGACAACCTGATGACCCTGTATCTACCCCAGTGTTTAGAACAGTGCTCTGCACATAGTAAGCGCTTAACAAATACCAACATTATTACATAAACAATCACATTTCCCCCCCTTCAGAGCCCTACTGAAGGCTCACCTCCTCCAGGAGGCCTTCCCAGACTAAACCCCCCTTTTCTTCAGCTCACCCGTCCTCCCACCTCGCCCCGACTCCCTTTGCTCTCCCCCGTCCCACAGCAACTGCATATTCACATATGTACCTATAATTCTATTTATGTCAATGCCTGTTTTACTTGTTCTGATGTGTATATATACATATATATATCTAATTACATTTACTAATATCGGTGCCTGTTCACCTGTTTTGACGTCTGTCTCCCCCCTTCTAGACTGAGCGCCCGTTGTGGGCAGGGATTGTCTTGGTTGCTGCATTGGACTTTCCAAGCGCTCAGTACAGTGCTCTGCATATAGTAAGTACTCAATAAAAACCACTGACTGCCTGAATGAATGAAGCGCTTAAATATCAATTTGAAAGAAACTAATTTACAGCCTAGAGGGGAATAAAGGCTCCCAATACCCCCAACCTGGGTCGGGACAGCCATTTCTGGATGGAGGAGGGAGGCTTGACAGATCGGTTGATGGATGAGCAAAAAGAGGGGCTGCAGTCCCCCAGAATGCTGATGAACGGAACCCAATTGGGGTGGGGGGTTTCCCCCTCTGGCCTCTTTAAATCCCCTTTTCTTTTCTAGCTCCCCTGCAGGGGGCCGGGCAGACTCCGGCCGAGCCGCGAGGGGGCGCTCGCTTGCCCGACCGGAAGTGACGTGTCGCCGAGCGGCTCAAAACCAGACACAACCTGTGGCCCCCTGGTGGTCGGAGCGGGGTACTGGAATTTTCGGGGTTCTTCAGAAACCCGGGCGGATGCTGGGGAGGGGAAGGAAAAGGGGCTGGGGTTGCTTAGTGTGAGGCCCAGAATGTAATAATCATAATAATGTTGGTATTTGTTAAGCGCTTACTATGTAAAGAGCACTGTGCAGATACAGGGTCATCAGGGTGTCCCACGTGAGGCTCCCAGTCTTCATAATAATGTTGGTATTTAAGCGCTTACTACATGCAGAGCACTGTTCTAAGCGCTGGGGTAGATACAGGGGAATGAGGTTGTCCCACGTGAGGCTCCCTGTCTTCATAATAATGTTGGTATTTGTTAAGCGCTTACTACGTGCAGAGCACTGTTCTAAGCGCTGGGGTAGATACAGGGGAATGAGGTTGTCCCACGTGAGGCTCCCAGTCTTCATCCCCATTGTACAGATGAGGGAACTGAGGCTCAGAGAAGTGAAGTGACTCGCCCACAGTCACCCAGCTGCCAAGTGGGATTCGAACCCATGACCTCTGATTCCCAAGCCTGGGCTCTTTCCACTGAGCCACGCTGCTTCCAGCCTGGGGACCCCAGGGGGAAAGTGCCCAGGAAAACTGGCCTGGCAGACAGCACGGGGGGGCGAATCGGGACAGAGAGGAAGGGCAGAAAAACACAGATAAAGTGGTCCTGGATAGGAACTGGGTCCTTTACCTAGATTGTACACTCCTGAGCCCTTTGTACAGTGCTCTGCAATGAGTCAGTGCTCAATACTATTGATTGGGTGATACAGGGAATTCATTAATTCAGTCGTATTTTTTGAGCACTTAGTGTGTGCAAAGCACTGTACTAAGCTCTTGGGAGACAAGTACAACAAAGAGATACAATCCCTGCCTGCAACAAGCTGGGTCTAGAGTCATTCAATCGTATTTATTGAGCGCTTACTGTATCAGAGGGGCAGGATCTGGACAGTCTAAAGCCAGAAGTCAGGGACACTGGATTGCAAGCCCTGCTCATCTTTCTGTCCCCACAGTAAATTCCCAAACTGGATTGTTCCCCCGGATCCCTTCCAAGTGCTTTCCTCCTCATCCCCACTAAACACTGCTCCGGGGGCTCCTGCCCTCTGATGTGGATTAAGGGAAGGAAGGCTTTTTCCAACACCTCTGGTGGTGAACAGTGCTCAGCAACGAGGATCGTCAACCCTGGGATGCAAGGAAACTTGGAACAATTTGTAAGTCTGGGGTAAAGAGTGTGCGGCCTATGGGTGTTTGTGGGGGAGAGGGGTGTAAAAGCGGGAATGGAGGTGGTCTCCTTTTCCCAACACCCCAGTTCGGTTGCTATTTAAACTGGATATAGAGTGTGGAGGGGAATCACAAGACCCACGGAGACCCTCCCTGAAATGCTTAATGAGAATCAGCTGGCAAGAAGCAGGAGTCAAGATTGGCTCAGGAGAAACAGAAAAACCTGCTGCTGTTGGGGAAGGGGTGACAGGGGCAAGACTGTAAGCCTGTCAATGGGCAGGGATTGTCTCTGTTACCGAATTGTACATTCCAAGCGCTTAGTACAGTGCTCTGCACATAGTAAGTGCTCAATAAATACTATTGAACGAATAAGAGGAGAGAGGAAGGGTGTGAGACCACACTCCATGACATCCTTAATAATAAATAATGTTGGTATTTGTTAAGCGCTTACTATGTGCCGAGCACTGTTCTAAGCGCTGGGGTAGACATAGGGGAATCAGGTTGTCCCACGTGGGGCTCACAGTCTTAATCCCCATTTTACAGATGAGGGAACTGAGGCACAGAGAAGTTAAGTGACTTGCCCACAGTCACACAGCCGACAAGTGGCAATCCTTGGGACGGGGAGGGTTGTGGGAGCAGCCTGGGTTGGGGGCCGATGGTCGTATTTATTGTATGCTTACTTTATTATTAATAATAATAATAATAATGGTGGTATTTGTTAACACTTACTATGTGTAAAGCACTGTTCTAAGCACCGGGCGGATCCAAGGGGATCAGGTTGTCCCAGGTGGGGCTCACTGTTTTAATCCCCATTTTAGAGATGAGGTGACTGAGGCCCAGAGAAGTGCCTTGCCCAAAGTCACAGAGCTGGCAAGCGGTGGAGCCAGGATTAGAACCCATGACCTCTGATTCCCAAGCCCGGGCTCTTTCCACCGAGCCACCCTGCTTTTCTACTTTGTGCAGAGCATGGCGCTAAGCGCTTGGGAGAGTCCGACCAAGTTGCTGCCCCCCTGCCCCCTGAACTTTAAGTTTAATAATAATGTTGGTATTCAGCTCTTACTCTGTGCCAAGCACTGTTCTAAGCGTTGGGATAGATACAGGGTCATCAGATTGTCCCACGTGGGGCTCCCAGTCTTCATCCCCATTTTACAGAGGAGGTCACTGAGGCCCAGAGAAGTGAAGTGACTTGCCCAAAGTCACACAGCTGACAGGTGGCGGGGCTGGGATTAGCACCCATAACCTCTGCCTCCTAACAATAATAATGTTGGTATTTGTTAAGCGCTTACTATGTGCAGAGCACTATTCTAAGCGCTGGGGGAGATACAGGGTGATCAGGTTGTCCCACGTGAGGCTCACAGATAATCTCCATTTGACAGATGAGGGAACTGAGGCCCAGAGGAAGTGCAGTGACTTGCCCACAGTCACACAGCTGCCAAGTGGCAGAGGCGGGATTCGAACCCATGACCTCAGACTCCTCTTGCGACCAAGAAGGCCGGAAGTGGGGATGCTCGACCCCGCGCCGGCTACGCGAGCCCGAGGCTCCAGGCCCCCGCGCTAGGCCGCAGCCCCGACCCCGACCGCCCGAGGCCTCGGCCTCCGCCTCCGCCTCCACCCCGCCCGGGCCGCGGCCTCCTACCAGGATCAGCGACTCCATCTTGTCTTCTTGTCCCGCTGCTGCTGCTGCTGCCGACGTGGAGCCGGGCCGCCGCTGGCGCCGCTCATTGGTCGACCTTCCCGCCGAAGCCCCGCCCCCTCCGGCATAGACGCGCGCCTATTGGCGGAAGCTGAAAGTGACACTTGATGGGCAGCTCGGCCTCCCCCGGGGAGGGCCGAAGGTCGCGCGACCCAAGGCGGGGCGCGATGGCCGAGGGGGGCGGGGACCGTTTCCATGGGGACCAGGGGGACGCCGTCACCAGGAGCCTTTTGATTGGTTAAAACGATGCCCTTCTCCCCTCCTGCTCTTTCATTTTCCTCCTCTAGGGGGCATTGTCACATCCTAAATTGGGGGAGGTCATAATAATAATAATAATAATGTTGGTATTTAAGCGCTTACTATGTGCAAAACAGTGTTCTAAGCGCTGGGGTAGATACAGGGTCATCAGGTTGTCCCACGTGAGTCTCACAGTTAATCCCCATTTTGCAGTTGAGGTAACTGAGGCACAGGGAAGTTAAGTGACTTGCCCACAGTCACACAGCTGACAAGTGGCAGCGCTGGGATTATAATAAAATTATATTTTTGGTATTTGTTAAGCGCTTACTATGTGCAGAGCGCTGTTCTAAGCGCTGGGGGAGATACAGGGTCATCAGGTCGTCCCACGTGGGGCTCACAGTCTTAATCCCCATTTTACAGATGAGGGAACTGAGGCCCAGAGAAGTGAAGTGACTTGCCCACAGTCACACAGCTGCCAAGTGGCAGAGCCGGGATTAGAACCCACAACATCTGACTTCCAACCCCAGGCTCTTTCCACTGAACCACGCTGCTTCTCTAAGCATTCTCTAAGTCATGACCCTGTAGTCTCTCAATCAATCGATCAATCATATTTATTGAGCACTTACTGTGTGCACAGCACTGTACTAAGCACTTGGGAAACATAACAGTACACACACACATTCCCTGCCCACAAGGAGCTCACATTCATTCATTCAGTCAGTCAGTCGTATTTATTGAGTGCTTACTTTTGAAGCAGCGTGGCTCAGTGGAAAGAGCCCGGGCTTGGGAGTCAGAGGTCGTGGGTTCTAATGTCAGCTCCGCCGCTTGTCCGCTGTATGACTTTGGGCAAGTCACTTCACTTCTCTGAGCCTCAGTGACCTCATCTGTCAAATGGGGATGAAGACTGTGAGCCCCAAGTGGGACAAGCTGATCACCTTGTATCCTCCCCAGCACTTAGAACAGTGCTTCACACAAGGTAAGCGCTTAACAAAGGCTATCATTATTATTATTATTATTACTGTATGCCCAGCATTATACTACCATCCACCTCCGTATCAAAAACTCCTCACCCTTGGCTTTAAAGCCGTCCATCACCTTGGACCTCCTCCTACCTCACCTCGCTTCTCTCCTTCTACAACCCAGCCCGCACACTTCGCTCCTCTGGTGCCAACCTTCTCAGTGGGCCTCCATCTCGTCTGTCTCGCCTCTGACCCCTGGCCCTCATCCTACCTCTGGCCTGGAATGCCCTCCCTCCTCAAATCCAACAGACAGTTACACCCCCTACCCCCCATCCCTCGCTTAAATGCCTTATTGAGGGCCCATCTCCTCCAAGAGGCCTTCACAAACTAAGCCCCTCTTTTCCTCATCTCCCACTCCCTTCTGCGTCACCCTGATTTGCTCCCTTTGCTCTTCCCCACCCCCAGACCCACAGCACTTATGTATATCTAATTTTATTTATTTGTGTTGATGTCTGTTTATTTGTGTTGATGTCAGTCTCCCCCTATCCCGAAACTGTGAGCTCACTGTGGTGAGGGATTGTCACTCTTTACTGTTATGCTGTACTTTTCCAAGCACTACAGTGCTCTGCACTCAGTAAGCACTTAATACATACAATTGAATGGATGAATAAGTTCTGAAGGGCTGGGAGAGGGAAGGATGAACAAAGTGAGCAAGTTATGGCGAAGCAGAAGGGAGAGGGAGAAGAGGAAAGGAGGGTTTAGTCAAGGAAGGCCTCTTGGAGGAGATGTGCCTACAATAAGGCTTTGAAGAGGGGGAAAGTAATTGTCTGGCAGATTTGAGGAGGGAGATAAGGAATTTCAGTTTGACAGGGAAGTGGATGGGCAACCACTGGAGGTTCTGGGGAAGGGGGAAAGACGGACTGAACATTTTTGTAGAAAAATGATCCAGGTGGCAGAGTGAAGTATGGATTTGGATTGGGGGGAGGCAGGGAGGTCAGCAAGGAGGCTGATAGAATAATCAAGGTGGGGTAGGATAAGTGATAGGATTAATGTGGAAGTAGGGATGGAGAGGAAAAGGTGGATTTTAGTGATGTGATGAAGGTGGAATCTACAGGATTTAATTACGGATTGAATATGTGGGTTGAACGAGAGAGAAGAGTCAATAATAACTGTACTTGTTTAGCACTTACTATGTACCCAACACCGTACTAAGCACTGGGGTGGATACACGCAAATCAGGTTGGACACAGTCAAGGATTATGCAAAGGTTATGGGTTTATGAGACAGGAAGGATGTTGGTGTCATCTACAGTGATGCCAAAGTTAGGGGGAGGACAGGGTTTGGGTGAGAAGATGAGAGGTTCAGTTTTAGACGTATTAAGCTTGAGATGACAGGAGGGCGACCAAGTAGAGAAGTCTTGAAGGCAGGAAGAAACTGCCTCAGCACTGTACTCATCTGCTCAACTGTATATATTTATTACCCTATTTATTTTGTTAATGAAATGTACATCACCTCGATTCTATTTAGTTGCCATTGTTTTTACGAGATGTTCTTCCCCTTGACTCTATTTATTGCCATTGTTCTTGTCTGTCCGTCTCCCCCGATTAGACTGTAAGCCCATCAAACGGCAGGGACTGTCTCTATCTGTTGCCGACTTGTTCATTCCAAGCGCTTAGTACAGTGCTCTGCACATAGTAAGCGCTCAATAAATACTATTGAATGAATGAATGAAAAGAAATACAAGACTGCAGAGAGGTAGAGAGATGAGGGCTGGAGATGGAGATTTGGATATCATCCTCCTAGAGGACGATGTGAACGAATGAGTTCTCCGAGAGAGTGGGTGTAGATGGAGAATAGAAGGGGGCCCAGAACTGAACCTCGAGGAACCCCCACAGAAAGAGTGTGAGAGGCGGAGAAGGAGCCCTCGAAAGAGCCCGAGAAGGAGCGGCCAGAGAGAGGAGAGGAGAACCGGGAGAGGACAGGGTCAGTGAAGCCAAGGTTGGATAATGTTTCCAGGAGAAGGGGATGGTCGACAGTGTCAAAGGCAGCTGAGAGGTGGAGGAGGATTCGGATGGAGTAGAGGCCATTGGACTTGGCAAGAAGGAGATCGTCGGTGACCTTTGAGCGGGAAGTTTCTGTGGAGCGAAGGGGCCGGAAGCCAGATTGGAGGGGGTCAAGGAGAGAATCGATTGAATTGATCATGTCTGCCAACGCTGTCCTATTGTACTCTCCCAAATGCTTAGCACCATGCTCTGCATATAGAAGACACCCAATAAATACCAGTAATTGATGGAGCACTTGTGTGCAGAGCATTGTACTCAGCACTTGGGAAAGTACTCTACAGTAGAGTTGGTAGACCAACCCCTGCCCGCAAGGAATGTACAGTCTACAGGAGAGATGGGCGTTAAATTATAGAGGGGGACAGAGTAGAGTATACAGTTATGGCTAAGGATAATGATAATAATAGTGATAGTATTTGTTAAGTACTTACTATGTGACAGGCACTGTTCTAAGCGCTGGGATAATCAGATTGGACACAGTCCCCATCCCACATGGGGCTCACAGTCTTAATCCCCATTTTACAGATGAGGTAATTGAGTCCCAAAGAAATGAAGCGACTTGCCCAAGGTCGCACAGCAGACAAGTGGCAGAACCAGGATTAGAACCCATGGCCTTCTGACTCCCAGGCCCGGGCTCTATCCACTAGATGCTATGGGGCTAGGATGAGTATCAGATGAAGTCATACGCAGTCCCTATTCCACATCAGACTCAGGGTCTTAGTGGAAGGGAGACCAGGTATTGTATCGAGGAGGAAACCAGGGCCCAGAGAGGTTAAGCAACTGGTCACAGAGGAGGAGAGTGGTAGAGCCAGGTTTAGAATCCAGGTCCTCTGCCTCCCAGGCCTATACTCCTTCCTCTAGAGGAGCAGCATGACCTAGTGGCAAGAGCAGGGGCTTGGAAGTCAAAGATCGTGGGTTCTAATCCCGGCTCTGCCACTTGTCTGCTGTGTGACCTTGGACAAGTCACTTAACTTCTCTGTGCCTCAGTTACCTCATCTGTAAAGTGGGGATTAACTGTGAGCCTCACGTGGGACAACCTGATTACCCTGTATCTACCCCAGAGCTTAGAACAGTGCTCTGCACATAGTAAGCGCTTAACAAATACCAACATTATTATTAACTTCTCTGGGCCTCAGTTACCTCAACTGCAAAATGGGGATTGAGATTGTGATCCCCAAGTGGGACAACCTGATTACCTCGTATTTACCCCGGCGTTTAGAACAGTGCTTGGCACATAGTATGTGCTTAAAAAATACCATAATTATTGTTATTACTAGGCCAGCCGGCTTTGAAAGGATCCCACCTCAGCAGGATGGCCCGGAAACAGAGCCAGGACCTCGACTCCTCCCCGGGTCTCCCCCTCCGACCTCAATGAGCTCGGGCCTTTCCTGCCCCAGGTCCCGCCACCCGCATCTCCAGGACGCCCACCTCCCTCCAAAATCAGGGTCACCGTGGAAACGTCCCCCAAGATGGGGGCCATCTCTCTGCTGGCCCTGGCAGGAGGATGGGAGGGAGGGCAGAGGATCTGTGGGAAAGGATGCGCTTCTTGCCCCTTCCTGACACCCGCGGGGCCTCGTTGAAAGAGGATATGCCAGGGGCCAGGAAGGGGCACAGAGGAGAGGTAGGGGTAGGGGGCGGGGGCACTGGGCAGGGGCAGGGTCTGTGGTTTTCCAGTAGGGACACCCGATTGCAAAATGAAAAGAGAAGTGTTGTGTTTGTGGGGATTTCACAATGGACAGGAGTGTCCTGGGGCCCCAGCCCTCCGGTCCCATGGTTCACCCTCCTATCCTACCTTCATCCCTTGGCTCCTGCTCCCCCCTGGCCCCAGGCCCAGGACTCTTTCTATGTTTGAGCCGGGATTTGAGGCGTGGGGAGGACATCGTAGGCCGGCGGGTTGGGTTGGAGAGTGGACGGTCGTGGATGGGGGACACCGAAAATCGGGCAGTCACGGGTGGGTGGATTAGAAGCTATGCAGTCATAGGTGGGGTGAGCTGGGCGCTGGGCAGTCACATATGAGATAATAATGTTGGCATTTGTTAAGCACTTACTATGTGCAGAGCACCGTTCTAAGCGCTGGAGGAGATAAGGGGTCATCAGGTTGTCCCACGTGAGGCTCACAGTTAATCCCCACTTTAGAAATGAGGTAACTGAGGCCCAGAGAAGTGAAGTGACTTGCCCACAGTCACACAGCTGAGAAATGGCAGAGCTTGGATTCGAACCCATGACCTCTGACTCCCAAGCCCAGGCTCTGAACCACGCTGCTAACAGTCGATTAGACTGTAAGCCCATCACTGGGCAGGGATGGTCTCTATCTGTTGCCGAATTGTACATTCAAAGCGCTTAGTACAGTGCTCCGCACATAGTAAGCGCTCAATAAATCCTATTGAATGAATGAATATGAGATGGATCGGAAACTGGACGGTCATGGGTGGTGTGGTTAATTCAACCATATTTATTGGGCACTTACTGTGTGGAGAGCACTGTACTAAGCACTTGGGACTGTACAATACAGCAATAGATGGAGACGTTCCCCGCCCACGATGAGCTTAGGGTCTAGAAGGGCGGGGAGGCAGACATTAATATAAATCAGTACATTATTCATTCAGTAGTATTTATTGAGCGCTTACTATGTGTGGAGCACTGCACTAAGCGCTTGGAATGTACAATTCGGCAACAGATAGAGACAATCCCTGCCCATTGACGAGTTTACAGTCTAGAGAAGCAGGTGGCTCAGTAGAAAGAGCCCAGGCTTGGGAGTCAGAGGTCATGGGTTCGAATCCCAGCTCTGCCACTTGTCAGCTGCATGACTGTGGGAAAGTCACTTAACTTCTCTGTGCCTCAGTTACCTCATCTTTAAAGTGGGGATTAACTGTGAGCCTCACGGGGGACAACCTGATTACCCTGTGTCTACCGCAGCGCTTAGAACAGTGCTCTGCACATAGTAGGCGCTTAACCAATACCAACATTATTATTATTAATCTGTACATTACAGATATGTACATAAATGGTGTGGGGCTGGGAGGGAGGAAGAACAAAGGGAGCAAGTCAGGGAGCGGGAGAAGAGGAAAGGAGGGCTCAGTAAGGGAAGGCCTCCTGGAGGAGATGGGCTTTCAGGAAGGCTTCAAAGTAGGCGGGGAGAGTCGGATTTGAGGAGGGAGGGCGTTGCAGGCCAGAGGCAGGATGTGGGCGAAGGGTCAGTGGCGAGATAGATGAGAAGAGGCTAGACAGTCATGGGTGGGGTGGACTAGAGGCTGGGCAGTGCCATTAGAGAAACAGCATGGCCTAGTGGAAAGAGCGCGGGCCTGGGAGTCAGAGGACCTGGCTTCTAATCCTGGCTCTGCCACATGTCCGCTCTGTGACCTTGAGCAAGTCACTTCACTTCTCCGTGCCTCAGTTTCCTCATCTGTAAAATGAGGATTAAACCTGTGAGCCCCATGTGGGACAGGGACTGTGTCCAATCCGATTACCTTGTATCTCCCCCAGCACTTAGAACGGTGCTTGGCACACGGTAAGCGCTTAACAAATACCACGATTATGCGGACGACGGACAGTCACCGGTGGTGCGGACCAGAGGCTAGGTAGTCATGGGTGGAGACCAAAGGAGGGTGGACGGAAACGGGTGGGGTGGGGGCGGGTTTCCCTGGCTGGAGCGGAGTAGGGGGAGCGGAAGCAGCGTGGCTCAGTGGAAAGAGCTCCGCCTTGGGAGTCAGAGGTCATGGGTTCGAATCTCTGCTCTGCCGCTTGGCAGCTGTGTGACTGTGGGCAAGTCACAACTTCTCTGTGCCTCAGTTCCCTCATCTGTAAAATGGGGATTAAGACTGTGAGCTTCACATAGGACAACCTGATTATCCTGTATCTACCCCAGTGCTTAGAACAGTGCTCTGCACAGGGTCAAGCACTGTTCTGAGCGCTGGGGTAGCTACGAGCTTATCGGGTTGGACACAGTCCCTGTCCCACAAGGAGCTCACAATCTTCATATCATTTGCCCAGAGGTCACGGATCCAAGTATGTAGATGACAGAAGGGAGAGAACAAAGTCCTGATTGGGGGATGACCAGGAGAGCGGAGAGCCCGGAAATCTGGGTGTCAGGTCCCCCAAGACCCAAGAATTCACCCTGACCTCTTCATACCAGTCAATCGTACTTATTGAACGCTTACCCTGCGCAGAGCACTGTGGTGCAGCATGGCGGAGTGGATAGAGCACAGGCCTGGGAGTCAGAAGGTTCTAATCCCGCTCCTTGTCTGCTATGTGGCCTTGAGGTAGTCACTTCACTTCTCTGTGCCTCAGTTCCCTCATCTGTAGAATGGGGATCGAGACTGTGAGCCCCACGCGGGACAGGGACCCTTTCGGTCAGTCAATCATATTTATTGAGCGCTTACTGTATGCAGTGTACTGAGCACTTGGGAGAGTACAGTACAACGATAAGCTCATTCTCTGCCCACGAGGAGTTTACAGTCTAAAACAGAGTTGGTATCGTGATGAGCAGGGAACACGTCTGCTATTTCTGTTGTATGGTGCTCTCCAAGTGGTTAGCACAGTGCTCTGCACGTAGTAAGCGGTCGATAAATACCGTGGATTGACAGATTGATTGGGAGACACGTTCCCTGCCCGCAACGAGCTTGCAGTCTAGACGGGGGGGAGACATTTATGTAAATAAAAAATGAGAGATACAGTGGAGAGAGGAGGTGACAGAGCCACTGAAGGGACTCCTCAACCCAGTGCAGGAGGGGGGGAGGGACGGCTCTCGGAGATTCCTGGAAGGTGCCCGGGGGAGGGGGCTGGCACCGTGCCCTGGTGACTGTGGTTCTCAGACTCAGCCCCGGGGCGGGGCCAGATCCCTCAGCTGAGAGCTCAGCACCGGGGAACCCAGGCGTGCCCTCCCTCATTCAGCCAATCCTATTTATTGAGCACTTACTGTGTGCAAAGCACCGTACTAAGCACTTGGGAGAGTACGGTATAACAACAGACACAGTCCCTGCCCACCACGAGCTCACACTCTCCCAGCTCCACCTGCCGGCTCTGCTCCAGCCCCCACTCTCGATCCGGCGAAGGTGACTTAGTTTCCCCGGGGAATTATTATTATTATGGTATAAAAGTGCTTATTATGTGCCAAGCACTGGGGAAGATACAAGTTGATCAGGTTGGACCCAGTCCCTGTCCCATATGGAGCTCCCACTCTTAATCCCCATTTTACAGATGAGAGGACTGAGGCCCAGAGAAGTGAAATGACTTGTCCAAGGTCACACCCCAGACACGCGGCAGAGCGGGGATTAGCACCAAGGTTCTTCTGACTCCCAGGCCCGTGCTCTGTAAACTAAGCCACTCCGCTTCCCTGAGTTTTTTACTGGACCTCGTTTCTTCCCAGCCAACCATTCTAGAGTCGGGGACCATTTCCCAACATGGTCCCAACACCATCAATCGGTGGTATTTATTGAGCGCTTACTGTGCGCACAGCGGTGTACTAAGCGCTTGGGAGAGGACGGTGGACCCCCATCCTTCCGCCGGGAGAGGGCAGGGAACGGGGAGGATGGAAAGGGGAGTCACCCCCCTCCCCACAAGCCAGGAGCTTGGCCCCCTCCTTCCCCCCCACCCCGGTAACCGCCCCGGCCTCTGTGGCTCTGGATAACCCCCTCCCTGCCACTACCTCCCCTTCCGTCTGTTGGGAGAGGAAGCCGGCAGGGGGTGGGGCAGGGGGCCTGCAGGACTCCGATAACGGCCCGGCCCCTGCCCCCCCGAGCTTGTGGTCCCTCCCTCCCCCCTCCGCCCCCCCAAAACCTCCCAGTCTTTGCGGGAAGCCAATTGTGTAACTTCGAGGTCTGTTTGGGCAACGGCGTTTTGGGATGGGGGTGGGAGGGGAGGCCGACCCAGACTCCCTGGGGATTTTTGGGGAGGTGGGGGCCTCCAGACCGAGAGTGAACCCCTCGTGTCATCCAGGTGTGTGGAAGCGGGAAGGGCTCCGGAATCGGGCCTGGCGTAAACCACCACCCCTCGGCCTGGGTCCCTGCCTCTTGTTGTCTCTGTCCCAGCTCTGGTTTTTTTTGGCTTTTTTTAAATGGTATTTGTTGAAGCCCTTAGTAGGTGCCAGGCGCTGTAAAATAAAAAATAAATGGTGGTATTTGTTAAGCGCTTACTATGTGCAGAGCACTGTTCTAAGCGCCGGGGGATATAAGGTGATCAGGTTGCCCGCGTGGGGCTCACAGTTTTAATCCCCATTTTACAGATGAGGTGACTGAGGCCCAGAGAAGTGAAGTGACTTGCCCAAAGTCACACGGCCGGCAAGCGGCGGAGCCGGGATTAATAATAATAATGTTGGTATTTGTTAAGCTCTTACTATGTGCAGAGCACTGTTCTAAGCACCGAGGTAGATACAGGGTAATCAGGTTGTCTCATGTGAGGCTCACAGTCTTAATCCCCATTTTACAGATGAGGGAACTGAGGCACAGAGAAGTTAAGTGACTTGCCCAAAGTCACACAGCTGACAAGGGACGGAGCCGGGATTAGAACCCATGACTTCTGACTCCCAAGCCTGAGCTCTTTCCACTGAGCCTCGCTGCTTCTCTGTACTAAGCACTGGGGTAGATACAAGATTGGACACAGCCCATCTCCCACGTGGCACTCACAGGCTTAATCCCCATTTTAGAGATGAGATAACTGAGGCACAGAGAAGTAAAGTGACTTAACCGAAGCCACATAAGAGGTATGGGGCAGAGCAGAAATTATAATTATTATTAATAGTAATGATAATAAGAAAGGCAGCATGGCTTAGTGACAAGAGCACGGAACTGGGAGTCAGAAGATGTGGGTTCTAATCCTGGTTCTGCCACTTGTCTGCTGTGTGACCTTGGACAAGTCTCTTAACTTCTCTGTGTCTCAGTTACCTATCTGTAAAATGGAGATGAAGACTGTGAGCCCCACATGGGACCACCTGATTACCTTCTATCTACCCTAGTGCTTAGAACAGTGCTTGGCGCATAGCAAGCACTTAACAAATATAATAATGATAATAATAACTGTGGTATCTGTTAAATCCTTACCCGTGCCCGGCACTGTACTAAGCGCCGGGGTTGATATGAGGTAATCAGGGTGGACAGAGCCCCCGTCCCACATAGGGCTCACAATCTTCATCCACATTTTATAGGTGAGGAAACTGAGGCACAGAGAAGTGAAGTGACTTGTCCAAGGTCACCCAGCAGACAGGTTGCAGAGCCAGGATTATAACCCAGGTCTTCTGACTCCCAGTCCCGGGCTCTTTCCACTATTATTATTGTTATTAAGGTATTTGTAAAGCGCTTACTGTGTGCAGAGCACTGTTCTAAGCACCGGGGTAGGCACAGGGTAATCAGATTATCCCAAGTGGGGCTCACATTTTTTAATCCCCATTTTTACAGATGAGGTAACTGAGCCCCAGAGAAGTTAAGTGACTTGCTCAAGATCACACAGCAGACAAGTGGCGGAGCCGGGATTAAAACCCACGACCTCTGACTCCCACTAGGCCATGCTGCTTCTCTGTCTTTGCTTCTCACCCCTCTGCCTCTTGGTCGGGGGGCTGAGGAGGGTGTGGGGGGGGGGGGGGCCCAGGGTGGAGACAAGACTACAAGTCCCAGAATCCCCTGTGCATGACCTTCCCTCCTTATCCTTTTCTTAGAGAAGCAGCGTGGCTCAGTGGAAAGAGCCCGGGTTTGGGAGTCAGAGGTCATGGGTTTGAATCCCGGCTCTGCCACTTGTCAGCTGTGTGACTGTGGGCAAGTCACTTCACTTCTCTGTGCCTCGGTGACCTCATCTATACAATGGGGATTAAGACTGTGAGCCTCATGTGGGAGAACCTGATTGTCCTGTATCTGCCCCAGCGCTTAGAACAGTGCTGTGCACATAGTAAGTGCTTAAATACCGACTTTATTCTTCTTTTTATTATTTTTTGCCCCTGCCTCCCCACCACACACCCAACTTTCCTCCCTTCCTCCCCGGAGAGTTATAAATCGTGTCCCAGGCCCCTAACCGCAGTAACGGCTTCTTCCAAGGGGGGTAACTGCCCCGGACCCCCCAGGGACCCAGTTACTTCCCAGCCAGCCATTCTCGGGGCCAATCACCTGGGCGAGGTGCACGGTGGAGAAGCAGTGTTGCCTAGTGGATAGAGCTCGGGCCTGGGAGTCAGAAGGACCTGCTTTCTAATCCCAGCTCTTCTACTTGCCTGCTGTGTGACCTCGAGCATGTCCCTTCATTTCTCCGTGCCTCAGTGGGCCTCATCTGTAAAATGGGGATTAAGATTGTGAGCCCTATTTGGGACTGTGTCTAACCGGATTATGTTGTATGTACCCCAGTGCTTAGTATGGTGCCTGGCACATACTAAACGCTTAACAAATCCCACAGTTATTATTATTACGAATTTCCCTCCGCACACGAACCTGTGTGGGACTCGTGACTGGGTGGAGAACTGGGGTGCCTGTGCCCCCGGGGCTCACGCTCGATCAGTTGATTGTATTTATTGAGTGCTTACTGGGTGCAGAGCACTGTACTAAGCACTTGGGAGGTACAGTATGACGATAAACTATCACATTCCCTGCCCACACGAGCTTACAGTCTAGAGGGGGAGAAAGACGCTCAGGCCTGTCTCTACCCACTAGGCCTCACTGCGGGTGTTGGCGGGGTGTCCAGGCCCCTTTAAGGCAGATGCTCGGTCCTTCTGACCCCTCTGGCAAGAAAGCCCTCTTTGTGCCCGGCAGCCAGGGGGATGGCAGTCGCCTACAGGTGCAGAGAGATCAAAGTCACTCCTCCCGTGCCCCCCAATCCGTGTAGGCCGAGCAGAGACCATGACCATAGGAGCATGCCCATCCTGTCTCCCAAACCATCCACAGGTGGGAGGCCGGACCCCTGGCTTCGGCCCCTAATTCCCACCTCCTAGAGGGAGAGGGGTGAGCTCTGAGTATTTAGCGATCCCTGTGGGACCGAAGAACTGGGGGCCGGGTGCGGGGAGACTGAGGCCTGGCGGAGAGAGGGAAGGGGGAAAATGCATCCTGGGGTCTGCCTGCCTGCGCGCTCACGTCCCAACATACGTGTACATGCCTGTGTCCGGCCTGCCCGGGGGGTGGGGATGGTGGGGTGGCAGAAACCGCAGGCTCAAGTTTCCTCTCTTGGCCCGAAGGGCCGGGGAGGTGGGGGAGGGAGGGCAGGAGGGGGAGGGGAGGACCAGACGGACAGGCGGAGGAGGGACACGGAGGGACACGGAGGGACCCGGAGGGACGAAGAGGGAGCGGAGCGGGGCTGGCGGAGGGCAAAGGCCACCTCCCCAGCCTCCTGTCCGTGCTCCCGGCCCCGCTGGACATGCTTCGGGGACGGGGACCCGTGTCCGGAGCCGAGACCTCTGCAGGGCGATAGCCGGCTGTCTGCGGGCGAGGGTGACCCCGTCCAGAGACACAGAGCATCAGAGAAGACTCCGAGAGAGACATCTCGCCCCTCTCCCCCTTTCACCTGGACTCCGCCACAGGTGAGTCCCTCCCGCTGACCCCCCCAGGATTGCACAGGGCACCTGTGGACGGTGGACCGAAGCACTTCCAAACCTCTCCCCACCTCCTGCCCACCCCCTTTTCTCTTGCCTGCCCAAACTCTCCCTGACAGCTCCCTGACTTTGGGTCCCCGGTGAAAACCCCAGAAGAGAGACCCCTGATGAAGGATCAGGGGGCCGGATGGGGGTTCGGGGCTCAGAGTTCTTCTGAACAGAGATCACCCTCGGATTTGGGGATTGGATGGAGCTGGACAGGGGATGGCTGGGGCACAGTCGGTTGTAATAATAGTAATAATTTTGGTACTTGTTAAGCACTTGCTGTGTGTCAAGCACTGTTCTATGTGCTGGGGCAGGTACAAGTTCATCAGGTTGCACACAGTCCCCGTCCCACATGGGGCTCACTCTCCTGATTCCCATTTAACAGATGATGATGATCTTATAATAATAATCATGGTACTTGTTAAGCGCTTACTATGGGCCAGGCACTGTTCTAAGCACTGGAGTAGATACAGGGTAATCAGGTTGTAATAATAATAATGGTGGTATTTGTTAAGCGCTTACTATGTGCAAAGCACTGTTCTAAGCGCTGGGGGGTTACAGGGTGATCAGATTGTCCCGCGTGGGGCTCACAGTTTTAATCCCCATTTTACAGATGAGGTGACTGACGCCCAGAGAAGTGAAGTGACTTGCCCACAGTCACACAGCTGACAAGTGGCAGAGCCGGGAGTCGAACCCATGACCTCTGACTCCGAAGCCTAGGCTCTTTCCATTGAGCCATGCTGCTTCTCAAGGTTGTCCCACGTGAGACTCAAAGTCTTCATCCCCATTTTACAGATGAAGTAATTGAGGCCCAGAGAAGTGAAGTGACTTACCCTAGGTCACACAGCAGACATATGGCGGAGCTGGGATTAGAACCCGGTCCTTCTGACTCCCAGGCCCGGGCTCTCTATAAGGACAGGGAGGATGGGGGAGACCTACACCCCCACACCGGTTTCTCCATCACTCAGTATGGGGGAGGGGTGGCCAGCGTAGGAGGGAGGGGGCCAGATGGAGGGGAGAGGAGCAGAAGATGGTCTGGAAGGGGTCCAAGTCCCTCAGCTGTGAATCAGACCTGGAATCAATCAGTATTTTTGGAGCGGTCTGTCAGTCAATTGTATTTATTGAGCACTTAATGTGTGCAGAGTACTGTACTGAGCACTTGGGAGAGTGCAGTATAACAATATGGCAGTCACATTCCCCGCCCACAGTGAGCAAGCAGCGTGGTTCGGTGGAAAGAGCCCAGGCTTGGGAGTCAGAGGTCGTGGGTTCTGTTCCCGGCTCCGCCACTTATCAGCTGTGTGACTTTGGGTGAGTCACTTCACTTCTCTGGGCCTCAGTTGCCTCATCTGGAAAGTGGGGATTAAGACGGTGAGCCCCACATGGGACAACCTGATTACCTTGTATCTACCCCAGTGCTTAGAACAGAGTTTGGCACAGAGAGCTTAACAAATACCATCATCATCATTAGTGTGGCTCAGTGGAAAGAACCCCAAGCTTGGGCGTCAGAGGTCAGGGGTTAGAATGCCGGCTCTGCTACTTGTCAACTGTGCTTAAGCTGTGTTAAACTGTGTTAAGCGCTTAACAAATGCCAACATTATTATTATTATTATTATTAAAGGAGCACTTACTTTGTGCAGAGGTCTGAAGAAAGTCCTTGGGAGAGTATAATACAGTAGCTTTAATAACTCTTCCCTCAAGGAGCTTGCAGTCTCACGGGAAGCTGAAGGACCCAGCCCCAGAGGCAAAAGAGACGGGGTGTGGACAGCCTGGACCTTCATATTTGTATCTCTGTTTCTTGGCCTAGTTCCGTTGGTTTCTCTCTCTTTTTCTGATTCTCTTTCTGTGGGTTTCTCTCTCTATCTTTTTATCTCTATCACTGTGTCTCTGCCTCCCTGAAGTGGCATAGCTTAGTGGAAAGAGTGTGGGCCTAGGAGTCGGAGGTTCTGGGTTCTCATCCCAGCTCTTCCCTTTGCCTGCTATGTGTCCTTGGGTGAGTCCCCAACTCCACGAACTTCTCTGTGCCTCAGTTTCCTCATCTGTAAATGGGGGTTAAATTCCTATGCGTCCTCCTTCTCGGACTTTGAACCCTATGTGGGACCGGGACCATGTCTAGCCTGATAAGCTTCAACTACTCCAGTGCTTAACCCAGTGCTTGACACATAGTAAGCACTTGTGCTCTACTTGGAGTTCTACCTCCACCTGCTCCCTTCCTCTGGGCGAGGGATGTCCAGATGCCCGCTTCCTCTAACCTAACATTCACGCCTCAGTTTCCCCCCTTCCTAGATGCCCTCCCGTGCCCCCTCAGGGAACCAGAGAGCTGAAAGGTGACTTTTGGGATATCGGTCCTTTGAGATTCTATTAGGTTAATAATAATAATAATAATGTTGGTATTTGTTAAGCGCTTACTAGGTGCCGAGCACTGTTCTAAGCGCTGGGGTTGACATAGGGGAATCAGGTTGTCCCACGTGGGGCTCACAGTCTTAATCCCCATTTTACAGATGAGGGAACTGAGGCACGGAGAAGTTAAGTGACTTGCCCACAGTCACACAGCTGACAAGTGGCAGAGCTGGGATTCGAACTCATGAGCCCTGACTCGAAAGTCCGTGCTCTTTCCACTGAGCCACGCTGCTTCAGCAGTTGGCAGGACTGGGATTAGAAGCCAGGGTCTCTGACGCCCAGGCCCATGCTCTTTCCTCTAGGCTGTGCTCTTCTGCTATTTACGCTCTTCATTCCTCATCCCAGGCCAACCTCCTATCTGTTTCTTGCTCTCAACATTCCCAACTTTGTCCCTTAGCTCCCGCTGTTACTCCAGCTTGGAACGTCCTCCCTCCTCTGATGCTGGAGAGAGCTTGGAGGCAGAGGAATGGACAGGATGACCCCTAAAAAGGCCAGGTTCTAAGGAGGAATGTGGGATACGCCGGTACCTGGACTCGGGGAGGATAGCGACCGAGGCTGGAGACTCCAAAGGCTGTATAGGCTTATTTGTTTCTCATAATCAATCAGTAATAGTCATGATACAGAGGGTATGGGTTCTAATCCCGGCTCTGCCAATTGTTTGTGATCTTGGGCCAGTCACTTAACTTCTCTGTGCTTCATTTACCTCATCTGTAAAATGGGGATCAAGATTGTGAGCTCCAAGTGAGGCGAGGACTGTGTCCAACCTGATATATCTAGCCCAGTGCTTAGAACAGCACATAGTAAGAGCTTAACAATTACCACTAATATTGTTGTTATTATTGTTAATTATTATTGTTGTTGATGTTATTGTGCTAAGCACTGGGGTGGCTATGCTATAACTAGTCCAACCCAGTCCCTAT
The DNA here is from genome assembly GCF_004115215.2 of Ornithorhynchus anatinus. Classification (NCBI taxonomy): domain Eukaryota; kingdom Metazoa; phylum Chordata; class Mammalia; order Monotremata; family Ornithorhynchidae; genus Ornithorhynchus; species Ornithorhynchus anatinus. Next base: position 57,916,441 of record NC_041737.1, on the reverse strand, counting down.
TTTACAAAGGGCTCACGATCTAGGAGGGAGGGAGAGAAGGATTGTGGTCCCCATTTTCCAGAGGAGGAAGCTGGAGCCCAGAAAAGTTAGGTGACTCTCCCTGGGTCACCAGCAGGCCAGGGGCAGAAGTGGGTCTCCTGAACCCAGGACTCTGCCGACCAGGAGGCCGTTGTTGAGTAGGGATCGTCTCTGCTGCCGAATTGTACGTTCCAAGCATTTAGTACAGTGTTCTTCACATAGTAAGCGCTCAGTAAATACGATCGAATAAATGAATACCAGGCCCCTGCTCTTTCCACCAGGCCTCTCTACCTCCTAGTTCCCCCAGCCCCCCACCCATTTTGTTCCCCTCCAGGTGGCCGCACCCCCATCTCCTCCCCCTTCTCACCTGCCCCTCATCCCACAGAGGATGGGGTTGGGGCTGGGTCAGGGGTGGAGGAGAAGGGGATCCTGGGAGGTTAAGAAATAGTCCCTCCCACCCCCTGCCCCTCGCCCAACCGGGCAACTGGGGCCACTGGGCTTTGGGCAATTTCCGGCCAAGCTCAGGGCGGGGGTTCCGGTGTTGAAACTGTCAGCCCCACCCAGGCCTTGTGGGGTTAACCCCCTGAGCCCTGCCTCACCCAGTCTGGAGTTCAGGGACCAGTTGATTTGAGGGGGACGGGGGTAGAAAGGCAGGAGGGAGGGGTCCCGGGATAAAGGCAGGGGTCGGGAGACAGGGGTAGCGTCGTGAAGTAAGAGTCAGAGCACGATGGAGTGGATAGAGCCCAGGCCTGGGAGCCAGAAGGTCATGGGTCCTAATCCCGGCTCCGTCATTTGTCTGCTGGTTGGCCATGGACAAGTCACTTTGCTCCTCTGTGCCTCAGTGACCTCACCCGTAAAATGGGGATGAAGAATGGGAGCCCCATTCAGGAGAAGGATTGTGTCCAACCCAATTTGCTTGAATCCACCCCAGAGCTTAGTACAGTGCCTGGCACAAAGTAAGCGTTTAGCAAATATCAAAATTATTATTGTTATGTGGGGGGCTTTGGGGGGCAGAAGAAGAAGCTGGATCTGGAGGAGAGAAAGGTAGAGGGGGGGTGAGGGGGCAGAGAGGCCAGGAGTTCAGACAGGTGTGGTCTTTCTCTCCTGTCCTGAGATTCCCTAGAAAGCTGGGGGGCGGGGGGTGTCCCTCTCCCCTCCCTCTCCTTCCTCTCCCCTCCTTCTCCCTCCCTCTTCCTTCCCTCTCCCAGCCCCACGGCACTTACGTCCATATCTGTAATTTATTTATTTCTATTAATGTTTGCTTCCTCCTCTAGATTTAAGCTTGCCGTGGGCAGGGAATATGACTGTTTATTGTACTCTCCCAAGTGCTTAAAACAGTGCTCTGCACACAGTAAGCGCTCAATGAACACCACTGACTGACTGACTCTCCCCTCCAGCCCCACCTCCTGTCCAGCAGCCTGACTGGCAAGTCTCTCTCGCTGTCTAGCTGCAAGCCTTCCTGCTTCAGCCCGAGTCCCGTCACCCTATGGGATGAGACTCGGAAGCCGGAGCCGGAGGGAGGGAGGGCGGTGATTCCGGGGGCAGGAGAGGGCTGGGGGCCCGGGTGCTCGGGGGTCCGAAGGGACGGTCCCTGAGGAAGGGAGGGAAGATCCCCGCTGTGCGGAGACAGGGGAATGGATACCATGACCTCGGGGGCAGAGGTCACAGAGGCTCTCAACTCTGCCCTGTCCGCAGGCAGCCGAGGCCGATAAGCCCTTATCTGCCCTAACCAGGGACAGCAGGCAAGAGTCTGGTCTGGGTGGGGTTCTTATCGGGGGGCCCAGACTCGAGGCGGGGGGTGGGAGTGTTTGGGGGGGTGGAGACTGGCCATCCCTGAGTCCCACACTGCCCCTCCCCACCATACTGTCTCCCCAGAATCTGGGGTCCCCTCAGTGAACCAACATGCCCCCAGTCTCTCTCCCCCCACTCCCCAGGAAGGGAGAAACTGAGGCCTAGAAAGGCGAGTGAATCTCCTCCTTGAGCCTTCTCCTCCTTTGGCCATCTCAGAGCCCTGCTCAGACCCGGGAGAAGGGGGAGAGCGATGCCCCCCTCCCCATGGGAATATTCAGGCCAGAGGGAAGGGATCACATGGGCTGAGGAGGAGGAAGCCAGAAGCAGCAGCTCCACAGCCGGAAGACTGGAGGTCAGACAACAGGAAGGACTTTCCACCAGGGTGATATGCACGTCTCAGAAGAGGGAACATTCCCAGGTCACCTGGATGCAATGGATTGGACGTGTTGACCTCTGACCCCCTGCTGCTCTCTGTGGTCTCAGGTTGCCGGGGTCCCGGTGGCTTTGGGGGAGCCTGCGCCCCGGCCTGGTGCTGTAGGATGTCCCCGTGCCCTCCTCAGCAGGTGAGGAATCGGCCAGGACCACCACCAGCCCCAGAACTGGGGGAGATGGAGCTGACTTGGCAGGAAATCATGTCCATCACAGAGCTACAGGTGAGCGGGGATGGAGACGGGGTGGGCTCGGGGAGGGGGAATCGGGATGGGGCAGGAGGGATCTACGGGAAGGGTTGGGCTGGGAGGACTGTGGGGAAGGGGATGCTAAGAAGCAGCGTGGCCTAGTGTGGGCAGAGCACGAGCCTGGGATGTTGATAATAATAATAACTGTGGTATTTGTTAAACACTTACTATGTGCCAGGCAGTGTACGAAATGCTGAGGTGGATACAAGCAAATCAGGTTGGACACAGTCCCTGTCCCATATAATAATAATAATAATAATTGTGGTATTTGTTAAGCACTTACTATGTGCCAGGCACTGTTCTCAAGTACTGGGGGGGATACAAGGAAGTGGAGTTGGACACAGTCCCTGATCCATCTGGAACTCACAGTCTCATTTTATAGAGGAGGGAACTGAGGCACACGGAAGTGAAGTGACTTGTCCCAGATCACACAACAGACATGTGGCGGAGCTAGGATTAGAACCCAGGTCCTCCTGACAAAGCCCCGGGCTCTATTCACTAGGCCATGCTGGGAGTCAGAAGAATCTGGCTTCCAGTCCCGGCTCTGCTACTTGTCTGTTGTGACCTGGGGCAAGTCACTTTGCTTCTCTGAGCCTTAGTTCCCTCATTCATTCATTCAATAGTATTTATTGAGCGCTTACTATGTGCACAGCACTGTACTAAGCGCTTGGAATGGACAATTCATTCAATTCAGGTACAATTCCCTCATCAGTAAAGTGCGGTGAGCCCCATGTAGGACAAGGACTGTGTCTGCCTCATCAGCTTGTACCTACCCCAGCTTTCAGTACAGTGCCTGGGACATAGTAAGGGCTTAACCAATACCATAAAATAAACTAATAATTGGCAAATAATGGGGTTGGTAGGGTGGAGGGGATGAGGGAGGGTGGAGACATGCTAAGCAGAGGGGAACCCCCCCCCCCCCCCAAAAATGTATCACTGCTTCACTCGGAGGGCCGGGGTAGAATAGGACAGGTAGAAAAGGTAGATTAGAAAGCAGCATGGCTCAGTGGAAAGAGCACGGGCTTGGGAGTTTAGACATCGTGGGTTCTAATCCCGGCTCCGCCACTTGTCAGCTGAATGACTGTGGGCAAGTCACTTCACTTCTCTGTTCCTCAATTACCTCATCTGTAAAATGGGGAGGAAGACTGTGAGCCCCCCCGTGGGTCAACCTGATGACCTTGTATCTACCCCAGAGCTTAGAATAGTGCTTGGCACAGAGTAAGCGCTTAATGATGATTGATAATTATGGTATTTAAGCACTTATAAATGCGCTTATTAAATACCATCATTATTATTATGATTATTAGAGCTGGGGATTTCAGGGGAGTGGCATTTCAGGAGGGAACAGGCCAGCGGGACGGCCTCCCACCTCTTGAGGGGGAAATTCTGGGGTCCGTACGGATCTCCGGGGGCGAGCCGGGGGTGCAGGGGCTCACACAGCTGGGGTCCCGGCGGGGTGATGATGTCTCTTCCCCACACCTGCCCCCGGCCCCCCCAGGTAACAGAGCCCCGGGCCGACAGGGAGGGGGGTCAGACAAAGGTTGCCTGTTGGTTGCAAGAATGGTAGCTTTGTCCAGGGCTGGTGGGGGTGGCCAAGGCCCCAGCTCCCAGCAGGCTCCCTGTCCCCGCCCCCCTGCTCACTTTTGGCTTGATGGGGCTGGGGGTCAGGACAGGAGACAATTCTCAGCCGGGCCTTCTCACAGACCCTGACCCCTCCCCACCTGGCTGGGGTGGCTGGTGAGGAGTGGGGGGAGGAGGAGGGCTAGGAGGAGAAGGAGGAGGGTTAGGAGGAGGAGGAGGAGGGCTAGGAGGAGAAGGAGGAGGGTTAGGAGGAGGAGGAGGATGGCTAGGAGAAGGAGGAAGGCTAGGAGGAAGAGGGCTAGGAGGAGGAGGAGGGCTAGGAGGAGGAGGAGGGTTAGCAGGAGGAAGAGGACGGCTAGGAGGAGAAGGAGGAGGGCTAGAAGGAGGAAGGCTAGGAGGAGAAGGAGGAGGGCTAGGATGAGGAGGAGGGCTAGAAGGGGAAGGAGGAGGGCTAGGAGGAGGGCTAGGAGGAGGAGGATGCCTAGGAGGAGGAGGAAGATGGCTAGGAGGAGGGCTAGGAGGAGGAGGAGGAGGGCTAGGAGGAGGGCTAGGAGGAGGAGGAGGGCTAGGAGGAGGAGGAGGATGGCTAGGAGGAGGGCTAGGAGGAGGAGGATGGCTAGGAGGAGAAGGAGGGCTAGAAGGAAAAGGAGGAGGACTAGGAGGGCTAGGAGGAGAAGGAGGAGGGCTAGGAGAAAGGGGCAAAGACCAGCTGAGTCTTCCGCTGCTCAGCATCGCCCCCTGCTGGCCACCCAGGGAAAGGTCAGACAAGCCTGCCGGGGTCATCACATCCGTCCCCCTGCCTCCACGCCGCTCTCACCAAAGACACCGTCTGTCCTCTAAAGTCCCCTTCCCCCTCCCCAGAGGCAGGCCACTGCCCTTTTCCTGGACGCTGAGGCTTTTGTCGGTCTGCCTTTTATTTTTTTTTTAATGGTATTTGTTAAGCGCTATGTGCCAGGGACTATACTAAGCGACGGAGTAGATACGGGATGATCAGATAATCATGTTGGACAAAGTCAATGTCCCACAGTCTTAATCCCCATTTTACAGATGAGGGAACTGAGGCCCAGAGAAGGGAAGTGACCTGACCGAGGTCACACAGCAGACAAAGTGGCGGAGTCGGGATTAGAACCCAGATCCTTCTGACTCCCAGGTCTGGGATCTATCCACTGGACCTGCCCCCGCCCCCCGGGCACTCCCTAATGATAGCACTCTGAATTGGGAGAGCACTGTCACTTTTTCCCCAAACTTTCTCACTTTATTTTCACCTCCTTTGGAGGCAGAGACGATTTTACCCTGCTGAAGAAATTGAGGCCTGTTGACAGTCACCGCCCCCTGAGCCCCACAGCACTTATGTCCATATCTTTAGAGAAGCCGCATGGCTTAGTGGAAAGAGCACGGGCTTGGGAGCCGGGGGTCGTGGGTTCTAATCTCGCCTCGCCACTTCTCAGCTCTGTGTCTTTGGTCAAATCACGTAACTTCTCTGTGCTCTCAGTTGCCTCATATAAAATGGGGATTAAAAGACCGTGAGCCCCCACGTGGGACAACCTGATTACCTTGTATCTACCCCAGTGTTTAGAACGGTGCTTGGCACATAGTAAGTCCTTAACAAATGCCATCATTATTATTATCCTTGAACTCTGCCACTTCCCCTGACTATAATTTATTTTAATGTCTGTCTCCCTTGCTAATCTGTCAGCTCCTTGAGACCAGAGAGAAGCAGCGTGGCTCAGTGGAAAGAGCCCAGGCTTTGGAGTCAGAGGTCATGAGTTCAAATCCCGGCTCTGCCACTTGCCAGCTCTGTGACTGTGGGCAAGTCGCTTCACTTCTCTGTGCCTCAGTTACCTCATCTGTAACGTGGCTCACTGGAAAGAGCACGGGCTTTGGAGTCAGAGGTCATGGGTTCGAACCCCGGCTCTACCACTTGTCAGCTGTGTGACTTTGGGCAAGTCACTTAACTTCTCGGTGCCTCAGTTACCTCATCTGTAAAATGGGGATTAAGACTGTGAGCCCCACGTGGGACAACCTGATTCCCCTGTGTCTACCCCAGCGCTTAGAACAGTGCTCGGCACATAGTAAGCGCTTAACAAATACCAACATTATTATTATTAAAATGGGGATGAAGTCTGTGAGCCCCACGTGGGACAACCTGATTCCCCTGTGTCTACCCCAGCGCTTAGAACAGTGCTCTGCACATAGTAAGTGCTTAACAACTACCATCATTATTATTATTATGTCTACCAGTTCTAGTTTATCATGCTCTCCCAAGAGCTTAGGACAGTGCTCTCGCAGAGTAAGTGCTCAATAAAAAATGATGGTATTTGTTAAGCGCTTACTATGTGCAAAGCACTGTTCTAAGCGCTGGGAGGATACAAGGTGATCAGGTTGTCCCACGCGGTCATAAACACCACTGATTGACTGAATGATTGATCGGTAAATGAATTGCCCAAGGTCACCCAGCAGCCTGCAGTGAGGCCAGGGCAAGGACGCAGGTCCCCAACCTCACAGCCCCCATAGTCCTAATATAATTATTGTGGTATTTAGGCCGGGAACATGTCAACCAACTCTTCATAGCATACTCTCCCAAGCACTAAATACAGTGCTCTGCACATAGTAAACAGTCAGTGGTATTTACTGAGCACATACTGTGTGCAGAGCACTGTACTAAGTGTTCGGAGGAGTACAGTATATCAGAGTTGGTAGACAGAGCTGGGATTAGAATCCAGGTCCTTCTGACTCCCAGACCCAGGCTCCATCCATTAGGCTATATTAATAATAATAATACTAATCGTATTTGTTAAGCACTTACTCTATGCCAGTCACTATACTAAGCGCTGGGGTGAATACAAGTAAATCGGGTTGGACCCAATCCCTGACCCACATGGGCGCTCAGTCTCCATCCCCATTTTCCAGATGAGGTAACTGAGGCCCTGAGAAGTGAAGTGACTTGCCCAGGGGCATTCGATCTTATTTATTGAGTGCTTCTGCGTGCAGAGCGCTGTACTAAGTGCTTAGTCACACCGCAGACACGTGGTGGAGCTGGAGTTAGAACCCATGACCTGACTCCTAGGCCTGGGCTCTATCGACTACACCATGCTGCTCTAAACCGCTGGGGCAGTTTAGGATTGACCAGATGGGAGGGACAGGGCAATTTGGTTTTGGGGTCCAGAACTCACCTCTTCTCTTTCTCCCTTCCTCCCTCTCTCCCCCGACCCCCCACCACAGGGCCTGGACACCCCGCCGGAGACCCCCTACGAGCTGGCCCTGTATGGGGCGCAGCCCCCGGCCCCCGGCTTCGGCCCTTGCAGCCTCCTCCCCGCCTGCCCCCCGTCCTCCTGCGGCCAGCCCCCCCCGCCCTACGCCCGCCCCTACCCCGCCCCGCCGGAGCCCGGCCCCTACCCCTACGACGTCTTCGGTCTTCCCGCCCCTGGCCCGCCGCCCCCTAAGCCCCTCACCCTCTCCGGCCTCCTGAGCGAGCCACTCCCTGACCCCCTGACCTTGGCCGAGATGGTCCTGCCGAGCGCGGCCGCCACCCTCCTGGCCCCGCACAAGTGCCCCGAGGACCCCGAGTCCGACTCCGGACTGTCCCTCAACTACAGCGACGCCGAGTCCCTGGACCCCGAGGCCGGGGTGGGCGAGGCGGGGCGGGGGCGGCCCGAGTACGCCGAGCTCTTCCCCCCGGCCTTCCCGCCGCCCCCGCCTCCCCCGCCGCCCCCGCCGCCAGCCTGGGCCTCCCCGCCGGGCCCGGCCCGACCCAAGCCCCCCGGCCGCGGAGAGGCCGGCTGCCGGGACCAGCGCCGGGCTCTGGCCATGAAGATCCCCTTCCCCACGGACAAGATCGTCAACCTGCCCGTGGACGACTTCAACGAGCTGCTGGGCCGGTACCCGCTGAGCGAGAGCCAGCTGGCCCTGGTGCGGGACATCCGGCGTCGGGGCAAGAACAAGGTGGCCGCCCAGAACTGCCGCAAGCGCAAGCTGGAGACCCTGGTGCAGCTGGAGCGCGAGCTGGCCGAGCTGAGCACCCGGCGGGAGAGGTTGCTGCGGGCCCGGGGCGAGGCCGGCCGGACCCTAGGGCTCCTGCGCCAGCAGCTGGGCGACCTGTACCGCGACGTCTTCGCCCGGCTGCAGGACGAGGAGGGCAACGGCTACTCGCCCGACGAGTACGTCCTGCAGCAGGCGGCCGACGGCACCGTCTTCCTGGCGCCCCGCGGGACCCCGGCCCAGGAGGACTGAGCGCCCGGACCGGGGAGGGAGGGGACGTCTGAGCCCCCCGGCCGGGCCGCCCGGAGTCCAGGGGCCGCCCGGCTGGACTTACCGGGGGACCGGCATCACGGGCGTTGATGCCCCCTGGCCAAACGGACTGAGAGCCGGGGCGTCCGTGTCCTCTGTTGGACGGACTGAGGGTCAGTCTGCGGGCATCGAGCGACACACAGGAGCAGAAGCCGCTGGGCCAGCTGTGCTCAGCCCAGGTTGTGGCCCCGCCATCGGCCGGAGGCTTTGGCAGATAAAACGTGCACTGAAATCACTCTCTGCTTAGTAGTCATTCGTTCATTCAATTGTATTTATTGAGCGCTTATCGTGTGCCAAGCACTGTACTAAGCACTTGGTTGTGTATTTGTGAAGTGTTTCTCCGTGCACGATAATCCGGTTGTCTAGCTCCTTGCCTTCCCTCTGCACCCAGGGACCTTCGCATTGTCTGCAAAGAAACTGAAGCCCAAAGGGGTCAAGTTTATGAACTATGGTTACCGCGGCCGAGTGGCAGAGCCAAGGCTCTTGCCCGCCAAACCATAGAAGTTTATTCTGCATAGCATTTAAGTGATATTTGTTAAATGTTTTCTGTGCCAGACACTGTACTGAGTACTAAGGATTGTGGTAGATATGCAGTCCTTGTCCCATATGGAACTCAGTTTTAATCCCCATTTTACCAAAAGGCAGAGAATTATGGCAGTTGCTAGAGTTTACTACGGGCCAAGCATGTACTAAACGGTGAGCTAGATATAAGTTAATCTGGTTGAACAGTCCCTGTGCCACTTGGGGCTCACTCTTATCCCCATTTTACAGGTAACTGAAGCCCAGAGAGTGACTTGCCCAAGGTCAGATAGTGGACTAAGTGACTTGGTCATCCTTGGCATTGTATTAGGTCTTTGGGCTAAAAGACCTGTTCACAAAGAGCAGGCAGACACTAAGCAGGGAGAAATGAGTGTAAAGAAACCCAATTCATAAAGTGTTTATTGATCACTTACTGTTTGCATGGCTCTGCAACTACAACAGGGGACGTTGGGGGGAAAAATCTTACATGGTTGGGTGAAATAGGATAACTGCTGTATTATAGTCTCTCAATATTACCGACAAGCAGTGTGGCCAGAGGGAGTCAGAACCTGGGCTCTAGGCCCAGTTCTGCCGCTTTGCCGTGTGACCTTGGGAAAGTCACTTAGCTTCTCTGTGCCTGAGATACCTCTTCTGGAAAATGGGGACTCAGACTGAGTCCCACGTGATTACCTTCTATCTACCCCAGAACTAGTGCCTGGCACAATGGTAAGCACTGTAATTAAAAAAAAATTACAGTAGATAAAACGGTAGGGAATCAGGGGTAAACCAGTTGGCCTAAATTAAATGTATACATCGGGGTGAGGATAAGCAGGGGGCTGACAGCTAATTCATTCAATTGCATTTATTGAGCACTGTATTAAGCGCTTGAAAAGTACAATTCATGACAATTAGTGAAGGCCTAGCTAAATCCAACAGGCAGGGATGTGGGGGCAGCCAGTCAGCTTCTGCAATGTAACCAACGTAACCTTAGCCATGGATAAGGCATGGGCCTGGACCTGACCTGAGGACCTGAAGGACCTGAGTTCTAATCCCAGCTCCGCCATTTGCCTGCTGTGACCCGTGTCACTTGTCTGTGACTCAGTTACCTCGGGATTAAGAGCATGAGCCCCATTAGGGCCGGGGACTGTGTCCAAACAGATTAGTTTATATCTACCCCGGCACAAGTGCTGAATATTATCATTATTATTATGATGATGGAGCAGGCAGGGAACCAGAGATCATTTGCACGAGCATTTTATTACAAAAAACACATTCGCATGGGAACGAATGAAAACCAGGCTGCACAGCAGCCACACTCAGCTGTCCGAGTAGCTTCGACGCAGGACCCCAGCGGAGGCGAGCCTGTGGGGAGAGGGGGACCTGTCACCTTGGGGGCTCCTCAGCCCCCACCGGAACCGCCACCGGCAGCCCCCGCCTCTCCTCCCCTTCCCCCAGGCAAGGACACGTACGTCGGGAGAAGCCCTCAGGGGGGGTCAGGCGAAAACCTCTCGCGCCGGGGTGAGCCGAACTCAGGATTCTCCTCTCCTAGAGAAGCAGAGACAAAGCGTCAGCAGGCCCGCCTCCGCCTCCCCCGGCAAAGACCCCCCTCCTTCTCCCCTCCCGGGGTCCCACAACCCAGAGGGGGCCAGTGTGAACGGCGGGGATAAAATAAATGCCAGTTGCTCGGGGATGGGGCTTGGATTCCAGTGCCAACTGTCCAATAGGGAGACCCACCCCGTGGGAGAACCCGATGGCCACAAGCCCAGGAAGACCACCCGCCCGGGCAGCTCTTAGGAGCTCTTATAGTTGGCCAGGCCACTGGAGGGGGCTAGCTGGTGGATCCCAACAAGATTCAAGTGAAATTGAGGGGAAAGGCGGGGGGGACTGGCATTTCAGGTAGCAAACTCAACAGATTGAAGTAAAATCTGTTCTTACCTAGCAGCACAGAACTTAAACCTCTCTCGTTCTGGCACCCTGCTAGTGCTAAGTCGGGGGGCCTTAACTCTCGTCTGCCTCCTTCCTTCCGGTGGGTCACTGAAAACTTCTCTCCCTCCTAGCTGTCTCCAACAGGCCGATTCTCGACTCCTCTATGCCCGGCCTCGCTGCTCTACGCTTGCTAGCTGTCACGACTCGCTGCGGCCTCAGTCGATGGCACACCCAGAGCTACAGACTTCACAAGGCGGACCCCCCACCGGCGTCCCCATCCCGCCCCCCTCACCGCTCAGCCCCACACCCCCTTCCCGCCCCCCTCCCCACCCCCAACCCCCAAACATTTTTCCACCAAAATTTGGGTTAGCCGTGCACAGGATGGGAGAATAGCGCTTACAGCATGCTGGCTCACAGCCGGATCTCCCTGCCCTACTGGTTGTCAGGGGGTGGAGGACGGTGGAAGGTGAAGGGTGGCAACTGACCATACGGGTTCAGGTCGGGAGGCCGGAGACGGCCACCCGGGGGACTTAGGGGTTCATGGACGGGGTAGAGGGACGAGAACTAAGATTCACTACTCCAGGAAGGGGTGCTGCCAGGCCTAGGGGAAGGGGCAGAGGGGAGGTGGCTAGGGAGGAGAATCTCTAGCCTCGACTGGCCCGGGCCCTGAAGGCCCAAACCTGGAGGCGGCGAGGGGTGGGGTGGGGAAAAGGTTTGGGTTCCAGTCTAGGTCCAATCAGGATGGGAAGAAGCTAGCTGGCCACAAGCGGATTTCTTCCCGGCCGGCCGACCCCAGGCCCACCTGAGGGCCCGGCCAGACCCAGAAGAGATCATGCTGGCCCACCTTGGGCACCGGTGGGGGTGGGGCGGGGGGGACGGGACCAGTGGTGACCGGCCAGGGACCAGGGTGGCTTCTGAGGAGACTAACTTACACAGCACATTTAAAAAAAAGACACATTTATTCAGCGTCATGATCAGACTATTACAGTTAGCAATCAACAGCATGGGTGCAAAAAAAAAAAAAAATAATAATAATCTACATTAAAACCCTTGTTGGAAGGCTTTTACACTCCCACAGAACAGAAACTAAAATAACCTGTTATACAATTCGTCACAAATACAGTCCTCGTGGTTGGTTTTTTTTTTGCCCATACACAAAAAGTATTGTCTAAAACATGTCTTCTGGTAGCAGAACTGCCCTGTCACCACCTGTGCTTGGCTGGCTGAGTTCCCAAATCTGTGGTAACCTGTAGCTTCCCTGTCACTTCTCTGGCTCTCCTCTCCTGCTAAGCTTTGTTTCCTGTTGAACAATATGGAATAAAGGTGTTAATCTCGTTAATCTCATTAAGACTCAAAGCTACAATCCGACAAATTCGTGGCCCGCAGCCCGTGGCCGATCTGGGCGTTCGCGTTTTAACATCCACAATTTTTTTTTTTAACTGCAACGGTTTTTAGACTTATTTTTTAAACTAGGTTGCGCTGCTCAGCTACGTTAGTGTTACTGGGCCTCTCGGGGGAGGGGCAAGTCTTTTCCGGGGACGGGGAGAGGGGGGTGTGAGGGGGAGACGGGATGGGGTCAATTTACCTGGGGCAGTTAAAACCTCCGGCCACTGCCGTAGCTGCTGCTTGCTGCTGGAGCCGCCGTAGCCGCCTGCGGGGAGAGGTCGGTGGTCAGCGGGGCGCTTGGGCGGTCTCTCCCCCCACTCGGGCGGCTGCCGTCCACGGGTCGGCCCCCCTCGGGCCCCCGCTTCCGTACCTTGGTTCCGGGGCTTAGCAAAGTACTGGCCACCCCCGCCGCCATAAGGGCCGGAGCTCCGGCCCCCAAAGTTCCCGCCCTTCATGGGCCCAAAGTTGGAGGATTGGTTATTGTAGCTGCCGAAGTCGTTGTAGCTGCCGCCGCCCCCGAAATTGCTTCCTGGAAGAGAGGGGAGAGGAGGGGCCGCCCGGCCGGTCAGCCCGGCTCCAGCCCGCTGGGGACCCCCGCCCCCCCCGGCCGGATCTCTCCCCGCCGCGCCCCCTGCCTAACGCCCCCACCCCTCTGTCCAGGCCTGCGCTCCGAGGCGGGAGGGGGCAGGAGGCGGCCCCCAGCGTGAAGCTGGGTGGTGGGGAGGCCGCGGCGCGCCCCGGGGAGATACTACCACTCCCACCGCCAAAGCCGCCGCCGCCGCCACCTCCGCCGCCCGTTGTTATAGCTGTCATAGCTGCACTCCCGCCATAGCACTGCCCTGGTTGCCATAACCCTGTCCAGCCACTTCCATAAGCCTCTGCTTCCTCCAGAGTAGCCAGGGCCGCCGCCTCCATAGCCACCTACAGGAGAGTAGGAGAGTCTTCTCTCAGGGAGACAGGACGCACGCGGGGACCCCCCCGGCGGGCGCGGACCCCGGCGCGGCTTCTACCAGGCCTGCTCTAGCGCCCACCCGCCTCCCCGGGCGAGACCCTTACCGTCATTGCCGAAGCCATTGTAGCCGTCCCCGCTGCCACCGTATCCGCCGCCGCCTCGGCTGCCCCCGAAACCGCTGCAGAGGGAACAGCAGGGGGGGGGGGGGTAGGGGTGTCAGTCGCGTCGGACACATCCGTCCGCCGGTACCTCCCAGCTCCATTCTTCCGAGGGCATCCGGCGGCCCACCCCCTCCCGGACACTCACCTCGTCCGCTGAGTTCCCGCCGCGGCGAAGTTGTCATTTCCCCCAAAGCCGCCACCGCGGCCGCCTCCAAAGTTCCCCGAACCGCTGCGACCTGGTGGGCGAGAGGCGAGTTGTAGCCGAGGGACCGGGGACGCGGGCAACCTCCTCCCCAACCCCCTAACCCAGCATTTCACCAAGCTCACCCCTCTGGCTGGACGACGCACTGGCCATCTCTTGCTTGGACAGGGCTTTCCGCACTTCACAGTTGTGCCCGTTGACGGTGTGGTATTTCTGGACTGTTGAGACAAAGGACAAGGGTAAGGTATTGCCTCCTGTCGTGCCAGGGCATCGCCCATCCTGCCCAGCGCGGACCCCCTGGCCACCTCCCTCCAAAGGCTACTTACTGACAATCTTGTCCACAGAATCGTGATCATCAAAGGTGACAAAAGCGAAGCCCCTCTTCTTCCCGCTGCCCACGGTCCGTCATGATCTCGATCACCTCGATCTTGCCGTACTGCTCAAAATAGTCACGCAGGTGGTGCTCCTCCGTGTTCCTCCTTGATGCCCCCCACGAAGATCTTCTTTCACCGTCAGGTGGGCAACCTGGCCGCTGAGAGTCCTGGATGGAGAAACCAGTCACCTTTAGAAATGGAAGCTGAGGTGCGGGAACACTGAGCAACCGAGGTCACCCAGAAGGAAATGTGGGTGACTGGGGACGGGTTGGGGGTCTTACCTCTCTGAGAAACGGCCCTCTTGGGCTCCACCACTCTGCCGTCAACCTTATGAGGCCTCGCGTTCATGGCTGCGTCCACCTCCTCGACCGTGGCGTAGGTCACGAACCCGAAACCTCGGGGATACGCTTTGTGTTGGGGGTCTCGCATTACCTGGAGGACATACGCGACGGCTTCAGCTTGGGAATGCAGGAGCAACCCGATTCTACCGAGGTGGGGTGGGAGGCTTCACCGTCCTCTCTAGCCGCCAGGAATCTAAGTCCATGGCCTCGATTCCCCCCACGGACGTCACACGTGGGGGGTTAGTGGAGGAAGGTGGCATTTGTTAAGTGCTTATGTGGTGGTCAAGCAACTGTTCTAAGCCGGGGTAGATATATCAGGTTGGACACAGTCCCTATCCCAGCTTGGGGCTTCTTGTCCCCATTTTACATGCATTTGAGAAGCAGCGTGGCCTCAGTGGAAAGGGCACGGGCTTTTGGAGTCAGGGCCTCATGAGTTCGTATCCCAGCTCTGCCACTTGTCGGCTGTGTGACTGTGGGCCAAGTCACGTTAACTTCTCTGTGCCTCAGTTCCCTCATCTGTAAAATGGGGATTAAGACTGTGAGCCCCACGCTGGGACAACCTGATTCCCCTGTGTCTACCCCAGCGCTTAGAACAGTGCTCGGCACATAGTAAGCGCTTAATAAATACCAACATTATTATTATTACAGATGAGGTAACTGAGGCACAATAATGAAGCGAACCTCATTATTGTGAGGTGACTTGCCCAAGGTTACCCAGATGACAAATGGTGAAGCAAGGATCAGAACCCAGGTCCGCCTGACTCCCAGGGCCGATACTCTACCCACTAGGCCACATTGGAATGGCTATCGGGCGACAGTTAGGTTTAGGTTTTTAAAAGCCAGCTTGGCCCCAGTCAAACCGTCTTTACGAAGTGGATAATAGGAATTGTCATTCCATTAGGGGCAGCTCTAATATAATCTTATAGACCCCGACAGCTTTTTGCCACATACCCATGCATCTCTCTGAGTGGCCTTCCGCTTTGTGGGTGAAGTACAATATGGGACCCATTTGTCTGCCCTTCTAGACTGTAAGCTCCCTGTGGGCAGGGAACCTACTAACTGTTCTATTGTAATTTCCCAAGCACTTAGTAGTGTCGTGCACAGTAAGGATTCAATAGCATCGATTGTTTTTTGTTCTACACCTTGTCCACTTCACATGCAATGCTTTGCTGTGGCAAAACCTGTTTTTCACTTGTAGACAGTAAACTGCAGGTACCAGCCTTCCATTGTATATATTAGCTTCCCTATCAGGAAAACAGCGCCTCCGGCTTAACTGTGCACCCTGGCAGAGTCCTCTGCTCCCTGCAAGTGGGGAGGAACTAGAAGTGTCTGAGTTATCCTGCAGCTACACGAGTTTACCGCGATGCTCAGCATCTTGTCAACCACAACCCGCAACCAACTGGGCAGAACACGAAGCAGCCAACTCTATGCCGCTGAAGACCAGGGCCCGACCACGCGGAGACTTACACTGCAGTCGGTGAGCGTGCCCCATTGTTCGAAATGGCTCCTCCAGGCTCTCGTCCGTCGTCTCGAAGCTCAGCCCTCCGATAAACAGCTTCCGCAGCTGCTCGGGCTCCTTGGGGGACTGCAGGGAAAAGAGGAGGAGCTGGGATCACGGCCAGATTCACTCGCCTGCCTTTTTCCTAAAGGTTTACTATTCCCCAGCACTGATACAATCTAGTTCGGGTTGGACCACAGTTCCCGTCCCACATGGGACTCGATCTTAAGATAAACCCCTTTCATAGGCTGAGATAACTAAGGCTCGGCATTCGGCAAGTGACTTGCTCAAGGTCACCCAGCAGAGCAAAGGCGCAAGGTGGGATTAGAACTCAGGTCCCTCTGACTCTAATGGCCCAGGCTCTATCCTCTAGGCCACACAGACTGTGAGCCCGTTGTTGGGCTGGGGTTATCTCTATCTGTTGCCGAACTGTGCATTCCCAGGGCTTAGCACAGTGCCCTGCACATAGTAGGTGCTCGATAAATACGGTTGAATGAATGAATGCTCTCTTCCATTCCCGGGAGGCATTCCGCTTCCCTCCCACGTGATTGTTTCGGCGGGAATTCCACCGAGGGGGTTGGGCAGCCCCAGCCAACAGTGGGAATCGACCAGGGGTGAGCAGTTGCTGTCGAGAAGCAGCGTGGCTCAGTGGAAAGAGCCCGGGCTTCAGGGAGTCAGGGGTTCTAATCCCAGCGCCGCCACCTGTCAGCTGTGTGACCTTGGGCAAGTCGCTTCACTTTCCTCATCTGTAAAATGGGGATTAAGATTGTGGCACATAGTAAGCGCTTAACAAACACCATAATGATTATTGTTGGGGATGACGACTCTGAGCCTCACATGGGACAACCCGATTACCCTGTATCTACCCCAGCGCTTAGAACAGTGTTTGGCACATAGTAAGCGTTTATTTACCATAATTATTGGGTATGGGGGTGAAGACTGTCAGCCTCAAGGGGACAACCTGTACTTACCCCCAGCGCTTGGAAGAGTGTTTGCCACATAGTAAGCACTTAACAAATACCGTCATTATTATGGGGATGAAGACTGTGAGGCCTCACAAGGGACAAGGCTTGTACCTACCCAGCGCTTAGAACAGTGCTTGGCACATAGTAAGCGCTTAATACCCAATTTATTATTAAGGGGATGAAACTGGGATCCTCACAGGGGACAACCGATTAGATTGTACCCTACCCCAGCGTTTAGAAAGTGCTCGGCACATAGTAAGCGCTTAAGAAATCCCATAATTATTATTAAGGGGAATGAAATTGGGATTCCTCACGGGGGGGGTACGGGACGCTGATAGAGGTTTTGGGGGGTGGGCATCCTACCCCCCCAGCCATGCCATATTGATTGTTAGGGGGATGCAAACTGGCAGCCTCAGCGGAGGGCCAACCCCGAATCTACCCCCATGCGCTAAGAACAGTGTTAAGCGCACGCTACGTGAGCGCTTAAGCGAGGAATTATGTTTATTATTGTAAGGGGGATGAAGACTGGGAGCCTCACGGGGGGCCACCTGATTAGACTGCATCTCCCCCAGCGCTTAGAACAGTGCTCGTCACATAGTAAGCGCTTAACAAATCATTATTATGGGGATGAAAACTGGGAGCCTCCGGGGGGGGGTAACCTAATTAGATTGCATCTCCCCCAGCGCTTAGAACAGTGCTCATCACATAGTAAGCGCTTAACAAATCATTATTATGATGGGGGTGAAAACTGGGAGCCCCCCGGGGGGCAATCTGATTAGATTGCATCTCCCCCAGCGCTTAGAACAGTGTTGGGCACATAGAAAGCGCTTAACAAATCATTATTATGGGGATGAAATCATTATTATGGGAGCCTCACGGGGGGGGGGTTAACCTGATTGGATTGCCTCTCCCCCAGCGCTTAGAACAGGGCTGGGCACATAGTAAGCGCTGAGAAAATAGCAATGATCTATATTTGCCATTCTCATTATAAAGCTGCGTGCAAAGGCCCCCCCCACCGTGGGGGGGGCGCTAGGGCGCATGCGCAGACGAGCACATAGCGAATAAAGGCAGGGAGAGGTGCGCCTCAGTTGGAACCTGGGGGGGGGATTTTATGGGAAAAAAATAGAATAATGGAATGCGCTGCTTGGGAGCAGAAAGGCGGTTGGGAGAGGAGGGGTGTGAGGGGTGCGCGGCCTCATGGCGGCGGGGCAGACAAAATGGCGGCCCGGCAGCGCGGGAGGGCGCCCGGGCCTCACAGCGGACGCCCGGAGGGGCCGCGGAGCCGCCGGCCCAGGGGCCGTGGTCGCCGCCTCGGGGCTCCCGCGCGGGGCGGAAGGACCGGCCGCCATCCACCTCTTCCACCGCCGCCCCACTCACCTCAGACTTCGACATGATGGCGGCGCCTCCGGGCGATGTCTTCGGGTCGATGGCGAAAGGAGAAAGGGAGTGAGTCAGGCGGGGAGCTGCCTCCCCACCAAGGCCGCCCCCTTATAATCCCGCCTCCCCGCCTCGGCCATTGGCAGGCCCGCCCCCCCGAGCCGCGCCGCCATTGGCTGCTGGCTCGGCCCCCGTCCTCCTATTGGTCGACGCCGCCCTCACTCCCCGCCGGCACCGCCCGCATAAAGGAAGGCCTTTAGCTGCTGCTGATTGGCTCTGCCGGAAACCCGGGCGGCGAGCCCATCGCTGATTGGTTCTCGTCCCCGTCAATAATTTCGAATTCATTCATTCGGTCGAGCGTATTGATTGAGCGCTTACTATGTGCAGCGCACGGTAGTAAGCGCTTGGGGTGTACGATTCGGTCGCAGATAGGGACCGGTGACGGGCTCACAGTCTAGACGGAGGAGACCGCAAAGCAAAACAGAACAAAACAAGACAATATCATCAAGAAATAGAATCAAGGAGATATACATCCCGTTAACAAAAATAAATAGGGTAATAAATAATATGGAGAGATGGACAGTGCTGAGAGGAGGGAGAGGAGCAGAGGGTGGGGAGGGGAGGGAATGACAGCCCCCCAAATCCCCCGCGGTCTTTAATTTGCTCAATCAAATTAAATTTGCAGCATTATGGCATTTGGGAAAATACGAATGAGGCTGAGAATTGGGAATTTCGTTAGCGATTAATGATCATTTCGGGCCGTTCAGACTGTGAGCCCGACATTGGGCAGGGATTGTCTCTGTTGCCCAATTGTACATGCCAAACGCTTAGTACAGTGCTCTCGCAGAGTAAGGGCTCCATAAATACTAGTCGAATGAATGAATAATGAACAGCTTCGAAACGCATGCGCAAAGGGGGGAAAGAACACGCTCTGCGCATAGCCAGTGAAACGGATGAAAAGCCGGGCCGTGAATACACGTGTAAAGGGGGGGGGCGGGAATTAGCGTGGGTTCTCGGTTGTTGCGCATCGCCCTGGAGGGAGGCCGGGCCTCCTTCTCGCGCCAGGCTCAGTGGGGCGAAGGAAGGATCGCGGGTGCGCAGGCGCAACGGCGGATCCCGTTTTGGCGGGCGGTGGCGTTGCGCAGAAGGCGCGGCGGCGGCTGCTTGCGGTCCGGCCTCGGCACTGAGCAACGGGGACGAGGTTAGGCGTGGGGCACCGCTCGCAGTCCCCGGGTAAGTGGAAGGCGTCCTCGCCGCTCCCCCAAGGCTCCGGACGGGCCGAACGGGCCCGTTATTGTGAAAATGAATGGACCGCGGAGGGGAGGGAGAGGCCGCGGGGCCGCCCACCAATGGGAGCCGAGGGGCGGGACCGCGCGCCTTGATGGACAGCCGCCTCCACCAAACGGGGCGAAGGGGGCGGGGCCCGGCGGGCGGCTTTGACTGACAGGTCGGCCGTCGGGGTTTCGATGAGGCGTCGATGAGGGCGTTCGTTAGGTCTTACAATGTGCCAAGCACTGTGCTCAGCGCTGGGGGAGAGCGCTAGAAGGTGATGAGCTTGTCCGCCAGCAGGCTGGCTCCCATTTTACAGATGGGGTCACCCGGAGGGGTTCGACCCCCCCCCCCCAAGCCTGGGAGGGTGGGGGGAGGCTGCTTCCATGGAGCCCGACGGAGGGGGCGGGGGAAAAGGCCTGACGGAACAGGGCCTCCTGGCCAATAGGGGAGGCCGCAGGAGGGAAAGCGCGCGGGCAGGGCCAATCAGCCGCGCTCGGGGGGGGGCGGGGCCGGACCCTGGAGGTGCCAGGACCCCTGGGGGACACAAGGGGGACGTTAATCATAATAATCAGCATTTGTTTGAGCGCTTACTATGTGCAGAGCACTGTTCTAAGCGCTGGGGAAGATACAAGGTGTTCAGGTTGTCCCACGTGGGGGCTCACGGTCTTGTCTGAGCAGCTCAGTGGAAAGAACCTGGGCTGGGAGTCAGAGGTCATGGGTTCGAATCCCGGCCCGCCCACTTGTCAGCTGTGTGACTGGGGGCAAGTCACTTCACTTCTCAGGGCCTCGGTGACCTCATCTGTAAATGGGGATTAACTGTGAACCCTCACGTGGAACATCCTGACGACCCAGTGTCGACCCCAGCGCGTAGAACAGTGCCTCTGCACGTAGTAAGCGCTTAACAAATACCAACATTATTTGGAAGCAGCGTGGCTCAGTGGAAAGAACCCGGGCTTGGGAGTCAGAGGTCATGGGTTCGAATCCAAGCCCCATCACTTGTCAGCTATGTGACTGTGGGCATGTCACTTCACTGGGCCTCAGTTTCCCTCATCTGTCAAATGGGGATTAAGACTGAGCCTCACGTGGGACCCACCTGATTGCCCTGTATCTACCCCACGCGCTTAGAACGGTGCTCTGCACCTAGTAAGTGCTTAACAATACCCTAACATCATTATTATTATTAATCCCCATTTTACAAATGAGGTCACTGGGGCCCAGAGAAGTGAAATGACTTTGCCCAAAATCACACAGCTGACAAGCGGCAGGGCCGGGATTAGAACCCATGGCCTCTGACTCCCAGCCCGGGCTTTTTCCACTGAGCAACGCTGCTTCTCCTAATAATAATAATGGTGGTATTTGTTCAAGTGCTTACTATGTGCAAAGCACTGTTCAAAGCGCTAGAGGGATACAGCTGATCAGGATGTCCCACGTGGGGCTCACAGTTTTCATCGCCATTTTCCAAATGAGAGAACTGAGGCCCAGAGAAGTGAAGTGACTTGCCCAAAGTCACACAGCTGGCAAGTGGCGGAGCCGGGATTAGAACCCATGGCCTCTGACTCCCAAGCCCGGGCTCTTTCCACTGAGCCACGCTGCTCCCTCCTGCACCCCATCATAATAATATAAACTAGAGTAATTTGCAAAGCTCTTCCTATAATAATAATGCTGGCAATCTGCTAAGCGCTACCATGTGCTAAGCGCCGGGGTAGATAGAAGGGCATCAGGTTGTCCCACCTGGGGCTCACAGTCTTCATCCCATTTACAGATGAGGCCACTGAGGCACAGAGGAAGTGACGTGCCCAAAGGTCACACGCCGACCAAGCGGCAGAGGCGGGATTAGAACCCACAACCTCCGGCCCCAAGCCGGCCTCTTTCACCTGTTCTAAGCGGGTGGACACGAGGTAATCAGGGTTGCCCCACGTGGATCCCACCGACTTAATCCCCACGGTCCAGATGTGGTAACCGAGGTACGGAGAGTTGAGTGGCTTGCCCACGGTCCCATGGCGGATGCGGGATTCGAACTCACGTCTTCAGACTCCCAAGCCCCGGCTCTTGCCGCAAAGCCACGCAGCTTCTCTTCCCCATCTTTTCTCTCTCATCTTCCTGCGGAAACCCCAGAGCCCTCCCTGGGAACCCCCGATCCTAATATAATAATAATAATAATGGCATTTGTGCTTACTGTGTGCAAAGCACTGTTCTAAGCGCTGGGGGGATACAAGGTGATCAGGTTGTCCCACATGGGTTCAATGTGACTCTATCCCCTGACTCCTGTTCCCGTGAGAAGCAGAATGGACTAGTGGAGAGAGCCGGGGCCTGGGAGTCAGAAGGACCTGGGTTCTAATCCCGGCCCTGCCACTTGTCGACAGTGCGACCTGGGGCAAGTCACTTCACTCCTCTGGGCCTCAGTTACCTCATCTGTTATAATTAATGGTATTTATTGAGCGCTTACTGTGCGCCAAGCACTGCATTAAGTGCTTGGGAGAGTACAACATAACATCAAGCACATTCCCTGCCCACCACGAGTTTACAGTCTAGAGGATGAGAAAATGGGGATTAATGCTGTGAGCTCCATGCGGGACGTGAGCTGTGTCCAACGTGATTAGCTTGTATCTCCCCCAGCGCTTAGGGCAGTGCTTGAAACATAGTAAGTGTCCAACAAATACCATTATTATTATTATTATTCTGCTCCCCTTCCCAGGGCACTGGGCCAGTGCACCGGGCTGATATGGAAGACCCTAGGCCTGGGGATCGGGGGCAGTGCCCTTCTGAATCCCCCCGTTTCTCTGCTCGGCATTTCAAGAGCGACCTGTGTCCTTGTTGGACTTCCCACTTCCCGGGGATGCCCAGAAACCTGGCCACCAGTGAGTGTGTGTTTAGGGGTATTTGGGGCACAGGCAGCCAGAAGATGGAACTCTCACCAGTCATTTGTAGTTACTGAGCACTTACTGTGTGCAGACCACTGTACTAAGCGCTTGGGAGAATAACTGAACCGATTTCCATCCTGTTCCGCTCCCCGGGGCACCGGACCCCAAGCTCTTGCCGTGCCCCAGGCCTGGGTAGTGGGAACAGTGCCCTTCTGGCTCCCCTCGCTACATAACAGAGTTGGAAGACAAGTTTCTTGCCCACAGAAGGCTTACAGTCAGTGTTGGGGCTGTCGGGCAGCTTTCCTTCCCTTCAGGAAGCCTTCCCAGCTTCAAGAGCTCAGAAGGGGAAACTCATTTTCTCATCCTTGTTAATCTCACAGGTGGTGGGACGAAAGCATTTGAGCCTCTACTTGAGTAAAAGAATCCCTGGAGAAGGAAGAGACAGTCCTTGCCATCCCAGGAGCCTCCAGTCCAATACCCAATCCGCATCCTTGAACCTCTCAGTCAGGCAGTCGTATTTACTGAGCACTTAACTGTGTGTAGAGCATTGCACTAAGCACCCTGGGAGAGTGCAATATAACAGATTCCTTGCCCAAAGCAAGCATACAGAGATTCCTCTCCGTTTCATGGCACGATGGAGAAGAGCCATCATATGGGGTAGGTCACATGACATTCTGTCTGTGGCAAGAAGGACTGTGGGAGATGGCAGTTAGTAAGAATAATAAATTGTGGGTATTTGTTAAGCCCTTACTACGTGCCAAGCACTGTTCTGAGCACTGGGGTGGCTATAAGCAAATCAGGTTTGACATAGTCCTCGTCTCACATGGGGCTCACAGTCTTAATCCCCATTTTACAGATGAGGTCCTTGAGGCACAGAGAAATTGAGGGGCTTGCCCGGGGCGAAGCCGGGATTAGAACCCAGGTCCTTCTGAACTCCTGTGCCCGTGTTCTATCCTCTAGGCCACGCTGCTTCCCTAGTTAGTTATTTGTGGTACTGTTAAGCACTAACCAGGTACCAAGTAGTTTAAGTGAGCACAAAACATTCTGGGTGTTGACCAATAACAAGGTGATAATGGATAATGGACAACCACAAGGCAGCCGTCAACAAGCCTAAAACTAGTGAATGCTTACTCCAGGCAAACAGGGTTTAAGGTACAAATCCTGGATCCTGGGCCCGACTAGGAGGTCAGATTAGAAATTAAGCCAAGTGAGGCTAGATCTGCTTTTAACATTCACCCGTTCAAACAAATGAAAAAAATGGTACTTGTTGAGCACTTACAATGGGCTAAGGGCTGGGGTTGATACAGGTTAATCAGGTTGGACACAGGCCCTGTCCCAAATGGGGCTCACACTCTTATCCCCATTTTACAGGTGAGGGACCTGAAGCACAGAGAAGCGAGGTGACTTGTCCAAGGTCACATAGCAGACATGCGGTGGAGCCGGGAGTAGAACCCAGGTCCTTCTGACTCCCAGGTCGGGCTCTCTTCAGGAAGCCATGCTGCTTCTCTTTTTTCAAGCAAACCAGCGAAAGATGGCCCATAATGGGGAAACTGAGGTAGGGGGTTGTCCGTTTTACCCCTAGACCCTCAGCACCCAAGAGCCTTGAGTACCCCAGGAGCCAAGCTTACAGTCTGGGGGGGTGAGACAGACATCAATACAAATAAATAAAATGACAGATAAGTATATAAGTGCTGTGGGGCTGGGAGAGGGGGAGAGCAAAGGGAGCAAGTCGGGGTGTTGCAGAAGGGACGGGGAGGTGAGGAAAAGTGGGGCTTAGTCTGGGAAGGCCTCTTGGAGGAGACGGGCCTTCAACAAGGCCTTGAAGAGGGGGGAGAGTAACTCTCCACCCAGGAGTTTGGGAGAGCCCCTAGGCGCTGACTGAAACACTCCCCAGTCGATCGATCAATCAGATATATTTATTGAGCCCTTACTGTGTGTAGAGCATTGTACTAAACGCTTGGGATACCACACTTTAACAGACCACACAGAGGCCGTTTTGCAGACCAAGTCATTCATTCAGTCATAGTTATTGATGAAGATGGTATTTGTTAAGCGCTTACTATGTGCTTGCACTGTTGTAGGCGCTGGGGTAGATACAAGGTCATCACGTTGTCCCACCTGGGGCTCACAGTCTTAATCCCCATTTTAGAGATGAGGTAACCGAGACACAGACAAATTAAGTGACTTGCCCAAAGTCACAGAGCAGACAAGGGGCGGACTCAGAATTAGAACCCACGTCCTCTGACTCCCAAGCCCAGGCTCCTTCCACTGTGCCGCGCTGCTTCTCATTGATTGAGTGCTCATTTATTGAGTGCTTACTGTGTGCAGAGCACTGTACTAAGCGCTTGGGGAAGTAGAATATAGCAAAGGCCACAGAAGGACTCCCGCCCCTGAGCTGGGTGGCCAAGAACGGCCGGAGCGTTGCCCACTCTGTCTCTGGCAGTGGTCACGGGGCAGCATAATTACAGCACGCAGTGCCCGATCTTAAGAGCAGGGAGGGCCCGGCTGGACACTCCCAGCCCCCAAATTTCTCCTAGGATCTGAAGGGGCAGGGAAAATGCCTTGGGGATTGAGAAACTGGCGGTCAGCAATTCCTCCTGGCCTGGAACCAGGGGACTGGACACAGTAATAATGTTGGTATTTGTTAAGCGCTTACTATGTGCAGAGCACTATTCTAAGCGCTGGGGTAGATACAGGGTAATCAGGTTGTCCCATGTGAGGCTCACAGTTAATCCCCATTTTACAGATGAGGGAACTGAGGCACAGAGA
Source organism: Ornithorhynchus anatinus (assembly GCF_004115215.2). NCBI lineage: Eukaryota > Metazoa > Chordata > Mammalia > Monotremata > Ornithorhynchidae > Ornithorhynchus > Ornithorhynchus anatinus. Next base: position 57,891,484 of record NC_041737.1, on the reverse strand, counting down.
AGTGCAGTGACTCACCCACAGTCACACAGCTGACAAGTGGCAAGATCCGGGATTCGAAACCCATGACCTCCGACTCCCAAGCCGGGGCTCTTTCCACTGAGCCACGCTGCTTCTCTCTGAAGGAGGGGAGAGTGGTGGATTGGTGGCTACGAAGGAGGACGGAGTTCCAGGCTCAAAGGAGAAGGTGGGCGAGGGGTCGGTGGTGAGATCGAGGTGCAGGGGGTAGGTTGGTGGGCAAGGGGTGGGATGTGGAGGGAGAGAGCCGACCGAGAACCTTAAAGCTGATGGTAAAGGAGTTTATGTTTGGGGTGGAGGGGAATGGGCAACCATCGAAAGGTTTTTGAGGAGTGGGAAGACGTGGGGTTGAAGGTGTTTTGATTTTTTTCCCCCAGAAAAATGATCCGGGAGAGAGAAGATGAACTGGAGAGGGGAGATCAGACAGTCAGTGGTGTTTATTGAGCGCTTACTGGATGCAGAGCACTTGAGAGAGTACATTTTTCTGCAGTAGTCAAGGAGGGAAATCATTCAGTTGTATTTATTGAGCGCTTACTATGTGCAGAGCTTGGAAAGAACAATTCGGCAACGGATAGAGACCATCCCTGCCCAACAACGGGCTCACAGTCTAAAAGGGCGAGAGACAACAAAACAAGGCAAGTAGAAATGAGTGCTTGGATCAACGTTGTAGCGGTAATCAAAATAAGTAGCGAATTGTACGCTTTAGTCAAGAGACCCGAGAGCAACACTTGGTTATGAACAGATTCTGGAAGGGCCCGGTGGGTTCATTGGAGTCAGGTTGTTGGGAGTTAAGTTGAAGAGCACCTTGTGCAGAGCACTGTTCTAAGCGCTGGGGGAGATGCAGGCTAATCAGGTTGTCCCACGTGAGGCTCACAGTCTTCATCCCCATTTGACAGAGGCAGTAACAGAGGCACAGAGAAGTTGTGACTCGCCCACAGTCACACAGCTGACAAGTGGCAGAACCAGGATTCGAACCCATGACCTTTGACTCCCAAGCCTGTGCTCTTTCCACTGAGCCACGCTGCTTCTCTCACTTAGCTGTGTGACTTTGGGCAAGTCACTTAACTTCTCTGTGCCTCAGTTACCTCGTCTGTAAAATGGGGAATAAGACTGTGAGCCCCACATGGGACAATCTGATTACCTTGTATCTACCCCAGCACTTAGAACAGTGCTTGGCACGTAGTAAGCGCTTAACAAATACCATAATTTTAATAATAATAATTATAATGATTAACTCTGGCAGATGGAAAGGAGGAAGTGGGGGACCTAATAACTAAGCTCTTCTCTTCCCCCACTCCCTTCTTCGTGGCCCTGACTTGCTCCCTTCATTCATCCTCCCTCCTATTTCCACAGCACATATGTATGTGTCTTTTATTTATGTATATTAATGTCTGTCTCCCCATCTAGACCTTGAGCTCCTTGTGGGCAGGAAACGTGTCTGTTGTACTCCTTCCAAGTGGTTCGTACAGTGCATAGCACGCAGTAAGTGCTCAATAAATACACTTGAATGGATGAATTAATTAATAGCATTATGGAGAGCTTTATATGAGGTCTTTTGAGGTTCCCCTGCTCAGGCCCAGAGAGGCTGAACAGCTCTCCTAGAGCCACCAGCACCATCTAACAATAATAATAATAATTGTGGTATTGGTTAATGGCATACTTTGTGCCAGGCATTGTACTAAGCACTGGGGGTGGATACAAGCAAATCGGGTTGGACGCCGTCTCTATCCCCTGTCGGGCTCATAGTCTCAAACGCCATTTTACAGATGAGGGAACTGAGGCCCAGAGAAGTTAAGTGACCTGCCCAAGGTCACACAGCAGACAAGTGGTGGAGCCGAGATTAGAACCCAGGGCCTTCTGACTCCCAGGCCTGTGCCCTATCCACTGAGCGATGCTGCTTCCCAATTTGCTCCAGCATTCCCAACTTTGCAGTACAACTGAGTGCCGGGAGTGACTCCTTCCCAGGAAAATATCTCATGAACCCAAGGAGTTCCGGAAAGTGATTCCGGAAAAAAGTTCCTCCCCTTTGGGGGCGGATCCCCCAGGACCCAGGGAAGGGGGTGTTAATGGCCTCTTCTGCATTCAAGACCCTGTTTGCTAATGCTAAGGGGTGAATAGTTCTCAGGAAATTAGCACCTCCTTGGAAACTGGATTTTTCTTTTAACCCTCCTCTTTGCCCTGGATCACCTTGTTCACACTGGGTCTTGGGTGAGGAGGCCTGATTAAAATTAGATGGTGCCTAAAATAAATCAGGCTGGGTGTGATTGGCAGCCCAGGTGCCCACAGTGTGTGGACAACACCCGTCCCCCAAAGCCGTGCCCACTGTAGGGATCTAGTGATAATAATACTAGTATTTATTAAGCATTTACTTTGTGCCAGGCACTGTACTAAGCGCTGGGGTGGATACAAGCAAATCGGGTTGGACACAGTCCCTGTCCCAGGTGGGGCTCACAGTCTCAATTCCCATTTCACAGAGGAGGGAATTTTGGAAGGCCGGTAAAGGTGGGGTCAAGGGTCGGTGAATCCTGCAGGATGGGGAGGCCCAGCTGGGGTGAGAGGAACCATGTAGAGGTGTGAGGTCCCAATTTTAGTCAGCCCTAATTTATCGTATTTATTGAGCGCTTTATGCATGCAGATCACTGTACTGAGCATTTGGGATAGTGCAACAGACACTTCCCACAGTGAGCTTTCAGTCCAGAGGAGGAGACAGACATTAATATAAATAAATAAATGACAGATCTGGACATAAGTGCTGTGGGACTGGGGGGCAGGCATGAATAAAGGGTGACGCAGGAGGGTGTGGAAGAAAAGGAAGAGGGTTTAGTCAGGGAAGGCCTCTTGAAGGAGATGGGCCTTCAATAAGGCTTTGATGTTGCGGGGGAGAGTCGTTGTCTGCCAAATGTGAGGAGGGAGGGCCTTCCAGGTCAGAGGCGGGATGTGGACTAGAGGTCAGCGGCAAGGTCATGCATTCATTCAGTAGAATTTATCGAGCGCTTACTATGTGCAGGGCACTGTACTAAGCGCTTGGAATGGACAATTCGGCAACAGATAGAGACAATCCCTGCCCATCGACGGGCTTACAGTCTAATCGGGGGACACAGACGGACAAAAAGAAGACAACTTAATGGCAGTAAGTAGAATCATGGGGATGGACACCTCATTAACAAAACAAATGGGGCAATAAAAATCTATACAATGAGCACAGTGCTGAGGGGAGGGGAAGGGGGAGGAGCAGAGGAAAGGGGGGCTTAGCTGAGGGGAAGGGGGGGTGTCGGATAGGAAGCAGAGGAAAAAGGGGAAGAGGAGATGGAGGGGCAGTGAGCAGGTTGGCATTAGAGGAGCGAAGTGTGCCAGCTGGGTTGTAGTAGGAGAGCAGCGAGGTGAGGTAGAACAAGGTGAGGGAGAGCTTTAAAGCACTCCTTTGGGAAAGATGGCACGGCCTCCGACTGGTCATTGGAGTTCCCGAAGCTCAAGCCAGTGACACGGTGACCAGCGGGCGGCCCAGTGCCCCTTGACCTAGGGTTAGGTCGTGTTGGGGTGCCCCCAGCCGGGACCGGCGCCCTCGTTCATTGATCCAGTCGGGTTTGTTGAGCGCTTTCTGTGTGCAGAGCACCGTACTAAGTGCTTGGGAGAGTATAGTGCAGCAATAAACAGACACAGTCCCTGCTCACCACAAGCTTACAGTCTTGAAAAGCAGCGTAGCTCAGTGGAAAGAGGCTGGGCTTGGAAGTCAGAGGTCATGGGTTCAAATCCCGGCTCTGCCCCTTGTCAGTTGTGTGACTGTGGGCCAGTCACTTCACTTCTCGGTGCCTCTGTTACTTCATCTGTAAAATGGGGATTAAGACTGAGCCTCACGTGGGACAACCTGATGAGCCTGTATCTACCCCAGCGCTTAGAACAGTGCCCTGCACATAGTAAGCGCTTAACAAATACCAACATTATTATTGTTGTTATTTATCCCGGCACCGCCACTTGTCTGCTTTATGATCTCGGGCAAGTCACTTGACTTCTGGGCCTCAATTCCCTCATCTGTAAAATGGGGATTAAGATTGTGAGCCCCATGGCGGGCAGGGACTGTGTCCAACCTCATTTGCCTGTATTCTCCCAGCACTTAGTACAGTGCCTGGCGCATAGTAAACGCATAACAAATACCACATTTATTATTGTCATCAAGTGCCACGATTATTATTATCATCCCATCCAGCCGGCCCGACCTACCCCACCCCCACCCCTTGCCGGCCCTCCCTGCAGGGCCCGGGACGCCCGTAAGAGGCCATCGTGCTCCACAGCTCTCCACAGCCTGCCTGTGGAGCCCCCGGGCTCCAAACACACGAGCCCCGTGGTCCCGTAACTCACACTTAAATGTCAGCAGAGACAGCGGTGCGAGCCTGCAGGGGTCAATAACTCCTGCCGCCACTTGGCTTCCCGGGTCAGCCCCGCGAGAAACGGCCGGTGCTCACGGAGGTAATGGATGGCCGAGGAGCGGCCACCGGGGAGGCCCTCGCTCGGCACGGCGGGGATGGATTCCTCTCTGCTCGGATCGGATTGATCCAGATCGGGGCCGGAACGTATCTCACCCCCGGCCAGCGCACGGATGGGAGGTGGAAGCCGACGGGGAGCCCCGGAGTACTCAGCGCAGCCGGCTTCTCCGCCTGGCCTGCTTATAAGGCCTCCTTCGGCCGCGAAGCAGGGGCTGGAGATTTAGGAGACGGACGTCTCTCTGGCATTTGCTCATCTCCCTGGGTGGTTGTGGGTGTGTTTAAATTGGAGTCATTCCACCACACACACCCACCCACCCCTCTGGTTTCTGGTGGAAGGAGTCCAGAGACTCAGGAGACCTGGGTTTTCGTCTCGACTCTGCCACCAGCCTGCTGTGCGACCTTGAGCAAGTCACTTCACTGGATCTACTGTTAATAACGATAATGATATTAAGTGCTTACTAGGCATCAAGCCCTGTTTTAAGCACTCGGGGCAGATGCAAGCTAATCAGGTTCCTTCAGTCGTATCGTTGGACACAGTCCCTATCCCGCGTGGGGCTCACGGTCTCAGTCCCCGTTTTACAGATGGGGGAACCGAGGCACAGAGAAGTGAAGAGACCTAGCCACTTGGCCCGGTTGTGGTAAGAAGGAGAGGTAGGAGGGGGCAGGTTGATGGATTAGTTGGAAGGCGGTGGTGAGGAGTTTCTGTTTGATGCGGAGGTGGAAGGACAATCACTAAAGGTTGTTGGGCGAGTGGGGGAAACGTGGCTTGAACGTTTTGTGAGGTGTTTAGTGCATGGGAAGGGTCATGAGAGTTCTATGACCCTGGCCGAAACCAATTGGGGAGGGGTCGGACAACAGAGGAAAGGGTGGGAGACTCAGGACAACCAGGCCCCCCTCGCGGGTCCTGTCCCCCCACAACTTATCCCAGCCCTGGTGACCACAGCCGTTATTTATTTCTTTATGTTAACGTCTGTCTCCCCCTCTGGGCTGTGAGCTTATTGTAAACAGGGAACACGCTTACCAAGTCTGTTGTACTCTCACAAGCGCTTAGTACACTGCACTCACTAGGCGCTCGATAAATACGATTGACTATTGGAAGAACGGTTAGAGGGAGTCACGCAATTTCCTGGGGTTTGGCAGTCTGCGGCTGCCCTTTATCGCCCTGCAGTCCCTCCTGGAATAGTAATAATTCCTGTGGTACTGAGCGCTGGGGTGGATATGAGCAAATCAAGTCAGTCCCTGCCCTGTTGGGGTCTCCCAGTCTCAATCCCCATTTTCCAGATGAGGTCACTGAGGCCCAGAGAAGTGACTTTCCCAAGGTCACCCTGCAGACACATGGCAGAGTTAGGATCAAAACCCATGACCTTCTGATTCTCCGGGCCCAGGCTCTATCCTCAACACCATGCTGCTTAAAATAATAATAATGTATTTGTCTAACACTTACTATGTGCCAGGCACTGTTCTAAGCGCTGGGATGGATACCAGCAACTCCGGTTGGACACAGTCCCTGTAATAATAATTATGGTATTTGTTAAGTGCTTACTATGTGCTAAGCACTGTTGTGAGCGCTGGGGTGGATACAGGGTAATCAGGTTGTCCCACAAGGGGCTCACACTTTTAATCCCCATTTTACAGATGAGGTAACTGAGGCCCAGAGAAGTTGTGACTTGCCCAAGGTCACACAGCAGGCAGTTGGCAGAGGAGGGATTAGAACCCACGTCCTCTGACTCCCAAGCCCGGGCTCTTTCCACTGAGCCACGCTGCTTCCCTGTACCACATGGGGCTCACAGTCTCAACGCCCATTTTGCAGGTGAGGGAACCGAGGCCCAGAGAATTATAATAATAATAATGTTGGTATTTGTTAAGCGCTTACTATGTGCCAAGCGCTGTTCTAAGCGCTTGGGTAGGTAGAAGGTCATCAGATTGTCCCACATGGGGCTCACAGTCCCCATTTTACAGATGAGATAAATGAGGCCCAGGGCAGTGAAGTGACTTGCCCAAGGTCACACAGCAGACAAGTGGCAGCGGTGGAATTAGAACCCAAGCAGCGTGGCTCAGTGGAAGGAGACCGGGCTTGGGAGTCAGAGGTCATGGGTTCAAATCCAGGCTCCACCCTTTGTCAGCTGTGTGGCTTTGGGTAAGTCACTTCACTTCTGTGCCTCAGTGACCCCATCTGTAAAATGGGGAGGAAGACTGTGAGCCCCAGGTGGGACAACCTGATGACCTTGTATCCTCCCCGGCGCTTAGAACAGTGCTTGGCACATAGTAAGCGCTGCTTAACAAATAGCATCATTATGACGCCCAGGCCCGGGCTCTAAATGGGGAGCTTTGGAGGGTGGGGGCTGGGGCAGGGCCCGCGCCCTTCCCCTCACCTGCGCCCTCTGGTGGCGAGGCAGAAGCAGCGTGGCTCGGTGGAAAGAGCCCGGGCTTAGGAGTCAGAGGTCGTGGGTTCTAATCCCGGCTCCGCCACCTGTCAGCTATGTAACTGTGGGCAAGTCACTTGACTTCTCGGTGCCTCAGCGACCTCATCTGTAAATTGGGGATGAAGACTGCGAGCCCCACGTGGGACAACCTGATGACCCCGTATCTCCCCCAGCGCTTAGAACAGTGCTCGCCACATAGTAAGCGCTTAACAAATACCAACACGATTATTATTAGAAACTGCGGCTGGGGTGAGGGCCCAGCTGAGCTTCCAGTTTGGGGCGCCTACCCCGTGCGCGTTTAGGGCCCGGGGGGCCTGTGAGGGTTTCACTCTTCTCCCCCAGCCAAGTGTGCGGAGGGTCGTTCCTCCCCGCCCGCCCGCCTCTCTCGCTCCCTCCTTCCCCCTTTCCGGAGATTCATCGGTTGAACGACCTTGCCTTTCAGCGGGCTGGAATGTAGGCCCCGGCTGTGCCTGAACCCCAGAGGAGGCCCTCCCCGGGCCTCGCCGCCATCCGGCTCCGGCCGCCGCCGTTGATGCCTTTACCGGCCAGCTCCCCCGCGGGCCCTCGGAGAGGCCCCGGGAGGCGATGCGCTTGAAAGGTTTTCCCTCCGGCCGCTCGAGAGGCCGCCCGCCACGGCGATTTCCAACCGGGAGAAAGTTGCGCCCACGAGGCTCCCGCCCAAATCCCCGCCGTCATGGTGCCGGCATCCCACATGTCCGTCCGTCCCCCCATCGGCCTGGCCGGGTCCGGGCCCAAGGCCCCGAAAACCTGTCCCCTTCCCCCTCCCCGCCGGCTTTGTGTTTCATTTGACCCTGGTCCTCCGGGTCGGGCTGTCTCCGGGAGAGTTATGTCCCCGGCCCAGCTGTCTGTCTGAATGCATTTCTCATTTCTCCCCGCTGCTCCGAAGCAGATCTGTAACTTCAAGGTTAAGATAAGACACATTCCATCAGCAGCGTGTGGCGTCATCCCTGCCAGCCCCTGATCTGTGACTGGGGCGGAGATTTACGAGGCAGCCTCCTGTCGTTCTTTACGGCGGATTAGGGCCCGGGCTCCGACTCCTGGCGCGGGGCCCAATCTGATCCGTCAGCTGTTGCAAAACCTGTTTCCCAGGGGGGGCGGGGACCTCCCCCCCCCCCCCCCCCGCCCTGACGCCCTCCGGGATTCCTTTTCTAAAGGGCGTCCCCGAGGACCGGGGAGGGGGCTTCAGTAAGGAGAGATTGGGGGAGGGGGGGTGTCCCAGCCCCTGAAACAGTCCTCAGTGTTTGAGACGCCCCGTCCTCGCCTCTGATCCCTGCCCGAGGCCGGGTGGGAGAATACTCCTCGGAGGGCCTAAGGAGAAACGAGCCACAGAGAGGTCAAGCAGCTTGCCCACAGCCACTCAGCAAGCGGGCGTGAGAGCTGAATTGCAACGGGCTCGTGTCCCGCCCTCTCCCACCCTCTAGCTCCTAAACCCGAGCCGCCTCCTTCGGAGAAGCCAACGTGTTGTCCGTTCCCGCTGTTTCCACGTTTCTCTCTTGCCCAGGTTCCTCTCTAGTGCCCGTTCCAGTCTGGACGATGCCCTGTAAATGACTCCGGCCGCCCCTCGCCAGACTCTTATCCCCGGCGGTATCTCAGATCCCTGGTCGGAGCCGGGAGCCCCCACCCCATTCATCCCTCTGTGCTCCCTCGCCCCGTCTACCCACCTAAAGACTGCAGACCCAAACCGCCACCTCCCTGCCAGCCTCGGGACGGTCGCGGTCAGAGGAAGGACCCTTCCCGATGGCCATTCCGCGAAACCGTCTGGTCGTTGCCAGGGAGGTGACAGGCATGGTTGCTAGGGAGAGCCGATTGATGGAGCGGCTCTTCCGGGGACGGGAGCTGCAGTTGGGATCTGTTTTCCCGGCTCGTCCCTGCAACCCCCGCTCCGCAACCCAAGGGGGGCATTGCTCGGTGCCACCTGCCGTGGGCTTTGTCTCCCACGATTTCGGGGTTGGGGTGTGTGTTTGGGGGTGGGGGCGGTTCAACAGAGTGGCTTATTGGATAGCCCACAGGCCTGGGAGTCAGAAGGACCTGGGTTCTAATCCCAGTCCCACCACATGTCTGCTGGGTGACCTTGAGCAAGTCACTTCACTTCTCTGGGCCTCAGTTCCCTCACTTGTAAAATGGGGATTAAGACCAAGAGCCCCACGAGAGACAGGGACTGTTTCCAACCTGATTAAATCTACCCTAGTGCTGAGAACAGGGCTGTATAGTAAACGCTTAACAAGTACCATAATAATAATAATAATTACAGCTATTATTAAACAGTGTGTTAACTGCTTCCCGTCCCCTTGAGAGGAGTAAAGACATCTCACTGAGAAATGAATTTATCCCGCCCGTGCAGGCAAACCACCAGGGCTCTGCTAGCCCATGCGGGTGTGTGGCACATCTCCAAGAAGCCTTCCCTGATTTAAGCCCTCCTCTCCTCTTCTCCCACTCCCTTCTGCGCCGCTCTTTCTTTCTCCTTCATTTATCCTCACCTCCCATCCCTACCGCACACATATATGTATATATACATATATATATATATGTATGTGTAATTTATTTACTTATATTAGTGGCTGTCTCCCTCTCTAGACGATGAGCTCATAGTGGGCAGGAATGTGTCTGTTATATTGTATTTTCCGAAGCCATTCATTCAGTCATATTTATTGAGCGCTTATTGTGTGCAGGGTATAGACTGAGCCCATTGTTGGGCAGGGATTGCCTCTATCCGTTGTCGAATTGTACATTCCAAGCGCATAGTACAGTGCCCTGCACATAGTAAGCGCTCAATAAATAGGATTGAATGAATGAGGTGTACATCCCCTTGATTCTAGATTTATCTTGATGATGTCTTGTTTTTGTTTTCTTCTGTTTGGCTTTGCTGCCTCCCCTATTTAGACTGTGAGCCCGTCTTTGGGCAGGGAGGATCTCTATCTGTTGCCCAATTGGACATTCCAAGCGCTTAGTACAGAGCTCTGCGCATAGTAAGTGCTCAATAAATACAATTGAATGAAAGGATGGATGAACGGATTAAGCGCAGTGTTTTTGCACTCATTAAGTGCGCAGCAGCGTGGCTCAGTGGCAAGAGCCCACCTTGAGAGCCAGAGGTCATGGGTTCGAATCCCAACTCTGCCACTTGTCAGCTGTGTGACTGTGGGCAAGTCACTTCACTTCGCTGTGCCTCAGTTCCCTCATCTGTCAAATGGGGATCAACTGTGAGCCTCACGTGGGACAACCTGATAACCCTGTATCTCCCCCTGCGCTTAGAACAGTGTTAGGCACATAGTATACGCTTAACAAATACCAACATTATTATTATTTTCTGTGCCTCAGTTCCCTCATCTGTAAAATGGGGATGAAGACTGTGAGCCCCACATGGGACAACCTGATCACCATGTAATCCCCCCCCCAGCGCTTAGAACAGTGCTCTGCCCATAGGAAGCACTTAAGTACCAACATTATTATTATTATTCTCTGTGCCTCAGTTCCCTCATCTGTAAAATGGGGTTGAAGACTGTGAGCCCCTCGTGGGACAACCTGATCACCTTGTATCCCCCCTCCGCGCTTAGAACAGTGCTTGGCACATAATAAGTGCTTAATAAATGCCATCATTATTATTATTGAATGGGGGGGGGTTGTCCCCGTCCCTCCCGCGGACGTGCATGCGCCCGCCAGGCCTGGAGCGGGCGCGGGCGCTCTGCCGACAGAGGGCGCCCCCGAGCTTTGGGGAGGAGGGGGCCGCCAACTTTTCCCGCCGCCCGCGCGTGCCGCCTGTTGCCGTGGCGACCGGCGGCGCGAGGGCAGCTGCGCAGTGGCCCCGCAGCGAGTGGGGGTGGGGCCGGGGGACCCCCGTCAGGGAGGCGGCCTGCCCCCGACCCCCGCCGCCCCCACGGCCCTTAATCCCCCCCATCCCCCTTGGGGACCCGTCGGCCCCCCGCCCGGTGCCGTGGGGAGGGGTGGCCCAGCGTCTCCCACAGGCCCCGGGCCCCACAATGGCATCGGGCTGTGAGGGGGCCATTCCCGGGACTGAAGGATCATGGGAGCTTTCCCGTCCTTGACATCCCTGCAGCACACACCCGCACAAATACACACGTGGACACGGGCGACCCTGCCCCGGAGCACGGGCCGCCCTGCTTAACTCGATTTCCATTTGTGCTTCCTCCCAGCCCATGAATGGCCTCTGTGTCTGGCTATAGGGTGTCCTCCTCTTCCCCGCCTCCCCAGCCCCCGCTGGCTCCGTCTGGAGAAAGGCAGTGGCCTCGTCAGTCGTTCCCCTCCACCCCCCCCTACACACACCCCGGGCTTGTTTGAGTTGGCCGGGCCCCTGGAACGCCGTGCCGAGCAAACAGGCCTGACCCTGTTTTGGGGCGCCCTCATGCAGTGGAAACACCTCCCCCCGAACCCCCTGGGGACCCTTCCTCTTGCCACGATTACTGGCTTAAAGGAGACCCAGTGTGTGTGAGATGTCAGCTTGGTCTCCGTAGCTTGATGGATGCCCCGGACGGATTCAGAGGCCCACTGCTCGGGCGGCAAGCGAGCCCCCAGCCGCCGAGCCCTTGCGAGGAGCGTACAGCGGTCTGGTCTTCCGCCCCCCCCCCAGGCTCAGAGGCCCGAAGGGTGGGAGGAAGGAGGGGAGGAGGAAGCAGCCTCCAGACCTTGAATGGGGAGCTGAGCCTGCGCTGGCCTCATGGTAAACAGGCCCTTTGTGGCCAGGGACTCATCCATCCGGTACTTCAAGGCATCCAGGAAGGCAACAGGTTGCCCGGCATCCTTCCTTAGGAAAGGAAAGGGGGCCCATGGTGCTTCTGGGTGACAGCTCAACCCACCTCTTGTCGTGGGGTCTGGGGTGTCCGAGCGCAGGGGTGGATTCGGCCTCAGGGGCTCCCAGAACGAGCACCCCCCCACACGCCCCATCCCCAATCGGGTGGAATCGGTGCCCGGGTACCCGGCCGGGCTCCCTCCCATTCTAGACTGGGCACTCCTCTGGACTGTAATATATTAATAATGGTATTTGTCAAGCGCTTACTGTGTTCCAAGCACTGTTCTAAACATTGGAGTAGATACAGGGTAGTTGGGTTGGGCATCGTCCCCGACCCGTAAAGGGCCCACACTCTTAATCCCCGTTTTACAGTTGAGGTAACTGACGTCCAGTGAAGTGACTTGCCCGAGGTGGCAGAGCAGACACGTGTCGGAGCCGGGATTAGAACCCATGAGCTTCTGACTCCCAGGCCCGGGCTCTATCCCCTAAGCCACTCTGCTTCATTGTGGGCAGGGAACGTGTCCGTTACATTGTACTCTCCCAAGCACTTAGTCCAGGGGTGTGCGTGCAGTAAACGTCCAATAAATAAGATGGACTGACCTTCTCTCCGGGGTCCCCGGGCCCTGGGAAGCATCCGGGGACATTGCCTGGGTGTCAGGGCAGGGAGGGAGGTCGGGGGCCGGGCGCTAACGGCCCAACTCCTCCCGCCAGCAGGAACCGGGGGACCGTGGCCCTGCAGGAGCGACGAGGTGCGCTATGGGCAAAAAAGCCAAGCGGACAGCCGATAGCTCATCTTCGGAGGACGAGGAGGAGTACGTCGTGGAGAAGGTGCTGGACCGGCGGGTGGTCAAGGGCCAAGTCGAGTATCTCCTCAAGTGGAAGGGCTTCTCAGAGTAAGTGTCCTGCAGCTTCCCTGCCACTGGGGGTGGGGTGGCCTGGGGCAAAGGAAGGCCCCGGTGAGGGGTTGAGCGGCCAGAGAAAGTGATTTGGTGGGGCCGGGGGCGGGACGCCCAAGGCCGGACCCGTGAGTGGGTATAAGGCTGGACCGGCGGCGTTTCTGATTTGGGTGCCCCAGGCCCTCCGGCCTAGCCCCGGCATCCCGCTCCCCGAGGGAGCGATGTTGCCATGCCAACTGCTCTGCCAGCCCCATCCCGGGCACAGAAGGGGCTGGAGGGAACGACCAGGCTCCTCCTCCACTCTTTACCACACCGCTGAGCTCGGAACACGTCCCCCTCCCCTCTCTCCCAGCACCCAGAACCCCCCCTTCCCAACCTTCCCTCGGCTGCCAGTAGCAACCCATTCGCCCGTCTCTTGGCCGCGTCTGACCCGTCTCACGGCTGCATCTGACCCCTAGGGGTTCAGGGGTCGACGTGGCAGCAAGAAGGAATTCGGCTAGGCACAAAGAAGAACTTCCAAAAGACCCTGGGCAGTCAGCCCGAGGGAGGGTGTTTTGTGGGGGAGGGCGGGGGGAGCCTCTCGTTGGGCCCAGCCTGCCGGGAGAGCCTCCATGTCACCGGCAGGAGGCAGGGGCTTGGACCCGGTGACCTCCGGAGGTCCCTCCTCGGCCGGCCTGCACTCCGTCTCACCCGCTCCCCCTCTCCCTCCCCCCCCCGCACCCGGCCCCAGGGAGCACAACACCTGGGAGCCCGAGAAGAACCTGGACTGCCCCGAGCTCATCTCGGAGTTCATGAAAAAGTACAAGAAGATGAAGGAGGGCGAGAACAACCGGCCGCGCGAGAAGTCGGAGAGCACCAAGCGGAAGTCCAGCTTCTCCAGCAGCGCCGAGGAGATCAAATCGAAAAAGAAGAGAGAGGTGAGCCCGGGTCCGTGCCCCCTTGTCCCCCAGGCCTCCCCGCTCCCGCCGCCGCGTGCCAGGCCGGCGGGGAGACGAACAAAGAGCGCTGACGCTCGCTCACGCGCGCGCTCGCTCGCGTGCTGGACTGCTCCGCAGAGCCCCCTGGCGCCCGGGAGAGCGAGGCCGTGAGCTGGACTGCCACCCGGACCCCCGCCTCATCCGATGGAGCGGCTTGGGTTCTAATCCCGCCCCCGCCACCTGTCTCCTGCGTGACCTTGAGCAAGCCACTTCACTTCTCTGGGCCTCAGTGCCCTCACCTGTAAACTGGGGGTCGAGGTGGTGAGCCCCACGTGGGACAACCCGATTACCTTGGATCTACCCCAGCGCTTAGAACAGTGCCTGGCACGTCGTAAGCGCTCAACAAATGCCAGGATTTAAGTGGTGTTTATGGTGCCTCGGGAAAGAGTACGCAGGTAGGAATTAGGGCCCGAGTCCCCTCACCCGCCCCTGCCCGGCCCCTCTCCGGGTGGCAACCGGGCCCAGAGTCGGACCCTGACTTCTACGTCTCTGAGAGGATGAGCTGGAAGGGAGTGGTGCGCGACTCCCCCGCCTTTGGCGGGACAAATGACAGTCACTCCGGGGTCGGGGGCCGGCCAGCGGGCCCCACGATCCTGGTGGGTTTGCGGGGCCCGATCTGGGCGCGGGAGTCAGGCGGCACAGGCAGGGTGGGTGGCCGCTCCGAGCAGCCCTTGCAGGGGCCTCTTCAGTCATCGCTTACACTGGCCGCCCCCGACCGGCTCCTCTCCGTCTGGAATGGACCCGTTTGACCGGGGGGCCCCGCCTGAAGGCCTTCTCAGAGGAATCCCTCCCAGCTCTCCCAGCAGGGCTTAGGGGGTGTGGGATGGGGGACTCCGGCTCGCCGGAGGTCAAGTACCATCGCCCCCCTCAAGTCCCCGCGGACCGGTCCCGAGGCCCCGGCTGGGCCGCAGGCCACTCGGCAGTGGCGGCGGAGGTCACGGGGGTGAGAGGAGGCTGGCAGTGGCCTGCCTGGGCGTGCAAGAGGGATTTCAGGGTCGCCCCGTAACCGAACCTGCGGAAGGCACCTTCCCGAGGCCTTGGGCCTGACTCAAGGTTGCCGCGGGGGTGATGGTTTTAGCATTTCCCTCCTCTCGCCTCTTCCCCTCCTTCCTCCCTCCCCCGCTCTAACCACGGGGACCATTTTTCTTCCCCCACCTCCCCCCTTCCCACTCTCTCCCCCGATGTGGCAAACCAATTTGGAGACGCCTGGTCTGATTTACGGCGCGGCCCGCACGCCAACCATCCAGCTGTGAGCAGCTGTGTGCACATCTGGGAAACTCCTCCCCTCCTCCCCCCGCGCCCTCCTCCCTTCCCCTGCTCCCCCCGAGGGGAACGCTGCAATGAGAGCTGGCAGTGTGCCGTGGCCCGTTGCCGGGGTTTCCATCTGGAGGGGGGAACGGTGCGGGGTCCTGGCCGGGCCTCCCGGACCCTCGCAGTCGGGAGGGAGAGGGATGGAAGCCGGAAGGAAGGGTTTCAGGGTGGGCCTCTTGCTCTGGAGTCCTCACCCGCCCACCCCCACGCCCCGTTCTTCCTACGTCCCGTCGGTCCCGGTCCAGGGTGCAGGTTTGTCCACAACCGGTCGGTGGAATCATCCCATTTTTCCTCCCCCCGCCAAACCGCAACCTTTAGAGCTCAATCCCCCATTTTGTCCCTCGGTTGCCTGAGTCGGGGGACCCCTCCGTGTAGCCCAGGAGCCCAACCCATAGCCCTCATGCCACAGGGGTAGCCTTGCCACCCAGACCCCCTGGCAGAAAGGGCCCCGGCTGACGAAAGCCCCAGGGAGGGCAGCGAGAGTGATTGACTGACCAGCTGGGAGGCTTTTCCCCTCAGGCAGAGCAGAGCTAGGACCTTTGCCTTCTCTCTTTAGAATGCGTCCAGCACCCCCAGGGCCCAGCCGGGCATCCCCGGAGGCCACCCCGGCCCTCCAGATCCTCCGGGTGGCCCTCGCTGTTGCCCCAGGTCACCAGAGCCCCCAGAAGCTCCTGGGCTTCCTTGCTTTCTGTCTGAGGATGCCCGAAGCCTGACTTCTTTTCAGCCCAGACTAATTTCCGTTGGGTGATAGGGGCTGGGCCGTTGCATTGGATGCCTTTTCCTGACTTGTCCCTCACCCCCCACTGCATCAGCCGATCGTATTTATTGAGTGCTTACTACGTGCAGAGCACTGTACTGAGCGCTTGGGAGAGTACAGCGGAACAATATAACAGACATTCCCTGCCCACAACGAGCTTACAGTCTAGAGTGGGAGAGAGAGACATTATTATAAATTGTGTCCCCCAGAGCAATGACATCGCCCGAGGCTTTGAGAGAGGCCTGGAGCCAGAGAAGATCATCGGGGCCACGGATTCCTGCGGCGACTTGATGTTCCTCATGAAATGGTGAGGGGCAGGGAGGAGTGGGGGAGGGGGCAGGCGGAGGGCAACACGGTGATTCCTCCCCGTCTTTGTTCACGCGGGGATTGAGTCAGGTTACTGCCGGGTTGGCGGGCTTGCGGTGGACGCGTCAACCGTGACGGGAAAGCGAGGTGGGAGAGGAGGGCGTGGGAAGGATACGGGGGGATTCGGTTTCGGCTACGACGACGAGCCTGAGGCGCCGGAGGGACATCCGTGCGGGGGTGTCTTGGAGCCAGGAGGAGATGCGAGATTGCAGGGAAGGAGAGAGGTCAGGGCCAGAGAGGTAGATTTGGGAGTCGTCCACAAAGGTGGTAGTTGAAACTGGGGGCAGATGAGCTCACCCGGGGCGTGAACGGAGTAGGACAGCGACCAGGACCTTTAGTAAAACAGGCTGCCCTCATCACCACCAACCCCCCCCCCCCCCCACACACCGCACACATACCCCCACCTCCTTTCCTGCCACCCGGTAGCCACCACTCACTGTCACTCCTCCAGGGCGAGTAGTGGCTGGAGGTCAGGGGCAGACTGGCTGGGATGTTGGATGCCATCCCTTCTGCTCCATTCCAACTCTCGGGTTCCCTCCCGGTTAGGCTTTTAAACCCCAGCCCGGTGAGGGTGATCCTCGGGGGCCACACGGCCCCTACCCCCTGCAGGGGTCCCCGCTCCCCCCAGAGCCGGGGCCGCTTAGAGTCCCCGTGGTCAGTGGGTCCAGGGCTGCTCCCCCCATCAAGGCTTCCAAGGCGGGCCAGTCCTCCCCTTTCTGGCCTCCTGGGAGGGAAGCGGCTACCGGGTTGGGAGGTCGGGCAGGCGCGGCTCCCCCATCTCTCCCCCCTCAACCTCCACCCACGGGCATCTGTCTCCCCCCGCCCTCCCCAGGAAAGACACAGACGAGGCAGACCTAGTCCTGGCCAAGGAAGCCAACGTGAAATGCCCCCAGATCGTGATCGCGTTCTACGAGGAGAGACTGACATGGCACGCCTACCCTGAGGATGCAGAAAACAAAGAGAAAGAAGCGGCGAAGAGCTAAAGCTGCCCCTTCTGCCGCTCCTTTCTGTACATACCACCTCCGCCCCGCCCCGCCCCGTCGTCCCCGCCACCTCCATGAGAAATGTGCTTATTACTGTGCTCCCCGGGAGAGACGTCGCTGTCGGCTCTTCCGTCGCATAACTAATGATCCCCTTTTCCCCCCCGTTTGTGTTAGGCGCCCCCTCTAGCAGTGCCCAGACATTTCCATTCTGTGTGTTGTAGCCCCCACCGGACCCCCCCATCCACCCCCGTCCAGGTCCCGGTCATAAATTTTAGCACGGCGCTCCTCCGGACCTCTCTCGCTTTTCGAGCCGGCCGGATTTTAGAATTTGGGGATCCTGGGGCGGGGTGGGGACGGGACCAGGAGCCGGCAAACGGCCGGTCCCGGGGCCGTTTCCAAAACTGACCGTCTGCTGCCCGGGGGGGTCCCCGACCTCCCTCTCAACCCCCCCGGGCCAAACACCAGCTCCTATGGGCGTCCTGTCCTGCAGGCCGGGGGTGGGGGGCGGGAGGGTGGGGGAGGCAGACCCAAGAACCTCCCCCCCACCCCCGTGATCTCCCCACCCCAGGGGGCTTGCTGGGGAACGGCAACCCTTTTGTATGATCATAGTATATATATGTATTATTCCCCCACCCCACCCATCTTATCTGGACTGTGTATTTATGTAGGTGCGAGCGACCGCCTGGGGTCTGAGCCGACCCGCCGGGCACCCTCTCCATCTCTGCCACCTCCCGGCCCCCTCCCTCCACCCCCAACAACTGTCCGGTCACCAAAGAGGCGTCCCGCCCGCCCCGTCCCGCTCCTCTCCTGCCACCGCAGGTACGTCCTGAGCCGGCGGGCGACCCCTCCCTTTCCTCTGCCTGACCGGGGTGGGCAGCCCGGGGCCCTGAGGAGGGTCACCCCCCGGCCCCTGGCATCACCTCAGGCCCCGAGGGACTGGCAGCCGGGCCGGTCCCTTGGACGTAGTTTCCGCCCCCTCGAGGTGCCTCTGCCTTCCTTTCTTCCTTGCCCCGATGTCTCCAGGTTCGGCAACTCGCTCCGCAAGGGCTCCCGCCCCAACTTCGTGTCTACGGGTGGCCGGCTGTCCGAAGGGGAGAGGGGGGCTCTGGCCCTGGCCGTGGACGCAGCAACCCCCGACCCCCAGCCCCCGGGTTGGCAGTGGCTTGACCCCATCCCCAGCCCGGTGAGGGGTCCGAGGGACCCCCCACCTGCGGACGGGAACTGGGGGGGTCACGTGGCGTGGGGTCATCCTGCCTCCCGCTGACGCCTGCCCTGGACCCTGCCACGGGCCAGAATCGGGCAGGGGCCGGGTGCAGCCCCGACCCCTCCCCGAGGAGCCGGTGCCCACCCCGTGCCGGCCACATCCCGAGGCTTGGGTTGTTGGTCCAGGCTTCCACTCTGTCCCAACAGGGTCGGTTGGCGGCTGGTCAGACGGGCCCCTCTGGCCCCCCACCTTCCCAGCCAAAGTCCGTTTCTGCTGGGGCCACTGTCTGTGTCTGGGCCTCAGAGCAGGTCTCAAACCACCCCACATTCCCCACCTCAGCACCCCCCACCCGCACCGTCCCTCTGACACAGGGGTCTTCCGGACCCCTCGCCGCTCGAGGGACAGGGACCATGTCTAACTCCCACCTGTGTATTCTTTCCCAGTGCTTAGTACAGTGTTCTGCACAAAATGCGTAGTACCGCAATTACTACTACGCAGTGATGGGGGGGGTGGCCCTTTGCCACCTCCCCTGCCCCTGGCCAGGGGTGGTCCCAGCAGCTCAGACCTTGGGTTGGGGCCCCCTGGGGGGGGTGAAATCAGGCGGCGACCCCGCCTGGAAATGACAACACTCAGATCCTTCCTTTCCGTTTGGTTTCCAAGGGCAGATCTGGGGAAGGGGTTGCCCTCGCTGGGGCTAGGAGGGGAGGCAGGGGTGGACCCCTGGGCCGTGGAGAGATGAGTAGGTGGGAGACCGAAAGCTACGCCGGAGCGGTCCCCTAGCCCGCACGGGGTGCCTGCCTCCCCTCTCCCTCCGCTCTTCCCCTCCCCGATCTTTCGGCCCAAGCGAGGATACCGTGGGCGGCGCCGTCCCTTGGCCTCCCAGTGGGCAGAGGCCGAGGGTCCGGTGGAGAACCTTCTCAGACAGGCAGGCCCTCCCTGCCCCCACTATGGGAGAGGAGAGTGGAGTTCCACGTGGGGGTCGTCCGACACAGCCCCCTGCCTCCGTCTTGCCTCCTCCGCTCGGGCAGAATCCCTCGGGCCTCAATCTACCTCATCCCCCCACTTCCCTCTGGCCCCTCTCTTGCTCGGCGGTGGCAGCGGGGGTCTTGGCGCAGCACCCTCTGCCCGTTGGCTCGCGGTGGCCCTTCCCCCGACCCCAGGAGGAAGAGGAGGAGTTAATGGGGGATGGTGGAGGTGGGGCTGGGGCCTATCACGAGAGGTGCCCTGCTGCAAGGAACGAGCCATTAATTAAAGATAATTTCAAAGTCAACTGATTGTGATCATTAATGTCACAATAGATCAAAACCTAATTATCCCAGGCTAGGTGGGAACCTTCAGTATTAATCGGAAAATCTAATAGGAAACTATTATGGCGAAATTAGGCTAAATTGAATCCAATGAACTTTTCTCCCTCTTGTCATCATCCAGGTTGGGTCTGGGGCGGGGGGCCGGCCTGCCCGGTTCTAGTTTTTGAGAGCCGAGCTGAGGTCGCTCCCTGGACGCCCCCCCGCCCCCCATCGCCGGCAAGGGGCTCCGCTTGGGTTGGTGGGGTTTGCTGGAGGGCCCAAGCCCAATGCTGCAGAGGCCCTGGAGGCGGATGAGGGTGGGGGCAGCGCCCTTCTCCCCACCCCCTGAACCGACTCCAGGGAGGGCAGCGGCCCCAGGAGAGAGGAAAGACTCCAGAGGGCCATGTCTCGGCGCCATGCGCCCTCCTGCCTCAGTTTCCCCATCTTTCAAATGGGGTTCGTTAATGCCAAACTACCTCGCCGGACGCGGCGGGTCCCCACCCTTCCCATCCGTGTCCGGGGAGCGTGCGGCCCCACCTTCCCCTCCAAGCTGCTATTTCGGACTTGTGACAGTGTTTTCTGAGAGCCGTCGGGTTCGGAGGGAAACCTCTCCTCGCCCGAGGTCGCTGCCTGCCCGTCCTCCCCTCCCCCGAGGACGTGGGGGTCAGGCCAGTCGGGCAGTGGAAAATCCCCCCTGGAAACCCGGAGTTCCCCTTTGGTCCTGAGGTCCTGATCCCCCTCCAGCGAAGGCTGCTAGAGGACACGTTGGTTAATCTCTCCCTCCCGCCTCTCCCACCCCTGGGAGACTTCCCAGACCACAAGGACACATTCGCACCCACCTGTTGCCTCGAACCCAGGGCCCCCTCCAGACACACACCTTGCCCTGGGCCTCCGGACTCAGATTCTGGGGTCTCTGCAGCCTTGTGTCCGCTGGCCCTGGACGACCCAGACTCCGTTTTTGTCACGCCCGCCAGATGGCCGGATTCCTTCCGGAGCCCGGCGAGGGCCCAGCCGCATCCCCACCCCCTGAAAGGACGGACGGACGACGGTGCTCTCCCCGGTCTGCCCTCGGAGGGGCCCGAATGCCGGGTCTGACCGACCAACGGGAGGCCGGACTCGCACGAACTTGGTGGGGAGGGCGGAGATGTCTCTCTGCATCTCTGGGTCCCTTCCAGCCTCGATTTGGTTTCCCCCTGTGTCCCCTCCCCCTCAAGCGGGAAAGCGCCCCATCGTGTCGTCTCACCCCCCACCCTTTTTAACGTAAATGTTGAAGAGTAGAGTCATCTCTGTGTTTCCATGCTGACATATCCCCCCCCCCCAACCCCTCTACCTTTTCATATTCTTGTATTTGGATCTAATAAATGGTTGCTTTTCGAGCTCCGGAGTCTGCGTCTTGGTGTGAAGGGGGCCGAGCTGCGATCTCTAGCCTCTCCCTTCCCCCAGGAGCCGAGATCACAGGTTGGCGTTGGGGGAGGTGGTTCAATCAATCAGTCAATAGGTGGTGGTTATTGAGCGCTTATGGTATGCAGAGCACTGTACTAAGTACTTGGGAGTTGGCAGGCACATTCCCTGCCTACAACGAGTTTACAGTCTGGAGGGGGAAGATGCACATTAATATACAAAGGACAGTCAGCTGTTCCCACACGTGACCCCTAGATGTTGGGGGGGGGGGGGCAAGCAGAGTGCTGACCGGGTCGGGGGGGGTGGTCAGAGTGTGCCCCAAAGTCAGGATTTCAGTCCCTCGCCTCCGACCCTAGCGCTCTGCCCTCTGCCCGGGACTTGCTGCAGCCTCCCTGCCTTCCCCCCAGGCCCCGTGTAAAGTCTGGAAGGGGAGGGAGTGCTCTAAAGCAGGGAGCACCAGCCAGAAGGATTGGAGGAGGGCTTGGCTTGAGGTGGAAGTGGGGTAGGGAGGGGCCGGGGCAGGAGTCCGGGTGCCCCCAGTGCCCAGCCTGACGCCTCCTCGCCCTGCTCCGCTGCTCGCCTCCGCCCCCCACCCCCGCCCCGACTTCTTGCTCCTGAGTTATGGGGTCTCTCCGGCCCGGCCTCGTAAAGTCTTATGAAGACATCTGTAGGTTGGCTGGCTTTATGGCCCGTGACCCCATAAACATGGGACAGGAGGGCCGTTCGGACCACTTCAGTGCCAAGCCTGCTTCCATTACTCATATCCTGTCTCCCCAGCCCAGAACTCCTTGCCTCACCCCTCTCTCCCCCAGGCCTGCTCAACCCCTCGGCCTGGGTGTGTGTGTGTGTGTGTGTGTGTGTGTGTGGAGCAGGGGGGCTTCCCCAGCCTACCCGTGCCTGGACAGTCGCTCCCCCCTCTTCCCCAAACCTGGGGGCCTTGCAGGGAAGGGGATGGGTAGGAGCCTTGGAGGTGAGCCACCTCCTCACACCCCCTGATTATTGCCCCCTTAAATCACAAAGGAAAACTGCCTGATCAGAGTGAGGAGCCAGGAGGAGCCAGGGGTCAGAAGTCACGGTCTGAGACCCAGGTGGAGGAGGGGAAGGGTGAGATCAGATGGGGATGGGGGGATTGGGCAGGTAAGTGACAGTTGTGCGCACACACACAGCCCCCCCATCTCCCTTCTCTCCCAGGCTCTCTTTCTCTCCACCTTCTACTCTTCTATCATCCATGGAATTTATTGAGTTCTCACTTTGTGCAGAGCACTGTACTAAGTGCTTGTGAGAGTACAATACAACAGAGTTGGCAGACACGACCCATTCCCTGCCCATTCAATCGTATTGACTGAGTGCTTACTGTGTGCAAAGCACTGTACTAAGCACTTGGGAGAGTACAATATAACAATAAACAGACACATTCTCTGCCGTCAACGAGATTAGAGTCTTGTATTCTCCTAGGTGCTTAGTACAACGCCCTGCTCTCAGGAATACTCGTGGTTGATTCTAGTGACTGCAGACAGTCTCCCCCTTCCCTATCTGCATCGCTCCCCATCTCCATCTCCCCCCCAAAATCTTGTCTCTCTGTCTCTGTCTTTATGTCTCTTCCCATCTCTGTGTCTCTCTCCCCAGCCTGCAGCCTCCCCCGAAGGTGATGCCTGGATCATACTGTCCAACTCGGTGATGGTTGCTATAGCAACACCCATCCCTCACCCCTCTACTCAGGGAAGGAACACGAGAGAGAGAGAGAGAGAGAGAGAGAGAGAGAGAGAGAGAGAGAGAGAGAGACCTGACCCTCACTTCCTCTTGTCTAACCTCCAGCCCTCCTGCTGCAAGATCTCTGGTAGATACAGAACTACCTGGACGGGCTCCCAAGCTCCCTTCCCCTCTGGTGGTACCACCTCTTGCCTCGTCTGAATGTTTCCCTCCTCCCCCTAGCTACGTCTGCTTCACCTCTCATTCAATCGTATTTATTAATAATGTTGGTATTTGTTAAGCACTTACTATGCGCTGAGCACTGTTCTAAGCAGTGGGGTAGATACAGTGTAATCAGGTTGTCCCACATGAGGCTCATAGTTAATCCCCATTTTACAGATGAGGTAACTGGGGCACAGAGAAGTGAAGTGACTTGCCCACAGTCACACAGCTGACAAGTGGCAGAGCTGGGATTCGAATCCATGACCTCTGACTCCCAACCCCGGGCTCTTTCCACTGACTGAGCCACGCTGCTTCTCTGAGCACTTACTGTGTGCAGAGCACTGTACTAAGTGCTTGGGAGAAGCAGCAGGGCCTAGTGGATGGAGCACAGACCTGGGAGTCAGGAAGAGCTGGAGTCTAACCCTGTCCCTTCCACTTGTCGGCTGTGTGACCTTGTGCAAGTCACTTCACTTCCCTGTTACCTCATCTGTAAAATGGGGATTAAGACTCTGAGCCCAGGATGGGATAGAGACTGTGCCCAACCTGATTATCTTGTATCCACCCCAGTACTTAGAACAGTGTCTGGCACATAGCGGCGTGGCTCAGCAGAAAGAGCATGGGTTTGGGAGTCAGAAGACGTGGGTTCTAATCCCGAGTCCACCACTTGTCTGCTGTTTGACCTTGGGCAAGTCACAACTTCTCTGAGCCTCAGTTACCTCATCTGTAAAAGGGGAATTAAGAGTGTGAGCCCCATGAGGGACACCTTGTATCGACCCCAGCGCCCAGAACAGTGCTTGGCACATAGTAAAAGCTTAACAAATACCACCATTATTATTACATAGTAAACGCTTCACAAATACCACTATTATCATTATTATTACAACAAAAAACAGGCACAATCCATGCCCACGATGACCTCAGAGTTTACGTCTCGACTCCAGCCCACGTTCCCCCAGTTCTGCAATCCCCCCCCGAATCTGGTGCCTCGTCCGGGGAGAAGGACGGAGAAAGTGTGGGAGTGTGTGGTGTGTGTTGTTTTGTTTTGTTTCTCCGCTTTATGGCTCCCGCCGTCTGCTGAGAGGCCCGTTAGGGGCGGGCTGGCGCCGGCAGGCTAAAAGAGAGAGCAGTCTGCAGCTGC
Organism: Ornithorhynchus anatinus; assembly: GCF_004115215.2. Taxonomy (NCBI): domain Eukaryota; kingdom Metazoa; phylum Chordata; class Mammalia; order Monotremata; family Ornithorhynchidae; genus Ornithorhynchus; species Ornithorhynchus anatinus. Next base: position 57,867,573 of record NC_041737.1, on the reverse strand, counting down.
CACATTTTCCAAACCAGTTCCTTAATCTGCGTTGGGGAGGGGCTGGGGGACGGGATGCCTGGGTCCGGGGGCTGGGAGGGAGGGAGACAGACGCCAGGTCGGGGTGCCTGCCGGCTGGGAAATTGGGGTTGCTTCCAGGCCCGGCTCCAGCCGCCTGGCCTGGACACCCCCGACCCAGACTCCCGCAGCTCCCTGGGGGCGGGGGTCCCAGCCTCGAAGCACTAGAGATGCGGCACGAATCCCCCCACCAGCTCCCTGAGAAGGTCTTGGAACGGTCCCCCTTCCTCCTCTTCCATTCATTCAATCGTATTTTTTGAGCACTTACTTTGTGCAGAGCACTGTACTAAGCGCTTGGAAAGTACAATTCAGCAATAGAGACAGACAGTCCCTGCCCAGACCGGGTTAACAGTCTAGAAGGGGGAAGACAAACATCAAAACATGTAAACAAGCTTCAATATAAAGAAATAGAATTATAGGGATATGCATATGTACATAAGGGCTGTGGGGCACGGGGGAAGAGCTTATTTCCCCTTCCCCTCTCTCCTCATCCCCCTCCCCCTTATTTCCCATTCTCCATCCCTTTCCTCCTCCCCTTATTTCCCATTCCTCCTCTTCCCCCTCCCCCTTTGCCCTTATTTCCCATCCCCCTGCCTCCTCTTCCCCCTCTCCCTACCTCCTCTTCCCCCTTCCCCTTATTTCTCATCCCCCTACCTCCTCTTCCCCCTTATTGCTCATCCCTCTGCCTCCTCTTCCCCCTTATTGCTCATCCCCCGTCTCCTCTTCCCCTTCCCTCTTATTTCCATCCCTTTCCTCTCCCCCTTATTTCCTATTCCCCTTCATTTCCCCTCTCCCTGCCTCCTCTTCCCCCTCCCCCTCTCCTTTTCCTGCTCTCTCTTCTGCCTTCCTCGGCGCGCCCCCTCCCCTTTTCCCTCCTGTCCTTTTTCTCACCTTTCCTTCCTGCCTCACTCCCCATTCCTTCGCCTGCTCTTTCTCTTTGTCTCTCATCTCCCTCCCTCTCTCACGAGCCTGGTGGGCGGGGGTCTCCCCCGCTGCCCGTTTCTCCCCTCTGTTCTCCAGTCAAGTGGAGGGGGCAGAGAAGCAGCCACCGTCTTAACCCACCCCTCGTCCACAGGATCAGTGACTGATCCCCACTGTTGCCGGTTAGGGGCAAAGGGGGTGGATCAAGGAGCTCTGGGGGGGCAGTGAGGGTGTGAAGGAGACTCACACGGGCCCACAAACACACGAGGCACCGACGCCCGCAGAGACACACAACCCCAGGCGGACCCCGACACACACTGGCTCACGCGAACCCAAACAGGCCCATGTGCCCCGCAGCACAAAGACACAGACTCCCCCGTCCCTCCACGAAAGCACCACAACCCCAAGGAAGGGCTGACCCCTCTTCCAACCACCCCATCACTTGTCTCCGGCTCTGGTGTGCCCGCAGAGGCCCCCTTGCCCACCCGAGACCCCAGCTCGTCTCCCCAAACCTGCCCGAGCCCCAGGGCTAGGTTGGAAGGCAGAACGATGTTTCACCCAACCAGTCCCGCCAACCTCTCCCGCAGCGTCCTTGAGGCCTTGCTGGGGGTGAGGATCTGCCCCGCGACCTTGGACCGTCACTGAAATCTCTAAATCCCAGAGTCCACCCCCCCACCACCGCCACCACCATCCCACACAGCTGTACATTGCTTGACACTCCATTTGCATGTTTAATTGCATCCCTATTGCATCCTATTTCCATACAGGTGCGCAGGATTTGCATTCATTTGCATGCGCTGTGCGGGCAAACGGGTAGTTATTGATTTACATCTGTACATGCCTTGAACCTCCCCTGCATATCATCTGGGTACAGTTGTATGTTTATCATCATTTGCATATTATTTGCATGCCGGTCCCATTCCTCGCCCGCATCTGCACAGCCGATTTGCATATCATTGCCAAGCGGGTGCATGTTAATCAACACACGCGTGTCTCCATCCCCACAGCCCCCAAACCCCCTGGGTGAGAGGGGCAATCCAGTGAGCAGAGTGTGATGGGCAGGATATGTGTGTGTGTGGGGGAGAAACTCCTCAAATAGATTAATTACCCTATTTATTTTGTTAATGAGGTGTCCATCCCCTTGATTCTATTTATTATGATTATGTTGTCTTGTTTTTGTCCATCTGTCTCCCCCAATTAGACTGTAAGCCCATCATTGGGCAGGGATTGTCTCTATCTGATGGATGCTGAAATGTACATTCCAAGCACTTAGTACAGTGCTCTGCACATAGAAAGTATTCACTAAATACTATTGAATGAATGAATTCATTTGTGCCCCTTGAACTCCGGGATCTTCTCTGCCTTCCCCGACTAGGCCCTCATTTCCTCTTCTCCCACTCCTTTCTGTGTCTCCCTTGCACTTAAATTTGCACCCTTTATTCCCCCCTCCCTCAGCCCCACAGCACTTAATGTTCATATCCATAATTTATGTATTTCTATTCACGTCTGTGTCCCCCTCTAGACTGTAAGCTCACTGTGGGCAGGGACTGGATCTATCACCTGTTATATTAATAAATTATGGTATTTGCTGAGTTCTTACTATGTGCCAAGCACTATTCTGTGCGCTGGGATAGATACAAACTAATGAGGTTGGACACAGTACCTGTTCCACATGAGGTTCATGCTCTTAATCCCTATTTTACAGATGAGGTAACTGAGGCACAGAGAAGTTAAATTATTTGCCCAAGGTCACACAGCAGACAAGTAATGGAGTCTGCTGTGGAGTAGTGTTATACTCTTCCAGGCTCTTTAGTGCAGTGTTCAGCAAATACCATTACAGGAACTGGAGCTGTAGCCAGCTGAGAGGGAGAGGGACAGAGAGTCAGACCCACCTGCCCTCTTCCCCTACTGGCTTCCTCCTCGCCACCTGCACCATGTCCTGCCCCGAAGGGAATCACCAACTGATACCAGCTGCATCAAACCCCTTCCTTTTCGCAACAGAACAGTCAGTCAATGGCATTTATTGAGCACCTATTTTGTGCCAAGCACTGCATTTGGGAGAGTACAATTTAACAATAAACAGATACTTTCCCTGCCTACAAAGAGCTTACAGCAGAGAGCAGATGGTGAACCCTGACCTTGGGAAACTCTTAACCCACCTGGAGCTTGAGACCTTTCGGAGAGGAGGGGATCTGAGCTGCCCAGCCCCTCTGGGAGTCCAGGTGAGCCCCTTCTTAGTCAATCAATGATATTTAGTGAATACTTACTGTGGGCAGAACACTGTACTAAGAGCTTGGGAGGGTACAATAGACATGTTCCCTGCCAGTAGTGAGCTTACTGTCTAGTCTCCCAAGCCCCTCTTTGCCCCCAAATCCTCAGACAGGAAGGGGTTATGATCTGTGCCCTAACACCTCAGCATCATTTTTTTTACGGTACTTGTTAAGTGCTTCCTGTGTGACAGGCATGGTACTAAGCACTAGGGTAGACACAGATAATTTGGTTGGACATAGTTCCTGTCCCACATAGGATCAGAGCCTTAACCCCCAATTTAACTTGCCCTAGGTCACAGCAGACAAGTGATGGAGCTGGGATTAGAACCAAGGTCCACTGACTCCCAGGCCTGTGCTTTTTCCAATAGACCCTGCTACTTTAGAAATGTTGTTTTTTGCTTTTTTTTATGGTATTTAAGTGCTAATTATGTTCCAGGCACTGCACTGAACACTGGGGTAGATACAAATTATTCATTGATTCATTCATTCAATAGTATTTATTAAGCACTTACTATGTTCAGAGCACTGTACTAAGCGCTTGGAATGTACAAATCGGCAACAGATAGAGACAGTACCTGCCCTTTGACGGGCTTACAGTTTAATTGGGGGAGACAGACAGACAAGAACAATGGCAATACATAGAGTCAAGGGGAAGAACATCTCAAAACAATGGCAAATAAATAGAATCAGGGTAATGTACATCTCATTAAACAAAATAAATAGGGTGATGCAGATATATCCAGTTGAGTGGACGAGTAATCAGGACATAGTCCATGTTCCCTGAGGGGTTCACAATTTAAATCCCCATTTTACAGATGAGGGAACTGAGGCACAGAGAGTGACTTGCCCAAGGTCACACAGCAGACAGGTGGCAGAGGTGAGGTTAGAACCCAGTTCTTTCTGACTCCCAGGTCCAAGCTCTTTTGACTAGGCTATGCTTTTTCAGAATTACCAAAAAACACGATTGTGGAGGGGAACAAATCTGCCCTCTTGTAGCCCTTAGGGGTTTGGCTCTTGGCACCTTGGTCTGACCCTTCCTAAACCCTGCCTACACCCATAACTCCGCCCACTGGCCCTTTCTCAGAGCCAGGAATGGATACAACTCACCCCGACCCCTGCCCCTCCCCAAGGAAGTCCAGCAACTCCTACAGCTGGCAGGGGGAGGGGCTGGCAACCAAATGCCTCTTTATGTCTGCAAGCCCTAATTAAATAAGAAGCCACTGAGAAGCAGTTTGGCCAAGTGGATAGAGCAGAGGGCCTGAAAGTCAGAGGACCTGGACTCCTGAATCAGTCACTTGCCTTGGGTAAGTCGCTTTACTTCCTCTGTGTTTCTTTTAACTTATCTGTAAAAAGGGGGATTAAGACTGTGAGTCCTAAGTGAGACGGGGCCTATGTCCAACTTGATTAACTTGTACCTGTTCTAGTGCTTAGGATAGTGCCTGGCACTTAAATACCATAAAAAGTGTTTCTTCATGCTAGATGACATCTTTCGTTCAGAGTCTAGGCTGCTATACCACTTCCCCCCTCTTCATCCTAAACCTTCAAGAAGAAGCCCTCTCCCTCAGCTGCTGATGAAAGTGTTTATAGTTGATTGGGTGGGGGAGCTGGAGAGAGTAGGAACATGGTTTCCCCTTGCTTGGTCTTGCTTGGGGAGGGGGAACTGATGCTCATGAAAGCCTTAGCTTCACAAGCTGTTGCCTGGGCAACCAGGTCCCCCTCATTTACTGTCCTGAGTCTTTGGACCATGTGGATGGAGGGGGCCAGGAGGAGGGGCTCTTTCTGAAAAACCTCTCCTGCCCAGACAGAATAGGGTTGGGGGGCAAGGTGGACAGGTTTGGGGCAGGAGTTGTCACTGTCACAGGTCCAGGCTGCTCCTGACCTTACTGGGAGTCCATTCTTCATAGCTGGGCAAGCTCAAGAAGCAGCATGGCCTAGTGGATAGAACATGGGCCTGGGAGCCAGAAGGATCTAGGTTCTTGTCCCAGGTTTGCCACTTGTCAGCTGTGTGACCTCAGACAAGTCACTTCACTTCTCTGTGCCTCAGTTACCTCATCTGTAAAAATGGGGATTAAGGCTGTAAAAATGTGGGACAAGTACTGCACCCAACCTGATTTTCTTGTACCTACCCCAAATAAATACCATTACTGGATTGATTACCCCCTGGCAGAAGCAGCGTGGCTCCGTGGAAAGAGCCCGGGCTTAGGAGTCAGAGGTCATGGGTTCTAATCCCGGCTCAGCTCCCTGTCATCTGAATAACTTGGGGCAAGTTACTTCACTTCTCGGTGCCTCAGTGACCTCATCTGTAAAAGGGGGATGAAGACTGTGAACCCCACGAGGGACAACCTTATTACCTTGTATCCACCCAGCGCTTAGAACAGTGCTTGGCCTATAGTAAGCGCTTAACAAATACCAAATTATTATTATTATTATTACTTGGTGCCTCAAGGACCTCATCTGGAAAAGGGGGATTATGTCTGTGAGCCTCACGTGGGCCAACCTGATTAACCTCTATCTACGCCAGCGCTTAGAACAGTGCTCGGCACATAGTAAGCGCTTAACAAATACTAACATTATTATTATTATTTATTATTATTATTAATTCCCTGGGAGAGAGGGGAGGGGGAGCCGGGCGGAGCCCAGAGGCTCTGGGGCCGTGGGAGGATTTGGGGAGCTGTGCTGCCCCCTGGTGGGAAAAAAAGGAAGTGGCGGGGCAAGCGGAGATCTTGGGATAATAATGTTGGTATTTGTTAAGCGCTTACTATGTGCAGAGCACTGTTCTAAGCGCTGGGGGAGACACAGGGGAATCAGGTTGTCCCACAGACCCCCCCCGTTGCCCAAAGGTTGCCCCAAACCGTTGCCCGTTCTCTTCCCTGCTCGCCCCCTCCCCTGCTCCACCTTATCCCCGCTCTCTTTCAAGCACCCTCTACCCTTCCTGCAGAAAGACCTTACAGGAAAATTCACTCATTCATTCGTATTTATTGAGCGCTTATATGTGCAGAGCACTGTACTAAGCGCTTGGAATGGACAATTCGGCCAAAGATAGAGACAATCCCTGCCCAATAACAGGCTCACGGTCTAAACGGGGGAGAGAAACAGCAAGTCAAACTTAGCCCCCAGCAACCAGGTACAGAGCTGTAATTTTATTTCTATTAATGTCTTTCTCCCCTTCTAGACGGTAAACTCGTTGTGGGAGGGGAGTGCGTCTGTTTATTGTTGTGTTGTACTCTCCCAAGCACCTAATACAGTGCTCTGCTCATAGTAAGCGCTCAATAACTATGAATGAAAACCAATCGTAGCAACTCCCCATCTCCCCACACACCCATAGTGGGTTACTATATATATATATATAAGTATTTAAGCGCTTACTATATGCAGAGCACTGTTTAAGCGCTGGGGTAGATACAGGCTAATCAGGTTGTCCCACGTGAGGCTCAGTCTTAATCCCCATTTAACAGATGAGGTCACTGAGGCCCAGAGAAGTGAAGTGACTTGCCCACAGTCCCACAGCTGACAGGTGGCAGTAGGAATTCGAACCCATGACCTTTGACTCCCAAGCCCATGCTCTTTCCACTGAGCCGCTGCTTATATGACCCCTGGAGGCAAATCCAGGGCTTAGAACAGAGCTTGGCATGTAGTAAGCACTTAACAAATACCATCATTATTATCCCTTGAGATATGCAGAAACACAGACTCACCCAAACCAATATGCAGGTACTCACACTGCCTGTATACTTGTTTTGCTTTTCTTTTTTATCTATCTCCCCGCTTCTAGACTGAGCCTGCTGGCTGGGTAGGGATTGTCTCTCTTTGTTGCTGAATTGTACTTTCCAAGAGCTTAGTACAGTGCTCTGCACATAGTAAGCGCTCAATAAATACTATTGAATGAATGAAAAAGCAGCATGGTGGGACAGGGACTATGTCCACCCTGATTTGCTTGTAGCTACCCCAGCGCTTAGAACAGTGTCTGGTCCCTTAGTAAGCGCTTACCAAATACCATCATGATTACTATTTTAACAAATACCATTAAAAAAAAAAGCGGAGCAGTGTGCGCAGTGCGCAGCCGCGCAGGGTCCGGGAGCGGGCGTGCGTGCCACCCCAGATTTATGGCTGCTGCGTGCTACTGGACATGCATATATATGCAAATATTCCTCTTTGCTGGGCCCAGGCTTGTTAGGAGGATGGAGGTGGGGAGGAGGAGAGGGGGTGGGGGTCTCCAGTTGACCCCCTCTTTCAGGGGCTCTTGGGCCAGAGGAGGCCACACTGTTATAATAATGATAATGATGGTATTGGTTAAGCACTTACTAGGTGCCAAGTGCTGTTCTAAGCGCTGGGGTGGATACAGGGTCATTAGGTGGTCCCACGTGGTGCTCACACTTTTAATCAGCGTGGCTCAGTGGAAAGAGCATGGGCTTTGGAGTCGGCTCATGAGTTTGAATCCCAGCTCTGCCACTTGTCGTCTGTGTGACTGTGGGCAAGTCACTTAACTTCTCTGTGCCTCAGTTCCCTCATCTGCAAATGGGGATTAAGACTGTGAGCCCCACGTGGGACAACCTAATTCCCGTGTCTACCCCAGCGCTTAGAACAGTGCTCGGCACATAGTAAGCGCTTAACAAATACCAACATTATTATTATTTATTTAATCCCCATTTAACAGATGAGGGAATTGAGGCACAGTGAAGTGACTTGTCCAAGGTCACAGCAGACACATGGCGAAGCTGGGATTAGAACTCACATCCTCTGACTCCCAAACCCGTGTTCTTTCCACTAAGCCACGTTGCTTCTCTGCATTATTTATATTGATGCCTGTCTCCTCCTATTATTAATTGGATTTATTCAGCACTTACTGGGTTCAAAGCACTGTACTAAGCGTTTGAGAGAGTACAATATACTATCAGCACGATACCTGCCCACAACGAGCTCTACACTATATGCATTCATTGACTGTCGTACTTACTGAGCTCTTATTGTGTCCTGGACACTGCATTAAGTGCTTGGGAAAGTACAATTCAGAAATGAAGAGAAACAATCCCAGCCCATCATGAGCTCACAGTCCAGACTGTCCACTCTAGACTGTGAACCCCTGGTGGGCAGGGATTGTCTCTCTTTGTTGCTAAATTGACCTTTCCAAGCGCTTAGTACAGTGCTGTGTGCACAGCAAGCACTCAATAAATTCAATTGAGTGAATGAATGAGCCCATTGAGCCTGTTTATTGTTGTCCATTCCAAGTGCCTAGTACAGTGCTCTGCCCAGATTAAGAGCTCAATAAATACTGCTGAATGAATGTTGTAGTGTCCTCTCCCAAGCGCTTAGGACAGGGCTCTGCGCAAAGCAAGCGCTCAGTAAACACGATTGAGTGAATGAATAAGCTCATTGAGCCTGTTTATTCCAAGCGCCTAGCACAGTGCTCTGCACATAGGGCTCAATAAATACTACTGAATAAATGAATGTTGTAGTGTCCTCTCCCAAGCGCTTAGGACAGCGCTCTGTGCACAGTAAGCGCTCAATAGATATGCATGAATGAGTGAATGAATGAATGAGTGTCTTCCTATCGCGTCCCCACCGCGATAAAGGGCACCGCACTAGCACGCATGCGCCTAAGGACACACGCGCTCACACGCACACACACACACAGACAGAAATACGTTCCCGCGCACGCGCACAAGCAGGCACTCGCACCTTGAGCTCAAGGAAAACCAGGATGGCTGGATCTAGGCCGGGGCGGAACGGAGCCCGCGAGCGCGGGATGAAGGACTCCCCCTGCTGGCCAGGCTCTCCGGGGGTCATCGCGGTCATCCCCCTGCCTTCCTGCCTCGAGCCAAGCAGAGGTTGAGAATAATAATGTTGGTATTTGTTAAGCGCTTACTATGTGCAGAGCACTGTTCTAAGCACTGGGATAGATACAGGATCATCAGGTTGTCCCACATGAGGCTCACAGTTAATCCCCATTTTACAGATGAAGTGACTTGCCCACAGTCACACAGCTGACAAATGGCACAGGTGAGAACCCCTGGCCAGCCCCAGTCAATCAGCCAGTGGCATTGGGAAGCAGCGTGGCTTAGGGGAAAGAGCCCGGGCTTGGGAGTCAGAGGACATGGGTTCAAATGCCGACTCTGCCACTTGTCTGTGTGACCTTGGGCAGGTTGCTTAACTTCTTTGTGCCTTATCTGTAAAATGGGGATTAAAACTGTGAGCCCCACATGGGAAAACCTGTTTACCTTGTATCCACCCCAGCACTTAGAACAGTGCTTGGCACATAGTAAGTGCTTAATAAATACTATGATTATTATTACCATTATTAATGCTTACTAACTGCAGAACACTATGCTAAGCACTTTCTATTTCCTCATCCATTTGGGAAGTCCTGCCTGTGATGTCACCCCTGAGTCTCCTGCTGCTGTTGGTTGTGAGCCAGGAATGTGACTGCTTATTGTTATATTATACTCTCCTAAGTGTTTAGGACAGTGCTCTGCACACAGGTGCTCAGTAAATATGATTGACACTCCTGGTCCCTGCAGAGGGCAGATCTGCTGTGTTCCATAGGAGGTGGGGAATGGGATGGGGGATAAATACTATTGAATGGAATGAATGAATGGGGGAGAGAGGACCCCAGTATTCATTTTTTTTTTAATGGTATTTGTTAAGCCCTTACCTTGTACCAGGCACTGTACTAAACGTTGGGGTAGATAAAAGGTTGGACACAGCCCATATCCCACATGGGGCTCACAGTCTTAATCGCATTTTAGAGACAGAGAAAGCAGAAGCCCAGAGACTTCAAAGCCTTATTGAAGGCACGTCTCCTCCAAGAGGCCTTCCCTGACTAAGTCCCCCCTTTCCTCTTCTCCCACTCCCTTCTGCGTTGTCCTGACTTGCTCCCTTTGTTCTTCCCCCCCTCCTCCCAACCCCACAGCACTTATGTATATACCTGTCATTTATTTATTTCTATTAATATCCGTCTCCCTTCTAGACTCTAAGCTCCATTTGGGCAGAGTTGTTTTCTACTCTTCCAAGCCCTTAGTGCAGGGCTCTGCACACAGTAAGCGCTCAATAAATACGATCGAATGAATGAAAGTTAAGTGACTTGCCTAAGGGCACAGAGCAGACAAGTGATGGAGCAGGGATGTACTTTGCATAGAGTAAGTGCTCGCGATTGATGGAATTAATTAATTCAATAGTATTCATTGAGCACTTACTATGTGCAGAGCACTGCACTAAGGGCTTGGAATGTACAATTCGGCAACAGATAGAGACAATCCCTGCCCAATGACGGGCTTACAGTCTAATCAATGAACCCAGCTCCCCCAACTCCCAGTTCCATGCTCTTTCCACTAGCGGAAGAGCCGATTTCTGGGCTCAGAACTTGGAGTCCAGGGACCCCTCCTCTCCTTCCAACCCCCCCATCCCCGGCTCTGGTCTCCGCTCCCCCTGACCCCCCAGCCTAGGCCCAGCACCAGCCTATTATCCCTAAAAACAGAGAAGCAGCGTGGCTCAGTGGAAAGAGTGCAGGCTGGGGAGTCAGAGGCCATGGGTTCAAATCCGACTCTGCAACTTGTCAGCTGAACTTCACTTGTCTGTGCCTCAGTTCCCTCAACTGTCAAATGGGGATTAAGACTGGGAACCCCACGTGGGACAAGCTGATCACCTTGGATCCTCCCCCAGCGTTTAGAACAGGGCTTGGCACATAGTAAGCGCTTAACATTATTATTAAAACCACCACAAGGCGTCGCCCTTGCGCCGCGGATGGCTGGAGTTGGAAGCAGAGGGGGAGGGGAGGGAGGTGTTCATTCATTCAATCGCATCAATCAAGACGGATGAATGAATGAATGATAGGTGTCGTGGGCTCAGTCGTGGGTGAGCGTGAAAACACGATTCCTAGCTTTACTTTGCCTTCTCCTTCCTCCGCACTCTCATCCCTGGGGCCTTTTATTTGGCATCTCTGACAAGCAGGCAAGCCTTTTCACTCATTCAATCGTATTTATTGAGCGCTTACTATGTGCCGAGCACTGTACTAAGCTCTTGGTTTAGCGGAAAGAGCCCTGGTTTGGGAGTCAGAGATCGTGGGTTCTAATCCCAGCTCCGCCCCTTGTCAGCTGTGTGACTTTGGGCAAGTCACCCGTACTCTGTGGCTCAGTTACCTCATCTGTAAAATGGGGATTAAACTGTGAGTCCCATGTGGGACAACCTGATTGCCTTGTATCTACCCTAGCGCTTAGAACAGTGTTTGGTACATATTAAGTGCTTAACAAATACCTTAATTATTATGATTGAAAAGTACAATTCAGCAATAAAGACACCATCCCTGCTCATACCAGGCTTACAGTCTAGAAAGGGGGAAATGGACATCAAAACAAGTAAACAGGCATCAATATAAATAGAATTATAAATATATGCACATCAAAACAAGTAAACAGGCATCCAATATAAATTTTAATGATAGATATGTACATATATACCCAAGTACCGTAGAGTGGGGAGAGGGGACAAGAGCAAAGTTCTCTTACTCTATTTTAAGAATAATTGTGTAAGCCCTTTGGGCAGGGAACGTAATGGTAAATAATAATACTAACTATTGTATTAAGCACTCACTATATGCCAAGCACTGTTCTAAGCATTGGGGTAGATACAAAGGAATCAGGTTGTCCCATGTGGGGCTCACAGTCTTCATCTCCATTTTCCAGATGAGAGAACTGAGGCATAGAGAAGTGAAGTGGCTTGCCCAAGGTCACAGAGCAGACAAGTGGCGGAGCTGGGATTAGAACCCACGTCCTCTGACTCCCAAGCCTGTGGTCTTTCCACTAAGCAACACTGCTTCTCGAAAGAGAGAGGGGTAGACTAAGACTGGCATGTCTGTGTGTGTGGTGGGGGGTATCCCAGGTTTCCCTCCCTGCTGTCCACACTGGGGCCCTGGACACCTGGATCTCTGCAGGGGGCAGGATCAGATCCTGCAGGATCAGGACAGAAGGAGCTTGGAAGGGGTTGGAAAGCCCCCTATCACTGGGAGTATGAGATCTGGGAGGGAGGGACTGATTGGGATAGGGTACTCAAACCAAGGCTGAGGGGGAATTGAGACTGTAAAGAAAAAGCCTGCAGGTGGTTTGCAGACACAGGTTTGCCAGAATAATTATAATTATGGTGCTTGTTAAGCACTTTGTGCCAAGCACTGTTCTGTTCGCTGGGGTAGGTACAGGTTAGTCAGGTTGGACACAGTCCCTGTCCCATAAAGCGCTCACAGACTTCATCCTCATTTTACAGATGAGGTAAGTGAGGCCCAGAGAAGTGAAATGACTTGCCCAAAGTCACACAGCAGACATGTGGCAGAGCTGGGATTAGAACCCAAGACCTTCTGACTTCCAGGCCCTTGCTCTGTCCACTAAGCCAAGCTGCTTCTCTCCAGAAGCAGGCCACCAGGTCAAAACCAAAAGGGAAAAGGACCTATCTCTCCCTGGGTAGAGGAAGAGGGTTACTCTCCCAAGACTGACCTCCTATAGTCCTCACCCTACCATTTGGGCCTCAGTATCCCACTCTGGACCAGAAGACACTAGGCAGGTGAGGCAATTAGGCAGCTTTGATGGTCACCCAGGCAACGGGTGGGCCCCACCTCACTCCTCCCTCTGGGTCCGAAGCCCACCCCCGGCCCCTCCAGTCTCCCCGATCTCCAACCCTCATCTAGCCCTGGGCTTTGCAATGGGCAGGATTGGAGGATCGGGCAGAAGAGCTAAGAGAGAGACCTCTACCAGGATGGGGCACCATTTGGCATGAGGAAGGGATTCCCCCAGATTCCGTAAGGGCCAAAGGCCAACCTTTCAACTCTGGATGCTGGGGGCAGGGCTGAGAGGAGGTGAGATGAGAAGCGTGGTCTAGTGGATAGAGCCCGGGCCTGGGAGACAGAAGGACCTAGGTTCTAATTCTGGCTCTGCTACTTATCTGCTGTGTGACCTTGCTGTGTCACGTCACTTCTCTGGGCCTCAGTTACCTCATCTGTCAAAGGGGAATTAAGACTGTGAGCCCCATGTGGGCAGAGACTGTGCCCATCCCAATTTGCTTGTATCTATCTTTGGTGCTTAGGAAAGTGCCTGGCATACAGTACTGAATAATAATAGTGGGATTTGTTATTATTAGAAGAGGGGCAACAGGGGGTCAGGGGTTTGGGGTAGGGATGATCCCAACCCAGCAGTTTTTGCCCCCTCCTGAGTTTCACATTCCCAGACACACCTGAAGCCCCAGGCCCAACTGGATGGCTGGGGGGAGATTGTGGCAGGCTAGGGGAAAGGGGAAAGGGCTCTGTTCTCTGTTCTGCTCCTCCGGCCCCATTTCCATCCCAGTCTGGCAATCCCTGGAGACTGGGAAAGTGGAGAAAAAGGAGGGGGCATATTTGTAGCCAGTTAACACTTGCGTGTGCATACACACACACACACACACAGTCACATACATGGCAAGATCCATACTCAGATGCACTTAGCCATGCATGGCAGACCCACACGCAGACCCACTCCTCTGTTCATTGTAGTACTGTCATAATAATACTAATCCTTATGATAATTAAGCGCTTACTCTGCGCGGGGATAGATCCAAGCAAATCGGATAGGACACAGTCCCTGTCCCGCGTGGGGCTCCCAGTCTCGATCCCCATTTGACAGTTGAGGTAACTGAGGCCCAAAGAAGGGAAGTGACTCGCCCGAGGTCACACAGCAGAGAGAGGGCGGGGATTAGAACCTTTTAACTCCCAGGTCTACGCCATGCTGCTCTCCCAAGCCCTTAGGACAGTGCTGGGCACACAGTAAGCGCTCAATAAGTACGATCGAATGAATGAACGAATGCCTGGATGAATGAATGACTGGCATAAACACAGACGCACCACCAAGGTCTGGCCAGCAGAGGGCAGTGCCTGCCCGTTGTCCCCGCTCCTTCCCCCTCCCGGCCCGGTCCGCGGGGAGCGAAGTGGCGCCCTCTGGTGGCTCACGGAGCAAGGCGCCTTCACCCTTAATAATAATAATAATAATAATGTTGCTATTTGTTAAGCGCTTACTATGTGCCGAGCACTGTTCTAAGCGCTGGGGTAGACATAGGGGAATCAGGTTGTCCCACGTGGGGCTCACAGTCTTAATCCCCATTTTACAGATGAGGGAACTGAGGCACAGAGAAGTTAAGTGACTTGCCCACAGTCACACAGCCGACAAGTGGCAGAGCTGGGATTCGAACTCATGAGCCCTGACTCCAAAGCCCGTGCTCTTTCCACTGAGCCATGCTGCACCCTTCCCGTATTGCAGATGCTGCCGGTGGGTGGAGGTATTTATTGAGCGCCTACTGTCTGCAAAGCACTGTACTAAGCGCTTGGGAGAGTACAATATACAGACACATTCCTGCCCATAACAAGCTCGCTGTCTAGACGGATATCAAGATAAATAAATTGCAGATATGCCAGGCACTGCACTAAACAGTGGGGTAGATACAAGCTAATAATAATAATACAAAAATATACCACTACTAATAATGATTATGGTATTTGCTAAATGCCTGTTATATGTCTGGCACTGTACTAAGCGCTGGGGTGGATACAAGCAAATCGGGCTAGATACAGTCCCTGTCCCACGTGGGGCTCACGGTCAGTCTCCATTTTATAGGCGAGATGACTGAGGCACCAGAAAGAGAAATGACTTGCCCAGAAGACAATTGTAAAAACCAGCATTGGAACCCAGGTCCCCTGACTCTCAGGTCCATGCTCTTTCCATTAGGCCACGCTGCTTCATCAGGGTGGTTGATTAGGGTGACGGGGTGAGCCGCCCCGAGAGGGGAACCCCTTCACCCCCCCCAAACGCGGCACGCAGTCCTTCTAGATCTCTGCCCAGCCCCCAACATCCCACCCCAGGGAACCACGTCCAGCCCCCTCCCATTTCCTCTGTCCCACCTCCGGCTTCTCACCTTTGATCTCTAATGGAGTCTAAGCAAGGACCCTAGGGGTGTAAGGGGGTGGGGGGCGGGAGGGCTGGTCAGCCCTCCCTCCCCCCACCTCCCTACCGCCCACCTCCATCTCCTGCTTCGCTCCTCCGCACCTTTGCCTCGGGGTGCGGCTGTTCGTTCGGGAGTGGAGTGGTTGATAGGAATCGCGTGTTGAAAACCAGATCGTAAATCACCGTGAGTGACAGCAGTCCCAACCTGGAAATCCCCTCCCTCCCTCAGGCCCTCAGGCTGCGTTTTCTGCTGTGCCTCAGCCTCCGGGACTCAGGAGTCCTGGCCTGCCCAGCCCAGCCTCCTTTACACCCACCCCAGCTCCCGTTTCCATCCTGGCGTCCCTCTCCTCCACACTTCCTAATTCCCCTTCCCCTCCAAGGCCCCTCTCCAGCCCACACGGCAATAATGGGCCACCAGACAGGTAATGGTGCTGAGTGAATTCATTATTATTATTGCTGTTGTTATAATAATTAATCAGGCCTTTGAGCAGGAGGCCTTGTGCACTGAAGAGCCGGTGGAAGGGTGGGCTGGTCACATCTGGACACATCTGGATCCCTGGCATCAACCCCTCCCCCGCGTGTATGTGTGTGTGTGTTTTGGGGGTGGGGGATCGGAAGGACCGCAGAAGCCCCCACGTTCTTGGACTCCTGGGGACCCCCAGGGGTGGATGCATTCCAAGCACTTAGTACAGTGCTCTGCACATAGTAAACACTCAATAACTACTATTGAATGAATGATGCTGATGCCACAGTCCTTTTGCCCAACTGGTAGGGGGCAAGGAAAGAGGGCAAGACTCAGGGGGGAGAGGTGTCACCTCCCCCCTTTGCCATTACCCATCTTCCTCCTAATCATAATTATGGTATTTGTTAAGCACTTACTATGTGCCAGGCACCATACTAAGTGCTGGAAAGGTTGCAAATCAAGTGGGTTAGACACAGTCCCTGCCCCACGTAGGGCTCATGGTCTCAATCCCCATTTTACAGATGAGGAAACTGGGGCCCAGAGAAGTGAAGCGACTTGCCCAAGGTCACACAGCAGACAATGGGAGGAGTGGGATTAGGACCCAGGTCCTTATGACTCCCAGGCTCCACCTCTGTCCAATATGCCATGCTCCTCTCCTCCATTCACCATCGCAGAAGTTAGAGCCAAGTTTGGGGGGCAGAGACAGGTGACTGTCACTTTGGTTCACAATCGTTTTCACTTCCTGGGGAACTTGGTTTTGCATCTTATTTATTTTTCGTTGTTGTGGGAGAGTCCCTTTGGCCAGTCGGTCCTTGCACATGGCCCAGTTGGCTCTGCCCATCCCCTTGGGTCAACTCTGCCTTAGACCAGTCCCCCTCCAGGGTCCATCCCAGCAGTCTCTGCCACCTTAGTACTTATGGACCCCCAACCGCCCGGCATGGCCTAGTGGAAAGAGCACACTGGCCTGGGAGTCAGAAAGTCATGGGTTCTAATTCTGGCTCCACCACTTGTCTGCTGGGTGACCTTGGGCAAGTCACTTGATATCTCTGTGCCTCAGTTCCCTCATCTATGAAATGGGGATCGAGACTGTGAGCCCCATGTGGGAGAGGGACTGTGTCCAACCTGATTTGCTTATATCCACCCCAGCACTGACACATAGTAAGTGCTTATCAAATACCATTGTTATTATTACTATTATTATTACCATTGTTTAATTGTCCTTAGGTTTCACCCCATCCATGGTTTGTAAACAATTCCAGGGAGTCCCAGATGGTCTCAAGAGGTTCCAGGTGGCCCCACTTTCTCAGCTGGTTTCTGTGGTTGACCATGGGTGTGGTTGGCTTCGCTGACTATCCGCCGTGTTCTAGGTCGAGGGTCAGTGTTCTTCTTTTCCACATGGCCGGCCTCACCCCAGTACCCAGTTGTCAGGCTGCCCGGCTGTGAGTGAGAGGTTAGATTTTTTCGGCCTATGGTTCAATCTCTTCCCGCCCCCCTCCTCTCCATTCCTGCAGCCGCCATGCTGATCCAGGCACTCGTCCCATCCCGACCGAGCGACTGCCCCAGTCTCCCTCTGCCCCCCCCAGCCTCCAGCCTCTGCCCTCTCCAGACCAAACTTCACTTTCAGCATACATCTCCCCACTTTTCAGAAACCTCCAAAGGGTGCCCATTCATTCCTTTCCCCATTAAGCGGAAACTCTTGACCTATGGTTATAATGGGCTCTATCAGCTTTCTCCCCGCAACTTATCCTCTCTCCCCTCCCACTGTACCCCAGCTCACACTCTTCATTCTTCTCAAGCCAAACTCTTCAGTAAGCCTCCTCCTCCTCTTTTGTACTGTAAACTCTAATAATAACAGTAATAACTATGGTATTTAAGTATTTAAGTGCTTACTATGTGCCAAGCACTGTAATAATAATAATAATAATGGTATTTGTTAAATGCTTACTATGTGCAAAGCACT
The DNA here is from genome assembly GCF_004115215.2 of Ornithorhynchus anatinus. Taxonomy (NCBI): domain Eukaryota; kingdom Metazoa; phylum Chordata; class Mammalia; order Monotremata; family Ornithorhynchidae; genus Ornithorhynchus; species Ornithorhynchus anatinus. Next base: position 57,849,957 of record NC_041737.1, on the reverse strand, counting down.
GTTCTAAGCGCGGGGGCGGGGGTGGGGGGTGAGGATGGGATACAAGGTTATCAGGTTGTTCCACATGGGGCTCACAGTCTTCATCCCCATTTTACAGACTGAGGCCCAGAGAAGTGAAGTGACTTGCCTAAGGTCACACAGCTGACAGGTGGTGGAGGCGGGATTAGAACCCACGACCTCTGACTCCCAAGCCCGGCCTCTTTCCACTAAGCCATGCTGCTTCCCTAAGTGCTGTGGTGGGCACAAGCAAATCAGGTTGGACACAGTTCCTGTCCCACGTGGGGCTCACAGTCTCAATCCCCATTTTGCAGATGAGGTAACTGAGGCCCGGAGAAGTGACTTGCCCAAGGTCACCCAGCAGACATGTGGTGCAGCTGGGATTAGAACCCATGACCTATCTCCCAGGCCCAAGCTCTCTCAACTACACCATGCTGCTTCTCTAGCTCGTGCCCTCCCCCTTCACATCCAATAGACTGCTCTATCCAACCTTCAAACCCTGCTGAAATCACAACTCCTCCAGGAGGCCTTCCCTGATTCATCTCTCCTCCCCCCACCCTAATTTTACCTCTTTGCCACTTCAGCAAACTGTGTACTCAACCCTGTCTATTGCTCTCAGGTCCATATCTTTACGCTCTATTGCTTCCTTCTTCCTGTAATTCATTTTACTGTCCGTCTTCCCCATTTGGCTATAAGCACCGTGAGGGCAGGGATCAAGTATATTAACTCTTTTGTACTTTCCCAAGTTCTCAGTGCAGTGCCCAATGCAGAGTAAGTGGCCAATAAATAGTACTAATTGATTGTTTCTGGGGCTGCATTTTAGGAGTGAGGGCCAGGGGCTAGGGGACTGGAAGCTGGTCCTGGTCTTTGAAGGGGGCATCTTGGTGGTCAGGAGCTAGGGGATTCTGGTCTGTGGAGGGGGTGGGAGTCAAGCAGGACAGTCAGGGGTTGGGGTTGGGAGGCTGGACCTGGGGCTCCTAATAATAGTAATAATTATGGTATTTGTTAAGTGCTTAACTAAGTGCCAAGCACTGTTCTAAGCACCGGGGTACATTCAAGGTAAGCAGGTTGTCCCACGTGGGGCTCACAGTCTTAATCCCCTTTTTACAGATGAGGTAACTGAGGCACAGAGAAGTTAAGTGGCTTGCCCAAGGTCACCCAGAAGATAGTTGTTAGAGCCAGGATTAGAACCCACTTCCTCTGACCCCCAAGCCTGTGCTCTTTCCACTAAGCCAGGCTGCGGAGACAGGTCAGAGGCTAGGATTGGGGGTCTGGACCTAGGGATGGTGGGGAATCAAGGTGGTCAGAGGCTGAGGGTGGGGGGCTAGACCCGGGGATCTGGTCTGTGGCCGGGGGTGGGGGGAAGGACACAGGATCCTGGTCCGTGGTGGAGGTGGGGCCGGGGGCTGGAGCAGGATTCGAGGGTCCCTGATGGGGCTGAGGGTGGAGAATTATGAGTCCGCTAAGACCTGCGCTTCCCCAGACCCTCCGACCAGAGACTGTCCAGGCCCGGGGTGGGGGGTGGGGGGATGCAGCCCCAGGTCCTGGCGGGGGAGATAAACCCAGAGCACAAAACAGACCTGCTTGTTTAGAATTCCAGGGAGCCAGCAGCCTCTGGTTCAGAGCTGGGGGTGAGGGTCTGGAGGGTCTGGGGGGGATGTTAGGGGGAGACCTCCCAATGCGTGGGAGGGCTGAGGCGGGCTGCAGCCTGACACCTGGGAAAGAGGGATCCTCCGACCTCCTTGGGTCTGAAGATCTCCAAACACTTCACCCAACCTGTCCAGGCCCCTGCCTCCGGGCAGGCCGGCCCTTCCCAGAGTTCCCAGGCCCCTCCTTCCTCTAACCACTATCAGTCCGTCCTCCCGGGCCCCGGGAGCTTCTGTCCCCAACCCCCAGCCCCCTGGCCAGAGGAATGAGGCAGTGATACATAACTTGCTTTCTCTCCAGACCCTCTTAAAATTTCCAGGAATCTCCCCTTCCCCTCCCCCCGGGGGGGGAGTTATTTGGATTCTGCATCTATCCAAAAGTCCCCGTCCCCCCCACCCCCATCCTTCCTTCCACCATTCTTTCCCAGCTCCCCAAGATCTCAAAGCACTCAGGTCCAAACTGTTGGAGGGCCTTGACTTGCTGGAGGGGTGCCCCGATTGTCACCCCACCCTGAGCTCGAGTCTACCCTCCACCCCTCCTGCTACCCCGGATCTCCCTTCCCAGCCGGAGGGATAAACTGAGGAAAGGGTGTGTGTGTGGAGGGGGAGGTGAGGGGAGGAGGGGAAGGGAAAGAGCATGGGGGGGCAGAAGGGAAAATCCAGGGGTCCCCCCGGATTTGAAAGGTGCCGTCTTGTATTCGTCCACGGGAGGGAGCTCTGAGCAAACCCAGGCCCTAGAAAATAATGTTGGTATTTGTTAAGCGCTTACTATGTGCAGAGCACTGTTCTAAGCGCTGGGGTAGATACAGGGTAAAGTGTGGGAGGGGGCGCCCCGGACGGGGCCTGACCAAAGGGGCAGGGCCTAAGGGGTGGGATCCAGGCCTTCCAGTCCAGGACCCCGTCTGGCTTCTCTTTCCTCTTCTCCCTGGACCCAGGAGTCCCCCTCCCCACCTCTCCCCCTCCCCCCAATTTTCTCCTCCCCAGGGGTCCAGACCAGAGAGGAAGGTCCCGAGAAGGGGTGAGGGGGTGGGGGGTCAGGTCTGCATCCCCAGGACCTGGTCGGCCCTTCCCCCTTCCCCCTCGCGGCTCCCCCGGGGTCCAGATTCCTTAGGGGGCGGGGGCTGAGCGGAGCCGGAGAAAGAGACCCCCATAAAAGCCCACGGGGCGAAGCTATAAAACGCTCCACGTTTTCCGGCCGCCGGAGTGTCCGATAACATCTCTGGTTCAAAGTGAGCAGCGTCGCCCTCCCTCCCTTTCTATTTTGTGGGGGCGGGACGGAGGTGGGGGGGAGTGGGGGTCCAAGATGGTTATCAGCGATTCCCAAACCCGCCCCCCGCCCTCCCGGGGGGCTGTTAAAGGGACAGGGCTGATGGTTTTATAACCGGGGTGGGAGGGAGGGGGCGAGGAGGCTTTGGTGACGATACCTCCTCCCTCCAAGCCCCCCAAGACTGGGGAAGAGCTCTGTCTGCGTTTTTTTTGGGGGGGGGGGGGTCGACAAGCCGTTTCCGCAGCCCCCTAGTTCCCCAAAGACACCACCAGAGGGCGCTTGGGGGTCACTGGAAGTCAATCCCCCCTCCCCTTTTTCCTCTAGGGGTCATCGTGTCCAATCCCCTGCCTTCGTGTAGGATCCGTGAAGACCCGGCTCCCTTCCCCTTCCCACCCCCATTTCTGAGTCTCCCGAACTGGGACTATCAAGGAAAATTTGTTTGGCAGTCTAACCTCCATTCCTCTCAATGCGAGGGATGACAGGCAAGCGTGGGAGTGGGGAGGAGGCGGGGGACTGAATGAATAAATGAATGAGTCCCATCTCCCGGTCCCCAGAGCCTGATGAAAGGGATCCCGGTGCGGCCCCTTGTTCTGCCCCTTGTCAGCTGTGTGACTGTGGGCAAGTCACTTCACTTCTCTGTGCCTCAGTTCCCTCATCTGTAAAATGGGGGTGAAGACTGTGAGCCTCACAACCTCATTCCCCTGTATCTACCCCAGCACTTAGAACAGTGCTCTGCACGCAGTAAGCGCCTAACAAATACCAACATTATTATTCTTCACTTCTCAGGGCCTCAGTTACCTCATCTGGAAAAGGGGGACAAAGAGTGTGAGCCCCATGTGGGACAGGGACTGTGGCCAACCTACGTAACTTGTATCTACCAAGCGCTTAGAACAGTATTTGACCCATAGTGAGCGCTTAACAAGTATTATTATTATTATTATTATTATTCTTTCAAAACCAGGCCGGCCCAGTGGGCCCCCCGGGGGCCTCCCCGAAATGGCCAGCAGGGGGCAGCAGGAGCCCGGCCTGGAAGACCGGGCGGGCCAAGGGAGGGAGGAGGGATTGTCACAGAGTCACAACCTTGACGGAGGTTGTAGGGGGGATACGGAGCTGGGATCTTGTGTGGAAGAGATGGGTCTGTATGTGTGTGTGCATGAATCCCATACGATCCCCCCTTCCAGCATCTCCTACTGTCAGGAGTCCTTCTTGCAGTCTAACCTTCATCCCTCCAGCTGCAGCTTCCACCCGCTTATCCCAGTTCTGCTCCTGGAAAGATGGAGCCTGCTTAAGAGTCGGGGACCTTGGTTCCAATCCCGGATTTTTTCTGCCGAATGACTTTAACTTAATTTAAATTACACTTCACGACTGTAAGCAGCGTGTAATGGAGAAGTCGTGCGGCTTAGTGGAAAGAGCCCGGGCTTGGGGGTCAGAGGTCGTGGGTTCTAATCCCGGATCTGCCACCTATCAGCTGGATGACTTTGGGCAAGTCACTTAACATCTCTGTGCCTCAGTTACCTCATCTGTAAAATGGGGATGAAGACTGTGAGCCCCACATAGGACAACGTAATTACCTTATATCTACCCCTGTGCTTAGAACAGTGCTTGGCACATAGTAAGCGCTTACCAAATACCATCATCATCATTAACAATTAAGTGTTAACACTTAATTTAAGGTCAAAAAATGTCTCAGGTGCCTCGGTACAATGGGGATTCTATACTCATTTCCCTCCCCTTTAGGCTGCCAGCCTCATATTAGGCAGGGATGGTATCCATCCTGATTATCTTGTATCTACCCCACAGTAGATAGAAGTAGATACATAGTAAGCATTTAGTAAATGCCATAATTATTGTTATTAGTATCTTTATTTTCCAGATACAGCCTTCCCTCTCCCACCTTGGCCGTCACTTGGGATCTCAAACGACATTCAGCCTGGGTGTTGAGGAAGAGAGAACTGGGGTGAAAGGTAAGTGGAAAGGGAGGCAAAGAGGAGTTCTCTGCTGCCTCTGGGGGACCCCCAATGGACAATTTATTGATATATTTGGGTTTTAATAATAATAATAATTATGGTATTTGTTAGGCACTTACTATGTGCCAAGGACTGTTTTCAGCACTGGCATAGATACAAGTTAATCAGGTTGATCACATGACATTGGAGAGTCAGAAGGACATGGGTTCTAATCCCAGCTCTGCCACTTGTCTGCTATGTGACCTTGGGCAAGTCACTTAATGTCCCTGATAACCTCAGTTATCTCATCTGTAAAATGGGGATTGATTGTGAGCCCCATGTAGAACAGGGACTATGTCCAACCTGATTGGGCTGTATCTTCCCCAGTGCTTAGAACGGTCTTTGACACATAGTAAGTTTTTAACAAATACCATCAATTTTTTCCCACAGTCCCAATCCTCATTTTACAGATGAGGCAACTGAGGCCCAGAGAAGTTATGTGACTTGCCCAAGGTCACAAAGCAGACATGTGGTGGAGCTGGAATTAGAACCCAGGTCATCTGACTTCCAGGCCCATACTCTTTCCACTAGGCCACATTGCTTCTAGTCCTGGATCTGCCACTTGTCTGCTGTGTGACCATGTGCAATTGACTTAACTTCTCTGTGCCTCAGGTACCTCATTTGAAAAATGGGGATTAAGACTATGAGCCTCATCTGGGATATGTGCTGTGTCCAACTCGATCACCTTGTATCTAGGCCAGTGCTTCGTACAATACCTGGCACATAGTAAGTCCTTAACAAATTATTGTTATTAAGTGCCATCAAGTTGTTTCTGATTCATAGTGACTCCATGGATATACTTTAACCAAGTGCAAAGAGAAGCAGAGTGGCCGGAAAGAGCATGGGCCCGGAGTTGGAGGATCTGGGTTCTAATCCTGGCTCCACCTTCTGTCTGGCTGTGTGTCTTTGGGCAAGTCACTTAACTTCTCTGTGCCTCAGTTCCTTCATCTGCAAAATAGAGATTCAGTACCTGTTCTCTCTTTCCTACTTTAGACTGTGAGTCCCATGTGGGACCTGATCATCTTGTATCTACCTCAGAATTTAGTACAGTGCTTGGGTCAGAATAAGCGCTTAACACATATCATTATTTATCATTATCATCATCATCATTATAATATTATTATAATTATATAATAATAATAATGATAATAGAGTTGCTAGACCCAATCTCTAGGGTGGAGTTGGGCTGCTGAATAGAAGGGAAAGCTGGAAGTTGGAAGCTCTGGTGGGTGCTCCAACCCCCCATCCCTTCCTCCCAGAAGATTTCCCCCCTTCCCTTGGCCATGACCCCCTGCCTCTCCTCCTGCCCAGCATTTACTCTTTGCAGAAGATCGTACTAAGTACTTGGGAGAGTGCAATACAACAGAATTGGTGGCCACATTTCCTGACCACAAGGAGCTTGCAGTCTAGTGCGGGAGGCAGACATTAAAATAAATTACAGATATGGATGTAAGTGCTGTGGGTCTGAGGTAGGATGAATATCAAGGGCTTGCAGGGTACAAATACAAGAGTAAGTGAGATGCAGGAGGGGGAGGGAATAGAAGAAATGAGGATTTAGTCAGGCTAGACCACTTGAAGAAGATGTGCTCTTAAAAAGCCTTGGAAGGTCGGGAGAGTGATGATCTGTGTGAAGGAGTGAAGGGGGCGGGAGTTCCAGGGCAGAGGGAGGATGTGGGCAAGGGGTCGGCAGTGAGATAGATGAGATTGAGGGGCGGTGAGTAGGTTGGCATTAGAAGAGCAAAGTGCGGCGGGCTGGGTTACAGTAGGAAATTGGCCAGGTAAAGTTGGAGGGGGTGAGGTGATTGAGTGCTTCAGAGATGATGGTAAGGAGTTTCTGTTTGATTTGGAGGTGGATGGGCAACCAGTGGAGGTTCTTGAGGAGTGGTGAAACATGGACTGAACGTTTTTGTAGAAAAATGATCCGGGCAACAGAGTGAAGTATGACCTAGAGTAGGGAGGGCCAGGAGACAGGGAGATCAGCAAGGAGGCTGATGCAGTAATCAAGGCAGAGTAGGATAAATGCTTGGATCAGCATAGTATCAGGTTGGAAGGAGAGGAAAGGGCGGATTCTAGCGATGTTGTGAAGGTTGAACTGACAGGATTTGGTGACATTTAATATGTGGGTTGAATGAGAGAGATGAGTTGAGGATAATGCCAAGGTTATGGGCTTGTGAGACAGGGAGGATGGTGGTGCTGTTTACAGTGATGGGAAGGTCAGAGGGAGGGCAAATATGGGTGGGAAGGTAAGGAGTCCTGTTCTGGACATGTTAAGTACGAAAGTCAGTGGGACATCCAAGTAGAGGTGTCCTGAAGCAGGAGGAAATGTGAGACTGCAGAGAAGGAGAGAGGTCTGGGCTGGAGAAGTAAATTTGGGAATCATCCACGTAGAGATGGTAGTTAAAGCCATGGGGAATGAATGAGTTCTCCAAAGGAGTGGGTATAGATAAAGAATAGAAGGGGATCCAGAACTGAACCTTAAGGGACTCTCACAGTTGGGGATGGGAGGCAGAGGCAGAGAACACAAAAAAGACTGAAAATGAGTGGCCAGAGAAAAAGGAGGAGGATCAGGAGAGGACAATGTTTGTGAAGTCTAGGATAGAGAATGTTTCCAGAAGAAAAAACACTGCCACAGTGTTATAGGCAACCGAGAGGCCGAGGAGGATTAGGATGGAGTAGTGGTTGTTGGAGTTGGCAAGAGGGAGATAATTTGTAACCTTTGAGAGGGCTGTTTCTGTGGAGTGAGCACAGGGGACAGAATTCAGATTGGAGAGGGTCAAGGAGAGAGAATTGGAGGAGAGGAATTTGAGACAGTGGCTGTAATTTGGTCAAGGAGTTTGGAGAGGAATGGTAGGAGGGAAATGGGGTGATAACTGGTCAGAGCTGTGGGGTCTAGAAAGGGTTTTTTTTAGGATAGAGTAGACATGGACATGTTTGAAAGCAGTGGGGAAGAAGCCATTGGAGAGGGGACAGTTAAAGATGGAGGTTAGGGAGGGAAGAAGGAAGGGGGCAAGTGTTTTGATGAGGTGCAAGGGGATGGGGTCAGAGGTTCAGGTGGAGGGTTAGATTTTGAAAGGAGGTGGGAGATGTCTTGAGATACTGCTGAGAAAGATGGGAGAGTCAAAGAGCATGCAGAAGGAGGGAGGAACCGGAGAGGAGCAAGGGAGTCTCTAGGGAGATCACGCCTGATGGTTTCAACTTTATCAACAAAGTACATTGTCCCAGTAATTATGGGGAAAAAATGGAGGGATGGGGTACAAGGGGTTTGAGGAGAGAGCTAGAAGTCTGAAACAACTCACACAGGCAATGGGCATTGGAGTTAATAAGAACGGAGAAATAATGTAGTCAGATGGAGGAGAGGGCAGGGTTAAAGCAGGGGAAGATGAAGTTGAGATAGACGAGGGCAGTCTGGATTTCCATCAGCAGTACTCCACAACTTGTGCACTGAAGTTGAAGGAGCCTGCCGTGGAAGTGATCCAGAGTTGTGGGTGAGGGGTACGAGATCGACGAAGATACAAAGGAATGAGGGAATTGAGTCCAGCGGAGAGGGTTTTGTTGAGGGTGTCAATTTTTGTGCCTCGAGTGAAGGTAGCTTGGATTTGGAAACCATATGGAGTGTGATGACTTTTGCAATTTGGATCAGGTCAAAAGAGGCCTCCAATCTCTGTAGAGGAACAGGACAGATTTGGGGGAGGGGGTGTGAGGGAGACAAGGCAGGTGAAGAGTCGGAGACAGGGATTTCAGAGTTGGTGAGGATGGAGATTGTACAGTGACTAGAGATGAGGAGATTTAGCATGTGTCCAAGTTGGTGAACGGGCGAGGTGGGGTGGAGCAGGAGATCAGTCGAGTTGAGGAGCGATAGAAACTGGGCAGTGGAAAGGTACTTGTGGATATTGAAGTTCCCAGGGATTGATGTAGGGATAGGAGAAAGAGAGCGGGAATATGAGAAAGGGATCAAAAAGGTTCAGGAAGTAGGAGGTGGGGCTTGGAGGATGGTAGATGACTGTGATTAGTAAGGAGTGGGTGGTAGCGGTGGAGGATATGGGCTTCAAAGGAAGGGAAAGAGGGATGGGAGAAGTAAAATGGCTTGAAAAGGACATTGTGGAGCAAGGAGGAAGCCAATTTCTCCCCCTTTCCCAGGGAGTCTTGGGGAGTGAGAGAAAATGAGACCCCTTTTGGGAGACAGCCAGGGAATCAGACTCACCACAGCCTGGATACTTGATTCCACTCCTGTTTCCCACTGAGGGAGAGGAGGAGGGAGGAGGCAGGGGGTGGGACTGGATGAACTTTGGGTGACAGGGGATGGGCCCAGACCAGAGGTCCCAGCGTAGACTGCTGCAGGGTTCTCTGGGGAATGGCATCCTGCGGGGGTTGACTGGTCCATACCCCTGCTTCTTGACCCAGAAACCCTCAGCCCTCCACCTCAGATGAGCTTCAGCTGAGGTTGGAGTTTTCAGGGCCGAGGTCCACACCTTCTTTCATCCCCTTGCTCCAGTGTTGAGCCCAACAGGCAGTCAGAAAGCCAAAAGTCTAACCTGCCTGGTTTTAGATCATTTTTCTACAAAAACGTTCAGTCCATGCTTTCCCACTCTTCAAGAACCTTCTGTAGTTGCCCATCCACCTCCACATCAGACGGAAACCCCTTAAAATCATCTTTAAAGCACTCAATTACCTCGCCCCCTCATATCTCAACTTCCTTCTCTCCTACCTCCCAGCCCGCACACTTTGCTCCTCTAGTGCCAACCTACTCACTGTACCTCAATCCCGACTATTTTGCTGCGACTTCTCGCCCACATCCTGCCTCTGGCCTGAAGCTCCCTCCCTCCTCATATCCAAAAGACAGTTACTCTCCCTCCTCTTCAAAGCCTCATTAAAGGCACATTTCCTCGGAGTGGCCTTCCCTGGCTAAGCCCTCCTTTCCTCTTTTCCCACACCCTTCTGCGACACCCTCCCTTTATTCACCATCCCTCTCGCACCCCCAGAACACTTATGTCTGTATCCGTTATTTATGTATACTAATGTCTGTCTCCCCCTCTAGAATGTAAGCTCACTAAGGGGCAGGGAATATATCTGTTATATTGTTATGATGTACTATTCCAAGTGCTTAGTCAGTTCTCTGCACACAGTAAGCAGTCAATAAATTTGACTGATTGATTGATTGATTGACTCCTGCCTCAGTGCCAGCCCAGTTGCCATCCTCGCATGGAGACTCCCCAGGGCCAGAGCTTGGAGTCCAGCCCCTTTCCCAACCTCAGTAGCCTCCTGGGGCCATTAATTTCTTAGAGATTCCAGGAGGGGGTAAAGCAGAAAAATAGAGGGAGGCATTGTGCATATGTGTGTGTGTGTGTATGTGTGTGTGTCTGGAAGTGGGTTCATTTATGGTGAGGGGAGAGAAGAGAGATTGCTGTCCTTACCCCCGACCTCCCTGTGAAGGCCAGAAGATCAGAGGTCAAACACTCTCCTGGGGTTAGGGCTATGCAGTGGATGAGTCTGGGGCAGAGGAGCCCCCATGAGGGGCTGAGGAGAGAAGTTCAGAACTTTGTCCCATTTCTGGGACTTGATCCAGACATCATCCCCACCCCCATCTGTGTCTGATTGACTCTGCCTCTGTCAGCCTCTGTCTGTTCTATTTTTGCCTGTCTTTGCAGCCTGTCTGTGTCTACCTCTGCCTGTGACTGTCTCTGTCTGCACCTGCCTCTGCCTGTGTCTGACTCTGCCTGCTTCAGCCTCTTTGCTGCCTCTCTGTGTTTGTCTCTGCCTGTCTGCCCAGTGTTGTCTGACTCTGCCTGTTTGCCTTTCTGTGACTGCCTCTCGGTGCCTGCATCTGCCTGTTTCTGTCTGTTTTTGCAGCCTGTCTCTGTCTGCCTCTGCCTGTTTTTGCCCATCTGTGTCTGCCTCTGACTGTCTGCTTCTGTCAGTTTCTGCCGTCTTTGCCTGTCTCTGCCTGTGTCTACTTCTGTCTTTGCCTTTGTGCCTGCCTCTGCCTCTACCTGTGTCTGCTCATCTGTGTCTGACTCCACCGCTTTACGCTTCTTCCTCTGTGTGTACGACTATGTCTGTGTCTACCTATCTGTGTCTGCCTCTGCCTTTGTCTGTGTCTGCCTCTATCTGTCTCTGTCTGCCTGTCTGTGTCTGCCTCTGTCTGTATCTGCCATTGTCTGTGTCTGCCTCTAACTGTCTGCCTCTTTCTATGTCTGCCTTTGTCTGAGTCAGCCTCTGACTGTCTGCCTCTGTGTCTACGTCTGTCCATTCCTGCCTCTGTCTGTCTCTGTCTGTGTCTGCCTCTGACTGTGTCTGCCATTGTCTGTGTCTGCCTCTGTTTGCCTCTGTCTACCTCCGTCCGTTCCTGTCTCTGTCTGTGTCACTCCGTGTTGGCCTCTGACTGTGTCTGTATCTGACTGTAGCTACCTCTGCCCTTCCTGCCTCTGTCTGTATGTCTCTCTGTCCGTGTCTGTCTGTCTCTGCCTCTGTGTCTACCTCTGTCCATTCCTACCTCTATATCTACCTTTGTGTCTTCCTAAATCTGCCTGTCTGTGTCTGCCTGTGTCTGCTGTCTGTTACAATTATCTGTCAGTGTCTGTGTCTGTGTCCATCTACGTGGGTCCTCTGCCAGCATCTGTCATCTGTCTGTGTTTGCTTTTAATGCTGTCTGCTCTCTATGCCCGTCTGCCCATGAATGTCTACCTGTGTTTGCCATGTTTCTGCGTCTGTGTCTGCTGTCTGTGACTGACAGTGTTCCCTCTCTGTGTACCTGCCATCTGTCTGTCTGTGACCATGTGAATTTCTGTTCCTACTCTGTGTCTGCTGCCTGTTCCTGTCTCTGTCAGCACTTGTCTGTCTCCAGTTTGGGCCTGACTGTGTCTGATTCTGTCTGCCATGCTTGGAAGAAACCCCAATGCCCCCAGGACCGCTCTCCCACCTTCCAAACCCATCTGGCTGCCCATGTAGAGAGAGTCTCGTCCCCAGACTCAGATCACACGTGTGAAGGCATGTGGCATGTCTGTGCGTGTGCCATGGGATGCAAGAGGGGTAGGTCAAACCTCCGTCTTGGGCCGTGATGGTTATCTGTGCCATCCAGTACATCAAATGCCCCCCTCCCTCCTAGACTCCCTCGGTCCTTTGCTCTGGACATTAGGAAGTTCTTCTGGTTTCTGACCTTATCCCATCCTGATGCTGATGCATCCTTTAGATTGTAAGCTCAATGTGGGAAGGGAATGTGTCTATTATATTGTTGAATTGTACTCCCAAGGGCTTAGTACAGTGCTCTGCACATAGTAAGCCCTCGATAAATACGATTGACTGATTAACTGACGGGTGGGTTCAGCTGGTCTCCATCCACCCAAAAGTCTCAGAGATGGCGACTCGGGCCCCGCTCAGCCTTCTCGTCTCCCCCGACTAGGCCTCTGCGTCGCCCTGGCACTTGGATTTGCGTCCTGTATTCACCCCTTTATCAGTCCCACGGCACTTTATGCCCATACCCATTATTTATTTATCTGTATTAATGCCTGTCTCCCCCTCTGGACTGTGAACTCATGGGCGGGGATCGTGTCGACCAACTCTATTATATTGTGCTCTCCCAAGCGCTTAGGACAGTGTTCTGCGCACAGTGAGCTCTCCATAAATAGGATTGATTGATCGGGAGCCAGGCTCCTCCCGTCTCCATCTGTCTTTCCCAGTCTGCGGCTCCTCCTGTGGAGTCGGATGGAGCCGTAGTTCCCCTGTGCGACCACTAGGCGGCTCCGCTCCTCAGGTTTCTCCTTCGGAAATAAATAATGGCATTTGTTAAGCGCTTACTATGTGCAAAGCACTGTTCTAAGCGCTGGGGGATACAATAATAAATAATGTTGGTATTTGTTAAGCGCTTACTATGTGCAGAGCAGTGTTCTAAGTGCTGAGGTAGATACAGGGTCATCAGGTTGTCCCACATGAGGCTCACAGTCTTAATCCCCATTTTCAGATGAGGGAACTGACGAAGCGAAGCGAAGTGACTTGCCCACAGTCACACAGCTGCCAAGTGGCAGAGCCGGGATTCAAACCCATGACCTCTGACTCCCAAGCCCGGGCTCTTTCCACTGAGCCTCACTGCTTCTCTGAACAAGGTGATCAGGTTGTCCCACCTGGGGCTCACAGTCTTCATCCCCATTTGACAGATGAGGGAACTGAGGCCCAGAGAAGTTAAGGGACTTGCCCGAGGTCACACAGCTGACAAGTGACCGAGTTGGAATTAGAACTCATGACCTCTGACTCCCAAGTCCGGGCTCTTTCCACTGAGCCACGCTACTTCTATATAACAGAAAATTTTCTATGTGAAAATGATAGAATCCCCCGGGTTGATCGTCATTCATTCATTCAGTCGTATTTATTAAGCGCTTACTGTGTGCAAAGCACTGTACTAAGCGCCTGGGAAGGTACAATACAACAGGAAGAAGTGACATAGCACGGGCTTGGAAGTCAGAGGTTGTGGGTTCTAATCCCGGCTCTGCCACTTGCCAGATGTGTGACTTTGGGCATGTCACTTCTCTGTGCCTCCACTGTAAAATGGGCATTAAGACGTGAGCCCCACTTGGGACAACCTGATAACCTTGTATCTATCCCAGCGCTTAGGACAGTGCTCAGCACATAGTAAGCGCTTGACAAATACCATTATTATTATTATTCCCTGCTCACAGCGAGCTCACAGTCTAGAAGGGGGGAGAGAGACATCAATACCCCTGTCCCTTCTTCTTCTTAATGGTATTTTTTAAGCTCTCACTATGGGCCAGGCACTGTATTTTAAGCACAGGGGTAGATACAAGTTAATCAGGTTGGACACGGTCTCTGTCCCACAATTTTTTCTTTTTTCTTTTTTTACAGTATTAGTTCAGTGTTTACTCTATACCAGGCACTGTTCTAAGCGCTGAGGTAGAAGCAAGTTATTCAGTTGGAAACAGTCCCTTTCCGACACGGGGCTCACTGTCTTAATCCCCATTTTACAGTGAAGGAAACTGAGGCACAGAGGAGTGAAATGACTTGCCCCATCCCGCTGCAACACTGCTAGATTCTGGGTGCTGTGAGATCTCTGGAGAAAGAGACATTCCCCTTTCTCCTCTCACCTCTATCTTCCAGACTTTCCTCAGCGTTGTCTGCTTTGGGGTTTTTTCCAGACTCTCTGCTACTGCTTTTGCAGCAGTTTCTCCATCCTCCCTTTGAAGGATGCAGTTCAGGGTGGCCTAGTGGAAAGAGCACAGGCCCGGGAGTCATGAGGATCTGGGTTCTAATCCCTGCTCTGCCACTTGTCTATGTGACCTTGGACAAGTCATTTCATTTCTCTGTCTGTTATCTCATCTGTAAAATGGGGATTAAGGCTGTTAGTCCCATGTGGGACAAAGACTCTGTCGAACCCGATTAGCTCATATCCATCCCAGCACTAAACCCCACTGCTTGGTGAGGAGTCCCAGAGTATCCCAGGACCCTGAGGCCTATTTTCATGGTGTATCTACCCCAATTTATTACCCCAGTGCTTAGAACAGTGCTGGGAACATAGTAAGTGCTTAGCAAATACCGTAATTATTATTATTACTATTCTCTGTGCCTCAGTTACCTCATCTGTAAAATGGGAATTAAGAGAGCGAGCCTCATGTGGGACAGGGACTGTGTCCAAGCTGATTTACCTTGTATATACCCAGCTCTTAGAACAGTGCTTGGCATGTAGTAAGCGCTTAACAAAAAACATAATATTATTATGATCAGTGGCTGCTGCTGTTTGGTTGGTGCAGTTGGGGTTGAGGAGCTCATTTCTGGGGATCCCTAGGTCCAGAGATGGGGAAGGAGGGCCCAGGGTTGTTCTGGGCATCAGAGGGTAGGGCTGGGAGGCAGGACCACCCTTCTCCTCCCCACCACACACACATACACACCACACCTCAGTGTAATAATAATAATAATAATGGTGGTATTTGTTAAGCACTTACTATGTAACAAGAACTGTTCTAAGCTCTGGGGTAGATACAAGATAATCAGGTTGGACACAGTCCCTGTCCCTCGTGGGGCTCATAATCTCAATCCCCACTTTACAGATGAAGTGACTAAGGCCCAGAGAAGTAAAGTGATTTGCCGAAGGTCACACAGCAGACATGTCGCAGAGCCGGCATTAGAACCCAGGTCCTGCCGACTCCCAGGCGCGTGCTTTACCCACTAACCTCTCTCCTTCCCGCTGCAGCGCTTGGATCTGGGCAGTCCGAGCAGGCTCCCAGCCCTGTGGCCGGCGTCTGGTGGAGGCGGTAATTGAGCTGGACAACTCCCAACGCAGTTCAGACAGATGGGCCAGGCTGCAGGCTCTGACATCTCCTCCACTACGTCAAGCCAAATTGCTGGGCCGGCCAGCCGGCCCCGGGGCTACCAGCCGGGATGCGATTAGCAGGAGAGAGAGGTTGCTCAAACGACAGCTTCCACGTTTAATTGCTTCCAAAGTGAGTGATCCTGGGTTCCTGGGATCACTCCAGGGTTAGGGGGACCCCAGATATGTGGCGGCAAAGACCCCCCGCCAGTAATGCTCAGCCTAACCAAGAGCTGGGACTAGAGAAGAGGGGGCAGGGAACAGAACACCAGACTCTCCTCTGGGCCTCTGTTTTCCTGTCCAATCCCCCAATCAATCAATCCATCAATAGTATTGATTATCTGTGTGCAGAGCGCAATACCAAGCATTTGGCAGAGTACAATATAATAATACTACGAATAATAATAACTGTGGTATTTCTTAAGTGTTTACTCTGCCAGGTACTGTACTAAGCGCTGGGGTGAATACAAGCAAATAGGGTTGAACATAGTCCCTGTCCCACAGAGGGCTCACAGTCTTAATTCCCATTTTACAGATGAGGTAACTGAGGTACAGAGAAAGAAGTGACTTGCCCCAAGTCACACAACAGACAAGTGGCAGAGCCAAGATTAGAACCCAGGTCCTTCTGACTCCCAGGTCTGTGCTCTATCCAGTGGGCCATCCTGTTTCTCATAGATACAGTCCCTGCCCTCAGGCTTGCAGTCTAGCAGGGGAGAAGGAGTTAAATCGTCCCCATTTCCCTAAGTGAGGGTTTGGAGATCTTCAAAGGGGACGTGGTCCTCAAGCCGCCAGAGAAAGCAGCATGGCCTAGTAGATAGAGCATGGGCCTGGGATTCAGAAGGACCTGGGTTCTAATGTAGGCTCTGCCACTTGTCTGCTGTATGACCTTGAGCAAGTGAAATCACTTCTCTCTGCCTCAATTACCCCATCTGTAAAATAAGGATTAAGATTGTGAGCCCCTTGTGGGCCATGAATTATGTTTATTCTGATTATCTTGTATCTACCCCAGCGCTTAGTACTGTGCTTAGCAAATAGTAAGCACTTAACAAATATCATAAAAGAAAGAAAGCACTGTGGCCTAGTGGAAGGAGCACGGGCCTGGGAGTCAGAGGACCTGGGTTCTAATCCTGGCTTCGCCACTTGTCTGCTGTGTAACCTTGAAAGTTAGAAGTCATCTAACTTCTCTTTGCCTTAGTTACCTCATCTGTAAAATGGGGAGTAAGACTGTGAGTGTGGACAGTGAAACGGTGTCCAACCTGATTAGCTTGTATCTACTTCAGAGCTTAGAAGAGTGCTTGGCACATAGCAAGCGCTTAACAAATATCTTAAAGAAAAAAAAGGAAAGAATAAGAGAAGCCCATGCCTACATCAGCTGGAGGAAGGGCTGCCTGGATGACATGGTCTGCCAGAATGGGTGAGGAGCTTTTTCTTTTTTTTTCCTTTAAATGTAATTTTGTTAAGTGCTTTTATATGCCAAGTATTGTGTTAAGCGCTGAGATAGATACAAGATAATAATACTAATAATGGTATTTGTTAAGCCCTTACTATGTGCCAAGTACTGTTCTAAACACTGGGGTAGGTACAAGGTAATCAAGATAGGTTGGGCACAGTCCCTGTCTCACATGGGGCTCACGGTCTTAATCTCCATTTTACAGATGAGGTAATAATAATGTTGGTATTTGTTAAGCGCTTACTATGTGCAGAGCACTGTTCTAAGTGCTGGGGTAGACACAGGGGAATCAGGTTGTCCCACGTGGGGCTCACAGTCTTAATCCCCATTTTACAGATGAGGTAACTGAGGCCCAGAGAAGTTAAGTGACTTGCCCATTCACACAGCTGGCGAGTGGCAGAGCGGGGATTCGAACCCATGACCACTGACTCCAAAGCCCGTGCTCTTTCCACTGAGCCACGCTGCTTCTCCATTCTGGGTAATGGAGGCCCAGAGAAGTGAGGTGACTTCTCCAAGGTCAAATGGCAGACAAGTAGCAGAGCTGGAATTTGAACCCAGGTCCTTCTGATTTGCAGGCTCTCTCCAATAAGGCATCGCTGCTTGGATCTGGAGTGGGCTTTGAAGTCCTGGGGAGATGCCTGGTAGCTGTGGGAGGGGAAAGGATGGTGTCTGCCCTGAGTCTGGCTCTCTGGGTCCAAGCTGGGCTGAGGCCGGGCCCAGGGTCAGGGCCCCGGGTGGGATTGTGGTGTCCGGGAAGGGGAGCCGGGGCGGACATTCCTGACAAACCTGCTCTTCCTGGATTCTCCAGCCCCCGGCTCCTCCTGGCCGCTGCTGACCCCGGGGAGATCTCGGTTCCCAATTCTGCCCCTGCTCTCGCCTCATCTGATAAGCAAAGTAGCGTGATTCCCAGGCTCCCTCTGGAATGGGGTCCTGACTAGGTCAACCCTGGCAGCCCCCTGCCTTCAGACAGGGAGACTGGTCCCAGAGCCAGCTGTGACGGTGGTGGTCCCGGGTGGGGGGGGGGGCTTCCCCTTTTTCTGCTCTAAGACGCCCAGAGACAGACACTGTTGTAGCCTCCTTCCAGCCCCGCCTGTCTGGCCAATATTCCCTCAGTCCCCTACCCCCCACAGTGGCGCCAGTCCCTTCCCGCTGGCGAAGGGGATGCGAGAGAACGGGAAACATTTGTAGACCGCAGCAGGGGATCCCCCACACCCTTGCCCAATTCCAGTTGCAGCAGGAGGGATTTAGGGCACACCTCAGGAAAACGTCCCCTCTCTCCCTTCGCCACGCAGGCTGGTGGGGCCGGGGCGGCCTGACACGGAGGCAGGGGGAAGGACGGAATGACCCCTCAGGCAGTACCCCGGAGTGGACGATAGATGGCGCCCGCGGCCCAACTCAGTCCCGGCTTGAAAGCGGCCCGGAGCCTTAACTCTTTCCCGGCCGCGTCCCCGCGTGGAGGCTGGATTGTGTCTGTGGCCCGGAGTTTAGGCCTTTGTGACATTTCTCTCCAAACTGTTTGCCAGAGCCGAGGTCTGGGTTCTCGCTCCGTGCCAGAGGCCCCTGGCTCTCTTCTCCGATCATCAATCACACCCTGGAATCAACCCCTCGGGACCGCCTTCCCACCCCCTTTCCTGGAGGGGGTGGAGAAAGTGAGGGTGTAGGGGGAAAGGGACATGGGGCCGGGCCCGAGGTCCTGCAGTCTGCCTCGCTGGAGCCTCCTCTGTGGATCCCAAAGCACCTTAGAATCCCGTTTGTCTCGATTCTCCGGATCGCCTGAACCTCCGCAACCATCCTGGGGTGGGGGCTGCAGGAGAGGGAAGGGTGAGGAGCTCACTCCCCAGAAAGCTACAGGACCATCTAAAAGGCCGCAGCGTCTCATTACCACGTGCATGAACCCAGGCATCACCGTGCCCACCTCACCCCGGGCGGAAGGGCCTTTGAGCTCTCCCTGCAAAAACCTCCGCTCACGCACGCCCGCGGCCAGAATCCAAAGGGAAGGAGGGCGGATGGGAGGGAATCTGGTCTAAATTACCACTCAGGAAATAATGGGAACCGGGAGGGGAGCAGGGTGATTTATTAAGGCGACCGAACCGAGCTAATATGGAAGCTTATTTCTCACCCCAGCTGCTAAAGGTTACCTCCTCGATCGCTCCCCGTTGTAGCTGATGAACAGTTTATGTTTTCACTGGTTTGCAGAGACTGGGATGGGGGAAATACATGGGGTCAGGATGGGGTAGGGGGAAAGAGGAGGGAAAAGGAGGGAAGGGGACAAGGGAGGAGGGTAACCGAGAAGGAGGAAAGAAGGGATGGGTGGAGAAGGAGGAGGTCTTCCCAATCATATTCCAAAGCCTCCCTCTCCCACGGTGAAAGGGATTAAGCCTGGGAAGAGAGCAACGGGACAGTAGGTTGCAGAGAAGGCTCTTAATAATAAAGTTGGTAGTTGGTAAGTGCTTCCTATGTGCAAAGCACTCTTGAACCTGGAGGGTGGAGCAGAGCAGTGCTTTGCACATAGTAAGTGCTCAATAAATATGATCAAGGGTGAGGACTGGGTGGCTTCTTAGAGACCGTGAGCTCATTATGGGCCGGGAACATGTCCACTAATTTTGTTATACTGTACTCTCCCAAGCGCTTAGTACAGCGCTCTGCATGGAGTTAGCGCTCAATAAATACCACAGATTGATTCATCTGGGGCCTGGGCTGTTTCGGGTAGGGGAGCCCGAGAGGTGTGGGTTGACCTGGGTCCGGCTAAGAAGCCCCATCTCTGGCTCTGAGTTTGGGAAATGAAAATGGAGGGCTTGACAACAAGGCCACAGAGGTGTCATCTGGGGCTAGGACCCAGGAGTCCCATCCCTTCGTCTCTTTCCTATGCCCTGGCCATCTTAAGCCTCTGCAAGGGGTAGGGGGGGAGAGGATGAGGGGCAAAGAACTACAACTACCAGCAGCCCTTGGGGCTGGCTCCCTGCCGGAAGTGACGAAATGACTCAGGTCCACCCGCTCTGCCTGGTCGGGAACTACATGTCCCAGCGTGCCCCGCGCGAGGGAGGCCTGGGAACCCGGAAGAAGAAGAACGGGAGCCAGGAGGCCAGGTTAGGGAATGGGCGAGGGAAGGGTGGGCTACTGGGAAGAGTGGGAGACCCTGGCCCTTGCAGGAAGAGACTTGGACCCGGGGGAGGGAACGCTCATCTGGCCTGAATGGGGAGAGGCCAACTGGGAGTAAATTGGGAGATGCTGGGAGGGGTGTCTAAGTTACTAGAGACAAAGTGGAGGATGCTGGAGCATATAATGATGTTGGTATTTGTTAAGCGCTTCCTAGGTGCAGAGCACTGTTCTAAGCCCTGGAGTAGATACAGGGTCATCAGATTGTCCCATGTGAGGCTCACAGTCTTCATCCCCATTTTACAGATGAGGTCACTGAGGCACCGAGAAGTGGTGACTTGCCCACAGTCACACAGCTGCCAAGTGGCAGAGCCGGGATTCGAACCCATGACCTCTGACTCCCAAGCCCGGGCTCTTTCCACTGAGCATATTGGGTTGCCAGCATGGTGTAGTGGATAGAGCATGAGCCTGGGAGGCAGAAGGTCATGGGTTCTAATACCGCTCACGCCACTTGTCTGCTATGTGAGCTTGGACAAGTCACTTCTCAGGACCTCCTCTGGAAAATGGGGGTTACGACTGGGATCCCCACATGGGCCCACCTGATTACCTTGTATCTACCCTAGGGCTTGGAACAGTGCTTGGCACATAGTAAGTGCTCAACAAGTCCCATAGTCATCATCATCATCTTGGATTTAATGTGTTGGTGACCCTCTCCTTCCTCTGCTCTGCGTCTCCTCTTGCCTCTGTTCCACCCTGCCCCCTCCCTGTAGAGGACAAAGTTGGGGAATCACTAGTCCTGCCTCTGGAAAACCCTTCCCTGATCGTATCCAACAGACAATAACTCTCCCCTCTCAGAGCCTTAGTGAAGGCCCATCTCCTTCAAGAAGCCTTCCTTGATTAAACCCCCCTTTCCCCATCTCCCACTCCCTTCTGCATCACCTTGACTTCCTCCCTCTATTCTCTTTCCCTCTCAACCCCGCAGCATTTATGTATATGTCTGTAATTTTATTTATTTCTATTGTCTGCCCCCCTTTCTAGACTGCAAGCTCATTGTGGGAGGGGGATATCTGTTATATTGTTCTGTTGTCCTCTCCCAAACAACTGCCTGGTACAGTGTTCTGTGCCCAAGATGATGGTAACAATTTGGGTATTAAGCACTTACTATGTGCCAGGCACTGTACTAAGCACCGGGGTAGATACAAGCAAATTGGGTTGGAAACAGTCCCTGTCCTACCCAGGGCTCACAGACTCAATCCCCATTTTACTGATGAGGTAACTGAGGCACAGAGTATTGAAGTGACTGACCCAAGGCCACACAGCAGACAAGTGGTGGAGCTGGGATTAGGACCCATGACCTTCTGACTCTCAGGCCCGTGCTCTATCCACAATGCCACAACGTGGGAGGAGGAGGTGAATAAGTGAGAATCAGTGTGGTATAGTGGAAGGAACAAAGGCCTGGGTTCTAATGCAGCTCTGCCAATTGCTTGCTGTGTGACCTTAGGCAAGTCATTTCACTTATTTGTGCCTCAGTTTCCTTAGCTGTAAAATGAGGATTAAAATACCTGTCTTCCCTCCTACTTAGATAGTGAGCTCTGTGCGGGACAGGGACTGTTTCCAACCTAAGCAACTTGTACCTACCTCAGTGCTTATAACGATGTTTGACACATAGTAAGCGCTCAGCAACTACCATAAAAAACAAAAACAGGGAGGATGTCTGGGAAGAGGAGATCAGGAGATCACGGCCTTGATCTGGAGAGGTGGGGGCACCAGTGGAGAGAATTCCGAGGAAGCCGAGAACAGGGGCTGGGGAGAGCAGGGCTGAGAATGGGGGCTGGGGGTGAGAGTAGGGCCGAGAACGGGTTGGAGAGAGAGCAGGACTGGGGTAGAGCAGGGCCGAGAATGGGAGCAGGGGGAGAGAGTAGCACCGAAAACAGGTCGGGGGTGAGAGAATAGGGCTGAGAACGGGAGCTAGGGGTGAGAGCGGGGCCGAGAATGGGGACTGGGGATGAGATCAGGGCTGAGAAAGGGTTGAAGAAAGAGCAAGGCTGAGACTAGGCTGGGGAGAGAAAGCAGGTCTGAGAATGGGGTGTGGAGAGAGAGGGGCTGGGGGCGAGAGAGCGGGGCCGACCATGGGGGTTGGGAGAGCAGAGCTTGGGGGAGAGCAGGGCCCAGAACAGAACTCAGGAATGGGGACCCAAACTGGGTCCCCAGCCCAGGCCTGGTGGGCCAGAAGCGCTCACCGCCCCGGGCTGCCCAGGATCTGCCGACATCAGCACTCTGCAGTGCTCGTTAGCACTAACGAGCCGGTTTCGGCTGCGGCAACAGCAAGCTTCACTCTTGAAAATGGTGTCTAATTAGCTCTCCTGATCCCTCCTCTCTCTCTGCCCAACCCCTCCCCTTCCTATTGTATTGCTGGTAAACTGAGGCCTTAAACTGGGGTCTAGGCCCTGAGACCCTCAAAGACTTTGAGGTCCTCAGGGATGATTCCTCCCTCGCAGCCCCACCTCCTCACCCTCTGCAGCCAACGAAGGGGGGCTCAGTGCCGGCTCGGGGAGCACTGCAGTGTCTGCAAGCACTCAGCTGGAGTCAGGGAGCCCGTTAGTGCCAGTGGGCACTGAGCAGATTGGGGAACATGTTCAGTGTTTATGAGCACTGAGCCAAGGTCAGGGAGTACTGCAGTGTCTGTGAGCACTCATTAGGATGGCGGAGCACTGCGGTGTCTGGGAGCTGGGGTGGGGGAGCACTGGTGTCTGAGCACTAAGCTGGGGTGGGGAGGGGGAACACTACGGAGCCGACACTGAGTAGGGTGAGGGATCACTGCAGCGTGTGAATACTGAGCTGGGATGGGAGAGCACGCAGGGTCTGTGAGTACAGAGTCAGTCGTCAGTCTGCCCGAATCCACCGTATAGAAGGGGGAGGAGAAGTGATCCTTCCCCTCGAGGAGCTGCCAGTCTGAGGGAAGACAGAACAGTCACATGGACATTCGGTCAGAGGTATTTATTGAGCACATGCTGTGTGCGAAGCACTGTACTAAATGCTTGGGAGATTACAGCAATAAATAGACACATTCCCTGCCCACAATGAGCTAATGGGACGCCCGGCGAATCCAGACCCTTGGACAGACGGCAGAGCTTGGGGGAACTGGAGTCAGGCGAGTTTAATCCAGGAGGGTGCCTGGTGGAGGGAGGTTTTCGATGGCTGGAAGAAGGCAACGTCCTAGTGGATAGAGCATGGGCCTGAGAGTCCGAAGGTCATGGGATCTAATCCCGGCTCCACCATTTGTCCGCTGTGTGACCTTGGGCAAGTCACGTCATTTCTCTGGGCCTCAGTTACCTCAGTTATCTATAAAATGGGGATTCAGGCTGTGAGTCCCACATGGGTCAGGAACTGTGCCCAACCCAATTTGGTTGTATCCACCCCAGCACATAGTACAGTGCCTTGCACATAATAGGCCCTTAACAAATACCATAATAATAATAATAATAATTATTAATGGAATAGGGGAGGAGGAAGCAGACCAGCCCACGGTCTGTGCCTGGGAAGGGGAGGCTCCCTCAGTGGTTGGTGCTGGGGAGGCATAGTGGGGGTTCTGGCTGATGGTGTTCTGGGGTCAGTTTTATCCTCCTAATCCTGCGGTTGAGGGGAGGGGTCTTGGAGCGTTGCAACCAGAGTAGAACTTTCCCCAAAACCCACCTGGTGATACCCATTAGGGCTCCCCCCAACCCTTCCCTTCTTGGGCAAGGCCCGACAGCTTGTGTGGTGGTCAGTCAGTCATATTTATTGAGCGCTTACTGTGTGCAGAGCACTGTACTAAGTGCTTTGGAGAGTACAATAGAACAATAAATAGACACATTCCCTGCCCACAGCGAGTTTACAGTCTAGAGGGGGAGACATTATTAACAGAAATAAATAAATCATGGCTATGGACATAAGTGATGTGGGACTGGAAGGCGGAGGGGGGTTGACTAAAGGGAGCAAGTCAGGCCGACCCAGAAGGTAGTGGGAGAAGAGGAAAGGGGGGCTTAGGGAAGACCTCCTGGAGGAGATGGGCCTTCAGTAAAGCTTTGAAGTCAGGGAGAGTCATTGTCAGATAAGAGGAGGGAGGGCGTTCCGGGTCGGGGCCAGATGCGGGCGAGAGGTCACCGGTGAGATGGACAAAATCGAGGGGCAGTGAGAAGGTTGGCATTAGAGGAGCGAAGTGTGCAGTGCTGCAGGCTTGAGTCCCTGCCAGCCGGGTGCCAAAGGGCAAGGTGATGGGCAGAGGATGGGGTGTTTGGGGTTGGGGAGGGAACCCCATTTCCCACCCCCGCTACCGCCAACCCACTGAATTCTCTGTTGGGCCAAGCACACAGGCCCCCATCTCGTGTTCCCTTTAGGAAGTCCTTCCTCTAATCTAGCCTTCATCCTTCTCGCTGCAGTCCTGGCTGACCCCTGTGGGGCTCTGATGCCGTAGCACAATCAGGGTTCATTCATTCAATTGTATTATGCGCTTACTGTGTGCAGAACACTATACTATGCGCTAGGGGAAGTACTACACAACAATAAAGAGTGACAATCCCTGCCCACAACAAGCTCCCAGGCTAGAGGGGGTTCCCAGTTCTCATCTCATCCTCTGGCCAGCATTTCCCCTCATCCCGCACCTCCCCTTGGTGGGGTTTAAGTGCTTTGAGATCTCCAGGTAGCAGGGTTCAGGGCCGGCTCGATTGTGGACCTGGCGAGGACCGGGTCACACAAGACGCTTGTTAGGTGTGTCGGCTGCTTCAAGCGGGGGAGAAGTGGGGAACTGAGGCAGCGGGGGCGGGGCTCACCAGTCACCCCCTGTTCACCCCTTTCCAGCTGTTGGAAACCGGATCCTGATCCCTGCTAGGGAGGGTCTTCAAGCTGCCATTCTTTCCCTGTGAAATCCTGGTTCTTCAGACTGACCCGTGGGGCATTCCTTTGATTTCCTGGGAGTCTGGGGGGGTGGGATCCCAGGGCGGGTAAGGGCCCTGACCTAGGCTGGGCTAGCAGCCGGGAGAGGTTGGGGCTGGGACCCAGCTGCTGTGTTTACACCAAAGTCGGTGCAGGAGGGAAAGGGCCACAGCGGCAGGGATTCAGGATAGACTCTTTCCTCCCTGCTGGTCTGGCAGAAAAAGGGTGGCCTTTTCTTGGCTTGCAAACTGGGCAGAAGAAATACCTTATTTTTGGGGGGCGGGCATCTGAAGTCAGGGGGCTGAACTATGACCCCTCCAGTGAGGGTCATCATCACTGTTATTGTATTTAAGGAGCACATTCTGTGTGAAGAGTACCATATTAAGTGCTTGGGAGAGTACAGTAATAATAATTGTGGTATTTGTTAAGTGCTCGCTGTGCACCAAGCACTGTACTAAGCACTGGCTTAGATACAAGAAAATTGGGTTGGACAGAGTCCCTGTCCCACATGGGGCTCACAGTCTTAATCCCCATTTTACAGATGAGGTACCTGAGGTCCAGAGAAGTGAAGTGATTCACCCAAGGTCCCGCAGCAGACAAGTCGGGGAGCCAGGATTAGAACCCAGGACCTTCTGACTCCCGGGCCCAGGCTTTAGATACTAGGCCACGCTGCCCACAACGAGGAGTCAGGAAGGGAGGAGGGAACGATGGGCCGAACGTGGGGTGGCATTGGTCCCCATCGCCTCCGTCTCTTGCAGCGGGCGATGCTGGCATGGTGGAGCCCGGTCCTCCCGCCCTCCGGGGCGGCCCCCGGGACAGCCCCACCCTGGCCCAGAGCTTCCTGGAGGAGGAGTTGCAGCTGAACCTGGCCCTGCAGGATCTGGACTTCGCCGAGCCGGTCAGCTACGTGTACAATCCGCTGGAGTACGCCTGGGAGCCCCACCGAGACTACGTCACCCGCTACTGCCAGGGCCCCAAGGCCGTGCTCTTCCTGGGCATGAACCCCGGCCCCTTCGGCATGGCCCAGACCGGGGTGAGCCAGCTGAGGGGGGTGTGAGTGTGGGGGGGCTTAGTCACCTGGGCATGTTTTTTTTGTTTGGATTTTTCTAGTGGTATTTGTTAAGTGCTTACTTAGTGAAGCACTGGGATAGATACAAGATAATCGGGTTGGACGCAGTCCCTGTCCTGCATGGGGCTCAAAGTCTTCATCCCCATTTTACAGGTGAGGGAACTGAGGCACAGATAAATTAAGTGACTGGGGCAAGATAACAATAATAATAATAATAGTTATGGTACTTGTTAAGCGCTTACTATGTGCCAGGACTGTTATAAGTGCTGGGGCAGTTACAAGATAATTGAGTTGGACACAATCCCTGTTCCACATGGAGCTCACAGTCTTCATCCCCATTTTACAGATGAAGGAATTGAAGAACAGAGAAATAAAGTGACTTGCCCAAGGCAATAATAATAATTATGATACTTTTTAAGCACTTACTATGTGCCAAGCACTATTCTAAGCACTGGAGTAGATACATGGTAATTGAGTTGGACACAGTCCTTGTCCCACATGGGGCTCTCAGTCTTAATCCCCATTTTACATTTGAGGGAACTGAGGCACATAGATGCTAAGTGACTTGCCCAAGGTCACAGCAGACAAGTGGCGGAGCCGGGATTAGTTCCTGGGTTCCCTCACCCCCCGAGGGGGGCAGGGGTGGGGGCAGGCCGCTGATGGGCAAGGGTGCCTCGGTCCATCTGCCGGCTCCTGCCGGCGCCCAGCCCCTTCCCCCACCCCTGCTCCGGTTAGCCAGGCCGGCATCAGCGGCGTCATTAGCCAAAGCCATTAACGATGCTTCCGTTTCCTCCCCGTGCCTGGGCACTCTCCTTTAATTGCTGCCCAACCTTCCTTCCTCCCCCGGATGTCCCCCTCTCAGCTGGAAAGGGCAGGGTCTGGGAGACAGAGGTGCATCCCTCAACCCCCAGGACCCCAAACCCCCAGCACAGCCACCGAGAGTGCTTCCTCCCACCCCGCGCTCACTTTCACCCCTTGGCTTGTGGCTAGAGCACGGGGCCAGGAGTCAGAAGGTCATGGGTTCTAATCCTAGCTCTGCCATCGTCTGCTGTGCCACCTGGGGCAAGTCACTTCACTCCTGGGCTTCAGTTACCTCATCTGTACTATGGAGATTGAGACTGTGAGCCCCATGGGGGACGGGGGTTGGTTCCCACCTGATTAACTTGTCTCACCCTCTAAACTGTGAGCTCGTTATGGGCAGGGAATGTCTGTTTGTTGTTAAATTGCCTCTCCTGAGCACCTAGTACAGTGCCTTGCACACAGTAAGTGCTCAATAAATATGATTGAATGAATCTACCCCTGCACTTAGTATAGTGCCTGGTGCATAGTAAGCGCTTGACAATATACCACAGTTATTATTTTTTATTATTATTAGCCCCTCTCCTCCCTCTGAGGTGCCAAACCTCCCCTAGCCCCCTCCCTCCCTCTCCTGCTTCCTTGGCAGGGGTCGGAGAGGCTAGGTTAGGTGACCCCCGGGGTGGGGCGGTAGGGCAGTGCCCGGAGCCCAGCGCTCATCCCGAGTGGCGGGGGTGCCCTCGCTGCAGGTGCCCTTCGGTGAAGTGAAGCATGTCCGCGACTGGCTGGCCGTCCGGGGGCCGGTGACCCCCCCATCCCGGGAGCACCCCAAGCGGCCGATCCGGGGCCTGGACTGCCCCAACAGCGAGGTGAGCGGCGCCCGCTTCTGGGGCTTCTTCCGGGCCCTGTGCGGCCACCCCGAGGTCTTCTTCCGCCACTGCTTCGTGCACAACCTGTGCCCGCTGCTCTTCCTGGCCGCCAGCGGCAAGAACCTGACGCCGGCCGACCTGCCGCCCTCCCGGCGGGCCCACCTGCTCGGGATCTGCGAGGGGACCCTGCGGCGTCAGGTGGAGCTGCTGGGGGCGCGCCTCGTGGTGGGCATAGGCCGCTTCGCCGAGCAACGGGCGCGGAGGGCGCTGGCCGGCTGCCCCGGCGTCCGGGTGGAGGGCCTCCCGCACCCCTCGCCCCGCAGCGCCCTGGCCAACAGGGGCTGGGACGACGTGGCCCGCCGGAGGCTGGACGAGCTGGGGCTGTTGGCGCTGCTGACACCCCTGGGCACCGGGCAGGCTTGCCAGTAGCCCTTGCCAGCACTTCTAAATAAGTGCTCTCGGAGTAAGCTTCCCCTATTTACCAGACTATAAGATACCCCTACTGTATGTATTCGACTAAGTTGTAAGTTGGGGGATGGAAAATTGAGGCTGGGCATTCCCTCCACCCCCCCATTCTTCTCTCCCATCCCTTCTGGGACTCCCGGCCAGTGAAAGGAAGGCGCACGGGACTGGGATGTGGGTACTTGTTAAATGCTTACTTGGTGCTGAGCACTGTATTAAGTGCTGGGGTGGGTGCAAGATAAGCCGGACACAGACCCTGTCCCACGTGGGGTTCATCTATTCCCTATGTCCTCGTTTTTCGGGGTGAGCCAGTGTGACGTGCCATATAGTTGTGGTGCATTACACAGCCTGGCAAATTTGGTTCTTCAACCCACTGGCCCCCCCATCTAGAACACTGCCCTCCTTGTCTAGAACACTACACACCTTCCCCTCTTCTCCTCTGCCCTTCCTCCCTTCCCCATCCCCTGGAAAACCTCTTCACCCCATCATCTTGCCTTCGGATCTGCAGAGAAGGCCGGTGGCCGGGAGACGGGCTGCAGGGGGGATCCCCGGTGCCCCCTCCCTGTGCCAATCTCCTCATGGAGTCCCATCTGGACAGAATAAACTTGCTGTTTCCCCTTTGGCCAGAGGGCACCTGGAGCCAGGATGTTTGGCGAAACGGGCCTCGGCTGAAGCCGGCCGGATGGAGGTTAGCGCTTGTCTGTTGTCCTGGAGGCCGAAGGGTGGATGCAGTGACCTCTGGCTCCCCACTTCTCAGGATTTTTATATCTGATGCATTAAATAAAATCACCCAACCGGACCCTTGCTGCTGTCTCCTTTTGTGTGACCGGGAGCCGGGGGACGAGTGCGGAGTGCCGGCTTTCATGTTGTCTTTTTAGTCCCCCCACTGGCGGTGTGCTGCTCCTGTTGGGTGTCTGTCTGGGGTCTGGGACTGCTGATGGATTATATTCAGACTCCTTCCCAAGGATGATCTCTCACTCCCCACCTCCCTCTTCCCTGTTGGACACGCACACACCCACGCACACAGTTAATCGTCCGTCGTATTTATTGAGGGCTCACTGTGTGCAGAGCACTGAACTAAATGCTGGGGAGAGGACAATATAACAGGCACATTCCCTGCCGACAATAAGTTTACAGTCTAGAGGACGAGCTTACAGTCTAGAGAATACACACGCACACACACTCTGTCTCTCTGCTGGGTGCTGAGGAAAGATGGAGGGAGGATGACATGGCCTCTGCCCTTTTTTAAATTGTTTTTTATGGTATTTGTTAAGCACTTACTATATGCCAGGCACTGTATTAAGCTCTGGGGTAGATACAAGCTAATCAGGTTGGACACAATCCATGTCTCACATGGGGCTCACAGTCTTAATCTCCATTTTTCATATGAGGTAACAGGCCCAGAGAAGTGGAAATGACTGGTCCAAGGTCACACAGCAGAGTCGTAGGAAAGCTGAGGTTGGAACCCACATCCTGACTCCCGGGCCTGTGCTCTTTGCACTAGAATTTGCTGCTTCCTGTTTAAACTGTGCCTCTTCTCATTCCTTGAGGGCCAGCTGCGGGGGGCGGCACACGTTTCTAAGTGCTCTTGTCTGGATAAGTGGTGAGAAACTGGGTGTCCTTTAGGATCTGGGCATTTGTATGTGGAGGTGATCCTTTAGGGAGGTGTATGGGGGGTGACTTATTGGATGGGGGGGGGGGTATATCCCTTTAGGACTGTGGGTGAATCTCTCTATGTGTGGAGGTAATCCTCTGGGGATATGTGTGTCCCTTTGGCAGTGTATGAGTTTGTGTGTGTGTGTGTGTAACCCTTTGGCAGTGTGTGAGAACCTCCATTTTTGGGGGCTGACCAATTAAGGGGATATGTGTGTTGCGGGGGGCAGGTTTGTGTGTCCCTCTGGGAGTGTGTGAGAACCTCTGTGTGGGGGGGCTGCCCCTTTGGGGATGTATGACCCTTTGGGGTTGTGTGAACCTCTTTGTGATTGTGTGTGGCACCCTTTGGAGGTGTTTGTCCCCTTGGGAGTGTGTGAGAAACTTTATGTGAGGGGGCTGACACTTTTAGAGGTATATGTCCCTTTGTGGGGGGGAACCTCTGTGTGGGCACCATCCCTTTAGTGGTGAGTGTGAACTGTGTGTGTCGGGGGGAGTGACTTTGTGGGTGTGTGCGATATCCCCCAGGTATGGGTGTGTGAGTGTGTGTGTGTGCCTGTCCCTTTTGGGGTTGATGTCCCCCGAAAGAGGGAGTAAGGGGAGAGAAGGGGAGTGGGCCCCGGGGTCCGCACTAGCAATCTGGGACATGGGAAGGCGAGTGTGTGGAGGCGGGGGGCTGGGGGGCCGGGGGTGGGGGGCTGGGCCCGCGCTCTGGCCCCCAGCTACTCCGCAATCCAATTAGGTGACATTTAAATGCATGACAAGGCCTGCACGCGGGCAATGAGGGTGGAAATTGGGAGCTGGCGCGCTGGCGTCGCCGTTTTGTGGAGCTCAGCGATTCCGAGCCCGCTCCCGCCTGCTTTATGGGGTTTCTGCTCAGCTCCTCCCCTCCCCTTCCCTCCTCTCCCCCTGTCATCCCCTCCCCCTGTCCTCCCGCCCCCTCCCCTCTCCAACCCTCTCCTTCCCTCGCCACCTGCTTTTGCTGTCTCCGTCTCCCCTCGCCAGGTTCTCTGTCTATCTCTCCCCGCCTCGGTCTCTGCCGTGATGGCTCTATAGCCTTGTCTCTCCAGCTCTCTGTGACTCTCTGTCTCCTGTCTGTCTCTGCCTCTGCTGGCCTCGGATGATGTAGGCCGGTCTCCACCTCTTGGTGTCTCTCAGGCTCTCCCTATATTTCTCCAACAGTTTCTGTCTTTGTAATCTTGTCTCTCTACCTTTGTGTGTCTCTCAGTCTTTCCCGTCTTCCTCCGGCTCTCTCCTCCTCTGCTGATCTCTATCTCTATAGCCTGGTCAGCAGTGTGGTGTTGAGAATCAGCAAGGTGTAGTGGGTAGACACAGGCCTGGGAGTCAGAAGGTCATGGGTTTGAATCCTAACTCCACCCCCTGTCTGCTGTATGACCTTGGACAAGTCGTGACACTTTTCTCTTCCTCTGTTACCTCACCTGTAAAATGGGGATTAAGACTGTGAGAAGCAGCGTGGCTTAGTGGAAAGAGCCCGGGCTTGGGTGTCAAAGAACATGGGTTCTAATCCCAGCTCTACTGCTTGTCAGCTGTGTGACTTTGGGCAAGTCACTTCACTTCTCTGGGCCTCAGTTCCCTCATCTCTAAAATGGGGATTAAGAACGTGAGCCCCATGTGGGACAACCTGATTACTTTGTACTACCCCAGCGCTTAGAACAGTGCTTGACACATAGTAAGCGTTTAACAAATACCATCATTATTATATTAGCCCTCTCTCTCTGTCTCTGTCAGCTGCTGTCTCAACTCTGGGTTGTCTGTCTGTCATCAGGCAGGAGTCCCAGGCTGAGGTTATGGCCTTGGGGGGCAGTGTTTGGGGCGACCCATGCCCTTCTTCCCTCCTGCACGGAGACATGGAGACACACGGTGGAAGGGAGGGGGGAATAGGCTTGTTTGCGATCAAGAGACAGAATGTGTGAGCGAGACAGATTGCAGGGTTCCTGGAGCTCGTTAATACCCAGAGCTTTGGCCGTTCCATAGCAGAGACAGATAAAGGTGGAGGGAGCAAAGGGCCACAGGCGAACGGGAGCAATCTGGGTGAGAGTACCCATGGGGGACCGAGCCTCCGTTTCCACATTTGCCCAGAGCCTTCCTCAGCCCAGACACCCTCAGTATTTTTGGTCGACCCTCCTCTGCCAGCTTGCAGGTCTCTGCCATCTTTTTCTCTTCACCTGCCTGCCTCCATCTCCCCTTTCCCTCCTCAGGATTTGAGGTGTCCCCCCCATCCAGGTGTCAGAGGGTGCAGGGGATGGGACCTCACAACCATCCCCAGCTTGACCTTTCCATGACCCTCCTCTCCTAATTAAGAGGACTGTGGCCTACAGGAGCCGAGCGGACGGTTATTTTGGAATTTTAGTAATCTCAGCCTTCTCCTGACTCCACACAAGGAGAAAGACCATCCACACCAGGCCCCCAGAGAGAAGGTGTCTTATCCCAGAACTACCCAGAGACCCACCCGCTGACCTGACAGAAAAGCCAGCTCTGAAGTCTAAATCGAATCCCTCCTGGTTCAGGGTTAGGCTGTATCAAAGCAAGACATTTGGTCTTTCCAAGCTGCCCCTGAATGATTCTCACTCCCAAAGGGGGAATCCAAGGGCTCTGAATACCTCATCCCTCCCACCCCCTTGCTTCCTAAGGGCGTTCACAGATCAACTCATCCCTTCCCCTGCCTCTGGCTAGGCTGTCTCAGCAGATAGAAAGGGGTAGAGTTGGGAGGCCACTCTCTGTAAAATCTATCCATGGTGTTTACTGAGTACACACTCTGAGCAGAGCACAGTACTGAGTGCTGGGAAGAGCACAGAAGAGTTGGTAGACATGATCCCTGCTCTCAGGGAATTTACAGCCTGGAAGGGGAGACAGGCACTAAGAAATACTACAGCAAGAGGGAAGCAAAAAAATAAAGATATGTACATTCACAGGGGAAGCAGTATGGCCTAGTGGAAAGAGAACAGGCCTGGGAGTCAAGGATTTGGTTTCTAATCCCAGTAATACTACTCTGCTGTGTGACCTTGGGCAAATCGCTTCACTTCTCTGTGCCTCGGTTACCTCATCTGTAAAATGGGAATTGAGACTGTGAGCCCCATGTGGGACAGGGACTGTGTCCAACCTGATTTGCTTGTATCCACTCTGTGTTCAGTACAGTGCCTGGCATGCAGGAAACATGTAACAAATGTTGTTGTTATTATTATTAATTTCTCTGTGCCTCAGTTACCTCATCAGTGAAATGGGGGTTTAAATCTTCCTCCCTCCGAATTAGACTGTAGTGTTCAATCTGATGAGCTTATATATATCCCAGTGTTTAGTACAGTGCTTGGAACGTAGTCAAGTGCATAACAAGTACCATTAAAACAAAACAAAAAACCAAAACAAGTGCTGGGTTGGGGAAAGTTGTTGAGTACCCAAGTACTTAATTCATTTCAATTAGGATTTGAACTTGAAGAGAACTAGGGTCTGGCAGTTTGGTGAGAGAGAGGATGTTCCAGGCCCCGGATGTTGAGGAGAATGTGAGTGAGGGAATGAAATCAGGAGAGAAAAAAGTGAGAGACATATATGATTGAGGAAAATTCAGATCCAGAATCTCCCACCTTGCCCTGGGAGTTCTTCCTGCTGTCTAGCCTCAGCCCTTCTTGCTGCAGGTTCAGCACATTCCACTAGCTCACTGATGACAGTCAAACAACTCCAGCTCCTCTTCCTTCTCCAGGCTGGGCCTGGCCACTCCTTTTTTTAATTGTTTTTATAGTGGTATTCGTTAAGCATTTACTGTGTGCCAGGCACTGTACTAAGTGCTGGGCTAGATACAAAGTCGGACACAGTCTATATCCCACATGGGGCTCACAGTCTTAATTCCCATTTTACAGATGAGGGAACCGAATAACGTATAAGTGAAGTGACTCGCCCAAGGTCACACAGCAGACGAGTGGCAATTAGAATTAGAACTCGGGTCCTTCTGACTCCCAAGCGCATGCTCTATCCACTAGGCCACGCTGCTTCCCTACCGCATTCAAGGATCCTGCAGCCCCTGGGGGGCAGGGTCACAGGCGTGGGCTCGAGGGGACCTGGTGAATGAGACCAGGCTGACATCTGGCTTCTCT
This sequence comes from Ornithorhynchus anatinus, assembly GCF_004115215.2. Lineage (NCBI taxonomy): Eukaryota > Metazoa > Chordata > Mammalia > Monotremata > Ornithorhynchidae > Ornithorhynchus > Ornithorhynchus anatinus. Next base: position 57,816,324 of record NC_041737.1, on the reverse strand, counting down.
CCCAGCACCAGGGCCAGGTTTTTTGGGGGGGGGGTCCACCTTGACCTCCAACCTCTTCTCTGCTGGTCACTGGGGGCACCCTGGAATGAGCTGAGGCTGCAACAGGGAGGCTGAAGATTAGATCTGGGGGAGGGGGTGGCTGTGCAAAGAGGGCCGAAGCCTTCTGGGGTGAGTGTGGGGTGGGCCGACTTGAGATAGGGTCGGGGGAAGTGGGGTCAAAATGATTTTGAGAGGCCTGTAATGTGGCAGGTTGGTTGGGGCAGAGGGCTGGTCACTCCTTTCTGGCCCTGGCTACCCCGACTCTGCCATTCCATGCTCTGGACCTACCCCAGGGACCTCCTCCTGCTGTATGTCCATCTCTCCCGCACACGCCCTCGCCCACACCCCTGTCCCTCACGACTTCCTGAGTCCACTGATGCTGATGGAGGCAGAATTCTGCCACGAAGGATGGGAGAAAGCAGTGGGGGGAATTATTATTACTAGTTAAGCGCTTACTATGTGCCAAACACTGTTCTAAGCACTGAGGTAGATACCAGATAATCAGGTTGAACACAGTCTCTGCCCCACATGGGGCTCATATTCTTGATCCCCATTTTACAGATGAGGTCACTGAGGCCCAGAGAAGTAAAGTGACTTGCCCAAGGTCACACAACAGACATGTGGCGGATCTGGGATTAGAACCCAAGTCCTTCCGACTGCCAGGCCCGTGCTCTATCCACTAGGTTATGCTGCTTCCTGCGAGGGGAAGGGACGGGGGTGCTCGGTTTGGTCCTGCAGGATCACCATGGCCTGACATAGTCAGCGATCATAGGGAAGGGGATGGGGTGGTGGAGGAGGGGAGGGGATGGTGGAGGAGGGGACAGCCCTGGGGTGGGGTGGGGGGTACATGAGTGGCAGGGTCAGGTCTACCCAGCCCCTCCCACCCCCTTCTAGCCCCTCACCCCACCCACCAGGGTCTCCACAGTCCCTCGAGCCTTGGACGGGGCGGGATGTGCATGGCTTGGCACTCGACTCCGTGGGTGTGTTTCTGTCTCTCTGAGCATCTCTATGTCTCTGTGTGTCCGTCTCCCTCTCTGTCTCTGTGAGTGTCTCTGTGTCTCCTTCCCCCACCCACCCACCCTTCCACGTGGTTGTGGTTCTTCATCTTGTTTTTGCCGCGGCGGTGGCGGCTCCGCTGATCTCTGGGTTTAATGATCTGTGCCATTATTTATAGCTTTGCGCACCGAGAAACACACTGAATTTATCGCCTGCTTCTATAAATAACCAGGGCGCCTGGGACCCGTGGAGAAGGCGGGGGGCGGGGGGAATTGGTGAGGGAGGGAGGGAGAGAGAAGCTGGAAGAAGAGGGAGGTGGGAGGGGGCAAAGCGGGCCTGGGGCTAGGGACAACAGAACAGCCTGCTCTGTCCCCTCGCACTTCCCCTCCTAGCCAGGGGCTGGGAGCGGGTGGGGAGAAGGGGTTGTGCAGTTTCCAATGCTGGTCTGATATAGCGGGTGGAGGATAATTTTTGTGTGGGTGTGTGTGTGTCAGGAAAACTGTGAGTGGGCTTGTATGTGTCTGTGTACCCATGCCTCTGTGTGTACGTGTGTCGGTATGCATCTGTACCCCTGGGTGTGTATCCGTCTATGAAGATGTGCTTGTGTGGAGGTTTGTGTATGTGTGTGGGTGACTTCTGGGCTCCTCTCTGGACATATTCTCAGTGAACCCACCCTCGGGACGTCACCAGAGCCTGGCCATCCATCTCCGTTGGGGGAGAGGATGGAGGGTGTCAGGCCTCTGCCCCCAGAGACCTTTAAGCCCAGAATAGACCCCCAGCCTGCTCCGGAGCATTTTAGCATCATCAGCGTGGAGGGAAGGGGCTGGATTGTCTGACCCTTCAAAGCCCCTCCCCTTCAGCCCCAGGAGATTATGAGGCGACTTCTGGACTCTCTTGCGTGATGGGGTGATAGGCAGCTATGATAGGGTGTATCACCCCCAAATCCTTAGTTCCTGGTAGGGGGTGAGCATGCAGAGAAGTGGGGAAGTAAATCCCAAACCCTTTCCTGTGCCCTATCTCTGGAGGCTTCTGCACTCTTCCCCCCCATCCTGGCTTCAGGCCTCCTCCTCCAGGAAGCCTATACTGATGTTGACCCCAGCCTCAGAAGTACCAAACCCTCCCTTCCCCTGTCCCCGCCCCCCTCTCCTCCTCCCATCTGTGCCATCCAGGACCCAGGAGTCCCCTCCCTATAGGTTGGGGGCTCTGGGGTTTGGGACCCCAGATTGCGAGGTCAGCCTCTCACCTCCCCCATCTCAGTTCTGGCTCCAACAGCACCCCCAGAGATGGAGTCGAGAGATTAGGGGTCTGCAATTTGTGTCTTTAATGAGCTCATTTACATATGGAGCGAGAAACCGTCACAGGTGTTAGTGTTTCCTGTCTCCCCCTTGGCTCCCTCACAATTCCCTGCCCCACTTAAAGCAACAGTTTCCCCCCGCCCCACTAACCCCCTGCACCTTACTTGCATATGCATACACACATACAGAAACACACAAACGCGATCACACTCGCTGCTGCGTGCTCAAGGACACAAACACAGGTGCCCAACCACCATCTGCCCCACCATCAGCCAGGTTCTCAGCCCCGGCAAACCACGTACATGCATGGGACACGCACAGAGGAGCATGAACATGGAAAGACACATGCACATGTATATGGGGACTTCACTTAGCCCCATGTCCACACATGGTGAACCCATCTAAACACATACACTGAAGACCCTCATACATTCACACAGTGGTATACCCGCACATTTGATATGCACATAGACACGAGGACACACACACTGGTACGCTCACGTGCAGACATGGGAATGCAAACACACTGGGGTACACCCCCCCACAGGCATGGGAGCGCTCATGTGAACACACTCAATGGTTCACACAGGTATATTCAGACACACATGCATTGGTCTACACTTGTGGACCTATACATAGATACTCCACGTCGGTACACATGCAGACAAATACACATCGGTGTACACTCTTGGACATGCAGACATGCATATACCGTACATAAACATATACACATACCCACAACTCAAATACACAGAGACACACATTAGCACATCTCTTCCCTCTGCCAGCTCCCTTTAGGGAGCACATATCCCCAGCCACCGTTTACCCATTTTTTATCCCCGTAGCGAAGCCTCTCTGGAGAGAGGCAGGAGGGGATGTAGCCCCATAGCATGTAAGTACATATCTGTAATTTATTTATTTCTATTAATATCTGTTCCTCCCCTCCACCCCCAGACTGTAAGCTCATTGTGGGCAAGGAATGTATCTGCTTATTGTTGTACTGTACTCTCAAGTGCTTAGTACAGTGCTCTGCACCCAATAAGCGCTCAAGAAATACGATCAAATGAATGAATGAGTGCAAGCTGACAGATTTTCGCCTGGGCTCCAGGGGGAAAGATGCACACCCATCAGACTGGCAGCGTCTCGAATCAATCAAACAATCAATCGTATTTATTGAGTGCTTACTGTGGACAGAGCACCGTACTAAGCCCTTGGAAGAGGACAACAGTACATTCCCTGCCCACGATGAGCTTGCAGTCTAGAAGGGGAGATAGATGTTAATATAAATGTTATAAAGTATAATTGAAAGATATGTACTTAAGGTGCTATGGGCTGAAGGTGAGGCAAATATCAAATGCCTAAAGGTCACAGCTCTGAATGCATAGACAATGCAGGAGGGAGAGGGAGCTGGGAAAAGGAGGGTTTAAAACAAGACTTGAAGTTAAGACCCCCTTGTCCCATGTCAATCAATTAATCAGTGGTAATAATAATAATACAGTATTTGTTAAGCACTTACTATGTGCCAGGAACTGTACTGAGTGCTGGGGTGGATACATGCAAATGGGTTGGACAGTGTCCCTGTCCCATATGGGGCTCACAGTCTCAATCTCCATTTTACACATGAGGTAACTAAAGCATAGAGAAGTGAAGTGACTCACCCAAGGTCACCCAGCAGACAAGTGGCAGAGCCGGGACTAGAATCCATGACCTTCTGACTTCCAGGCCTATCCTCTTTCCTCTACACCGTGCTGCTCCCCTGGTATTTACTGAGCACTATTGTCTGCAGAAAATTGAGTGCTAGAAGCAAGAAACATATTCTCTGCCCTCAAGGAACAGTCTTGCCATTTTTTTGAATGATATTTAAGCACTTGCTGTGTGCCAGACACTGTACTAAGTACTGGGGTATATACAAGGTTGGACACAGACCATATCCCACATAAGACTCACGGTCCTAATCCCTATTTTACAGATGAGGTAACTAAGACACAAAGAAGTGAAGTGACTGGCCCAAGGTCACACAGCCGACATGTGGAAGAGCCAGGATTAGAGCCCAGGTCCTCTGACTCCCACACCCATGCTCTTTCCACTAGGCCACGCTGCTTCCCTATCTCTGAGCATCCAAGGACAGACTGGGGACAGAATGTCTGACTCAAAGATTTCTCCAGCAACCAGGGGAAGGAGGGCAGGGGGCTCAGTTGTCCCGAGATCGTCCCTGGCACGGATTCACCTGATGGCCATTGGGGGATCAGCCGGATCCTTGAGTCTCCACTCTGTCCCGCTTCCTCTCTCTGGGGATCCAGGGGCCCAGAGAGGGGTGGTGACTTGGTGAAGGTCACAGAGCACTGAACTGGGCTTAGAGCCCAGATCTTCTCCCCGGGCTGGGGCTGCCAGACAGTTCTGGGTCGCATCCAGAGCCGAGTTGTCCCTCGCGTTTCCCTCCCACCCCCCCAACTCGAAACGCTACTTGTGAACTTTGACCCCGGGAATCCGCTTGCGGGGGCTTTGGAAGGAAGCGGGAGCGAATGCCGTAAAGAACTCCGACAGCTTGCAAACGGCGTGTTGGAAATTGGGCCTGCAAGGGGAAATTAAATCAAATGTCTGCTTTATGCCTGCGTTTTCCCAGGCCGTGGAGGCGGTGGGGAGGGGGTAGGGCACTGGGGTGGGGGGAAGGAGGGAGAAAACAACACAGCCTGCCTTCTGCCTCCAGCTGTGAGGATGGTGAGTGAAACTCTGGGGAGACTGCTGTGTGACTCAGGTGAAAGCGTCATCCCTCTCTGGACCTCGTTCCCCTCCACACCCCCGTTGCTGGGCCCTCCGATGTTCAGCTGGGGAAGGCAGGGTGCTGGGGCTTGGGGGCATCTAAGATAGAGGCATCTGCAGCTGTCAGCTTTATATCTCGCTCTCTGGACATTCCCCAACCCAGTGCCTGGTGGTTTTGGAGGCTTGATGGAGAAGGTCCCAAAGCGGGGGGGTTAGAGGCCACAGTCGGGGTCTTGGGAGACCACTCCCCTTGCCCTTCACTGAGGTCAAGGAGAGAAGCAGGTTCAGGCTGCAGCAGGAGAGACACGGGTCAATCAATGGTATTTATGGAATGCTTACTCTCTGCAGAGCACTGTGCTTGAAGGTCAGGGTGGAAGAGAAGGGGCATTCATTCATTCATTCAATCGTATTTATTGAGCAGTACTGTGTGCAGAGCACTATACTAAGCACTTGGAAAGTACAAGAGAGAGACAATCCCTACCCAACAACGGGCTCACAGTCTAGAAGCGGGGAGACGGACAACAAAACAAAACAAGTAGACAGGCAATTATTATTATGGTTTATGTTAAGCGCTTACTATGTGCTAGGCACTGTACCAAGCATTGGGTAGACACAAGCAAATCGGGTTGGACACAGTCCCTGTCCCACGTGGGGCTCACCCTCTCAATCCCCATTTTACAGTTGAGGGAACTGAGGCCCAGAGAAGTGAAGCGACTTGCCCAAGGTCACACAGCAGAGAAGTGACGGAGCTGGGATTAGAACCCATAACCTTCCGACTCCCAGGCCCCTGCTCTTAACCACTACATCATGCTGACATCGGTGCGGGCAACTGAGGGAGGGTCTCCTGTCCTTCCAATACCCCTATCGACTTCCCTCCCTTTTCCCCTCTAATCAATCGATGGTATTTATTGAGCGCGCACTGTGCGTAGAGAGCCGGGGAGAGCACCTCCACCTCTCCCCTTCCCCACCTCCCCGGTTTTCCTGCCCCTCTCCCCCGCCCCCCACCCATCTTTGTCCCCACCCTCCACACCTCATCCCACCCCATCTCCACTCCGCTGTAGCTCTGGTCCTCGGTGGTGGACGTCCAGTTTTGGGCCTCGTCCATGGGCGAGGATTTATAGCGCTGAGTCGGGGACTCGGTTTTAATGAAGTTGCAGAAGTAGGTTAATGGGCTGCGGGGATGGATTTCCACTCCCCCCCACTCCTCCCCACCCCTCCAGCCCCCTCCGTGATGGATGGTGCCTTGGCCCCGTCTCGGCCGCCGCGCTCTCCCGGGGACTTGACAGCTCCGCAGGGCCGGGAGCCGGGAGTCCCGAGGCTCCACCGGAGGGGGGCGTCTTTCCTTAGGTCTAACCCGGCTCCCTCTTGCTGCAGTTCCATCCCAGGCCCTCCCGCTGAGGGTCCGCGCGGAAGGGGGAGGGGGCGCCGGGTCCGGTCCCGGCCACTAGGCGGCGACACTTAACGGCTCGCGTTCTAGCGAAAAGGGTCTCCAGACAACGCCGCCGGGGCGTTCTCCGAAGACGAGAATAATAATAATAATATTGATATTTGTTAAGCGCTTACTATGTGCAGAGCACTGTTCTAAGCGCTGGGGTAAATACAGGGTAATCCGGAGAGGCAGGGGGCGTGGGAGAAGAGACCCTCAGGAACCCCGCAGGAGAAATCGCGTGGCCTAGTGAGAATCAGAGGACCTGGGTTCTAATTCCATCTCCGCCCCTCTTTCTTTTTTTAATGGTATTTATTATTATTATTATATGGCGTTTATTAAGCGCCTACTATGTGCCAGGCACTGTACTAAGCTCTGGGGTGGATACAAGCAAATCGGATTGGACATGGTCCCTGTCCCACGTGGGGCTCACAGTCTCAATCCCCATTTTAATAATAATAACGATGGCATTTGTTAAGCGTTTACTATGTGCAAAGCACTGTTCTAAGCGCAGGGGAGGACACAAGGTGATCAGGTGGTCCCACGTGGGGCTCACAGTCTCAATCCCCATTTTCCAGATGAGGTAATTGAGGCACAGAGAAGTAAAGTGACTTGCCTAAGGTCACACAGCAGACAAGTGGTGGAGTCTGGATTAGAACTCATTACCTTCTGACTTCCAGGCCCTTGCTCCATCCATTATGGCATGCTGCTTTTCTATTTGTTAAGAGCGTACTATGTGCCAGACACTGTTCTAAGCACTGGGATAGATACAAAGGAATCAGGTTGGGCACTGTCCACATCCCAGTCTTCATCCCCATTTTACAGATGAGGGAATTGAGACACAGAGAAGTCTGCTGTGTGACCTTGGACAAGTCACTGAACTTCTCTGTGCCTCGGTGACCTCATCTGTAAAATGGGGATTAAAAATGTGAGCCCTATATGGGACGGGGACTGCGTCCATCTGATTGTCTTGTACCTACCCCAGAGCTTAGGACAGTGCCTGGCACATAGTAAGCGCTTAACAACTACCGTTAAAAACAATAAAAAGAGAGTCTCTGAAAGACCCCGCTCTTCACCGGGAGATATTGGGGAACGACCTCCTTGGAGGGGGTGTCGCGGGGTCTCTGGGGGTGTCTTCCGGGGGGTCCGCAGCCCGACCCCGCACTGAAGCAGTGGATGGAGCGGAGCCCCTTCCCCCCGCACCTGTTCTCCAAACAAACGACCGTGTCAGAGCTGGCGACGGGAACCGAATAGCAAGATCGTGGACCAGGGGAGGGGGGTGAGTGTCTCCAGGAGCCCCACGAGCCTCTCAGAGCGAACCCACGCTGACCTCTCCTTCCCGGGACCTCTGCCCTCCACCCAGCCCCCCTCTGGGACTGAACCCGATTTGGTTGTATCCACCTCAGCGCTTAGTACAGTGCCTTGCACATAGTAAGCGCATAACAAATATCATCATAATAACAATAATGTCGGTGGGGTGGAAGGGGGTCAACCTTCCGGAGAGAGTCAGCCCTGCCCCAAGGGGACACTGTTCTAAGGTGCTTTGAGATCCCAATTCAACCACTCCCCAGGGTCCCAAAGGACCCAATTTCCTAGGGTCCAAGGGAGGGAGAATAGAGCAGGCCACCTGGCTCCCTGCTCCCCCAGGATCCGGCAGTCCAAGAAGCGGCAAGTTTATCCTGATCAAGTCGCCCCGGCAACCCCCTGTGATTTTTTTTAATGACATCTATGTGCTTACTATGTGCCAGACACTATACTAAGCGCTGGGGTAGATACAACCTAATCAGGTTGGACACAGTCTTTGTTCCACTTGGGACTCTCAGTTTCGATCCCCATTTTACAGAGGAGGTAATCGAGAGAAGAGTAGTGACTTGCCCAAGGTCACACAGCAGGTAAGTGACGGCGCTGGGATTAGAACCCAGGTCCTTCTGACTCCCAGGCCCGTGGTCTCTTCTAGGCCATGTCTCTGTGATGTCCCCTGGCTAAGGTCAGAGAAGCACTGTGGCTCAGTGGAAAGAGCCCGGGCTTGGGAGTCAGAGGTCATGGGTTCGAATCCCGGCTCTGCCACTTGTCAGCTATGTGACTGTGGGCAAGTCACTTCACTTCTCTGTGCCTCAGTTAACTCATGTGTAAAATGGGGATTAACTGTGAGCCTCACGTGGGACAACCTGATTACCCTGTATCTACCCCAGCGCTTAGACCAGTGCTCTGCACATAGTAAGTGCTTAACAAATACCAACATTATCATTATTATTATTATTGAGGTCAAGAGAGAATCCTATCCACCTTTCTGGAGGGGGGCTGGAGAAAAGGCCAATCGGGATAGAGACCCATGTTCCCCACCAGCTGATTGTGCCAGAGGGGAGTGAAACTCTCCCTCCCCACCCGTCCCCTCTCTTCCTTTCTCCATTCTCTCACGCCTGGACTCCAAGAAGAGAAGGAAAGCGGGCTTTGGGCAGGGGCGCCGTTAGGCCTGAGATGTCCCGGGGAGATGTGGGGGCAAGCCCGGGAGCCCCTCATCCTGGCTTCAGGACAGAGCAGTGGGCACTAGGTCGGCATAGATTTTCGCTTCTCGGTGAGCCTGTACTCCAGAGCGGCAATCATTAACGAGGATGTATGTGTGTCTGCAGTTAATCGGAAACCTGGTGTCAAGAAGAAAAATCTGCACTGTCCACTGCCCGGGCTTCCTGCTTTATCATTATTATTGGAGGAAGGTTTATTTTGAAATTTAAAGAAAAGATGGGTTGTGGACGGGATCCGTGGCAGGAGATGCCGCTGGAGGGGGCGAGGGGGTAGAGTCACCCCTGGCCCAGACCCCTTCTGGCCTCCCATCAGCCCTCTCCGAAACACTACCGACTCTTGGCGTCTGGGAACCGAGGAGGATGAGGAGTGGAGTGAGAGGTTGGGGGATGAGGGTGAAGGAAAGAGGGAGGCCGGGCATGACAGGGCGGGGCCAGGGACTTGGGTATCTCCTGAATGAACTGCAACCTCTCTGACAGGGACTTGCCATTTTGGAGCCCCTGCAGAGGTCAAAATGTCCAGTCCCCTGCCCTGTGCCTCCAGCCCAGAGAGACCCCGGGTGGGGCGGCGGTGTAGAGTTTGGGGAGGCAGGGCCTATGTCCAACATTTAGCCTCCCGGTGGCGGGGGGGGCGGGGAATCCACCACCCAGTACCCGTTCCCTGTGATGCCATTATATTATGCTGCCTAGCATGACGTCATGTACAGCATTTGGCTGACTTGAAGACATTTCCCCTCTGCCCTTGAGGGGGGGAACGACTGAGGAGTCTGGACCCCCTCTGATCCTTGTGTCCCTGATTCTCCTATCTCCAACCCCAGCTTGGCTTCTGGTCTCCAGAGGGGGCTTCTGGAGAGGGCCTTGGTAGAGGCAGGAAAGGAGTCTGGCATTCTCTAGCCTCAATTTTTAAAAATGTATTTATTATTTATTAAGCGCTTACTGTGTGCCAGGCACTGTACTAAGCACTGGGGGTAGGTACAAGTTAGATTGGACTCAGTCCCTGTCAGTCAATCAATCAATCATTTTTATTGAGTGCTTACTGTGTGCAGGGCACTGTACTAAGCCCTTGGGAGAGGACGACAGAATTGGTAGACACATTCCCTCACCTCAAGGAGCTCAGTCTGGAGGGGGAGACAGATATTAATATAAATAAATAAATTAAGGCTTCGTACCTAAGTGCTGTGAGGCTGAGGGAGGGGAGAATAAAAGAAGCAAATCTGGGTGATGCAGAAGGGAGTGGGAAAAGAGGAAATGAGGGCTGAGTCGGGGAAGGCCTCTTGGAGGAGATGTGCCATCAATAAGGATTTGAAGGTGGTGAGAGTAATTGTCTGTCCAGTGTAAGGAGGGAGGGCATTCCAGGCCAGAGGCAAGACACGGGCGAGAGGTCAGCGGTGAAGATAAAGGAGATCAAGGTACAGTGAGTAGGTTGGCACTGGATGAGCGAAGTGTGCAGGCTGGGATGTAGTAGGAGAGCAGCGAGGTGAGGTAGAAGCGGGCGAAGGAATTGAGTGCTTTAAAACAGATGATAAGGAGTTTCCATTTCCACCTGGTCCTCACAACCTTAACCCCCATTATACAGAAGAAGTAACAGAGGTTCAGAGAAGTGAAGTGACTTGTCCAAGGTCATGCAGCATATAACTGGTGGAGCCAGGATAACCCAGGTCCTTCTGACTCCCAGGCCCACGACCTACCCACTCGGCCATGCTGTAAAGGGAGAGAGGCTTGGGCTGAGCATATTGCTGGTGAAAGGAGTGTGATGGACGGCCCCGAGGATGGGGGCTAGGGACAGGGGTGGGGGAGCAGATATCGGGGAGAGGAGGAAAGCCCGTCCAGGACAACTCGGCTGGAGCAGGACAGGAGGAACCCCCGGGAATCCCCGGCTCTTTGATTTAAGCCGCCTCGACAGCTTTACGGCCTGTATTCCAGCAAACCGGCGTCGCCTGCGCTTAACTTTTTAGCGTCGTTTAACGCGGGCGGAGAGCGTGTCCCCTCCCCCCCCACCCCCCGCGCCCCCTCCCCTCAGCCCAGAGGCCTGAGCACTAAATCAGGACGCGCCTCTCGCCTGGAAAGTCCCCGATAAATAACTGCCAACAGGCTCTGGCTTGCACGGGGAGAGGTGGACACAAGTTCCTACCGATGATAAGTGCTTCCCCGTTCCTCTCCAGGACTTCAGGCCCAAGGCTCCGGAAGGAAAGAGAGCCGACACCATCTCTCCCCAACTGGGAGGAACGGGGAGGCCTGGAGGCTGGGGGATGACCGTGAGAGACCATGTCCATCTTGAGGGGATTTGGGTTCCTCAAAGGACAATGGTGCTCCCGAGGGGACGGCCCGGAGCATGGGAAAAGAGGGTAGGCGGGGAGGGGAATTTGGGTAAGAAATGAAGCGGCGTTGGAGAGTGTTTCCCTTTGTTGTAGTGGAAGGAGCACAGGCCTGAGAGTCAGAAGATCTGGATTCTACCACTGCCATTTGCCTGCTCTGAGACTTTGGGCAAGCCAAATAACTTATCTATCCCTCAGTTTCCTCATCTCTAAAGTGGTGATACAATAGTTCTTCTCTCCTACTTAGATTGTGAGGCCCAAGTGGGATAGGGGCTGAGTTTGACCTGGTTGTCTTGTATCTATCTCAGTACTTGGCACACAGCAAAGCATTTAAAATATCATTATTATTGTTAATATCATTATTATTACCCCTATTACTATTGCTCCAACACAGAGGCAGAGGGATGAACAGAGTTACCCCTGGAACTTGGTCCTGGGATTTTTAGGGGGGATACCCTCTGAGGAGTAAATGCTAAATACCCTTGATTGGTTGATTGTTGTGAAAGTCTGAGAGAAGCAGCATGGCATAATGGATAGAGCATAGCCCTAGATGTCAGAAGGTCATAGGTCATAGGTTCCAATCCCGGCTCTGCCACTTGTCTGCTGGGTGACCTTGGGCAAGTCACTTCACTTCTCTGTACCTCAGTTACTTCACCTGTAAAATGGGGATTAAGACTGTGAGGCCCACGTGGGACAGGGACTATGTCCAGCCCCATTTGCTTGTATCCACCCCAATGCTTAGTAAAGTGCCTGGCATATAGTAAACAGTTTACTTTCTGAGCACTTAGTACAGTGCTGTGCACACAGTAAGCGCTCAATAAATACGATTGAATGAATGAAATACCTTTATTGTTATTATTCTTATTACTTGAGGGAAGGAGCAGGGCTGGGGAGAGCAGAGACAGGAAGGGAGTGAACAGTGAAATGGGAGGGCACCTTGGGGTAGAGGTGAAAGTAGAACTTGGACACGGAAGACTGAATGTCCATTTCCAGCCTTTAAGACTCATTTGGTGGCTGGAGTTGGGGACCGGAGGCAGTAGGTTTCAGCTGCAGCAGGAAGGAGTTGGGTTAGACGAGGAGGTGGGGGTAAAAGGCAACAGGCAGAGAGAGAAGAGCAAAAAGGGCAAGAAAGAAATGTAGAGACAGAGATGGTTTGGAAGAAGGAAACAGAGACACAGAGAGGGAGAGATAGACAACACAGAAACAGAGAGATGGAAGAGACTGGTTCTCAGTCCTGGCTCTGAGTGTTTTCAGCAGACTCATCCATCTCCTTATCTTATTTATAACTGTAAACCAACGCTGTTGTCATCTGCCCTATTTATGCTCTTGATTTAAGATTATGTGTATGGTTTTATTAAATCAAAATCCAGGACCTATCTAAATTCCACTGGGAGCTTCTGACACCCCTAAGGCCCCTTTCCTGAAGCCACGCCCTCAGAAGCTACACCTCCAGAAGCCTCCCGTCCCCAGAGACCCCAGCTGGAACTCTCTTCTTCCCCTGGTCGTGTGATAATAATTGTGGTATTTGTTAAGCACTTACTATATGCCAGGCACTGTCCTAAGATCTGGGGTGGATACAAGCAAATAGGGGTGGACACAGTCCCAGTCCCATGTGGGGCTCACAGTCTCAATCCCCATTTTCCAGATGAAGGAACTGAGGCACAGAAAAGTGAAGTGACTTGCCAAAAGTCACACAGCCAACAAGCGGTGGAGTCAGGATTAGAACCCATGACCTTCTGACTCCCAGGCCAGTGCTCTATCCACTATGACATGCTGTTTCCCTACTGTAGTGATGGGGATGATCAGGGTTTCTGCCCGGTATGAACTAAGCATTTTGCAGGCAGAGCTCTGGGTTGGATGGTGGAAGAAGGACATGGGGAGGAGGAGACAAGGTCCTGATCTTAAATGGCTGCCAGCTGATGGGGGCAAAAGGACACACACAAACACATATACATACACCCACATATTTACCCACGCCGTGCTGAGGAGAGATAAAGGGAGTAGGTCAAGTGATTTCTGCCCTCAAGGATCTGCCAGTCTCAGGGAGGACAAGACACCCCCAGGAACCCTGACAAGTCCCCATCGCAGACCAAAATATGCACCCATCACATTTGCACAGGCATCAAACTCACATGCATGTAACATGCACAGGATGCACACGCCATATAGTCCACGGGTCCTAGGAACACAGATTAACCATGCATGTAGCATGCATACCCACTTCGTTCTCTTGGTTCTGCGGGCCTCCACGGTGGGAACGGGGGGAGGGGAAGAGGGTCAGCGAGGGTCACGGACCCCCTCCCTTAGAATGTTCCATTGGGAAATACCTTGGCGGTGTCATGAGGAAAATCTTCTGTGGCGAAAGGTTGGGGCAGAGCAGCCCTCACAAAGTTGGAACCCAGGCAGGGGAGGAGAGAATAGGGAAGAAGGGACAGGGGTTCCCTCCATCCCTTTTCAAAGCTGGTGGTGGGGGTGGAGGGCAGGGGTAGCAGGAGGAGGGGAAATCGGGGCCACCAAGCAGCTCTGGCTCCCATTGCAGCAAGAAGGAATGAGGGCAGATGAGGACAAGAACTTCAGGGCCATTTCCTAGGTAAAGGTTGTCCTGCAGTGAGGCAGGGGGAGGGACTGGGTGCCCTCAGTCTTTGGGGTCATCATTAACCAGAGATGGAAGGGACCCTGATGGGTCATCAAAATTGCCTAACCTCTCCTTGGGGCCTGTGTTCAGGAATCACTCTACTTGGTCAGTCTAACCCCCATCCCTCCTGCTGCAATTACATATATTGCCCCCAGGTCTAGGCCTTTGGCGAGATGGATAGGAGAGGCCTTGGGGTCCCTAACTCTGCCTGCTTGCCTGCCCATCTGTCTGTCCATCTTATGGCCTGTTGACTTTCCTGTCTGTCCATTTGTCCACCTGTAGGTCTTTCTGCCTGTCCTCTGCTGGCCTTGCCTGTGAAAGTAATAATAATAATTAATTATGGTACTTGTTAAGCGCTTACTATGTATCAAGCATTGTTCTAAGTGCTGGGGTAGTTACAAATTAATCAGGTCAGACACAGTCCCTCTCCCACATGGGGCTCACACTCTTAATCCCCATTTTACAGATGAGGTAATGGAGGCCCAGAGAAGTAATGGGATTTGTCCAAAGTCACACAGCAGACATGTGTCAGACAGCTGGAATTAGAACCCAGGTCCCTCTGACTCCCAGGACCGTGTTCTATCCACTAACCTGCATGTGTGTGTGTGTGTTTGTGTGTGCATTTACCAAATTAGCACTTGCTTCCGCCACTGACCCCGGGGGCTCCCTGAGAATAAACCCATGTCCTTCGCCCACCCAGCGATTTGGAGCCCCTGCCCCTGCCTCCTCCTGACCTAAAGTTGCCCTCCTTGCCTCGGGGCTGTTATTACTGACGGTGGGACTGGTTCCTCATGCAGCTGGCTCTGGGGTGGAGCAGGTCCAGCTGTTGCCCAGCTGGAGGAGGGAGCAAGCCGGGGAGCGGAGAAGAGAGCAGCTTGGATTTCGGTCCCGAGGGGCGGGGTGCGGAGCGGGGATTTGGGGGTCGGCGGATTGAGTGAGTGTCTCACCCCGGACTGGCCTTTGAGGTTGATCATTCGGAGGTCTCTGGGGACGTGGGGGGTGGGGATGGGGGGGCCGCTGGAGCCGGGGTCGGCGAGGGAGGGGGCGTCCCGGCGGCTGGATTCTTGCTGCCGCACATCTGTGCGAGGCCAGGGAACACCGGATCGTTGTCTCTCCCCCTCTCTGTCTCTCCCTCGCGGCCCAACAGCCTCTCGGTTTCTGACTCTGTCCCTGTCTCTTTCAGTCTCCTTCTGTCTATGTGTCTATCTGTATCAATCTGTCTTCCTCGCCTATCTCTCCATCTCTGATTCTGTCTCTCTATGGGTCTTTCTGTCTCTCCTCCCTCCCTGTCTCTCTCTCCCCTGCCCTCAGGCTGCCATGGCCCTTGACTCTGAGTCCTTTTGGGCCAGAAATCCCCAGGTCACAGTGACTAAGGCAAAGGATGGGAACCATCTATGTCTCTTGGGCAAAAATGGGCTTGAATTGCAGCAAGTGGAATTCACATTAGACAACAGGAAGGGCTTCCCAACCAGAGAAGGAGGGAAGCGCACAGGGTCACCTCCTCCATAGATCTTTACCAATGGGAGAGGGTCCAATCTCCCTCGACTGTGAGCTCCTGGAGGGCAGGGAACATGTCTACAAACTCTACTGTACTGAACTCTCCCAAGGGTTTAGTACAGTGCTCTGCCCACAGTAGGCACTTAATAAATACCACAGGCTGATCTATCGATTGATCCCGGGCTGTTAAAGAGGCAGGAGGATGGACGAAGTGACCTTTGGGATCCTGGGAGTCAGAAACAAAATCCCACTTGATGTCCAGCTAACCAGACCCAGAGAGTCATGGATTAACAAAGGACCAGATCCCGGGACCCCAGGGTTGGGAGAGATTACCAGGGGTCATCCAGTCCAGCCCCCTGCTTCCGGCACTGATGGAGTCTATTCGAGGGACAGAGACTCCACACTCTCCCTCGGGTCTAACCCATCTCCCTCTTTCTACCACCCCAAGTCATGTGCGCCATCCGAGGCCCAGAGAGCTCAAGGCACTTCCCCCAGGTCACCCAGCAAATCCTGGGCAAGTGGGAAACAGAGGAAAGTTCGCAGAGGCGTCTGGAGATGGGAGATCGGGCGTGGGGGATGAGGGGGCTGGGAGCGTGCCGGGGAATGATACCAAAGGTTTAAACGCCCCCCTCCTTCGGCCCCTCAACATGCGCGCGGTGAGAACGGCAGGGCAGCCAGCTGGCCTGGGGTAAGGGAATCCACAACTGGCTAACATCTGGAACCCGCCACAGCCATGAAAGAGCAACATCAAACAGGCCGGAGTCGCCGGGCCCCTCCCGACCACGGGCGGACACGGGAGCGCGGATCCCGCCCCCCTCGCCCCTCCTCACCGGGGAGACAGATGGCCCGGGACGGGGTGGGATTGATTAGGGGGCGGCGGGGCGGAGGGACAGGTGGGTCTGAGCCTCCAGGCTTCAAAAGGGACCGCTCTCGGGGGCGGGGGGCGGGGAGGGACGGACGCGGACCGGCTGTTCTCTGGGGCCGCAGAGACGTGGGCGGGGATTGCAGCGGGAGGGAACTGGGTTAGACCCAAGAGAGGACTTCCCGACTGCTGGGGAATAGACGCCCTGATGGGAGGGGGTGTGTATATTGGGTGGGGGTGTGTATATTGGGTGGGGGTGTTTCTCTCCCCGGGGGGTATTTAACTTCATAATTAACCCCATCTGTCCCGGAGGGTTTAGGGATCACCAACCTAGAGGAAAGGGACTGGGGGGGAGGGGACGGGCTTGAGTTTTTCAAGGTCCTTTCTGGACCCCCTAGAGGAGGGGGGAGAGCCGAGGACAAGTCCAGAGGGTCCAAGAAAGGGGGCCGGGGTGTATTTGACCAATTACAGTTAGGATTGAAAAATCGGCCTGCAGGGAATCCCGCCCCCCCGTCCCAACCCAGGACCCACCCCCTCCCATCCTTCAGCATCCCTGTCCCAGGGCTCTCAGCTCCTCCCCTATCCCTCGCCTTGGAAGTTCTTCCTGCTGTCCATCCTCCTTCCCTGTCCAGTTCCTGTATCTCATTCAAGTAGAAGGAAGAGCAAGAATTAAACCCCCATTTTACCGATGAAGTAACAGAGGCCCAGAGAAGGTAAGTGATTGGCCTAAGGACACACAGAAAGAGCCAGGATTAGAGGCAGCATGTTCTAGCCTGGGAGTCAAAAGGACCTGGGTTCTAATCCCAGTTCCGCCACTTGTCTGCTGTGTGACCTTGGGCAAGTCGCTTGACTTCTCTGTCCTTCAGTTACCTCATTTGTAAAATGGGGATTAAGACTATCCCATGTGGGACATGGACTGTGCCGAACCCGGTTACCTTGTGCTACCTCAGCTCTTAGAACAGTGCCTGGAACATAATAAGCGCTTAAGTAATACCATGCTAGGGCCTCTGACTCCCAGGCCCACGCTTCTTCCACTAGGCCACCCTCGCCCTCATCGTGTCTTTCCCTTTCTCTTCCCTCTCCTCTTCCAGCGTGGCTTAGTGGAAAGAGCATGGGCTTGGGAGTCAGAGGTTGTGGGTTCTAATCCCGACTCCACCACTTGTCAGCTGTGTGACTTGGGGCAAGCCACTTAACTTCTCTGCAACTCAGTTACTTCATCTGTAAAATGGTGATGAAGACTGTGAGCCCCACGTGGGACAACCTGATTACCTTGTATCTACCCCAGCCCTTAGAACAGTGCTTGGCCCATAGTAAGCACTTAACAAATAGCATCATTATTATTATTCCTCCTACTCCCTCCCTCCGTGGACGGGGTGATGATAGTCGGCCCGCTTGGCTGGCACGACCCGGCCTTGCCTCCCCGCCCCTTCCCACCCCCCACCGCCCCCCGCGGTCCTGCCGCCTTTGAAGCCAAGCGGAGGGAGATTTGCGAGCTGCGAGATGATGCTCGGATTCCGGGCTGTCGGCGGAGCCAAGCGGATTTGCCGCCCTTCCGCCGGCCTCTGCCGACGGTGGGAGCGCCGATATCCTTAGATTCTCTTCCCTCCGCCCCTTCCCCCAGCTCCAGCAGCGCGCTGGGTGACTCCAGGCAAGGAGCACAAACACTCTGGCTTCAGCTTCCTCCCCCGAGAGGAGGGGAAGGGCAGGAGGCTGGGATCCTCTTGCCTTTGAGACCTGATGGTCTGGGGGGTGGTTGGTACTTGTTAAGCACTTACTATGTGCCAAACACTATTCTAAGCGCTGGGGTAGATACCAGTTAATCAGGTTGGACATAGTTCCTGTCCCAAATGGGGGTCACAGTCTTAATCGGCATTTTACAGATGAAGTAACTGAGGCACTGAGAAATTAAGTGGTTTGCCCAAGGTCACACAGCAGACAAGTGTCTGAGCCAGGATTAGAATCTAGGTCCTTCTGACTCCCAGGCCCTTGCTCTATCCACTAGGCCACGCTGCTTCTCAGTTCCCCTGAATCAGGCCCGTATGCCAAGAGAAATCCATAATCAGGGATTAGGGATTGAGTCCTTCAAGGGACTGGGGTCCTGAAAAACCCCTTCCCTCTGGCCACTCTGACCTTTCACCCTTGGGGATCCAGGGATGGTGGAGCTGTTTCAGGACTTCTAAGCACCTGAACCACAAATACATGCTCCAGAATGAACTGGATAATTTCCCCAGACCCCTACAAAATCTCTCAAGGAATTATGTGGGTAACTTGTGAGTGTGTTGGGATGGAGTCCTCTCAAGCTAAGGGAAGGAGGATGGGGGAAGCAGATAATCCAGGACTCTGATCCTCCCCCCCCCCCGCCGTCTCTCCCCAGTGGAGGACAGAATCTGCAGCAGGAGAGATTGAAGTGAGACAACAAGAAGGACTTCAATCAATCAACCGTATTTATTAAGCATTTACTGTGCAGAGCATTGTATTAAGCATTTGGGAGAGTCCAGGATTACAGAGTTGGTAGACATGTTTCCTGCTTACAGTCTAGAGGGGGAGACAGACATTAATATAAGTGAATTATGAATATGGACATAAATGATGTGGGGCTGAGGGTGGGGTGAATAAAAGGTGCAAAATCAAGTGTGAGGGCCAGCAGAAGGCAGTGGGAGAAGAGGGAATGAGGGCTTAGTTGGGGAAGGCCTCTTAGAGGAGGTGCACTTTAAATAAGGCTTGGCAGGTGGTGAGAGTGATCACCTGTCAGATGAGAAAGGGGAGAGATTTCCAAGCCAGAGGTAGGATGTGGATGAAGGGTCAGCAGCGAGATGGACAAAATTGAGGTACAGTGAGTAGGTTGACAATAGAGGAATGAAGTGTGTGGGCTGGGTTGTAGTAGGAAATCAGGGAGGTAAGGTGGCAAGGGCAAGGTGATTGAGTGCTTTAAAGTCAATGGTAAGATGTTTCTGCTTAATGCAGAAGTGGATAAGCAACCACTGGAGGTTTTGGAGGAGGTGCTCCTGTCCTGAGGTCCGGGAAGAGACCAGATGATCCCAGAACCCCCCCTTACCCTTTACAACGACAAGCTCTTGTGCTTTAAGGTCCAGAGGAATAATAATAATAATTATGGTATTTGTTAAGCACTTCCTATATGCCAGGCACTATACTAGGTGCTGTACTAGGGTGGATACAAGCAAATCAGGTTGAACATAGACCCTGTCCCCATAGGGTTCACAGTCTCAATCCCCATTTTACAGATGAGGTAACTGAGGCACAGAGAAGGAAAGCGACTTGCCCAAGATCACCCTAAAGACAAGTGGCAGAGTAGTAGGGATTAGAACCCAAGACCTTCTGACTCCCAGGCTCGTGCTCTATCACTAGGCCACGCTGCTTCCCTAAGACACGATCGGGACAGATTCCTTTCCTCCCTCACTCTCGAGACCCCCAGAACTCCTCTGAGCACTAAATTCTGGCAAGGGGTTCGTACCCCGGCTTAATTAGACAATTAATGTGTATTTGGGAGGTTTGGTTCCTGCCGGCAATCTCCACCCTCGTTTGCGCCTCCCTCCCCCGCCGCGCCTGCGGACCAGCTGCCGCGTTTCCAAGAGGAAGTGTGTGTGTGTGGTGTGTGTGGTGTGTGTATGTATGGTGTGTGTGTGTGGTGTGTGTGTGTGTGGTGTGTGTGTGTTTGCGTTCCTGCGTACGTGCATGTCTGTGCTGATGGATGTGCCCACAGGCGCCTGCGCAGCTGTGCCTTCCAGCGTCATTCATTCATTCAATCGTATTTATTGAGCGCTTACCGTTTGCAGAGCACTGGACTAAGCGCTTGGAATGTACAATTAGGCAACAGATAGACACAATCCCTGCCCAACAACGGGCTCACAGTCTAAAAGGGGGAGACAGACAGCAAAACAAAACAAGCAGTCAGGCATCAATACCATCAAGATAAACAGAATCAAAGATATATACACATCACCGTCTGGCTCTACCCTGGTGTGTGCTGTGTTTGTGGGTGTGTGGGTGTGTGCCTACCAACAGGTGTGCGCCTGAGGACCTGTACGCTGGTTGTATGTACCGCCCAAAGTGGGCGTACATCCTGGCGGCTGTGTAGTTGTAGTGGCGCTGTCCAGATGAGGAGATACAGATATGAGTGTGTGTGTATATGTGTGTGTGTAGGTGTGTGTGTGTGGGGGGGGGGAAGTAAGTGTAACACACGCAATAATGCTCATGTCATTGATACTCATATACAATGGTACACACGTGTTATGATACACACATCATTGGTACCCATATAAACGATAAACATGCGCTATGATACATGCATCACTGGTATTCCTACACAGTGGTACACTATGACGCTCATGTCACTAGTACCCATATACAGTGGCACACACACTCGTGTGTATATGAGTGTAAGCACCTATAGAAGTGCGCCTGTGACCCACTTGGGTGTTGCTTTGGGAGACAGAATAACGCTGCTTTTAATGCCACAACTCAATTGTTTTACACACACTCACACACTCACAGAGAGCAAGGGAGGGGAAGGAGCTGCTCTGTAGATGGCAGCAGAGCCCGGGGCCTTTGTGGGGGACCGTGTGCCCGGGGGCCGGAACCCAAGCAGAGTGGCAGAGAAGCAGCGTGGTTCAGTGGAAAGAACACGGGCTTGGGAGTCAGAGGACATGGGTTCTAATCCCGTCTCCGCCCACGTGTCTGCTGTGCGACCTTGGGCAAGCCACTTCACTTCTCTGTGCCTCCGTTCTCTCATCTGGAAAATGGGGAGTAAGACTGTGAGCCCCATGGGGGACGACCTGATTACCTTGCATCTACCCCAGCCTCAGAACTGTGCTCGGCACAAAGTAAGCGCTTAACAAATACCATAATAATAATTATTATTAGTATGCGGAGGGTACACCGCGGCCTGTCCGCTCGCTGCCCTCCGCCGGCGATGGGTGACGGCGGCTAGGGCAAGGGAGGCCTGCCAAGCCTGTGGGTCCCACCTGCTTTCTGGAGGAGGGTCGGGGGGGCGGTTGGGGGCGGTGAAGTCTGAGCCAGCAGAAAGCGGCGCTTAGAACCTGCCTCCAATCTGTCTTTCCCTATTGATCTCCCGCCGCCGGCCAGCCGCCAGGGCTGATCCCACCCCCCTTCTGCCCCCCACCCCACAACCTCGCCGGCAGAGATCAACGTGGCTTTTGGTCTTGGGAGAGAGGAAGGGGGCTCCCCTGGATCCTCTCCCATCCCTCTGGGGGGAGGGGGGTAATGCAGGATTGAAGCAGGAGGGAGGGACTGGACTTCCCAGTTTGTCGTGGGTAGGAGAAGCAGCTTGGCTTAGTGGCAAGAGCCCGGG
This sequence comes from Ornithorhynchus anatinus, assembly GCF_004115215.2. Classification (NCBI taxonomy): domain Eukaryota; kingdom Metazoa; phylum Chordata; class Mammalia; order Monotremata; family Ornithorhynchidae; genus Ornithorhynchus; species Ornithorhynchus anatinus. The sequence goes on along the minus strand of NC_041737.1, from coordinate 57,794,651 downwards.
CTTGGGAGTCAGAGGAAGTGGGTTCTAATCCCGACTCTGCCACTTGCCTGCTGTGTAATCTTGGCCAGGACACTTCACTTCTCTGGGCCTCAGTTACTTCATATGTAAAATGGGGATTAAGACTGCGAGCCCCACGTGGGACGACCTGATTACCTCATATCTATCCTAGCTCTTAGAACAGTGCTTGGATTTAGCGCTTAACAAATACCATTATTATTATTATTAGGAGGCAGGGGAATGGATTTCTGGTCAGTGCAGGGGTGCGGGAGGGATGACTTCACGCACCTACCCTGTGGTAAATTCAGTGGTAAATACACGCAGTGATATATGCATGCAATGATGCACATGCCACTGTTATCCAAATACGGTGGTACACACATGCTATGATGCGCACATCACTGGTACCCATGTACAGTGTAATACACGCAATAATGCACCTGTCACTGGTACTCATGTACAGTGGTACACACGCGTTATGATACATCACTGGTATTCCTACATAGTGGTACACACAGGCAATGATGCTCATATCACGAGTACCTATATACAGTGATACACACATTCTTGGCTCACGCACATATCTGGTTGACCCACACAATGGTATACTCACGCCGTGATGCATACGTTACTGACACACATAGGCACACGGTATTATGCATATCCTTACCTCATAGTAATGCATACGTCGCGGGCTTGGGAGTCAGAGGTCATGGGTTCTAATCCCGGCTCCTCCACTTGCCAGCTGTGTGACTTTGGGCAAGTCACTTCACTTCTCTGTGCCTCAGTTCCCTCATCTGAAAAATAGAAATTGAAACTGTCAGCCCCACATGGGACAACCTGATCACCTGGTATCCCACCCAACGCTTAGAACAGTGCTTTGCACATAGTAAGCGCTTAACAAATACCACCATTATTCTTATTACGTCACTGCCACGCATATTAATCTGTACAGACATCACTGGTACAAACTCACTATGGCGCGTCCTTGCACTAGAGATGTGCATATTTTCTCCACTCCTCCCACGCCCCAGACAACGGTGGGCAGGGATTGTCTCTATCTGTTGCCGAATTGTACATTCCTAGCGCTTAGTACAATGTTCTGCACATAGTAAGCACTCATTAAATGCTATTAATGAATGTGGGGCTGTAGTGTAGACCCTCCTTCCCTCCAAATATATTCCGGTCTACAGCGGAGAGGGCGAAAGAAAAACAAGAGAAAAGACAGAGGAGGAGGTCTCCGAATTGGGGTGTGGAGTGGGGACGGAGCTGATTCGGGTCAGAAGAAGCAGGGACCAGTATCGGAGGTTGTGGGGGATTGCGGGGATTCTGATGTCAATGCGAAGGTCTCTGCCTCCTTCTTCTCCCCCACCCCTTCCCCCCGAACATCTACCCCTACAGCCCGCGAGAAGAAATTGGGCTGATGGGGTGAGCGAGGCGGAACTATAAGGGGGAAGGGGCAAGGGAGACAGAGGAGAGAAAGGAGAGAAGACAAGAAACATAGAGACAAACTAGATCTAGAGACAAAATCTCATAGAGGTAGAGACACAGAGAGACAGAAACAAAGAGTACCGACATAAAGAGCTCTAGAGACACGAAAAGAAGAGAAATGGACATTCAGAGAGAAAGAGAGAGAGAGATGGAGAGAAAAGACGGCGATTCAGGGAGACAGAAAGACAGATACGGGGAAAATAAAGCCATTCAGAGACACAGAGAAACGGAGACATAGAGAAACAGAGAGACAGAGAGACATAGAAATGGAGAAACCGGCATTCATAGACATAGAAAGACAGAGACATGGAGAGACAGAGATCCAGTACTCTGTACAGTGCCTGGCACAAAGTAAGCGCTTAACAAATACCGTTATTATTTAAGCATTCAGAGATCCAGAGAGACAGAGACATGGGAAGAACCTAGGCATTCAGAGACAGTGAAGGAGATATAGACAGGAAAATGGAGGGGCAGAAACAAAGACATTCAGAGATGCAGAATAAGGGAGCCAGAGACATGGGTATTCAGAGACATGGGCATTCAGAGACACAGAGACAGACTGTAAGCTCGTTGTGAATAGGGAATCTGTTGGCTAACTCTGTTAGATTGTACTCTCCCAAGAGCTATGTACAGTGCTGTGCACGTAGTAAGAGCTCAGTAGATACGATTGATTGATTGATGGAAAGACAAAGGCATAGGCTTTCAGAAACACTGAGAGGCAATCAGGGAAGCAAGAGGAGGCAAGGCGCTCCAAGGTTGGATAGAGAAGGAGAAACAAAAATCAGGGAGGAAAATGGAGAGCAACAGAGAGGGCGAACCTCGGGTCGACCCAAGGAAGATGGTCAGAGGGCTAGGGCATGGGAAAAGGGAGGGGGACGACACCAGAGAGGACGTCAGAGTCACCGGGCTGGGGTCGGGCAGAGCCTGAGAGACCTGGGAAGAGAAGACCCAGACCCTAAATGCTAAGGCAGACAGGGGAAGGAGAGCAGACATAGAAGAGGGCCAGTGGGCAAAGGAACCGGCTACGGGGCGGGGGGGCGGGATGGTGGGGGGCAAGGAGAGTCGGCCGCCGCATTCACATAGCCCCTGAAGGCCCGTCTCTGTCCCTCCTAGACATGAGGGAGGGATGTGGGGGCGGGGGGGGGGGGTGAATGTGTAGAGAGAGAAATTTAGTACGTGTTGGTGTATGCGATTCTGGATGCGTATTCTGTGTGATTCTGTCCGTGTTTGTGTCCGTGTGTTTCTGGCTATGTGTACAGTCTGTTCGTGTGGCTGTGTGTGATTCTGTGTGCACACATCTGCGTGTTTCTATATGCCGTGTGATTCTGGCTGTGTGTACAGCCTATACAGGTTGCGGTGAGTGATTCTGCATGCGCGTGCCTGTGGGATTCTATATGTGGCTGATAATATGATTTTGTGTTAGTGTGTAGGCGATTCTGTATGTGTGCTATCATGTCCGTATTGATGGAGGTGATTCTGTACACTCGTCTGTGTGAGTCTGTCCATTTTCGTGTATGTGATTCTGTGCGTATGTACGATCTGTGTTGGTGCGTTTGATTTCGCATGTGTGCTTGCGGGATTCTCTCCGTGTGATTCTGTGTGCGTGTACGATCTATCCGTGTTTCTACGATTCAGTATGTCTGTCCGTATGATTCTGCTGTGTTTGGGGGTGTTCTGTACGTGATGGTGTAAGATTCTGCCTATGTTGTCTTCATGCGTATACATCTACTTCCCTGTGTTGTTTGTGTGTGTATTTTCCTGTCTCCGGTGGGCCCCAGAGCCGGGAGAGACCCGAGCACGGGTTCTCCGGCTCTTCGACGAGGTTGAATGAAGGATTGGACCGTCTGAATGCGGGTGATTTACCGGTCTCTGTGATCAATAGCCCCGCCGGGCCGCCGGTTGGCAGGACCGGGCTGGAGCCGCTATTTGTCAAGCGGCCCCGGGATTCGTGCTTTATGCTAATGGCCCCGAACCATTGGCTCGCGGGAGGCGCTGACCCGGTCAGGGCCGCCTCGGGCCACCAAAGGTCAGGAGGTCGCCGGCTGATCTTCCGTGAGAGCCCCGGGCATTTCAGAATAATTCCACAGGTACACGCTCACAACACAGATATACCCACCCAGTCCTACCCCAAACGGCACACAGATGCGCCCACAGCCACCCAACGAGGCGCACCCCTCCACCCACAAACCTACAGCCCTCCCCCTTCCCACTATTGATACAGAGACACAATCACTGAAACCTCCTTAGTGTATTCAGCGGTCGATGTACTTTCTTGCGATCTCTCCCACACTCCACTAGAGACACAATCCCAGAATCCCCCCGACACCCTCACCCCCAGACGCCCCAAAGCCTCCCCCCAGTTCCCACCCCGGTAACTGTCCTCCTTCATCGCTGATTCAGATCGGGAGAAACATGCTCCCGCCTTTCCAGACGCCCTCGTCCTTGGGTAACTCCACAGACGACCTCAGTGGCACGAAAGGCGCAGAATGAATTCGCATCCAGACCCAAATGAATTCAAACCGAACTTTAATTCCAACCGACTCCCTCCCAGAAACCCCACCCACCCTGGCCCTCTTCGAGGCCCGGAAGGGGGGAGAGCTTTTGCCGGCTGGCGGGAGGGGCCGCTGGGCCCGGCAATGCCGAAGGGGCTGGAGGGGGAGATGGGCCCATTCCCATTTCTGGGCGGGATATGTGTGTGAGTGTGATGTGTGTGTATGTGTGTGTGTGTTGGGGGGTTGGTCAAAGAGGCCTGGGAGATATATATAGGGGCAGCGCTAAGCCCGAGACACAAGCAGGATGATTTTGAAGATTTATAGCGCCCGGACCGGGCTCGACCCTCTCCGCGGAGCCTCTCCCTCTCTCGGCAGTTCGCGTCTGATCCGCCATAGAAGCCGCTTCTCGGTCACATGTATAAGGCGAGTGTATGAGGTTCTTGGAACCGAGAGGGAAAAAAGAGAGAAAGTTGAGTCCAGCCGGCCTCCCCAGGACGGTGACCCTCTCCCCTGGGCCCTGGATCGCGAGCTCGAAGACTCGATTCTCCACCAAGGGTCTTGGGGGGGGATCTGGAATACGAGTCCTACAAGCATGGGGCAGGGGGGAGGGGAGAAAGGGCAGCCTCGCCTGACTCTCCTGGCCGTATGGAAGGATCACCCTTCCCACCTTTCCTCCCACCCTTCCTCTAGGGCTGTGCATGTCCATGTCCACAGGGGTCGGTCAGTCCCGTCCTCCCACACTATTTATATTCTGGTCCCTTAGAGACGGATGGAATCTTTTGGGGGGGGGGTTTGGGATGTGTGTCCCCAGAGAAGAAGATGCGGGCAGAAAACTGTCCGGGTCCTGCAGGGAGCTGAGTATAACTGAGGGAGACTGGTCTATGCACAGCTTAAAGGAAGATTGAAAAAGTCCACTGACCTTGCAGATAACTCACCCGCCCACAATACGGTTTCATGGGGGCGAGGAGATGAATGGAACTTCCCGGCTGAACGAGGCTCGTGGCAAAGGGGTCGGGGAATTGGGACCCCAGCATGGGAGTGAGAGTTCTGGTGGGAAAAGAGGAGGCCGGAGGGAGGGAGGAAGGATACTAGGAGGCTCAGTTCCTCTCTCTTCCCCAACTCTCTCCCTCCCTGCTTCTTCCCCTTCCTCTGCTGGTTCTCGAAGTGGATCCTGGAGGTGCTGGGAGAGTCGCTGGACACGGGGCAGCTCCAACCGGCCTGACCATGCAGGTGGATAATGTCCCGGCTTCCACCAGCGCGTCCTAGGCTCCGTTTCAGGCTTCATCGGGCCACCGAGGGACGAAGAGGCTTGTTGCGAGGCTTGCGGCTGCCGCCCTGCCGTCCCTCCCGCCCTTCCTCTGTAGGTCTCTATCTCCCTCTCTTCTCGAACTTTCTCCCTTTTTGATCCTTCCTCTCTGTCTTCTTCTCTCTGCCCTTTAGCTCTTCTTTCTCCCTCCTTTTCCTGCTCTGTCTTTGTCGGCCCTCTCTCCCACTTTCCCTGCTCCCCCATCCCCCGGATTCCCCGCTAAGGAGAAGGGTAAGGTTTAAAGGCGAGTCGACAGGTACTTGGATCTGTCTGGTCATACCGGTCTGGATGCTATCTCTCCCTCTTTCTTCCTCCCCCCTCCACAAAGTCCCGGATTTTCCGGGTACGGGGTGCCCCTCCAGGCACACCCGCCTCTGTCAAAGAAATAATTCTCTGCAGGGGTAGCGTGATCTAGCGTTTTTCACAAGCAGAGGAACCGCCCCAGGCCCAAACGAAACCCGGGAGCCCTTATCGGGGCTCATAGCTCCCGGGATATTCACTGAGGCCGGGGGTTTTCATAACAAGCCTTGAAGCTGGATTTAAAGATTTTTCCTTTTTATCCGAGACAGGGGGAGGGGAAGGGTCTTCCAAGTCCTTCTCCGTATCCTTCTCCAAAGACACACCCCTACCCCCCCCCCCACAACTCTTCCCCCGCGGCCCAGCACTTAGGAGGGGGCTTCCCCAGCTCCTGCCTTTCCCTGAGGCCCTTCTCCCACTGCTCCCGGTTTGCGATTATCGTTATTGCTTCTATTTCATTGTTATTAGCGGTGATTACTGGAAGTGATAGTGGCTGCCCAAACTAGAGGGAGCGCCGACCCACCGCACTTCTCTGCCCCCGGGCTTTGGGACAGGACGAGCTGTGATACACTAATTAAAGCGGCAGACCCTCGAGGAAATACCGAATGTGCTCCCCCACCCCCACCCCGACATCCCCAGTCCGGCCAAGTCCCGGGCCTCTGTCCTCCTGGACCCTGAAAGTTCCCGTACTCAGTGAAGACAAAGAGCCCGGAGAGCCAGGGCGTTGGGAGTAGGGAATCCCCGTTCCAAGCGGTTGGGGCGTGGATGGGGTGGGGGGAGAAGGACGGGGGTCGGTCCCGAGACCTTTCTCGGGCTGGGAACATTGAACTCGCCGTGAGGGTCACAGCCTGCACCCCCGGCCCTAAAGACACCCCATAACTTGACCGGGGCAGCGCCAGAATAAAGTCGGGGGGTGGGAGGGGGGATGGGGTTGTTCCCTGCCCAGCTAGAGAGCGAAGTCTCCACTACTCCCCGTTAAAGTTTGCGCTTATTTTCCCACCCCCCCGCCCCCAATTAGCGCTGTTTCTACATACGCCCCCACTCCCATAGCTTTCGCTTTTCTCGCCCGATTTCCTCAATTTGCAAAAGAAGAAGATGGAAGCCTCGGGAATGTGGGATACTAGGTGTGTTTGTGGGGGGGGGGGGTGGCTTTTCCCACCCTCGGCTACTCTAAGTTAGGGAAGAAACATTCCAGAATGGGGGTTGCTCGGTTGAAGGGTGTCTCCAGGCCGCATCACACCAGGAAAGGAATCGTTAAAGTGATTTTGGATTCGTCCCCTCCTCATCCCTCCCCAACTCCAAAATCCCGGGAGGGAAAAATAGCCGTGGGCGGAGGCAGAGAGGGGAAGAAGATTTGAGTTCTCTGTCCTGGCCCGGACTCCCAACTCCGGGAGACAGTGTCTCTCCCCCCTCCCCTCTTCCCGCTCTTCCGAGGGATCTCAAAGCGCTCTGCTAGCCCGTGGTGAGGAACGGGAAGATGGAGGAGAGGCGATTAGGTTCCGCTCTCCGATTAAAAAAAAAATCTTAAACCACAATCGGTTTCATTAAAAAGAAAAAAAAAACTTGGCAGGAAGAGGGACTTCGCTTCCCAGCTTCGAGCTGCAAAGCGCTTCTCTCCCCAACCCCCCGAAAAAGTTTCAGAAAGTTTTCTTTGAGGTGGATGGGTGCGATAACCCCCAATCAGCCCGCCCCTTCCTTCTCCTAGGCGGACCCCTACTCCCGCCCCCATTCAAACCGGTGCCCCCCACCCTCGAGGTTTGACAACCCTCTTTCCCTTCTCGCCCCCACCCACCCTTCCAGGAGAGCGCTTAGAATAGTGCTTGGCACATAGTAAGGGCCTAACAAATACTACCATTATTAGAGTGACGGTAGTTAAGAAGAGGGAGGGGTGCTTCTCCTTTTAATGCGCCCCTTCCTCCCCCACCACCACCCCCACCTCCCCACACCTCACCTGCTCCTGTCGGGCCTCTCTTGAGCTTCATCCAATCAAAAGTTTGGGTCTCTCCCCCAAGAGTCTGGACGGGGGAGCACGCTTCAGGGGTGGAGGTGGGGAGTGGGGGGGTGACAGGGAGTGGGAAATTCCCCCCTTGGGTGGTGGGGACGACTCCATCCCAGACCCAATCTGTCTGTGCTCCGGGCCTCAAGTCCGTGAAGGGGGTCGGTCACTCCGGAGAGGGTCAACGGGAGTCAGAGAGGAAGACTGTAAAAACGAGTCTGGGGGGAAGCGGGAGTGGGGTCGGAGGGCTGGACGGGGAGAAGCCTGGGTTCCCATCGTTGTCCCCGGGCCTCTGCTGCTTCTGCCCTCCGGGATAAGGCCCCAACCCAGACCATCCCAACCCCTTCTGGGGCGGCGCTGGAGGTGGAGAGGGAGGGCGAGGGGAGCTCCCTCCCCACCTCCCCCCCCCCAGCTCCTTGGCCCCTCCTCGGCCCCCGCCCCGCGTTCACCCCCCGACCCCCCTTCCCGGAGCCAGGGGACGGAGAATTGTAACATGAAATTCGATCGATTGGCAAGGGGGTCCACGTGATAGAGGCCTGGCCAATGACCAGGCCGCACGGGGATGAGCTAATAATGGGAGCAATTTGTAACTTTCAGTCGCTCTCCCGGCCCGGGCGCGGGAGGGAGGCGGGCAGAGGGGGGTGGAGAGGGGGTTGGGGAAGAAGGGGAAGGGTACTTGGTGGCAGGCTCAGGACACCCCCACCCCACCTCCCCGCCCACTCCCCTGGGTACCTCGATCCTGATTCTCCTCCCCCCTTATCTCAGCTCGAGTTTTTCCGCCAAGGTAAGCCCGGCTCCCCGCTCCCCACCGCCTCGAGATACGTCCCGCCTACCGCTACCCCCATAGAGCCCCCCCGCCCCCCGCCTCGGCCTCCGGTGTTTTTTAAGTTTCTTTTGGGGAAAATTGAACTCGGGCTGGTGGTGGGCGAGGGAGAGTGCTCTTTGCAGTCAATGCCCCCTCTTAGAAAACATTTAATTTTCTCGGATTTTCAAAGGTCCTTTTTCCTGTCTATTGTAACCCCCCTGCGCCCTTTCCCCCACTTTAGGGATGTGGGGGTGGAGAATTGCAATCACTTTTGTCTTTCTATTTTCCCAGTTTCGCGTCGCTTGGTTTCGTGGTCCGCCTCTCCTTGCTTCAATCTCTGTCTCCAGGACTTCTGAGTTTGAAAGGGGTGAGGCGTTTGGGGGAGGGGGGTGTCTTTGGGGATTCGCTTCATCAATTAGGGGCGAGCTGGGTTTTTTTTGTGTGGGGGGGTTGGTTTCACTTCTTCTTAGTGAACCCTCCCCCCAGTGGGGGTGAGGGAAGGACTGGCCCATCCCTCTCTAGGAGAAAGCCTTCCTACTTGCACTCACCACTCCCTCTAGGGCAAATAATTTTACTTCTGGTTGACAAGTTGGGACCATTTCAGTCCTTTTTGGTAAATTCCCAGGCTTTCCGAAAGCTTGTGACTTTTTGCCCCCTCCCCTCTCCCCGTCCCCTCCCCCGTCCTCCAACTCCAGGGGTGGGGACTCCCACTTCCAAAAGGAGAGTTTCCTCCCACTCTCAGCCCCTTCCTCCTCTCTGGGACCCCGAAGGGCTGGCCGGGACCAGAAGGGGATCTCTCCCCTCGGGCTCCCTCCACCGCCCCGCTGTCCTCCCTTTTCCTGGTCGGGGAGGAGGGACAGAGACTTTAGTTTGTCTTGGATCCTGCCTGGCCCAGTCCTGCTCACCCTATCCCGAGCCCTGGGTCAGCGTTGCAGTATTCTTGGATTCATTCAATTGTATTTATTGAGGGCTTACTGTGTGCAGTGCACTGTACTAAGCGCTTGAGGTGTTGAGGATGGCCTTCTCTGTTGGCCTCTTGGCCCTGGGGTTCTATTTCCATCTTCCTGCCCCCCTGGAACGGCCTACTTACTTGTCTCTCCCTGTTACAGCTTTTCTCCTTGGACTGTCTATCTGCCAATCTGCCAGTCTGCCTGCTTCCGTCTGCCCGTCTGACTGATGGAACGTCTCTCCCTGTCTCTGTATGTCTCTCTTTGGCCTCCATCTCTGTCACTCTGTCTCCATCTTTTCCACCTCTGTCTCCTCCTGGAGGAGACTTTCTCTCAGTTCCAGCAAGATGGAATGATTTATTTTGGTCTCCACTGATTCTCCTTTTTTCCATGAGGGGCGAGGACAAGTGGGAAGAAAGGTTAGGGTGGCAAGGTGGTGGTGTATGAGTGTGCCTTTGTGTCTGTTTGGATGGGTGTGTGTGTCTGTGTGAATATTTGTGAGTGTGTGACTCTGTGGGAGTGTCTGTGTGTACCTGTGTCCGGGAGTGTGTTTAAGGGAGTGTGTGTTAGTTTGTGTGAGTGTGTGGCTGGGTGAGTGGGTATGTGTCTTTTGGGGCGGGGGCAGGGGCGGGGGGCGGTGCAGAGAAGGAAAGGGTCAGGACCTTCCCTGCAATGCCTGCTATCATGATTGTTATTATTAATAATAATATTCATGTTAACCACCAGTATAGTGTCCGCTTTGTCCTTTTGCTTTCTCGGGCATCCCTGCTCCCCCTCACAGACCCCCCCCCTTCCTCCTCCGCCCCCCGCCCACTTCGGCGTCCCCCCGCGTCCTCCTCTCCTATTCATCACGGTCATCACCCGGCCAGGCCAACTCGACTCCGCCTCCCGGCTTCCCCGCAATGGGAGTCTAAATGACTATTCATAAAGGCTCGCGACAAGTGAATCGGCCTGGAAAGAGTTCATTTCCCTTGGTGAACAGTCAATGACCCAGCAGTACACCGGCTCCCGCCTGCCGCCCCGGCCTGGACGTCCCCCTTCCCCTGCCTAATGCCCCGACTGGGGACCCCCGCCCAACTCTGTCCTCATGGGGAAGAGAAGGTGGGGGAGGAGGAAAAGGGGGTTCCACTCCCCTGGAGCTTGGATGAGGGCTGCAGCAGAAAGGACTTCCTGTCGGGAAAGGGTCGGGAGGAGATGATGAGTTGGGAATAAATCCTGGGGATCCTATCTAGTAGGGCTGGGTAGGGCTCAGGGTCAAATCCCAAAATTAGGGAGATGGATGAAATGGCCTTCAAAATCTCTCCCCCACTACCACCCCACCCCCAAAAGGGTTTGTAGGACACGGCGCCCTCTGTGACGGATCTGGCTGGAGATAGAGGATAATAATATTAATAATTTCTTGTTTTTATTAAGCGCATATTATGTGGCAGGTACTATACTAAGCGCTGGCATGGATATGAGCAAATTGGGTTGGACATAGTTCCTGTCCCAAGTGGGGCTCATGGTATCAAGCTCCATTTTACAGATGAGGAACTGAGGCACAGAGAAGTGAAGTGACCTGCCCAAGGTCACATAGCAGATAAGAGGAACAGGGATTAGAATCCATGACCTTCTGACTCTCAGGCCCATGGTCTATCCACTACACCAGGCGTGGTGGGAATGATGTTTGGATTGGGGGACAGGCCAGCCCTGGATATCATCTGCCTGCACTTATGTCCTTACAAGTAAATTATTTATTTCTTTTAATGACTGTCTCCCCCTCTAGACTGTAAGCTCGTTGTGGGCAGGGAATGTGCCTACCAACTCTGTTGTATTGGACTCTCCCAAGAGTTTAGTACAGTGCTCTGCATGCCATTAGTGCTCAAAACATACTACTGATTGATTAACTCCTCACTGTGGAGAGGGTCAGGGGCAGCAGGAGCAGTAGGTCCCCCTACGCTCTACCCCAATCAAGGCTGTGGAGAGTGGAAAACTCCTCACAGTGCAGCAGGAGGGAAGGTGCACAGAAGAACTTCCCAACATGGCAAGGGAGAGTATGGAAGCTGCAGATGGTTCTGAGTCTACGACTCCTCCTCCCTCTGCCCATAATAATAATAATACTGGTGTTTGTTAAGCACTTCCTGTACTAAGCCATTCCCAGTGTCCAGCACGTGTTTGTGTTTGTACATGTGTGCATACTGTCTCCCTCAGCATACTGACAAGCCCCCCAAGGGCAGGACCCTACCTCCTCCTTCTGTCCCTCTGTAGCACCCAGCCCAGTTCACTCCTCACCCCACGCTCCCTTATCACTCTTCCCTCAACATCCCGACCCCCTTTTCTCTCTGCTGGGACTCCTGCCGTAGAGACACGTGGTGTGTTGACCCTCTTTCCCTTCAACAAACCTAGTTGTCCAGCCCTCCCCAGTTGGTGCTGTTGTGACCTTGAGCAAGTCACTTGTCCATAATTTATATTAATGTCCATCTCCCCCTCTAGAATGTAAGCTCGCTTTGAGCAGGGAATGTGTCTACTGTTATATTGTACTCTCCCAAGCACTTAGTACAGTTCTCTGCACACATGAAGTGCTCAGTAAATACAATTGATTGAATTAACTTCTTGGTGACTCTGTTCCTCCACCTGCAAAAGGGGGATTCAATTTAGTAACAAATAGGTACTTGTTATTTAAACCCTTACTGTGTGCCAAGTACTTTTCTAAGCACTGGGATAGATGTAAGGTGGTCAGGTTGGACACAGTCCTTGTCCCATATAGGGCTCACACTCTAAATTTCCATTTTACAGATTAGGTAACTGAGGCCCAGAGAAGTGAAGTGACTTGTCCAAGGTCACAGAGCAGACATTTAGTGGAGCTGTGATTAGAACCCATGACCTTCTGACTCCCAGCCCCATGCTCTATCCACTAAACTACACTGCTTCTCCACTCCCCATTGTCCTGTGATCCCTCCGTAGACTTTGAGCCTCATGTAGAACCAGATGATCTTGTGTCTACCCCAGTTCTTAGTACAGTGCCCAGCACATAGTAAGTGCATAACAAACTATTATTATTATTATTATTAGAGATCTTTGGCCCTGCCCCCACCCCCCACCCCAAGACTGTGCTTCCTATGTGACTGTAGATCCTGCTGCCCATAGGAGCCTTTGTCTGATCCCTCCTTCGGGCTCCACTTTCCTGCATGGAAACCAGTGGAGTTTTCCCTCCAGGCCTAGACTGTAAGCTCCTTGTGGGCAGGGAATGTGCCTACCAACTCTGTTATGTTGTACTCTCCCACACACTTAGTGCAGTGCTTTGCACACGGTAAGTGCTCAACAAATATGATTGATTAATTGACTGGACCCCCGAGAGCCCATGATGGAGCATTCTCTCCCATTGCAGTGGAAGCTCCTCAAGCGAAGGAAGCATGTCTTCTGTCTCTGCTGGGTGCTCCCAGAGAAGCAGCATGGCTTAGTGGATAGAGCATGGGCCTGGGAGTTAGAAGGTCATGGGTTCTAATTTTGACTCTGTCACTGGCCTATTTTGTGACCTTGGGGAAGTCACTTCACTTTTCCGGGCCTATGTGCCAAGCGCTGTTCTAAGGGCTGGGGTAGATACAAGGTAATGAGGTTGTCGCAGGTGGGGCTCACAGTCTTAATCCCCATTTTACAAATGAGGTAACTGAGGCACAGAGAAGTTAAGTGGCTTGCCCAAAGTCACACAGCTGACAAAATGGCTGAGGCAGGATTAGAACGCACAACCTCTGACTCCCAAGCCCGGGCTCTTTCCACTGAGTCACGCTTCTTATCATCACTTCACTTCTCTGTGCCTCAGTTACCTCATCTGTAAAATGGGGATTGAGACTGTGAGCCCCACGGGGGACAGGGACTGTGTTCAACCTGATTTGCTTGTATCCATCCGAGCACTTAGTAAAATTCCTGGCACATAGCGCTTAACAAATGCCGTAATAATAATCATAATTACTATTAAGTATGCCCCGAGCTGGGAGGGTCCTTTCAAGGTCAATTGATCAAGCCCCCCAACTCTGTTCAGGTGAGACCCTCCAGGCTCTGGAGCCCTGGGACTCAGTTCTTTGGTGGGATCAATGCCTCCTCAGTTCTGCCCCGCTGTGGTGGATACAAGCAAATAAGGTTGGACACAGTCTCTCTCCCACGGGAGGGCTCACATTCTCAATCCCCATTTTTCAGATGAGGTAACCGAGGCACAGAGAAGTAAAGTGACTTACCCAAGGTCACACAGCAGACAAGCCGAGATTAGAACCCATGACCTTGTGACTCCCAGGGTCGTGCGCTACGCCATGCTGCTCCTCTATGCGTACTGGGAAGCAGCGTGGCTCAGTGGAAAGAGCCTGGGCTTCGGAGTCAGAGGTCATGAGTTCGACTTCCGGCTCTGCCACTTGTCAGCTGTGTGACTGTGGGCGAGTCACTTCACTTCTCTGTGCCCCAGTTCCCTCATCTGTAAAATGGGGATTAACTGTGAGTCTCACGTGGGACAACCTCATTACCCTGTATCTACCCCAGCGCTTAGAACAGTGCTCTGCACATAGTAAGCGCTTAACAAATACCAACATTACTGTGTCACGGCCAGTGTCCGAGCCTCGTCTCTGCCCCGCGTTCTGGCCGCCGTGGCCAGTCACTACCGAGCCAGCTCTCAGGCGCTGGGCCCGACTGGAGAGGAGGGAAGATAACGGGGAGGCAGGGAAGGAGAGATGGGGAAAGAAGGTGCTTGCTTTCTGACCTCGGGCGATCAATTTATCTGCTGAAAGTCTCATAAAGATTCCGCAATCGCTTGTTAATGGTTATGACGGGAGACCTCTGCTTTTATGGCCGCGAGGCTCCGTGGGGCGGGGCCTGAGGAACGGGAGGGAGCCAGGGAGAAGGGGGACGGGAGAGAGGCTAGAGAGAGGTTTCCAGGATGAGACTCCTTACCCTCCCTCAGGCTCCTACCGACGGTCGGGAAGTTCTTCCTTGGATCTACCCCAGGTCTCCCCTACTGCAAGCTTAGCACACGTGCAAAATTTCAGACTCTGTGGACCCACTAAGATCTCTGTACAGGGCCCACAGAGGAGGGATAGAAGCGGGAGACGCCATGGTCCCGAGTTGCCAGGTCTTTTGGGGAGACAGAACACACACACACACACACACACACACACACACACACGCTTACTGCATCATCCATCCATTCATTCATTCAAGCCCGTCAAACGGCAGGGACTGTCTCTATCTGTTGCCGACTTGTTCATCCCAAGCGCTTAGTACAGTGCTCTGCACATAGTAAGCGCTCAATAAATACTATTGAATGAATGAATTTGTTAAGCACTTACTGTATGCAGAGCACTGTTCTAAGCGGTTGGGATAGTATAATACAACAATAAACAGTGACAATCCCCGCCCACAACGAGCTCACAGTCTGGAGTGGGGGGAGACAGACATCAATACAAATAAACAGACATCAATATAAATAAATAAAATTATAGATATATACATAAATGCTGTGGGGCAGGAAGCAGGGGATGAGCAAAGGGAGCAAGTCAGGGCAATCCAGAAGGGAGTGGGAGAGGAGGAAAAGTGGGGCTTAGTCTGGGAAGGTCTCTTAGAGGATTTGTGCCTTCAGTAAACTTACTCTCAAGAGGTCTTCCCTGGCTAAGCCCTCCTTTCCTCTTCTCCCACTCCCTTCTGCGTCATTCTGACTTGCTCCCTTTATTCTTCCCCTGCTCACAGCCCCACAGCACTTATGTCCATATAAGTAATTTATTTATTTATTCAGATTAATATCTGTCTCTCCCTGCAGACTGTAAACTTATTGTGGGCAGGGAATGTGTCTGTTTATTGTTATATAGTACTCTCCCAAATGCTTAATTCAGTGCTTTACACACAGTTAGCCCTCAGTAAGTATGATTGAATAATATAAATACATTATGATTTTGTACATAAGTGCTCTGGGAGGAAGAGGGGGTGAATAAAGGGTACAAATCCAAGTGCAAGACAGTGAATAGAGAAGTAGTAGGGGAAATGAGGATATACCTCTTGGAAGAGATGTAATTTTATTATTATTTACTATGTGATTAGTTATTTTGAGGGTGGGGAGAACGATAGATATGAAGGGGGAAGGAGTTTCAGGCCAGAGGCAGACTACAGGCGAGAGTTCGGCAGTGAGATAGACAAGATTTTGAGGTACAATGAGTAGATTGGCATTAGAGGAGCGAAGAGTGGGGGCTGGGTTACAGTAAGAAATCAGAGAGTTAAGATAGGAGGGGACAAGGTGATCTGGTGCTTAAAGCCAATGGTAAGGAGTTTCTGCTTGATGCAGAGGTGGATGGGCAACCCCTGGAGGTTCTTGTGGAGAGGGGAAACATGGTCTGACCTATGTTCGTAGAAAAATTATCCAGGCAGCAGAGTGAAGTATGGACTGAAATGGGGAGAGACAAGAGGCAGGGAGTTGACAGAGGAGGTTGATAGACTGAAAACTCATGGACAGGGAAAATGTCTGTTTACTGTTATATTATGCTTTCCCAAGAGCTTAGTACAGTGCTTTGCATGCAGTAAGCACTCAAAAAACAAGACTGTATCGCAGAATGAATTCAAGGCGGGATAGGATAAGTGTTTGAATCAATGTGGAGGCAGTTTGGATGAAGAGGAAAGGGCAGATTTTAGCAATGTTGTGAAGGTTGAACTGACGTTTGATGACAGATTGAATGTGTGGGTTGAAAGAGAAATATGATTTGAGGATAATGCCAAGGTTACAGGCTTGCAAGACAGGATGGTGGTGCTGTCTACAGTAATGGGAAAGTCAGGGGAAGAGCAGGGTTTTGGTAGGAAGATAAGGAATTCTGTTTTGGCCATGTTAAGTTTAAGGTGTCAGTGGGGCATCCAAGTAATGATATCCTGAATAGTAATAATAATTTGGTATTTCTTCACTGCTTACTATGTACCAGGCACTGTTCAAAGCTCAGGGGTGAATTCAAACAATTCAGGTTGGACACCGCCCCTGTCCCTGGTGGGGTTCACAGTCTCAATCCTCCTTTTACAGATGAGGTAACTGAGACACAGAGAAGTGAAGTGACTTGCCCAGGGACACATAGACAAGTGGTAGAGCTCGTATTAGAACCCCTAACCTTCTGACTCCCAGGCCCGCGCTCTATCCACTATGCCATGCTGAAGGCAAGAGGAAATATGAAACTAGATTTGGGTACTATCTGCTTAGAGATGGTAGATGAGGCCAAGGAAGTGAATGAGTTCTCCAAGGGAGTGGGTGTAAATGGAGAATAGAAGGGGAGCAAGGAGGAGCCTACAAAACAGACTGCGAATGAGCGGCCAAAGAGATAGGAGGAGAACCAGGAGAGGGCCATGTCAATGAAGCCAAGGTTGGGTAATATTTCTAGGAGAAAAGAGTGGTTGACCGTGACAAAGACATCTTATAGGTCAAGGAGGGTGAGAATGGAGTAGAGGCCATTGGATTTGGCAAGAAGGAGTTTACTTTTGGTGACATTTGAGAGGGGAAGTTGTAGTGGAGTGAAAGAGGGCAAAAGCCAGATTCTGAGGTCAAGGAGAGAACTGGAAGAGAAGTGGGTGGGGCGAGTGTAAACAACTCACTAAAGAAATTTGGAGAGGAATGGTAAGCAGGAGGTGGGGCAATAACTGGAGGGAGTGGTGGTGTCAAGGGAGGGGTTTTTTTGGACAAGGATACCGGATACATAGGGGATGTTTGCAAGCAGTGTGGAAGAAGCCATTTTAAAGTGAACAGTCAGGGACGGAAAAAAGGGGGGCAAGTATTTTGATAAGGTGTGAAGAGAGGGGGTCGGAGGCACACGTTGAGGGGCTGGATTTTGAGAGGATACAGAGATCAGATACCAGACATATCAGACAACACAGACACGGGGACGGAGAGCAGCGCTGGGAGGGGCGCATGAGGGAAGGAACGACCCGATCGAGGGGAAGGAAGTATGGAAAGCTTCTTGGAGGAGGTGGGTCTCAGTAGCATGTAGCAGGAGTGGAAGCGCTTAGTACAGTGCTTTGCACACAGTAAGCGATCAATAAATACGATTGGGTGAAAGGGCGTGGTCTGGGTAAGAAGAGAAGGGTGGGCAGGTCAGGCGGGGAGAAGGGCTCACAGTCATAAGATCCCTATGTGAGCCGGATAGGGAAAGATGGAAGGAAGGCTCTCCTTTTCTTCATCCTCCTCTTCCTCCTCCTCCTCCTCGCCCTCCTGCCTCCCCTAACGAACAGTTAGAGAAGCAGCGTGGTCTAGTGGAAGGAGCATGGGCTTGGGAGTCAGAAGTCCTGGGTTCTAATCCCAGATCCACCACTTGTCAGCTGTGTGACTTTGGGCAAGTCACTTAACATCTCTGTGCCTCAGTTACCTCATCTGTAAAATGGGGATTAAGACTGTGAGCCCCACGTGGGACAACCTAATAACCTTGTATCTACCCCAGTGCTTGACACATAGTAAGCACTGAAAAAATACCATTTTTATTATTATTATTATTATCTTGGACGAGGGTCGTGGGTATCGCAGGCGGAGAGCTCCAGGCCAGTCCCCGCTTTGGGCATCGCCCGCCAGGGCAGGGAAAGACGCATAAACACATCAGCAATTATCCCCCGGCCTGATGGCTTAAATATCACCCAGGAGTTTTCAATTATCTTCTATTAATGTACGAGCTCCGGGTCTTTCATCAAACTCGGGGTGGCGGGCGATGCCGGGGAGAGGCGCGGGCCCGGCCGGCTGGAGCGGGGCGGAGCGCATATTTCAGCGTTAAGGCCCCTTATGCTTCTCGGAGGCATGAAAGATGCTTCAAATAAACCGAGCCGTGAGGGCTGGCGGCGGACCCGGTACTTCATCTCGTCAGTTCTAATTAAAGCTCAGGGAAGAAGGAGACGGGAGGGGTCTCGGGACGAGCGACGGCAGGAGGGGTGTCAGAGGGGCAGTCCTACCCCGAATACCCCTCCCCGCATGGCCCCCATGGACCACCCCCCTTGGAGGACCCCTCCACAGCATCCCTCCGTGGAGACATCCCAATAGCCCTTCAATGGGCCACTCTCCTCTATATCCCTCTGCAGGGAAACCCCAATATCCTCCAATCAATCCGGGGTATTTATTAAGCCCTTACTTTGTGCAGAGCAGTGTACTAAGTGATCGAGAGAGTGCAATACGACACGATCACTTCCCATAAAGAGCTTCCAGTCTAGAGGTAAAATATACATCATTCTCTCAATAACCCTCCGCAGGGGCACCTTCAATATAGTCCTCAGTGGGGCCACTCCATAGTCCTCCACCGGGGAATCTCTCTATCCCTTCACGGAAAGACTCCCACAGCAGATCGGTGGGATGAAGGGAAATTGCACGGAGGGATCTGGGCCTGAAGATATAAAGGAAAAGAAGTCAGACCCCGCAAGGAGAGAAATCGGGGTATTTTCCCTCTCACCTGCAAACTAAAGTAAAACTTCCTATAAATAAGTACTGACTATTTGGGAGGATCAAGTTTGGTCCTCCTCCTTGTCTTCCATCCCCCTCTGCCTCTAGGATTCTCGGGTGAAACCCCCCTTCCTACCCCAGACGGCCCTGGACATTGCCCAGAGTGGGGAGGCGGAGAGAAAACTGGAACTCATTCATTCGTTCATTGTATCATATTTATTGAGTACTTACTGGGTTCAGAGCGCTATACTAAACGCTGGGGAAAGTACCCTACAATAATAAACAGACACATTCTCTGCCCCCAGTTAACTTACAGTCTGGGGAGGGAGGCTAGACATTAATATAAATAAATAAATTACAGATATGTGCATAAGTGCTGTGGGGACCTCGCATCCAGTCCCCTTCCTGTCCCACTAGCTCGTTTGTGCCTACTTTGTGTGGGAGAGGGGACAGGAGGGCTCCAGTGATGGATGAAATCCTGGGAATTTGGGAAAAGAAAGTGGGGAGAAGGTAAGGTTCCTGTGAGGGGAAGCCTGAGTGTCATGGAACAAATCCCTGAGGGAAAAGGATTCGTCTTCAAAAAGAAACGCAGACTACGTAGCAGGAGGGAAGGAGGCTAGAACTCAGGAAAAACTATTCAAAGAGGAGCGGGCTGGAAGAAAGCGATAGAACTGATGCTCCCTGTGGAGGCAGGGGCCTGGACAACTTGACCCCTCCTTCCCTCATTGTTTGATGTCCCGAGCTACGGTAGAAATAAAAATAAATAAATTATGCCTATGTACTTGAGTGCTGTGGGGAGGATGGAGGGGTGAATAAAGGATATAATTCGAAGTTCAAGAGCGACGTAGAAGGGAGTGGGAGAAGAGGAAATGAGATCTTAATCTGGGAAGATCTCTTAAAGGAGATGTTTTCCTCGTCTGGGGAGAGATGATTCCGGTTATTCGAGTCTGTTACCCATCTGCTTCCCAGGGTCTCCCCGTCCCGGGACTCTGAGCCCAAGTGCTTTTGTGGGTTTCGCTCGCCTAGGACCCTATTTTTAGCCGATGGAAGAGTAGTCGCTTCACTTCTTTGTGTCTCAGTAAAATGGGGATGAAGATTGTGAGACCCATCTGGGACAAGGACTGTATAATAATAATAATGTTGGTATTTGTTAAGCGCTCACTATGTGCAGAGCACTGTTCTAAGCGCTGGGGTAGATACAGGGGGATCAGGTTGTCCCACGTGGGGCTCACAGTTTTAATCCCCATTTTACAGATGAGAGAACTGAGGCACAGAGTAGTTAAGTGACTTGCCCAAAGTCACACAGCTGGCAAGCAACTTGATTGGTTAGTATCTATCCCAGCGCTTAGTACAGAGCCTGGCACATAGTAGAAGCAGCGTGCCTTACTGGATAGAGCACGGGTATGGGAGTGAGAAGGATCTGGGCTCTAATCCTACCTCTGCCACTTATCTGCTGTGTGACCTTGGCAAGTGACTTCACTTCTCTGGGCTTCAGTTCTCTCATCTGTAAAACCGGAATGAAGACTGTGAGCCCCACGTGGAACATGTTGGACTGTGTGCCACCTGATTAACTTGTATCTACCCCAGCTCTCATTACAGTGTCTGGCACATAGTAAGCGCTTAACGAATACCACAATGGTTATTATTATTATTATAAGTAAGCGCTTAAAAAACAGTTTTAAAAAATAAGATTCGTGCTCTAAGGAGCTTTGAGATCGTGGCTCAGTGGAAAGAGCACAGGCTTGGGAGTCAGAAGTAGTGAGTTCTAAATCCGGCTCCGCCAGTTATCTGCTGGGTGACTTTGGGCAAGTCACTTAACTTCTCTTTGACTCAGTTACCTCCTCTGTAAAATGGGGATTAAGACTGTGATCCCCACGTGGGACAACCTGATTACCCCAGCGCTTAGAAAAGTGCTTGGCACATAGTAAGCGCTTAACAAATACCATCATTGTTATTATTATTATTATGAACTCAATTATTATGAGTGGTATGGCCCCGGGAAAAAGGAGTCAGTTCGTCTCCACCCCTCCGTTTCCGAGCAGCTCTGTCTCGAAGCTGTTCCCACCGAAGGCGAGAGCGTCTGTCCCCGCCCCTCTCCCGGGTCTATCCTCCATCCGTCCGGCTGCAGTTAGCCTCCCCTCCCCTGCTCCGTCTTCGGAGAAGGACAGAGAGTACCCCTCCCCATCCAGCCGTTCCTGCCCTGGACTTCCTGGCATGGAAATACTCTAGATTTGGAGAATGCGCAGCGCGAATCGCAGCCCACCCGCGACAGAGCACGATAGCAGCTGTGTTTATTAAGGCGAGATGGGGTTAGGGTATGAGTGTTGAGGGCGGGACGGACTGACAGACCCCAGGGGTTCCAGGGGTTCTAACTGAGCAACACACGCCGTTTCCCCTAATCCCCTGATGTTTCTCCATCACTACTGCGCTCTCCGGCTCCGAGGCGCCTCTCCACCGTGCTCTTCTCCGACTCGACATCCGTCTCCCCCCACGCCTTGTCAGATGGGCTGGTGGAGAGGGATTACAAACTGGAGGGGGCTCGGGTCGGGGGGAGGGGGAGGTCAGACCCCACCCACTCCCCCCCGCCTGACACAAGCATCAAAGCCCCGAGCCCCGGGCGCTGAGGGTCCGTCTGAAAGCGGCTCAAGCACACTTGGCTCGGATCATAACATGTTTCCAAGCGGCGGCGGCAGGCTCGTCGGGGTCATCACGAGGGCCGCCCGGAGAGAAACATTGGAGACCGTTTCCCCGCTGCCCGAGGTCTTTCAGGAGCTGTTCGGGAGGCCCCCCCGGAGGCAGGGGGAATCCTTCGCCTCCTGCTTCGGACGGCCCGCTTGATGCCATCTGGAAGGGACAGAAAGACGCGAGGGCTAAATCAGAGGAGGAAGACAGATAATAATGGCATTTTTATTAAGCGCTTACTATGTGACAGGCACCGTACTAAGCGCTGGGGTGGATACAAGCAAATTGGGTTGGACATAGTCCCTATCCTACGTGGGGGTCACAATCTCAATCACCAGTTTACAGATGCGGTAACTGAGGCACAGAAAAGTGAAGTGACTTGCCCAAGATCACTCAGCAGGCAAGTGATGGAGCAGGGATTAGAAATCATGACCTTCTGACTCCCAGGCCCGAGCTCTAACCATTACACCACGCTGCTTCTCAAGTTAAGAGAGAAGTTAAATGACTTCTCCAAGGTCACACAGCAGACATGTTAGCGAAACTGAGTTTAGAACCCATGTCCTTCTGACTCCCAGGCCCATGATCTATCCACTGTGCCATAAAATAGGCAGACCCTGGCGTCAGGGGATGGGGCGGGGCGGGGGGGTGGGCAGAAAGGGGGAAGTTGGGGAGGGGGTCCCCTGGCCTAGAAGCAGCGTGGCTCAGTGGACAGAGCACGAGCCTGGGAATCAGAAGGAGCTGGGTTCTAATCCTGGCTCCGCAGTTTGTCTGCTGTGTGACCTTGGGGAGTCACTTAACTTCTTTGTGACTCAGTTACCTGATCTGTAAAATGGGGATTAAGAGTGTGAGCTCCACGTGGGGCAGGAACTGTGTCTAACCTGATTAACTTGTATGTACCCCACCGTTTAG
Organism: Ornithorhynchus anatinus; assembly: GCF_004115215.2. Lineage (NCBI taxonomy): Eukaryota > Metazoa > Chordata > Mammalia > Monotremata > Ornithorhynchidae > Ornithorhynchus > Ornithorhynchus anatinus. Next base: position 57,772,332 of record NC_041737.1, on the reverse strand, counting down.
AACAGTGCTTGGCACACAGTAAGCGTTTAACAAGTATTATTATTATTATTTCGCCATAGGCAGCCCAACAGAGAAGGGAAAAGCTGGTTGATGAAGCAGCAGGAGGGATGGAGGTGAGCAACAGAGAGAATTTAAGGCAGTGGACCGTCAGAGGTGTGTGCTGGGAGAGATGGAGACCTAAGGCAGGGGAACCGGTTTTTTTTGGTTGTATGTTAAGCACTTGCTGTGTGCCAAGCACTGTTCTAAGCCCTAGGGTAGATACAAGATTGTCAGGTTGGACACAGTCCCTGTCCCGCATGGGGTTCACTGTTTAGGTAGGAGGGAGAGGATTGAATCCCCATTTTACAAATGAGGAAACTGAAGTGCAGAGAAGTTAAATGACTCGTCCAAGGTCACACAGCAGAAAAGTGGCAGAGCCGAAATAAGGACCCAGGTCCTCTGATTTCCAGGTGGTGTTCTTTCCACTAGGCCACATTACTTCTCTGGCCGGTCTGAGCGGCTCTGAGACTTCTGCGAGGATTTGAATTGTCCCCGGCGAGATGGTCACTTTCCACTTCCTCTTCCCCAGGACCCACCTCCGGTTTCCGAGATGTCCTGGAGGGTCCCCGGACTTAGCCAGACCTCAGGGTTTTCACTTCCAAGCCTTCTGGGGGTCGCTCTGGCCCCTCTTCCCCGCCCTTCCTCATCTTGGGTCTACTCCCAAAGGTCCCTGGGTCGGCTCGACTCAGATATTTCCATCTCCCCAGTGGTTTCCTGTCCCTTGCTGACAATAACAATAATAATAATAACGGTATTTGTTAAGCGCTTACTGTGTGCCAAGCATTGTTCTAAGGGCTGGGGGAAATACAAGATAATCAGGTTGTCCCAGGTGGGGCTCACAATCTTAATCCCCATTTTACAGATGAGGTAACTGAGGCACAGAGAAGTGAAGTGACTTACCCAAAGTCATACAGTTGACAAATGGCGGAGACGGGATTAGAACCCACGACCTCTGACTCCCAGACTCGTGCTCTTTCCACTAGGCCACGCTGCTTCTCATCCCCACTTTTGTCCAACTCCCCCTCTTCCAATCTCCGCCCCCCTCCGCCCCCGGTCCGATATGATGTCCCCCCAACCCCTCCCCACCAGCTGTGATCTTGCTCTCCCCTCCCCCCCCCCCCGCCCAGATGTAGTTCAATCTTTTCCTCTCCCTCCCCCATCCCCCCAGCAGCTGGGGTCCAATTTCCCTCCCACCTCGGCTCGATTCCGCCTCTCCTTCCCCCCCGGGACGTCCCTCCTCCAGATTTGACCGAGGCCGGAAGACCCCGGGGAGAGGCCGGGTCCCCCCCGCGGGTGCGACCGGGGCGGGTTTCGGGGCGGAGGGCGGTCCGGGCCGCGCCACTCGGGGTCGTTGATGGATGTTCCGGTGACAGTAATGGCCCGATGAGGGTCCCGAGGGGTCCTCGCCGCCGCCGCCGCCCCCAGAGGGGCGGAGAGTGGGAGACCGGAGCCCGGGGCGGGGGCGACTTAGAGCCCCACGGGGAAGGGGCGTATTGGCCTTGGGCTATGCAGATTACTGTGGCTGTGGGGACGCTCCACAAAGCCTAGAAAATGAAGAGGGTCCGCAGGGGGTGGAGACACAGGAGAGCTAGTTTTTAGGAGCCCCCCGCCCCCACCCCACCCTTCCCCCGACCCGAAGCCCTCCTCCAAAACTCCGCGTCTGCTGAGGAACTTCCTCTGCTCCTCCTTGGTCGTGCTCTGTGACCTAAACTGGATCACTTAATGTCTCTGGGCTCTCGGTCGGTCCGGACATCTATTTTTTAAGGAACATCTCCTGCTTGTGGGACCTGTACTTCTCCCCGCACGGCTCCCTCCTCCCACTTCAGTGGGTTCAGTGGCTAAATTTTTGTTTTGTTAAACGCTTACTATGTGCCAGACAGTGTACTAAGCGCTACGGTAGATATAAAGTTGTCAGGTTGGACACAGTCCCTGCCCCGCATGGGGCTCCCCATTTTACAGAGGAGATAAAACTGAGGCTCAGAGTGTTAAGTGATTTGCCCAAGGTCACACAGCAAACAAGTGCCAGAGGCGGAATTAGAACCCATGTCCTTCTGACTCCCAGGCCCGTGCCCTACCCCCTAGGTCATGCCGTTTCTTCAAATGGGTTCAACGTGTTAGTTCGTTTAAGGGGTCTGGGGTCTTCTCACTTCCCTGTACTCGAGAGAGTCCTTAGGGGCTCCGCATCCGCCCATGCCCCATTTCCAGATCTGTCGGTCCTCGGGGCCTTTGACGCCCCCCGCAGTTTTCTGTCTAAGTGCCCGGGACGGCCTCTTGTTTGCGGGAGGACGGAGGTCGCGGGAGTGGGGCTGTGTGTCGGGGACTCCAACTCAGAGCCCATCCGAACTGCTTAGAGTTTAGGATCCAGAAACCCCGGAAATCCTTGGATTCTCTTCTCAGCGGTTCACTTTCCACGCCCCTTCCCAATCCTCTCCTCTGGCCCCTTTCCTGCCCCATCCCATCCGACTGCTACCGCCCCACTCCTCTTGGGGAAAACGGTCAGTTCCGAGCAGGAGAGGACCGTGACCCCCCAAGATGGTCCAGAAGACCCATCCACCCCTGAATGGTCCTCGATTATCCCCCAGGGTCTAGGGACAAGATGGAAGAGGGGCAGACACAGCGGATGTCGGGGGGAGGGGATGGAGGAGGCTCCCGAACTCTCTGCCGCCCTCCCCCACACCCAGGACGCCCCCCTCCCTTTGACCTTTCTCTGCCACTGGAGGCCAAATTGAGTTATCCGGGAGTTTTGATTTAATTCCCGAAATGGAGTCGTAATTCGCTTAGTGGGGACCTTTTCTCGAAGTCGGGGGGCGGAGGAAGAGGGCAGGAGCCAGTGGTTCTGGGGAGCCTGGCGGCCCCTCCCCATGTCTCCCGGGGGTCCCGGAGCCGGAGGTCGCAGGCCTAAAGGATCCCGGGCCTCGCCTCCCCCCTCGGGCGGGGCAGTGACGAACCTGCCCAGGAAGGGCCAAGTTATGTCCGGAGGAAGAGGTTGGTGAGGGTAAGGTGACTCAGGGCCAGGAGGAGCCATCAGAGGTCATTAGGTCCCGCACCCTGCCTCCGGGCTAGCAAACAGTGGTTGGAGGGGAGAGAATCTCCGATTTTTCCTAGTCCCCTTGGCTCCCAAGGCCTTTGCCCTTCCTTCAAGCAGCTTGGAGTCTACTCGGGATCAGTGGGACTCCAAAGAAATCCCGGTCTGCTCTGGCCAGATCTTGGTACCCCCCAAGAGCATTCTCCTTTGCGGCGATTCCACCGGTTATTTAAATCACAGATTGCTGGGGGTCCCCGACCCGACCCCGGAGGTCACGGCGGGCAACCCCCTGCCTCGGAGTCGGGTTGACTCTCCCGCTGTCCCTCGCCGACCCCTTCCACCTCTGCCTCCACCCAGGCCGGGCAAGAGGGGGGGTCCGGGTCCGGTGGCGTTAACCCGTTCCCTGCCAGCCCGGGCAAGCGGGCCGGGGGTGGGGGGGAGTGGGGGGCGGGAGGGGGAGGGAGCGACGGCGGGGTCTGCGCTCCCTTTGTGAGCAGCCGCGCCGAGAGCGCTCCCAGCCCTGAATACTAAGGGGCCGAGAGAAAAGGGCCGGGGCGGGGGTGGCGTGATGTGTTAGCGGCGCGGTGATTAATGGGGGTGAGCGGAGGGTGAGTCTCGGGTCTGCGATCCGCGGGGCCGGCGCGGCGCGGCTCCGGGAACAACGGGGCCCTGTTTCCCCGGGGAAACCGGGGGGCGGCCCTGCCTCCGAGGGGTCCCAAGGTCACTGAAGAGCCCCCCGGAACGGTAAAAATACTGAAAAACGGGGCTCCACCTGCCCCGGCCTGTAGGGGAGGAGCTGCGACTCGGGCAACGATATGGGACGCTCTCTTATTCATAATAATTATAACCGTGGTCTTTGTTAAGCGCTTACTATATGCCAGGCCCCGTACTAAGCGCTGAGGTGGAAACGAGTAAATCGGGTTGTTCGCAATCCCCGTCCGCATGCGCCGTACAATCTTTATCCCCATTTTACAGTTGGGGGAACTGAGGCACAGAGAAGTGAATTGATTTGCCAGGGTCACACAGCAGACGTGGCGGGGCCGGGAATAGAATCCATGACCTTCTGACTCCCAGGCCTGTGCTCTAACCATTCTCCGACCACTGTCCCCAGATCCCGAACACCGTCACCCTCCGGGACAGGTGGCTTCTATTCTGGAGTTAAGATTCCCCGAGGCGAATACCGAAGATCTTCTCTCTGACACCTGTTCCCGGGTCGAACTCCGTCCAGCCAGGAAGTTCTTCCTGAAGTCTGACCCAAGAGGCCTTCCCCGATTGAGCCCTCATTTCCTCCTCTCCCTCTCCCTTCTGCGTTGTCCTTGCACTTGATTTGTTTTGTCAGCCCCACGGCACTTAGGTATATGTCCGTAATGTATTTATTTATATTCACGTCTGTCTCCCTCTCTAAATTGTAAGCTCCTTGTGGGCAGGGAACATGTCTACCAATTCTGTTTTACTGTACTCTCTCAAGGACTTAGTAGAGTGTTCTGCTCACAATTAAGGCTCAGTAAATGCGATTGATTGATTGATGGATAACCCAGATCTCTCCTGTTGCATCTCCAGGACTCAAGAGGGAGTTACCCCCTGATGTGTTGAAACTGGTTCCCTGTCACTCCCGGAGTCTGCCTGGCCCTCCAATGGTCCTTCTCTCAGTCTACTTTTCCTTCATCTCTATCTCTGTCTCTATCTCCCTGTCCCCATCTCAGCCTGTCTCCACCCCCCACCTCGGTCTGGAGAGGGGGTTGGCCCGGCGAATAGATGGAAGGCGCTGGGTTTTTTTTTTGGGGGGGGGGGTGTCTGTAAGGCTGGGAGGAATTTAGGCTGGAAATGACCTAATAGCACAGAAGCAATTTTCTCAACCGCTAGACCCTTACAGATGTGCAACAACTGGTAGGTCCCCAGCCCCCACCGCTGGGTGAACCTTGAAGTCTGGGATCTGGTGGGGAAGGGGAGGAGGATGGGGGGCTTCGGTTGGGGCTGAGAGGAGGCGGCTAGGAGATATCAGAGCCAGCTGGGAGCTTCCCTAGAGTCTGATTGTGGGTGGACGGTGGGGAGAGGAGAGAGCTGGGGTCTCCGGGGACACATCACCTCTTAGCCCAGGAGCCTGGGTGCCTGGGTGTCAGGCCCAGTACTCTACGTAACATGCTGTGTGACCTTGGATGAGTTACTTGCTCTTTCTGGGCCTTTCTGTCGCCACCCCGGGATGCAAAACCCTCTCTCTCCCCCTTCCTCCCTCTGGGAAGTGCCTGGAAATCGTCAGCACCGGAGGAGGGGTTTTCCTGGCTGGCCTGTGCTCCAGAATCCCAGAGGGGGAAATCCAACCGTGTGAACCCCGCTTCGGAGTAAGGCTTGCCTAAAGTGAAATGGTGGACTGGGGGGGAGGAGGGAAAGAAAGCAGAGGAGACCAGAGAAAAGGGGTGGTAGACGTAGTTTGTCATTTGATTGGACACATCCACCCCCCACCCAAAAAAAACCCCAACAGCTTCCAATCTCCCAAAATGATCGAGCACTTCTATTCACCTGGGCCTAAACATGACTCACTCATGGCAAAGAGACAGAGGCCTGTTTTCAGCCTAATGGAGATGGGTGTGGGGCATGTGTTTCCCCATGTTTGCTTTTTTCTCCCCTTTTTTAAAAAAATGCTATTGTTAAGCACTAATTATGTGCGAGACCCTGTACTAAGTATTAGGATAGATACACTTTAATCAGATTGGACACAGTCTCTGTTCCACATGGGGCTCACAGTCTTAATCCCCATTTTACAGATGAGGTACCTGAGGCAGAGAGAAGTGAGGCAACTTGCACCAGGTCCCACAACAAACAAGTGACAGAGTCAGGATTAGAATCCAGGATCTCTGACCCCCAGGCCCATGCTCTATCCACTGGGCCACATTGCATCTCCCTCTGGAATTTGAGAGGCTAGCATACATATGTGTGTATCTGCAGAGACACAATAAACTGCCTGCCCCTCACCCGTCAAGGATGTGGTCAGGGGACAGATGGAGAGAGGGGGCTCTCCTCTTCTTAAAGATCTTCCAGGAGGCTAACACTTCCTTGTACCTTCATCATGAGGGGACCACCTTCCACTGATCAATAAGGGTCTTCCTGAAGTCTTACCTCCATCCCTTTTACTGTGGCTTCAGTCCATTTGGTTCTGGCCTTTGGGAAGGGGTGGAGGGTGGAGAGTGGGTTTTCCAGGGCCCTTCTGTCCCAGATCCCATTTCTTGCCTCCACAGGCTGAGATTGTGTCTTCACTGCCCTTCACAATGGGGAAATGACTAATTACCTAGTCAACTTGTCCCAGGTAGGCAGCCTGATTGGATTATTTAGAGTAAAAAAAAATTCACCTCGGCATCAGTTATCTTGGATACGTCGAGCAAAAGTGATCTGGGACTTGAAATTACTGGATAATTGAGGCCACAATGCATTTGTACATAAATTATCCAGATAATTTAGGCATGTAGCAAAGGCGGCCATTGAGGTCCTAATCATCTCGTTTGGTCGTTTCCCAGACTCTGATTAACCAGTTACTATGTAGACCATGGGCTCAACATGAGCATAGGTCTATACAACTAAATATAATAATAATAATAATGATGGCATTTGTTAAGTGCTTACTATGTGCCAAGCACTGTTCTAAGCACTGGGGGGGGTACAAGGTAATCAGGTTGTCCCACATGGGGCTCACAGACGTAATCCCCATTTTACAGAGGCACAGAGAAGTTAAGTGACTTTCCCAAAGTCACACAGCTGACACAGCGGAGCCGGAATTAGAATCCAAGACCTCTGACTACGAAGCTCATGCTCTTTCCACTGAGCCATGCTGCTTCTCATATCTGGATAATATCCGGATAATTCAACTCCGCCCCCATCTCCCTTGTTCTTTGGGCTGAAATAAACCCTCTGCTTGAACTGTCCGGAACATCGATGTCTCAGTGAGTCTTGCAGGAGCTGAGTTATCCAGATAATTTGCAGCCTTTGCCTCTGCCTGTGTCTTCACCAGTAAAGAGGAAGAGAGGGAATTAACAGATCCCACACTGGAGCCTAGAAGTGTCTTCAGTGGAAAAGAGAAAGGGAAATTGGGAACTTTGGGGGTCGATCGGACAAGAGAGGGGCTGAAACTCCCCCTCCTCTCCTTCCCACTCACCTCCTCATTTCCCTGTTTTGGTCTTCCCTTTGCAGTTGTCTATACACTGGGATCTGCTCTCCATAAGCCTTTTGATATTCACTCCTCCCCCAGACCCACAGCAATTACGTACACATCCATCTGTGATTTATATTAATGTCTGCCTCCCCCGTCTAGTCTGTAAACTCCTTGTGGGCAGGGATTGTCTATACCTACTCTTTTGAATTGTATTCTCCCAAGAACTATACTTATGCCTCTGTTATACGGTGCTCTGCACAGAGTAAGTGTTCAATAAACAATATTGATTAACTGATTGATTTATTTTTGGCTCCAGATCTTCCCGTACCCCTGAATTTACCTAACCTTCCTTCTGTATCAATCAACCATACTTAAAAAGCGCTTACTATGTACAGAGCACTGTTATAATAGAGTTGGTAGACATGATCCCTGCCCAGAAGGAATTTATACTCTAATAGGGGACGATAGACATTAACATAATTTATAGCTAGGGGAAGCAATTAAGTATAAAGTGGGGTACAAAGATGCTATGGGGGACCCCTCTTGGTATGAAATCTACTAGGGGATCCTCATAGCCCCAGACTCTCTCTGGATTCCCCTGACTCTGTTTCCACAGGCCTCTCATTTGGATATGCATCAGTTTTTATTCATCCCTCCTTCAGTCCCTCAGCACTTATGTCCATATCTGTAATATATTTATTTATATCAATGTCTCCTGCTCTAGACTGTAGACTCGTTGTGGACAGGGAACGTCTGCCAACTCTGGTATACTGTACTCTCCTAAACGCTTAGTACAGAGCTTTCCACATAGTAAGCACTCAATAAATACGATTGATTGATTATTTGATTTCTGTGTCTCTGAATCTCTGTCTCTCTTTCTCAGTGCTTGCCTGTCTCTGGATCTCAATCCCCTCTCTGGGTCTCCCGGAGTAGTGAAAAGAGTACGGGCCTGGAAGTCAGGAGGTGGTGGGCTCTAATTCCAGATCCACCGCTTGTCTGATGGGTGACCTTTGGCAAGTCATTTCACTTCCTCTGTGCTTCAGTTACCTCATCTGTAAAATGGGGGTCGAGACTGGGCGCCCCATGTGGAAAAGGTACTGTGTCCAGCCCGATTTGCTTGTATCCACCCCAGCACTTAGTACAGTGCCTGGCACACAATAAGCACTTAACAAATACCACAACTATTATAATAATTATTATTAGAAGATCTTTGGTGCCGGAGTCTATGGCCTTAGCCGGGGTGGGGTGGGGTTGGTAGGGGCTCAGTCAAATCCAGAATGGTCCCCACGACCAGTGCAACCCCAAATTCCTCTAGGGTGAGGTCCTTGGCTTCTGGTATCCCAGCGAACAGGGCATGGGGAGGAGGGGGAGGAGGCCGACCCGAACCCAGAACCCCTTCGTCCTCCCCCTGCTTTGTCATCAGCCCCGGCTAAGGGGTGTGTGTGGGTGTGTGTGTGTGGGGGGGAGGATCCCTTTCCGGTTGAGGTGACGCTGGCTTTTTCTCATTTGCATCCTATTTGCATGACGGCCTGAATCTCCTTCCCCTCCGGATTTAGGAGGAGGACCTTTCCTGACCGGGAGCCATCTAGTCTCCCAAACCTCGCCGGTCCCACCCCCTCTAATCCGCGTGAAGCGACCCTGGGAGGGGAGAAGAAGGTCATTGACACCCGGGACATGTCCAGCTGGCGGATGGTCACGCAGCCCCCCACCCCGTGCCCCAGCTGCTCCTGGAAGAGCCCAAGATCCACGCCCCTCCCTCGGTTTTCCCCATCCGGATCATGGAAGCGCTTAGTACGGTGCTCTGCACATAGTAAGCGCTCAATAAATACTATTGAATGAATGGAGGCGTCAATGGCTCCTCCCCTTCCCATCTTCTCTCCCCCATCTCCACCAGGGGAGGGTGACTTTTGGCGTTTCAAGGGGGCGGGCGGGGTGAGGGGATGAAGATCCCAGATAACCGCTTTCCCCCCTCCCTCCACCCCCTATATAGGCCCCCGACTTTTCTCAATCGCTGCATTAAAATCCCGTTGAGAGAGACCTGCAATCCCCCCGCCCCCTCCCTTCCTCTGAGATCAGTCTGACTCAGTGTGAGGAGGGGAGGGGGCTGGGAGGGGAGGGGGCACCTGTCTGTTCCCGTCTCACTTTCCCCCCTCCCCCGCCTCCCCACACACCGCCCCGCCACCAAAAAAGAAAAAAAAAATCGATTTGGGTTGCATCCCGTGCGCCCGTTCCTTTCGGCTCTGGAGGAGAGGAGGGATTTCCAATAGCCGCCCTTGTCGGCGGAGGAGGCCATTTTCCAGCTTTGAGCGGCAGCGCCATCCTCGTGAACTCTTGGTGAACCAGGACCGAGGACATAAATCATCGGGATACAAAGGCGGGAGCTGCAGGAGCCCGCAGCCTCCTCGTACCTTTCACGGTTCCCGGGCCCGACAGGCCGCCCGCCCCAGCGAAACTTCACAGCGTCTCTGCTGTCCGTCTCCCCCCCGGCGCCCCCCACCAGCCCCCAGGCAAAGGAGAAAGCGACGCCGGTTTCCCCTGAGCTCTATCTCTACGCCCCCCCGCCACCTCCCGGACCCTCCCCCCTCCCCGCGCCCCCTGGCCCGCATACTAGTTAATAATAATGATGATGATGGTATTTGTTAAGCGCTTACTATGTTCTAAGCGCTGGGGTAGATACAAGCACTTGTCCCACGTGGGGCTCACGGTCTTAATCTCCGTTTTACAGATGAGGTCACCGAGGCCCAGAGAAGTTAAACGACTTGCCCAAGGTCACATAGCAGACAAGTGGAGGGGCCGGGATTAGAACCCACGACCTCTGACTCCCAAAATCGTGCTCTTCTCTGAGCCTCACCTCAACAGCCCCCGGATAGCCCCCCACCCTCCCAGATCTTCACACTGTTTTCCTCTGAGCTTCATCTGTACGGCTTCCGGATAGCCCCCACCCCACCGGGCCCCCATAACCTACCTCTCTAAGATTCGTCTCTAAAACTCCTGTATCCTCTCCCGCACCCCGCATCCCTGAGCCGCAATCCGGTTTTCTCTAAGCCTCATCTCTACTGCCCCTGGATTCCCCTCTCCGCTTCCCCGAACCTGCATCTACACTCACATACCCCCGGAGTGGAGGATGAGGGAGGATAACCGAAGAGCCCGTGTATAATGAGACCGGATGGTCCCGGATCGTGAAGAAAAGGGATTGTTAAAATTTGGGACCTTGGGGACCTAGCAGAGAGGAGGGGAAAGGGAAGAAAATCAGAACGAATCTCCTCAGCTGATCCCTCCCTCTCTTCATCCTGTGTCCTCCCCTCTCCCCCTCGTCGACTCCTGGATCCTTTCCTCCCTCGGGATGGAGACCCGCTCACCCTCCTCCTCCTCCCACTCCTCCTCCTCCTTCTAATTAAAGTTCACCCGCTCCGCATCGCTCCCACCCCCACTCCCAACTCCCAACCCCTCCACGCCCCATCTCCTTGGGGAAAAAGGAAGATGAAGAAGAGGAGGAGGAGAGGAGGAGCGGAAAGGAGAAAGGGAAGGAGAAGGAGGAAGCAGGAGAGGAGGAAAAGGGAACGAAGGAGGGGGGAAGAGGAAGAGAGAGCGGTGGAATCCCTATCCTTCACCCCACTCCTGAGTCAGTCCTTCCACTCTAGAGCTCAGATGGCTAGATCCTCCCCCATGAGAGGGCTCAGCATTCCATCCATACAGATCAGGCCCGTGTGAACATGGGCTTGAAAAATAAAATGATCCACATAATTCAAGGAGTTTTGGGTTTGAGTGAATGGGGGTGGGGGGTAAGAGATGCAGAGCAAGTGATCACAGGAAGGAAAGTATCCCCAATTATGGGTATCCTACAGATCCCCAGGCCCCCAGACCCACAAACACCCAGACTCACAGACCCCAGACTCTCAGGTTCCCACAGATACACAAATACACAGACCCACAGACACCCATAATAATAATAGCATTTGTTAAGTGCTATGTGTCAAGCACTGTTCTAAGCACTGGCGTAGATACAAGGTAATCAGGTTGTCCCTCATGGAGCTCATAGTCTTAATCCCCATTTTACAGATGAGGTAACAGGCACAGAGAAGTTACGTGACTTGCTCAACATCACACAGATGACAAGTAGCAGAGCTGGGATTAGAACCCATGACCTCAGACCCCCAAGCCCGGGCTCTTGCCATTAAACCATGCTGTTTCAGAAGCACAAGGACTCCCAGACCCACAGACACCTAGACCCTTAGACACCCAAACCCAAAGACACCAAGACCTACAGGCACTCAGACTTGGAAGCCCCAGACCCAAGGACTTCAAGACCCTCAGACACCCAGACCTCTGGGCCTCAGTTCCCTCACCTGTAAGAAATGGGGATTCATTCATTCATTCATTCGTTCATTCATTCATTCATAGTATTAAACACTTACTGTGTGCAGAGCACTATACTAAGCGCTTGGTAAAGTACAATACAACAATAAACAGTGACATTCCTTGCCCACAACGAGCTCACAATCTAGAGACAAGCTCATAGTGTAGAGACTAAGACTGTGAGCCCCATGTGGGAAAGGGGTTGTCCAACCTACTTTGCTTGTATCCATCCCAGTGCTTAGTACAGTGGTTGGCACATAGTAAACACTTAACAAATATGATAATAATTATTATTATTACTACAGACACCAGACTTTAGAACTCCCAGTCTCACAGACACCCAGCCCTACAGACACCAGACCTTCGGACATCCACGCTCACAGATGCCCAGAGCTACAGTTGATGAATCTGATATGACAGAGGCTGAGATGGATTCTGTTGTTCATTCTCAGCGCCCTTTCCTTTAGAATTTAACTGTAAGTTAATACACACCGGAAACTGCCGCCAACATGCCTGTTAATGGGCTTAGGTATTAGCTGGTTCTAACGATGCATACAAATAGCCTTCGCCTCTCCATAGGTTTCCCTAAGATTTATGGACCATGGCCCAGCTACAGCTGTAAACAAGGGGGTGGGGGGAGAAAGAGGGAGAGAGGGGGAGAGAGAGAGAAAGAGAGAGAGTGTGGCATAGAGAGGAGAAAGAGCAGGGGGAGAGAGATGGAGGGAGGCCTCAATCTGTGTCTTCGGTGATAGGGGAGAGTGTGGATTTGGTCTTTAAGTTAGATTATTCTCTGTTATTTATTATTACAAGTCTTTCGTCTGCTCCACAGCCTGCAAAAGGCTGTGTGTGTGTTAATGTGCTGTACATGCAAGTGAGTATTTCCTCATGGGGGTGCCTTGTTGCCGGTGGGCAAGTGTGTGTGTGTATGTGTGTGTGTGCACGTGCGCTCGTGCATGTGTGTGTGTGTACTAGGTGAGTTATGTATTCAGGTCTCTGGATGTATGTATCTGGGTATGGGAGTTCTCAGTTGTGTGTTTGGGTCTGTGTAGGTTAATAGTAGACTGTGTGGGTCTTTGTATGTGTGTTTATATGGGTGTAGGAGTGAATGTATGCTTGGTTGGTCTGAACGCGCTTTTGTGTTTGTATGTGTCGGGTATTGTGGGAGTATTTGCTTGTATGCATTCCTGTGTATTTGTATGTGTGCTTATCTGTGGGTGTTAAGATATTTATGTATTTTGGGATGTTTGTGTCTTTGTGTAGGTGCACATTTATATGTTATCTCTCTTTTCTGGCTTGGCTTTTCTCTCGCCCCCACACAGCCCAATCTTCAGAGGTGAGCAAATATCATCATAATGAGCAGCAGCAACATCACTAACGGTGTTTATGTGAGTGTCGGGAGCGGGGGAAGATGGGGAGCGGGGGGGGGTGTGGGAGGGCAATCACTCACCATCCCAGCTGTGGGCAGGGCTTGAAAGGGATTACAGTAGTATTCATGGTAGCTGGATTGGGGCTGGGACTGAGCTGGAGTATGAGAGGGATTTTTGGAGGGTGCCCAGGGGTTTCAGGGTTCCTAAGAGTTAGCAGGCAGAGGGCTTGGGGGCCCACAGGGAGTGGGGTTTTGGAGTCTGTAGGGAGGGGAATTTGGGGGTCTGCAGAGAGGGGTCTGTAGAGAGGGTTTGGGAGTTTATAGGGAGGGCTTTTAGGGATTTATAGGGAGGGATTTAGGGATCTGTAAGGAGGGGTTTAGAATCTGCAGGGAAGGGTTTGGAGGTTTTTAAAAGGAGAAGTTTTAGGGTCTGTATGAAGGGGCTTGGGTGTCTGTAGGAAGCAGAGTTAGTGTCTGTAGGGTGGGGAGTTTGCTGGGAGGGACCTTAGTTTATGTATGGAAGGATTCTGGAATCTACAGGGAAGGAGGTTTGAGATCTGTAGTGTGGGAAGTTTGGGGGTCTCCAGAGAGGGGGTTTGGTGATCTGTAGGGAGAGTGTTTGGGAACTTGTAGGAAAAAGGGGCTTCAGGGGTCTGCAAAAGCATTTTGGGGTTTTCAGTGAGTGGTTTTCCAAGGTTTGGAGGGCTGTAGAGTCGGACACTGTAGTGTAGGCTGGCTAGGGGACTCAGCTCTCCACCTTGTCCGCACACACCCCTAAATATCAGTCATGCCCAGACAGAAAGGTCAGCAGGCCTGCCTCCTTCCCCGGGCCCAATTATAATTTCAGCCTTGTGACTCTGAGCCCCCAGTGTCCTCTGAGGGGGCATCCAGGGGCCTGAGCCATTTTTCTTTTAATCAGATTTGTTAAGCGTTTACTTGCTATGGGTCAGAGATGACTCGACAGCATAAGACAATATGCCAGGCACTGTACTTAAGTGCTGGAGTAGATACAAGTTCATCAGGTTGAACACAGTCCCTGTCCCACATAGGGCTCACAGTCTTAATTCCCTTTTTTACAGATGGGGTAACTGAGGCCTTGAGAAGTGAATTGAGTGGCCGAAGGTCACACAGCAAACAAGTGGCGAAGCCGGGATTAGAACCTATGACCTTCTGACTCCCAGACCTGTGCTCTTTCACTAGCCCACACTGTTCTGAGGCCTGGAGAATGGTGGCCCGGGGGTGGCGCAGTCATATCATGTCATATCTGACAATCACTCTCCCCACCTTCAAAGTCTTATTGAAGGCACATCCCCTCCAAGAGGCCTTCCCCGACTAAACCCTCATTTCCTCTTTGCCCACACCCTTCTTCATCACCCTTGCATTTGGATTTGCTCCCTTTATTCACCCCTCTCTCAGCCCCACAGCATTTATGCCCTCAGCTGTAATTTATTTATTTATAGTACTCTCCCTCTAGACCGTAAGCTCCTTGTGGACAGGGAAAGTACCTACCAACCTTGTTCTATTGTATCCAAGTGCTTGATACATTGCTCTGCACACAGTAAGCTCTCAGTAAATACAATTGATTGGTTGGAGGCCAGCACAGCCAGGACTGTGGAGACCTGCCTTCAAACTCTTCTGAGGATTTCTTCTCACCTCCTGGTGGAACACCTGGAAGGCCAGAGAAGAAGTAAGGAATCTGTGGGCTTCAGTTCCAGGTCAGATTTCTGGAGAAGGGGCCTTGGCGGGTGAAAGTTTTCAATGATCTTTGTTTAAATTCTACTTTCCCAATCTGCTGTCTTGCCTTCCCTCCTGGCCCAGGGGAAGAGTTTGGGTCATATTTGACTACGTCCTTCTGGAGGTTGAAGCTGACTCCTGCTCCCCGATTCTGCAGGGAATGGAGAATGACTTTTTGCTCAGTAAGGGATTGAGGCCAGTCTCATTTACAAGGTAAAGCAGCGTTTGCCACGAAGTTCAGGAGCCTAAAGGAGCAGTAGCAGTAATAGTAGCAGAAGTAATAATAATAATGATAATAATTATGGTATTTGCTAAGCGCGTAACTATGTGCCAGGCACTGTACTCGGCGCTGCGGTGGATACAACCAAATTGGGTCAGACACAGTCCTTGTCCCACATGGGGCTCACAGTCTCCATCCCCATTTTACAGATTAGGTAACTGAGGCCCAGAGAAGTGAAGTGACTTGCCCAAGGTCACACAGCAGGCAAGTGGCAAAGTCGGTAGTAATTGTAGTAGAAGTCGTAGTAGAGTAGTAGTGATTGTAATATTTATTGAGGGCCCATTGGGTGCAAAGCACTGTACTGAAGTGCTTAGGAATTACAAAATAAGTAAACCATTCCTGCCATCATGGAGCTTACGGTCTGACGGTGGAGGCAGGGGGTGCCGTAGGAGACATACATAGAAAAATCGACCATCAGAGAAATTAAAGTAAATCATTGAACGTACAGTTGAATAAACATATACCTCAGGGAGGGGATCTTCTTCCTCCACAAGAGAAGTCCACCAGGAAAGTCAGTGTAGGCGCCAATGCCCTCCCAAGTCTCTAGAAAATGAGCTTTGAAGGGGGGTAAATGGACTCAAAACTGTTTTGCTTGATATATCCAAGATATCCAAAATATATTCTGATTAGTCTCTCACCTCCAAACCTTACTTCTTTCCCTCCTAACCCTTCATTCACGACCGGCTGTCCCACATACAAACGTCCCTCCAGATGCACCCAGACGCACGAACACACTCTCCCTCCTCCCACTGCATTATCAGTATCTTTAAACTATACTGCTTCCTAGAGAAGCAGCGTGGCTTAATGAAATAATTAATAGTAAGTGGCATTTGTTAAAGCACTTACAATGTGCCAAGTACTGTACTAGGCACTGAGGTAGGTACAAGCAAATTGGATTGGACACAGTTCCTGTCCCACAAGGAGCTCACAGTCTTAATTCCCATTTTACAGATGATGAAACTGAAGCACAGGGAAGCAAAGTGACTTGACCAAGATCACACAGCAGGCAAGTGGCAAAGTAAGGTTTAGAACCCAGGTCCTTCTCACTCCCAAGCCTAAGCTCTTTCCTCTAGGCTATGTTGCTTCTCCAGCCTTTAGAGAATATCCTTATTATTATTATTTCCTCCTACCTGTAATTTATTTTAGTGTCTGTCTTCCACGCTGGACTGTCATCAGGGATCGTGTCAAGTAACTCACTGTATTCTCCCAAGTGGTCAGTACAGCGATCTGCCCAAAGTCCTTCCTTAATAAAGGCTATTGATCGACTACATCCAGATCGCTTAGACCAAAACGCGGTAGAGTGGGGATTGAATTATCTGGGCGTTTTGGTAGTGTAGACCAAGTGCCTGAATCATCCGGAGAGTATGCACATGTAGATCCTCCCTAAGCCTTTCTGAGTCAGCAAAGGGGTCCCCAAAGGGCCAGTTCCAGAGACCAGGTCCACACGGCCGCAATGATCCAGACAATTGCAGGCCAAACGGGGAGGGGAGGGGTGGGGGGTTGGTGCTTTTATTAGCCGTGTCCCCGGGGCCGAGGAGAGGCTGTAACTCTGAAGCGGAGAGAGGGGAGCAGTTGCCAGGACGGTAATAACAGTAGCAATAACCCTAACGATGGCACTAATCGTTTGTTTACATCTTGTTACTGGGCTTTCACGGGCTCCTTCACACTCCTCAAGCGTTTCCCCGGGATTTCTCACAACGCCCAGAGGACGAATCATCAAACTGCAACGGCCCTCCCAACGTCTCCTGTCCCCCTCCAACCCCCCTGCACACACACTCACAAATACACACACATACACACACACACACACTGCTCCTCTGCCTTCCCTCTCGGTCCCCATTCTCTCAGGTCAGGTCTACCCGGGCAAACTGACTGGATAACTGAGGTGCAAGAATTTACCCGGTTGATGGTAATGATAATAATAATATTTAAGTGCTATGTGCCAAACACTGTACAAGCGATGGAGGAGATATATTAAGAGCAGGTGGGAAAGAGTCCCTGTTCTATAGGAGGGCTCACAGTCTAAGTAAGAGGGAGAACAAATATTTTGATTATGGTTATTATTGTTGTTGCTGTTGTTATAACAAAACTATTTCTTTAAACTCCAAGCACTGTACTAAGCACTGGGGTAGATAGAAGATGATCAGTTCCCACATGGGGCTCATAGTCTAATTTGGAGGGAGAAAAGGTATTATTATTATAACAACAATAATAATTTAAGCACCCAACACTGTACCAAGTGCTGAGATAGATACAAATAATCAGGTCCTAAATGGGGCTCATAGTCTAAGTATGACTATGACTTAGGGAGAATAGGAATTGAATCCCCATTTTTCAGATGAGGGAACTGAGCCACAGAGAAGTTAGGTGACTTGCCCAAGGTTGCACAACATTGAATTACCATTTTACAGGTGTAGGAACTGAAGCACAGAGGAGTTAAGTGACTGGTCCAAGCAGACAAGTGACAGACCCGGGGGTAGAACCCAAGTCCTCTGATTTGCAGGCCACTCTGCTTCTCAGTTTAATATATTTATCACAAATATTTCATGTCAGTTGGTACTTTGCCACTTAACCTTAACTATCTGGGTCTCCAGTGCAAAGTCCCCTTTTGGGGGGAAGAGTGGGATGGCTGAGGCCAAAGTGTATTTTTGGGATTGAATTTCTCAGATGACTGGTCCATGTAGTGAGAAGCAGCGTGGCTTAGTGGAGAGAGCATGGGCCTGGGAATCAGAAGGACCTAGGTTCTAATCCCGATTCCATCACATGTCCGCTGTGTGACCTTGGGCAAGTCACTTCACTTCTCTGGGCCTCAGTTACCTCACCTGTAAAATGAGGATTAAGAGTGTGAGCCCCATGTGGGACAGGGACTGTGTCCAAGCTGATTAGCCTGTATTTACCCCAGCACTTAGAACAGTGTGTGGCACACAGCGCTGAACAAGTCCCATAATTATTATTATTATTATATCTCCAAGTCACCTGATCGTTGCTTACGTTTCCTCTTTCTGGAACCAGGGAGACCCTCCCCTGGTAATCCGTTTTGCTCTTCCTTTTCATTCAATTGTATTTATTGAGTGCTTACTGTGTGCAGAAAACTGTACTAAGCACTTGGAAAGTACAATACAGCAGTACAGAGAGACGATCCCTCCTGTCATTTCTCCAAAGGCTAGGTGGGAAGACAGTTGGGAAGGCAAACACCTAGACGATTCAGGAAAATGTGAATTTGTGCTTTGAACTGTCCAGATTTTCAGCCTCACCCCCTGCCCCAGAGTTTTGGCCATACTCCTTAGGATATCCCACTTGACAAGGACAATCCCATCCACAACCTTCTTCAGTGCCGTGAAGACTTCTTAGAGCCCGCACGGGATTCCTCTGGCCATCCAAGCCTCCAGAACCCACGATTGATCAGTTAAGGGTAATTACTGAGCCCCTATTGTGTGCGAAGCTCTGAACTAAACGCTTGAGAGTCGACATGATCCTTCTCTGACATTGTTCTTTCCTGATTCTCCTCTTACCTATCTGCTCCTCAGTCATTTTCACAGGCTCCTCCTCTGCCTTCCACCCTCTAACCGTGGGGGTCCCTCAAGGCTCCTTTCTGGGTCCCCTTCTACTCTCTATCTATACTCCACTCCCTTGGTGACCTCATTCTCTCTGAAGACCTAACCATTATCTCTATGCGGATGATTCCCAAATCTACCTCTTCAGGTTTGATCTTTCTCCTTCTCTACAGTTTCATATTTTCTCCTTCCTTCAGGATATCTCTACTTGGATGTTTCGCTGGCATCTCAAACTTAACATGTCCAAAACGGAACTCCTCATCTTCTCACCCAAACCAGATCTTCCCCATGACTTTCTTATTACTGTAGAAAGCACCACCATCCTCCCTGTCTCACAAGCCTGTAAATCTGGGATTATCTTCGACTCATCTCTCTCATTCAATCCACATATTCAATCTGTCACCAAATCCTGTTGGTTTTACCTTCACCACATTGATAAAATTCACCCTTTCCTCTCATTCCAAACTTGCACTTGGATTTATATTGTCTCTCAGCCCTAAGATCTTATGTACATATTCGTAATTTAATTATATTATTGTCTGTATCCCTCTCTAGACTGTAAGCTTGTTGTAGGCAGTGGATGCGCCTACCAATTCTTTTATAGTACTCTGCATATACTAAGCACTCAATAAATATGACTGATTGATTGATCCAAACTGCTACTATGTTGATCCAAGTACTTATTCTATTCTGCCTTGACTTCTGCATCAGCCTCCTCGCTGACCTCCCTGCTTCCTGTTTCTCACCACTCCAGTCCATGCTTCACTCTGCTACCTGGATCTCTTTTCTACAAAACTGTTCAGTCCATGTTTCCTCATCTCTCAAGAACCTCCAGCGATTGCTCATCCACCTCTGCATCAAAGAGATACTCCTCATCACCAGCTTTAAAGCACTCAATCACCTCGCCCCCTCCTATTTTACCTTGCTGATTTCCTGCTACAAACCAGTATCCTCGCTTCACTCCACTAACCCCAACCTACTCATTGTACCTTGATCTCATCTGCCTCACCATCGACTCCTCGCCCACATCCTGCTTCTGGCCTGGAACTCCCTCCCCCTTTGTATCCATCTGACCATCATCTCCCTCAACTTCAAAGCCTTACTAAAATCACATCTCCCCAACTATGTCCTACTTCCTTTCTATTCTATTTACACTCTTTATTCACTCCACCCTCGGCACCACAGCACTTTTATGTCCACATCCATAATGTATTTTAATATCGATCTTCCCCTCTGGACTTGTAAGCTTCTTGAGGGCAGGAACATGTATACCAACTCTGTCATATTTACTCTCCCAAATACTTAATACGGTGCTGTGCACATAGTAAATGCTCAATAAATACCACTGACTGACTGATTGATCACCAACCTCAAGGAGTTAACAGTCTAACAAGGAGGTAGGCACTAAAATAAACTATAATTAGAAGAAAGAGGGGTAAAGGGGTGAATACCTGAGCTAAAACTTAAGCAATAAGGTATGTAAGGTAAGTAAATATGTGTTGTTATTATTATATTTGTTGAACTCTTACTATGTGTCATGCACTGGGATAGATACAAGATCATCAAGTTGGACACAGTCTCTGTCCCACAAGGGGCTCATATGCTAAGTAGGAAGAGGATCAGATATTGGATCCCCATTTTACAGATGAGGAAACGGAGGCACAGAGTATGAAGTGACTTGCCCAGGACACACAGAAGACAAGAGGCAGAGATGGGATTAGAACCCAGGTTCTCCAACTCCCTGGCCCGTGCTCTTTCCACTATGGGCAACTGTGTGAGCACCTGCTTTTAGGGGCTGTGAAAATGCTGAGGTGGAGGTTGTAGCCTAGGGAATTGGGTGATTAATTAGGGAACATGGGGCAGGAGACAGTGTGGTTTAGTGGAAAGAGCACAGGACTGGGAGTCAGGAGGCTGGTGTTTTGATGTTGATGATGGTATTTGTTAACCACTTACTATGTGCCAAGCACTGTTCTAAGCGTTGGGGTAGATACAGGGTAATCAGGTTGTCCCACGTGGGGCTCACAGTTTTAATTCCCATTTTATAGAAGAGGTAACTGAGGCACAGAGAAGTTAAGTGATTTGTCCAAAGTCATACAACTGACAAGTCGTGGAGCTGGGATTAGAATGCACAACCTCTGACTCGCAAACCCATGCTCTTTCCACTAAGCCAGGCTGCTTCTCTGGTGTTTTAATTCCAGTTCTGCCTCTGTCTTGCTGGGGGATCATGGGCATGTCACTTAACTTCTCTGAGTCTCTGTTTCCTCCTCTGTAAAATGAGGAAAAGATCCATGGGGGAAGTAGCATGTCCTAGCAGAAAGAGCCCAGGACCTGGAAGTCAGAGGGCCTGGGTTCTAGTTCCTGCTCCATCACTTGCCTGCTGTATGACCTTGAGCAAGTCATTTGCTTTCTCTGGGCCTCAGGTACCTTCTCTGCAAAGAGGGAATTCAGGGTGGCTCAGTGGAAAGAGCCTGGGCTTGGGAGTCAGAGGTCATGGGTTCGAATCCCGGATCTGCCACCTGTCAGCTGTGTGACTGTGGGCAAGTCACTTCACTTCTCTGTGCCTCAGTGACCTCATCTGTCAAATGAGGATGAAGACTGTGAGCCTCACGTGGGATAATCTGATGACCCTGTATCTCCCCCAGCGCTTTGAACAGTGCTCTGCACATAGTAAGCGCTTAACAAATACCAACATTATTATACCTTTTCTCCCTCCTACATAGATTGTGAGCCCCATGTGGGACTTGGTAATCTTGTATCTACCCCAGTGCTTATTATAGTGCTTGGCACTATACACACAATTATTATTAATAATAATATCTTAATAATCATCTATGCTCTCCCTCCTAGACTGTGAGCCCTGTTTGGGATGGGGGCTATGTTGAATCTAATTATAATGTATCTACCTCATGGAGTTATTGCTTAATAAATATCATCATTATCATTACCTTGATTACAACTACGTTATTATTGCTATTACATTGTTACTGTTACTATGAATACTGCCACGATTAGAGGGAAGAGGAAGGTCAGGAGAGAGGGCTGGGAAGGGTTGATGTGAAACCCCCCTACCAGTCTCATAGCACATATGTACATGTCCTTATACTCTGACACTTCCCCTCTCTGTCATTTATTTTAATGTCTGTGTCTCCCTCTAGACTGTAAGCTCCCTGTGAGTAGGGAATATGTCTACCAACTCTACTGCATTCTCCCAAGCGTTTAGTACAGTGCTTTTTACACAATAAGTACTCATATAAATACCACTGCTGATGATACCAGTGTTATTGTATTTTATTTTTCCAGCTGCTGTGTACAGTGCTCTGCAAACAATAAATGCTCAGTAAATATAACTGAATAATTGATTCTTGGACATAGGTGAAGCAGCATGGCATAGTGGATACAGCACAGACCTGGGAGTCAGAAAGGTCGTGGGTTCTAATCCCGGTTCCACCGCGTGTCTGCTGTGTGACCTTAGTTTAGGCAAGCCACTTAACTTCTCTGTGCCTCCGTTACCTCATCTGTAAAATGGGGATTAAGACTGTGAACTCCACACAGTACAAGGACTGTGTCCAACCTGAGTTACCTGTATCCACCCCAGCGCTTAGTTATCATTATTTTTATTATTATGGTATTTGTTTGCTTAACAATACCATAATAATTATTATTATGTGTGTGTGTAGATGTTCAAATGAATGTATGCTTGTGTATAGGTATATGTGGGAGTATCTGTGATAAAATGTGGGTGTTTGGGTGTGCATGCAAGTGTGAGCATGTGCATACATGTACATGTTAATGCAGGGTGGCAGACACTCCCCCAGTCCCAGCACACCACCTGCCTACATCAATCAATCACATTTATTGAGCACTTACTGTGTACAGAGCATTGTACTAAGCGCCTGGGAGAGTACAATATAACAATAAACGGATACATTCCCTGCCCACAATGAGTTTGCAGTGCTCAGTGTATTGCTAAGCGCTCAATACAGTGCTCTGCGAACAATAAACCCTCAATGAATATGATTAAATGAATGGAGGGGGAGACATATTAATATAAATCAATAAATTACAGAGATGGTAATTGCTGTGCTGTGGAGAACACACCCATGGGAGCTCATACTTCCTCAGCTCTTCAGACTGGGTTGTGCCCGCTCACTCCCACATTGCCAAAGGAAGCAACAGGCAGAGGGGCACATAGCTCACACTCAGGTATGTGCACACACCCTTGAACCCTCCCACTGCAGTCACAAGGAGACTTGAGTGTTCGTGGGACACAGATGTGTGGACTAGGGTGCGCACACATTTTTATTTGTAAGTGTGTATGTGTGTGTGTTTGTATGGGTGTCCAGGGTCCAGTGAATAGAGTCACTGCCTGCCACCCACTTTTGGCAGCCCACTCAAGGGTGTGCGTGTGCATCTGAGATCCATCATGTGTATTCGTAGCTTTATATGTCAGTGATTAAATATGTGTATTTGTGTGTATATGTGTATTCTTGTGTATGTGGGTGCACCTGTGTTTAAATATGGTTATTCGTGTGTGCATATGCGTGTCAGTGATTAAATAGGAGTGTATGTAGGCTTGTTCAAGTGCATATGGGTGTCTGTGCATGCATGTTTGTGATTAAATATGTATATGGGTGTGTCGTCTGGGTTATATATGAGAAATGTGTGCGTGTATGTGTGTGGAGGGGGTTGTGGGTGTATGTACATTGGGTTGCTGAGTGTAGAAAGGGGTAAAAATCTCTTTCGTCAAATTTTCTTTTTAGATCTTTAATTCACGATGAAATCAAAATAATGATGCAGCAGTTCTCCGACCCCTCCCCACCCTCTCACCCAGCTCCCTTCCCCTCACCCCCTCCTTCAGGGGATTGGGCCCGAGAGAGCAAACCCAGGTCCAACCGTAGCTAGGCTTCTGGGGTGCGGGTCTCTTCTGCCCCCCACCCACCCGCCCCAATCGCCATGGAGACCGAATCAAGAGCTGCCGTCGTCGTGAAGTGGAGGCTCGTGGCCAACAGCTTGCACTTCAAGGAGACCCAGGTGCCGGAGGGGAGGAGAGAGGGGAGGAGGAGCGGAAAGGAGAGGGCAGAGGAGGGGAGGGGAGGGCGAGAGGAGAAGAAATGAAGAGGAGGGAGAAGGGGAGGAGAGAAGAGATGAAGAGGGGGAGGGCAGGGGAGAGGAAAAGAAAAAGAGAGGGAAGGCGAGGAGAGGGCAGAAGAGGGGAGGAAATGGTGCAGGAGGAGAGTAGAGGGAAGGAGGAAGCAGAGGAAGGGAAGGAAAAAGAGGGAAAAGGAGAGAAGGGGAGAGGAAGGGAAAGCGCAAAGGGAGAGAAGGTAGAGGAGGGGAGAGGAAGTGGCTGGATCTTGGGCAGAGGAGTGTGAGGGTTGGTCAACCCTGCTGTGGCTCTTGGGCCATCAACCTGTCTAGGCCTGTCTGGTTTTTGACCAGAAGCAGAGGAGGGGGAGAAAGTTGTCTACCGGGAGGAATGGAAAGAAGACCTTGGGTGCTGGCGCTGGAAGGTGGGGGCGAAAGGGCCGCAGTGAGGTCCCCCGGCGGCGGGGTCCAGAGTGGCTTCAGCGGGGTCCACTCGGCCGCAATTTCCCTGATGCTTCGGTCCCAATCATTTGGGTTCTTGGGGCTGCGCACCCCAGGTCACGCTGACAAAGCGTCCTGGGGCGGGGGGCCGTACCCTACACCACAACTTCGGTGGGACCCAGAGTCAGGGTTGGCGGGCTCCAGATTCCACATTCCCCTCGACTCAAATTTCAGTTTGAACGGGAACCCACAGACAAACACGTGCTTGAGATAGGTCTCCAGGGGTAAAAAGAGGAATTCGAATTCACGGTCCCTCTCCCGATCTAGCGGTCCTCCTCCCCCCCTCCCGACAAACACACACACACACAAACACACACACACACGATCTCAAAGCGCGGAGAGAAGGCGGGGATCGAGATGGCGGCGATGCGACAGGGTTCTCTGCTAAGACTTCGGTACAGACAAGAGGAGAATTAATTATACGGATAATTCTCGCCCACCAACCTTTCCCCTCCCCCCGTTTAATTAGAAGTCTCTGGATCTTCAACAATTAAGTGGGAGGATTTGGGTGTGAGAGGGAATGCCGAAGCCGGGTCTACGCCGCTTCAATTACCCGAGTAATCCGATTCTGTCTGAATTTTCCGGTTCGCGGAAGACTGGGTAGACTGGAGCCTCAACCAGTCCTTGGTCCGATCTGGGGGTGGGCGGGTTCTCTTTATTCCTTCGTGTTTGAGGGGCGGCCTTGAGCCTTGGGGCGAAGTGTGGAGGGGACTGAGGATCGGTAAGGGAGCAACGCTGGAAAAGCGAGAGTGGGGAAGTTGGGGGCCGGGGGAGGGAGGACTTGAGGGCGGGGAGGGGCTCGGCAGACATCTGCTTGCAAGGCTATAAAACAGTTGGGGTTTTCAGTTCACCGCAGCGTGAGAGTAGGGCTTTCCCAAGTCCGCGCGGCAGCTCTGGGCCTTCCGCCCTTCCAGCCCGCCTTGTCCCCCTCCTTCGGCCCCACCCTAGACTCTCCCACCTCGCCCTGTCGCCCTTCTTCCGTCCATTCGTCCGGTCGGCTATGGGTCCTCCCCCCTTCGTCTCTTTCCTCACCTCTGGGGTCGGTTAGGCGCCTTGAGAGGAGGAGAAGGAGGAGGAAGAGGACGAGGAGATGGGGGATGGGGGAGTTTGGAGGTTGAGGGATGAGGATAGGAGCCTGGAGGAAAGGGTTTCTAAATTGTCTCCGTGTGGTGGGGTGGGGAGGAGAAAAAAAACTTTTGGGGGTTGAGAAGGCCTTTGGGGTGTTTCTGAGGAGAGGCGGAGACAGAGGCAAGGAAAAAAAATAATAAATCACAGAAAACGAGGTGTGTGTGTGACTGTGTTGTGTGGTCTGTGTGTGTGTGTGTGTGTGTGTGTGAGAGAGAGAGAGAGAGAGAGAGAGCGAGAGAGAGAGAGCAGGGCCCACTTAGCCCCTCCAGGATCCGGGCGGTTGAGTGTGTTGAAAAGGAGGAAAGAGGGACGGTCAGAGCCCGGCAGAGGCGAACGTGGAGAAGTCCCGCTTGCTAAATTGCGAAGAAGAAACTCAGGGAGTGTCCCTAACGAATTTTCCCATCCTAGCCCCCACATACACACACCTTCCCCAAAGCTTCTCCAGCCCCATCCCCTCGCCCCCACTCTCGCCGCCAGCTCCCCAGAGCGCTTCGCCTTGTGGCGCCGAGGGAAGAGCCGAGTTTACAAATATTGTTTCCGCGATCGGAAGCGAGGAGCGGCGGCGAGACAGAAACAAAATTTTGACCGTCGTTTTTAGGGTCCGCGAGAGCGTGTGGGGGGAATCGGGGATGGGGAGGGAACCGGGGGAGAGGGGGAACCTGGAGCTGGGGGACTGGGGATGAAGGGGTACAGGGAGTGGGGCAGGGAAAGCGACAATTGTTTTCGGGAATCTGGAGGGGGCCTGGAGGATGGAGCGAATCTTTGCCCACCGAGAACCCCCACAATCCCGCATAGCAGGCTGATATCGCCCTCTCTATAAACCCATATATCTATACATACCCTCCAAAAAATTACATAATATATATATTTGAAATGGAAGGTTATTCACCAAACTGAGGACGTGTTCCTTCCACCCCACTCCCTCCTCCGACGAAGGCGGCGTCTATATGATCCGGGAAATTCCAGCGAAACCCTCTAGGCCTGAATCACCCAAACCAAGAAGTAGCATTTTTTAAATAATCGGATAATTATCCCCACACACGTGTAGACGCAGCCATACAGTTTGACTCCCCATTTCCCCAAATCCCTCTCTGCCAATGAAAATCCCCTCAAACCCTCCCGCCCCCGCCCTGACCGTTGCCAAACCCAAACCCGCCTCAATCGGCTGGCGGGAGATAGAATATTTGCAAATCCTGGAGCGCTAGGGAAAAATATAATCTTAATAAAAGGAAACTCCCCCACTTTCTCTTCCCCCAAGAGAAGGCGGGTGGCGTGAGAAAGGCGCGTCTGGTCCTAAATTACAGGAGGAGAGAGAGGGATCCGGGAGAGAGGGAGACCCTGGTCGGAGAGGGTCGACCTCACCGAGCCGTGACCCTGCAACCTCTCTACCCACCCCCCTGAACTCTCTCTCTCCCTCTCCCCCCACCACCCCGCGGCCCTTTTGTCCTGCCGGCCGGCCCCGAGGTCGTGACCCGGCCGAGCCAGCCTTAGGGCGGGCGCACGAGGGGAGGGCTTGCCCCAGAATTAAGGTAGGTCCTACCGAAAGTCAAGAGGATGCAAAGGCCGCGATGGGGTATGGATGATGCGACGAGTCCCCGCCGCAACCCAGGCCTCTCACTGCCCCGCGGCCCCAAACCCGGGCCCCGGAGGTCAGAAAGGATGGGGTTTGGGCGGGGGGCGGGGGGGCGAGGGGACGTTCATTTCTTTGGAGTAGACGCTATCCAGCCCTTTTCTTTCTCTCTCTCTGGCTCTCTCTCTAAACTCGGCCTCTCCGGCGGACCAAGGCCGACGCGCACAAGCCGCCCTGAAAAACCGTTTTTTGTTGTGGTTTTGTTTTGTTTTTAAAGATTTTCTTCCACGGGGGAAAACCAGGGAGTCTCTGTTGGCCTAGAGATAGAGTTTGGGTGCAGAGGGACAGTAGGGAAGGTGAATGGGGCGGGGGAATCCGAACTTCCCACCCGCGCCTCTCCAGCCCCAGGGAGAGACGGGGTCCCAGCCACCGCCCCCCACCGCTCCCATCCCCAAAACAAATATGCACACACACACACACAAACACTCCCTTCTCCCCGGAACTGCGTTTCCTCATCTTGGACGGTTTGTTAGAAACGGAAAAAAAATCCTGAATTCGGTTTATCTGACTCTCTCTACCCCGCAGACCGGGCCCGGCAACACGACTGGAGAGGGCGAGCCGTTCCCACCCCGCAACGCTCCCGGAAAAAGAAATCGCAATAGCACTTCGTCCATATCGCGATCTTCTTCCTCCTTTCCCGGGGAAACTTCCACCGTGCCAATTGAGAGGGTGTGTGGAATCCGAACGATAAAAAAAAAAATACGGATTCGGAGGCCGGCCCGGGAACCTTAACATTCGCGTCCACCGGCCCCCTCACCCATTGAGAATCCGGGGGAGAGCCAGGAGAAGCAGTCGCCAGAAGGATCAGGCCGGGGGCCTGCCTGGAGAGGGAGGAAATGGGGAGAGGGGCTCCCAGCTCTGAGACTTGGAATTTCCAGTGGCGGGTCGGGGGTCACTGGGCCGGACTCGGGGGGCAAGACCCCTCAGAAAGGGAGCTGACGAGAGGCCGACGAGAAAGCCCAAGGTGGGGTCTTTCTAGGAAGAGCACTATTTCCAGAGGATACCCCCTCCTCCTTCCCCAAAACGCTCATCTTGTGCTCCTTAAAAATCAATCAAGGCGAGAGATCAGGAAATACATAAAACTATCTCTGGGTAACGACAGCGGAGGCGCTAATAAATAAAGCCTCCTTTTCGAGAGGGCTGGCGGCAGAGGGCAGGGACTTAGAAGTACCCTCTGTTCCGGGGCCCCCTCCCTACTTATCGCTTTCCTCACCCAGCCCCCGCCCCCCCGAAAACCCTGAGCAGGGCTCTGAGGCCAAGGACCGCCAGAAAACAAGGAAAGTCTTCCCGCTCTGCCCTCCCTTCCCGCCTCCAGTGAGGGGCTGTTGGCTACTTACTCGCCAGAGAGCCTTGGCCTGTGGGGTTGGGATGGGGACCACTGCCGCTAGGGAGATCTCCCGTCTCACCGAATAGAGGGGCATAAAGGCCAACTTCCACCAAATCCTCTGAAGCCCTTTAACCCTTACGCAAGACCTAAAGATGGGATGGAGTTGGGGGGTGGGGGTGGGGAGGAGAAGAAAGAGGGGGAAAAGGGCCCAAGAAGGTGTGTGTAGCGGTGGGGGAAGAACGGGTTGGGGGGGGGGGAGGGCAAACCAGCTGCTCAATCTAAAGGCCATGGGATAGTATGCCCTTTCTGTGAACCTGGCTTTCTCTCTCTGCCTCCACCTTCTTTCCCCTTTCCCCTTCTCTGCCCAGCTTCAATAAAATCCCCCTCCCTCCACCCCCTGCATCCCTTTTAACATGAAAGAACTGAGTTTTGGAGAGGGGCTTGTGAGTCATGAGGTGGGAAGAGGGAGAAGGCGCGATTAATTTGGAGTTCTCTCCCCTCCCCCTTCACTGACCTACCCCATTTCGTGTAATCACGACCAGGGCAAAGGAAATAATTTATTTTTTGTTGATTCATTAAAAGAATAAGGGTCAGAGAAAATTGGAAGGCCAAGAGAACAGGGGAATCTCCAGGAAAAGCATAAAACCTCTGGGTTAAGGGGGAAAAAAATCCCTTCCTGATCTGACTTAAAGAGAGGCAGAGGCAGAGAAATAGAGGCAGGAGCAGAGAAACAGAAAGTGGGATGTGAAAGGAGGTTGCCTCAACACATTTCAACTGTCAAGAGTTTCATTGGACAAGCTTAGATGAAGCAAGCAGGGAATTTTGTCCACTGAGAATTCCCCTACTCACCTTCTTCTGGCTCTTTAGGTCAAATCTCCAGAAATCAAGTCAGGAGTGACCCTTCCCCAGTAGGTGAGGCGCCCCCATCCCCAGGGGTTTATCCTGGCCTCCCGTGGTGTCCAAGGGACATTTATGACCACATCCAGACCCACCCACCCGCAAAACTCTCCCCTCTACCCAACCCACCCGCCTGTCCCAGGCCCTTCCCCATTTAGCCCCTGCCTCCTTCTCCTCCCACTCGACCCCCTCACTTCCTCCCCATCTCAGGATGCTCAAGGTTCCATAGTAATGCAAACCCCATCCGATTCCAGAAAACAACCAGGCACCGTTCCCAGCCCGGCTCCCGTGAGTCAGGGTGGGATGTGATGAGGGTGAAGGTTTCTCCTGCCCGGCCCCGGGTGTTGGAGAAAAGTCTCCCCAACACTACCCCCACCCTCCTTTTCATCGTCCCCTTCCTGTTCCCGTCTTCCTTCCGGACTGGATTTCAAGAGAGAAAAAAAATACATTTCCAGCCAAACTATTAACAGCGGAGGTGCCTCACGCTGCCCGAATCCTAGGATTTGGGGAAAGAGAGAAGATGTGCCTCTGACTTCCTAGCCCGACCCCAGGTTCCTCTCTCCATCTCTGCAGATGGACCCTCCCTCCCCCACTCCATAACCCTCTGCATTCCACCACCTTTGGAAATTCCTCCTTTTCAGCATCCCAGGCCCAAGCCGGTCTCACAGGCCTGCACTTGCTACCTATAGGCTTTATTCCCCTTTACAAATAAACTCCCTGTTAACTAGAATTACCCACCCAATCCAGGACAGACTGGTATAGGACACTCCTCTCCAACCCCACAATTTAGGGAGCATGGCCATCGGTTAGATCAGGTCTCTGCCTGCTTCATCCTGTCCCTCCCAAGCCCTCCCACCCCAATTCCCTTCACAAGGGCTTCCATCACCTGGGCCCTCTGGACCAGAGGGGAAGGGAGAGGAGGTGCCGCCCTTCCCGCTCTCCTACCCTAGTGCCACCTTCCTGATCCATGGGGTTGGGGGAGAGGAGTTGGGAAAAGACTCAACTTGGGCCTCAGAAGGCTGGGGCCTACTTGCTACAGCGGGTTTTCATCATCCCTCTGCCCTCCTCCTCCCCTCCTCTTCCCCGTTCTCCTTCCCTTCCAATTATTCCTCCTCTTCCTCCAACTCTTCTTCCTTCTCTTCCTCCTCCTTTTCATCCCCCCTTCCTCCTTTCTCCTCCTCCTCCTTTTCTCCTTCCTCTCTTTCCCTCCTACTTCTTGTCTCCAGCCCTCACTAAACACTGGGCCTACCCTGAGGGGTCGATCAGCCTTCTAAGACAGGCCAGAGTGACCCCAGTCTTATTTTAACAAGGAGGAGAGGGACAGACTCAAACAATCTCTTCGCCCACCTGACCTTCTTCCAAAAGCCTAAACAGCTATGAAATTCTCTCTCTCATTCCTGGCACTGATAAGGAGGAGGATTTTAACAATAAATGCTACCAATTCATTCTCACCCGGACAAGCCAGAGAGCACATGGGGGGAGGGGGGAGAAACCAGAAAGAAACCAACAAAGGAAAGAGGTTGGGGTATGGACCCCTGTCAGATGGGAATTCTCAAAATTTGGGTTGGAGGGAGTCAACCTGGGCCACAACACCAACGGCCACAACAACGACAACCACCACAACAATACTTCCGAGAGCTCAGCAGTAGTAGAAATCAATCCTGATGCTCCTCACTCCTGGCTCCACTCTTTCTCCCCCTGCTCTTTCTCGGGGTCCCCGAAGTTGAGAGTTAAGATTTATATGTTTGCTCACGAAAGTTAACAGCCAACTGGGAAAGACGGAGGATTTTAGTGGAGTTCACGAAGAGGAACGGTGACGGAATCCGGTAGAAGGACGGTCACCCGGTGGGGAGTGGGGGTGGGGGTGAGGTGGGGGAGAGGTGGACGGGACGGGGGAGGGGGGAAAAGAGACCACCAGACGTTGAAGTAAAACTAGTCCACATCCACTGGTTTATTATTGAACACGGGAACGTCACATAACACTAAAATTCTTTATTGCAAGTTGTACAATCGTCGAGGAAATTTTTGTCCAAAAGCACATTGAGGACGTCGAAAGAAACCAAAAAAAAAGGGGGAGGGGGGACGGGGGGAGAGAGAATTGGGAAGAAGGAAAGAAAGGACCTCTTTCTCCCTCCCTTTTCTCTCAACTTCACTTGGTCTGATACCCTCAACCCTGGCCCACACGGGACCCCACGGCAGGGCCCAGAGAAATACGCAAGAGCTTTGTCTGCCGCCTGCCTACCCCCCCCCACCCCTACCCCCCCACGTTGATACAAAAGGATCCGCTAGCTTTGTTCGCCTTAAACATCACTCTCCCTCTGTTTACTCCTTTCTGCATTCTCAAAGCAAAGGCCTGAAGTGGGTTGGGGGGAAGAGAAGACGATTTCGCCCTCATTCCTCTTTCCTTTTCTTTTTACTCGGTCCTCCCCCTCGACTCCCCATACCGCGAAATTCACCCGAAACCGATCGCCGCACCTCGGAATATTGTATTTTGGTGGGTGTTTTTTGTTGGTTTTTTGGGGGGGGGGATTATTTTGTTGCTCCTTCTTTTTCTTTTCTTTCAAAAATAAATAAACCCCTCCGACCTCCCACCCCCACCCCCACCCCAGGTTTGGCCTTTCAAACTCTCCGTGGGTTCTATACTGACCAAACATCACATGCGTTAACAGGGAGGAGGAGGGTGAGACGGGGTATGTGTGTGTTTGGGGGGGTCGGGGGTAAATCCTATATTTTGTGGTTGTTCCTGAACACAGGGGGGAAAAGAGGGGAAGGAGGAAGGAGGAGGGGGGAGAACCAAAATATATATATATATATTAGATTCTATAAATAATCAAGAGTCAATTTGTGTGTGGGGGGTGGGGAGTGAGGGTGGGGGAGAGGTGAGGGAGGGGGTCGGTTTATAACCTGGTAATATCTTCTGCTCGTTGCTCTTGCGGGGTGGGAGTTGGAACCGGGTCTTCGGAGGAGCCCGCGCCCGTGGCGGTGGCGGCAGCGGCGGCGGCGGGCAGGGAGGCCGGCGTGGATCCGGCCGGGGCGGACGAACGGACTTTGGTGTTGGGAAGGCGATGGTCCTTTTTCCACTTCATCCGCCGGTTCTGGAACCAGATCTTGATCTGCCGCTCCGAGAGGCACAGCGAGTGCGCGATCTCGATGCGGCGCCGCCGGGTCAGGTAGCGGTTGTAGTGAAACTCCTTCTCCAGCTCCAGGACCTGCTGCCGGGTGTACGCCGTTCTCGACCGCTTCGGCTCGCCTCCATTGTAATTAGGGTTCACTGAGGGTGGGGGGAGGGGGGCACCAGGCGGAGGGGGACACATATACACAGAGACAGAGGGGGGGGTCAGAGGCCGTGGGGATCTCCCCCACTCCCCTCCCCCCACACCCGGCCCGCCCCAGCCCCAGAGAGTGAGAGAAAAATCAAATAAAGTCATCCGGCTCCAAACTTGGGGAAGGGGAGGTGGGGTGGGGGATGGGGGGGACACGACGAAGCTGAGGACTTTGGAGTCTAATAAGAGGGGGGATTCCTCTTTGTAACGCCGCTGAATTATTTATGCGTCCTTTACAAAGCTTGGAATTTTCACACATACATAACAGATCACAGCACATGGCCCGCACTGCCCAGAGTAGCTAAGCTATAAAATTTATGGGGGATGTAATTGCTTATTCCCGCTCGTAAATCCAGCTGAATTGTGCTAACCTCCAGTACGCTCCTGGAGAGAGAGAGAGAGGGAGACAGAGAGAGAGGGAGAGGGAGAGAGAGAGAGGGAGAGAGAGAGGAAAGGAGACGAGAGGAGAGGAGAGAGCTCGCGAGCCGGAGGGGGGAAGAAGCGAGGGAGGAGAGGAGCAGGGGAGGAAGGAGAGAAGGAGAGAGGGGGGAGAGGGAGATGGAGAGGGAGGTGAGGGGGGGCGGGAAACCGAAGTTGCCTACCCGTGCTAACGTGGATTTTTTTCATCCAAGGGTACACAACTGGAGGCTTGGTGGCGGCGGCGGCGGCGGCACTGGATGGATGATCGGGAGCGGGCTGACTGCAGGCTGGAGGAGCTGGTGCTGGGGAGGTGGAAGAGCCGGAGAGGGGACCCGTCTCGCACAGCGGCTGGGCTTTCTCGGGGTGGTGGTGGCCTCCTTGGCCCGAGCCGTGACCCCCGGGGTTCAGCGGCCCCGGGAGGCTGGTACAGCTGTACTGGCGCTCCGGGTAGCTAGCGCGAGGTAGAGGCGTGGGGTACAAGTCCTGATGGTGATGCTGGAATCCGGGGTCCCTTGCCCGGCTATAGTATTCCGGACTGTGGTCAGGGATGTAGCTATTTTGTGAATATTCCTCGCATGGAGGAAATTTCGGATCGATGTAGTTAGAGTCCATCAAATAGGAACTCATGATCATTAATTTCTGGAGTGGAAAATAATTTTTCTCGCTTTGTCGTTTTTCTGCTCCATAAAGCCCTCCTACTACCAAGCGACCCTGTAAAGTTTCTTTCACCATGTGACTCTGGCGGCCAATCACAGGCAGCAATCCAGTCCCCGGATAAGGAACAGAATCGCTTTATTCAAAATGTATCCAATTTTTTTGTTGTTGTGGGGGTGAAGGGGGAGAGAAGGGTATGGGGCTCCCTCTCCCCCCGGCTGGGGTTAGAGGGAGTCAGAACCCCCTATTCCCGGGCTGAAGAAGGTATTGGGTATGTGTGGAGGGTTGTCCTTTCTCTTCCAATAGAAATAAAATCAGACTGGGGAGATGGGGGTGGGGGGGCGATGAGAGGGGGATCCTTCAGTTTCAGCCTCAGGGGGTCTTCCTGACGTTTAAAGTGGGAGAAGTGAAGGAGGCGTCTCCCACATCCCCCACCCCTCCCTCACCGCCTCCGCCTCCCTGGGGAGGAGGAGGAAGGAGGGCTGAAGCAGAGTTTGAGGTGGATAGGGTGTGTGTGTGTGTATGTGTGTGTGTGTGTGTGTGTGTGCCAGTGCCAAAGAGAGCTACGTACACTGGAGATGCTGCAGGAGAATCAAGGTCCCAGAGACTGGGGTACACATCCCTTCTCCCCCATCTCCAGAGCCAACCCTCAGGGCCTCTCCCCGAGAGGAGGCGGCCGGCCACGTTACCTGTCAGGTGCAGCTGGCTCCAGGCAAATGACCTCTGACGTCATCCCTCAGGGTCTGGGGTCCCTGGCCCCTCTGCTGGCGAGAGACTCGGATGCCTCGGGGAAACAGCGTTCTTCTCTTCCCTTTCCCTCCCTCCCCCTCCCCAGAAGGTCTCTCACCCCCTCCCTCGCAGGCATGGACTCCGGCCGGGTCTCCCCAGGGCTGGCTGGGACACCAGAGTGGGATTGAAGGCGCTGAAGCTGTTTCTTCGTCACTCGCCCTCCAGAGACCCCGGAAAGCTGCTGAAAGGGTGTGAGAACCTGGACCGGTCGGTGAGGGAGGGAGGGGAAAAGGGGGTCCCAGACTGAGGCGAGGGACCCCCTTAGGGAACACATACACATACGCACACCCGCCGTTCACAGGGCTGGAGATAAATGGGGGAGGGGGAGGCCGGGGCCCTCCCCGGCTCTCCCCGGCTGACCCCCAGGCCTAGAAACCCTGACCTCTCGGTGGGGCTAGGCCCCCTGCCTTCCCCCCACCCCGCTGCCCACGGCGAAGGGTGAGGGAGGGGCGGGGGGGCCGAGGGGAGCCCCAGAGAGGGAGGCACTCGCCCCCCTTCCGCCCAGCGATACCAATTAGATGATCTCTATAATTCACATTAAGCAGGGGGACAAGAGAGAGAAGAGAGAGATGGGGCCCCTTGTTACACTTGATAACAATTATAGTTTAAAATCATAGCTTGCCGCGGCCTGCTCATATTTTACTTGATAACAATAAAAGTGACACATAAAGTTAACTGTTTATGTTTTATTTATTAGACTAAATCTGCCAGCGGTGTTGGAAGCGTTCGCCTCGTTGCTACAGCTTTTATAGGGTTGTAAAACCCCATAAATCAGTCTCGGGGAGCAGTCGAAGGCCTTTTGTGTCGGAGGAGGCGAACTGCAGGCAGTGGCTGCCTGCCTTCCTGAGCTCTCCTCTCCACCAACAGTCATAATGTGGCGATTTTTCCCCCCTCTGATTTTATTATTACGATCTTCGACGCGATTAGGCAATCTACCTTCAATTCGCCACCCCACGCGGCCGCCCCTCCCCACCCGATCTGGTTGACACTTGAATAAGTACCTTTTAAAATGGCATAACAACTATTTGAGGGTTTAATTAGAACATCTGCAATTAAGGGAACGAGAAGTCGTGGGGGGATGGGGGAAGCCAGGGAGAGAGAGAGGAGTCGCTTCGAGATCTCTGGGGAGAGTTCTTTCTCCCCGCACTCCCCACGCTTGAGGTTCGTCCAGGGAACCCAAATGGGGGTGGGTGGGAGCGGGAAAAGGGTAGGGAGAAGGAACTATTTGGAAGAGCGGAGGGCTATCCCCGGCGCCCTCCTGCCTCCCCCCACCCCCCAACTCCACCACCCTGCTCTTTTCTTCCCCGGGGCGTCCCTTCCAAGTCCCTTGCCCCCTGCTCCTAGCTCTCTGCTAGTTGGGAGGGTTCCAACCCCAAGGGTCCCCTACATTCCCTTGGGGCCAGAGGGAGAAGCCCATCGCCCCGTTGGCTCAGAGGAAATGTATCCTGGGGTGGTGGGGGTCAGGGCGCTCCCCTCGAGGTTCCCCCCTCCCCATCTGCCTAAACCAGGGAAAGAAGTGCCCAGCTGGATTTCTGTGGCCTGAGGAAGAGGCTGGGGCGGTACAGGGGGAAGTAGGGGGTCTGAGTCCGGGGGAAGGGGAGAGCGACTCGATCCAACTTTATTTTAAGCTCGTTTGGAGGGGAGAGGGAAGGGGGCAGTCCGAGGAGGAGGGACGGGGATCCAGTGGACCACCCGTCCGGCATCTCCCCCTTTCCATCCCCCAGAGGCCCATCGGGGCCCGGGGGAGGGAGCCAGAATGACCGAGAAGAAAAGGGGAGGGGGGAGGAACGGACAGAGGAGCACCTTGCCCCACCTCCGCCCCTACAGCCGGCCTGCTCCCCTTCTTGCGTTTCAGGCTCAACAACACCCCGACTTCCCGCCAAAGCTTCCAGATTCAGGATCTTGTTAGATAGAAGGAGTGACCTCCCGGCTTGTGAAAGGACTTCTCTCCCCCGAGCCCCTAACCTCTCCTCGGGTCCCTAAACGCCCCTCCTCGTCGCCATCCTATTCGGGCGGTTACGATATTATATTCGCGTTGTAAGGTAGAGAGGATGCTGAGTTCACTTTCAATTTTGGGGCCATGCATACGGTTATGTACGGATTACACATACACACACACATACACGCATACATATATTGCACACTCTGCAGGCGGGTTTCTGGACGACACCAATTTTGAAAACTCTTTCTGTACATATCCATGCCCACAGGAATTTAACAGACAGGTATTTAACACTAAAAATGCATTTCTTTAATTAAAGTCACATGTCTATGCAGTCAAACACGGGTATGAGAGAGAGATATATATATAGACATTATATATAAATAATGTATATATACATATGTAAATAAATAATATAAAGTATATGCACTCATATATAATAGCTCCATGAAAACGGATTTAACAAAATGTGTCCACATATTTGACTAAATAGATATTTACTATATACGCTATTATATACCATATATAATAAATATTAACTACATATTTACCCAGGGGGCTAACTATATTTTCATTAATAAATATTTATACACTAACTACATATGCACACACTTAAGTGGGAGGATTCAACTTCATGTTTACGCATTTTACAGCCTGAACACGGTCACACACACACACACACACACACACACGCACACGAATTTAACTGTTTGAACATTTTCTGTTCACGTACACACATACACACACAATTCCCTGAATTTAAACTGCAGGTATATAATATACATATTTAAATGTCCGCTCGCTTGCACCTGCACGAATAAATCTGACCCTTTATAGGTACATTTAAATAGATATTTGCCCACCCACAAATACACGGACTTAACTCGATTTATGTCTGAATATTTAAACGTCCATATGGCCACCCCTCCTACCCTTGGTCTTACTACCACATGTTTGTATATTTAAACTGTCTACACACACGCACACACATACGCATTTCCGCGGATCCGTGGACGGGGTCGTGGGCCTTTGTACTTGTGTGTATGAAGAGACAGAGAAAGAAAGAAAGAGAAAGAGAGAGAGAGAGAGCTATCTCACGCACCAAAATAGCTCTCCCTCCCAAGGAGGCTGGCGGATGTTTGGCTCGGAGCTGCGGGAACGTGTGAAGGAGACATGGAAAAAAAATACTTGCTTCATTTGTGTTGTTGCCTCAGCCTCCTGCCCCATCGCCTGCCCAACCCCCGAATCCGGCTCCGGCCCTCTCTGCCCACTCTCTTCTTTCCCCCGAAGCCCCCCACCCAAGCCTCCTGCACCCCCACGGGCTCTCGCTCCCTCTGTCCCTGACGGACCTCTCCACCCCCCCCCCCCAACACACACACACACACACACACACACATTCCCGAAACACACGAATCACTACAAAGCCGACCCTCTGAGAATCCCGAAGAGAAATTCAGGCTTCATTGTGTGTACGGAGTCTTTGTGCACGAGATTACCATACTGACCGTTGGGTAACCTATATCTCCCCCACCCCCATCCCACCCCCCTAACAATCTGTTAAACCGAACAGCAGTGTATAAGCCCTGAGGTTGGGACGCGATGGAGACGAATCTCAGACTTTTCGAGATATTTCTGGCGAGATAAGGGCTGCCGGGAAGGGCTTCCCTTTGAATTGGGGTATTTGGGGGGGGGCGCAGTGGAGGAGGGGTTATCAGTCCAGCTTGCCCCTCAATTGCAGGAGTTGAAAAAAGAGAACAGGGTCATTCTCCCCACCCCAAAAGTGGCATCCAGGTGGCGAGAGAGCATCATTCTCATTCACCCTTCGCCCCCAATCTTCGGACCTCTCAGGAGCACAGAAACGCCCCCGCTCCCCCCAACCTTAATCCACCTCCCTCTCGACTCCCTCTTCATCCGAGGAAACGGGGCTAATATATGCAAAGGATTATGCAAATGCTTAATTGATTTTTTCTTAAATCTCTTGTCAGGCGAAGTAATGAATCGGGCTAAAATGATTTTAATAACCTGGACGTGTCACTAGAAAATAATCCGGGTTTTCCCCATTTTTTTCCCCTCTTTCTTTAGTCTAGGCCCCGCCGGTTACCTCGCCACGCCGGCCGAGGGTTCTTTTAAAATATTAAAGACGAAAGCCCTCTTGCTTGTTTGCTGACCTTAAGAGAAGTTCTGTGGCCCGGCTCGCTTCCCTCCTCCTCTCCTTATTTTCCCCTCCCTTCCCCTGAAATTCAATTTTCTTCAAATCTCGTTTAAAGTGGCTTTTTAAAAAGTGGACGCATTTTAATATTGGTTAGACAGTGTGACCTGCATTTCACCTCGGCTAGATGACTCGTTCCAATAGGTCACTGCCGTAACGTTATTGATGGGGAACTCCATTGAAATTTATCTCCTCACAAATGGCCTTTAGATCTTCCAGCGAGTTCAATAACTAGTTATAATGGAGAAGGGGGGACGCAGCCGTGGGCTAACGAATTTGATGTTTCATTTTTATGCAGGAGAAATTGGTGGGTTCGCTTTGCCCCCCCGCCTCCCTTTCCCCCCTGCCTCTCCCCCCCAAACAATGAACCCGGATTTCACCCCCCACGCACATTTTTCTCAGAGCTAAGATTCGATCCTCGGAATCTAATTTCCCTCAGTACCCGCCCCCCCCCCCGCAAAAAATATTTTTGCTTTTAATTTTTATTTCGGTTCAAGGAATCGATCGAACGGACGAAGAGAAGAATTTGAGGTCTGTATCACGCATTTTCGTGTTTGGGTGGTGGAGCCTTGGGAGGGTGACTTTCACTTTTTAGAGATTGGGGCGATGTACGTCTGTGTAAATGCGTGTGCATATTTATGTGCGTTTGTGACTGTGGATGTGCTTCAGAGTGTGTCTTCGTTTGTGTGTCTTTCTGTGTCTCTGTGAGTGTGTTTGAGTGCGTGCCTCTCTGCTGCGTGGGTGTGTGTGTGTATGTTTGTGTATGTGTTTCTGGGTCTCTAAGAGTGTGTTTGAATGTATGCCTCTGTGTGTGTGTGTGTGTGTGTGTTGAACCCGGGCCGTTAATTCACAGGGCAAGCTGGGGTTAGGGCAGGAGAGAATTGGAGTATCTTGGTCCTTTTCACCTCTAATCCTTTGGTATAATCTGTGTGAGGGCACTGGAGTCCGAGGCTCGGGGCGGGAAGAAGCCGGCTCCTCGGAAAGCAGGACAGGGCAAGGTGTAGTGGTGGTGGTCTTGGGGTGGCAGCGGCTGGGGGTGGGAGGACCTCTGCTCCTTAAAGTCTCCCTGTTTCCTGGAGGAGGGGAAACTTCTGGGGGGCAATCCTCCCCGCCTCCCAAAAGAGGAAAAGGGACGGAAAGAAGATAGGAGCGTCTGGAACTTGAAGTCCGAGATTCAGAATCTCCGCCAGTCACAGCTCCCGGTTGCGCGGGCTCAAGCCACCCCACAGGGCCGGGGTTACAACGTGGAAGCCTTCGTGGGTCTCCCCGTCCAGCGCCTCTGGGGTGTCCAGTTTAGTGTCCGTCCACAGACCCTCCCCGAGCCTTCCGCCACACCCGGCCTGCTCTTGGGCCTCCCCAAGTCAGGGAGAAGGTGGCCGAGTCCGGGAAGGGGGTGGAGTGGCAAAGCGGGTGCGCAGGGAGGGAGAGGCGGGGGGGCTGTTAAGAATGGGTACCCCTCCATTTTTCCCCCATCTGTAAATTCCTCGTTTCACCCTGCCCCAGCCGCAGGGCCGGGAACAGCCAACAAAGGAGTGCCGGGGACTCGCCCCTCTCTTCAGCGGGCCCGGGAGCCGGGGGCGCCCGGGTCCCTACTGCTGGGTGTTGGGGGAGCCGCGGCCTCGGTCGCCGCCGCTGAAGCAAGGAGATCGCCGGCGATCAAACTTGGAAGACACGGGATGGGAGTAGGGAGTGGAATAAGGCGAGACCCCCCTACCCCCATCAGCCTCGTTAGAGGAGGTGAGGAGCCCCGGGATCTAGAGTAGGGGAAATTAAATCGCCATTTTGAGGCGTGGATATGTAATAATCCCCTCTACAACACGCTCCATAAGTGCCAGGCCAACTTACTCGAAGTTTCCCACCTGGGCCCTCCCCACGAAAGTCCAGCCCAACTGTGGCTAGGAGACAGATTCGGGATCTCCCGCCTCGGCCCCCTCAGGTGCGGGCGAGCTGTCGACCCTTTCGACCCCTCTCAGGACGGGCGGCTGGTCCCGAGGTCCTGGGCCCGTGGGAGTTTATTCTCCCCTGAGGGGATGGCTATCGGGCTGGGGGTGAATCGGGTAGCTCCATGGCCTCACCTCGGAGAGGGCCCGATTTCTGAGGTCAATACTGTAGTCCCTGGCCCTCGCCCCCGGCCTGGCGCTGTAAGCGAGGCAGAAAATTGAGAATTGGTCCCTCGAGGACGTGAATTATCGCCCCCTCCCCCCCGCCCAACCCCGTCCCAGAAACTCTCCCAACTTTGCGAGCGGGTCAACACGTGTCCGCATATCGTGGCCGGTCAGGAGAAGTGTCGGGGAAAGGCTCTGTTTAGGATGACCCCCTCATCGGAAAATTAACCTCTCTCTCTCTCTCTTTCTCTCTCTCTCTCTCTCTCTCTCTCTCTCTCTCTCTCTCACACACACACACACACACACACACACATCCCAGGAGAAATCGCAGAACTCTTCTTGGACCCATTGGACCCCGTCAGCATAGCGGCCCGCAAAAGCCAAAACAATTCTCCCATCCTCCAAGGTTCTCCCTACTAGCGGTGGAGTGGCGTTAATCTGTGCCTGGGGTCTTGATCGGGAACGGTAGGTCTAGAAGGGGATCAGGAGTCGGTTTGAAGAAGGAAACACAGAAGGCCAGAGACCCAGAGACCGAGAGAGACGGAGACACCCACCCGAAAACCCACACAGAGAAAGGCACTCGGGCCACTTTCCTGTCTCTTTTCTGTACAACTTGCCTGTCTGACTTTTACCTTGTCGGTTCCCCTCCCACTCTCCACATGGGGCTTCTCTCAGTTTTAATTCTCATTTGCGGAGCCGTGACCTTGCCCTGCTTGCGCGCCCACCTCTTCCCTTTAACGATACGGTCCTTCCTAATGACACCTTTATGGGCGGCTGTGATTACAGTTATTAGTATTTTCGGGAGTTTTTATTCTCCGAGTCCCTGAGGGGTTGGGTTGGGAGGAGGTCTGAGTTGGAGGTGGGGACGAAGTAAGAAAATTTAGAGGAGGAGGTGTTCTAATCCCCCCCACCCCAGCCATTATAGCCCCCCCCCCCCCAGCTCTAGGAAGGAGAAACGATGAGGTTACTAACCGCTCCCCTCGCTTTCTATTAGAATGCTGGGGACGTAGTTGCCGGCAGTAGCTATTCG
The DNA here is from genome assembly GCF_004115215.2 of Ornithorhynchus anatinus. Classification (NCBI taxonomy): domain Eukaryota; kingdom Metazoa; phylum Chordata; class Mammalia; order Monotremata; family Ornithorhynchidae; genus Ornithorhynchus; species Ornithorhynchus anatinus. The sequence goes on along the minus strand of NC_041737.1, from coordinate 57,730,797 downwards.
TCAAAGCCTCGGAAGCAGGGGGAGTAACGGAGTTGGGCAGAAGAAATCTTGAGGATGATATAGGGAAGCGGCCGAGAGCATCAATTCAAAGCCGATAAGAACTAGGCGTCCGCGGGTGGGGACAGGGCTGCCGGATGTGCCTCCCCCCACCCTCCCCGTAATTGGGGTGGGAGTCCCAGCCCTGCCCTCCATCCCCATCGAACCCCCTGTCCTCCCCGCTTTCCAAAAGGACTGAGAGACAGAAGTAGGGAGGGAATGAAAGAGGAACGGGGAGAATGACTTGGGACCCCAGTCTATGAGGGAACCGGATAAAGTGGGAATGGGGTCGAAAGGGGTGGGAGGTGGTCTCTATTCTACTCTGACCTCTTGTTTTTTGCTTCCTTTAGCATCCCTGCCCCAAGAGACCATTCCATTCATTGGTCTAGGCCCCAAGCATGTTGGGGATGGGGATGGGGGTCAGAGAGACCCTCTCGCAGAGCCACTCCTCTCCCCGTTCAGAGAGGGGTATCCCTCTGGTTGGAGCGGGACAGACTCAAAGACAGAGAGTCAGGAAGAGGAGCTGGAGTGAGTGGGGGTAGAGACAGAGGGAGAGACCACGGAAGAAAAAGATTGCATGGGCTAGAGATCTCCCAGCACGTGCTTAGAATGTAGTGTAACCGATGCCTTCCCCCTCTCACCCCCCAACACATACACCTGGACCGACAGACTCCCCGACCCCACCCCCACTGTTAGATCCACAATCCGGAGTGCTCCGGGGGAGCCAGAGCAGAATCCGGAGGGATCTAGACATCTGGATCTGGATCTAGAAAAGAGTAGGGTCTAGTACGGAGTAGAGTCTTTCGTGCGGCTTCAAGCTTCAGAGCAGACGGATTGCAGCAGCCGCGCGGGAGCGAGACGTATACACCAGGGCGAGGTCGATAAAAGGGCATTCGTACATAGATCATATAGAGTATACATCCCCGGGGCTCTGAGAGGATAAAATGACCCATTTCTCTTGGCACAGAGAAGCGGGTTCGGCCTGACAGATAGGCGAAGCCCTAAACAGCCCCTCCCCCATTCGCCCCGTCACCCCTCCAGCTCCTAACTCCAAACGCCCTGGCCCTGGTCCTCGTTGTCCCCGGAGGCAGACGGCCCCATTTGGGGCCGTTGCGTGGGAAACTGCTGAAGGCGAAGCCTGAGGGGTGTATGTGGAAGGGTTACGTCGCCCAGGGCAGAACCGGTATCTGGGAGGGTATTTCGCCCCTGGTGGAGGGTGTGGGGGGGGAATGATAAGGGAAGGGGGTCCCCATTCCCACTCCCCTCCCTCGCGACCCCAGGAGGCAGGGTTGACGCGGCAGAGATCAGCCCTCCAGGGGCCGGCGCCGGAGCTAGTTCGAACTGGACAGTGGGGTCATTGGGAATAAAACGAGGTGGTGTGGAGGCAACAGGCGGAAACAGAGGGAAGGGGGGCAAACACACACCCTCCCCCCCCACTTTACACAGAGGCCCTCACATAACACAAGCACAGTTACAAACATATGCACAGAGACACACCTATACAAACACACGGATATACCCCTACCACAAACACACACCAGCCCCCACCGGCACCCATATTTATCTCTACCCTCCCTCAGCATTTCTGAATAAACGTTTGACCGATTGAACTTTTAGTTTATTCGTTCTGACGACCCCATTTATAAATATTTTTTATGCCTGTCTCCCTAGTTAGCGTGCAGCTCCTTGCGGGCAAGAATCGTGTCTCATGTTTCTGTATTACGCGCTTTGGACAAGGCATTGTGCACCCGATGGGCGTTCAATACAACTTCTGCTGCTGCTACTACTATCAATCAATACTGTTACTTGCTAGTCTTGCTACCAAATTACTAGCATTCCTATTACAACTACATGCAGACCCAGACACACATAGACACAAAACAGCCTTCCCCCAGTCTCTTGGTCACTCTAAATCCCATTTCTCTGAATAATACACACATTGCAGCAGCTTCATTCTATGTCCTAAGCTCTCCCCACCTCTATTTCTCTATTCGAACCCGAAACCTTCCCGGTGTGAAATTGGAGTCCACAGTCCCCCTGACTTTGGCTCTTCCCAGCTTTTAAACGAAGGCTCTTTCTCCCATATGTAGTCCCGATTGGATTTCCATCAGGGGAGGAGAGGGGAGAGGGGCTAGGGAGGGCCAAGGCAGCTCTTCGAAGCCGCACCTATACGGGTAAAAAGAGGAGGGCCAAGGGAGGATCCGGCTCATATGAGATCTTCGAAACCGTGGTTTCAATTGTCCAAATAAAACTGTCCCAATCAACGATTGGCCTGGTGTAGGCGAGGCCAGGACCCAGGACGTCTCGTCACTTTACTATATGGGGGTGGGGGGCGAGCGGAGAGCAGGTCTGGGGAATTTACAATCCAAAGCCCAAGGGGCGATTTCGTGTGAAGAAGCTAGATCAAAACGGACTCCTCCGTGCGTTTATGGCCCTCGCTCTCCTCCCCACAGGAAAGCCAATAAAAGCTCTGCTCCCATCCCTTCCCAGGACACTTGAAACAAAGCAGTCCCCCCCCTCGCCACCCCCGCTCTCCCCGAAACGTGGATTTTCAGTTCTCCCCGGAACACGTTTTCTCCCTTTTCTCTACAGGTGATTCCCCGGGAAAGTTGATCTCATGGGGCCTCCCCGCTCGGCCCGGTCCCAAGCTGCCGGACATTATCGTTGGGGACAGTCGGCACAGTCGTCCGAAGTCAGACGGAAACATTCCCGCCCCCGTAACATCTGGCCGAATACAGCCAACCTCTCTCCCTTACCCTACAATGTCCCCATAGTGACTAGGACCCCGAATAACGGCGCTTGGACCACCCCCGGCCTGCACCACGGATCTTCACCGGGCTAGATCGGGTTCCAAGAGAGATCTAGCAGATCCGGATCTGCTCACGACCCCCGCATCGGCCGGGCCGAATTACATTTATGATCACTTTCTCGCGTGAAGAAATGTGTTGGGTTTTTTTTCCCACTGTTATTATGCGATTCCATTTCACTCCCCGCTACTCTCCAAAGCGGCCCGCGGAAGGAGGGGAATGGGGCGGATCAGAGAGATCTCTTATCTCCCCGCCCGCCTCGGAGCTGGGGTTGGCCCGCATCAAAGGGGCGATGCTATCGGTTAGAAGGCGAGCGGAGGGAGGAGGGAGGACCCGAGGGTGGGCAACCACTCGCTACATAGTGGTGGGGCAGAGGGGAGAGAGGAATAAAGTCTGTGTCCGAATTCTTTCGGGGTGGCTTCTACACGAGAAGAACAAATCGGAGAGTTGACTGCCCCAGACCCTCCTGGTTCAGAGGGAGAGGTGGGTTTAGGGCTTAGGAAGCGAAATCAAATGAAGCGAATGGGCTATCCACACAATCGAATATAGGGATTGTCTCTCCTCGCCTCCCTTGGTCGCTGCCGCCCTCACCTCGACTTCTCTCTTGGCCCCTGACACACATGAGCTCCTGGGGGGTGGGGAGGCTATCCCCTCCCCCCTGAAATCCACCCCGAAATTCCCAGGTCTCTAGGGAAGGGGTAGGGGAGGACCCGGAGGTAGGGTGGGGTGAGGCTCTCACAAAACAGCGAGAGAACTCTCTTTGGGACTTTTCGGACTTTTCAAGACTTAATCCTCGCCACCTGGCCACATCCCGCCCCACCTGGAAACGCAAACAGACTCGGGTGGGGGTGGAGGGAGCGAGACATGGCAGAGTGACCGGGTCATAGGCATCAAACTCTCCGCCTCCCCATCTTCTTTTTTCTTCCCCTCTCCCCTCAAGTCTCCTCCAAGAGGCCTTTCCTGACTAAGCCCTCCTTTCCTTTTCTCCCACTCCCTTCTGCGTCCCCCCTGACTTGTTCCTTTTATTCATCCCCCCTTCCAGGCCCACAGCACTTTTGCCCATATCTGTCATATATTTATTTCTATTCATGTCTGTCTCTCCCTTTAGTCTGTAAGCTCATTGTTGGCAGGAAATGTCTGTTTTTATACTCTACCAAACGCTTAGTACAGTGCTCTGCACACGGTAAGCGCTCAATAAATACGATTGATTTACTCGAATCCAGCTCGTTCTCCCTCTCGGGAGATGGGAGGGGTGAGCCCCAGGACTCCTGCCCGGAAGGGACTCAGGCGGTCCAGACTTCTGTTCTCTCTCTTCGTACAGGTCCCCGGCTACAGCGTGGGGAGTACAAGTCTCCATTTTGGGAGACAGCTGTCAGTTCCAACGCCAAGGCCAAACCTGGGTTTTGAATAGGATTTGGGGTTGGGGGACGGGGGAGACAGCCTCTAGAGTAGCTAAGTGGTAACAGCAGCTTTTGGGAAACGCCCTCACACATATTCAACCCTCCGTCCCCCAATCACACAAACCCTCACCTACTCACAAACACGACCTCCACCCTTTTCCACACAAACTCCCATCCCATACCCAACACTAACAGACACCCTAACACCAACACAAACACCCTCACACTGCAATCTATACAAGCCCACACACATTCTCCCCATCTTCTTTTGTATCTACATACTCTGTAGGTATACATTAGTTCTTGAAGCCCCCTTGTACACCCTCGTGAACACACCTCCTGCTCCTCCCTCCTTCTCCCCACCCCCCGTCACTTCATCTATTCTCTCCTTTTCAAGCCCCCGTCCTTTTCTCCCCCATCCTCCGCTCCCTCCTCCTAACCTCGAATAACCTGCGCGATTACTCGACATGAGTCATCTTCGCACCTTCCCTCACCCCCACCATAGCCTCAGCGGTTTATCCGGGGCCCGGCGCGACAAAGAAGTACATTTCAGTATTTATGAAAGGTTAACTATCTGCCAGCTGGAGTAGGTGCAGGGGTAGATACTAGGTTTGAAACCATTTCTAGATTCTAGTGCGGGCCCTTCTGTCTCTTTCACCGCTCCCATCCCGATCCCAGATATTATCCTATTTAGCAAAAAGAACATGTATCCTAGCCCAGAGACGGAGGCCGCGTCTATGCCAGACCAAAGCCAAGAAGGAACGGATCCCCAGTAGCAGTTGTGCTTATACCACACTTCACTCGATGACCGACTCCCCTCTCCTCTTTGGCCTGTATAATCCGAATCTGTTGGGCCGCAAAGTTATGCCCTGAGCAAGCTCCATCGCTTCGGGCAACAACTTTGAAAAAACCTTGGGGAGGTTATTTCTCCCTTCCAGACGCTCCCGGGAGGAAGAGGAAGGTCAGGGTTCCACAACTTGCTGCTGGCTGTCTGGGATGGAGAGGGCGGGGAGGAGCTGGGGATCTTGAGTGGATTGAGGGGGGATGTGTGTGTGGCAAGAGATAGAAGCTGACAGAAGATGAACAAGGACTTTATTGGGATTGGCCAGGAAGGAACATGTGATTCCATCAAGCGCATGCCTGATTGGTTGCTTCCTCTTTCCCTGGGTTAAAGACCTAGGAAGGAAAATACTGAGCTGGTTTACCTAAGGGGGTGGGGCGGCAAAGAAGGAGAAAGGGGGAATGGGAGAGGGAAGTAGGGAGGGGGGAAGAGAAAGAGGAAATGGGGAGGACGAGTCCCCTTGACACCCGAGTTAGAAAAACTCCTTCCTCTTTCTCCTCCCCCATTTCCACATCTTTACCCCCACTCCCACACGCCCCCCACCAAACCCAAAACACAACCTCTATTTATATGGGCCATACTCCTAGCTAGGGAGGCTAAAGGGGAGATTCTCCTGGTTGACCCGGAAAGGAGAGAGGCTCAAATGTCAGGTTTCCACAAGCAAAAAAATCAGATCATTCAGACCCACTCCCTCCCCACAATTCACTTTGGTTTAGGAGAATTGGTTTTTTTGGGGGGGGAGGGGTGGGGGGGAAGTGGAATGATCTTGGTCCAGAGTTAGGGAATGGGGACGGTGAGGAAGTTACTTAGTAGAGAGGAAAAAGAAATGGGTTGGTATTTTGGAAGGGTTGGTTGGTAGGTACAGGCACGAATATTCGGGGCTGCCTATTTGTGCTTGAGGGGTGTGTGAATGTGTGTGTGTGTGTGTGTGCTTCTGCGAGTCCTTGGGCGGCCTGTGCTCTGGGATCCCAGGACCCCTGGGCCCCCTTCTGGCGTCTCCGGGGTTCCCTTCCCCCTGTATCAGATCATCTCTAGGTGGAGGGAGGAGGTGAAAAGAAAGGAAGTAGTGGAGGGCGTGGGGAAGGAAGGAGGAGCAGGAGTTTGCTCAGAAGCAAAGGAATCCCTAGCCAGGGACCCCTGTCTTCATTGTGCCCCACACCCCCCGCCAAGGACACGCGCGTTTCCAAAGGGCCAACGAGACAGGAGAGAGGGCTCAAGTGGGGAGAGGAGGGAGGGGAAACGGAGCAAAAGATTGGAGGAATGGGGAGGGGAAAAATGGGGAAGGGAGGAAAGGAAGGAAGTATGGAGAAATGGGGAAGGGACAAAACAGGGAAAAGAGGTAGCTAGTATTCTACTGGGCTGGGGAATTTCTGTAGGTTTTTACCCTCTTTCCTCTCCAATGCCCCTCTTCTTCGTCCCGCTGACCCCAACCAGGCCCAACTGATAGGAGCCGGGAAGACACGGAGAGACCCCTATCGCTATTTCTCTACCTTCCTCTCCCTTACCCTCTTCCGCTTTCCCTCCTCCGGGAGCCAGGTGTTCTGCTTCCTAAGTGTTGGTTGAGTGGGTGATGGAGTCCAGGGGAGGGAAGAGAGAGGAGTTGATTTAGCGGCTGCTGGGTCCAGCCTCCCGAGCCTAGAGTCACCGTGTCCCCCTAAACCCTCCTCCAATTCGAGGTGACTCTCCCTGGGCGCCTATCCCCTGCTTTCCCAAGCCTCTCCTGTCCGGTGGACACAGGCTACCGGCCCCGAATCCACGTGCGCCAGGATTTCCTACGTAGCACAGTACATTGTGACGCACAATAGTGGGGAGGGGTGCGTGGACACGCAGGTGACGGGGTGTTCGTGTCTACACTTTCTGTCCCTCGCCTCTCTCTCCTTCCCTCCCCCCACCACCCTGGAAAGGTCCCAACCACGCAATTCCACCATCCCACTTCCGAAGGTTTTGGAGCAAACGAAAATCAAAAGGAGAAGGAGGTGCGCCCCCCTCCCCCTCGTTATTCCGCCCTTTTCACCCCGAGCGGCGCGAGACACGGGTTAGCCTGGAGACTCTGATCTCCCTCTACTCCGGTTTCACTGGGAGGAAACAGGACGAGGGACGACTGAGTTTGGGGGGGGGGCGGTTTCCAGACCTCCGAGAACCCCCGTGACCCCCTCCACCCGCCCACCCTAATTACTCAGTCTCTAACACTTAGATGGAGTGGGGGTGGGAGGTGGTGGGTGGGTAGAATAGGGTTGGGGGGGAATGGAACCAGGAAGGCACCCGCCCCCTACCTCGCACCCTGTTCTCGTTATGAGCCTCCTGCTGTCTCCTGGAGGCCAAGTTTCCCCCTCCCCGTATCTGCCCCCTCCCACGCGTTCGCACCCACACATGCGCACAGTGTCGGAGCCCGGCCCAGCAAAGTTTGACTTCAACTCTGGGGTGAGGGACGGGACTCCCGGAGAAGCGACTAGAGACAAGGACCGGAACGGACTGGGAAATTTCAGACAGAGGTTGCTCCCCCAGCCACCCTTTTCCCCCCTCCCCCACCCGCCCCATCAATTTCCTTAAAGGGCCAAGACCTAATCTCCCCCAAACTGGAGGAGCCCTGACCGAGAAAGGGGATAGGCCCCACTTGCGGGAATTCCCCGCCCCCAGTTCCCCACTTAAATCCTGCAAACAGCTCCCCTCTCCTCTAGCTCACCGGGGACGCCTGAGCGCCCCCCCCGCCTTCGGGGAGAAGAGTGGGTGCGGGGCAGCGAGTGTGTTTGGGGGGGTGGGAAACAGAGACCCTCCCTCACACCATGGGACAGCTAGAGAGCGAGAGAGCGAACGAGAGGAGAAAGTCACTTACCGCGACCGCCTGGGATTCATTGGCGAAGATGTAACCTCTCCTCACATCACTCCCCGCCGACGTAATCCCCCTCTAACCGCCTGCCCCGCTGTCCTAGCCTTAAAGCTCCCGGCAGCTGCGGGACTGGACAGTTAAGATTATATATGGGGTAAATATATTGTGGGATTGTCAGCGCTCCTGACGCCATAAAACTTGGTTTAATGACATCACGTGGTCCCCGGGAACCACTCAGCGGGCTGCCCTGGGTTTGCCACATAAATAACCTCCCAAAGTTTCTAACTCCAAAATTCACATCGAAGCCATGCTTATTTCTCTAATGCTCACTCTCCCCCCTCCCACTTCCAGCCGACACCCGGGGGGCCCCCTCCCCCGCCCCCGCCGCGAGGCCAGCCGAGCCTCGTGGGGGTATCTGAGGTCTGGAGGTGGGTTTTCGGACCTGTCTCCTTTGGGGCTGGGGGACTTCCACTCGATTTTGGTTTTGGTGTGTGTGTGTGTGGCTGCACTGTGATTTTTGGGTTTTTTTTTGTTTTCCCTTCCTCCTTCCCGAGTGGGCTCCCACGCCGCCCTGCTTACTCCCTCGTGGAGGTAAGTGTAACTGTTTCTTTTGTGGAGAGGGGAGAGGGGAGGGGCTGGGGACCGGGACGCCAAGGCCACTCATTCGCCACGGGGCCATCGGGAGGAACGTCGGAGGGGTGGGGGTGGGGGGCATCTCACTGGTCGCGAGTTCGGATCCACTAAGAGGGCAGGGGGAGGAGCCGGAGGTGTTAATGTTGAGGTAGGAAGCTGGGCGGGGTGGGGGGCGGGAGGGGGGGCGATCTGACAGAGCACTGGAAAGAATGGAGGAGGGCGGGGGAGCCAGCGGCCCTATCTACACGGGCCTAGAAGAGAGGAAAATCCTAATCCGAATGATTCAGTATCTTCTAGGACTGGAAAAGCGGAAGGGGAGGGGGCAGGGAAGAGGAAGGAAGAGTGGGTTGAACCATCTTGGGGGACTGTCTACACCGCCTCCAGACTCAATCCTCCACGCCCCCCAGGTCCCTATGGCCAAGGGCGAGGGAGGGAGAGAGGCTTGGCTTGGCTGGCAAAATAGAGCTTCGTCCTTTTCTGTAGTTAACGGCTACTCACCAGGAAATAACAGCGATTTTCCGCGCTTCAATGCTCTGCCGATAGTTTCCCTCAGCATGGAGAAAAAATTAAAATAACTCCCCGAAGAAAATTACCCATTTTATTTCCGAGAGCCAGAGCGCTGCCTTTGTGTCTCTGTCTCTATCTTTGTCTCTATCTGTCTCTCCATCTCAGTCTCCTTCTTCTCTTTCTGTCTCTCCCTGTTTCTATCTTTGTCTCTATCTGTCCCCATCGCTCAGTCTCTTTCTTTCTTCTCTTTCTGTCTCTTCCATTCTGTCTCTATCTTCATCCCTCTCTGTCTCACCATCTCTCAGTCTTTTCCCTTCTTCTCTTACTGTCTCTCCCGCTCTCTAACTTTTTTCTTTTTGCCACTCTACGTTTTCTCTCTCTCTGTTTCCGCCTCGGGAAGGGTCTCTATCTCTCTTCTCTGTCTCTCTCGGCCTGTGTCTCAATCTCTCTGTCTCTCTCGGTCAGCATCTCTCTGTTTCTCATAGTGGTTCTCTAGCTCTCTCTTAGTCTCTCTCGACTTTTCTCTCTCGGGGCTTCCGCCCTCCCTATTTTGAGGCCTTTAGAGGCAACTCACCTGGAGCCGATTGAGAGTGTGGGGAGAGGGGTAGAATAAGGGAGGGGGAGAAAAATGGAAGGGAAGGAAGGGGGAGGGGAGAACAGAGAAGAGGCCCGAGCTAGTTGAGAACTGGAGCAGGGTGGGATAGAGAGATGGAGGTGCTGGTGGGGTAGGGGGCGGAGGGTCTTTCGCTCTTTTTCAAGAGAAAAGAAACAGATTAGTAAAACTGGGACTGAGATGCGAGGGGATAAATTGTCGCCTGCTATCTACATTTCATCATAAATAATCGTAAATACCCCCTGCCCCCCAAGCCCGGCTAGGCCCCCCTCCAAGCCTGAAGGACTGTTTCTATGAGTGTGTGTGTGTGTGTGTGTGTGTGTGTGTGTGTGAGGAAGCGAGCCCTTTGTCGGAGGCGTGTAAAGGAAGCGCTGTAAACTTTTATGGAACCATCGACAACATTTCTTTCTTCTGTAAATTGCTTCCTCTAACTCTCTTCCTCCCCCCCCCCGCCCCCCCGCGAAACCTGACCAGCCCCCAATCTCCTTCTAGTGTATTCAGGCGGCTTCCGTGATTCGGAGAATTCAGGCCTCCCCAGACTTCCCGCCTGTCTTGACAAGGATAATGAGGAAAATCTGATTTTGTTTTGTTTTGTTTTGGAGGGATGTACGGGGAGGGGGCTGTCCTCTAGGCCTGAATCCTCCGGATAATTGCCACTCTGAAGAAGACTCTGTCTAGGCGAAAAGGTGGTCGGGAGTGAGACGGACATACCGACCAACCGAGAGAGCAGACCCGACTTGGGTTTGTGGCGCTCACCTTTACCTCCTTATTCAGGGACACAGAGACTGCCCCAGGACTCCCCGTAGAAACCCCTTTCCCCCCTTCTCGCACGCCACCCCAGCGCCTTGAAACTGACGCTTTCGCATCGCCTTTGAGCTCTTCCCATCCCCACCATCCAGACTCCCCGTCACTGGCCCCAATCCCACCATCAGTTCTGCCTCAAATGGTGGGCTCCCGTTTCCGCTCGGATTCGGGGCGACCTAGGCGCTGATGGAGAGCAAAGACCCCGTTCTTAGGTGGGCTGCACCACGCCTCCCGCCTCCCAGCCGGCTATCCTTCCAAGTTTCACATACAGGTATTACCATCCTAGCACAGTGCCACGCTGTTTAACACCAATTTGCCACAGTGCCACGCCGTTTAACACCAGGTTGCCACAATGCCACCCTGTCACCGTACCACCCTGCCATGATACGATCCTGGTGCAGTACACCTACCCACAGTGCCACCCTGTCATAGTGCCACAGCGCCACAATACCATCCTTCCATAGTTACAGAGCTAGTGTCACCTTGCTAAATTGCCCCCCTCCCACAGTACCACCCTGCCACATCCTATATGCCACGGTGCCAGACTCCCATAATGCCAACACTACATGCCATGGTGCTACCCTCCCTCAGTGCCATCTTGCCACTTATTACCTGTCACAGTGCCACCCTCCCATAGTGCCATCCTGCCAAAGTACCACCTTCCACATTCTATCTGCCTCAGTGCCATTCTTCCACAATACACTCTTCCACAATACCACCCTCCCCCAGTGCCATCCTGCCATGGTATCACGCTGCCACGATACAACCCTGCCACATACTACCACACTGCCACCCTGTCATGGTACCTCCTTGCTACAGTGCACCCCCTCAATACCACGGTGCCACCTTTCCACAAGGTCACAGAGCCCCTGTGTCCCTCTGCTTACCCTATCCCCGCCCCAGTGCCACCGAGCCACATTTCCAATACTATTTTCCTCTCCTCAGATTGAGGCCTAGGAATCCTGATTCATGCTCCGAATCGTCCTGAGACCCATCCCCGTATTAGCACTGCCCCAGCCTCCCCCCTCCCACCATACCGCTCCAGAGAGTCGAGATGACACCTAAACGGGGTGGCGAGGTGCAACACGTTTATGGGCGTCCCCAGATAATTCTGAATCTCCCCCCATGCCCCCTCGAGAGACACAGACAGAGAGGCATAGACAGACAGACGGACAGGCAGATACGGGATCGCTTTGGGCGTTGAGTCTAACCGTCTTTATTCAATATGACAAAATATAATTTCCAGGTATGGAATTCGCGTCAATAAATAGGTGGATTACAATAGTAGGGGATTAAAAAGCGAAAGGGGGAAGATTGGGGGTCGGGGGCCGCGCTAATCCACTGCACAAGCCGGACCAAAGTGGTCACTCCAATTCTTCCCGGGAATCGAAACCAAGGCGGTCTGGCGGAGCACAGACCGGGCCGGGGGCGGCGGGGGGCGGCGACGGGGGGCGGCGGGGCCGAGCGGGAGGGCGAAGCACAGGCCAGGCCTGCTCGCCCGCCTCTACCGTTTGGATTTTTCTCCCTTTTTTAAAAGGCGACGATTTCCCCGTGGGAATTCGACCCAGGGTCGCGGACTCCAATAATTCCTTTCATTTTTCGCTTTCAGGGGCAAATCATAAAAAAATAATGAGATCTAGTAACAAAAAAAGGGAAGAAAAGGGAGCACATACACTCACACACACTCAAGCACGCGCGCACACACAACACCACACACCACAAACACACACACACACTCTCACGCAGAAAAGCCGAGCCAGCCCTCCCCTCTCCTCGGCCTTTCTCCCCAAGTGCTTCAGGGGAACAAAGAGTCCATCGGGGCCGGCGGAAAGGGCGATGGTGGTTTTGGGAGCAGGCTCGGGGATCACCGAGGGCGAGAGGAGCAGGACAGAGAGTTCAGACGACCCTAGACCCCCATTTTCCAGCTCCCTCTCTTTCCAACACCCCCATCCCCGGACGATTTAAAGAAAATAAAGAGAGCAGCGTGAAAGCACGAGGCGATGCGAGGGTACTGGCTAGGGAGAGACGTTATAAGAGGGGAAGGGTCCATTTAGAGGCAGCGGATGATTTTTTTAATTTCCCCTCTCCCTCCCCCCCCCCCCTTTTTAAAATTTTAGCATCTAGAAGTCCAGGCTGGTGGGGGGGGGGGGCAGCGAGGGGCTCAAAGAGACGAGGAGGGATGCGAAGCTGGCCGGTAAAGTTGAAGGGGGCTGCCCCAGGTTATTGAATATTAATAGGAGCGGCTCTTGCCTGGAGGGGTTGGGGGGAGAGCGGAGGCGAGGCCGCCTCCTCCCCCCCACCCAAAAAAGTTTTCCCCAGGTAGACACCAACCAACTCATGGAGCGGGGGAGGGGAGGAAGTACGAGGGAGAGGAGGATTGGGGCTCTGCCCCTCCATCCCCCCCTTCCTCTCCCTCCCACTCCCTCCGGCTTTCCCATCCCCTCCCGCTCTTTAGAGAGAATCTTTGCTCTTTAATTTCGAGTCCTTCTTCCACTTCATCCGCCGGTTCTGGAACCATATCTTGATCTGCCTCTCGTTGAGGCACAAATTGTTGGCGATCTCGATGCGGCGCCGCCGGGTCAGGTAGCGGTTGAAGTGAAACTCCTTCTCCAGTTCCAGGGTCTGGTAGCGGGTGTAGCTGGTGCGCGAACGTTTCCCGTCGGTTTCTGAAAGACCACCACCGGCCCGACACACACACGAAAATCAGGACAGTGGCTCGCCCCGAACCCCTCAACTCGAAACAAATAAAGCCGCCCTTTCTCGACCCTCCTCCCCAAAACTCCCCATTTGCCCCACGCTCTCGAGGCCAGAGTCCGGAGGACCGGGCCAAGGGGAGGTGGTGACCTGGGGGTCCGGGGCGGGGGGCAAGGCGGGGGTCCTGGGAGAGGCGAGAGTTGGCCAGGAAACGAAAGTTTCCCGGCGGACACACATCCAGCGGAGGCGACAGGGGTCGGGGAGTGGGGAGGGGTGGGTGAAACCTCGCCAATGCCTCCGTCTGAGGAAAATCTTCCCAAATCCCTCTTCCCCCCTTTTCCCAGACCCCCCCCGAAGGCCCCCGCCAGACTGGGCCGGGGGCTCCCCACCCCCAGGCAGGATCTCCAATGTGATCTGTATTTTTTTAATCGCCCCCTCCCCAAAAATTGAATATTGCCTTTTATACACGTTTTGTGCCTATGATCCAATTATGTCGTCGTAAATTCGGACGCATACAGCCTCTAAGCCTTTTAGTGGACAGTTTTACGAGCAACTGATGCCCGCATCGTAAAATTTATGACCGCGGGTTTTTTTTCTTTATTTGCCCCGTATGGCCTATAAAACTAAGGCGGACCCCAGTGCACAAAATGAAGGCGTAAAGTTTACCGTGGCTTATATGAAGTTTGGTCATCCATGGATAGATTTGTGGTTGGGTAGGCGGCTGGGGGGTCCCTCCTGCTTGGAGCGCGGGACTCTGCTCCTCCTTGATCCCCCCAGAGCTGGGGGCTGGCTCTTCCAACGGCGGGCTGTCTACCTTCCGTCTGTACATCCCCGCGCCGAGCGGAGCCGGGTCCTCCCCGGGCAGTGATGAGCCCGCGGTACAGGCGGGGCGCTCGGGGGCAGGTCTGGCCGTGGTCGCCATGTCCAGCCCGTGGGCAGAGCCGGAAGGAGCAGGCGCTGGGAAAGTCAGACTCAGATCCAGCCTCCCGTAACAATACCTGGAAGAAGGCGCGTCGGCTACCGATCCATAGTTACCATAAGTTTGAGCGTTATATGCAGGAATATTAGAACTTTGCTTATAGAATGAATTGGCTACGTAGGAACTCATGTCTCGCAGGAGGAGGAAAAAATGTTTTTTTTTTTCTGCGCCCTTTTTGATTAAGGGTGATTTGTGACTCTTTGAAGTTGAGGGGTTTTGTCCTCCAACGTGCACAATTTATAGGGGGAGATAGCTCTTTCTTTACCCTATGCGCGCTTGCCAAATATGGAAGGCTTAAATAGGGTCACGTGACTCGGGCGGCCACTCATAAATTTGGCTTGATGACCTCGGGAGGTTAGCGATGGAAGCCGGTGAAACATATCTCGCTATGTCGGAGAAGCCTAAACCGGAGGGGGGCGGGGGAGAGGGGAAGGGGGAGAAAGAGGAGGAGATGGGGGTGGGGGTGGGGAGGGGAGAGACAGGGGAGTGAGGAGAGTCAGAGAGACTGACACAGAGATAGAAAGAGAGACAGGCAGAGATACAGAGAGACAGACCGCGAGGGAGAGGGAGGGGAGAGAAAATGGGTGTAGGGTTTGGGGGGTTGGCGGGACAACGAAGCCACAGCGACACCTGGCGCTGGCTCGGAGGAATTGCACCGTGGCTCGCCTTAGCTCGCCTCGCTCGTTCGACCGCCTCCGTGTACGGGACACTGCGGATGGCGCTGGGCAAATCCATTCCCCTCCCACCGCTTCCACCACCCCCTCGGCCTTCCTCATCTCTAACTCCCTCCCCTGGGGATTTTTCCGGTTTACGGAATTTGGGGGAGCGACGGGGGGGTTGGCCAGGAGAGTGGGGGAGCATTTCTAAATGGTTTTTGTTTCCTAGGAATGTGGGTGTCGAGGGCTGTGGAGGAAAAACCAAGCCTCCCTCTCTCGCTCTCTCGCTCTCTCGCTCGCTCTTTGTTGGGATCGGGGTTGGGAGATTTTAGCCTAAACGGTGCCCTTTTCTGGTGTGTGTTGTGGGGGGGGGGCTTTCTCTGGGGGCTGCCTGATTCCATGAGGGTGTGAGGAGATGTGGCTGGGTTTTAGGGTCTCCCATTCCTGGAGGCCAGGAGAGGGGCACTGGGAAGGAGATATTATTGAAACAGGAAAAATAAGCGTCTTTGGGCCTCAGTGACGGCGTGGGTGTGTGTATGAATGTGACGGAGGGTGTATGTTGGTGTAAATGTGTGTGAGTCTATGTGTCTTGGTGCAAATATGTGTGTATGCTGATGTGTATACGTGTTTGGGAGAATGTGTGAATTGTGTGCTTGTATGTATGCGTGAATGTTTTTGTATGAATATGATTGCGTGTTTATGTGAACATATGTGTATATATGTGTTTGCACTTGCGTGTACGTGGGTGGATGTATGTGTTTGTATTTGTGGGTTGATCTGGAAGTGAGTCTATGTTTGGGTGTGTGTTTGGGCGTGAAGTTGTGTGTGTTTGTCTGTAAGTAGCTGTGTAAAAAAAAAAACAATCCCGAGACAATCTCACCAGATTCACGAATCTTTTGGGGAGCCTCTAGGTATGATTATATGATTCCCCCAAACGCCCGCCCTATACAAACCTCAAATAGGCCACCCCAGGCCGGGGGCTGGGGTGAGAAGGGAATCACCCGAGGCCCTGCTAGAATCCAGGACCAGACTTGAGCCCCCGCTCGGGGGCTGGGCCCTGTCCAGACGGCTTGTGTGTGCCCCAAGAGGAGGCCAAAGGGTAACTTTCGAGACCCAGCTAGAGTGAGGGGTGTGGGAGAGAGACCGGGTCCGTCTCCCACCGTTCAGTCCACGACCCCCTCATCCAGCACAGATGACATTTTTTCTCTTCCATGCCGAGGCCTGCGGTTTCCCCAACCCCCCGCCCCCGTGCGCGGGAGGAGAGGGGAACTAGGGCTGGAGCTGGGGGTTGGGGAGGTGCAGGACTCAGGAGAAAACGGGTTTTCTGGAGTCTGGGAAAACAGGGCTTTTCCTCTTTCCCAAATGTCCTTTCTCTCCCCAGGCAGCGTCCAGCCCGCCGACCCCTTCGCCTTCCGTACCACAACAGCTGCACCCTAGATGGGGCGAGGGGGGGAGGGCGAATCGTCTCCCTCTCTCGTTCCCCTCTCTCCGGCCTCCTTAGAGGGCCATTCTGCACCCGGAGGCAAGCCCCGGTTGTTGTGATGTGGAGGTGATGGTAGTAGTTGCGGGGGAGGGGGGTTCGAGGTGGGGAGGGGCAGCAGGAATTCAGAGAGAGCAAAACTGCAAAATATCTGACTTTGTTTGAAATATAAGATCCTAGGTATTTACAACCCCATACCCTCTTCGCTTCGGATGGTCCTAGGGGTGAGGGGGGAGAGGAAGGGAGGGGTGTCTGGAGGAGGAAAGACGAAGCCAAACGAGGTGGTTTCGGCGCCCCTCGCCCCGAAATTTAGGTTGCGGAGTGAAAGAGGGAGAAGGCGCGTACAACAAACACACACACGCACAGTCAGACAGGAAGAAACTCTTCTCTAGTCAAAGCGAACTTTCGCCCGAAGTGGACAGAAACGGAGAGTCGACTTTAAAAATAATATCAGTTTTATTAAATATTCAAGGAGGAGTCCGCCGGACGTGACCTTTATACACGGAAGGGGGAGGGGTAACACGAGGGAATTTTTTCTTTCTTTTTTTTTCCTCTTTTCTCCTACCGGCTAAACGAACCTCATCCGTTTTCTTTTCTTTTCTTTCTTTTTTTTCTTGTTTTTTTCTTCTCTCGTTTCGGATTTTTTTTCCTTGTTTTTAGATTTTCTTCATTCTGAGCTGGAACACTGATGGCGCTAAACATAAATATAAATACAGAGACCACAAATACAGCTAAAAATATTCACACAGAAACGCTCACAGTTCGTTATACTGTATGCCATGGTGTCTTCGGGCTCGTCTTTCTTAAATACAATTGGACTATACGGAAGATATGCTAGTGGGGGGGGGGTGCTGAGAGGCTGCGGGTGGGTTACTGGGGTGGGGTGGGGGCTTGGGGAGAAGGTGGGGGGAAGGGAGACGTTTTTGAGCCAATCTAAGAGGGATCTGGGCTGTTTGGGGAGAAGATCTGCTTAGGAGCGGTCACTGATTCATTTTAGACCTTCTCTGGGAGAGAAGACTCTCTCCTCTCTATCTCCCTCCTATTTCTCTGTGTGTCTCTCTCTCTGGGGTTCGGGGACCAGACTCTTCACTCAGATGTGAGGTCTGCACCTCCCAACCATACAAGTCTTATGAGAGAGACGGGGGAGAGCGACAGAGGAGGAAAAGGAGAGGTGGGGGTGCATTCCTGTCTGTTTTTAAGATTCACGTTTGACTGTATTTTTTTTACTGTAGTCAAACATATAAATTGTGCCAGTGATAAATATCGGGGGGGTGGGGAGGAGGCTGGAGGAGGGACGAAAAGGAGAAGGGGGGGGAATTCAGTTTTTTCTTTCACTCTTTTTGCTTTTCTTCTTCTGTCTCGTCTCTTTTCTCTTCTTTGCCGGCCAAGCTGTCCGCGGCCGCCCCGCCACCTCCCCCCGACAGCGTAGACGTGAGATTGGATTCCTTTTTCCACTTCATCCGCCGGTTCTGGAACCAGATCTTAATCTGCCTCTCGGTCAGGCACAGGGCGTTCGCGATCTCGATGCGGCGCCGCCGGGTCAGGTAGCGGTTGAAGTGAAACTCCTTCTCCAGCTCCAGGGTCTGGTAGCGAGAGTAAATCTGGCGACCCCGTCTCCTGTCCGCCCCGTAGCCGACTCCTACGGAATCGGAAACAAAGCAAACTAAAAACAGTTAGTAACAATATAATACAATCTAATCCCGAGTCCCTCCCGGCCTCTCCTTTCCCAATTTATCGCTTCCCCCACCCCCTCTCGAGGTGTGGAGGGTTTCTAAAGGAAAGATCTGGATGACACCCCCCCCCCCAACACTTAATTACCCCACCCCAGGCTGGGGAGAAGGGAATCTCTGGTAAAGCAGCTTGGGTGATGTGTGTGTGTTTGTTTGTGTGTGTGTATGTGTGTGTGAAGTGGCTTTATTTGATTTTTTTCAGCTCCCAATCCTGCCCTTCTCCACCTCCCTTCACTCCTAAAACACCTCCCTCCCACTCTGAGGCCCTCCCCAGTTCCCCACTGCCTTTCGGACGGTCTCTGCTCCCCTCTCTTCCCCCCCAAATCTCTCCCCCAGCCCTCCCCCCCTCAGAGCGAGGGAGAGGGGGCCCAGCGGCGGCTGCGAGAGGGAGCGGGAGAGAGAGAGGGGGGGAGAGAGAGAGAGGAGCGTTTTTATGAGGCCATAAAATGTCTCTCCGCCTGTTCTGCCGGGGAACTGCCCACGGAGGCCGCTCAGTTGATCGAATTTATATCTCGGAGCTGCAAAACTCACCACTGTGCGAATTCATTCGCTGCATCCAAGGGTAGATCTGGATACTGGCTTTCTGATCCTGGCCGGTCGTTCTCGTCTGCTCGCTGCTAAAATCCTGAGTGATTGAGTTCTGTGAGTTGTGTCCCAGGGTGCTCTGTCGGCAGTTCGACAGAACGTCTTTCTCCTGGTAAAAGGAGTTAGATCCGTACTCGTAGGGCCCCCGGCCGGAGCCGAACACGACGTTGTCTTGGGGGGAATAAAAGGGGGGCGAATAAATCCGGTTCTGGGCGACGGCAGCCCCGTAGGCGGAGAAGTGTCTCACGGGGTCGTAGGCGCTGCTGTTGAGAGCCACGTTTGGAAGCGCGTCTTGACTGGCGGCGAGATGGCAGGACAGAGGGGGGTTGGTGAAATACGAATTCATCTTTCCCTCTTTACCTGGCCCGGGCTAGGATTTCTTTTAATATTTATTTCGGTCTCCAGTTTGGACTCGGAACTAGATGGTTATAGCGACGGCTCCACTCCCGGACAGACAAAATGACAAAGTCAGCTGACCGAGCCGGGGCCAATGAGGAGAGAGACGTCAAGGAGTGAGAGGAAAGATCATTTCTGGTTGTGTTGGTTTCCCTAGTTGAGACTAAGTGTGCCTTGAAAGTAAGACTTGAGGGGTGGCTTTTTTTCCACCCCCCTTCCTCCTTCTTGATGGAGAGACTGGTTTGAGGGGGGCGGGGGGAGGTCCCGCAAGGGGCGAGAGAAAATCGGTTTCTCCCCCGGCCCCAACCAGACACCCCCCTCCTCCCACCCCGCCCCTCGTGTTTCCACATCCCTGCCTGTTTGCTTCTATTTGAGAAAAATATGGCTGTCCCCTCCCCAACCTTAAAATACAGACCCCCGAACGCCGCAAGGAGGGCCCCCTGTTTGAAGGGGGGTGGGGAGGTGAGGGGACCCCGCGTTCCCTGCCCTGCCCCCCCCCACCCTCTGTATTTTTTTTCTGGGCTCTCCCCAGCTTGTGTTTTCCAGTGATTTACAGGGAAAGGAGAAAAGACCTCTCTTTCTCACACACACAGGACAGAAAGAAACTCGGATAAAATATGACGACGGGTGGGGCTGGTGGCGTGGGGGGTGGGGGAGGACGGGGAAAGAGAAGAGGCCAGGAACCCCTCTCTCCCTCTTCCCTAACTTCGTGTTAAACAGAGGGGCAGAAGAGCTGAACCTGGGGCCACAGTTTAGCCTTTTCACCGTCCCCTGTCTGACCCCCCACAGCCCCCCCCCCCACGCTTCCACCTCTCCCCACCTTCCCCTCTCCCATGACTGCAGATATTCAGTTAAAAGGGCATACAGAAAAAGGTTATATTGGGTTTTTTTTAAAATACCCCAAACCCATAACCCAGCCCCCCTTCGCCCCCGGGAAATCTCGGCTTCAGAGAGGCAGCGACTCGCCTTCCCCTGGGCGAGAATTTACCACGCGCAGAGGGTTAGGCGCCAGGGCCGGGGGCAGGGGTGTAACCCCCAAATAAAATCATTAGAGTCTTAATAAGAGTCATAACCGGGAGGGTTAGAACAGGAAGTCTCCCAGGCGGGTCAAATCTGTTCTCTCTCTCCCCCCACCCCGCCAACCAGCGCCCCTTTATTTCCTCTCCATTCCGCACTCCCCCACCCCCCAACCACTTCCACCCCCGCTTTGGGATCTCTAACATACCTGCTACTCTGGACACTAAACAACATTGCTGAGGTACAATATTTGGAGGTTGGAGAGGCGGGAAACCCAAACAAACACACAATCCCCTACAACTCGACCCCTCCTGGTACGCTGGCCCGGGGGTCTCTCCGAGCCCCCATTCCTCCCTAGCTTCTCTCCTCCCTCGGGACGACGGCGGAGAAGGAGAAAGGGGACGAAGGGTCCGGGGGGGCGGGCGTTGGGAGGCGGAGGGGGAGACACTCCGCTTCCAAATAAACATAAACAGGGTAAGGTGTTGAGTTTGAATTTCTCTTATGATGACTCCGAGCTTAATTCCATGTCGCGACGCCGCCTTTGAGTTGACAAAGAAGAGGAGGGGTTCGAGGGGGGGAAGGCCCATATTTTCTCCCTCTTTTTTGGCTGGCTAGAACAAGAACCCGGATGCTAAAGGATTTTATGATCTTTTCCGTGTGGTTAACAAAGCACAGTAATCAATGGTAGCCATAAAGCCATAAACGAGACTACACTGAAAAAAAAACACAACTCGTTTATTCATCTTCTATAACAGCGAGGCTTCCTTGGTGTGTCGCTAGGGGAAAGGGGGGAAAATAAAGTTTCTAACGCTGAAGGAGACAGGACATGGGCGATAGAGGAGACAACACGCTAGTTTACACATGTACCTCGTTACTGGGCTCAAGAGGGTGTTCCCGCGAAGCAAGTTGTGGTAGTTAAAAATAATAATAATATCTCCTTCCAGATAGCAGGATTGGATCAGATTGGAAGATTTACTGGAGATTTAGAAAAAAAAACTTTAATTGTATTATGTCTCTCCAACATCCCGCCCTACACAACCCCCAATCTCTCCATCCCTCTCTATAACGCTGGAGGCTCAAAGCGTTTTATAAATTAAGAAAGAAAATATGACACGTGTTATCTCACTTTTGATCTCACACACAGAGGTTTACCCCCCACCTCCTTTCAAACATCCGTGGGGGTTTCTCTCTCCAGACGCCTCCCCCCAAGAGATGTTCAGGAGTGTCCGTTGCTACAGAGTTGTGGCGGGGGGGTGGGGGCACAAGAGGCGCTTCCGCCTGGAGCTGGGGAAGGGGCAGGGGGCTGGGGAGAAGGCGGGGGCGGGGGGGTGGGGAAGGGGAGAACTGTCGGTTAGGGCCCAGACTGTATGCCTGGTTTCCTCCCTTTCTGCCCAAAAAAATCAGATCTGGACCAGGTACATGGCCGAGATTCAATTCTTCCCCATTGCAGAGAGCGATTGCGAAAAGGATAAATCATTCCACTGATATTTCTTTCAAGATATTAAATTGTTGCACCGGAGAACAAATTGAATGATGGAAGATAGGATGTCTTAATGAGATTTTGCTTTGCCTGAATGTTGATTTTTATGTGGAGTTGTGGGTTTTTTAAATATATATTTTCGAATGGAGGAGAGAGTGAACGAGGTTCGGGGAGCAGGACTTGGCAGGGGCGGGGGGGCTCCTCGGGGTGAGGGGTAAATGGGAAAGGAGAGGACTGGGGCTCGGCAACCCGGATACCTGGGTCCTTACCCTCACGGCCACTCTCCGACTGCAAATCCCGGGGGGAAAGCGAAGTTGGAGCCAGAGCGGGCCAATTTGGGACTTGGGTGCTGGTCGGCGGGGGTGGAGGGCAGAGAGTTCTGGGCGCTAAGAATGTAGGTCTCGGGCGGTAAGTGTTTTATTACGTCCTTAAACAGAGTGCAAAGCCTGGTCGGTTTATAACGAGCAGAGACCGGCTGAAGTGGGGAGAGAAAGGAGGAGCAGAAATGTTGGAGGGACGAGAGAGTAGAGGAAAAATAGTAATACAAATCAAGCCAGGTCGGATGGGGAGAGTCCCCAAGCGAGTAGATTTTGAGGAATATTTATAAAGTTCCGGGACAACTACCCCTCGCCTCCAGACGGCCGGGGTCCTCTCTCCCGACCCTCTGTGACCCGCTACTTAGCCGGAGGACTCTCGTTCTAAGGTAGAAGACTGGGCCAGGACTTGGCTGAATTTCTCTCCCTGTCATTGAAAAACATTTTTTGAGGGGGGAATCCAGCGAGAAAGGTGGGGGAGGGTGGGGAGAGACCTGGGATTCTTGAATTTTTCTATATTTTTATTTTTCGTTAAATTTGTCTGAAAACAATTATGGAAACTCGTCAGCAGAAGCCAGAGCAGATGTTTTATGAAAACTGCAGTCTCGGCTCTGTAAATATGGCAAATCGTGGAAAGAAGGGGGGTGGGAGGTGGTTAGGCAAGGCGGTGGGGGGGGGAAACTTTCTCTTTGTTGTCCTACATCACAGGCGGACAGAAATTATGAACGACCTCCACACCCGTCGCTTTTTGATCCCCCTCACCCGAACCCCAAATTCGGTTAATCAAAAATGTGTTTTTTGCATGCTTGTGTGTGTGTGTGTCTGTGTACGCGCGTGGGTGTGGGTGGGTGGGTGGGCGAGTGGAGGGTGACGGACACGAGGCACTTTCTAACCCTTCTATCCTTGCTGGGATTTGTGGATTGTTGAGCCGAGTTGGAAAACTGCAGAAAAACGAAGAGTCTCTCCCCACCGCTCCACCCTTCGAAACCCAAATTCTCGCCGGAGGTCGACGAGGTTAGGAGGAAGTCGAATTTTCGACGCCATGGGCCTAGCTGTGTTGGGCCCATTCTAGGTAAGATCTGGAGGTTAATTTGGGGGTTATAAGGGTCTTGGCTCGAGGGGGAGAGCCCTCTGGACGAGTCCTTCAGACCCGGAGATCCAGAGGGCCCTCGATAGAGCAACGAGGTTTCAGGGCCCCCTCTGCCCCCAGCCCTAGACCTAGGGAAAGGGGACTTTGAGGGCATCCAAATTACTGCCAGTCTGTCTCTCTCGTGCCCCAACGTTGACTCCGGCGCTCTGCCCTTTCTTTTTTCTTAATTTTTTCTGAGAATTCTCTGCGATACAGGGCTATATGTCTCCCCGCGGGAAACCTGAATCCAAGACGATTTTCATTTCTGCTCCCTCTTTTCCCCCACGACCCCCGAGATCAGCTCCCCTCTCTCCCCACTTTCCGCCCTCCACTCCAAACTCTGTGTTGATTCACCCAATTTCAGTTCGTCACCGTTCCACCCACAGCCTTCCGCCGTGGTTCGCGGGCCGCGGTGTCGGAGAGTAAACGAAACTGTTATTGTATCGTTTTCGGCATTTAGCAGCGTGGCATGGTGGGGTTCCCGGTGAGAAGCAAGAAATCACGAAGCCCGCTCCCTTGTTTCCTGTCCCCGGTTCCTTGTCCGTCCCCCCCACTTCAGAATCCCCCCCTTTATCGCTTAGCGGGTGGTGTGTAAGTGGGGGGGGGCAGGTTTTGTTTCGTCTCCAGAATCCTGGCTCGCTCTTCTGGAGAACAGATCAGTCTCGGATCAATAACTGCTCTCCGCGCGCAGGCCGGGGCCTTACTGCTTCCGTCTGGGGTCCTCTGCCCCAAACCCTTCTCCGGGAGCGATCTGGACTCTTAGATTGATTCCTTGCAGGTTTTTTTTTAACTTCCTACAAGTTCCCGGAGTACTGGTTCGGGCTGTCTTTTCTCTGGGAGAGGGAGCTGGACTCAGATAATAGCATCCAGGAGGAGCAGGAGGAGGTGGGACAGCGACCGAGGGGATTTGGGCTCCCAGTTTGCTAGCTTTACGGTCCCTCGTCCCACCTTCTCTCTCTCTCTCTCCCCTGCCCCTCCCTCAAATACGGAAGGGAGGGGTGTTTCCCCACTTCTTTCCCCTAAACTGAGGCAGAAGCGTTTCTCTAGACTATTCAACCCTCCATTTTCCAGACTGAAAATGCTTTATTTTTTGTCTTGGAAAATATCGAGGTAGGACCCCTATAGGAACCGGGGGAGGGAGGCTGGGAGGTGATTTGGGGGGTTGGGGGGACGGAAGGATTCTGGACACTGTCAAAATACACATCTTCTAAACAGGAAATCGGGAAACACCTTATTGCCCTAGTTAATTCACTCTTCTTTCAGGGGCAGGGAGCTGAGGGATATTGACTGGATGGACTGTTTATAATTAAAAAGAGCAGGCGGTATATGGCGGGACCAGAGAGAATAAGTGGAATTTCTTCTCTCTTTCCCTCTCCTTCCCCACTCTCTTTCCAGGTTTCTTCATGAGCCTCCATCATTCCACCCCCCCCCCCCACGCCCCCGCGCCAAAATCCGGGACTTCCTGCCCTCCTGTGCCCCTGAAGTTGTACCCAAGACACTGGTACTTCTGTGGCTTAAAGGTGATGTAGAAAATGAAGTGACCTTTATCTCTCCGCTCCGCGCCCAGACTTTTTCCCTCTCAAAATATAGGAACTCGCCACTCGGCGCCAGCAAGTGGGGAGCCCTGCCTTTCGGTCACCCACCGGTGAGAAGTCGAGGGCGACTCCTCTGAAGAAATCCTGAGCTAGGAGAGGGAGGGCTCCCCATGACCAAGGGGTGCCAAGGTGGGGGAATGGAAAGAAGGGGTGGATGGGTGTACTGGGGGAACGAGATGATCTTTGGCTTTCGACTCTTCCACTCGGAAGAGTAAATCCTATTTTTATTCTCATCAGATTAGGGGCTGTGGAAGGGGGCACCATTCCAAGATGGTCATCTATCCCTTGTCTCCCTCTGTTCCCAGAGAGTGGCCCACCCTCTGATCCCCCTACCCTGATCCCTCCCAGTGGCACCCCTCCTCTTTACCCCCATGCGCCCCATAGAATTAGAAGGATAAAATTCAAGAATGAGTGTATATGACGTCACAGTGAATAGCCACGAGGAAATTGGAATGTTGTAAAAATTAAACACGGCGGGTATTTTAATTCCTCCCCCATCTCTGCCCCCTTCCTCTTTTCCTTTGCTCCTTCCTTCGGTTTAAGTGGAACTGCTCGAAAAATAAAATGTGATCATGGTCTAGAAGGATTCACCTATAGTGAAGCATCCTCTTCATTTCCCAATAAATAATTTCCTCCTTTATTTGCAGAAAGAACCATTTAATTTGCGCTAGCGAAAAGCGGGGGGGGGGAGGGGAGAGATGGAAGAGGGGGAAATTAATTTCACAAGCGGGAGTATCACTTACTCCAATGATGCTCGTTCAGATTTACTAATCACAAGCAGCATTAGAGCCGAGAGAAAAACTCCTCGCCTCTACACCTGGCGGATTAAAGATTTATAGACCGTTAGCGATGCGACCATTGCATTTTGTAAGATTTGCTTAACTACCTTCCTATTTTGGGGGGCTGGGAGAGAAGGGTGGGGAGGGGAGCTTTATGGATTGATGATTTAAAACCTAGCAAGATGGATCAGACCACTGACTCTCGGAGAAAAGAGTCTGGGAGGGGATGGAGAATTTTTTTTTAACCAACTTTTTTCAATGTCTGTATCTATTCTCCCCCGTTCCTTTACACTCGTTTCCAGGGAAAAGAAAAGAAAATGAGGGAGGGGTCGTTCCTTCTAGACTTCTGAAACGCGTGGGGGCTTATTGTGTCCCCGTAACTACCCAGTTTTCGGGGAAAGGGTTGGGGGGAGGGGAGAGACGGAAGATTGGGGGCGACAAGGGATGAGGACATGGCAGACCTCAAAGGGGCTCAACTGGCTATTCCGTTGGTTTGGCTTTTTTCTAACACGGGGTGGCAGTAGACAAAACAAGTAAACACACACACACACACACACTCACTCAAACACCCTCGCTCCCCCCATAGCTCTCAATCCCGCGCACACAGCGCACAGACACAATAAAACTGGGCCGACGGCCGGGCTTTAGGGATGGGGGCGGGGAAAGGGGGGGGAAGACTGTGGCTCTGAACGCCGAGGGAATCCTTAGGGTGGTGGGGAGGGGGAACGGAACCTCTTAAAGAGGCTATTCTGGGCCCAGGGCTGAAGGCCCCAAATCCTCTGCAGGGACTGAGGGAAAGGTTTGGCTTCAGAAACCCGGAGACGTGTCCTAACACGAGAGGGGAAGCAAGAACCGGAATTCCAGAAAGGAGGAGCAACAACTCAAAGTGCCTCCTTGTAGCGCCTCGTGGTTTTCATTTTCAGTGGGGTTTTCGGCCTTCCCCGACCCCGCTATTCCGCTCTGGGCCCACCTCTCCCCCAAACCCGCTTGCTTGGAGATCCCCATCTATAAGCGAGCCCCCCTAGAATTCCCAGAGCGGGGATGGATGCGGAGTCCACAGGTCCAGAGCAGAGCAACGAGGCCGCCGCTCCTTTCTGTCTCCGCTTTCTCCTCTCACTCTCATTCTGCTCACCCGTAGGGCGAGTCAAACCACGTACCCGGGTCGCAAACCAAGCTTTGCGATCTAGGGTGAGACCCTAGTTGGCTTTAGTGCTCCAACAAATATCAGAAGGAATAAATAGACTTCTCTCTCTCCCCCTC
This sequence comes from Ornithorhynchus anatinus, assembly GCF_004115215.2. Taxonomy (NCBI): domain Eukaryota; kingdom Metazoa; phylum Chordata; class Mammalia; order Monotremata; family Ornithorhynchidae; genus Ornithorhynchus; species Ornithorhynchus anatinus. Next base: position 57,704,235 of record NC_041737.1, on the reverse strand, counting down.
GCTCCAGTCTTGTGTTCAGATCACCAAATCTCCGAGCTCATTTCCAACTAACAATTCCTACCCCTCTGCCACGCCACAGACTGGCATCACTTAATCCTTTGCAACAAAAAATCCCAACCATTACCATCATCGCCATCATTATCATCATCATCACCCTAATGTCATCGTCATCAGCTGCGGTACCCCAAGAGCAGCGGATACCCCCCAACTCACTCCGAACTGCGGGGTCCTCAGGCAAATGGAGGGGAAAGAACAGAGCGCAGGGAACGAAATCGCAGCGGCCAACACCCCCCACCCCCCACCCCCAGCATTCCCTCTCCCGCAAGCAGCAATCTGGTCACTTCGTTGAATTTCCCCTTTCGAACGCCCTTTCTAAGTCTTTCGTACCCGGAAAGTGGGAAAGAGAAATCGAGGGGAGGGATGCAGGGTCTGCTTTCCCGGATGTGGACTTGTTTTCTGAGTTTGTGGGTGGAAATATACACGATGGTCCCATACATGCATTTGAACCCACGCACGTTGTAGTGAGGACGTTCTTGTAATTTTGACTCATCACCGGTCAGGAACAGGTTACAGCGGCAGAAATCATCTCATTTGTGCCCTACGGGAAAGTCAGCCGTATTTCCACTCTAGATGTGTGTGAGCCCAGAATTATAGTGTGTCCGAGCGGGAAGAGGAATGGGGAAATCACCTCAGTAATTTTTCTTTTCTAAGGCACATACAAAAAGGTAATCCTTGATTTCATTGTGTAGGCGGATAAAATCGGCCCAGTGATGCAGTGAGGTTTTTTTTTCCTCCACCGTACACCTTGGCCTCTGCACACAGTAAAAGCTCAATAAATACGATTGAATGAATGGCCTCCCCACGCGGGTACACGCCCTGTGTACAGACCTCTTTCGCTTAAAAAAAAAACATACTGGAAAACAATAGAACGGAAGGTTCGGTGGTTCGGTACGTTCTCTGTTTACTGTGTTTAGCCAGCCCGCCGAGCCACGTCCTAAATGGTGCGATGCGCTTGCATGGAATTCCCCTGAAAATGGATCGGACGTTGCAGTGAGATCGGAGGCCTGAATCGGGACCCGTCATCGCCAATGCCTACCTAGTGCAGAGGGAGCGGGGAAGAGAGAGAAGAGAAAGCGGGCGGAGAGGGCTGCTGGGGTCTAGGCGGCAGGCTCAGCTCCGGGCCGCCGGGCCAGATCATAAAATCTTCCCCCCGGCATCCTGGCTTGCTCTGCCAGACGGGCCCAGAGGCCTGGGCAACAGCAGCGGATAGAAGGGGAAAACAGCCATAAAAATCGATCTATTTCGGGGTAGGAAAAAAGAGAGGGAAACGCTAAAGGCCTATAAACCCTTCCTCCCTCCCACAAGTGGAACAAGATCTTAGACACGGCGGTAAATGCCCAAGCACCAGCAGAGATATTTCCATCCGAAATGACTTTCATTTTCTCTGGTAAAAACCCACTATTTTTCGATGTATACCGGGCCACAAGAATCCTCATTGCTCAGAGACACAGTTTCCTTTGAGTCAAACAAAGAGATACACCACCACACCCCCCGCCCCCGTCCCCGGCCTGGCCTACCTCGATATCCCCGAATTTGCTGAGAAAAACGGGAAATCAAAAGATAGGTTAATTTCGCATACCCAGAGCTCGGTGTCCCAAAGAGAATTGGACGGGCGACTCGGGGATTTCTGGGTGAAGGGCTCCCGGGCAAGGGAGAGTAAATTGACCTCCCTGGCCAGACGCGTCGGCTGCTCTCCCCCCCACCCCTTTCTCCGTCCCCCCCGGGCATTCCTGGGGCAGGAAAAGCGACCTGGCGACAAATATTCCCGCTCCCGCAAGTGAAAGAGTCTCTTCTCCATCGGGGATTTAGGTTGGAGGTGGACGGGGAGAGTTTCGGATCGGATGTGCTCTGACCTAAGTCATTTTCATTGCATTTCAGTTTCAAAGCAGACGGGGAAAATCTTCCCGCTCTCGGAGCCCACAGCAGGGGGCAGATGCCGCGACGGATGTGGAGACAGGCACACAGATTCTCGAAGTGGCACCGAAAAACCCACTAAGATCCAAACCACCTCGGAGTACATCTCACCCACCGACACTCATACACAGACACACGTCCTTCTCACACACGCAAATCCACGCACGGACGCCCGCATCGGCAGCCTAGCCGGGAGCGGACCCATTCGGAAGAAATTAAGGCCTCATGTTAAGGGAAACATGTGTGTCGGGTTAGGGGTAATGCAACACGCCATTAGCACCAATTATGTGCTGTATTTAGAGTCCGGATAGGTTTGCCACGGCCTCCAGACCTCACTCGGGGGGCCTCAGCGTTACAGGCCGAAAGAACTAGCCGCGCTCCATAATCTGAGTCCTCACTCCCCTCACTCTAACTGCCCCCGCCCAGGGCTTCATAATTCGGTAGCCCTCCTTCTCCTCCCCGCCCCCCCCCCCCCCCCCGCAGACAAACCCTTGTTCCATCAGGGACTAGGGATATGGACCGGCCCCTAGAGGGGCAGAAATTAATTCCCCCTTCTCCTTTGAGGGGCGGTGGCGGCGGTTGGAGGAGGGTTCAAGCAGGGTTTCTTTGGTCCAACCCCATCCTGGGGGCTGGAGGATTACTATCAGGACGGGTGGGCGTGGGAGGGGGGAGGAGAAGGCAGAGGGAAGGGGGTTGGAGAGTTCTTTATTTCAGAATTTTTCTCCCATCTGACCCCACCCCTCTGTCTGCTTCGCGTTGCCTGCCCCCCTCCCGAGAGAGAGAGAGGGGAGGGCGACGGTGGTGATGGTGGCCTGGAGGGGGGTGTGTGGGGTGGACTGGAGAATCCACCGCCTTCTGAACCCACCCCTCCCCCGCCCACATCAGCTGATCCGCACCCGGCCACCAGCCGCACCAGTAATTGCCAATAAAGCTGGCCCAGCCGACGGCTAGGTACACTGTTTCCTGCTGGAGAGTCGCACTGCGCATGTGCACCCGCACTGCTCCTCTCCGACAGAGGAAGGGGAGGAGGGGGGAAGAGGAAAGGAGAAGGGAGGGGGGTGTGTGTGAAAAGTTTGTTGGGTAAAATAAATAGGCAAGGTATCACCCCAACCCCTCCACTCACCGCACCCCCACCCCACATACACACACACAAATACCCTCCTGGAGCGGGGCTCCCAACACCCCGAACTCGATAACCGATGATCTTGGAATTAATACAAAAACTAGACTCAAAAAACAGGGGGGAAGGCCTCCTCCAGCCCCCCTGCTATAACGCTGCCCTCGCCTCCCAGATCGCGTTCTCTCGCTCACTCCCTCTCCCCCTCCCTCCTCCTTCCTCCGCCACCCAAACCACAGGCAGTGACATCACGACTCTTCTATTTTACTGTCTCCCCTCCCCTCTCCCTAAATTACCTCATTTCGGTCGCCCCCATCCCCACCCCGGCCGCCCCCCACCCCCACTCTAGTCCCCACCGACATCCCCCACCCCCGGATCCCCTGTCGCCGCGAAACCCGCTCTAGCATCCCTTCCCGACGCCCCCCTCCCCCGGCCTCAGCCCATTAGGTACACATTTGAACCAATAAGGAAACACTTACCGGGTTAGCCGCCACTGTGCTCTGTCTCAGCCCTTCGCTCTCCCTCTCTCCCCCTCTGTCTCTCCTCTCCCCTCTCTCATCCTGCGCCGCTGGCGAGCTCCTCAGATGCACTTCCAAAAAAACCCCTCTCCCCCCATATGCCACCCCCAAGGCGAGTCACCTCCAGGAGTCGCAGCTGGAAGGAGGGGGAGGGGTGCGAGCGGAGAGGCGAGCTGAGGACATTGGGGCCTCTCTGGTCCGCGCCCCCCCCCAAATACACACCCTTGCGACTCCCGCCCCTGGGTGGGGGGCGAGGGTGGGGGTCGGGGGGGGGGAGGGGGAGAAGTCCCCAACTCTCCCATCCCCTCCCTCCCCTCCGGGCCCATGACCCGGGCTCCCAGCGCCCCCACCCCGCGCCCCTCGACAGAATGACCCACTGAGGAGGGGGGGACCCCGCGGGCCGCCCGGCCGGTGGCCCCGGCGCTGCCGAGGCGCTACGAAAGGAGTGTTCTGCGGAGCTCTCTCCGTACGGACAAACCACAATAAAAAGTTCACGTTCATGGATGCGATCCACATGACTCCTTGTGGCCAATCCAACTTGTGAGACGATCGTAAACTTTTATTACTCAGCTGTAAATTTTCTCCAAACAACCGGGAATGCGACGCATTTGTGTAGCGTGTGCAAACGGACTCCGGTGTCGCCATGTTTACCCAATTCTTTGCCAGCCTCGCCGCCCCGCCGCCCCCCAACCCCCAGTCCCCAGCCTGCAGCCCCCCGCCCCACGCCCTCCCCTCCCTCCGGCGGGGATGGGGTCGGGGCTGAAGGAAGTAAAGGGGGGCGGGGGAGGGGGGGGAGGGAGGGAGGAAGAGAGGGAGCGGGTTCTGGTGCGGGGCGGCTGTTGGCGGGGGGGGGGGGCGGTTGGAGGGGTGGGGTCTCTCCCTTCATTTTACTTAGAAAATAGGGGTGGTGGTCTTATCGGGGAGACTGTCTTGGGGGGAGGGGCCCAAAGGCTGATCTGGAAGCGGAAATATACATAAGGAGCTAGAGGTGAGGGGGTACATCCCCCGCTAGATTCATTTCATCCATAAAAATCCATCTACCGCTCGCCCCCACGGGGGTCCCCCGAACAGAAAAGTCCGACTCCTTTTCTCCCCGCGCATTACTCTCCCTACCTATCCCCCCCATCTCCCTCCAGGGCCCCCAAACCATTGGGGCCCCCCTAAAGGATTGGCGACGGGAACCCAAGAGATTCTCAGTGAGTCGCGAGGGCCTGTCGTCTCCCTCCCTCGGAGGACCCTCCAGGAACCTCCGACTGGGGATCTTGGTGGTCCTCCCTGCCTCCCTCTCAGTCCCCACCCTCCTCTTAGACTGCGCTAGACGCCCTTTGGCTTCCTCTGAGCGCTCCCCGACTCTGTGGGACCTAGTTATGCCAATCGGACCGACTTTCTCCCTTCTCCAGGAGGTGGTCTTGCAAGGAGTGGTGGTGGGGGCGGTTCGGGCGTACCCCCCATTTTTTGAATTATTCCTTGTCCTGGGGCTCCCAGCCGGAACCCCCGCCTGGTTTACCATACAAATTCTCTCCTCCAAAACCGTCTCAGGGCCCCTTCCCAGTCTTCCCTCCGCCCCCCTCCAGATTTACGGTTCAGGAGATAGGGGAGTGCACCCACAAAGAGTCCTGCTCAGTTCATCCCGAGGTACCTCCCGTGCCCGAGAGAGGGAGCGTCCCTGTTCTTGATCATGCTCGGCCCTTTGGGGGGAGAAATTCATATTTTCTTTCTTTCTCTGCCCACTGCGGGAGCTCAGGTTGGGGGTGGGCGCGCTGCGGGTCGGGCGGGGGGAGGGGAGGAGAATCAGAGCTAGTGTCGACCATTTTTTGTGGGGTGTATACCTCTTCCAAAGGGGGGAGTCTCCCTCCCTCGTCCCCCCCCCCCCCCGAAAATCCCTTCTCTCTCTGGGAAGCTGTTAACGCCCCTGGCTAGGGCCGCCCGGAGGGTATCGCGCCCGCCTTTCAGAGCCGCCCATAAATTTTATAACAGGTAGTTAAAAGTTACGACGAGGACGAGGCGGACACAGCCTCTTCCCCCAACACAATAGCCCCCATCATCCCTGGTGAGGATTCGTGAAGAATAGGGTCTCGAACCCGCCGGAAATTTCAGCTTTAAGTCCCCGAACTAGCGCGCAACCTGTTCGGAAGGTCTTTTTTCTTTTTCCTCCCTCTCTTTTTTTTCTTTTCTTTGTCTTTTATTTCCGCGACCCTGGGTCCTTGCCCTAGAATAGTCGGCAACTCCGCCGCCTGGGTCAAGGAGATGGACCGTCCCTTCTGCTCTCCACTTCCTTCTCCAGAAACCCCGAAACCCCAGTCCTTTCCTCGCGCCTCCCCCCACACCCCGCCATCACACCATTCCCGCTCCCCCGTTTTCAGATCCGTCCAGGCCCGCCAATTTCGTTATGTCCTACGACTGAGACGAGTGGAGATGGGGGTGGCGAAGGAGGGGGCGACGGGGGAGGGGGAGGAGGGAGAAAGGAGGGGAAAAAAAGAAAAACGAAATTTCTTTCAATTTAATAGCCGCATTATCCCAAGGCGGTGGAGGAGATTGCCATAATCAATCCGAGGGGAATGAGCCGGATTTTCGCACTCAGCGTTTTGAGGGGCTCCCGTTTTTCACAAATCACAGGCCCCATCTTCGAAGCTACTTTTAAGGCCCATAAAACGGCCCCATGGCGGGAAGTATCCGTCCTTCAGCCGGCGAAACCGTCCGAATTCCAGAAAGGCTGGACGATGATGATGGGGAGGGCGCCATCGCTTTATAGGGAGAGGGGGGAGGTTCGGTTCTCCCCATTCCGCTTCCCTAGCCCGACCTTCGCCTCCTCTTCCCTCGCCAGGAGAAACAGCCGACGGCCTTGAGCGAGCGCCCACAGCCGCCCATACTAACCAAAAAGCCCCAAAACAAAAATCCATGTGTACCCCATTCCTTCTCTGACCCCTCTCCACCAGCCCCAAGGATGGAGAGTCGTCTCCCTGGACTTGCCCAAATGCAGAGCCTTATATCGGGAAGGGGGAGACGGGGGAGAACTCTTTGACCAGGCGGATTATTCAGCGACGTTATAATCGGGTGAAGGGATTGATTGAGATTTGATTCCTTCCGATCCGGCTTGCGGATCAGCAAAATCAAGGACTACCCCCATCACAACATATACACACACACTCACTCACAGAGAGTCAAAGACGGTCACGAACCCACACACGTAAAAACAGTTCCTCTCCCACCCCAAAGCACGCAGACCCCCACAAAAATACATACACAAAACTTTCCGAATCTTTTTCCGGTTCTTAGAGCTACATGGGGGTAAACGAGAAAGATTAGATGTGGGAGGCAAGGGGGCCCAAGGTGCGAAGATCTTTCGGCGGAAGGCGTAACGAACCCCACCCAGCCCCCGAGAGAAAGTCGCCGCGCCCGGGCGGAGAGGCAGCGGAGAGGATGCGGAGAGTTGCGGGTGGGGTGCTGGAGGGTGGCGGGAGTTTTTCTATTGCGATTCCCCTAGGCACACCCTCTCCTTCTTCCACCGCCCCCGCCAACTTCCCCTTCTCCGTTCCCTTTACCCCCTCTTTGAACAAAACCCCCGTACGATGCGGGTCCAGACCGATTTTTCCGCGTTATGCATGGGCCGGAGGCGGCAGAGAAGCTTGGTCAGGGAGGGAAATCATGGAATCACCGGATTCCCGGGGCCCGAGGTCCGGACAGACACCGACTTCGACTCCAAAGTAGCCCAGTAGCAGCCCGGCTTTGAAGCAGAGTCTGGTGCTGGAGAGGAGGGGTCTGGACAGTCCCCTGCCCCCGTCCGAGCTGACTCAGCCAAACTCTATCTATGGAATCCGGGATTTTCTCATCCCTTCTCCCCCTGGAAACAGCAGTCGGAGCCCTGGACCCTTCGGGAGAGCCCCTACCCCTGCCCTCCCTCCCCCTCTCAGTCACACAGGAGACGAGATTTGCAACATCTCCTATGCAGCGGTGTTGAGGGGTCTTGGGGAGCGGGGTATTGCAGGAAGGACCTCCCCACACACAAGCACACACACCCACCAAGGTCGGCTCGGGGATCCCAAATCCTGGACGTGAGTTCCAGGAAAGGGCTAGGATCTGAACTCGACAAAGTCTGGACCAGTGAGGGACGAAACCCGAGGATACGCCCGGCTCTCAGTAGAGGAAAAGCGGAGTGTCTCATTTTCCTGTCCCTAGCCCTCGTCAGTCTTCCCCCCACCACCTGAAAAAATTCCTTGCTGCTCCTCTATAAGGTCCTGGTACCCCGGACTCCGTATCCCTTTCTCTAACTCAGCTCTCCTTGCCTGAGCTGGACCCCTGAAACACCCCCGCCCCCCCCCAAATCTGAGCGGGGGAGACCCAGAGGCTTATATGGAGGGTCCCTCAATTTTCTTCCCTTTCCTTCTCGCCCTTAGGCCCCCCTACCGGGGGTGAAGAAGAGGAGGGCAGACAGAGGGGTGAGTGGTGAGAAAAGAGGGAGCGTCTTTGTCTGAACGAGAGGGAAGGGGAAATGTCTGGGGACCTGGGGGGGGGGCGGGGAGGAGATGGGGGGACACACCGAAACACAAGGAGTCTAATCAGCCAGAATCCTTGGTATTTTCTCGCTCTCCTGGAAAGCCCCGTAGATCGGAGCCGAAAGCTGAATTACCCAGGACCCGGTTCAGCTCCCCGTTCCCACCACCCACTACCCAGTGCCAAGTGTGTCCCCTCTCTCTCTCAGGCCCCCTCCCTCCTTTCTGCCCCGCTGCAACGCGCTTTTCAGACCCCCTGGGGGTTGGAGGGTGGGAGGGGGACCTGCATCCTGCGAACCCAGACCGAGGCAGGGGGCTTGGGGCTGGTTGGAGAGAGCGGGGGTCGGCGAGAAATCGAGGCGACCCCGCTGTAGATGTTAGGTTTTTCTCCTTTTTTTATTATTATGATGATGTCACGTATACAATACAAAGTACTCGAGCCAGAAACAGGAGCGGAAGACACACAATCTACATTCATAGCTGGACATAAAGACGGATGAACAAAAATCATTATAATAGATATTTTTTTAATCTTTTTTTTTGTCTTTTCTTTCGAGCATGTGGCATAAACAGATAGGTCAAGACAGACACTGTAGTAACGCTACATTCAGTGCAATTTAATATCTAAGCTACCGAGATCCGAAACACAAAATAACACAACACTGTCGCTTTAGGCAGTTTCTGCTGTTGGGTATTTTCTCCATAAAATAAGCAGCAACGGACGACAACAAAATCGCGATACGAATACTTTCAAAGCAGGTTTGTTTCCTATAGGTAGTGATAAAATACGCTTCTTTTTTTCCTTTTCTATTTTTCTCTTTTTTTCCCCTCTTTTTTTCTCTTCCCTGTGATTAGGAATAGCTGTCTTCTTTGTCTTCTTCTTTCTTTTTCTTTTTCTTCTTGTTCTAGTTCTTTCTCTTCTTCTTTGTTTTTTTTCGCGTGATTATTGCAGGTTTCCCTTTAGGTAGTACATTAAAGATATTAATTATTATTATCATTATTATTATTCGAGCGCTTGCTGGGTCCCCGAAGAAGCGCAGTCTGAATCGGGGGCAGGGGTGGGGGAGGGGAAGAGGGGGGCAGATGGATGGGGTTGGGGGGGTCCTTGGCCTGGTATCCTCCATGAACGGAGGGTGGGGTCTGGTCCAGAGATAGGGAGGCTAGGACACAGAACCCAGTAGGGTGGTTTGTCCCAGCCAGGGGGCAGTTCCATGATGGAGGAAGGATAGGAAAGGAGAATTCCGAAGCCAACCCACAGAGAGCTATCGCTACCATGAAGTCACAGATAATGGGTCTCCCTAATTCTCCTGGGCTTCACGAGACAGGAGGGAGAGTGGGAGGGAGGCCGGGAGCAGCACCCCAAAAATAAATACCAGGTTGCAAAGTGGGGTGACCCAGCCTAAGGGGAACGGAAGTGTCTGACAGTAGGAAGGCAGCGGGGAGGCCTGGGAGGGGGGCGGGAGAAAGTTTCCTAAGGGTCTCGTCGCCCCCCACGCGCCCCCCACCCCAAAACCAAACTAGGGGAAGGCCAAGGGTTATAAAAGGGGAATCGCAAGTGTCTGACAGGTAGTTAGTGTTGTGTGTTTCATTCTATCATCTATAAAAGCGAATGGCAGTCGTAAACATTTCGGTTTATCAGCGACCATAAAACCAGACTTCAAGGGAGTTGCTAAAGGAAAAAAAAATCTCTCTCTCCCCCCCCTCTTCCCCTCAGTCCTTGTTTTCTTCTTTTTCTTCCTCTTCTTTCTCCTCTTCTTCGTTCCCCTCTTCCTCCGCCTTCTCCTCGTCCCGGGCTCCAGGCAGTTTATCCTTGTTATTTTCCTTTTTCCACTTCATCCGCCGGTTCTGGAACCAGATCTTCACTTGTCTCTCGGTCAGTCCTAGGGCGTGAGACACCTCGATCCGCCGCTTGCGTGTCAAGTAAGGGTTGAACAGAAACTCCTTTTCTAGTTCCAGAGTTTGATATCTGCTGTAAGTCTGCCGGCCGCTGCGCCGACCCGGGGCTGGGGAGAACACAGGCAGATCCAGATGGGTTAGATTAGGGGGGCGCGCGGGGGTCGCCTTCCCCATCCTCTCTCCCTCCTCCCAAGCTTGCCCTCCCCCCCACCCCTTCCTCCCCTGAGCGGAAGCGACTCAGGGAGCTAGAGAAAGGGGTGTGTGTGTGTGTGTGTGTGTGTGTGTGTTTGGGAGTGTGTGTTTGGGGATTAAAAGTAATTTTAGGGGAGCTGAAGGGGGGCGATAGAGGGTGAAGGGGGCATCGTGGAACTCGGGGGGCTGCAGAGGAGAAAGCTGGGGCACCAGCGATACCCTTCCGGAGGCGGAACCAGCCGGCGACTTCCTTTTAGCTCTGTTTGGGCGTCTATGTGGGTTAGAAAAGAAAGGAAGGCGGCCGGGTAGCCGGGAGAGGAGGCTGAGGGTTCCGGGAAATTCCCGATCTCTTTCGGCTGCCGAATAGTGCGCGAGGATCCGAGAAGCGAACCTCTCAAATGGGTCAGGGTTTGAAACGGGGACTTCCAATCGACCCGGTCCTTCCGGGCCCGGCAGAGCTGAGAACTTTTATTTCTCTTGCTCTTTCTCCCTCTCTCCGTTTTTCCCCTTTTACTTCGAAATGGGCCACTCGGCCAAGTTACTTTCCTCTGTTTTCCCCGGCCACCAGTTTGGGGACTCCAAGGGCCCTAACACTGTTCCTCAAACGCCTTCCCCACCCACTCACAGGTCTGTGAAAGCTACTCTCTGGGGTGGGGGGCGAAGGGCAGCGAAAATGGGCCATTCTGGGCCTGTGGGGTCGGGGTAGGTGGTAGGTGAATTTTTTCCAAACTGGCGTTGAGTTGAAGCAAAGTTGGGAGAACTGAGGTGGGGGTGTGTGTGTGTGGAGGGGACACAGAGTCTCTTTCGCCTTTGGGAAACAGCAGGGGACCCCCCATCATGCCCCCCCTCCCCCCACACCCCCCCTACACACTCCAGGGCCTATATCCCACGGAGACTTTCTATTTCAAGACCAGTAGTCTCTTCCTCCTCCCTTTCCTTCCCCCCACCCCCTCAGTCATAAAAACGAGTTTTCCTTTAAGGAGAGGTGGGGATTTGTTTCTTTTTAACCCTTTTCGACACCCCCCGAGAGAGAAAGAAAGAGAGAGAGAGAGGGAGAAAGAGAGAAAAGAAGGATCTATTTCTCACCGTGCGGTCTCATCCATGGGAACATGAGGCTGGGCGACGAATTTTGATTTAGGTGGCCCTGTCCCTCGTTACTGTTACTGTTGGAAGACGATTTACAGTCAGGATACTGCACGACGCTCGTCTCTTGCTGGGCCCCATAAAGAGACTGACGGGGGAGACTCTCGTAGCCATAGAACTTGGAGGCGTCGCCGTGACAGGTCAGAGAGCAGGGGTTCTGCTGGTAGCCGGGGTTGGAGATCCCGGAGGTGCCGTGGTGGAAGAAATCTTGGACGTGATGCGACGGGTGCTGGAAGCCGGGCGCCGCGGTCCCCGGTCCGTATACCAGGGCATGGCTTCGCCCCACGCCCTGGGGGAACCGGCAGTCATAATAGGTCGGTTCCAGGGACTCGCCGCCTTTGTATTTGGAGAACAGGGGGTTGACAAAATACGAACTCATAGCCGGAGCTCATGAAAACCGGGCGGACCCCCCCCTCCCTCCCCTCCCCGCTCTCTTGAACGCGCCCCCCCACTAGAGCGCGGGGGTCCCTCCACCCCCCCACCCCAGGCTGGTCCTTCGCGGTTTGCAGAGGCCCCCCCCCCCGAAAAAAAGATCGAGGCGCTCTCGCCGGGCTGGGCGGGGGAGGGGTGGGCTGTCGGGGGTCCTTTCCGAGGGGTTCTGGGGAGAGAGAGTGGCTCCCGCCGGCTCCCGCCGTTGCTTAGAGATTCTCCATGGGCTGTGGAGTGGGGGGGGGGAGGCGGGGGGAGAGGGCGGGGGAGCCTTAAGTCGGAGTCCCTGACGCGCTCCGCGTCTCTCGTTACTGTCGGTAGGTAGAGTTGATTCCCTCCCCTCTCCTCGCCGCCTTCCCTTTAACAGCCTGAGCGAATTCTTCAGACTCCCGGCGGCGGAGGGGGTCTCACACGCGATTCGTGTTCATCAATCCACGAATGGAGACAGGAGAGAGGGCGAGAGAGAGAGAGCGAGAGAGAGAGAGGAGAGGGAGAGGGAGGGAGAGAGCACCGAGAGAGAGCGAGGGAACGACAGAAAGGGGGAGAGAGAGAGAGATGGGGGTGGCGGCGGAGAGTTGGGGGGGCTTGGGGCTCTAGACTAGCAGAAACAGGAAGAGGAGGGGGGCGCGGGCGGGAGGGGGAGGGGGCCGCAGGGAGGGGAAGGCGAGGGTGGGGGGAGAGCAAACCAGACGAGAGCGAAAACCGTTGGTGCGCATTAATATTTGAAGGTGCCTCCCCCTTACGCCCCCCCCTTCCCCGCACCCCCTCCCCCGCATCTTCACTGAGAACAGGAGACTCGTATGCGGCCGAGGTCAAGTCAGGTCACCTCAACAGGTACGAGGGACACGCAAAGGGGAGAGGCCTCGTGGGGAGGGGGGAGAGTTTGGGGGAGAAGGGAGGGGCGGGAGAGTCCTCCAACGCCCTTCTACCCCCTCTCCCCAGTTTCGCATAGCCTTCGCGACCCAGCACCCCACACTTCCCCGCGTCTTGGCTAAAATTCCCGCTCCTGCGGTCACCTCCTTCTCCCGAGGCTTACCCCGCTGACCCCACCAGCGCCCCTGGGAAGGAGATGGCGGGGGAGGCAGAGACGGAGAGACAGCTAGGAAGACAGAGCTATGATTATCCCGCCCCAGCTCCCTTCCCAAGCCGAGCGTCTTTGTTTTTTGTGGGCCTTTTCCCTGGCCGGATAGGGGCGAAGGGAATGTGGGTTCCAAGGGGGTCGGGAGGCTTGGCCGGAGCCGAGCCCTCGCTTCCGGACTAGACCGAGTGGCTTGGCGCCTCAGGTTTTAGGGTCGCCGATGCCTTTTGGGAAGACTGGGGTTCGGTAGGGTGAAGCGCCGGGTCCCGGGGCCCAAAACTGCCCTGGTCCCGGCATCCTTTCGGGGACAGCTGCCTCACCCACTCCCCTCTCCACTGCCGGTGCCCGTGCATACGCACTCTTTGCTCCCTACTGCCCCGGTCGGGGACGCAGTACCGATATTACACGTACACACAGAAACACAGACACACACTTATGCCTCTACTGCCCTGCCAGTGGCACAATGCCAATACTGATATTCCACGCACATACTATAACACACACACACACACACACACAAACTCTTTCAATAACACACACACCCTCAGTAACACACACACTCACACACTCAGTAGCACACATAACCTCAGTAAATCATACCCTCTGCTATTAACACGCACACCCTCAGTAACACACGCATCGTCATGAACACACAACTTAGTAGCATCCACACTGTCCCAGGAAAACACACACATACACACTCAAGGGTGTCCACGGTCTTTTCAGTAAAGCACATACTCTCCCCCTAACGTAACACACACATACATTTTCCTGGAAACACAGACACACAAACCTTCGGTAATCCTCACACCCATTTACCACACATGCACTCACCCAGTTTCTCTCATACACATGGAACCTCAGTAATATGGACTCCCAGTGACACACACATACTCTCAGTAACACCTTCCCCGTCATACACACACACGCACGGCTTCAGTGAGTGAGAAGCACATAGTGCCACACAGAGAAACTCATTGTAAGGAAGTTTCCAGCAGGCACACTCTTGTCCTCTCCCTTGTGGCCAAGCTCCTTTCCAGAGCCACGGACAACTGTTTTCAAAACCCTGCCACCTCGCACCCTCCCGATCCCTGCAAAAAGTCCAGTGGCTTTCCCTCCAAACGGACCTGGGTCGCCTGCACTCCATTCCAGAGGCCCCCATCAAAACAGAGAAGTTGCCCTGACCACCGGGCTGTGAGGGAGCCTGCCCAAACCCTGGCCTGGACATGGGAGTGGACACACAACCAATTCTCCCCACCAGATCCAGGGTCTGTTCCAGCCCTTCACACCCAGGCACATCCAGGAATCACCAGCGGATAAAGACACCCACACACTCACGCCTACACCACTCACACAGACAAACCCACCACCCATTCACACGAATGCCACCAGATAAAGACATTCATACACACATGCCTACACCACCGCGCAGACAAATCCACCACCTACCCAAACATGTAGGCTTAGATGAGTGCAACATATCCTACAGACATGATCGGTTTATACAGGCGGAAGAGGGGACCCGGCACACACATGTACAGACACTGAATTCGAACAGACTCAGTTGTACACATCAACATACATATATACAGACACACACCATAACCACACACAGTTAGATTCAAGCACAGACCCAGAAATAGAGCCAGACACATTTAACATCTACACAGCTGCACATAGCTACATACATACACATACAAAACGCACCTACACATTCTTACACATTCTTACACATCCTAGTTCAGACACACACCCATACACCCACACACCCATCCGCACACCCACAGAAACCCCCACACTTACCCATCCGAACTCAAACAGACCCACACGGACACCAGATCACACATTCGGACTCAGGCACCCGCGCGCACACACATACACATATCCACACCCAGATGAAGTCGAATCTTTCACGACCCTCGACAAGTCCGATCGCTTTCTTTCTCCCCCACTGCTTTCCTGGGCTAAGCAAGGGACGGAAAATCTTTTCGTAGTCCCTCGACCCCCCCATTTTCCCCTGCCCCGATTCTCCGCGACGAATTGGTCCCTGAACATGGTGCGTTATAGTCGCTCGCGAAGAGGCTTTTTCACGGTGACTTCGGCTTTCGGCCGCTCAAAGCCCCGTTTCGTCGCCAAATACAGCACTTTCCCAGGGATGGGGGTCAGGGGAGAGGGTCGGGAGTCAATTCGGAATCCACCCGGAACTCCGCCGACCCTCTCGCCTCTGCACAGGCCCTTTCTCTTGGATTCCCTCTCCGATCCGGGATACAAAGCTGGAGCCTCTGAGAGGTTGAGAGAGGGCGGAGAGGGACATTGCTCCCAGTGGTTGGGGGCACTGCCCCGGGAGGCTGAGGAACGTGGGGGAGGCAGCCGCCCACCCTCCCGTGACCCAGTGTCCTGCTTGGCCGTTCCCCAGAATCCGGCCGCAAAGATCCTTCTGCACAATCCGTTCCGAGGGGCAGGACCGCCCGCATTTTAGGCCTGGTCTTTAGAGCGGGTGGCGAGAGCTGGTGGTGGAAGTCGCTCGACGCTTTCATGGTGCAGCCAACCCCCCGCTATAAACGCATTTCTCCGAGTCTTTGTGTCTCCGACTAGGATTGCGGCCGAGAGAGCGGCGAGCCGGTATGCTCTCCTGACACCTCTCCCTCTGGGGTCTGGGGACCTGGTGGGGCAAGGGAGGCTAGGAGCCGGTACCCCCGGAGAGCGAGTTCGACCCCCGTGTCCTTCGGACGTTCCCTTGGGTCCTTCCATCCCCACCCCCTCCCCTGCCCCGGGAGGGTTTCGCTGAAAATAAAGGAAAAAAGATTGTGAAACCTCCTTCCCTTCATTCTCGGTACGTTCTTGACTCGTCCCTGCGGCCTTGGCCCCTGCCTGATCCACGGGATTCGGGCCCATTTTTCGAGCTAGGAGAGGATCGAGTGCAATTACCCTTCTGGTGACGGTTGTAATATTACTTATTGTGTGGCTGGGGTAGGGGCGAGAGGTGTGGAGGGGGGTACTCGAGTGGGGTGCTCTCGGCCCCAGGTATCAGGGCGCTGGCAGGTGGCCGGCCGCGCTTGGTATTCAGTTACCAGTTGCGACTGATGGGACTGATAACGTTAATTTAGATTTGTGAGTTATTTTTCTCCCTTTTTCTCTTCCCGAGAGCCGGGAAAGAGAGGGAGAGAAAAAGAGGGAGAGAAAGAGAGAGAGAGAGAGTGTGAGTGTGTGTGTGTGTGTGCACGGGGAGTGTGTGTAGCGCGGCGGGGGGGGGGGGGGGGGCGCCCGAGCCTAGTGGACCGCAGGGCTTCTAAGATTGAACAACAGCGCCACCTAGCGTCCCCGACCGCCCACTTCACGCGGGGCGGGAATGCAAAGCAGGCCACGGGAGGCGAGCAAGGCTTCGGTCTCTGGGGGTCTAGGAAGAGCAGGTTGGCTCCGGGGAAGGGGTGCGAATGGGAGAGAGGGGGTCGATTCCGAGACCGAGGCGTCCCCAGACAACTCTTTCCTTCCAAAAACCCTAACAAGTCCAAAACCGTGGAGAAGCTCGCTTCCGTGTCCTACCCCACTCTCCACGGCGATCCGGCTTTAGCTGAGATGGAGGCAGTGGGAGAAAGGGAGAACTGGGAGAGGGAAAGAAGGGGTCGCGAGAGAGGCAGACTTGGAAGGACAGGGTTGGGTTCTGGGCTGCTCCACCTTCCGAGCGTCCTCCGCCCCCGTGGATCTTCTCCACGACCCTCCCCCCTTCACACCGCCAACCCCCGGCTCTGCTGTCTTAGCTCACTGCCCCCCGCCCCGCCCGGCCTCCGACGTCGCCCCAGAGGTCCTGCCGGCCGCGGCCCGTAGACAAAACACTTCTATAATCCGATTTCAAAGGGGAGAGCGCCCACTTTATTTAAACCATAAAACAATTACGCCCAGACGTCTAGCCTTCGCGATGCCGTTTTGTTCAGTTCTATTCAGGTCTGAGCGCAGAGAGACAAACAGCGTCGTAAAACTGGCATTTGGGGGCTTCGGAAGCGGACTTATCAGTGGATTTCCGAAGAGAAACATCCTTTGCGGGTTTGAATAGCAGGGGGAGGGGGAAAAGGGAGGGGGTCGTCCGCCCGCCCTCCCCCCCTCCTCCTTCTGTCCCCCAGATTATTGAAAATCCATAATAAGAAACAACCACCAACAGCAGCAGCCTCAGCCGCCGCACCACAGTCAATCCCGGCTTAAGGGTCAATGAGCGCGGAGGCGGAGCCGGGCTCTGCGACCTTAGCTCCGCCGCCCTCTGTTCCCCCCTCCCCCTCCCATCCAAGTGTGGGTGACGGATTCTGGGGGGCAAACACCCGACCCCAGTGGGGCGAACGGGGAAAGAGGAAGGGAGACACCATATCTCCCCCACCCCCCAAAAAAGGCAGTCGGAAGTGTTCCGGGAGGATCTTTCTAGGGTTAGAGGCAGCCTAGTTCAACACTCTCCCCCGACCCCCAACCTCTCCTCGGGAGGGGCACAGGACCCCAACTCGGAAACAGAAGGGGAAATCGAGCGGAGAGGATGTCGAGGTAGCCCCCTCGTCAGAATCTCTGGAGCACCCTCCCCCTTGTGGGGGGGGGGGTGGTAAGAGAGACAGAAGGAAAGAAATCCGGGTGCACAGAGAGGCTACTACAGCCCCAGAATAGCCTCAGCCTCTGGCCTTCTCCCGGCTCGACCGAGCAGGGCTGGAGGCTGGAGGTACCCGCACCGGGTTTGGAGATTCGTTTTTTTTGGGGGGGGGGCAAGCTCTGAGCCTACAACCTCGCCGAGCCGAGCTGCAGATATTAAAAAGCTATATTTCATTCGGGCCAAATTTAATAGCTTCCAGACTGGGGATTTCCGAGAAAGGGGGGGACCTGTTTGTGATTATGAAGCAGGAGAAGGGGCTCGGACCGACCCCGAACGGCTCTGCGGGGGGAGGAGAAGGGTCGCGCCCCACCCGGCTCCATCAGGATCTCGCTCCCTCAAGTCTGCTCGGCGCTGGGGCCTTCCATCTCCGCGCTTCCCAGATTTTCTACCCTCCGCTTCTCCGAACCTCCCCAACAGTTTCCCAACCCCAATGCAAGAGGCAAATAATAATATATTTTTTTTAAATCCGCGATCTACGGATCGTGAGAACCTTCTGCCGCACCTTCCTCGGCCCGCCGGTCCCCCGGCCCCCAGGGACCCTTGCTGAACGCGGGTCCTCGAAGGACCGGTCTCGGGGCCCAAACCACGGTCGAACTTCCTAGTTCGGATTGCTTTCTCTCATCTCTTTCCCGCAGTTTCCGGGGCTATAAATGATCCCATAGATTTTAATCGCCCTCCCCACCTTGTCCGCGACCCGAATTTTGTTCCAGGCGCTCGCCCCCCGTCCCTCGCCATGCCGCCATCTCCCCAAAAGACCCTTCCCAACCACCCCCAGCTCCGTACTCCCGCCTCCCCATCCCAATACATCGCTGGTCCCGCCGGAAATAACGACAGTCCCACGGCTTGCTTTTACGTGGATTTTTTTTGTGGGTTTTTTGTGTGTATGTGTGTGTATATGTGAGTGTGTGTGTATGTGTATGTGTGTGTGTGTGTTTTGGTTTTGGAAGTGACTTCGATATATTAACACAGAGCTGTTCCACTACGACACATCGCGACAGGACACAGGACGATAGGGCCTGGGGATCCGGCCAGCCCCGGCCCAGGAACCCCCGGGGAGTCGGGGGGCGGCCCCGGCCCTGCTCTGGCGGCGGGGAGCGGGAGGGCGATACCCCCCTTTTGTCTCTTTCCCTCTGTTCTGTACAAAATCGAAACGCAGGGCAAGCTCGGGGCCGCGGGGGCAGATTAAGTTACTAAATAAAATACTAAAAATAAAATAAAATAGATAGGACTGGTTCAAGTACTGGATCCGGGGGTTGGGTGGGGAGGAGGGGGGATGGAGGCTGAACCCCCTTTGGACAAAAGGAAAAGATTCTCCGCTGTGTCGCCGCTTCGCCTCGCGGCCGTCCCCCGCTAACTCTAACACCAATGCTGCACACTGAGACTCAAAAACAATTTTTCCTTTTCCTCTCTCTCTCTCTCTCTCTCTCTGTCTCTCTGTCTCTCTCTCTTTCTCCGTCGGGGAGGGAGGCGGGGGGGGGGGCATTTCTTCGCCCTCTCGGTCGGCGCCGGCCCCCACCCCTGCCCGGCCCCGGCCCCCCAGGCGCCTAAGACTGCTCCTTCTCGCTCTTTTCTTTATTCATTTTTTTCATCTTCATCCGCCGGTTTTGAAACCAGATTTTGACCTGGCGTTCCGTGAGGTTCAGGACCCGGGCCACCTCGTACCGTCGGTCCCTGGTTAAATACATATTGAACAAAAATTCCTTCTCCAGTTCCAGAGTCTGATACTTGGTGTAGGGGCAGCGCTTCTTCCGCGTGGATCTCGCGTGGATCCAATTGGCCACTGGGTTACCTGCGGGAGGAGCAGGCAGGGTCAGGTTGTGCCTTCAAAACCCACCTGAACCGACGCCCCCGCCCCCACCCTCACCGGGGCCGGCCGCCGCGGGAGATATCAAAACCCCCCAGACGCCCCGCCCGCCCCCACCCCCCTCCCCGCCCGGTGGCAGCCTCAGCCGGACCGCCTCATAAAAAACCCCAAATTCCCACCGTTTCATAGGCCCATAAACGCTTTTCGCTCTTGTTTTTTTTCCATTTTTATAGCTCGGACTCCCCCGTCTCTTCCCTACTGCCCGCCGCCCCCCAGCCCCCAGCCCCCAACCCAGCCCCGGCCGCCATTCTCCCCTGCGCCCCCCAGCCCGGTTCTGCCCAGAACCCCGCTAGGGCGAATTGGCAGCTGGGGAAGGGGGAGAACAAGGGGCTCCCTTTCTGTCTCTTGATACTAGGGCAGAGGGATTGGGGTGGGGGAGACGGAGAGCGAGGCCCCACCGCCAGGGACAGCATAAGAACACCTCCAGCCGGGGTAGGGGGTTGGGGGGAGGCTTTGGGGTTGGGGACCCCTGCAGCCCTAGGCTCCCTGCAGCCTCTTCTCAGGCTTTCTTCGACCCTGAATTTAGACCCTCGTCTTTACTCTGCGGGTCTATTCCCCTAAACGGATACTGACTTTCCTTCCTCATTTTCTCCCCGCTTTCCCCAAAGTGGCCTCTCCTGCTCCTTCAGGTTCACCCCCCCAGCCCCGCTCGAACCCCCTCACCTCCGATCTCCTCTCGAATCCAGAACGACCCCAGCCCCAGGGAACCGGCTGGTTACCCTCCCGCCGCCCCGCCCCTCCCCAGCTCCTTTCCTCTCCTAAAGCCCGGAGGGTCTCCATCGGGTTCCGCCTCCTGCCTCCCTCTGGAAGGTGGGCTTAGAGGTCAGGGTGGCCGCTCTCAACTTCCACGCCTGCTTATCCCTCGCCCCCAGCTCTTCTACCTCCCCGAGTGGGGCACGGGGGAACCGGACTTGGGCGGGGGGCGTGGAGAAAGAGAGACCCACTGCAGTGCGTTTTTGTCGGGTTTGGTTTTTTTTTTTTTTGGTTGGTTCTTTTTTTAAAAAAAAAACAACCCTGGATCGTTTCCTCACATCAGAACAATTGAAGCCCGACTTTCTGGGGGTGATTCCTAGAAAGCAGAGTGGACCCGGGGCAGGGGAGGGAAGCCAAGCCGGAGAGTCGGGTCCCCCTTCACCCCTCGGGGTGCCCCCCACCTTCCTGTGCCCGGGGCGAGCTTTTAAAGGTAATTCGCTTTTATTGAGTCTCTTCGCAGCGGCTATAACTCCATTCCTCACTGGCCCCCCTCCGCCCCCCGCCTCTCTCCCCACCGCCCTTCCTCCGCTCCCTCCCTCCCTCCTTTCGCCCGGGTTGTAAAGGGGAATTACTCCGGACTTACTCGGATCCAGATCCGTCTTCTCCTCTTTGTGTTTGCTGCCGGCCAGGGCGTCCGACTCGGGGGAGGGCAGGGCGTGCGGGGTCCGCTCCCGGAGCTCGCCGGTGGATCCGTACATGTAGTCGGCGTAGCCCCGCGCGTCCCCAGGGCCGCAGTCCGCCCGGCGGCCCGGGTAGGCGTCCGGCTTGAGCGCGTAGGGGCGGCCGCCGGCCGCGAAGCCCGGGAACGAGACGGCTCCCGAGAGAGGTTCCAACCACGTCCGCATGTACCTGGAGTCGGCGCCGATGTGGGGCTGGTGCGTGTACGGGTGGTACACGACCGACGACTGCGTGGGCACCGGCGCCCAAGACGTGCTGAACACGGCCGGCTTGGGGGCGAAGCTGCAGGACGGGAAATCCGAGCACTCCGGGACCAAACCCGGGGGGCGGGCGGCCGCCGGGTGCGCGCCGGGGGCCGGGAACCGGGAGGCGAGCAGCTCGTCGCCCTCGTGGCCGATCAGCGAGTCGACATAATAGTTACTTATCGGCCCGGTCGCCGACATCGTCAGCGCCTCTTTTACATTCATAAGATTATTGTATGAACTGTATATGTACTTTTTATCTGCCCCAGAACAATCAAGGCAGGTAATTATTTTTCAACGTTTTCCCCGCCTCCCATTGGCCGGCCGCGCCCCACGTGATCGTATTTACCCAAAAATACGGCGCGGATCAATGCGCAGGGATTTGATTTTTTTTTCCTTCGCTGATCCCCACGACCTGGCTTCTCCCGAGGAGAAGGAAAAATCCTAGAAATAAGACGACCCTCCCCCCCCCCACACCCCCGCTCTCCTTTACCCCTTTCCGAATAGCTGGCAATTCACCAGAGGACACCCCCCCAAGCCCCCTCCCACTGAGTTTTTTTAAAACAGGGGTGGAAAAGCCCCCTAAAGCCCCTGCAACTCTAGACCTTTCGTCCCCTCTCTACCGCGCCCCCCAAGGACAGGGAAGAGGGGAGCTTAGGAGCGGGGGGGTGATGTGGCGGAGAAAGCAGAGGAACTATTTCTTGACGTAATCTATGTCTGTCTGCTCCGACGCTCCTGCAGCCTGTGGGAGCCGAGATGCCGCCGATTGTCAACCCAGAGTGCGGCTTTCAAACATCCCCTGGGCTGGGGGACCGGGGCACCTAGCCCTCAGCAAGGTGGGGGTGGCAGATGTGGGGTACCTAATTTCCCCCGGGCCTGTCCGGGTTCAGGGCCTCTGGGGGCGGGGGAAGGGACTGGAGGGGAGAGAAGCCGTGGTGACTGCGGCTTTAAGTTCATCCTCGGCCAACTGGACCTTTGTCACCGAAGTCTCCCCCGGATTCCGTTGGGGTTGTCCAGTGAGATTGCAGGGGGGGCGTGGGGGGGTGATCTGCCTCTCTCCGCGTACTCCTCCCTCTGAGAGTCCTCCCTCCCCTGACTCAACTCCCCTCCTCTCTCGGGGTGTTCCCCCTATCTCTGGCTTTTGAATTCATAGTGTCTCCCCATTTCTCTTTCCCAGTTTCCGAAAGATGGAGCAGAGATCGCCCCAGCTGGAGAGGAGTCGCCCCTCTGCCCCCCGCCTCCCCAACCCCCGGGGCCTCAGCCCTCTGGCCCCCGCTCTTCTCTGACAGTCTCCCCGTGGCCAGGGCTGGTGAGCCCACGGCCGGCCGCGAGGCGCTCGTTTTTACGTCCTTCAATAAACATTTTACGAGGATCATTTGATTGTTCATAAATGTGTCTTTCATTAAATAAAACTCGACGCTGTTTGCGGAGCGGGGAAAGGCTGAGTCCAAACGGGAGAAAACTGTTTGATGGGATGGGGGGGGTAGGGCACGGGCGGGCCGGGACCGAAGTGGCATGTGAGGGGTCTTTGCAGTAGAGTGGGGGACTTTGATTTGTTTCTGGGGTTTCCCCCTCACTTCCTTCCTCTTCTGCTCTGAGCTGGCTGTCTACCCTCATCCACTCCCTCCCCCATTTTCGATCTGTCCTTCCTGCCAGACTGCCTGCTTGTCTGTCTGTCCGCAGAGAAGGGAAGAGTAGACGAAGCTATTTGATTCCGAAATCCGATTGGGGGGGGGGGTTCGGTGACTTGGGGCGGGACTGGAGTGTAGAGAGTCTGGGGCGCAGGGGACGATCGGAGTCGAGACCCACGCTTTTCCACACCCTTCTCCTTCGCCTCCGCCCTCGAGAGGGATAGCTTGGACAGCCCTCTCTCCGTTTGAGCCTGGTTGTCCCTGACCTTCTGACCGCCCAGCCGGGAAGGCAGGGAGGCTGAGGGGAGATGGCTGCGCTGGAAAGCCCGGGGAGGGGATGGGGGTGGGGGTGCTGGTGTGGACAAAGCAGCACCCCGATTGGGGAGGAGGTGTTCATTGGCCCCGGGTCCCCTCTCCCCCCTCCCCAATCTCTGAGCGCCCTCGTCCAGCGGCCCCGAGACGCCTTACATTTCGGCCGAGCGGGGATCCAGTGACTATGCAAGAGCGGAGGGAACCTGAACCCACCAGCCGAGATGGCTTCGGCCCCCAGCCCCCGCCTCGAGCTCTGCCTCGCTTCTCACCCTCGACCCCTTCTCCGACGCAGGTGGGGGAGCCCCGCCTCTCTAAAACTCAAACCCCAAGCCCCAAGACCAAAGCCCATCCACCGACCAAAACGTTTCTCGGTGGCTTTGATGGAGCGAGTTTAACTGTCAATCAGAAATGGTCGCTGACTAGTTCAAGGAAAAGGCAGGCGAGGGGAGGCACCGGTAAAAATAAATAGTCATCCGAATGATTCCAGGAGTAGTCCGAATAATAACTTTCATAATTCCAGTGCCAATCTGGATGTCAGTCCCAATCGTTCCAGCGCGAACCCGAATCACCCAAAGAACAAGAAAAATCCCTCTCCGGGGGCTGGCGCGAGGGCCTGGCCCGGGAGGCGGCGGCCGGACACAGCCG
Organism: Ornithorhynchus anatinus; assembly: GCF_004115215.2. NCBI lineage: Eukaryota > Metazoa > Chordata > Mammalia > Monotremata > Ornithorhynchidae > Ornithorhynchus > Ornithorhynchus anatinus. The sequence continues at coordinate 57,680,649 of NC_041737.1, read as the reverse complement.
GCTCCGGTTTCGGATTGTAGCTGAGGGGAAAAGCTGAAATAGCTGTACAATGGGACCGAGCCCGTGGGGAGAGAGAGACACGCAGAGACCCGGAGAGAGACAGAGTCCGAGTCAGGCAGAGAATGGAAGAAGGAAAATCGAGAATGAGAGAGAGAGGGGGAGAGGGGAAAGGGGAAAAGACGGGGAGAATGGGATGTGAAATGAACTGAAAGACGCGAAAGCCTAGAGAGGAGGAGGAGGAAGTGGAGGAAGAGGAGGAGGAGGAGGAGAAGGAGGAGGACGAGGATGAGAAGGGAGGGAAGGGGTCAGGCAAACAAGGGGAGGAAACAGAGGGAAGAACCGGGAGAGGAGCGAGGGGCCCGGGAGCGCACTCTGGGACCCAATGCGCAGAAAAATCGCCTTTGTCCGTCCCATATCGTCCGGTGCCGACGGAGCCATTGCTGGGGGCGTCCCAGTCGTCAAGGCCCGCCCCCCCACTCCCCGCAGACAAGGTCAATAATTCGATTTTGAACCCCCGCTCCCGGCCATACAAAGGAGCGAAGCCGGGTGGTACGGAGAGCCGGTGGAGGGGCCCGCGGGGCTCGCCGTTCCCGCGGCTCTGCAGCCTGCCTGCCTTTTGGCCCCCGGCGGACAGCCTTCCGAGCCTTGACAGGGCTCCACCGGACAGGCCAAAGCGCCGCACTTGTCTAGGGAAGGGGGAAGGGGAGAAAACGGACCGTCAGCGCATCCCCCTTCCGCCTAAACGTCGCTTCCCTTCTCCCCCAGAGGGCTGAGTCCCGGGGAAAAATTCGCCACCTTCCTAACGCAGAGTCGCTCATTGATTTTCCCTCCAGTCAGATTTGGCTTTCAATGGCTCCCCCCTTCCCTGAGTCCCTTCAAGAAGGCCTAATCCACCCCGAGATGGAGCTTCTGCCCCGGGACGGCTTCTGCCTGCTCCTCGGGCCCCCCAATAAGCCCCCGGCCCTGCCCCTGCCCCTTCTGGTCTCACAGATCCCAGCCGGCTCCGACGAGGAAAAGGGGGGGGGGAGGCGGGGAGGGACCCAGATCCCCGCCCCCCGCGCCACGAACTGTCTCCCTGAATCTCTACAGAGACATGTCTCTTTCCCCTTTCACTCTCCCCAGTCTCCTCCAATTCCTCCAGTCTTCTTCCACCCCCACCCCCCATCCCCTCGCCCCCCGCCACCGCATTCTCCTGTCGTAGATTCCCAGTCCCTTTTTGCCGACTCCCTTTCTCCTAGGGCAGCTCCCCGGAGAGGGTGTGGGGGGCAATCCAGCTCCCCACCCCTCCGCACACACAAACGCCCCAACTAATCGGCGGAAAAAACCAAAAAAAAGGGCGGCCGGGGGAGGCGGAGAACTCAGCGCGATTGCGTTCGCCCGGCTAGGAGCTGAATCCGGTCCTTTCGCTTTCGCTCTGAGTGGATCCGGGATGAGCGCGGAAGGGGCTGAGCGATGGAGGAGGGGTGTGTGTGGGAGGGCCGAGGGAGGCCCGTTTGGGGCCCCCGTGCTGCATGGAGAAGAGGACAACTCGCCCCTGAGGACCAGAGGGTCCCCACCCTCCCCCCACCCCCCGCCCCGCTCCCCGCCCCCAGCCCAGGGGCAGCTGAGCGGGAGCCCGAGATGGCGCCGCCCGGGAGGAAGCCTGATGCCGGCTCTCTCCCGGGAAACCGGGCCTGGCAGTCCGGTCAAGTTCGGATTAAACCCCAAATCGACGTCTTTTTCCTTCCTCTCCTCCCACTCCAATCCCTCTATCTTCCCTCCTCCCCTCCCTCCCCACTCCACACACCCCCAAAGTGTCCAGTGCTTCGCTTCGCACCCACTCAACTCCGTCTTGCTTTCTTCGTTCAGCCTGTCCCCCTGTCCCTGGAGCTGCAGGCCCCGGGCCTCTCCCCGGGCTCGCTCCCCTCTCTCCCCTTCTCTCCACGCTTTTTCCTCTTTGTTACTCCCCAAATCTCCCTCCTTTCTCACGCCGTCTCCTTCTCCCTCTCCCTCGTCTTCTCCATCTCCCACCGGGCTCTTTCGGAGACGCCTCGGCCCCGGGCCCGAGGTGCCGACGGGGGTGCCGGGTGTTCTGGAGGCCAGAGGGGACCCCCGCTCCCTGCTCAGGTCGGTAGAGAAGATTCCGGGGAGAGCCGGATTCGGGTTCTCGAAGGGTGCTGGAGCGGTACGGGGGGAGGTGTGGAGGGGGACCCCCGAGAACATTCCACCCAGCTTGGCCATTCCTGTGGGTACCCATTCCTCTTCTTCCCCCCATGGCGGGGAATTTCACCCCAAAAGACTCTTTGTTTTGGGGCCCCGGGGGTCCGGGTGACTGGGGCAGGGAAGGGGAGGGGAGGGGCGAAAGCCAGAGCTGGATAAATCGATCTGGCTGCGTGAACCCCAAATATCCCCTCCCGCCGGCGGCCGAGATTTTTTTTTCTACCATTCCCTTTGTGCCGGGGGCTGGTGCTAAGAGTTTTGCCAGTTACAGTGACTTTGGAGCTGTCGGGGCCGAGGTGGCGAGAAAAGGGTCTATAAATTCCAAAGTACAATTAAGGTCCTATTCTCTCTCTCTTTCACCCCTCTTCTCCGTCTCCTGGATCCTTCCCCCGAAATTTCAGGTCGAAGACTGAACCCCTAGAGATCAGGGGGCGCCCGGGGGTGGTGATAGACGCGGGGGGGTCCTCCCCCAAACGGTGCTCACCAGACAAACCGAACCCCCACAAACCTGCCCCATTCCTTCTCCCCCCCTCCCTCCCCCCACGCTTCTCGTTTCCGGAAGAAATTCCATCTCCCCCCCGCCCCCCCGCGCGCGACGCGAATTCCAGGAAGAAGCCACCTCGAGCCGCTCCCGGGCCACCTCTGTCCAGGGCAGCTTCCAGACATCCCGGTCCTGCCGACTCGGCGCAATCAAGCACAGGTTCAACATCACCCGCGGGCGGTCGCCGGGCGCAAAATCGCAGACGTGGTTTCACCTACCTTGAGTCGCTCTCCCGTCTCCGCTGTCTGGGCCCGGGAATCCGAGGGCCTGCAGCCGCCGTTCTTCCTCTTCCTCCTCCTGCTCCGCCGCCGCTGCAGCCGCCTCTGCCTCCACCGCCAAGGTCCGCACCCACCGCTCCGGGCCAGGCCGGGCGCCGCCTTCCGCGGCCTCCCCCACCCCTAAACCCTCCGGGCGCCGGATGGCGAGACACGGTGCCACCGCCAGGAAGCCGACGGGCTCCTCCGCCCCCATCTTTCACCGGGCCCGCACGCGGGCTACCTGCTCTGGACGCGAGCCAGGTACCTCCGGGAGGAAAGTCGAACCCTCGGCCCCGTTCCCAAAACTCCTTCTCCACCTTTTATGCAGGTTGCAACTCCCGGAGCCAGTTATCCGGATCAGTGGGGACCTATCGGGAACCGCCGAAGCCGCCCGAGCGAGGCAGCGCCCTGAGCCAGCCTGCCGCGAGGTGACAGAGCCGCGCTCTTCCATTATATATTTATATAGCGCCCAGGCGGGAGGTATATAAATATATATATTCCACCAATCACCAAAATCCAGTCCACAGACCTCAGGTTCCTGCAAAAAGCGCGCTCCCCCCACCCCCCGCACCCCTCTCCCCACGCCTTCGTAGGATCCATCCGGATCCGCATCCGGCGGGATCGAAAACACGGGCCGGGCCTCCCGGTAATTCTCCCTCTCCGGGGGTGTCCCTGGAGGTCCCGGGGGATCCTTGCCTCCTTATCTCTTTGCCTCCTCCCCCTATCCTCTCCCCCCGCACCCCGAGGACAAGCGGAAACCAGAGCCTAGGCGCCCCCTCCCCCTCCCTCCTTCTCCCACCTGCGGGAGCGGCCGGAGCCCCCGATCCAGGGCAGAAACGGCCCGAGGCCCCCGACTCGCGTTGGCCCAAACTAGGGGGTGGGGTGGGGGTGGGAAGGAATCATCCCCGCTGCGGCTCCCGGCCTCCCCGCCTCACGGACCGTCCGGCTTGCGGGTTGCTTTCTTCTCCCTCGACAGCAGCAGCAGCCCCCGTGCTCCTCTATAAATCTGCTCCTCTCTCCGATATCATAATTAAGAAGGAACGGTAGGGGAGATTTTAACTTTTATTGCGTTTCTGGAGTTGGGCCGCCGAGCATATATTAAGTTTACGCTTTGCTCTCTCGGCGGGGGGGCGGGAGAGAGGGAGTTTTTTAAGAAATAAAAATCTATCTTCATATCCACAGGCGAGCGAGAGTAGGGGGTGAGGGGATTCTTTTCGGGCCTTCTCTCGGCAGCCGAAGCTCCCGGAATCTGGGTGGGGATTGGGCCCAGGGCGGGGGCCTAGGGCGGGGGCCCAACTGGGGTTCCCCGCCGTCCGGAACGAGAACGGGGGGAACACCGGAGGGAGGGGGAGAGGGGGCGGTCCGAGGGCGCGGGATCTTTCACGGCCTCGGCCGAGTCAGAAGCCTGGCCCCCAGGCCCTTCCTCTATCCCGTTATGTCCTCGCATACAGACAGGGAAAAGTGTTTCAGGGCGACGAATTGGGGCAGAAACCACGCGGATGTATTTTTCAAGGGATGAAATAAAGGTTGTTGCTACTCAGGGAGAAGGAGAGGTTTTCTTTCCGGCTCCTTTCGCTGTCTGAAATCTTTGTCTCTGTCTGCTTGTCCCTCTCTCTCTCTGTCTCTCTGCCTCTCTTCCTCGTCTCCACTTCCCTCTATCCTGACACCCGTCAACTCGGCCCCCGGCCACGGAGTGGGGAGCGACTGGCGATCGAACCGGCTGGGCAGGGAAGAGAAAAATTCACGTTTCGGATTTTTCTCTCTATGTGATTCTCAGAGTGGCCCGGGCCCTCTGACCATCAGAGTTCGTACTATGGGGTGACTAGGCGATTTCCTGACCCTCTATGGGAGCTGGGGGAATTATTTTCCTGCCTTTCCTTCTCCCTTTGGAAATTTATAATTTAGATTATTGCAATAATACCAATCGTATGGATGACAGTGATTATGAAAATAATACGGAGCACAAAACGAGGCTAATGGCAGAAATGCGATGCCCTGTCCCGATTCCGCCTATCTCTTCCTCTTCAGAGAAGAATGTGTGTGTGTGCGCGCGCGCGCGTGTGCGCGTTGAATGTGTGTGTATGTGTGTGTGCGTTGTGTGTGTTGTGTGTGTGTGTGTGTGTGTGTGTGTGTGTAGAGGGTGGATGCTCAGTGAACCCCCATTTCAAATCGAATAATTCTGCTCCCGAGCTCAGAACTGGTCCAAAAGGTGGGGATGATGTCCCGAAACTTTTCCAAGCCGCCTTTGGGCCGCACACCCGCTCAGACTGGGACAAAAATTCGCGACTTGACCACTTGGTGGTTATCCCTTATCCGACAGCAAACAGTAGATGAGCTCCAGCTAAGCCAGGACCTGTACGGCGACCTCAGAGAGAACCCAGCCCCAACCCCACCTCCAGTCCCAGTCCTTTCCAGTCCAAATCTTGCCCTATCTCCAGTCCAGTCCCCTGCCCTAGCCCCAGCCCTGCCCCATCCCAGTCCCAGGATCAAGGGCCGAAGCAAGTGGATGAAATGGGATTGGGGATCCTCTCCCCTGGCTTTAACCCCTTTCCACCTTTTGCCTTGGCTCCTCTCTCCCAAGGACCCCCCACTTCGGAGCCCTTTAAATCTGCCTCAGTCTCCTTGTTCCATTCCAAGCGGTCTCGGCTGCCTCGGCCCCAACCCCCAATAGACCACAGATCTTGTGCAGAGACCTGTAGGGGCCAGGGGGAAAGGATGACACAGGACCAGGAGTGAGAGAAAGGGGACCCCAAGTCTATGTCCCCTTAGCCCATCTTCTCTCCTCACCCCCCTCCCCCGCCACTGCACCCAGCCTGGCCCCACAATTCCCCGGGAATTCGGAAGGAATCGCTTTGTCTCTTTAATTCACACGGAAGGACTGGACAGAGACAATAGCCCGGAACATTGCGTCTCCTCGATAGCGGGGGACCGAGAGGGACCATTTCTTGGGGGGGGCCGTCGCGGGCCAGGAGGGATCATTCCTAGGGTGGGGGCAGCGGGGAGGACGCCCTGCTCCTTCTCTCCCCTCTCCTGCTCCACTCCCTCGGCCTCCGCCTGCTGCGGTTATCGGGGGCTGGTGGACCCCGGGAAAGGGGAGGGGAAAGGGGGGCCCACGACGAAAACCGACTGATGTAACTCAGACAGTTTCTTGTTGCCGAGTTCAAAATTCAATCCCAACAACATGAAACTACCTAAGCCACAGACCAGCTGAGCGAGGCGGGCGAGGGACTCTGTCCGGGGAAGGAAGAGTAGGAAAGGAAGAGGGGTAAAACAAAACAAAACAAAACAAAAACGCAAACCAAAAACCAAAAAACCCCACAAAACACAAATAAGCCCAGCCCCCGCCCCCGCAAAAAAAACAAAACAAACCAAAACAAAAAAAACAGAAAAAAAAATTCCGTTCCCTTTGGGTTCCTCTCTATACATCCCCCTCTTCCCCTCCCGTCCCCCGACATCCTACTAGGGGCTTCTTCTGGAAGAAGCGTTGCTCGGGGAGACTGAGACCCCAGAGAGAGATGCATAATGTTCAGGGGAAACCTGTCTCCTTCTCTGATTCTGTCTCTAGCCCCGTCTCTGTCCCAGACTCCATCCCCCATCCCCATCTCTGTCTCCATCTCTATCTCTGTTTCGGTCTGGGGTGTCTGTCTCCACGGGGAGGGCCCCCGCCCCCCCCCTCCTCTTCCATCAGCTGTCTTCCCCGGAGTCAGCTCCGGGTCTCTGCGCCTCTGTCTCTCTCCGTGTCTCTGTCTCTCTCCCTCTCCCTTTTCCTTCCCAAGATCTCAGGATCGACCCGAAAGAGACGGCTCTACAATCATCCCACACAGGCGCTCTTTCCTCATGCCGGCGCAGGGAAAAGCGATAGAGGAGCGGGGAAAGAGTGAGAAATTCACAAAATGGGGGAAATAAAAAAAGAATCCGAAAACCAGACCGATGTCTCCACGCCGGCTCCGCGCCACCTAAACCGACTGTCCGGCCCCGACTCCAGTCGGATCCCGGAGGTTCCCCGCTCCCCCAGGTAGAGGAGGGAGGGAGCCCCGGCTCCGGCGGCCCCCACCTCGAGCCAAACCCGCCGCAGCCCACTCGCGCTTCCTGCCCCTGTGGGCGGGCGGCGAGACGGTCGCGAGGGGACTCCACAACACCCGGGAAATCCGCTCCCCGCGGCCCCAGCGGCCAGCCGCGGGCTTTCCTTGCCACCTTGCGCCGTCCGCGTTTCCACCACAACCGAACCGGGTCTTCCCCCAGCGAAAAAAAATATATCTTACCTTAGCGTCTGCTCGTAGGGCCGGGACGGCTCCGCCGCTCCCTAGATACAAGTTTATTCCTTTCCCGTGGGGGGCGGGGGACAGCCCGGGCTCCCCCGATTCTGGGGTCCGCACCCCTCGGCCAGCACCCCAAGCACCAAGACCCATCCTCTCCCTGAGCCAGCCGATTCCACTCTGCCTCCTCCGTTCTCCTCCTCCTCCTCCTTCTCCTCCTCCTCCTCCTCCAGCAGCAGTCACCTTTACGCGCACATCTTTTACTGCGGCAGACACATTATATTTGCAGATCATAAAATCCACCTCCAGCGCGTACCAAGACTGTCCTGACATTACTGTTTTATGACCTTGACTTATCGTGGTCACCTGGATAATATTTAAATCAACGTTATGGTCTCTCACTTAGGTTCAACCCGCCAAGGCGCTCTCCAAAGCCTTTAAAAGATGAATTTGGCTCACACAAACACTCATTCACTCACACACACGCACACACACACACTCACACTTACAGTCTCTCACCCGTCAACTCACAGACACTCACCCGGATATCCTTTCACCCATACACACCCACGCTCATTCACAACCCCACAGCCACTCACACACTGAGACACCCCCACACACCCGCTCACATATTCGCACACACTTTCACTCTTGCAAAGCCATGCACATTCACACCCCCGCAACCACTCGCACGCTAACACCCCAGACTCCCGCACACACATTCTCTCACCTGCACACCAGCACAGACATTCTCTCACTTGCACACTAGCCCGAACATTCACTCACCCACAGTGGTACCCACTTACCATCAATTCCCACACCCTGACACACATTTTCACACTTGCATCCACAATCACCCATTCACGCTCGCCTGCCACACGGATACACACTCTCACGCGCGGACGCTCGTTCGCCCACACCCTAACGGACGCATATCCACACATTCCCTCACATTCGTACCCACGCTTGCACACACGGACACACACTCAAACCCACCTGCCCACACCTGAACCCGCAGGCGCTCACGGACACACACTCACATTTCAGAAACTCCCACTTCACTCTCACACCCGCATCCACGCTCACACCCTACACGGGTATTCAAAAGCCCCTAGGAATAAGATTCCCAGCCGGGGTCCAGGTTGCTAGAAATTTATTCGAACCGGTCCTCCCCACGCCCTGAGGGAAGGGTACATGCAGGAAGTGTACAACATACAGCACAGCTCTTTAAATAACACGGCCCCCAGGAAAAACCGATCTGAGGGTGGGCAAACCCGCTCGTCCAAGACCTCAGCCTGGGCGTCCCTCCCGGGTTTCACGCCCGGTTTTCGCGGGACGAGGGACGAGCCAAAGGGCCGTATCTCGGGCCTGATGAGGAGGGGGCCGAAGCAGGACACGACCACAAGACGGGGGAGACGTCCCGCTAGGGACACGGGCGGGGACGGGGGGCAGGAGGGGGGGAAATACAGACAAACACATCACACGAAGCAACTTTTGAAGACACTGAAGATCTCTACGCACGAAATGCATAGGAGCGACCCATATTGTGCTGCATCTGAATAACTTAAACTCGTTTTTCCTCCTCAAATCATACAGAGGGCTGGGGGAAGGGAGGCGACCCTCTCCTCCCGGGAAGACGGAACCTCTAGATCTCGGAATTCCCATGCTTATATAGAGAGGCGCCCTCGCCGCACAAGCCGAAGCCCCCTCCCTCCCTCCCACCCCATCCCCCAATGAGAGTCAGAAGGCCTTTCCTGTCCGCACCCATTTGCGCCGGGGAACCCGCACCAATTTGGGGGGAATCGCGGAGAGAAGGAAGGAGGGGGCTGGAGCGGGGGGGGGGATTAGGGGGCGGGGCGGGACCAGGGGCCGGGGCGCTCAGGTGAAACTGAAATTGGAGGTCAGTTCGCGAATCCGGTTCTCCCGGTTCATTTTCTTCAGTTTCATCCTTCGGTTCTGAAACCAGATTTTGACTTGTCTGTCCGTCAGGTTAATACTCTTGCTAATCTCCAGGCGGCGCTCTCGCGTCAGATACATATTGAACAGAAATTCCTTCTCCAGTTCCAGTGTCTGGTGCTTGGTGTAAGGACATCTTTTCTTTCTTCCGCTCTTCGCTGTCAGCCAGTTCCCTGTAGTATTTTCTGCCTTTATGTCCTCTGTTAAAAATAGCAGAGTTGGATAAGTATCCCGAGGGGCTGAGACCTTTCCAACTCCTAACAATGCGCCTCGGGCCGGGGGTTGGGGACACAAGATAGGGCGGGGGCCGGGAGGGAGGAAGACGGGAATGGGGGTACATCTCCAACCCCCCGGTAAAGGGAAGGGTCTGTCTCCATCTCTGACTCTACTCTCTTCCTCCTCCTCCTCCTCTTCCTCGAAGTCTTTTCCCTCTTTTTTATCTTCCTCCTCCCTTTTCTCCTCTTTCTCCTCCTTCCCCTCCTCCACCTCCTTTCCTTCTTCTTTTCCTTTTTCTCCTCCTTCTTCTCCTTTGATCATTTGAGAGGGACAGGCAGGAAGCAACTGTTGATTTGCAAAAAATAATTCGTTCCCGATTTTACAAAAATTCCTCTGGTCGCTTCGAGAGTGTAACCGGAGTATTTCTCCGCCTCCAGCTCCCTTCTCTGAGCTTCAAAATCTCCCCGCCCCCGACACCCCACGCACCCTGCTGGCCCGGTCCTATTTACACTCGAACTTTCCCGAACCTACGACTCCCCCCATCCCGCCCCTCTCGGGGCCCAGCTCTCGGTCTGCGGCGACTGCAGACGCCCACAAAATCGACTCCGATTTCAAGCCCTCGCGCTCCGGCCCGAAAATCTGATACCAGGGATTGGGGGAGTCCGTTAGGGAGGGGATGGTAAACTAGTTGTTGGAGGAGGAGGGCTGGGTCGGGTAATATCAGCTTTCACCTTCCCAATCTCAAACCCACCTCCAAACAGATCAGCCTCTGTCTGACTGCGTTTCCCTGACCCGAATTATTCTTGACTCCTCGCTCTGGACATCGCGTTATAGCAAAGGCCAGGAAGCTATCCCAGCAGAGAGGTCTGCCCCATTCCTTATCTTTACTCGGGTGAAAATTTCCTAACCTCCTCTCCTCCTCTCCCGCACACCGCCACAGCCATCGGCCGCCACCACCCACGACCCCGCCTTTCTTTGGACCCAATCCCCGCCGATATGGGCCCCGTTCTTCCTGAATCTCCCCCAGGGGAAAATCCGACGGGGGTTGAGTGAGAAGTGGGATGGATGGGGGAAAGAGAGAAGTGGCATTTCGAGGTGATTTTATTCACGTAACCCCCCGCCCCCGCCCCTTCCCCCCCCTTCCCAGGCATCGGATATACGGCTCTTACCTTCTTTTTCCAGATTGACCAGGCAGAAAAGCAACGAAAACTTGATATCTGCGTTGGGGGAAACCCGGGCGACCCTCTCCCTCCCCGCTCCCTCTCAGGAAATGGGGTGAGGACCCCATTTTCGGCCGAATCTTTCTCGTTCTTTTTCCCCCCCTTTTCCGGGGAAGCCGACCGTGGGGAAGGAGAGAACGGGGAAAATCCGAACTCTACTCCCTCCTTGCTTTCTTCCTTCCCCTCGGCCCTTTCTCAGGACATAAAAACCCATTCGCCGACCACCCCTCTCCCATCGAAAGAGACTCACTGGGGTGCACTTTCGCTTGCTTTACTGCGGTGTTGAGAAGAGGGGGTGTCGAGGGGCAAGGGAGACATGGGGAGAGACCTAGGGTCCTCTTGTCTCGCGCTGGAAGATTCGCTTTCACGCAGTCTTCATGGAGACCTGATCTGAGGTCATGGGCATATACCCTCCCATCCGTGGGCATGAGAAGACGGGGAGCTCAGGTGGGGTGTCCTTACACGGGGCTTAGTGGGGGCGCTTTATGCACACAAGACACCGGAGCGCCCCGAGACCCTTAACTGTGGCGGGGTGAGGCAGTGACCTCACAGACTGGAGGGATGGGATAAGAGTGGCCTTTTGAAAAGCTATTTTGAATAGCTTTTCCTCGGCCCTGAAGCAAGCCTGAGAGTGTGTGTGTTACTGGATGTCTATGTGGGTATATGTGGTGTGCACGTGCATGAGTATGTGTGTGTGTGTAGGGGTGTGCAGGAAGGAGTGCGTGATGACGTGAGGCTGTGTGACCGTGTGGATTTTAGGTTTGCTTGTGTTTGTGTGCAATGAGACCTGGATGCATCTGTGCGTGTGTGCGTGTGTGAATTTGTAGACAGGAGTATGTATACAAGGAAGAAGGTATGCGTGCGTATGTGCAGGGAGGAGTGTATGCACACATGTGTGTGTGTGAGTTTCTAAGGAACCGTCAGTGTGTCTGGCTAAAAGTGGGTGCATGTGGGGAGGTGTTCATCCAGATGTGTATTCACCTTTCCTACACATACGAAGCCTAGTCTCCGCCGTTCGCTCCTCGCGACTGGTATTCCATCCGCTTTATAGCCCCGTGATCCCGCTTTATATACAGCTACCGGTTCACTCGGGGCTCCGGCAGCTGGTTTATACCATCCGGCTGGACTTTCTTGACACCTTTCGCTCCAACTCTCCAGAGAAATTCATGTCCAAACGCCCCCTTCCCGACCCCCCTGCCTCTCCCCCTCCCCCACACCTCCGCATTTCTTCCTTGCGAGACCGAGGGTTATGGACCGGTCTTCCGAGCAGCGGGGAGCCGAGGTGGTCCGGAAATCTCCTCGCCACGAAAACCCTAGTTCGTCCCGAGCCCGAGGCCCATCCGAGAAGGGGAAAACTTGGCCCTTTCCCCCACGCGAACGCGGGAGACCCGATTCGTAGCCAAAAGCCAACAGCGAAACTAGCACACGCATCTCCCAGCCGGGAGGAGCCATCCGGCCACAACGCCGCGCCCAGTCCATCCCGAATCCGGGGCCGCCCCTTCGAGACCAAACGGCGTTTTTCTCGCAAGAACTTTTAATGAGGAGCCGGCGGCCCCCACTCCCCCTGCGCCCCGCCATTTTAGACCACCTCTAACTCACTGGCCTCGGGCACAAATGAAAGACAGGACCTTCTCCTCCAAACAACCGAAACCTTCAGCCCAAACCGACAAACGCACAAAAGGCTAGCGGGCCCGAAACCGTACTGCGGAAATCCGAAAGAATCCGAATCGAAAGAGACCCGCCAGGACGTCTGCTCGGCCTTCTCCCGGGCTCCGGCGATAATAATAATAATGATAATAGTATTGATAATAATAATGATAATAAATAATAATCACAATCATAAGAAGAATAATTCGACTAACAACCCTAATCACCCTTCATCATCCACAGCGCTCTGAGGCCGCTTCTGTATTTTGGCGCCGATTTTCGGCCCCTCGTTCCTCCAAGGTTACAGAAGACCAAGTTCTCAATTCTCGCCCCCAGGACTCTTCTCCCCTCCCAGCGCCCCCCACCCCCGCCCCCCGCCCTTCCCTCCTACGCTTACCTTTCCCTTCCGTGTCCGAATTATCCGTGCTCGTGTCGGTCGCTTTGCTCTGCTCCCTCTCGCTCTCCGAGGGGCTGATTTTGGGGGCGGCCGGGGTCTTTTCCGTTTTGATTTCGTTCGGGCTAGGGGTCTGGCTGGCTGCTCTGGGGGTCTCCGCATAGGCCGCCTTGCTCCCCAGCCGGGGCGGCGACTCCAGGTGCTCGGGCCGGGCGGCCGGGTTCGCCCTGGCTTCGAAACTCGCCCTGGATTCGAAGTCGCCAGGGGCCGGGTGGCAGGTCGGAGCCTTGTCCAGAGCGGAGTAGCTCTGGCCGGTCCGATAGTAACTGGGGACCGGCACCTCGTGCTCCCCAAGGGAGGGCTCAGCCAGGGGGCTGGGGTAAAGGGCGGGTTCGGGGCCCCCCTTGCCCCGCTTCTCGCCGCCGTACATGCAACACACATTCTCCTCCTTGACACTGGTCGGGAAGGAGCAGGAGGAGAGAGGGCCGCCAACAGGTTGCTCCAGGCGGTAGGTGCTCTTGGGATCCCCCCAGGAGTCCAGCTGCGAGAGGTAGGACGGGTAGGGGTTGAGCGGCAGGCTGGGGCTGTGGCCCTCGTCCCTCTTGGACAGAGACGGGAGGTTACTACAATGCCTCATGACCCCGCAGTTGAAGTCGCCGCCGGGTTGCACGTACATCTCCTGGCTGGAGGAGAAGCCGTCTCCTCTGCAGGCGCCGGCGAGGGGGTCCATCAAATAGGCGCTGCTCGTTCCCCCGCTGGTGCATGTCATTTTCTGAGCGAAGGTTTTTTTTTTTTTTAAAGGAAGGGTACTAGAGTCCCAGCACTGACATCTTTTTTTCCCCCCCTTCTCGCTCTCTCTTTAAGGGGGGGAGGAAAATATCAGCTCCATAATTATCCGAGCACTCGCTCCCCACCATGTGACGGCCAGACCAATGGGGTTTGAAAATGGACTTGGTGATTCAGACGGCCGTGACGTCACCGGGGTCAAGTTGTCGGCAGCGGGAGGCCCGAACGTGGAGCAACAGCGCCACCTAGCAGCAGCCGCCGTGTAAGAGCGCCAGAGGCCTTCACGTTGAACAAAGGAAGGCGACGGGGGGGCGGTGGTGGAGGCTTGGGAGGGGAGAGGGGGACGTGGGGAAAGGCGGCGGGGTGGGGGGAGACAAGTACAGGGGAACCGGAGTTTGTTTACCAATGAAACAGCGTGGAATTGGGAGAGAGGGGGAAAAGAAAGAGACAGAGAGACAGAGAGAGGGAGAGCCCCACACGGAAATAAAAAGCAAAGTCAAATTCAAATTAAAAGGTCAAGAAAAATTCCAGGTACTTTTCTCCTTCCTTCTTCCCTCCCCCAGTTTCCTTTCTCCCTTCCCTTCCCTATGTGTGTTGAGTGAGTGTAAGGGGGGGGAGGGTTCTCAAATCCCCAAATAGGCGAACTCCGAGCGGCTGGGAAGTTTTTGTTGTTTTTTTTCTTAATTTCCCCTCGCTCCTCCATCGGCCTCTGCCCAAGGGACCTGTGGATCTCGAGGAACCGAAGTTAACGGCATGTGGGGCTGAAAAGTTTCCAATCGCATTTGGGATTAGGTTAGAAGAGAAGAGAGAGGCGGGAAGGAGGCAGAAGGCATCTGGGAAAAGGGAGACCCCATTCGGCTTTGATCCCTTCGGAAACAAGAATTCGGAGATTTCCGTTCTACGAGTGAATTTGTTCATGGGGAAAGGGGGGATTGTGATTTCCTATCAATAGTCTTTAGAACTTCCAGTGGGCTCGAGTCGGGTATCCCTTGTTCGTCGCCGGGCTCGTTCTCGAAACTCGAGACCTCCTCGAAGAAAGAAATACTCGCGCAAAGCGACAGAAAGAGCGAAAATAAATTAATCCCGTGGACAGAGAGGTTTGGGTGAAACAGAAATGCCGGATGAAGTCTCAAAGGATGCGGAGAAATAACAGGAAATTTAAATTCCGAGTTATTAGAGAGAGCGAACAGGCGCCAGGGAAGGCGACGAGCCCGGGCCGGGGCAGTGGGTGACGCGCCCTCAGACCCGTTTTCTGTCTCTGTTCCCCTCCATCCAAATACCTTCTCCCGACGCGAGCTAAACTATTGCTCTTTTCCCTTTGAATTTCCCAGGAACGGGGACCGGAGGGCCAACTGGTTGGGCGGGTCCAACCGCATTTCTGTCGGCCGGTTCACTGGGTTTCCTTGGTTGCCGACCTCGACGGAACATTTCCTAAACCGTTTTGCAATGAACCGAAATTTCGGGATTAGGAGATGCGATCTGGATTGCGGCCGGTTTCCTTGCCTGAAGGCCTGCGGGGCGCGGGACAGCGAGGGAGGAAACTAGAGGGATTTGATTGAAAGGGGAAAAAAAAAGTAGAGCGATCCCCTAGCCGCCGGCGGAGCGAACCGCGAGCCGGAGAGGCGCAAAAACATTGAATTTCCCCACTTCTGGGGCCAAAGAGCGGTGGTGGGGGTGGGGGAGGAATGTGAACCGGGAGTCCGGTGGGATAACCGTTCGTGATTAAGTCTGGAAGAGGTCCCCACTTCTCTTTCCCCTTCATTCCCAATTTGGGGTATTTCCAATACCGGTTGTTTTTTCCAGTCGCTGCCCGCTACCTGCCTGAGTCTGGGACCCCCGGCTACCCGCATTCGCTCCCGACTCCTTGGACAAGGTTAAAGCCACTCTAGGCCTCAGAGGGTCCCTCTCCCCGGCTAAAGCACTATCAGCCATTTGCTCACTCTCCCAGACGCCCCCCACCCCCCTTTCCGAAAGCTATCTGGGACTTTATGACCGGTCTGTTTGTATTATCTGCATAACCTTCTCCCTCCGGTTTGACCGAAACTGCTTCCTTTTACGACGACCCAACGAAAATTCCCCCATCATATTTACCAGCCGGGGATAAAAATTTAGTATGGGAACCGATATTTTCTCATTTATAGGGCGATGAAATTAAAGCCCACAGCAATTGAGAATTATATCACTCCCCCCCGCCCCCTTCTCCTGGTTAGTGAGAGAGCTTTTCCTCCCGTCTGTCTTTCCAGTCAGTCCCTAGACCCCGTTTGAGAGGAGAAGAGAGTATCTAACCGTCTCCCCAGCCATTTCCGGCGTCTAGGCCTGGGTCTGGAAGTTGGCGCCCTGCTCCTGGCCGGATCTGTCTTTCCCGATCTCATAAACTGTCTAAAATCCGCCTAAAATCCTTCTAAACCCCCGGCCCGCTGCGGAGATGCCGACAGTATGGGGCCGAGAGTGAGTGTCTGTGTGTCTGTGTGTCTGTGTGTGTGTGTGGGGGGGGAATCAAAGTCGGGAGAGAGGAGATCCAGAGGAACTCGAGACATAATTAACATGTACCCCGAGACCCTCGTCCTTCAGTCGAGCCCCCCAACCTCTCGCACCCCTCCCCGCCAAGTGAGGAGATCGACCAGGGAGAGACACGCCATGAGACCCTTAATTTCTCAGAAAACCACGGGCCGAATGCGGCGGAGCGGATGGAGGGGAGTGGGCCACAAAGCCCCCCGCCCTCGCGCCGGAGGAAGTGTATTTAAAGTTGCAATCATTAGGGGTATGATAAACACGGCCCATTAGTGGGAGAAGAAATCAAATTCATCAGCGTAAGTAGGACCCCCGACGGAACAAACATTCGACTCCAATTAGCCGGGAGAAAAGCGGACTGGTGCAATTGGAGACTCGCAGGGCGAGGGGTGAGGGGTAGATTAGACCTTGGTCGGACTGGGCCCCGCCGGGGGCGGTTCTAGAGGGGCGTGAGGGGTCCGGAGAGGCCCCAAAACGGGGCTCGGAGGGTGAGGAGGAGCGGGGTGGTGGTGGTTGGCTCTATTCGGTTTTCGCCCCCGGGCGCTCTGTGGCAGGGAATTACCCGATCTTTGCTGGGAACTCTGGCACCTCGCACCTCGTTCCTCGGCCTCGTCCATGGTCAACCCGGCCCGGCCACCTATTGTCTCCAGTCTGGCGGGCTTCGCTGGCGCTCGCAGACTCTGGGATGTAGCCGGAAGAGGCCCCGGCCCCTCTCCCTCCCCAGAAAGGAGCCGTGGGTGGGGGGCGCATGCCGGAAATCTCCCACCAGGAGTAAAAGCGATAGGTCGAACCACCCTCCGACTCTCAAATCGGGCCCATCGTTCAGGTCCATGCTTCTCCCGGCCTATCACCTTGGCTTTCGTTCCGGCCAGACTGGTCTGGTTTCTGCCCCCTTTCTGACTCTGTATTTTCCCGGAAAAACTGGGATCGGTCGGGTGGGGGGTGCTGGTGGTTCTATTTTTCTCCCCCCACATCGCTCCTTTCCCTCCCTCTCCAGCTGCGCGCCCCTTCCCCGGGGCAGAGGCGGAGGGGCTTGGCGGAGGGAAAATTTGGGCGGACTGCGGAAGGGGTTAGGATCCCCAGAGTCTCCCCCGGGGAGCCGGGAAATGGGGTATCCGTACCCCATCCCCCCCACGGGAGAGACTCTAGGCTCTCAGACCCCCGGCACTGGGAACTCAGAGGCAGAGGGATAGGAAATAATAGGGAGGGTGGAAAAGATAAGTATTTTTGAACAAGTTTCAAAGAAAATCACCTCCCACCCTCTGCCTCTACTCCCGTCCCCAAAGCCCTAAGTTTGCGAGTAACTACCCCATCCTGAACATCGGCTAAGCACCCCCCACCTCCTTTCCAGGCTACGGTTTTCCAAACGGATCCCTGATCTCGTTTATTAACTCAGAGGGGGCACAGTCAAGGCGGATTCCGAAGAGGATTTCTGCGAGGTGTGTGTCCGCATGTGTTCCTGTGTGTGTTTGTGCATGCGTGTGTCTTTGTGCATGCATGTGGGCATGTTCTTACGCGCGCGCGCGTGTGTGTGTTTTGTATGTGTGTGTTTACAAATCGCTTCCAGCGCAAGGACCCAAGACAACGACCCAGGAACATTCCGAGGGGAATTTTCCCCGAACTGGAAACGAAAGACAAATCTGACTTCTCCCTCCCGAAATGAAAGCAAAATCGCTCTTTCTCCCTGGTCAAGCGTCGCCGCCTGTGACCCAGAGCGAAGGCACTGCAGCGGCGTAAAACGAATTGCTCAGACTCAGAAAAAGAGATTTCGAGTGGGCTGTTCCTCTCAAAGAAGAGAATGACTGCATTTGTGTGCGTGTGTGTGTGTGTGCATGTGTGTCCTAGCGTATGCGTTGGTTGTGTAAGTGCGTGTGAGTGAATCTGAGTGGGTGCCTAGGTAGATGATCTCATGACGACAGTATTACAGATTGCGATATAAAATATATATCTCATAGATGGAAGGAGGCTTACCTCTCTCTACCACACCCTCCGCCTACACAATTCGAGGAAAATACACAGCTGCCCATGGATCCTCCGCGTGCGCGGCAAATGTTTGCTGGACAGCTAAGTACCCAACGAACTTCCCTGCTTTCAGTATCTCAAGACACTCTTGCGTCTTCTAGAAAACACAATGCGTCTACCTGGGAGGAAACAACAGTTTTCCCGCAGTGTCTGGCCTGAATATTCGGCAGCTTCCCCTGGGTTCGCAAACGAATTCCTCGCGGCGACCCAATGAAACTGTCGCTCGGGGCATCGGTGTGTCCTGCGGACAATCCATGCCAGGAGCCTAGAGCTTCTGCCCCAGAAAGAAATATCAGGGAAACGACAAAGCACACGGTTCCGCGCCTTGCCGCCCCCATGCATTCCCCCCTCACACACACCCGTAACCCCTGCTGCCCGGAATCGGGGAAAAGAGCTGGAAGCAAACCGCTTCCTTCTGCTCCAGTTTGACTTGGGGGTCGCCCTAAGCCCTGATCAGGAACGGTCGGCCTGGAATTCTAAATCCACTGGATGGTAGGGCCGGGCCGAACCGAGGATGAGGTGGGCTGGGAGCAGAACCCGCGGGTAGAGGGGCTGGAGTGGGGCCTAGCCAGGGGAGAACGGGAGGCGCGAGTACGGGCCGGTTCTGAGCCCAAACGGGAAGGCAGTGTGGAAGCCGGGACGACATTTCATCTATTGCCCACCTCCGAGGACCTCCACCCCCCACCCCCCAACACCCAACCCCTGAATCTCCCCACACACATCAGGCGCTTCGGCCTCTCTGCTGGACCAAGCCACTTCATTTTGTCTGCCTGCCTTTCTCTAATGGCCCTCCCCTTCCTCTCATGGCGGCCAAGAAAGTGGATTTTTTTTTCCTTTTTAACATAAGCCTCCCTACAAGGGTCCCCCCCCCGACGCACCCCGTCACCAAGGAAGAGGCGGGGAGGGGGCGACCGAGCTTCAAGATGGGTTAGGGAGAGGTGAAAGGAGGGTGGAAAAAGGGCTCCTGATCGGGCCGAAAAGGCGCCATTTGTGGAGGGAAAAATCCGGGAATCTGGGAGGATTTGCTTTTTCATCGTCTGCCGCCCTTACAACTCCTCTCTCCAGAAAGCCCAGGATTCCAGACCAGAATACGGGAGGGACAGGGATTAGAAGGGAAGCGGGACTGAGAGGAATCAGAGTGATTTTCGCCGTTTCTCCCTTTCTTCCCCACTCTGTGCCCTGGAGGTCTGGAGCCCGGAGAGGCCGCCGGCATGGGGCGAGGGAGCCCGTTCGGAAAATACAAGCGCGGTGTCTTGAGAAGGAATCCTGGAGCCCTCCAGAGCAGCCGGCTCGGTCTGCTTGCGAATCTACTCCAGGCTGAGCCTCTTACTCGGTCCAGAGACCGGATCGACCTTCCGTCTCCGTCCCTGCCTCTCGATTCAAAGCCATTGTTGAGGGTCAGGGGAAATCAGTCTGTTTAGATCGAACCCCCCCCCCCCCACCCACCAAATCGGGCCCCGAGAGTCTGGACCTGTCTGTCCTACTGGACTGGGCCAGCTCCTGGATATCGATTCGAGTATGTCCCAGCCCGAGAATCACGCGCGCGTATTTGCGTGAGTGAGTATAGCCGTCCTTCTATCCGAGACTGTGGTGTGTGTCCGAGCTTGGGTCGGAGATAGCGCTTGTATGCTTTTGACCGAATCCGTGTATGTGAGTCCTAGTCTGATACTGCGTCTGGTTCAGACTGCGTGTGAACGTATGTGTGTGTGTGGGGGGGGGGGGGTGAGGAAGGATATTTGGGTCTGCGAGAGTATGTGCAGCATATTTTTTTCATTCTGTGTATGTGTGTGTGTGTGCGTGTGTCCGAGCCTGAAACTTCCTCTGATTCGATCTGTAGGTTTCTCGATCTGGGTGTTACTGAGTCCTTCCCGTGTTCGTGAGGGTGCGTGTGTGTGTGTGAGAGTGTATGCGTCCAAATTCGTGACTCGTCTGAGTCCGTGGGTCCGGAAAATGTCGTGGCGGTGCCTTCCGAGCGGGAAGACGATGTGGGGGAAATGTATGCCGTGTGTTGATGTTCCTGTTGCCTGCTTCCACCCCCAGGATCTCCATTATCCCACCTAAACCCGGGAGGGTGTGGTGGGGGCTATTCGAGCCTCAAGCCCAACAGACACTCCGTCGGACACCCTAACCTCGAGCTGATGAATCTACGTCTCAACAAAGTTAATTTGGGGGAGCGGAAACCCCGGCTCCCTCCCCCGCTTTCCAGGGCTCCCATCCAGGGTTCTAACTCGAGGGCATTAAAAAGAAACTTGTAAAACTTTTATGCCAAAACAGAGTTATAAAAACAGCCCAGGCGCTGCGCTTTCAAAAGGTTTACATGAACAATAAACAGCGGTTGTCGCGTGTGAGAGAGCGGCAGGGAGATCTCAGAGAGGGCGGGGGGTTCCGCCTCGGTCTGGGGACCCCCCCCCCCCAACCACACACATACGCCTGCCCCCGCCTCGAGCAGGTCGCTGAAAGAAGAGAATTGGCTTTTGGGTTCTGTCGGGGGGCGGGGGGGA
Source organism: Ornithorhynchus anatinus (assembly GCF_004115215.2). Classification (NCBI taxonomy): domain Eukaryota; kingdom Metazoa; phylum Chordata; class Mammalia; order Monotremata; family Ornithorhynchidae; genus Ornithorhynchus; species Ornithorhynchus anatinus. The sequence continues at coordinate 57,660,143 of NC_041737.1, read as the reverse complement.
AGGGGGTAATGGGTGGATGAGAGGTGCCGGCCTTGACTTGCCTTGAAGTTCAAAGACACCAAATTTGTGTTCCCCCCCGCCCCCGCGCCGCTCCAACCCACTCGTGAAACTCCCGTCTGTGAGGTGGTCCTTCTGCGTCGGCGGGGGAAGAGATGGAGGACGCGTACGCACTACTCTGAAGAGGAGGGGTGTTTGGCGTCTATACGGCGCTTTCAGCACGCTTTTTTTCCGGGGACCAGCCTCTCCCCCCTTCTTCCTGCCCTGCAAAAATCGCAACGTGCTGGAGGTTCGTGTACCCTTTGACCCGCCGCACTGAGTTGGATGGAGCGAGGGAGGAGCTGGGTAGAACCAGGCCTATTCGCCTGGCGGCCT